>NC_138228.1:39374343-41774343 GCF_964197995.2 Scardinius erythrophthalmus
CACACACACACACACACACACACACACACCGCCCGATTAAGAGCGTGTCTGTGGCATGATGCTGGTCTGGGCTCCATTTGTCACACAAGTGTTGCACTTCCACGGCCTTGTCTCTCTGTGTGCGTCTCTCTGTGCCATCTGTGGGGGCTGGACTGTACTAAATCAGGCTGAGCAGTGAGAGTGGATGGGCTTCAGAGGTCCACAGGCTGACCCTTCACCCTACACCCCCCACAGAGCACTCAAGAGGCCTGGAGTGCCCACCTCTGCTCCTCTGCCGTCAATCTCAAACATACAGTACAGAAGACAACGGCAAACCAGTAGCAAGTAGTTTAGAAGTCGTTCGGCCTTCTTGCTAAACATTCAAATGTTAATGAACAGTACTGGGGGAGATAATGGAGAGGTGTGTGTCACAAGTGTGTGAGAGTGTTTATGCATGCATGTATGTTGTGAGTGTATGGGGGAAGGAGAAGGTGTTATCACTTCCACAATCTGGACCCCCGAGGAAGAATGATTAAATCTCTGCAAGCATTTTATTTTGCCATTGATGCTTAAGAAAGATTTGCTGTCTTTTGTTTGTGTATAGTTTATAGATGACTCATTGGATTATAGCATGAACCTGCAGTAATACTGTGAAAGCTATATATATATATATATATATATATATATATATATATATATATATATATATATATATATATATATATATATATATATATTCAAAGTGTGCTCAGATTTGCCAAAATGCTAGTCTGCAATCAAAGTCAAAGATCTCAATATAAACTCAAATATTTCTCATCAAATTTGATTAAAACTGAATGATCTGAGCTGCTCTCCACATTCATTTTTTTTAACAATTGACAACAATTTGTTTCTATTTTTATTCCTCTAAAACAAGTTTAGGAGAAACATCTAAGGTAAATTTAAAACTTGGAAACTGGATATCTCAGTTATGACTCATAAACTCTGAATGAGCGACCTCTGAACAATAAAGAAAAAATCATTTGGGAGGTCTTAGGATGTAAAACTTTCACTTTTCAATTTACTATTTCCCTGTAACATCTTGACCTGAGGATGCAGCGCTCATTATGGTCGCCACGGCTGTTTGCTTGTGTGGGCAGCAGCACACACATCGGCTCTGGCCCGAGGGCCCTCAATCCCGCCCTTCCAGATTTTCGTCCCATCGGGGCCGCCGCCACGCCCGAACCAGAGACTTCCTCCAAGATGGCCCCCGCCACGCCCGAACCGGAGACTTCCTCCAAGATGGCCGCCGCCACGCCCGAACCAGAGACTTCCTCCAAGATGGCCGCCGCCACACCCGAACCAGAGACTTCCGAAAAGATGGCCGCCGCCACGCCTGAGTCTTTGACCAAGATGGCCGCCGCCACACCTGAGTCTTTGACCAAGATGGCCGTCACCGCGCCTGAGAATTTGGCGAGTGGTCCGCCCTGGTGGGTCCCTGAACTGCCAGCACCTCCCTTGCTCCCTGTATCACCGGTACCGCCCTGGAGGCATCCTGTCCTACCTATGCCTCTCCTAGTTAGCATCCAGGGTGCCCACCCTCCCACTCCCACTTTCATGTTTATTCCTGGATTAAAGTCTTCCATAATATCCCTGTCGTTGTGCGCTTGATTACAGCCACTCTACCCGTGACATACACTGTGTGTCTGTCAAGTTACCTGCAAGGATGTGTTGGCATTCTGAGTTGCTTCTCCACTGTAATATAATGTTCTAATCATTATCTACTCCATTAGCAATTGCTGAGAGCAGAGAGATAATATTGACTATTAACATTTCACAGCAACAGTTGTGCACTTATAAGAACCACAATACTAAATGCTGTTGACTGCAGTGTCTCTGCACAGCTGCCAAATCCTCTAAGTAACACTCTGCCACATTCTTTGTTTTACTATCAGCTTGTACGTGTTAATGTTCACACCCGTACACAATACAGCGAAAAGTGAATCTGTAACTAATTCACACAGCAGCTTATGTTAATATTTAATTGATCAACCAACAATTTTGAAATATATATATCACAAGATTGAATTGTATTTGTGCAGACATAATTAACTTTGAAAACTTTAATCACAGCTGTGTTTAATGTAAGAGAATGTTTTCTATGCACCTTATGTTATTGAAAATGGTTCTAAAAGGTTGACGGTGAAAATGCATGGGGACACTGTGTCAAAATAAATTATATTCGCTCCTTTCTTTTTTGCCTCAAGCTGAAAGTCAAGATTTCCTTGCAAAGAGCAGTTTGGAGTGTGGTTCGTTGTCCTCCCTTCCCAAAACAGTTCTGTGGAAAAGATTTAACAAGCAGCTTACTGCTGGGGGAAGGGATTGGGAAGAGAGGGGGGGGGCCCTCAGGGTCACCAAGATGTGAGGGCCTTTCACATATATATATATACACACACAAGACATCCAAGGCGCTTTATTGCTGTGTTAAAAGTGTTTACATAGCAAAAGCATTAATAAATATTGTACATATATTTATATACATAAATACATACAGACAATAAAGGTCTCGCACTCTGGCAAGAGAAAAAAAAAAACAGCCAAGCAAGGGAAAGCAGCCAAAAACCACATCTACTAGCGCTGGAGTGGATAGAGGGAGTAGAGGGAAAGAGAGAGGGAGAGGGATAGCGAGAGGGAATGGGAGGGATCAGTTTCTAGGCTAGGCTGTGGTTGGCTCTGCTGATGGATGGACTCGGGATAGATCGAGTTACACCATTTGCCGTGCATTAGTTTGTTTTTCCCCGCTTAGAACGGAGAGAGACACTTCAAGCTTGACTCAGAGTTGTTGCGATCCAAATCGCGTAAAGAGAAACACGGATTCAGATGAGGTGAGTTTATTTATTGAGGAAAATGCAACGTTACGAGCGTGTGAGACTGTATAAACGGAGAGAAGGATAAGAAGCGGCAAGAAAAATATTTTCCAAAACATCAGAAGTACTCTAGGAGCAGGGCAAAAATAGAACTGGAGCTATTTTTATTCACCCTGTTACCCGTTCACACCGATTCGGATTGTTTATAAGAGGTGTGACGCACGCGCTTAAAGTTCTTCATTCTGAAGAGCAGATCTCTTGAGGTAATTACTTAGTTGGTTTTTTGATTTGGGTTGTATTGGTTTGGTTTGGTGAATGACGGGGGGATGGGACTAGAGGAGAGGGAGGGTCTTGGTGCTATTTGATCGGTGAGCTTTTGAAGATCACAAAGCTTTATCCAGAGGACGAGCTGGACGAGCCCCGTGGGCTCTGGGAATTGTTTTGCGTGGTTCGGATAAAACAAACACATGGGGATCCTCTGGCTTTATGGAGCGAGCTACACACATGCTGTCTTATTGTATTGGATTTAATAGCGTAAAACTCTTTGGAATATAACGCGGAGAGAGTATCGTAATCTACATGCTCGTTTGGAGAACGTTCAGGTAGGATTTCTGTTCTCATTTTTTACACTTTGTTGTCACTCAAATGTTGACGTAAATTGTGTAATGTGTAATACTGCTGTACCGAAACTTTTTTTTCCCTGTATTTACGGACCATTCGAGACTGGTGGAGGCGCTTAGATAAAAGTAACTGATTATATTTAGCATTCAATGAGAGAAATCAATACTGTCACATCCTGTTGATATGTGCCTTTATTCGATAACAACATTCGTTTTTTTTTTTTTTTTTTTCTATGGTGCTTGTAACATGTGTTTTACCTGCGTATTAACATAAAATGAAAATATAGAAAAAAAAACGGGATTTAAATATGGTGGAAAAACGCACAAAGCGGAGACAGAAGCTAATTCAAGCATTGGATTCCTCAATTGTATCGTTTCTCTCCTTGCATACTAGCCTATAAACGGGGTCAGATGGGATAAGGGTCAGAAATTAACCCAGACATGTAGATATTTAAAATATGGGGGCAATATGTTCCTCTTGTGAATTCGCATGATTTTACCTAAAATTGAATTGTGAAATATACATTTGCCTATTTACTGCCAATTTAGTGTCAATTTTAATTAGTTAAATAATTTGAAATGTATGGAACAAATAGACTGCACGCTTTAGGCTATGTGAAGAAAAAAAAAAGCCCTCATAAAGATCAAAAATGCCTCTTTAAATCAATGCCAGTTAATTTCTGACATTGGATGGGACAGATATGTCTCCATAATGCACTTTAGATCCATCCTGTCCCGTAATGATGAGGGATCGAAGTTCACACAGAAGTACAACAAGGAATATCCACAGCCATAAATTCATCTAACCTTTGCCTGGGAGTTACATTATGTTAATCAAACTGATGCGATCTTTTAAACAACAAAACAATAATAATATCTCTTTTGCCTGTAGAATAGCCTATGACTCGAGGTAGAGGGAGGGAGAGGGATAGTGTTGCTGTTGTTGTGTAAAGTGGGTTTTGGAGCCCACGGTCTTGCATTAACACAATCAATTTCCCAGCAGAAGCCATTACCGACCTAACACTCCACTGTTGTCTTTATGCATTACTGCAACTCAAGAGATTCGTCACGGCTCGGCTCCAGCCTGAACGCTTTGATTCATATGCTCTCTTCAGAGGCGGAGTTCAGGTCCGTTTCCGAGCGGAGAGGGTTTTGAAGATGCTGTTCATATCGGTCATAGACAAACTGTTGAGTGACATCCGAGATGCGCTGTGATAAAACACACATATAGCAAATGAAGCGAAATGCGTTTTTTTTTTTTTTTTTTTTTTACGTGTGGCAGCCGTCAACTGAATGAATGAATGAACGAACTAACGAATGAATGAGTTGTAAGAACAAAGTTTTTTTAGTTTTTTTTTTAGCCTACACACAACCATCTCGTTTTATTCCGTTTACGCGCAGAATGTTGCTGGTTGCAAAATACTGAGGCAAATGTTTAGTGCAAAACACGAAGTAGGGGAGACTGAGGTAACACATTAAATGTCTCCATAAAGTACCATCTTTGAGTGGGTTGCAAGACTAATAGAAAACATACGTTTAAATGCTGTCATCAAAGTTATTTTTTCAAAACAATTGTTATGCTACCATACCAATCCACCCGTTTCATTTTATACATGGCAATTCACAACAGTAAACAACTAGAAAACATTTTAATTCAAACCAGCTCGCAACAGATGTCTAACAAATACATTAAACATAAGCTAACAACTACAACACAAGCTAAAAACATAAGGAGTTTTTGTCCATGTGAGCACCACATGTCCCAACAAGGACAGTAAAACCTGAAATTACCTAGCCTACATCTTCTGAAGCAGCCAACAGTCCCCATGAGGAAAAGAGCTTAATAAATAACCTAAATAGCATCTTAATTTAGCTGAAATTATGTACTGTTAGGATTGGGGGCCAGCAAGAGAAAATGTAATTTGCTTAGAATGTCAATGGAAAGGCTCCACAATAATACAGATAATGCGGTAGTCACACAACACAGATGAATAGCTTGTATGGATGTATATATCAAATAAATCTTACAACTACTGTCACCTCAGAAAGATGCTGATCATACGATAGTGATTTCACCCTGTAGCTCATTTTTAATTGGTTAAATGTGTAACCAACTCCCCCTCTTCTCCATTTCTTGCTGTGTGACCATGGAAGATAATGACATATGCTGTTCTCCTAATGCATGCTTTTGTTAATTTGTGCTTCATGAATCTGTGAGTTTGAGAGATTTATATCTGTTAAACACACTGCAAGAGTGTGCGGCCTCTTATCTCTGCTGAACCTGTCAACCCTCTTTCAGAGAGCGCCAGATAACATCTACCTCTTCTGAAACTTCACCGTGAAGCGGTTTCAGCACATGTGGGTGTGTGAATAAAGTCAGTCACAACAGCTGGCCACATTGTGTCCACTAAGCCCACGCCAGTCCTGCTGTCTTGTGTTCAGTCTCGGTCAGGCTTGAGTAACTGATTTAACCTTTAAAGCATGGAGGTCTCCTCACTGGCCCGAACTGAACGGACTCTGAGCTCGCTATTGTTCCCTCAACACACACACTTGCACGCACCTGCAGGATAGGGCTTTGGGAGAGTGGGGGTGGGGAGTGGAGCTGCTCAGGTGGGCCCTGAGCTGTCTTACAGATGTGGAGTAACAAGTTGTGACTCCTCAGCAGTAATCCCACTGTAAACAACTTTATGATTTCAGTGCTCTTCTGTGGGATAGCTCTAATCTCAGCGCGAGCGTCTCTGAAACCACACACATCACAACTGTTGAGTTGTGAGTGTAGATTCGAGGGTCCGTTGTTCAAGATCATTTTAAAGTTTGATAATGGTTTCCATTTGTTAACATTAGTTACATAATGTAAATGAAAATACTTCTAAAGCATGTATTTATCTTAGTTAATGTCAATTTCAACATTTACTAATATACTATTATAATTAAGTTAGTATGTTAGTACTATTAAATGGACATGAGCTAACATGAACATTGTATTTTTATTACCTAACATTAACAAAAAAATAATAAATATTTTAACAAATGTATTGCTCATTTTTAATGTTAATTAATACATTTACCAATTAAATACACTTATTGTGAATTGTTGCCTATATTGTGCATAATCCAGCTAATTAGATAGATACTTCATGTGACTTGATTATTTATTTATTAATGAAACAATTTTATTTGGTGGACACAAACCAAAATATATGATTATTCAAAACAAATCATACGTCCGACTTGATTAAGTTACTTAGTAAACTGATACTTCATTAATCTAATAGTACATACTCTGAATTCTGATTGGATGAGCCACAATGCTACGGTAAAACAAACATTATACATTACCGTTCACACAGCATTCTGAAATCATCACAGTGTAATGTAAAATTATCAATATACACACACCTGTGACCACAAATCAGTTTTATATTATATTTATTAACACAGAAACGCGACAATGTTGCTTGGCAATCATAAATGAATAAACTGTTTTGTGTTGTGCCTAACAAATACCTTTAAATACAAGTTTTAAACTTAAATTAAAGATCTAAAACAAGTTTGGGACAGGTTAGGCACACATCCCACTCTGTATTGTCACGTTGTTCCATTTTTATTAATTGCTGTTGTATGTAAACATAAATCACATATGAGCGCTGATAGCCACTCGGATATAGCAAAGTCTCCACCAGCTGGCACTTTCTGCAATTGTGTGGTATATACCATCATACTTCCCAGCCTCATTTTACAGCTTCTGTTGATTTATTCCTTCATCTTCTTTCTCAGTGTCAGGCCTCAGGCAGATCTGCAGGGTTTGTGTTAAACTAAAGCTTAAGTTGATTGAAATGCTCCTCAGTTAAGCAACATAATTCTCTCCTGTATCAAGACGCATACAACTAACCATAATGCAGCCAGTGGGGAGCGTCTAATTCGCAAGGTCAACTGAAACCACTGAACGTCACCGACCGGCTTTGTTCTTTTGGCCTTCACTGTCGCGTTTCCTGCAGCTGGACTCTCGCGGGCGGGCATTGGGCGGATCTGCTGCAGGCAATCTTACTGGAACGACCTGCCAACACCAGGGGCGTGCCAGCATCCCGGGAAACACTGCCAAAAACATCAGCGAGTGCGTGATTGCGTCGCACTGAGAGAGGCTGGAATGAGAGTAGCCAAGGAGCAGATAAACATTAAAGGGTTAGTTCACCCAAAAATGAAAATTCTGTCAGTAATTGCTCGCCCTCATGTTGTTCCAACCCCGTAAGACTTTCGTTCATCTTCGGAACACAATTTAAGATATTTTTGATGAAATCTGAGAGCTGGCTCACTCCTTCATAGGCTGCTAGGTAATCCGACGCTGGTCATGTGTGTGATGCGTGTGATGCTTGCCAATAGTGAGCCTACGTTCTGACTTACAACCCAGAAGCGATGCGCTGTTACACTTCGTGAACTCACTCCGAGGCCCACACAGAAGAAAATTAAGTCGTTATTTTTGTTTTTTATTTTGCGCAGAAAAAGTATTCTCGTCGCTTGATAAACTTAAGGTTGAGCCACTGTAGTCACTTGGACTATTTTAACAATGTCTTTACTAACTTTTCTGGGATGGCAGATATCGATTACCTAGCAGCCTATGAAGGAGTGAGCCAGCTCTCAGATTTCATCAAAAAAATCTTAATTTGTGTTCCGAAGATGAACGAAAGTCTTACGGGGTTGGAACAACATAAGGGTGAATTTTAATTTTTGGGTGAACTAACCCTTTAACAGGTTGCGTGACTAGTCGACTCTCTCTCCACGCAGGGCCTGTCCGGGCTCATACACCGGAGGGCAAGAATGGAAAACCAAACCAAGACATTCAATAGAAAACACATTGCGCTTGTGTATATTGAAAAGAAATTTAAGACGGCTGACCTTTGTATGTCCTTTGTTTCTGTTTTGCATTAGGTTTCTCTTGCTCTCTTTGCCCAAGCCTGGTGTTTTTCGTGCATTGGAATTGTTATGGTATTGTAGCATGTCTCTGTAACTCCCTGTGGTGTTTCTATGAATAATGATTAGAGCGAGTAAGGAATTTCTGTCATTGACAATGAATATGTTCCAGGGTGCTGGAAATATCCCCTCTTTATTTCATGAAGTAATATCCAGGCGGAGGAAATGATACGGCGCTGTGAAGCTGTGATTAGACTTTCAGTGCTGTATTAAACCGGGGCTCCTCTTGTACACATCGCTTAATCCATACGGTGTTTCCCGGCCCCTCCGAGAGCTCTGTTCTGCTGATGTGTGCACTTCTGTACGGATCAAAGATGCGCTTGGGAAAAGAAATTCATTTGGAGCTCGGTTATGATAGACACATTTTTTGACCCCTTGACCTTTGACTTCCACTAAGTGTCCAAGCGTTAAAGCTTTTAATCGCTCAAGCACCACATGGGCAAAGAAAACACACTTTATTCTTGTCCCGTCTTCTGGTCTCTCCTCTTCTCATTTTCTCGCCGTGTCTCGTCTTGATCCTTCTCTTCTCATCTCAATTGTTTTGTTCTCGTCTCTTCTTGTCTCTCATGCTCGTCTCATCTCATCCGGTGTGTCCTTCTTGTCTTGTCTGTTTTATTTCTGTGTGTCCTTCTCCATATGGTCTCACTTTTTCTCTTTCCCTCATCCCTGTCTCATCTCTTCTCATAGCCTCCTCCGCTTCAATTCATGCCTCATCTTGTCCCTTTTCTTCTCACCTTATCTTTCTCTATCTTCTGGCCTCATCTTGTCTCTCCTTTTCATCTCTTCTTGTCTCATCTAGTCTCTCATGCTTGTCTCGTGTCATCTAGCGTGTCCTAATCTTATCTGTTCAATCTTTGTCCTGTCTCAGCTTTTCTTTTCTTCCTTTTCTCATTTCTTGGATTATCTTTTCTTTTGCCTAGTTTCTCATCCCTGTATCATGTTCACTCCTTGCCTCTCTTTTTTTATTTTTTGTCTCATCTCATCTCTTCTTTTTTCTCCTCATCCTTTCTTCTTGCCTCTCCTTTCTTCAAATATTGCCTCATTTGGTCTAATTCTATCTTGTCCATCCTTTTCATCTCTTCTCATCTCATGTTATTTTCTCGTCTCATGTTTGTCTCATCTCATCTGATGTGTCCTCCTTGTTTTATCTGTTCTACGTTTCCTATTGCCTCATTTTTCTCATTGACCTCTCACTTTTTCTCACCTCATCTTTTCTTTTCTTTCCTTCTCTTCTCTTATTTTCTTGTCTTAAATGTTCTATTTTCATCTAGTCCGTCATCCCTGTCTCATGTCCTCTCCTTTCTTCAATTCTAACCTCGTCTCACCGTCTCTCCTTTTCTTCTCTTCTCGTCTCTTATGCATGTCTCAGCTCCTCGTCTAATTTTTTTCTCATCTTGACCCTTTTTTTCTCACCTAGTCTCATATTTTCTGTTCTTTTCTTGTCTGATATTTTCTGTTCTTTTCTCATCTCGTCTGTTGTCTCTCCGTCCCTTCTCATCCCTTCGTCTACTTGCATCATCATCCTTTTCTCTCTTCTCATCTCATCTAAAAAAATTGCCAGAGAAAGAGTCATTTCTATTGATCTGATCAAAGCTCGATAGCCCAGAATCCCTTGCTGTCAGCCTGTAGAAATGAAGATCCATTATGGCAACAGATGAGCAGAGAAACTCCCTTTCCTTGCAAGACTGTGGATCATGTTTCAGTTGGAGAATTTCCCCAGGTCACGTCCCACTCAGCTGATCAATTGAGAGCTGATCAATCAACGGCTAATCAATAATAGCAGGGTGGTATAGGCAGCATATGCATATTACAGTGTGGGAGCAGGTGCACAGGGCCGCTAATTGCAAAAACGTCAATACTATATGCATGCATGTGTGGCGAGACACTTTCAGGAACTGGTTGGGGCCTGACTCACTCACTCACTCTCGTTCTGCCAAGCTGCTTGTTGTCTCCATGTAAATTGTTTATATCCGTTCGGGCTTTGCTGGCATGAATAATTTGTAGCTTTATAAATATTTGACTTTACACTGCTCATTAATATGCACAGATGATTGTCTCTCCAGGACATGACCTCAACCACAGCATGCAGACCTTTGAAAATCTTCCTGTTTGAATGTCCGTTTGAAGACTTCTGTGCCAGGCGCAGCAAACACACTCCCACCTGTAGTACTCAATCCAAACACACATGCGCGCACACTTAATAGTACACAAATTCTATCTTAAAATAAAATATAGTGTGAAAGTGTGCATCAGTGCTAGCTGATAGCACAACGTTCATTTCTGCGTTTGTGGTGTCTCAAACACTCACTTTCCACCCCCTCTCTGTCTGTTTTTTGACCTTCCTCTCATGGACAGATTTTCAATCATGGATATCGGCTGCCAAATACTCACACACACTCTAAATGATCTGTTGGGAGTGAACCTGCATGCGTATAAAAATCAGGCGTTCTAATCTATGCTGCAAATCCTGACAGAGGTCATACACAAAAACAAAAGAGGAAAAAGCTATTTGGATGCATGTTGACATCTGTATTTCTGTGTGTGTTGCAGGTAACATCTACATAAGTGCAGTACAGGTGGTGTTTGCCCTCTGTGCCAGCAATGGGGTGGCGAGAACTGAAGACTGACCTGCTGCTGCTACTGCTGCTGATGGCGTCCCACCTGGAGGCTGTGAGCTTTCCTGAGGACAACATCCCTTTAGATGTTGTGGACAGACACTGTAAGCACAGGGAAATGTCATTCTGTTTGTGAATTGCCCCCATCTACATAAGATCTTTATCAAGTTCTCTGGGGAAAAAACATTTATTTTCTTCAGCTGTGCACTTTTGGTCCTGCGGGCTTTTAGAAAATAAACTCCCTCTCACTAGTTCATCATTTTTCCCATTAACTATGGCCAGTGGATATAAATACACACAAACAAAATAGTTTTTGTCATTTTTCTGAAGATTTTTCCATCATCTCGATTCATGTACTTTTTAATAGCATTTAAAAAAAAAAAAAATTAATAGAATAAAATGGCAACTCCTTTGTCTTCCTAAGGAAAATTTCATAATTAGTATGTATGTATCATAAACATGCACAATTAAATTACATAGTCACCCTTTTTTTTACACAATTTAATAAAATGACAGCTAGATTGGAAAAGGTGCACACTAAAAATATTCTAAAATGTTAAATATTGAAATGGTTTATTTTATTATTGGTTTAAAACTACAACAACATAATAATAATCTATATGTTTATAATGGATTTTTCTAGTTTAATATTGAAAGTCTGGGTTTGGGACTAGGCCTATTTAAACCAATAAAATCAAATTAATAGCACTAGCAAAAAATAAATGATGATACGGCATTCTAAAATATTGCAAGTAATAATTTGTTAAATATCAACCTCTTGGACAAAAAAGTGCCTTTACTTGAAAATACAGCCATCCACACTCTTAAGAAGACATACACGTCTATAGTCGCTGCATTAGCGCTTCTGTGCTCTGCAGTGAGAAAACACCCTAGCATGCTGACAGTGCAGTCACTGGACGTCAATGCGGGAGCTGCTGGTGTAATATGCATTACTTTAGCAAAGTCTTTCTTCAGGGCAGTTTAACATGCAGTTGCAACAGCCAATCAATACCAACATCGATCTCTGTTGACGCTAATACTAAATAACAGCGCATCTGTTTGTTCTGCAGATGCACGACAGTACCCGGTTTTCCGTGGACGCCCCTCTGGCAACGAATCTCAGCATAGACTGGACTTTCAGCTGATGACCAAGATACATGATACACTCTTCATCGCTGGCAGGTAAGTCAGCAGTTAAACAGGATGTGGAACCAAGGTCTTCGAGCGCTTGACCTGCTCAGACAAGCTGGTTGATGAACAGTATAACTGTGAGTAGTAATGTGTGTGTAATGTAAACTGTTTCTATCTTTCTCTCAGGGACCAGGTGTATTTAGTGAGTCTAAGAGAGTCCTACAGGAATGAGATAATTCCATACAGGGTGGGTTCATAGTAAATCACTTTATGACTGAACGCTCTTGTTCTAACCAGGCGTGACACAATAAAGCGGCAAGCGATAAAAACTCGTAAATGGCACCACTTTTTGTAAATCACTAGGTTTCTGTTTCTGTCTTTCTGCCCCCGCCCACAGTGAAATGGTATTGGTCCAAAATTGGACTTTACAGAGCTATAAACATTACAGCTGTGTATATATATTAATTACAGCTAGAAACTTTTTGCATCATGCCTGATTAGAAAGCAGTGTAGTATGAGTGTGCGGGTGGGAAACTGTGTCTAACGGTAATGGTGTGTGATGTCACAGAAGCTGACGTGGCGGTCGGGGCAGGCGGACCGGGAGACGTGTGCCATGAAGGGAAAGCACAGAGTGAGACCTCCACCTCTTCAGCATAAATCAGCTGTCATTGGTCTTGTTGTATTTATAGCACTAAAGCAACCATAAATCTCACTGTCTTGTCTCCCTCTCAGGACGAGTGCCATAATTTCATTAAAGTCCTGGTTCCGAGAAATGATGATCTTGTATTCATCTGCGGAACAAATGGTTTCAACCCCATGTGCCGTTACTACAGGGTAGGTCACACTGTTTATGAGGTCTACGTGACTGTCTGGCTCTTAATAAGTGACTGGTTAATGTGAATGGGAACATTTTTACTGTACAATGAAGATAAGATCTCAGCATCTATTTTTTTTTATCTATTTCCGTCTCTTGTTTAGTTGGATAACCTGGAGTTTGATGGGGAAGAGATCAGCGGTTTGGCCCGATGCCCATTTGACGCCAAGCAGACAAACGTTGCCCTGTTTGCTGGTATGAGAGCTGTCAGGATAATGAGGAGGATGATAAATAACTTTGCCATGAATTTGAAAGGTTTTGGATAAAATTAACGCTCCAACGAGAGCAGAGACTGATGTTACGCATAAATCAGATGTCATGAAAGTACAGTACAGTGTGATGTCACGTGCGCATCTGAATGAGTCTGTACAGGAAACACTGCAAAAAACCTCTTAATCAGTATTTTTGGCTTGTTTTCCAGTTATAATATTTAAATATTAAAAAATAAATTTATAATCATTGCTCAGTACATTTAACTAGATTTATGCTTAAAACATGAATTTGTATTCATTGTATTTATTTATTTATTATTATTTAGAAAGCTGGATGATTTACTGTACATACAATAGCAGGAACACTTGAGTAAAAAGCAAAAAATGCTATGAAATACCATGTGCACTGTATCTTCCATTGAAGAATATAAATAATCAGAGTGCTTTTTTTCTTCTTTTTTTTGTTGGTCTAAATAGACCTTTCCTTCATCTTCGAATTCGTTTTGCTTTTCTGTTTCATTCTCGGTGTAAAAATTGGCCTTTAGTGTTCGATGAATGCGTGCTGAATTCCAAGTACATTGCGTGAGTTGTATGCAGTTGTGTAATGAAGTCGAAGTGTGTGTTTAAGCTCATGTATTTATGTGTCATAGACGGTAAGCTGTACTCGGCCACGGTGGCGGACTTCCTGGCCAGCGATGCTGTGATTTATCGCAGCATGGGAGACGGTTCTGCCCTTCGGACAATCAAGTATGATTCCAAGTGGTTAAAAGGTACAGAAACTTGTCTGCTAGTCTGTTTTTTATGCTAACATTGCTAAATTTGTTGAACCCAGTACACATCTGAACTATAACCTCTAACCGTACCTTAAAGAAGTGGATCAATAGCCGCTTTCTGACCGGAGGAACCTTTTCACAGTTCCTAGAACTATTGGCTATAGTACCCGGATGTCGGCGTGTTCGCACCGCAGGAACTAGGAACGATTTTAGTTCTAGGAACTCCATTTGGAGGAACTAATTTAGGTCCTACTTCAGAGTAGGGTCTAAACCAGCACTATAGGAACTACCCGTGGCGTTAGTGTACGCTGATTGGCCGAACGCACGCGGAACACCAGCACCCGCCATTTTTAAAACAGCTATACAGATTATAGCCTATATATTTACTCCATAAACTAACTATACAAACATGGAAAACAGTGATAGGTGGGTCTCTAAACCTTAAATGCTGAAGAGAAAATCCAACGCAACTTTGAGGGGACCAAGCCAAACATGATTATGTTTATCTGCCCAGCTAGCAACACACGGCATAGGCTAATAACCTTTTTTTCCTATACTGTCTACTTTCTATAACAGTTCTATCTAATAACATATTAAACAGTACTGTTAGACAGATCGCTAACTAATAAACACAGAGAATGCGAGCATTGTTTGCTCTGGCGTTCTCAGCGCCGCCAAAATAAAGGTCCGTTGCGCCGTCAAAATAAAAGTCACCGTGCTTGCGTCACTCCCTTACCTCTCCTACCAGTTCCTATGGCCACTTGGCCAGTGCGAACGCAAACAGCAAAACCGAGTTTGGGGGAGAGTAGTTCATAGAACTGTTTAGAAGTGGACAATTCCTATAACTAAGTTCCTGTAACTACTTGGTCGGAAAGCGGCTAATGTGGGAGAACAGAAAATGGTGGGTGTTGATACAAAATCCAGCTTTCTGTGGCACGATCTAGGTCAACACTCAGGCATTCCACTCAGCCAACAAAAACGCATCAAAATTTAACTTGGGGTCAGCGATGGAGATGCTAATGCTTCTTTCTCTTTCTCTCCCAGAACCACATTTCCTCCATGCAGTGGATTATGGGGATTTTGTCTACTTCTTTTTCAGAGAAATCGCAGCTGAGCACAACAACTTGGGAAAGGTAACGTTGTTACAGATGCTAAAGTTCACAAAACACACACAAAAAGTAATGTGACGGTACCATGGTACAGTTATGGTAATCCTGTTTTATCTAAACTGTGATAATACAGTTCTGATTTGCATGTTAATGTAGTATTCATAGGCTTTTATTTAGAGATGAGCATTTGTCCCATAGGGTCAGTATATCATCCGTTGCCTCAGGATTTGCTTTAAATTGGCCCGTATAACGACTTCTTTGTACCACAGACTAATGAATATTTAAATTTGGTTAATTTTGCAGTCAACATCTGCATTGAGAGCAGGTTTTACAGTAGTGAATTATTAAGGTGGTAACATGGTGCTAATTCAAGCCCTCAAGCACACTGCAGTTTTGTTCTATCTAAGAGAAAAAATATTTCTTGCGTATATTTAGATTCAACTGAGCCGCTTGGGAGATAGATCTATTATTTAGAGAGCGATGCTGAGTTTCTCCCACTATTTTTCTCTCACCGCAGGCGGTTTACTCCAGAGTGGCTCGGATCTGTAAAAATGACATGGGAGGGTCTCAGCGGGTGCTGGAGAAACACTGGACATCTTTTGTTAAGGCTCGCCTGAACTGTTCCGTTCCTGGAGAATCATTTTTCTACTTTGATGTCCTTCAGGCCATTACAGACATAATCGACATTAATGGGGTGCCTTCTGTGGTTGGAGTTTTCACCACCCAGTTGAACAGGTAAAGCTTGTCACAGTCCTTTCCATAAAATCTCATAAAACATGAAAACAGGCTGAATAGCGCTAACACCACTGTTTCGATTTATTCAGTATCCCTGGCTCCGCGGTGTGTGCGTTCTCCATGGAGGACATTGAGAAAGCATTCCGTGGCCGTTTCAAAGAGCAGAAGACAGCAGATTCAGTGTGGACACCATTTCCAGAGGAAAAGCTGCCCAAGCCCAGGTTGGTGCACGGCACTAGTGCGTGACGGGCTAATCATTGCGAGATTAATAATTAACATGTGATAATTGAACATGCTGCATATTTAACCTGTGTGTGCAGTGGCCATATGGAGGCGGGTATAGATTTACAGGCATGTGGCACATGGTTCTTTGCCCTCTTTCCCTCAGCCGTAACTGCATGTGTGTGCGTTTTGTCTTTTCAGACCCGGCTGCTGTGCGGGACACGGTTCAGCGGAGTCCTACAAAACCTCCATCGAGTTTCCAGACGAGACCCTTCAGTTCATCAAGTCACACCCACTCATGGACGCCTCGGTCCCCTCCATTGGAGACGAACCGTGGTTCACCAAAACAAGAGTCAGGTATGGGCAAAGTTCCACCATTCAGCCTAGTCTCAAAAGCTTGCTCTGACACTATCGCAAGATTTGCTGCAACCAAGACTTTTGACTAACAGCAAAGTCTAAGTACTACCCACTTTGACAGGAAGAAACTATCTGATCAACATGTAAACCCAGCTCCTTTTTATTAGACTTTTTTTAAAGGTGGATTTATCTGAAATGGTTACATTTCATAAGCAGAAAAAAATATACACCCATCAGAAGAAAATCCAATACCTACACCGATTATACAATTACATAAGAACACACCGAACAGTTTGCCATCTAGACGCAGTGTTAGCTGTTAAATAAGCATCAGGTAAACATTTTAGAACCCTCCCAGCAAAGAGTGTTGGTTTCACGTTCTAAACAACTGGCACACCTAATTTCACTAGTTCAGGTCTTGATAGATGTGTCGCGTTTCAACATGTTTTGTCCTGTGCCAGATCAAGTTAAGCTTTTGTAATGCAGGCGTCTCCTTGTAACTGAAAAGCAGCCCTGCACTCAAGTGTTTTTCCTTCTTCTTTGTAGGTATAGGCTAACGGCACTCGCTGTTGACAACACTGCAGGACCCCATAAGAATTACACAGTGGTATTCATTGGCTCTGAGGCAGGCATCTTGCTAAAAGTTCTGGCGAAGACATCCCCGCTGTCTTTGAATGACAGCGTCCTACTGGAAGAGATCGACGTTTTCAACCAAGCCAAGTATGCTCTAATCCTATAATTATCTTATGGTCATTCTCTTTGTCTTTACATTGTGAGAAACTTATTTGTAGACCCAAGAGTAATTTTATGAAACTATCTTGGCTATTTACCCAAAAAATTAAATTGTCTTTTTGTGACCTGATTGAGAGTTTTGGATTGTTTGAGATGAGATTAGATATGTTTGATGTGAAAGCAAAAGGTTTTCACTTTCCCTCTGCAGTGTCAGTGTGTGTGTGTGTGTGTGTGTGTGTGTGTGTGTTTTGTTCTCTTTCTGTTAATATATGAGGCTAAAGAAAGTATTGACTGACAGATAGATCCGATAACATAATGATTTATCTGTTCTTCACTGTCTCCCTCCCTCTGTTCTATTTTTCCCAGGTGTTTATCCAGCAATGAGGATGATAGGGGAATTCTGTCTTTCCACCTAGATAAAGACACCCACACGCTCTATGTGGCCTTTTCCAGCTGTGTGGTCAGAATACCACTCAGCCGCTGCGAACGACACAGTTCCTGTCAAAAGTGAGTGCTGAATGCAGCTCTACTTAGGCCTTGTTTATACAGGCAGCAAAAAAACCTCCTCAGCCATTGTAAGGTGTGTTAATCTTTCATATTGTGCCGGTATAAACATTCGTTTTTGTGTTGCAGGTCTTGTATTGCTTCTAGAGACCCGTACTGTGGATGGATGTCACATGGAGCTTGTGAACGTATTCCTGCAGCTATGCAGTAAGTCCTACAATCATTTAAAACAGTCAGATTTACCTGGAAAATGCAACGGGGAAAAACTAGGTATGCTAAATGAAATTACAGACATATTTCCTGCAAAGCTAAGCTAGATTCACCCATCAGTCCAAATTTATTTCCTTAGTCCATAGAACAAAGTTTCTTATCCCTCTGTCTTTTCCTTTTTTGCAGAACTGGTTATGAGCAAGATGTTGAATACGGCAATACTGCTCATCTCGGCGATTGTCATGGTGAGCTAATCAACACGTGCCCCCTTTAAGAAATATTAGTTAGTAGTTCTCACATCAATAACCCCCTTACACTCTCAGCTGATGGAAATTAACACATATCACACAAACATCATACTAATTCCTCTGACAATTAAACAAACACATATGTACACATACATTGTGTAGGCCTGAACATCACAAAAACATACACCTGCAAGTGAAAGAGCGATACAGCGTAAACCAGAGGAAAACAAACACTTTTTGATAATTTGCTAAAAACAGTTGTAGCTTTTTTATAATTTCTAACTTTTATTTTTGTTATTTTATGCTGATTTCCTGTTCCTTTAATTCTTTTAGAATTTTTGGCCACTACATCAGCGCCAGATTTCAAATCATATGGCGACCCAACCTCTGGTTAGTTTCCTGTACTGCACTGATTTCCTTCCTTGAGTTCATCATTCTCCAAATCTCCGTCTTTTTTCCTCTTCTGCTGCCACCTACCTTTAATCATGTGTTCTTCATCACACCATCATCACTATCATTAAGAGGGCACCTGATCTCTCATCGCCAGCTTTTCCATCATTTCATGCATTTGTTCTTGCATGGATATGTGCTACCTCCATCTTTTCATCTCCCTGGACTATATTGTCGCCGTCTTATTCTATTAAAGATGGTCTTCATCCTTTCCCTCCTCTCAGGCTGAAGTTTTCCTTACCTTAGACTCTGCACAGCCATTACTTACCTGTAATGGTCCAAAGAGTCAATCTCTAAAAAATAACCTCAATGAATCGTATAAACTGACATATGTCGGTCCTGTCAGTATGCACTAACCCCCGATCGTTACGTTGCGCCTATCATGGGCCCCGATTCTTAACAGTTTGTTTGTCGCTACAGACATGGAGTTGCCATCCTCGTCAGTCACAGTGCCCGCAAGTTCTGAACCCATACAATCACTCCAAACCATCCCCACTCAGACTCCCCAACTCTTTGGCTCACGGAAATCTGTGCTCCGCGATGAACCAGCCACTTCACATTCTGTTGAGCCTATACCAGGTGTGCTGGAGGGTAAGGCCTTGACCAGAGCGCTCTGCGCTGCTGCATGGAATTCTGGGTAATAGCTGCTATTAGCGCTGCTAGTCATATGAGAGAGGGCATACTTCTCTGATAGCAGCCCATTCCTTACGAAAATGGCTTGATAAGCAATTCTGCAGTCAGTCACACTACATTAGCAAAGTAGAGATACAGGCTCTTAATGCATGTGCTTTTGAAAACTTTCAGATCAGCACAATGCCTTGTTGTCTTGAAGTGTATTAAGATGATACAAGCAGCTATACTCAGATTCCATCAGCGTATAAAGCTTTTTATTATTATTTCTCCTACTTTTATGTTCCTATGATTTGTTCTCCACTTTTAACTTTATTTTATATATATTCTAGTTTCATGCATTTTCTATGGGATTTTGTTTTGTTCAATCTGTCCTAAATGGCTACATCTTTATCTTCTTTCATCCATTTCTTTATCTACCCATTGTTTTGGGTTTTAGGAAATCTTCCAAAGGCCTTGCCACTAAGCAACACTTTTAAGCACCTCTAAAGCAAAATTATTCTCTGACTAATTATTTTGAATATCTGCGGATGCTAACAAAACTCACCCTCAAATAATATACAAAGACAGTGGGCTTAATTATTTTTGGGAAAACTTTCATGTAAAACCCGAACACACTAACTCACCTGATACTCAACTCTTGTGCAATAAAATGTTCCACCACACCTCTTTACTAATTTGCCTCCTTCACTAATATATATATATAACAGGGTACTGCATTGTATTTTCTGAATTTCTTGCTGGGTATGTTTCTTTAAAAAATTTCTAAAATGTTGAAAATAACAGTTGCATACTTGATTCACGCCAAATGGTTAAGCATGTTTGGGGGGAAAGGACTTTTTGCTTTAAGAGAGAGTTGTTCAGTGCTCAACTGTCTGAGTGTGCTAACATGCCGTTTGGCTATCTGTGTTGCAGGTGTGTGGGAAATACAAGCAGGTGAATCTAACCAGATGGTGCACATGAACATCCTTATCTCCTGTGTGTTAGCTGCATTCCTGCTTGGTGCATTCATCGCCGGCATGGTCGTTTACTGCTATAGAGACGCTTTCCTTCGCACACCACGTAAGATCCAAAAAGATGCAGAGTCAGCACAGTCCTGCACTGATTCCACTGGCAGCTTTGCCAAGCTCAATGGTCTGTTCGACAGTCCTGTCAAAGAGTACCAACCCGATATGGATTCTCCTAAACTCTACACCAACCTGTTGAGCAATGGGAGGGAGGTGCCAACCACCGGAGACACTAAGACAATGCTCCTGAGTGGGCAGCCACCGGAACTAGCAGCACTGCCTACGCCTGAGTCCACACCTGTGCTGCAACAGAAGAGCCATCAGCCAATCAAGAACCAGTGGGAGAGAGCTCATTGTAAGATTAGTAGCTCCCGCAAAGAAGGACCACCAAAAAGCCCACAATACCTTCCCTCCAGTCCACCTCCCCATTCTGCCATTAGCAACCCCCACATCCCTAGTGCTGTTGTACTGCCCAATGCCACACATGAGATCAGGGGATCATTCAGTACTCCCGAAGGGCCTCAAGCAGAAAAGAAGATCCAGAATAGCGATCAACATGGTTCCAAATCTGGCCGTAAAGACCAGCGGCGCACTGTGGATGCCAGGAACACGCTGAACGACCTCTTGAAGCATCTAAATGAGAGCAGCCCCCCAAAGGCCATCATGGTGGAGATGCCCAAATCCCGACAGCACCTAATGCTGGAACCCATTGTAAGCCCTACGGAGATTCCACCTAAAGTCCCAAGCCGAGAGGCCTCCTTGTACTCTCCCTCTTCATCTTTACCCAGGAATAGCCCGACTAAAAGAGTGGATGTGCCGACTACACCAACATCACCTACAGGGCAAATGGGAACACTCGAGAGACAGCGGTATCACCGCAGCTCTTCCCAGCGACACTCCATATCCTCGCCACCCAAAGGGCTGCACTCACCTAGTGGGGCCATAGTGTCCCGCCAACCTAGTATGAACAGAGGTGGGTACATGCCCCCAACTCCTACCCCACCCACTAGACTAGACTCTCACGGGGTACCAATGGCTATGACACCTTCTGTATCCCGACAGAGCAGCTACAGTGGTCACGGATCATTACCACGAACATCCATCAAACGGACAGCATCGTTAAAGCCCGATGTGCCACCCAAACCCAACGGTTTTGCACCACAGACTGCACAAATGAGGGCAGTGAACAAGTATAGCTACTGACATGCCAAGCAAGATCTTACTCTTTGAATGGACAGTGGGAGTAAAAGCGCTTGGCCCGCAGAGAAATGGCCTTTCCTTTGAAGGGAAATGAATCGGATGCCAGAGCTTCTGTTTCGGGTGGCTGTGCTAGTTCTCAATGACCATGTCCCGTCACGCTTGAGTGACAGGTGACGGATTCTGATCTTTATGGCGGCAGGGACGCCTGAGGTCATAGGTCACAGCTGACGTGCAGCGTAAAGCTGCTGTGAAGTTGCTGTGGCGGTCGGGCAGTGAATGCTCCCCCCTGCACTGTTCTTCCCCATCAATGTGAACTGTATTTGTTAGACTGTTTGGAAAATGTGGTATTCTTGCTTGATATCTCTCAAGAAGACAGAAAGAGTCAAAGGGACATGTTGCGTGTCTGTGTTTGATTTGTCTCTGGGGCTAACCAGTGTGCATTCATTGGCCATGTTTTTTCAGTAAACTGAGAACAAGTTTGAGTCAGCGCTGTCATAAAACTAAATTCCATTTAAGGTGCATTAACATCAGATGTGTTTGGACACAGAAGTCCAGACATTAATTAATAATTTCTGCGTGCAAAAGAAATGTCCAGGGCCCCTTACTTGGACTACTGATTTTAAAACTCACAGGGTAAAAGTGCCCTCAACATTTGTGCTGCTAAGTGTAGATGATGACAGTGTTTAACTCCAGTGTGACGTTCCATGCAGCGGCTCTGCGTGTCAAGCTGCTGCAAGCTTTTAAACCCACAGACTCAGCACAGGATCACGCTGGTCAAATGTACTATGTTTTGTTTTTAGTTCCAGAAAATCAATGGGAATCCTGTAATCCCATAAAGTCACCTTTCAACTATGACACAAGGCAGATCATTGATCAACCTCTCTCCTTTCCTACATGCCAAATACTGCTGTTGGGACTATAAAGATATTTCTCTTCCCTCTGAACCATTGAATATTCCTTCCAGTTTACACAAATTTAGAGAACTTCCTGGGCAAAGTATTACACAAAACTGCAAACAGCACATTCCTTACTTTAAACCACTCCTCAGCTCTATACTAGACCCTATCCAAGAGATAAGCTTCACTCTGCTTGTTTTAAATAATAGAGGCCTCAATTGCATACTCACTATAAGTGTACAATCACTGCAATACCTTACCAGTGTGTCTTGCAGAGTCGTGCCAGTGATTATTGTTATTGTAAATATACAACTATTTAAGTGTGGACATTTTCAAAGCAAGTTGACCTGGATTTGTGTATTTGTGTGCCTTATTAAAGTCATGAGAGCTTGGTTTGGTTTTGGACATTTCACAGTCAACAAACTTTTTTTTTTTTTTTTTTTTAGGAACTTTAGGAAATTATAAATAATCGAATTATATTTGAAGTGGGGGCGGGGGAAGGTGCACCCCCAATTTTGTGGTGGTTCCGGCCCTGAATGGGGGATACTATGATATGGCCGTCCCTCAGAATGGTTTCTTTTATCTAAAAAAGTTTCAGAATGAAAATGAATGCAAACATAGTTATAATAATTAATTAGCCATTTTCTTATTGCTACTTTGTTATAATGCGTTTTTTGGAAGGTGCTAATTTGCGATGATAAGATGCCATGTAATGAATGTATTATGGATCTAAAATGTTTATCACCTGACTCTCAGCTCACAATATTTCACAACATTTTATTGGGGGTCAAAACAAGATGCGTTTTTAGAGAGGAGAATCTACGATTAGGGACTCACAGTTTGTCTGAAAAAACTTGCCTCTTCAAGCCCAAAGCTCCATGTTTGTTTACATGTTCTGATTGTATTTGAGCAACTGAGCGGAGGCTGATGCATCACCTGCTAAAGATCAGTTTTATTAAGGAGAGAGAGTTGATCCTGTGCTCTGGTTCAAGTTGTCCTGTGTTGAGCTGCCTTGTATATTGCAATATAAATCTGCAATCTGACTTCAAGCCTTTATTGTTCAGTCGATATATGTGCAAAGAAACCAGACTGGTTTACCTTTTATTTTTAATACTGTGCAAACATTGGCAGTTGGAATACAGCTTTTCTTTTCTGGAATATTTTAATGTGTAGATATTGTAAAGCTGTTCTGAGAAAATGTAAATAATTACAGTCATTGTTTAAGAATATTTTTGTTGACTTTTTTTAACACGGCATGTATAGTTGAAATAAAATATTACTGCACAGAAAATGTTTTCTTTCTATTTTAGAAAATGATAGTAATGAAGAATGATACATCTGCAACACATACTTGTAAAATAGATGAAAATATAATCTGTAGTCATGGGACACCTGAGAATCATGGGATTTGCCACCCATGATGTGAGACTCCACTCTTTACAGGATGAGTAAATGAAAAAAGGGTGTATTTGGGTGAACACTTCCTTTAAACTTGAAGCATGTTTGAATTCAAATTTTTTTAAATGCAAATATTTTGCAAATGAACAGTGAACCTCAACACAGACTGACAGTCCCTCTGAATCCTGAACCTGTGAAATTCAGAGCTGCATGACTGATGTTTTTATCGTCTTCACTGATGAGAGACTTAGCACAGACTTTATTTTTAGACCCTTGTTTTGAAATCTCGGTGGAGAATAAGCCATTCCACATCTCGTTGGGAAATCCTCCAAAGTCATTTGTAAGCTGAGCACCCA
This sequence comes from Scardinius erythrophthalmus, assembly GCF_964197995.2. Lineage (NCBI taxonomy): Eukaryota > Metazoa > Chordata > Actinopteri > Cypriniformes > Leuciscidae > Scardinius > Scardinius erythrophthalmus. Next base: position 39,398,416 of record NC_138228.1, read on the forward strand.
ACATCTGCTCCACTGGCTCAGACTACAGTCACATACACATTTGCTCACGCACACACACTCACTGGTAGCATCAGGTTTCCAAGATCGTTTGAGAGACTTCACAAGAATTTCAGTAGTGGCCAATGTTTTGAGTGTTTAGGTCAGACACGTCTGGACTGGATTATTCAAGAATTTATTCCAGAATGTGTATAGTTGTTTAAGAAGGTCATAAAGTGGAAAGCTCCTTTGTCTACTATACTATTTGCATAGTGTTTAGATAATTAAAAATAATAATTTATTAACTTTTAGAATGATTTTGAATTTATTAAATCAACATATTAGAATGATTTCGGAAGGATCATGTGACACTGGAGTAATGACTGCTGAAAATTCAGCTTTGCCTTCACAGAAATAAATTACATTTTAAAAATATATTCAAATAGAAAACTTTATTTTAAATTGTAGTAATATTTTACAACATTACTGTTTTTCCTGTATTTTTGATCAAATAAATGAAATGTAATTAATTCCATATCCTTATCGCGTTAAAATAATTTAACGCAAATAAATTACTGAAGCATGTGAATTTTGTCTTATTAACGTAATTACGTCACGCAGTTAGATTAGATGATCTTGGGAGTTGGGAGTTTATCACACTTGAGCATCTACAATGCTGCAAGCACAAACCCTGGTAGGCAGAAATGTCTATTCTAATCCATTAACCCGATTTCACTTCTCTGTTTGCGATCAGATCAAGCCTCTAAACTACTGGAAATGTTTCAGTCCATTGATCCATCCAGTAAGGGAATTAATTCAAACAATCAGTCCAAACAGCGCTAATATAAAGAAATCAGGCTTATTAAACAAGAGATGGCAGATATAGACACACTATTCCGGGACATAGTCCGCCATATTGTGCTTTGTAGTTTCCCCCATTTATAACTAATAGGAGTGAACCGTCTTTCTATATCTATAGCCTTTAGCAAGTCCTCATTCATTGCGCTGAACAGACTGGACTAAACGTCAAAACATCCCACCCGCAGAGAAAACCAGCGTCTCTTTAGTAAAGTTTTGATGGATGAGTATTGCAATCAAGGTAAAGATGACAGGCGTGAGTCCGTTTAATTAATGCGAAAACAAACCATGTGCGCTTTCTCAACATTGTATTTATTTCAACATATATACATTCACATTCAGGATAATGTATTGATTTGCCATGTGTATGTTGCTGTGTTTATTAATTCTGAATTGATCAGTGTACTGTAGTAGGTATGTAGTCAGGTCAAGGCGGTTGGTTTAGGGTTTATTGGCATCTCCATGTGGTGCTGTGATCCTGTATCGCAACTTGACTTGTCCAAAATGTAAACAAGCTCTTTGCTGTTGCACTGTAGACATACTTTAAACACTGTAAAATCTTAAAAGTTAAGGGTGGGACTAAATATCCTCCACAACTGACATTCAGATCTGGCTCCATTTAGTTAGCAACGCCCAACTTCCTAAGATCCAATCAATTCCCAAAGGACAAAATCAAGTCCCATCTTTGTGTTCCCTCATATTTAAACTCCTGTGAAACAAGAAGTCATAGCTAGACAGTTTCATGTTCTTAGTCACCCTGGGGGCTGTTCCATAAACCAAGATTAGAGTATAAGCCAGGCTTATTTTGGTTAGTCAGGCTTTTTTTTTGGTAGATTCGGTTTCATAAAGCAAACTTAAAATAGTTCAAACTCAGTTACCCTGGCAACTTATGCTGGGAAACTAGCCTGGTCCAGGGCAGGCTAACTGTCAGGCTAAGCCTCAGTTGTTACACAGATCCTCTAACACTGACCAATAGGAACACAAAGATATCACTGACACTCTATCATACCATTATTGGACTTTATTAACCACTATTAGTCCAAAAATAAATACACAGTATACAGAAAATCAACTTAAATAAGCCTACAATGATAAATTAGACAATAGACATATATATATATAGATAGATAGATAGATAGGCCTAAATACAATAAATATATTACAGGTTTTTTTACTGGCTGAATGTTTTGTGCCCAAGATTTAATTGTTTTAAAGATTTATGAATACATTTCTCTCTGGTTTTGTTTGGCAGCTGTAGTACATGTTTATGATTAGAAGAACATTAGAACACAATCTGAAAAAAAGCTTTGTAAAGCAGAAGTTAAAATCACAAAATTAAAAATAAATAATTACAAAAGCAGAGTATAAATTTTAACTGGTAAGATGAATCTGAGCTTAGTAATTGACAGTATATTAGCCTACATTTGATTTACCCTATTACAATAGTCCCTTTATAGTTATTGCTATCATAAAAATACACACAGGTTTAAAATTATAAATAAGGCACATCTAATGTCCAAATAACAAATATTTTAGTATATATATATATATATATATATATATATATATATATATATATATATATATATATATATATATATATATATATATATATAATGTACTTTATTATGTCTTTCAATTCAATTCACACAATTATACAAATTGACAGTTCCTTTAAAGACATCATATTTTCCCCCTATAAATATTCCTTATTTTTCCTTCTACTTTTTTTCTTTTGTGATAATACCCACCAACACATAGCCTAAAAACACACATGATTAGAACAATAACCAAAAAGTACATAGACACTTTTACATATGATTTAAGGGGGAAAAGACAAAAAACAATAAATAAATAAATAGTAATAAAAATTTAACATTAACATATCAAACTCTTATAATGACACATAATTCCTAATAGTTATTCAAGTAATATTATTTGAATATCAAATATTCAATATTAAATAAGTAAATAAATAAAATAACAAATAACTAGAAATAAAAGGGAGGGAGAGTTATATAAAAATGTAGTTAATGTAGGCTAATATATGGAATATTCTTAGATTTTAGAGTTGCACATATCTTTTTAAAATGTATACATTTGCTCTTAATTTCATGTTATCCTCTCCATAGTGTACTTTAGAAACTAAATCTACTTTAAAACTGGGGATTCTTGCTTTCTCCAAAAAAATATTGCATTAAAAGCTGTAATTCTCAGCATTCTAAATAAGTATACATCATCTTTATTAAGTAGCATAGGTCCTATACCCAAAACTATATTTTGTATCTTTATATATTTAGTTTCTTAAAAAAATCTTCCCTGAATTATAGGCTACTTCACTGAAGTACTTCTGTTCGCTAGAAGTTCACTGCAACTTATCCAACATCCTAAAGATAAATTATTATAATGTTATAAAATATTGCATATTAATTTTCCACGCAAAATGTATATTTTAGTCAGAATTATTGCGCTCCTAATTGGCGCGCATGCGCGCAGCAGCGCTCATTCAATATGAAAATTAGCAGCAAAATGGATACATTTGCATGACTTTCGAACATTTACAGATGGAGAATATAACTGTAAAATGTCAGTTTTGAACTAAGGGGGGGGGGGGATATCACAAACGCATAAAACAGCACAAAATATACGCTGTTTGATGGTGGATCGATTTGATCCACGATCGACCTCTAGGGCTGCTTAAGAAACGCGTGCACACGCAATTATCTAGACTAGATAAACCTGGATCAAATTAGTGAGATTGCGTGAGCTTCAATTACCTTTTATGGAACCACTTTAGCCCCAACTCATTTGTTAGGCTCATTCAAGTCCGGTTTTGGAGTTTAATCCCCGCTTTTCTAAGCGGCTTTTATGGAACAGCCCCCAGGTGTGCTAAAAAAGGTAAATATTAATGGAAATATACTTCAGAGATATTTTACTCATAAAAAATTCTAGGGGTGCCAATAATTGAGGCCAACGTGTTTTGGAGAAAAACATTTATTTCATAATATGCTGCTGCTGTAGGTTATTGCTGCTGCAGAGCAAATACAGGACTTGCTACTGCCAATACATACACAACACGCTGCTGTGAGCAAGTAAGACATGCTGCTGCTGTACAACATAGCGTACAGCACTGTTAAGGCAAATGCTAATCAAGTATTTGAAGGTTGAGCAGCGAGCTCACTGGCTACTGATACGGCAGGAACCAATCAGCTACGCCCAATAGATAACAATGTGATTATGAACAGGTGAGTTAAAGGACCTATTAGCTTGCGCCATCTAGAATTTCAACAAAAATACATCAAATGTGAAGTGAATTCTGGGAATGTCAATTTATGGTTTTTCACTGTAAATTATACAATGACTTGTTCTATTTCACTTCCAAAACTGTAAATATAATGGTATACTGTAAAATTACATTAATTGTACGATTAGCTCTATTACTGTTTATTCTTCATCGTATATAGTACGGAAACTTTGTTAACCAAATAACAGTTTTTCACCGTGGCATTTTTACAGTTTTTACCATTAAAATCATGTTTTTTTTTTTGTTTTGTTTTTTTGTTGTTTTTGTATTTACAGTGAGGATTTAAAAGGTGTGCAATTGAATGGAAATAAAATAATAGGTTAAATGGTGAGAAATCACAGCTATTCTCTGTAAAGGGGGTTTGCATGAATTGTAATTACACCAGCCAGCGGGGGAATATTTCAACAAGCACTGCCATCTCTCTTACACACACACACACACACACACATAGTCCCCAGGCTTATGTGCTTTGATTCATAGCATTGTCAATGTACCTGCAAACCAAGCATTGGTTAATGGAGTCTGACCAAATACTCCAGATGTACACACATATACACGTATAAGTCATTTTTCACGCTTAACGTGAACACAAAAGCACCTTGAGTTAGAAATTCATCACAATTTTCATCTCAAATAATAATAAGACTTTGAACACACACAAAAAAGCTCAGGGATGTGAAGAGGGAACAATAGATGCTTAGTACCAGAACATCCTAGATCTCAAAGCTTTAAATGTGAGCTATTAATAATGCATGAGTCACATCAAATCCATTCCTTTCCTCTTGCAGAGCTATTAGTAATCTCTGTAAGAACTATAAATCTGAAATAAATGTTTAAATGTTTGGAACCCAATACTGTAGGAGAAAAAGTCAAGATTTTGCTGGTTAAGCTAGCCCTGTTTGCCCCTGCTGGTAAATGCTGTAACTACACCATCTGCCTGCAAACAACATAGTTTGACCCATAGACTGTAAAAAAAAGATGAACGATGCACTTTCACTCTCTTCCATTGTAGAAAAGTGAAGCCGCCAATGCCCAAATATGGCCCACACTCTAATGCCCACACTCCCACAGAATTGGTTAGAGCAGTTTACTGCAGAACAACTCATTTTGTCAGTGGGAAATAAACAGTTATGGAAATGTAGAAATTAAGTTAAAGCTCCAATCTCCTCCCAAAGATCCCCAAAAAAGTATGTTGGTGCTTCAGTGACAACTTCGCTCAGAGAAGCTGTCAATCTCAGCACCATGACTTCACACTTCTGTTTTTCTAGCATCAAATAACTGACTAAAACCAAACTTATTTAAAAAACGAACACTTGAACATGGTTTTGAATTTGGTATTTGAAATGTAATTTGATTGTTTAGTTTGTCTCACGTCCCATTAGATCACATGGAGAGGGGGCGGGGTTTATGACCTATAGCCACTTGGGGGCGATCAAAATGCTTTGGCTTCACTTTTCAGGACTTTTCAATGAATACACTGTGGTTAAAATGGAAACGGAAATCAGACGTGTTACCATGGAAAGGTACTTTAAAACCTAGGCTCCTCCCCTAGTGGGCGGTGTCATGTTTCACAGTGTACAAAATGTACTGCACTATTTTTAATCAAATATTTTTCTAATCTTGACAAAACACATGTTGTTGGAAAGGTCTGAGATTCAATGTTCCATATTTGGCCACTGTTTTGTGATAGCAGTGATATTGTGACATACATGTATTCATTTGTGAAAGGAGTTTCACCTGATAGCTATTTTTGATATGGCACCTGAACAAAATCTCATGGGAACCTCAGTTTTTGTGATATCCACTTCCAATTTGGAACACAGCTTGGTTAGACATATGGCTTTTTTATAGCAATTTTAGGGCCAGATTTACAAACAGCTTGTTCCAGCGCAAACCCTCTTTTAAGAGTAAAAAAAATAAAAAAATGTCAGGATTTGCTAAAGATGGAATACTAAAGATTTACTAGTGGAAAAAATTGTTCTGAAAAGATGTGGACAGTTATTTTTGCAGATGACCTTATTGGATATGCATTTGTAGGAGTTTCCCTTTCAAATGCAAAATTTATGGGAGGAAAGTATACTGAACAAAATTATAAATGCAACACTTTTGTTTTTGCCCCCATTTTTCATGAGCTGAACTCAAAGATCTTTGAACTTTTTCTATGTATACAAAAGGCCTATTTCTCTCAAATATTGTTCATAAATCTGTGTTAGTGAGCACTTCTCCTTTGCCGAAATAATCCATCCACCTCACAGGTGTGGCATATCAAGATGCTGATTAGACAGCATGATTATTGCACAGGTGTACCTTAGGCTGGCCACAATAAAAGGCCACTCTAAAATGTGCAGTTTTATCAAACAGCACAATGCCACAGAAGTCGCTAGTTTTGAGGGAGCGTGCAATTGGCATGCTGACTGCAGGAATGTCCACCAGAGCTGTTGCCCGTGAATTGAATGTTCCTTTATCTACCATAAGCTGTCTCCAAAGGCATTTCAGAGAATTTGGCAGTACATCCAACCGGCCTCACAACTGCAGACCATGTGTAACCACACCAGCCCACGACCTCCACATCCAGCATCTTCACCTCCAAGATCTTCTGAGACCAGCCACCAGGACAGCTGCTGCAACAATCGGTTTGCATAACCAAAGAATTTCCACACAAACTGTCAGAAACCGTCTCAGGGAAGCTCATCTTCATGCTCGTCGTCCTCATCGGGGTCTCGACCTGACTGCAGTTCGTTGTCATAACCGACTTGGGTGGGCAAATGCTCACATTCGATGGCGTCTGGCACTTTGGAGAGGTGTTCTCTTCACGGATGAATCCCGGTTTTCAATGTACAGGGCAGATGGCAGACAGTGTGTATGGCGTCGTGTGGATGAGCGGTTTGCTGATGTCAACGTTGTGGATCAAGTAGCCCATGGTGGCGGTGGGGTTATGGTATGGGCAGGCGTATGTTATGGATAACGATCACAGGTGCATTTTATTGATGCCATTTTGAATGCACAGAGATACCGGGACGAGATCCTGAGGCCCATTGTTGTGCCATTCATCCACGACCATCACCTCATGTTGCAGCATTATAATGCACAGCCCCATGTTGCAAGGATCTGTACACAATTCCTGGAAGCTGAAAACATCCCAGTTCTTGCATGACCAGCATACTCACCGGACATGTCACCCATTGAGCATGTTTGGGATGCTCTGGATTGGCGTATATGACAGCGTGTTTCATCCAGCAACTTCGCACAGCCATTGAAGAGGAGTGGACCAACATTCCACTGGCCACAATCAACAACCTGATCAACTCTATGCGAAGGAGATGTGTTGCACTGCGTGAGACAAATGGTGGTCACACCAGATACTGATTGGTTTTCGGTTAATATTTTACCCCAAATACCGTACTTTTACATATTATTGAAAAACTGAAAATCATTAACAAGTTATTTTTCTCAAAATATTTGCTAATTTCATTTATTCATTCACTTATTCTATTATTGTTACATCTATAACATTCAAAACACACTAAATATTAGATCAAATTAGCACAGAATCAACTGTGCGTTGCCAAATTTCCATACACAAACACTGATCTAGTGGTTTAGAGCAGAGTAAAATCAAACGTGCCTGTGTTTAACCAGCAAGTATGCTAAAACATAATAGGAAGACAATCTAAGTATACTGTCTTTATTTCACAGCTTTCACTATCATCACATCTGAAATTTCACAGTTGAGCTAAACAACCTTTCTTTAGCGTAGTTCTACTGTTGATTAGCGATAAAGTGAACACTGTCTGAGCATTTTAGTTCTGCATTGGCAAATGCAGAAATTCTAGAACCATTAATAAAACCCAATGCCTTCTACCTGTATTTAAAAAAGGTTTCTTGATCTTAGCACAGGTAGATACACGCTATGGGTAATCCCACATTCCTCTGAGATAAATGCAGTCACCCTCTGTGATTCTGGAGTTTATCCAGGGAGGAGTGTTTGGACATGCAGTTTCACTGATATGACCTCTGACTGAAACGTCAACCAATCAATGTCCTGTTTAACACAGTCAGCCAAATGCAAGCCTGAGGGTGTTTAAATGGGCCTAATTCGAGACATCTGATGTGAGACAGACATCAGATGGCTGTTTGTGAGGCAATGCTGTCCTGTCTTTATTAGCACAAGTGGCTCTTCATTTGCTTTTAGCAAGCATTCTAGAAGAATCACACCCTTTAAAAAAAATCTCTATCCCTCTCTCACACACACAGATACTGTGGTCACTACATTTCCTCACACAGAGCTGTGGCAAATTCCCAGAGAGGCCCAGCTCTAGAAAGCCACATTTATATGCAGCCTTCATCCCCACTCGCACTTTTGCTGTTACGGTCTCTCTTTCATCGGAGCGAGGTGTTCCACATCCTTTGAATTCACACATTCCTGAGTATTTGTTGCTCTCAGATGCTTCTGTATGATTGAACATCCTCAATGTTATACAGGGCAGCTGGGATCCCTTGGATATGAGATTCAAAAAACACATGAGAAGAGACAGGGTTTGCACAAATACAAGCGGAACCCAAGGCCACCACATTATTGTAAACAAGAAATAATTTAATTACTATTACTGTGCTTTATGGCGGGTGGGTCTAGGGGACATTTCCTATGTTTTCAAAAAGGTTGGGAATGGGGAAAAACTGTGCAATTTAAGAACAACAACAACCAAAAAAACTGGAACCAACATCAGTTTTCATGACATTTGGTTACAGTTCTGAATGAAATTGCCAAAGCATATTTTACACCAAAATGAAGAAAATGAAGCCTAATTTTAAGACATGGACATTTCCATTATGAAATTATTTTCATGATAATTAAGGACATTTTCCCCAATTCAGAATTACTTGACAGTAGTAGAATTACTTGTTGGCTGTTTATTAGTACTTATAAAGCACAAATGAATGCCTTATTCTGCATTACCATATTCTACATCCATAATCCTACCCAATACCTACATTTAACAGCTACCTTACTAACTATTAATAAGCAGCAATTAGGAGTTTATTGAGGCAAAAGTCATAGTTAATAGTTAGTTAATAGTGAGAATTGGACCCTAATCTAAAGTGTGACCCTAATCTGATTGTTTCCAGACAGGATGATTTTTATGTTATTGTATTGCAGTAATGAGAATAAGTGTTCACACGATAATAGTGAGAATCTTTCTTTCTTTCTTTCTTTCTTTCTTTCTTTCTTTCTTTCTTTCTTTCTTTCTTCATTAGATTGTCCCTTTTACTGGAATAATTGTAACATTACGTCCCCCTACTCTCAAAGTAGCAGTAGTCTTGAAAAATTGTCCAAAGCCTTTTCTCAGTGATTAGAAAGTAGCAATTATACCCTGTGCCGCACAAATTCTTTCCTCTCTGTCCTTCATGTGAAAGGTATCATTATCATTTGGGAAAGGTGTCTAAAGCACACTTCATGGTCTTTTCCAATGAGAAGAATTTTAAAATGGACCTAACATTCACTAAAAGCACTCAAAGAATAACCAGCACATTTATATTCATCACACAGCCGAGTTCTATGGAGTTTTAAAGTGTTTAAATTTTTTAAAGTTTGATATGATCAGTAAAAGGCTTTAACATTCAGGTCTGTTTTTTTTTTTTTTTTTTTTTTTTTACATAATGTGAACATTTGCAAAAACAAAACAACAATTTTCATTTATCATTCATTAACAATTTTAAAATTGTCCTATTTGTAACACCATTCCTTTTGCAACAAAATATCTACAGTACTTACCTTCTAAATGTCTCTTGTAATTTCAATTCAAATGGGTCTTATATGCATTTTTACCTTTTTAAACTTGAATGTTGCTGTTTGAGCATAAAAAAGGTCCACTGCAAAGCGAGTTTTTCTCTATATCAGTAAGCACTGTTTCTGAACTCCCTGAAACGCCTCCATTGTAGTCTTGAGTTTTCTTTCAGGAAAGTAGTAGACGTCACGGTATTCCTCATTTAAATTATTCCCAACCAAGGCATACGTAAATAATAGAGTGAGGCCTGGTTGAGTTGTGTTAGTAGTATTTAAACTCGCAGTTAAAAGGTAAGGTAAGGTAAGGTAAGGTAAGGTAAGGTAAGGTAAGGTAAGGTAAGGTAAGGTAAGGTAAGGTAAGGGTGACATTTCCAAAATAAGCTTGAAGCAGTTGACCAATCACAGCACACTGGTCCAGCTGACCAATCAGAGCACATTGTGCTTTTCTGAAAGAGGTGCTTCTAAAGCCCTATTTGGACGGGATTAGTTTTACAAGGGTAGATGGAGTACTGTAATTTTACCACAGGACGCCGGTAATATTAATGGCCAATTTGCACAGGATAAGAAATCTCAGTAAAACTAGCAGAAGTGGCAGGGCACCGCCATCACCTCCCTGTCTTCATGTGTGCATTACGTTGCTTCCTGATATCATGTGCGCAAACACATATAATCTTTATAACCTATATATAAAAATTAGGTCCGATTGAACAATTTATTAATTCAATTCAGATTGGATTCTGTTGTTAGTAGGCACTTACCTAAAGCTAAAAGAAATTGTGTGCCTCTAACAAGTGCTTTCGACCTTCTTTTTGTTCTGAATGGTGTGCAGAGTTTTGCTACAGACTTGACATCCCACCACCTAGAACGCAACTGAATGATTTTTCAAGCCTCTCCATACTTGAAAAACTGCGGAAAAGTAATTTTAAACATGAAATGACAGAATATTTACGTACATATTTACAGCGGGTCTTTTCGCACGGGATTAGAATTACCTGGGGTAATTTTTCCGGACCTTTTTACAGAAGGTAAAAGTCGACGTAATCTTTACTGACATTGTCCGTAATGATTACTGAGATGGCACATTCGGACGGGACTAAAATCACTTAGAAGCTCTGGTAATAATTACTTTACTCCACCTCCAGTCTACTCCATTTCGAATAGGGCTTTAGAGACCGGAATTAAAAAGACTGTTAAAGACAGACTGGGAAGAAAGGTGCTGCAACAATGTTAAATATGTGAAAAGTAATGTGTTTTTTTTTAACATTCAAGCACGAAAACCAATTCTAGTAGACCCCAAAAACAAAATCAAGACTTTGAAAAAGGTCATAATAGGTCCCTTTAATCTATCTATGATTTCTTAAAGGAATAGCCACCTGTCATTGTTCCAAACTGGCATGGCTTTCTTGTTTCTGTGGAACACTAATTGAGAAAGGTAAAAGAACTGTACAGGCCATGGGGATCAGGATTGTAAAGCTCTAAGAAAAGCACCATGAAGTTTGTGTCTGACATGAGGGTGAGTAAATGATGACAGAATTCATTTAGCATTTTTGCTGTAACATTTATGGGAACGCATTGCTGGCACTGAATGATGATAACATAGTGATGCTAAAGAAACACAGTAACTCAGCAGTTCACACTAGTGTCGCAAGGCTGCAGACTGGAGGTGACGCTGATGTAGAAGCACAATTTTTGGATATTTTCACATATCAGTATTTTTTGTATTCATGCTGTGCAGATAAAAAACGAGATCAGTGTTGGCATAGTAGCATCAATAAGGATTCAAGGTGCAGCCACACATGAGTTCTATTCACTTTTTCATTCATTTGCATATTGCATACAATCACACAGGAGAAAACATTGTTTATAATTGATTATTTATGAAAACATGAGTGACATCATATCCTGTTACCCATATTCATTACGGGGTCTGAAGTAATTTCACAAGGTTTAAACCTAGTGTGTCCACACTTTCAGATTTGGGTAACTTCGAGTGAATATCTGCAAAACCTGTTTAAAAATGTGAGATCACAGTTAGATCGCATCTCTCTTCATGAAGTTCATGAAACCTTAAAACAGAGCTGTCGAACATGTGGCCCGCTGGATGAATATGGCTGTGAAGGAGTTCAGTCTAGACCATGGCATAATTTAAGGGAAAAAATTTAAATATATGTTAAACAAAACTGTATCTGTCATGGTCTTAGAATCCAAAAAGACTTGAAACAGGAGATCTAACAAAATAGTCCTTTAACTAATTCAATTACAAAAGGTGAACGAAATGAAAACTGAAAGTGCATAATCATGACAGTATCAATATTATATGTTAATATTACTCTGTTACTCTATTATATTAATGATACTATTTAGCTAAAGCAAGTCATGTAAACTTGATACAATTTGTTTTGTTTCATGCTTCAAGTAATGGAATGTTTCATTTAAGTATCTGTGGCATTTTGCCACTCGCACACATTTCATGAACTCACACAAAACCCAGTTTATTGTCCCACTTTAAAATATATTGTTTACAACATTGATGACAATATGGATAGGTACCTGGACTTTTGCAAAAGTCTTCAGGGGATGATTGTTATGACAATAATACTGAATCAATGCTGTCAGAGTTTGACTGAGGTCTAATCAATTATAAAGTTGCTTTTAGGCCCAATATTGTGTTAAAGTCAGGCATGAAACAGACGTTGCAATAGTCTTTTCTTCCCTATTGTGATTTATATCTGAGTAAAACAGCTTCTCGAACAAGAAAAAAAATGTAGTGCGGGACATGATTTTGTTTAAAGATTATGAGGGCACATGAAAAAAAAAATGAAAAAAAAAAGATGTGCACAGATAAATCATTTATGATAAATATAGAAGTAGGCTACTCCATAAAAAAGAATTGCCAATTCTGATTTCACACTGACTTTAAATTTCGGTTTCAGATGGATAATTGAAGCAACTAAAGTAATACAACAAAGAACATTCACTTTTTTCTTGTCAATATTATTGTTTGAAATACTTTATTAGCTCCAGAAGAGCAGGTGCCGAGATGAATTTGACACCCTCACTTTAAACCAATAGAACATCATTCAAATGAAGTGTGCACATAAGTTTGCACTTCATAAACTAACTATTGCTGAGCTTTGTTGAAGGTTTATCCGGTTGAGGTAAAAAATGCTTCTTCTTCACTTCTTACACAGACTCAAAAGGAGCTCTAAAGATATACGTCATTGTGGCACACACTCACCTGGGCCTGTCCCTGGGGCAGAGTGTGTGTAAGTGCATGTGTGTATACTGTCGGGAGGAGGGTCACGGAAAAACCCAACCACAAAAAAGCAGCCAGACAACACAAGAGCACCTGATCACTGTCATAACATGCTACTCCCATCCCAACACACAAACACAGCAATAAAAACACTATAGGTAAGCACCAAACCAGACTGAACAAAGGGTTTGTGTGTATGACTACATCTACAGACCAATAAACTTAATTACCTACACTGTGTTCATACTTAATTAATGTATACAATACTAATAATATATGGGTTGTTGAACTGACATTAAAGTCACCATGAAATTAAAACTGACCATTTTTAAGGAATATTGCAGTATTTATTCTAAATGATTTATCCACGCACATCATTAATTTTTAAATCTACCCTCATGTGCTCCCATAATCTTTAATCAAAATAGTACTTTTTTCATTGTTCACTTGGATGTACATCACAATAGGGAAGCAGTGGCGGATTTAGCAAATCGGGGGCCCAAGGCGAAGGTAGGCTATGGGCCCCTACCCATCCAATCTTTAAAAGAGAACGAAAAAAATATGTACCGACTGAATGGTGGATAGGGAGGTAAAGCTAATCTACGGGGAAGTACAGGTTAGAGAGGAGAAAAAAACGTGCCCTTTAAACCCTGCATACACTTCTTTACTCCTAAACAGAAACATGTTACAATGTTTACATGGTACAATTTATGGTAAGCTATGTTTTTTTTTTTTTTTTTTGCTTGGCAAATTTCACCATTTCGATTCAATTCTTGTGATTTGATTCAATATTGACTCATTTGGATAAATATTAGGTAACGTTTCACAAGAAAGGCGTTACTTTTTCTCAAGAAAAAAAAAACTATCAGCTGGTATTATTTAAGGTTAAAATAAGTAATTTACTGTAGTACACATATTTAGCCAAATACTCTCTATAGCTCTTTTTTTCTAGCCAATTAAATGGCTTTCCTGAGGTAGGCTAAATGTTATGTGACGATTGTTCTCCAGCTGCTTTACCTCTTTTCGCGGTTGAAAAACACTTATTGATCGATATTATGAATAAGGAATATACATTTTGGTAAGTTATACGGTATCTTTCAACATTGTTAATTCGTGTTTATTTACTATTAGGTAGAGATGATCAGTTCACGTGCCGCTATACACTGTAAGAAATGATTCTGTGGTCATGTAGATTTGAATTAATGTTTTTGGTTAAAATGTATTCAATATAATTGTGTTTTTGATTTTGAGGCAAATATTTAATTAAATTTCAAATAAAAATGTTTGGAATAAAATCTACCCATTGTAGTTAAATAAAACTTAAGCATTATATTTATCTAATCCCAAATTGAGAGAATATTGAGTGAATTCAAATCAATGCAATCAGGTAAATTTTAAATGAAAAGCACTTCCTGTCAAAGTGCGCCTTTTTTAAAAAAAAAATGCAGCAGGCTACCTAGCCACAAGACATTTGAAGAGCTACAGACAGTGAATGTTCGTCTTCTTCCACATTGCTCATCTTGCTAAATTTAACTGGTTGACTAAGGTAAGAAAACTTCTTTTATCACTGGGCTAGTAAGAAGAATGCATGTAACGTTAGTGCTATATTACAATATAAAATGAGTTATCACAGAAAAAGAGACTCAGCAGCAACACAATGTTGGCTTCTGTTCGAAGGCTATATATTAATGTAGCAGTGTGATTTTGTTGCGCTATAATATGAGCACAGCATTATACATTTTGGAAGAATTCTTATGTTTCGAAGTCAAACTTTTATTTTGAAGGATGTGGGTTAGCATTTCCACTATCATGGTTCCTAGGTCCTTTGCGTGTTAATATCATATCCTCAGTATGTTTTTATGAAATTGCGTAAATAAGTACATTGTGTTTAATTTTAAGGTTCCATAAAGAGACATATTTGGGGTTATCGCTGGAAGACCTGGAAAAGCACTTCCGTTGGCTTTACTTCCCGTGTGTGGAGCTCGTCTTCCTGAGGCAGGTAACGTAACTTCTCTCTGTTGTTTCACTGTTTTGTTGCAACTTGCAACTGTGAAGGTAACTTAGCTAAATCCACGTGAAGTCAGTCTATTAACAGTGTTACATTTTAGAGCTGCAATTTTATTTATTTTCATGCATAAATCTGTTAATTTTAGTGTGGTAATGTCCGTCCATAGCGGCTAGCATAAGTTAGTTAGCTAACGTAACTTTAGCAGGAGGGGAGGACGCTTAACATGGCACAAACTCTCTCATTTTACAGCTAAACCGTATACTAAAAGTTTCTGAAAACATTTTAGTAACAGAATACTGTTTCATATCTGATTTGCAAAAAGTACATTTTGATTCTAATTTTATTTGTTATTTGGTGATTTGATTTCATTGTGTAGTATTAGTACGTTTTGAAATTTTGTTAAAGCCTATTTTCATTTTGGGCCTAAGGTTTTGGCCATTTGACACGTTGTTGGGTGTGGAAGGTTAATGTGATCGCTTTATCTGTAAATTAAATTAATGATGATTTTTTCAGAATTTCTTTCATCTGAATATTTTTTGGTAATGCATCGTGTAGGTCTTAAATTTACATCTTTAAGGTCTTAAAATGTCTTAAAAAGGTCTTAAATTTGACTTATTGTAACCTGCATGAACCCTATACAAAAACATCAAAATAAAGAAGAAAACAAAACAAAGAATAATTTGACACCAAGGCCTGTGAGAAAATAAAATCTAATAAAATAGATTTATAAGCTATGAAAACAATAATGAATTTTCTAATAATGTGATATGCTTGCAATATATTTCTGATAGTTTTATACTAATACAATAACAATTTCTTGTTGCAGGACACTGAGAACTTGGAGGAACTTGAACAGGTCATAATGGCCATTACTGTGACCCCAAAGCCTGGACCTTCTACAAGCAACAGCCCAAAGAACATTGGAATCGTCATAGAAGGCATGGAAGTCATCACAGGACTTGGAGATATTGCAAGGGCTTGCTCTGTCCTCCTTGGCTTGACCTACGCGCTGAATGTCGATTATCCCCGACAGCTGAAGTACACCTTTGAGGTGTTCCAAAAACTTTTCTTGAAACTGGATGATTCAAAGCTTTCAAACAAAGTCCAGTCCCTCAAGAGCAAACTTCAGGCTTGAAATGAGACTGTATTGCAGACAGTGCAGACTTTTGTGCTACACAATGTCCATCTTCTACAGAGCTTGAGTATTGCACATTTGACAAAGTACAAATGAACTTTTATGCACTTTTATAATTTATGTTTTGGCACATGCCATTATGAAGTATTTTTCTTAAAAATCTTTATTGCTCTTTTTATTTTTAAATAGTTGAAGTCAGCATTCTGTCCTTTTCAAATGTCTGGTTTGAATTGCAAGATCCAACTTCTGACTTGAAATGAGACTGGTTGCAGTGTACAATGATGTGCTACAGTGTGTTGAAAGCACAAAAGTTAATTGTTAATAAAATTCTTATTTGAGTATTTAAGTTCTGTACTTTCTGGGCCATTTTATTCATAAGAAATGAGTATTTAGATTTAATTCATTGCATTTATTAAATTCAAATCAATGTACAGATTAATGTAGATGATAATTACTCAATTATGATATGTAGAATTAAATTAATTTTTATTAGTACTATTTACACATTAGGGAGTTTATCTTTTTCAAA
Source organism: Scardinius erythrophthalmus (assembly GCF_964197995.2). Lineage (NCBI taxonomy): Eukaryota > Metazoa > Chordata > Actinopteri > Cypriniformes > Leuciscidae > Scardinius > Scardinius erythrophthalmus. The sequence continues at coordinate 39,415,267 of NC_138228.1, forward strand.
TCAACTCAATATTTTTGTTTAGGTTTTAATTAATTTATATAATTAATCTATTCAAATCTACTCATATTAAATGGATAACTATTAAGGGTCTCATTTAATTAATATTTACTCAATTCCAAACCTTGTGAAATTTAATTAATAATATTGCTTGTAATCTGTTGCCTCATTTTTATTGAGTAGATATGGTGTATCTTTTCTTACAGTGTAGGAATCTGTCACGACACATTAAAACGGCAAAACGGTATTGTTTGAATTTCGTAATAGAATTGACAGAGCTGAATCTGAGAGCTGAGATTTTTATTAAATATCATGATTCATAAACTGCTCAGTTTTGTCTGTCGATCTCCGTGTCCTCTTTGCTTCACGATTTTTCTGTGCATTGGACGTTGTTGTTCCTGATCTGTATCCCCAACAGTAGCCATAAAAAAGTTTGTCATCTTTGGCAGCGTTCCCAAATACTTATCAGCGTCTTTTCACTTTTTTTCTTTTATTTGAGCCGCTTGGGTAACTTCAAAACTTTAAATTTTCGCGTTTAGACTCGTCTTGCTCTGGGGATCAATTGCTCTATTTCCCAGTCCCCCTGTTACTGCGTGTTGTTTATCTTTCGCGCCGCGCACTTTTTCGGACTTTTTGCTTTCCTCCCGCTTCCTCCTTTTTTCAGCACCGCTTGGGTAGCTAGCTTCGCTTCATTTTTACTCTGTCTACTACTCTGTACACTCTCTGTCTGTCAATCACTTCTTTTTCTCCGTCAGTTTTTTTGGCACAGCCTTGTCACTTTCGCAGATGCGCAGTAAAAGTGAGATAATGGAATAGTCCAAGGTAGTGAGGCGGGGGGGCCCCCTCCTGTCTTCGACACTAATGATTTATGCCATTTTTCGCAAATGGAGTTTTAGAAATATATAATTGGAAAAAAAACAAGAAAAAAAAACTTAAGCATAGCCTACGTTAATAGGGCATTTTGGGGGCCCCTATGTAGCTCGGGGCCCAAGGCAATTGCCGACCTTTGCCTAATGGTAAAGTCCGCCCCTGTAGGGAAGAAAAGACTACCGCAACTTCCGTTTCATACCGACTTTAAGCAGTGGCAGCAGTCTGGCATGCTTTAATTTAAAGGGACACTCCACCCAAAAATGAAAATGTTCTCATGCCATCCCCAATGTATATGACTTTCTTTTTTTCTGTGGAACACAAACAGAGATTTTTAGAAAAATAATCCCTGAGACAATATAATGCAAGTGGATAATTCCCTCAAAGTTGAAGCTTCAAAAACCACGCACAACAAACATGACTGTAATCCATACAACAGTTGAGGAATCAGTGTCTTCTGAAGAGAATCTATAAGAATAAAATAAGAGAAAATATTTTAAAGTTTTTAAATGATAAATCATTGCTTATGTAAGTGTGTTCTTTTGATGAAAACGTCAGAACGTTGTGAAGCTTTATGTAAGTGCGTTGTGAAACTTGCATAAGAAGTGATGGTCCCAATGCACTTACATCATGCTTCACAACGTGGTGGCGTTTAACTGAAAGTTCGCCGGAAGCGATGGTTTATAGGTAAATAGATAAATACTCAAACACACCTCTTGTTTCGATTCAGAAGACATTGATTCATCAACTAGGGTTGTATGGATTAGGATTGCCGTCGTGTTCATTTTATGTGGTGAAATATTCTTCTAATTATTCTGAAATAAGTAACATTTAAAAAATTACGGCCATCTAAAACATTTCAGAAAAAAAAAATAAAAAAATTGTATAATGTATATAGTAATGTTTTTGTGCACACATTTTGAGAACATTATAAAAAGACCAGGGCTGTGTTTCCCAAAAGCATTTTAAGTCTGAATTGATCGTAGAGACTATTGGTGGCAATTGTTCTACGATCAACTACAATGCTTATGGGAAACACAGCCCACAAACTAATGTTCTGTTAACATTACTGGAAGAAGGTTTGTTCATAACTTTAAGAGAACCTTGCCAAAATGTTAGCCAAAGTTCGGAGAATGTTCCCTGTTAGCTGGGTACTTGCATTATTTGGACTCAAAGATTTTAATTTTGTGTATCCCTTTAAACTGACTTGAAAAAATATAATTTTTCTAATTTCTTCATATTCTAATCATTCGTTTATCACAAAATATTTAAGAGACAACTGGATAATTGGAATATTTGGACTTTAAAAAAATTATTTGTCACACCGCAGGACAGGAAGTGAACTGCAAAAAAGCTAAAAAGTTATTCAAAATGTGACCTGTCTGTTTAAGCTTTCATTTCTGTCTCCCCTGACTGTGATAAAGGGTTTATTCTCCATTTCTCAGAAGAAGGGGCGCTTCAGACTCTTAGGGCGGGGGGTCTTAGTAAGGTTTATTAAAAGCCTGCTAGGGGTCTCTCTTTCTTAGGGTCTCTGCAGGATGTATAGCTGCTTAACAAGTCTCTGTACAGCCCAGCCAGCGTGTGTATGTTTTTCCAAAGTGGTGCACAGAAAAGAATAAGAATTTACAGAATTACAAGTTAATTACAAAACAAAACACACCGAAATCTACATCTGGAATATAGTGTTACTATGACACTATGACATTCTATTTATAAAAAGGCAAAAACGATGTTAACTATGGTTCACATTCTGCTTAATTTCTGCATGATTAAAAAAAACATTTAACATGCTGTTTGAAGAACAGCAACATCACACCTGCATATCATCTACACAGCTGAATGTGAGCGAGACGAACAGAAATATAAGAATAAATGCTATTTTTGGTAATGAGTAGGTTAGGTAGTTTTTCAGCAGATGCAAATGCATAAAGATGTTGAGTATAGATAATGATATCAATGATTGTTTTTCTTCTTAGCTAGAAAGCAAAGTAAATATTTATAAAGGATTAATGAATATTCAGTTGCACAAGGATTAGATGGAGTAAACCTGGGCATGCCTGGGATTACTGATAAACCATTATCTAGTGAATGACCAAGTGCAATACATATATGCTAATTCTAAATATTGATTTAAGACTGATTGCAGATTGATTTTTTTGTAGTTAAAATCAATAAGCAGTCATTTACTTTCTTTAACACACATTCTGACTCTGTACAATGTATAGTGTGCATTGTTATAAACACTGCGTTTTTTCAGAATCTATCATCTAAATGTAATAACTTACATAATTGACTTGTTTTACACTGTTTACACAATTTAATTCCTTATAAAGTTTAATTTAAAATAAAACAAACAATGTGTGATAGTCCCTAAAAATTGTGTTTTAATAATTTACTTTATTATTGTTGTTGTAATTAAGACTTTGAGGTACATTCTACTGCACAATAGTATTATATTTCTGTCATAATTTCTTTAATTCGAAATGAGCTGTAATGGAAATGGCACCAGACAGGGAGTATATATATATATATATATATATATATATATATATATATTATATATTATATATATATATATATATATATATATATATATATATATATATATATACTTTGTCCCCTGTCTGCTGCCATTTACATTCTATTAATACTCGAATGAGAGTTAGTTGGCATGTATTTGCAAATTTACTCATAGTTAGTAGAATGTCTAAAGTGGACCATCAAAATGAAAGTGATTTGTATGTTTAAATCTTTATTTTGTCACAAGTGATGATGCTAGCAAGTCAAATCTCTGCTTTTCACGATTCGTTCAATTCCTAATGGACAAAATCTAAATGTTTTATTTTGAAATATGTCATTACAGTGCTAAAATGAGTTGTGAAGGCCGTTTCATGTTCACTGTCAACATAGGGCACTGAAGATGTTGTATAGTGACAGCAGGGGCACCACCTCCTTCCTCGATACTCCTTTACACTGTCAGACGTGTGAATATATCACAAGCGAGTATGAAATAGACATGAAAATAGAGGCTGAGAGTGAACAGGAGATGTAAAGGGGCCCTCAGTGCTCGGGTGCTCTGGTTAGCTGTGAGCTAGAGGGTCAGTGGTTTGAATAGTAGACGCTTTGATCACAGAGGAGCTCAATAACCTTCAGCTCAGCAGACTGGAAACACATTGGGGACAGAGAGGGAGAGAAAGACAAAGACATAGAGAGAGAAATGTCTATTGCTTTGAGTTTGTGTTGTTTCTTGCTGTCTTCGACTGCGGTTTTTCAGATTGTTGTCGCCATGGTTTCAGGGAGGGAAGGTCCGTCGGTCATCAAGTCATAAGTTAAATCCCTCAAACAGCGGGACGCGAGTCTTTGTGTTGCAGTACATGCCGTTTTTGTGTGTCTGAAAGGCAATTCAGGCCAATGTATCCATTTTCTGAGCCACAAAAGATATACACACCCACAAACACAAATACACTCATACATACACACACAATACACCTTATACAGCAGTACAATGCAAGCCATTCTCTCTCTACACAAAAGCCACTATTGTCTCAGCACATAAAAGACTAATGAGCTGCCCTGCCTTCAGACTTGTAGAGATGAAATCCTGTTGTCACGAGCATCACACATATACCCAAGAGCCAGAGCCATATATCACAGAGCCAGAACCTTCTAAACCCAAGACTGTTGTAATAACTATTTTACATGAAAATAGAAAAACAGCTAAAATACTGCACACCTGATAAGCTAAAGCAATATTCTTGGTTTAATACACTTTTATCTCTGTGGACGGCATCTGTATCATGCTGTTGATTTTTTGTTGCTAAATAATCGGAGGTGGGACTATTTTTGTAGTTGATAAATGTCTGGTTATGTGTTTAGTAAGCTATAAGCCCTATTCGGACGGGACTAGTTTAACATGGAGAGGTGGGGTAAAGTAATAATTACCAGAGCTTCTCTGTGATTTTTGTCCCTTCCGAAAGTGCCATCTCAGTAATCATTACGGACAATAGCCCTATTCGGACAGGATTAACTTTACGAGGGTAGATGGAGTAATGTAATTTTACAAGAGGACGTCTGTAATATTAATGGCCAATTCGCACAGGATAAGATATCTCAGTAAAACTAGCAGAAGTGGGAGAGTAACTCGATTTGCGCAGTTTCAGTTCCTGATATCACGTGGCCAAACACATTTAACCTATATTATATATATAAAACAGTTATGTCAGGTTGAACAATGTATTAACAATGTATTAATTAACTTCAGATTGGATTGTGTTGGTAATAGGCACTTACCTAATGCTAAAAGATGTTTTGTGCCTCTAACAAGTGCTTTCGATCTTCTTTCTGATCTGAATGGTATGTGGAAAACACTTGAGTTTTGCCACAGACTTGTCCCAGCGTCTAGAATGCAACTGCATTCTTTTTCAAGCGTCTCTATACTTGAAAAACCGTGGGAAACTACTTTTAAACACGAAATGACGAAATATTTACGTACATACAGTGGGGAGAACAAGTATTTGATACACTGCCGATTTTGCAGTTTTTCCCACTTACAAAGCATGTAGAAGTCTGTCATTTTTATCGTAGGTACTCGTCTACTGTGAGTGACGGAATCTAAAACAAAAATCCAGAAAATCACATTGTATGATTTTTAAGTAATTAATTTGAATTTTATTGCATGACATAATATTTGATACATCAGAAAAGCAGAACTTAATATTTGGTACAGAAACCTTTGTTTGCAATTACAGAGATCATACGTTTCCTGTAGTTTTTCACCAGGTTTGCACACACTGCAGCAGGGATTTTGGCCCACTTCTCCATACAGACCTTCTCCAGATCCTTCAGGTTTCGGTGCTGTTGCTGGGCATTACGGACTTTCAGCTCCCTCCAAAGATTTTCTATTGGGTTCAGGTCTGGAGACTGGCTAGGCCACTCCAGGACCTTGAGATACTTCATACGGAGCCACTCCTTAGTTGCCCTGGCTGTGTGTTTCAGGTTGTTGTCATAGTAGAAGACCCAGCCACGACCCATCTTCAATGCTCTTACTGAGGGAAGGAGGTTGTTGGCCAAGATCTCGCGATACATGGTCCCTTCCATCCTCCCCTCAATATGATGCAGTCGCCATGTCCCCTTTGCAGAAAAGCATCCCCAAAGAATGATGTTTCCACCTCCATGCTTCACGGTTGGGATGGTGTTCTTGGGGTTGTACTCATCCTTCCTCTTCCTCCAAACACGGCGAGTGGAGTTTAGACCAAAAAGCTCTATTTTTGTCTCATCAGACCACATGACCTTCTCCCATTCCTCCTCTGGATCATCCAGATGGTCATTGGCAAACTTCAGACGGGCCTGGACATGCGCTGGCTTGAGCAGGGGGACCTTGCGTGCGCTGCAGGATTTTAATCCATGACGGCGTAGTGTGTTACTAATGGTTTTCTTTGAGACTGTGGTCCCAGCTCTCTTCAGGTCATTGACCATGTCCTGCCGTGTAGTTCTGGGCTGATCCCTCACCTTCCTCATGATCATTGATGCCCCACAAGGTGAGATCTTGCATGGTGCCCCAGACCGAGGGAGATTGACCGTCATCTTGAACTTCTTCCATTTTCTAATAATTGTGCCAACAGTTGTTGCCTTCTCACCAAGCTGCTTGCCTATTGTTCTGTAGCCCATCCCAGCCTTGTGCAGGTCTACAATTTTATCCCTGATGTCCTTACACAGCTCTCTGGTCTTGGCCATTGTGGAGAGGTTGGAGTCTGTTTGATTGAGTGTATGGACAGGTGTCTTTTATACAGGTAACGAGTTCAAACAGGTGCAGTTAATAGAGGTAATGAGTGGAGAACAGGAGGGCTTCTTAAAGAAAAACTAACAGGTCTGTGAGAGCTGGAATTCTTACTGGTTGGTAGGTGATCAAATACTTATGTCATGCAATAAAATGCAAATTAATTATTTAAAAAACATACAATGTGATTTTCTGGATTTTTGTTTTAGATTCCATCTCTCACAGTTGCAGTGTACCTATGATAAAAATTACAGACCTCTATGTGGCCGTGTAAATGTGTACACTATATAAAACTCAAACACAACCAAACATCTAAAAAAGGGGTTCTTTATTTTCGACTGCGTATGAGAAAGACGCAGCGTTAATGTCTGGAGTTTCCGCTTGTGGTAGGAATATAAACAAAAATTTATACAACGAGTTACAATAGGAGAATAACAAACATAAAAACTTTCAAACAGAGCTCGCCACGTACAGTGTGAATTTCAATGTTCCACAAATGTACAAAGAAACAACCCAAAATAAAGGATAATAGTTACACTTCCATATTTTTCCCTCAGTAAATTCTCTTTCACAATACTCGATTTGTGTTAATTTTCCCTTTTTGCAAATAATTGTATATTCCCAAAAATAAAACAATACACAAAACGGTTTATGTGAGCACTTATACCCCAAATAAACAACGGTAGTGGCTTTATATGTTTTCTGAATAAAGAACAAAACATAAACATGATTAAAGACACATTCTCTTACAGTAAGCCACTGACACACTTGTAAGACAGGAATAAACATACTTAACACTCTACAATTAACATTACTATACTCATTCTCATCTCTTACAGATTATTAATAAACTTTGGTATTACAAACAGTGCAGAGCTAGCCAAATACTTTCTTTGAGTGAATAGAAACATTTACAATAAAAGAATGAAATAAAATGACTCACTCTGTGAAGCAATGCACCGCACTAGAAAGCCCGCGCAACGGTCATCTCACGTGCACTAACGTCTCTTCGTTCTCCCCTCTGACATTATTTTATCACAGAAACAGAAGTATTGTTTATATTTCTCAATAATAACATGAGCTGTAATAATGAATTCAAATAACATGTTACATTTCCATTAAACAAACACTCACGCTCAATCGCCGTCACTGTGGAATGTATATGCTCGTTTCACACAGAAATCTCTGGCACTCTGGAGAAACAAAGATTCCGTGCGATGAATCACTGCTCCAGCCGCTCAACAAAACAGAACACCAAATTGGGGGTTTCCCCTTTCGCTTTCGTATAAGCAAATGGTATAAGTTGGTGTTAGTTTCTAACGCGCCTCAGCTCACGCGTTCTCTGAAGGTCTATAAATAGGCAAAACCGAAACTTCTTGTTCTTTCCGTTACTGCACTACTCGTGTGCACCAGAGTGCCCTCTAGAGGCGGGAAGCATAACTACAGGCTATTTTTGCCCTGGTTACACTCTCCCCTGCCATAAGTCAACGTCCACGTGGACTTCCCTTTTAACCGTCAACAACACTTTTCAGTTTTTCAGACGTGTACATTACCATGCCCGCCAAAACTTGAGACAAAACGTCTGGACTGAATGACACAGAGTTACAAACGGACTGGGGTAAATGGTACGGGTTACTGTGTTTACCTGCATTCTGCCTTTGAGACCGACGTGGCATTGGTGTAGGTGCTCTTGGATTCTCTGGGACGCCCAAACTATGTCTCTGAGCCGGGATTGGATGCTTCACCACAGTATCAGGAACTGAGTATGTTGGTACCACTTCCCCACTATCAATTACTTCCTCTGACGCAGTTAGTGGTTCTTTAACACCCTCGCATCGAGGCTCTATCGAACCCTCTGCTTGCGGATTGGATTGCTCGTGACCTTCTTTCACTAAAGGCGATGACCGCCCTCTCGCTGTTTGCCATGTCTCATCCACAACTACACACTCAAGGTTCAAAGGCAATACTGGTCCTTTATCCAGGGAACTAACACCTTCCTTCACCTGCCGTACCTTGCTACGCGGTGCTGGCACCGGAGTTGGTAATGGACAAGGTTGAATATGCGACCGATGTACTCTTCTCTGTACACCTCCTCCGACATTTTCCACCGCATACGTAGTTCCTTGAATGTCTTTCACGACATAGACCTCTGGCGCCCACGCGTCCTGAATTTTATTTCTCCCTGCAGGACGGTGCCTCAAGTACACTTGCTCTCCAACAGCAACTTCAGGGCAATACACCTCACTCTCATGTCTGATAGTCCGTTCCACTGCTTTTTTCTCTGCGTACTCTCTCGCTCTAGCATGGGCATCCTGGAGTCTCTCCCTGTGAACGGACAACCAGTTGGTTTCCGTGCCTTCCTCAGGCTCCCTTCCCAACAAGGCATCAACTGGAAGGTGCGGTTGTGTCCCAAACAACATGTAATACGGGGAATATCCCATGGAGGAGTGAGGCGTCACGTTGTAGGCATACACCAATTCTGGCAGGTGTTCAGGCCACCTCCTCTTCTTGTCGGGCGGTAATGAGCGCAGCAGGTCATGCAGCGTGCGATTGAATCGTTCACACTGGGGGTTCCCTTGTGGGTGATACGGAGTAGTTCTTGACTTCCGTACCCCGTACAGTCTGCACAGTTCTGCTATAACCGCGCTCTCAAAATTCCTCCCTTGATCGGAGTGCAGTCTCTGCGGTACTCCATACCTGAGGAACCACTCTTTCAAGAGGACCTTTGCGGTGGTATCAGCTTTCTGATCCCGGGTGGGGAAAGCCTGGTTGAACTTGGTGAAAACATCTGTCACCACAAGGACATTTTCTCGACCATCAGAGGCAGCCTCAAGGGTAGTAAAATCAACAGCTACCACTTCTAATGGACGGGAAGCCAGAAAAGGGGTCCAAGATGCCCGGATCTTAGGCTGAGGCATCTTTGCCAGTACACAGCGTTGACAAGTTTTCACCCATTTGTCTACAGCTTCATGCATACCTGCCCAATAACACCTTTGCTTGAGCAAGCCCAACGTCCTCTCAATTCCTTGGTGTCCCATCTGGTCATGAACACTCCGTAGCACTGGCTCAACCAGACAAACGGGAAGTAACAGCTGCTGACACTCACCTAGAAACACATCATCGAATACCCGATACAATAATCCTCCATCTTCCTTGAACTTGTCCCATTGTTTGAGCAATGATCGCACTTGCCGAGGCAAAGTCCGTCTCTCGCGAGAAGAAGGCTTCCTACTCGACTGCCAAAACCGTTTTAGGACACTCAGAAAAGGGTCAGCATCCTGAAAGTGACAGAGCTCCTCCTTAGTATACCCAGGTAACGTTGGAGTGTTTCCGAGGGCAGGATCCAAGCTAGCTTCCCCTTCCATCAGCTCCACTGAACCCAATTCAGCTGTTGCAAGGTCTGGTTCTACAGCAGTTCCCACCTGCAGCTCATTGCAAATGGCCACACAGCCATCATACTCCGCATCTTCTGTCACTATCTCCCCCTCTTCCATTTCTGGCCTCCGAGAGAGAGCATCAGCAGCTGTATTACAACGCCCCGGCCGATAGCGTACCTCGAAATTGAACACGGCCAGCTGTGCCACCCACCGCTGCTCCACCGCTCCCAGCTTAGCCGTGGTCAGATGGCAGAGTGGGTTGTTGTCCGTGAGGATAGTGAAACGAGATCCCAGCAGATAACCTCTGAACTTTTCGGCTACAGCCCACTTTAACGCCAGGAGCTCTAACTTCATGCTGCTGTAGTTCCGGTCGTTGCGTTCGGCACCTCTCAATCTCCGACTAGCGTAGGCTATGACCTTCTTTCTCCCATTCTGGAACTGATACAAGACAGCGCCTAAACCCAAGCTACTGGCATCCGTCTCCAGCATGAACGGAAGAGAGAAATCGGCATATCCCAGCACTGGAGCGCAGGTCAGCTCCCTTTTCAGACGTTCAAATGCCTGTTGGCACTCCGATGTCCATGAGTCCTGAAACAACTTATTGCACTGGGCCCCACTGCCCTTTTTGGTGCACTTATTCACAACATCATGCAAAGGTCCCGCCACCTTGGAAAAATCTGCTATAAACCGGCGGTAATAACTGCAAAACCCCAAAAAGGATCGCAATTCCTTCCCGGTGCTAGGTGTTGGCCACTGCTCTACTGAACTGATCTTGTCGGGGTCCGGGCCTACCCCTTGGGCCGATACTCTGTGCCCCAGAAACCTCACCTCCGCTTGGAGAAAGTGGCATTTCTCCACTTTAATCTTCAACCCGGACTCCCTCAGTCGGCGGAGCACTGTTTCAAGTCTGGACAGGTGAGTCTCGAAAGTACTCGAATAGACGAGAAGGTCATCCAAGTAGACAAGAACCATTTGGAACACCAGATCACCCATTACGGCCTGCATGAGTCTCTGAAATGTCGCCGGTGCATTGCAGAGACCAAACGGCATCCGTTGATATTCATACAGTCCGAATGGCGTGACGAAGGCGGTCTTATGCTGATCCTTCTCGTGAACAGCTACTTGGTGATAACCACTTGCCAAGTCTATGGTTGCAAACACCTGTGCTTTACCCAGCGCATCCAAGCTCTCATCTATCCGCGGCAGGGGAAATGCGTCTCGCAGAGTCTTCGAGTTCAGTTTTCGGTAGTCCACGCATAGCCGCAAACTTCCATCTGCCTTCCTGACTAAGACCACCGGGGAGGCATATGGACTTGAACTTTCCTTAATAACTCCTTTCTTGAGAAGTCCGGAAATATGCTCCCTCACCTCCTCGAACTGATTTGGAGGTATCCGTCTGTATGCTTGGGTAACGGGGGTATTGTCGGACACAGGAATCTCGTGTTTAACCCGATCAGTGTACCCAAGATCCTCATCACACATTGCGAACACATCCGCGTACTGCCTCAACAATGCTCTCAACTCTGCCTGTTGACCTGGAGTTCCCCCCACCTGTACCCTGTCTGAGGGACACGGTAAGTCACTGTGGGTCCCTGTCATCGACCTTACACTGACAGTAACTTCCTCATGATCTTGGGAAATCCGTCGGAATGCTACATTACAAGAACCACTCTCAAGTGGGCAACCTTAGGACAGTACTCCAAGCCTTGCTTTCGGCAGTAGCCAAACATCTTCTGTCGCCCAATTTAAAACTTGCACTGGAAACACTCGTTTACCAGCTGACACCACCATGGGCACGAGGATCAAACCCCCTGGCAGCGGAACTGCCCCTGGTTCAAGTATGACCACACCCTTAGTATTGGGTAGCTCTTTATGTACTCTGACCTGAACCGTGGCAACAGAGGCTGCAGGCACGCACGTTTTGAATTTTCCTGCTAGTCGAACTGTAGAGCTTGCCGCAATTAGTGCCTCTTCCTGTACTTTACTGAACGCATCTCGCCAGTCCGAGTCTAGTGTTCCCGCTAGGCCATTATCAAACTCGGCCAAGATCAGCTGTTTGCAGCGCTGAGCAATATTCATGCCGAGAATTCTTGGAGGTGAAAGATCAGCTTCTCCATCCTTCTGGTCTCGGATTATCAAGAATCCGCAGCCGGGTATTGTTACCCCCAACACCTGAATATCCAACTCCACATATCCCAAATACGGGAGGGGCAGTTTGTTGGCGGCCGTAATCCGCAACCACTTCATCGTGCTGTGCATATCCTTATCTTCCCCATGTAAGCGCCCTCTGAAAAAGCTTTCCGTCAACGTGCTCACGTTGCTGCCCGTATCTAAAAGACACTAAACAGCTATTCCCCCTATGCTGATTTCAACCTCGGGACATTTGCCCACGGCACGTTCCAAGAACCGTTCTTTAGTCAGAAAGCTGCTGTTTGAGCCCTGGGACGCCCCTCTCATTGCTCGGCTCTGCGCAGGGAGCACGTTTCCCGGCACTAGGGCTTCTGCAGGGGCCGCTACCTGTCCTTCCTGCTTACGTGGCGTGGTGCAACTGCGGGCTATATGTCCCACACTATCACACCTCAAGCAGATTGGCTGACCATCTGGGGTATATCGAGGCTTAAATTTAGGTCTTTGGGGCCTTTCCGAGCCAAAGCTGGCTCTTTGAGTCGTAAGGCTACGAACGGCATCAGTTAGCTCGCCGATTGCTTTTCCTTGTTGTGCCACTACTTTTACGACGTCTTGCAAGACAGCATTCAGTTCCTTTGAAGAAGATGCAGACACATTTGTGGATCTAGCAGCCTCCTCAAACCCCACGCCCATCAGGTAACGGTTTCTAGCGACGCTCGCCCCCCGGGGACGCTCCTCAGCACACCACAACAGAGCCTCTTCTCTGACCTCAATTAGAGTCACACGGGGCCGGTCCCGCACCATTTTGCGCAATTCCCGTCGAAGTACAGTGTCCCTTACCCCCTCTATGAACTGATCCCTTAACGCTAACTGCCCATCGGGCACTGCATCGGGTGACTGTTGGAGTGCCGCGTTTAACATCGTCGACAAGGCATGTGAATACTCTCGTAGATCTTCCCCTTCTAACTGCTTTCGAGCATAGAAGGCGTGTAACAGTTGAGGAGTCGTCCGTTTCTCTCGGAAAGCGGCCCTCAAGCAATCAAACAGGTCCTGGGGCATTGCATCCTCCCTCCCCACACACAATTTAACCTCATCAAGTGCTGATCCCCTTAAGTGTGACAAAATAAAGTCTACTTGATCCTCTTCACTCAATCCCCTTATCCGAATTACTGGTTCGAGTTCCTCAATAAACTCGTCAATGGTCTGACCGTCTTTACTAGAGTCACCACAGTAGGGAACAATTTGTCTTTCTCTGGGAATATAGACATACGACCTAGTGTTAACAGTGTTCAGACTTGCAAGTGTCGACATCACCTGATCGTGTCTCTTCCCAAGCTCCTGAATTTGTGATCGGAGCTGTAGGAAAGGGTTATCTCTATCCTCATCATCAGCCCTGAAGGCGGCGCCAGCCTCTTGGCTATCGACCATCTTCTCATGAGCGTCTTCCTCCATACCTCTATATCTGCGTTATCAAGAGTCTCAGTCTCTACAAAGTTCACCTGCAAACACAGTCCAATGCAGCCTCCTCGTTCCAGCCGGTCCTGGCACTCTGGCTCCTTGTCCTCCCACAGTCCTTCCTGGCTCTGTGCACAGCTCTCTCTGCTGACTCTGGCACGCAATCCTCCTTGACCACTACCGTTGTTTATCTACCCACTTAGGCTAACGGTATGTTCGACTTAGCTTGTGTATTCGTTTTCAAAGAAAAACCCTCCCCACAAGAGGAAACCAGCAGAAAAACTACCCCACTCCTATTACCAAAAAGATGTGGCCGTGTAAATGTGTACACTATATAAAACTCAAACACAACCAAACATCTAAAAAAGGGGTTCTTTATTTTCGACTGCGTATGAGAAAGACGCAGCGTTAATGTCTGGAGTTTCCGCTTGTGGTCAGGAATATAAACAAAAATTTATACAACGAGTTACAATAGGAGAATAACAAACATAAAAACTTTCAAACAGAGCTCGCCACGTACAGTGTGAATTTCAATGTTCCACAAATGTACAAAGAAACAACCCAAAATAAAGGATAATAGTTACACTTCCATATTTTTCCCTCAGTAAATTCTCTTTCACAATACTCGATTTGTGTTAATTTTCCCTTTTTGCAAATAATTGTATATTCCCAAAAATAAAACAATACACAAAACGGTTTATGTGAGCACTTATACCCCAAATAAACAACGGTAGTGGCTTTATATGTTTTCTGAATAAAGAACAAAACATAAACATGATTAAAGACACATTCTCTTACAGTAAGCCACTGACACACTTGTAAGACAGGAATAAACATACTTAACACTCTACAATTAACATTACTATACTCATTCTCATCTCTTACAGATTATTAATAAACTTTGGTATTACAAACAGTGCAGAGCTAGCCAAATACTTTCTTTGAGTGAATAGAAACATTTACAATAAAAGAATGAAATAAAATGACTCACTCTGTGAAGCAATGCACCGCACTAGAAAGCCCGCGCAACGGTCATCTCACGTGCACTAACGTCTCTTCGTTCTCCCCTCTGACATTATTTTATCACAGAAACAGAAGTATTGTTTATATTTCTCAATAATAACATGAGCTGTAATAATGAATTCAAATAACATGTTACATTTCCATTAAACAAACACTCACGCTCAATCGCCGTCACTGTGGAATGTATATGCTCGTTTCACACAGAAATCTCTGGCACTCTGGAGAAACAAAGATTCCGTGCGATGAATCACTGCTCCAGCCGCTCAACAAAACAGAACACCAAATTGGGGGTTTCCCCTTTCGCTTTCGTATAAGCAAATGGTATAAGTTGGTGTTAGTTTCTAACGCGCCTCAGCTCACGCGTTCTCTGAAGGTCTATAAATAGGCAAAACCGAAACTTCTTGTTCTTTCCGTTACTGCACTACTCGTGTGCACCAGAGTGCCCTCTAGAGGCGGGAAGCATAACTACAGGCTATTTTTGCCCTGGTTACACTCTCCCCTGCCATAAGTCAACGTCCACGTGGACTTCCCTTTTAACCGTCAACAACACTTTTCAGTTTTTCAGACGTGTACATTACCATGCCCGCCAAAACTTGAGACAAAACGTCTGGACTGAATGACACAGAGTTACAAACGGACTGGGGTAAATGGTACGGGTTACTGTGTTTACCTGCATTCTGCCTTTGAGACCGACGTGGCATTGGTGTAGGTGCTCTTGGATTCTCTGGGACGCCCAAACTATGTCTCTGAGCCGGGATTGGATGCTTCACCACAGTATCAGGAACTGAGTATGTTGGTACCACTTCCCCACTATCAATTACTTCCTCTGACGCAGTTAGTGGTTCTTTAACACCCTCGCATCGAGGCTCTATCGAACCCTCTGCTTGCGGATTGGATTGCTCGTGACCTTCTTTCACTAAAGGCGATGACCGCCCTCTCGCTGTTTGCCATGTCTCATCCACAACTACACACTCAAGGTTCAAAGGCAATACTGGTCCTTTATCCAGGGAACTAACACCTTCCTTCACCTGCCGTACCTTGCTACGCGGTGCTGGCACCGGAGTTGGTAATGGACAAGGTTGAATATGCGACCGATGTACTCTTCTCTGTACACCTCCTCCGACATTTTCCACCGCATACGTAGTTCCTTGAATGTCTTTCACGACATAGACCTCTGGCGCCCACGCGTCCTGAATTTTATTTCTCCCTGCAGGACGGTGCCTCAAGTACACTTGCTCTCCAACAGCAACTTCAGGGCAATACACCTCACTCTCATGTCTGATAGTCCGTTCCACTGCTTTTTTCTCTGCGTACTCTCTCGCTCTAGCATGGGCATCCTGGAGTCTCTCCCTGTGAACGGACAACCAGTTGGTTTCCGTGCCTTCCTCAGGCTCCCTTCCCAACAAGGCATCAACTGGAAGGTGCGGTTGTGTCCCAAACAACATGTAATACGGGGAATATCCCATGGAGGAGTGAGGCGTCACGTTGTAGGCATACACCAATTCTGGCAGGTGTTCAGGCCACCTCCTCTTCTTGTCGGGCGGTAATGAGCGCAGCAGGTCATGCAGCGTGCGATTGAATCGTTCACACTGGGGGTTCCCTTGTGGGTGATACGGAGTAGTTCTTGACTTCCGTACCCCGTACAGTCTGCACAGTTCTGCTATAACCGCGCTCTCAAAATTCCTCCCTTGATCGGAGTGCAGTCTCTGCGGTACTCCATACCTGAGGAACCACTCTTTCAAGAGGACCTTTGCGGTGGTATCAGCTTTCTGATCCCGGGTGGGGAAAGCCTGGTTGAACTTGGTGAAAACATCTGTCACCACAAGGACATTTTCTCGACCATCAGAGGCAGCCTCAAGGGTAGTAAAATCAACAGCTACCACTTCTAATGGACGGGAAGCCAGAAAAGGGGTCCAAGATGCCCGGATCTTAGGCTGAGGCATCTTTGCCAGTACACAGCGTTGACAAGTTTTCACCCATTTGTCTACAGCTTCATGCATACCTGCCCAATAACACCTTTGCTTGAGCAAGCCCAACGTCCTCTCAATTCCTTGGTGTCCCATCTGGTCATGAACACTCCGTAGCACTGGCTCAACCAGACAAACGGGAAGTAACAGCTGCTGACACTCACCTAGAAACACATCATCGAATACCCGATACAATAATCCTCCATCTTCCTTGAACTTGTCCCATTGTTTGAGCAATGATCGCACTTGCCGAGGCAAAGTCCGTCTCTCGCGAGAAGAAGGCTTCCTACTCGACTGCCAAAACCGTTTTAGGACACTCAGAAAAGGGTCAGCATCCTGAAAGTGACAGAGCTCCTCCTTAGTATACCCAGGTAACGTTGGAGTGTTTCCGAGGGCAGGATCCAAGCTAGCTTCCCCTTCCATCAGCTCCACTGAACCCAATTCAGCTGTTGCAAGGTCTGGTTCTACAGCAGTTCCCACCTGCAGCTCATTGCAAATGGCCACACAGCCATCATACTCCGCATCTTCTGTCACTATCTCCCCCTCTTCCATTTCTGGCCTCCGAGAGAGAGCATCAGCAGCTGTATTACAACGCCCCGGCCGATAGCGTACCTCGAAATTGAACACGGCCAGCTGTGCCACCCACCGCTGCTCCACCGCTCCCAGCTTAGCCGTGGTCAGATGGCAGAGTGGGTTGTTGTCCGTGAGGATAGTGAAACGAGATCCCAGCAGATAACCTCTGAACTTTTCGGCTACAGCCCACTTTAACGCCAGGAGCTCTAACTTCATGCTGCTGTAGTTCCGGTCGTTGCGTTCGGCACCTCTCAATCTCCGACTAGCGTAGGCTATGACCTTCTTTCTCCCATTCTGGAACTGATACAAGACAGCGCCTAAACCCAAGCTACTGGCATCCGTCTCCAGCATGAACGGAAGAGAGAAATCGGCATATCCCAGCACTGGAGCGCAGGTCAGCTCCCTTTTCAGACGTTCAAATGCCTGTTGGCACTCCGATGTCCATGAGTCCTGAAACAACTTATTGCACTGGGCCCCACTGCCCTTTTTGGTGCACTTATTCACAACATCATGCAAAGGTCCCGCCACCTTGGAAAAATCTGCTATAAACCGGCGGTAATAACTGCAAAACCCCAAAAAGGATCGCAATTCCTTCCCGGTGCTAGGTGTTGGCCACTGCTCTACTGAACTGATCTTGTCGGGGTCCGGGCCTACCCCTTGGGCCGATACTCTGTGCCCCAGAAACCTCACCTCCGCTTGGAGAAAGTGGCATTTCTCCACTTTAATCTTCAACCCGGACTCCCTCAGTCGGCGGAGCACTGTTTCAAGTCTGGACAGGTGAGTCTCGAAAGTACTCGAATAGACGAGAAGGTCATCCAAGTAGACAAGAACCATTTGGAACACCAGATCACCCATTACGGCCTGCATGAGTCTCTGAAATGTCGCCGGTGCATTGCAGAGACCAAACGGCATCCGTTGATATTCATACAGTCCGAATGGCGTGACGAAGGCGGTCTTATGCTGATCCTTCTCGTGAACAGCTACTTGGTGATAACCACTTGCCAAGTCTATGGTTGCAAACACCTGTGCTTTACCCAGCGCATCCAAGCTCTCATCTATCCGCGGCAGGGGAAATGCGTCTCGCAGAGTCTTCGAGTTCAGTTTTCGGTAGTCCACGCATAGCCGCAAACTTCCATCTGCCTTCCTGACTAAGACCACCGGGGAGGCATATGGACTTGAACTTTCCTTAATAACTCCTTTCTTGAGAAGTCCGGAAATATGCTCCCTCACCTCCTCGAACTGATTTGGAGGTATCCGTCTGTATGCTTGGGTAACGGGGGTATTGTCGGACACAGGAATCTCGTGTTTAACCCGATCAGTGTACCCAAGATCCTCATCACACATTGCGAACACATCCGCGTACTGCCTCAACAATGCTCTCAACTCTGCCTGTTGACCTGGAGTTCCCCCCACCTGTACCCTGTCTGAGGGACACGGTAAGTCACTGTGGGTCCCTGTCATCGACCTTACACTGACAGTAACTTCCTCATGATCTTGGGAAATCCGTCGGAATGCTACATTACAAGAACCACTCTCAAGTGGGCAACCTTAGGACAGTACTCCAAGCCTTGCTTTCGGCAGTAGCCAAACATCTTCTGTCGCCCAATTTAAAACTTGCACTGGAAACACTCGTTTACCAGCTGACACCACCATGGGCACGAGGATCAAACCCCCTGGCAGCGGAACTGCCCCTGGTTCAAGTATGACCACACCCTTAGTATTGGGTAGCTCTTTATGTACTCTGACCTGAACCGTGGCAACAGAGGCTGCAGGCACGCACGTTTTGAATTTTCCTGCTAGTCGAACTGTAGAGCTTGCCGCAATTAGTGCCTCTTCCTGTACTTTACTGAACGCATCTCGCCAGTCCGAGTCTAGTGTTCCCGCTAGGCCATTATCAAACTCGGCCAAGATCAGCTGTTTGCAGCGCTGAGCAATATTCATGCCGAGAATTCTTGGAGGTGAAAGATCAGCTTCTCCATCCTTCTGGTCTCGGATTATCAAGAATCCGCAGCCGGGTATTGTTACCCCCAACACCTGAATATCCAACTCCACATATCCCAAATACGGGAGGGGCAGTTTGTTGGCGGCCGTAATCCGCAACCACTTCATCGTGCTGTGCATATCCTTATCTTCCCCATGTAAGCGCCCTCTGAAAAAGCTTTCCGTCAACGTGCTCACGTTGCTGCCCGTATCTAAAAGACACTAAACAGCTATTCCCCCTATGCTGATTTCAACCTCGGGACATTTGCCCACGGCACGTTCCAAGAACCGTTCTTTAGTCAGAAAGCTGCTGTTTGAGCCCTGGGACGCCCCTCTCATTGCTCGGCTCTGCGCAGGGAGCACGTTTCCCGGCACTAGGGCTTCTGCAGGGGCCGCTACCTGTCCTTCCTGCTTACGTGGCGTGGTGCAACTGCGGGCTATATGTCCCACACTATCACACCTCAAGCAGATTGGCTGACCATCTGGGGTATATCGAGGCTTAAATTTAGGTCTTTGGGGCCTTTCCGAGCCAAAGCTGGCTCTTTGAGTCGTAAGGCTACGAACGGCATCAGTTAGCTCGCCGATTGCTTTTCCTTGTTGTGCCACTACTTTTACGACGTCTTGCAAGACAGCATTCAGTTCCTTTGAAGAAGATGCAGACACATTTGTGGATCTAGCAGCCTCCTCAAACCCCACGCCCATCAGGTAACGGTTTCTAGCGACGCTCGCCCCCCGGGGACGCTCCTCAGCACACCACAACAGAGCCTCTTCTCTGACCTCAATTAGAGTCACACGGGGCCGGTCCCGCACCATTTTGCGCAATTCCCGTCGAAGTACAGTGTCCCTTACCCCCTCTATGAACTGATCCCTTAACGCTAACTGCCCATCGGGCACTGCATCGGGTGACTGTTGGAGTGCCGCGTTTAACATCGTCGACAAGGCATGTGAATACTCTCGTAGATCTTCCCCTTCTAACTGCTTTCGAGCATAGAAGGCGTGTAACAGTTGAGGAGTCGTCCGTTTCTCTCGGAAAGCGGCCCTCAAGCAATCAAACAGGTCCTGGGGCATTGCATCCTCCCTCCCCACACACAATTTAACCTCATCAAGTGCTGATCCCCTTAAGTGTGACAAAATAAAGTCTACTTGATCCTCTTCACTCAATCCCCTTATCCGAATTACTGGTTCGAGTTCCTCAATAAACTCGTCAATGGTCTGACCGTCTTTACTAGAGTCACCACAGTAGGGAACAATTTGTCTTTCTCTGGGAATATAGACATACGACCTAGTGTTAACAGTGTTCAGACTTGCAAGTGTCGACATCACCTGATCGTGTCTCTTCCCAAGCTCCTGAATTTGTGATCGGAGCTGTAGGAAAGGGTTATCTCTATCCTCATCATCAGCCCTGAAGGCGGCGCCAGCCTCTTGGCTATCGACCATCTTCTCATGAGCGTCTTCCTCCATACCTCTATATCTGCGTTATCAAGAGTCTCAGTCTCTACAAAGTTCACCTGCAAACACAGTCCAATGCAGCCTCCTCGTTCCAGCCGGTCCTGGCACTCTGGCTCCTTGTCCTCCCACAGTCCTTCCTGGCTCTGTGCACAGCTCTCTCTGCTGACTCTGGCACGCAATCCTCCTTGACCACTACCGTTGTTTATCTACCCACTTAGGCTAACGGTATGTTCGACTTAGCTTGTGTATTCGTTTTCAAAGAAAAACCCTCCCCACAAGAGGAAACCAGCAGAAAAACTACCCCACTCCTATTACCAAAAAGATGTGGCCGTGTAAATGTGTACACTATATAAAACTCAAACACAACCAAACATCTAAAAAAGGGGTTCTTTATTTTCGACTGCGTATGAGAAAGACGCAGCGTTAATGTCTGGAGTTTCCGCTTGTGGTCAGGAATATAAACAAAAATTTATACAACGAGTTACAATAGGAGAATAACAAACATAAAAACTTTCAAACAGAGCTCGCCACGTACAGTGTGAATTTCAATGTTCCACAAATGTACAAAGAAACAACCCAAAATAAAGGATAATAGTTACACTTCCATATTTTTCCCTCAGTAAATTCTCTTTCACAATACTCGATTTGTGTTAATTTTCCCTTTTTGCAAATAATTGTATATTCCCAAAAATAAAACAATACACAAAACGGTTTATGTGAGCACTTATACCCCAAATAAACAACGGTAGTGGCTTTATATGTTTTCTGAATAAAGAACAAAACATAAACATGATTAAAGACACATTCTCTTACAGTAAGCCACTGACACACTTGTAAGACAGGAATAAACATACTTAACACTCTACAATTAACATTACTATACTCATTCTCATCTCTTACAGATTATTAATAAACTTTGGTATTACAAACAGTGCAGAGCTAGCCAAATACTTTCTTTGAGTGAATAGAAACATTTACAATAAAAGAATGAAATAAAATGACTCACTCTGTGAAGCAATGCACCGCACTAGAAAGCCCGCGCAACGGTCATCTCACGTGCACTAACGTCTCTTCGTTCTCCCCTCTGACATTATTTTATCACAGAAACAGAAGTATTGTTTATATTTCTCAATAATAACATGAGCTGTAATAATGAATTCAAATAACATGTTACATTTCCATTAAACAAACACTCACGCTCAATCGCCGTCACTGTGGAATGTATATGCTCGTTTCACACAGAAATCTCTGGCACTCTGGAGAAACAAAGATTCCGTGCGATGAATCACTGCTCCAGCCGCTCAACAAAACAGAACACCAAATTGGGGGTTTCCCCTTTCGCTTTCGTATAAGCAAATGGTATAAGTTGGTGTGCCCTCTAGAGGCGGGAAGCATAACTACAGGCTATTTTTGCCCTGGTTACATCTACATGCTTTGTAAGTATGAAAACCTGCAAAATCGGCAGTGTATCAAATACTTGTTCTCCCCACTATATTTACAGCGGGTCTATTCGCACGGGATTAGTATTACCTGAGGTAATTTTTACGGACCTTTTTACTGAAGGTAAAAGTCGCCCTTATCTTTACTGAAATTGTCCATAATGATTACTGACATGGAACATTCGGACGAGACTAAAATCACAGAGAAGCTCTGGTAATAATTACTTTACCCCACCTCTCCATGTTAAACTAGTCCCGTCCGAATAGGCCTAATGTCAGTAAAGATTACGGCGACATTTACCTTCAGTAAAAAGGTCCGGAAAAATTACCTCAGGTAATACTATTACTGTGCGAATAGACCCGCTGTAAATATGTATGTAAATATTTCGTCATTCCGTGTTTAAAAGTAGTTTCCCGCGGTTTTTCAAGTATGGAGACGCTTGAAAAAGCATTCAGTTGCATTGCAGATGCTGGGACAAGTCTGTGGCAAAACTCAAGTGTTTTTCACATACCATTCAGATCAGAAAGAAGATCGAAAGCACTTGTTAGAGGCACAAAACATCTTTTAGCGTTAGGTAAGTGCCTATTACCAACACAATCCAATCTGAAGTTAATTAATACATCGTTCGACCGGACATAACCGTTTTACGGCGATGCGCAAATCGAGTTACCCCTCCCACTTCTGCTAGTTTTACTGAGATACTTATCTTATCCCTTGCAAATTGGCCATTAATATTACAGACGTCCTGTGGTAAAATTACATTACTCCGTCTACCCTTGTAAAGTTAATCCCATCCGAATAAGGCTTAAGCTATACAGGTTTAGGAAACTATTTACTCTAACACGTAATCAGGGCTCAAATCAAACTTTTTTGCCACATGTGGCTGGTGACTTGAGAATATATACAGGCCATAAATATGTTTTACTGGCCATGAAACGATATTGGCAGTATTTCATTAAAACACAGCCATGTACTACTGCTACTACTAGTACTACTTTGGGCTGAACTAATTTGGGAAACAAGACTAGTTGCACTTTTTCATATAAAGTAAATAGTGATAGCAATTTAAGATTTTTTTGTTGCAGTTTTATTAAACATTTCTTTTAAATCTCTTTTTAAAAATCTCTAATAATAATAATGATATTATTATTATTATTATTATTATTCAAAATAATTGTCTGTGATAACAGACAGCATGTCACAGATGATGTTGATAAAACCAATTTTGCCATAAAAGTGGTTCATTATCGTTAACAAGAGCTGAACATGCTGAGAATGTGTTTTATAACGAAGGTAAAATTCTAACTAGCAACAGATGCAGAGAAATATTTCAGTTGCCTCAAGGTGAGAGACAGTTTACAGACAGACTTTACAGGCACAGAGTGTGAGGGCCTGACTCGCACTTTCGTGTATGCCAGGAGCACTTTTTTAAAAACACACTGAAATAGTTTTGCTTCTTGCACTGAAAATTCACAAATGCAAGAAAGAGTTTCGTATTCATAACCACAACAGAGAGTGTAGTCAGTCTTTGCATTACAGAACCTGACAGAATACAGGCTACTGATCAATGGATAGAAGCAGAACTATGCTTCTATAAGGGGTTACCATGGACAGCAGAAAGGCAACACAAAGGTCACAAACCTTATTGTTATGAGAATCGTAGTACAAACACACCAACACACAATGGCCATGGCCTTCAAAACCTATTTCCTGACCTGTTCTTCTCTCTACAGAGTCAGCAAAGGAAGGTCAAAGCTCCAGCAGGAGAAGCTTCCCAGCACACACACACACATACACACACACACACACACAAGCTGGTCAGGCTATTTTCTATTCACAGAGCAAATGGACACACAATGCCATGAGCCATTTGGTAATTACTGAAATAGTGTGGTGTGTTATGAGTTATAGTGTTATGAGTTATAGTGAGGTTTAAAGCCTGTGACACACCAACCCGACGATCAGTTGTTGGCCAAAGTCGGGCCTCCCATGGAGCGTCTGTCAGCCCTGTTTTTTGCTGTGTGTTGCGAACCGTCTGCACTAGTTTTGGCCGATTGAGCAGAAATAACTCTGATTGGATGTTCAGCTTAGCGAACCAATGCATGAGAAGAAAACCGAAAGAGATGAAAGCAGGCAAACGACAAAGTCAAAGGGGCACACAGTATATGAATGTACTGAATTAAAATAAACACTCATCTTTTTTTTATTAGTTATACAACTATAAAAAAAATATAATATATATGAAATGATCAGGAGAAAACTTTTTTTGAGGTATAATGTATTCTACACAAGTGAATGTGCAGCTAAACAACAGTTTTACCACCTGCTCATGCTTACTTGTCAGCTTCTGATCATTATTACAGCTCAGTAAGGAAATGCTGCAAAAGTATATGATGAAAGAGTAGGCAGCATGCTCAGTGTGTGTTTAACACGGGTCTTCTAAAAGCACACACACAATAGAGGTGTACATCAGGCGCATATATGTGAAGATTCAGTGAATGCATTCAATTACAGCACTGTTGGGTTAGGCTGATGTCCAAGGAAAACACTGTAAGTGTATGAGTGCCTGCATTCATGGCCATAGATGTACACACATTCATGTAGATGCATGTAGTGTGTGCGCTTGGTGGTTTCATGGCTTGCTTCCTTTCTCTTATGCGTAACCTCTGCTGTTGCGCCGTTCATATGCTGATAGACCTGCTGTGTGTTTGCTAAATACAATCGGATAGACAAAAGACCCTCCTACCGATAAACATTCACACTCACAAAAACAAAACCACTGAGTGTCTCCTCTCCAAACACAGGCACATTGAGAGTTTCAGTCCCTCTTTGCGGTTAAGGGTTGTTAGAAGTTTGTGCATGTAACAGACCTCAAGAGGCATTGAAGATGAATAATACAAACAGAAAAAACCTCCAATGAATCATATAGTATGTAATTATGCCATTAGACTTCAGGCAAAACCTGACTTGCCAATTCACTTTCCTTTTAAACAGTATGTAGGATTAGAACTGTGACACATAAATCATGGTAAAAAAATAGAATGCCAAAGTGCAGATGATACATTTTTACAAGTGGATTTACTAGTGGATTTTTGAAGCATCTTTACATGATAATTTAGATTTTGGCCATAACCCTGACCACAACTTCTTTCAACTTCCAGCAGTTAAACTTAATGCATGCTTCAATTGTCCATTTGCCAATATTTCTCATGGAGAGTGCATATTTACTTGTCATCCGCACACTCCATGCAAGCTGTGCAAGTGCAGCCTGAATGATTGTATATTCTTACTGGTGGATCCACTAGGTGGTAACATTCACATTTGGGCCATTGCTTTTAAGAATTACTCAAAGAAGAAGATGGAAAATGCTAATAAAAACAACAGAATACAGAGGTGAAAATAACACATATGGATATCAGAGGAGGTCATAGTGTAGTGCAACAAAACAATGTGTGAAACATAATGGCAGCCTGAAAAACGTCATTACTGTCCACAGGTTTCTATTGGAACTAACACATTTATCAATTTGCAAAAGTGGAATCAATGTTTTAAAAGATATTTTGCTGTAGGAAATTAATACCATTTAGAAATTAAAAGAAGACCTAAACCTCAGCCTTTTAATCCTACTCATGGAGGCCTCCTTTCTGCAGAGAGCTCAGCTTCAACCTGCTCAATCACACCTGTCTGGAAGTTTCTAGTAATCCTGAAGACCTTCCCTGCATCCCAATGTGTTATCTATCTATCCTAAATAGTATGTGGAATTTTAATAAGTGTGTTCCAAAGCAGCATGTTGAAAAGAGTATGCCAAAAGTCCCCGTATGGTCACTATTTTCGGTAGATTTCCAAAGTGTGAATCCATGTACACTCAAATAACTAATACTGCCCACAAAACCAGTGATTATTAATAATCCATTTCAGCCCTGATGCTTTTTTTTTTTTACCCATGTTGTTCTAAACCTGACTTTCTTCTGCAGAGCACAAAAGAAGATATTTTGGAAAATTGACTTCCATTATATGCAGTGTTGGGAGTAACACGTTACAAAAGTAATGTATTACAGTAACATTACTTTTTGTTGTAACGCAGTAGTGTAAAGCATTACTAATAAATTTTCAGTAATATTTTACTCGGTACATGTTCAGTAACGCTTGCGTTACAACACACTTTAAAAAACAGCCAGACCGCGAGACATTAACGAATGAAAAATGCAAGTATAAGTTATTACCTGTTCAGTCAATACCGCGTGTGGTGTCCAAGTTTGTAAATAACGACTAAATGACATATTTGATTTATTTTGATTTATTTCATTCATCTCCCTCTTGCTGGTGTACCTTTGTATTGTGTGACATAGTCCGGTAAAAGCGTGTTTAGGGCAGGTTTTACAGGAGTGCCGCGAGGCATGATTTCGGTCTCTGTGCTCGCGCTGGCCAGTGGAAAAGCGTCTAATGGGAGAATATGGTAGAAGAAGATTCTTCGAAGTACATTCGCGAGATGGACGTATGCACATTACTCTGTTTGTTCTGTGTTTTCTTTCTAACCAGAGAGCAGTCTGTTTTCTTTCGTTTTGAATTGTTCTGTTTAAAAGTAGACATGTCTGACTGTGAGGCAAGTAGGCGCTGAGTTTCGGTTAATTTATGAGACGCACTTCAGTTCACGCGTCGACGCCTCCGTGTCCTGATGAGCTTTTGTCTACTATATTTTTATCTTATTTATTAAATCCAGGCAATTGGTTGATGAAACATTGATTAAAATTAAGATACAATTAATACAAAACGAAATTAAATTTAAAGACAGGCTTTGTGCTTTCTGTTTGAGGTCTCTGTGAATGTTTTAAAACAGTCTTTTAGTGCTGCTTTCAGAGCGCTCACGTCCGTAACGGAGAACTGACACGTCCGTAACATCGTTTTTTCCTCATAAATGCGAACACGAAAAATAAAATAAAATGAATATATTATGTTCTGTGGAGAGCCAACCCTTCTTCATCCTGTCAGGTTTTCATGGTCTTTCTGTTAGTTTCTTTGTCACGGTCTTCATTTGTGTTCAGGCATCATCGTTATTAGTTCAGTTCTATCACCTGTGTATTAATTAGTCTTTCATCTTGATTTCCATCACCTGTTATTAGTCATTATCTTCTGTGTATTTTAGTTCCTGTCTTTCACCTTTCAGTTGTCGGTCAATGTGTATGTTAGAGTTTAAGTCTGTGCTCTGAGCACACACTCCCTGTTTTCTTGTATTTGCCATTTTGAGAATTAAAACTTTTGATTTATTAGTATCTTCGTGTTTTCCTCCTCCATCATCTACCCAGAACCTGACAGATTGACCGACCCACAAAATATGGAGGAGGATGATTTGGATGAATTTTTGTTCAATCAGAACGGGAGTTCGTTGGAGGAGTTCGTGGAAGTTTATCTCCATCTTTTCCAGGACGTGAATTGGGGTGAGGATTACTTAAAGCAGCGGTTTTGGGGCGGATTAGAGGATCCACTCACCCAGATTCTGCTGTTCAACGACTTAAGGCTACCTTTTATTGAATTTATGGACAGCTCTGTGGGTTTGTGGTTCCTCCCTTGCTGTGTCACCAGCCGTTGGTGGTCGCTGGTTCCGTCCAGCTCAAAGCCCTCTTCGCCGCTGGTTCCGCCCAGCTCAAAGCCCTCTTCATCGCTGGTTCCGTCCAGCTCAAGGCCCTTTTCGCCGCTGGTTCCGCCCAGCTCAGAGCCCTCTTCATCGCTGGTCCTGTCCAGCTCAGAGCCCTCTTCATCGCTGGTCCTGTCCAGCTCAAAGCCCTCTTCATCGCTGGTCCTGTCCAGCTCAAAGCCCTCTTCACCGCTGGTTCCGTCCAGCTCAGAGCCCTCTTCGCCGCTGGTCCCGTCCAGCTCAGAGCCCTCTTCGCCGCTGGTCCCGTCCAGCTCAGAGCCCTCTTCGCCGCTGGTCCCGTCCAGCTCAGAGCCCTCTTCGCCGCTGGTCCCGTCCAGCTCAGAGCCCTCTTCGCCGCTGGTCCCGTCCAGCTCAGAGCCCTCTTCGCCGCTGGTCCCGTCCAGCTCAGCGCCCTCTTCGCCGCTGGTCCCGTCCAGCTCAGAGCCCTCTTCGCCGCTGGTCCCGTCCAGCTCAGAGCCCTCTTCGCCGCTGGTCCCGTCCAGCTCAGAGCCCTCTTCGCCGCTGGTCCTGTCCAGCTCAGAGCCCTCTTCGCCGCTGGTCCTGTCCAGCTCAGAGCCCTCTTCGTCGCTGGTCCTGCCCAGCACAGAGCCCTCTTCGTCGCTGGTCCTGCCCAACACAGAGCCCTCATCACTGCCCAGCACAGAGCCCTCATCGCTGCCCAGCACAGAGCCCTCATCGCTGCCCAGCACTGAGCCCTCTTCGCTCGTCCCGTCTGCCCAACCGGAGACTGTTCATGTCCCGTTTGCCCAGCCAGAGACTGTTCATGTCCCGGTCCCAGTTCCTGTCCCAGAGGCTTGTTTCTACACCGTCACTCTCCCCAAGAAATTTTTCGGGGGGGGGTTGGGGGGGGGGGCAATATGTGTTCGTCGTGGTCACCCGGGGGCCCACGGTCACCTGAAAGGTCTTCCCCGCCGTGGCCGCCCGAAGGGTCTTCACCGCCATGGCCACCCGAAGGGTCATCACCGCCATGGTCCCCGGCTCAGCCTTCATCGCCATGGTCCCCTGCTCAGCCTTCATCGCCATGGCCCCCTACTCAACCTGCACCGCCATGGTCACCTCCTCGACTTGCTCCGCCTTGATCATCGAGGTCATCCTGAAGTCCGTCCACTTTCACCCTGGTCTCCCTCTTGTCCGGACTTCAGGATGAGGGGGGAGTTATGTCAGGTTTTCATGGTCTTTCTGTTAGTTTCTTTGTCACGGTCTTCATTTGTGTTCAGGCATCATTGTTATTAGTTCAGTTCTATCACCTGTGTGTTAATTAGTCTTTCATCCTGATTTCCATCACCTGTTATTAGTCATTATCTTCTGTGTATTTTAGTTCCTGTCTTTCACCTTTCAGTTGTCGGTCAATGTGTATGTTAGAGTTTAAGTCTGTGCTCTGAGCACACACTCCCTGTTTTCTTGTATTTGCCATTTTGAGAATTAAAACCTTTGATTTATTAGTATCTTCGTGTTCGCCTCCTCCATCATCTACCCAGAACCTGACACATCCGGTGGGTAGTATTACTTTTGGTTTGCTTAGTGTAATTCACAGAATTACTAAAAAATATTTTGCTACCTAAAAGTTAAAGATTTTTGTGTCACGCATGCATGCATGCATGTCTATTTCCCTCATATTAAATAGAAAACGCATGTGTGTAGACTGATATTTTTTCTAATATCTAGACTCCTTTATTAAGGGAGTAGCCTATGGATATATAAACAGTCGTTTCAATATATTGGTATTAAATGCATTTTCTGAGAATTTATATTTCAAGTTTTTACAGCAAATGTCATGTCCATAACGCTGGAATTGGCCAATTTTAAAGAATTTATTCTCAACTAGTTTTGTGGTGTAGGTACGTATTTTATGTTAATTTCAAATAATACTATTAGTAATTTAAAGATGTGGTAGCTTTGGATATGGACGGGAAGGATAACTCTGGGAGTCGGAAGGGGTGTGTCGTGATTCTGCCTTCTCACACCGCGCACTGTGACACAGGTTCGTGGATCTGAGTGTCGCGGTTTCATATCACATATCTTTACAGCCCTAGGCATTTCAGAATGTTAAGTTCTACTTCTGTAGTTATTTTGGTGAAAGTAACTCAAAAGTAATACAGGAGTAATGTAACGCATTACAATTCTGAGACAGTAATATTGTAAGGTAAATAATTACTTTTAAATAACAGTAACAAGTAATGTATAATGTATTACAGTTTGGAAGTGACTTGCACAACACTGATTATATGAACATGAACACACTGATTTCTCAAATAATCTTATTTTATCTTCCACAGAATAAATCAATCAGGTTTGGAATGACATGAGGGTAAATTATGACAGAATTTAAATCGTTAGGGGTGAAGTGTGAACTATCGTTTTAATATTATCTGTGTTATAATACAGTATCTACAGTTGGTCTGTTTGCATTTATAGTGAAAAGTCTGGCTCTGTGAGACTAGCCGAAACTAACTTTGACCCTAAAGCCTGATCTGATCCCCATGACCAGAACAGCATCATGCCAACTCTGTCTGCTGAGCTCTAACCTAAATAACAAAATGGGGGCTGCTTCAGAAAACTTAGGCAGCTGACTTGTTCCCTTGCTGTCCTGTCAGACAATGAGGAAAGACTTCTGGGGCAGCGTAACAATCTAAAGATTTAATTTAATTATTATTAATGGAGAATATGATATTAATAATAAACTCTCACTGAATACCAATGTTAACAGGAAGATTTACAGAAACTTATGCTTTGAGGATGTGGAAAGGTGGAGGAAAGTCAGAGATGTAGCGGCAATGTTGTTGTTGTTGTTTTTTTTGTTTTTTTGTTTTTTGTAATGGGCCTCCCGTGGTCTTTTCCACTTCTTACCTTCTCACAGAATAATAGAGAAAGGGCTAAAGAGAGTGTGTGTACGTGTGAAAGGATGGCAACCCCCCGTGCCGAGATAATTACTGCCCCTCTCTCTTTCTGTGTGTGCTCAGGTGGAACACTCATTACGTCTGTGTTCTCATGAAAACGCACACATAGGCTACATATGGAAACTTCATCTGTGTCACGCATATACATGCAGTGTTGCCTAGTCACTCTGTCCTTAACTCAAGTGCACAGAAAAAAGCACTTTGCCTCTTCTAGATTCACATTTTATGCTTACATAGGCCTACTTATGACATTTTTTTTTGTGATTGGGATTAACACTTTATGTTCTATATTAAAACACTGAACGCACAAAACAGTTTGGAAGGGGAGAGTTTGGTGTTGAAGGAAGGGGAGGGTGAAATTTGAGACTTGTTCCTGTATTCCCTCAGAAGGCCCCTCACTCTCATAAACCACACTGGGCTTTTTCAGCTCCGTTGCACACTTCAATCTCTTATATACAAAGCTCACAAGAGCTGACTGTTAAATCCTCCAGGATATCCTGCTATAACACAATATATATTCTCTATTATGAATGATAAAAGACAAAGTAAAAAAATAAATAATAATAAAGACAACAAACTTGCAATTATGGTCATGGATGAGATGAGGATTGGAGATCAGAGGACAGAAGGATCTGGACTTGTTGGAGGGTTTTTTTTTTTTTTTCAATTAGTGGGTCTATACTGCCATCTCCTGTTGCACATGAGAGTGAGAGGTTTTTTTTTTGTGGTTTGGTCACTAGTAATGATCATCATCACTGAGTGCCACACAAGGGTCACATTCTCCATTAATACAATTATTGTCAAACACTGTAAACCATTAACCCTGTAAAGCCTTATGAAATAATAGTCAGAAAAATCTAATTATAGTTTTCTAAATTTAGCATACTATCACAAGAGGCCTAGCTTTTGAAATGTCGGACTGCAAAACTAAACACATTTCTCGGGCGAAGCGAACTAGAGGAATTTAATCATATCTCCTATTAATCATATCTCTTATTAATCATATCTCCCTTTTCAAAAATGAAAATTAATGCAATTTAACCCGTGTATCAATTTTAAATGTCTATTGTGGAGAGTCACTCCCAGTCTTTGTCTACAGGAGAGACAAAAACACCTCATTTATGCGTGAAAGCATGTTTCAATTATATGTCAGTCTGTCAGTTTATACAGCAAGACTGTTCCAAATTCCAAAATATGCCTTAGAGTGGAAGAGGTTAACTTGAAAAACAAACCTTTTTTTTACATATATTTAAACGTGTTATTAAATTATATTAAATGTTATTAAATTATATATATATATATATATATATATATATATATATATAATTTAATAACATTTAATATAATTTAATTAAATTATATATATATATATATATAATTTAATAACATTTAATATAATTTAATAACACGTTTAAATATATGTAAAAAAAGGTTTGTTTTTCAAACAAATAGCATCAAAAATGCTATATGCTATATGCTACAATGCTATATATATATATATATATATATATATATATATATATAGCATTGTAGCATATAGCATATAGCATTTTTGATTCAAAACATTATTTAGCCCTTGTGACTACTAACCCCAGCCTCCCTTATCAATATAGTCCCATAAATAAGAACTTCACCCTATACTCTGTTGAAGACAGATAAAGGAAAGGGCCATAATCTTCACCAATGTATTCATACAATCCTAATGGTCCTTACCAGTGGCGTAACTTTGTTTTAAAAAGTGGGTGGGACGGGTTTTTTTTTTTAAACGGGGGGGGGGGGATTTATGAATGCTAAATCATAAATCGATGTATGTACAATAACATTACGATGTCCAGCAATCGATTGAAATAGTGCATGGGTTTAATTTGTCGTTTAATGAGGTTTGATATATGTTGGTGTGGGTAAATACATTATGAATACATGTATTGAAATGGTCCAGTGGTAGAACTTTTGCCAAGCGTGTCAGAGGTTGTGGGTTCTAATCAGGGTTCTAATCCACACTCCTATAGGTTTTTTTTTTTTTCTTTTTTTCTCATTAAAACTGATTATGTTTATCAGTGGTTGTATATCAGGCAAGCATACGTTTGTATGCATTTTGTTTTGTAATTTCACCGGAACGAATAGAGTCTCCACAACGGATTGAAGCGCGAAGTGAAGACTGTGCGCAAGCCACAAGAGAACACAGTAGCCTATCCGCACCACTGATCGCAGCGGCAACGAGCACTTTGATCACTTGATTTCAGAAACACCACATTTCAGCGCTAGATCGCCTCTTACACACGAACTAAATGAATGCTCTGCTAGTTAACTGGAGATGTTTTATTTATTTGTATTGGTACATTCGTGCCGTGAGATGTTTCAAAAGTGGTGGGGACAATATCGACCTTAGCAAAAAGTGGTGGGGACATGTCCCACCCGTCCCACCCGCAAATTACGCCTATGGTCCTTACAAACCAACTAATCAAGAAATAAACATAAGGAACAGGACTACACTCACCCCGCAGTTGTCTTCATTCATCTCTAAACTAGAAAGTGTCAAAATGCATCCAAAGTTAAAGCCTGTTGATGAGATGTAGGGCAAAGGCACAACATAAGGACTCTCATAGGTACGTCTGACCAAAAAAATATAAGAGCTGGAACATGCCCTAACATGACCAACATGGCCAAGAAGACCACCAGGAAAATATTGCACCACCAGAGGGAGACCAACGCATTCTAGGTCGTCATATACTGACGCTTTTGACATTTCGTCTACATCGAACGCACATGGCACCCTTTAGCGTCAATATGACACACACAGAGCTTTGTTCAGTTATGGGAAGGTTTAGGCCTGGGGTAGGGTAACACAGTCTCACCCCAAAACGTCACGTACTGACGGGTCTTGACCAAACGGCAACATACGACGAAAAGGGTACCCCTAAAACGTCCATATGTGACGATTCGGGTTATGGGTAGGTTTAGGTATGCGTTAGGGTACCGCTAGGAAGCGCTGCTGGTGCGCTTATGTCTTCGTCTCATATGGACGTTTTAGGGGTACCCTTTTCGTCGTATGTTGCCGTATGGTCAAGACCCGTCAGTACATGACGTTTTGGGGTGAGACCGGGTTGGGTAGGGTTAGGGTTAGACCGCTAGGAGGCGCCTTCTGGCCCATATCTATCTGCATCTCATATTGACACATAATAGAAGTAGAGGTGTGTGTGGCACCTCTACCACTGAAATGAATAGGAATGCAAAAGAAAGCTCTCTCTATGTAGGCTATATTCTCAGGAAATACATGCAGTGTCTATAGACCATTACATTGCACTGACATCTTGGTTCTGGCTAAAAGTCATTTAGAGGTCTTTAGAATTGCATGGAATTCCTGATATAAAAAGGCTCTAAAAGCAGCCAGGGCCAAGCATCTCTGCAAACTCATAGAAAATAACCAAAACAATCCAAGGTTCTTGTTTAGTACGGTGGCTACATTAACAAATAAACAGACATCACCTGAACTGAATGTTCAATTACAGTTTAGTAGTAATGACTTTATGACTTTATTATACTTAATTTCTTCACTGAAAAAATTTAAAGCACCAGACATACAATTGTAAAGTGCAACCTTTGACAGAATTGTATGATTCAGCCTCAATTATCACCCCTCAAGAACAATTGCGGTGCTTTAGGACAGTACTATAGGACAGTAAGAGCTTAATAAACGTATCATTGCATCTAAACCAACAACATATTTATTAGATTGAATACCCACTAAACTACTGAAACAGTTGTTACAAGTGATGCACCGCTAAAAAACATTTTGGCCGAGACCGATAATTCTTTACATTTGAAAGCCGATTACCGATATTTTGGCCGATAAATCTAAATTCAAATTTTGATATACTTTGATAGCCTGTGTACATAAACAAAAGGCTCACCATTAAAAGTCATGTCCCAAACATTTCAACATAAATCAAACATATGCAATACAGTTGCCTACTTTGAACGACTGTAAGATTCCTTAACTTTTAAAATTATTTTTACATTCCTATGGCCAACTTTCTTTTTTTTTAAAAGGTAACATAGCATTAGTTAACATGAGCCAACAATTAATGAACAATACTTTTACAACATTTATTAATCTTAGTTAATATTAATCTCAACATTTTATAAGACATTTTTAAGATCCAAAGTTGTATGATAACATTAGTTAATGCACTGTGAACTAACAGTGGTAATAAAATTACTTATGGCAATATTGTTATTGTAACTAACAATACAAATATTTTATTAACTAACATTAACAAAGGCTATTGCTCTCTGTTAGTTCATGTTAGTTAATGCATTAAAAAATGAGACCTTATTGTAAAGTGTTACCAAAAAATCTATTGTCTAACAAAAAATGTAAATAAAATTAAAATAAAATACCTAAATAATGCAAACATTGGGCTGCATATAAAGAAACAAAATGCAAGAACTTGTTTTTGCAACCATGTCTGCTCGCTCATTTGCAATAATGCCTCTATGTCCTGGAATCCAGCAGAAAACAATGTTGTACTTGAGTCTCTGTGACTGATTTGCTTTGATTATTATATCAATGATTATTGGATGGTTTGTCTTCAAAGATTCAAGAGCTTGTAAACAGGATTTTGAATCAGTAAACACTATAAAGTTCTGTTCTCTTGCATTTTCAATATGCTCTAAGGCAAGTAATAGGGCATAAGCTTTTGCTGTAAAAATGGAACTTTGGTCTAAGATACGAATGCCATACTGTTGGTGGCCAATTAATTAGTGGGTCTATACTGCCATCTGTAGTACATGAGATTTAGAGGTTTTTTTTGTTTGTTTGTTTGTTTTTTTGTGATTTGGTCACTATAGCCAATAGTGATCATCATCACAGAGTGTCACATAAGGGTCACATTCTCCATTAATACAATTATTGTCAAACCTTTTAAATCCTGACATATGAAATAGTCAGAAAAATCTAGTTATAGTTTTTGAAATTTGGCATACTACATGAGGCCTAGCTTTTGAAATGTTGGATTTCAAACCTGAAAACATTTCCAGTAAGCAATTCTTAATTCTCAGGCTGAGGAATTTAATCATATCTCCTTTTAATCATATTTCTCTTTTCAAAAATGAAAATTAATGCAATTTAACCTGTGTATCAATTTTAAATGTCTATTGTGGAGAGTCAATTCCCAGTCTTTGTCTACAGGAGGTTCAATGATACCTAATTTATACCAGTGAAAGCAAGTTGCAGTGATCTGTCAGTTTATACAGAAAGACTGTTTAACAAGTAAAAAAAAATACAGTATCATTGTTAGAAAGTAGAATTCATTGGATTTCTGATTCAAAACATTATTTAGCCCTTGTGACTACTAACCCCAGCCTCCCTTATTAATATGGCCCCATAAATAAGAACTTCACCCTATGCTCTGTTGAAGATAAAGGAAAGGGCCATAATCTTCACCCAGTGCATTCATACAATCCTAATATGGTCCTTACAAACCAACTAATCAAGAAATAAACATAAGGAACAGGACTACATATATATATATATATATATATATATAGAGAGAGAGAGAGAGAGAGAGAGAGAGAGAGAGAGAGAGAGAGAGAGAGAGAGAGAGAGAGAGAGAGAGAGAGAGAGAGAGAGAGAGAGAGAGAGGGGGGGGGGGGGGACATGCCCTAACATGACCAACATGGCCAAGAAGACCACCAGGAAAATATTACACCACCAGAGGGAGACACATGATAGAAGTGGAGGTGTGTGTGGCAACTCTACCACTGAATTGAATAGGAATGCAAAAAGAAAGCTCCCTCTGTGTATATTCTCAGATACATGCATTGTCTATTAGACCATTACATAGCACTGACATCTTGTTTCTGTCTAAATCTGGTCCCCTGTTGCTTTGACGGTGGTAGTATAACTTGTAGAGAATCAGTATGGGCACCATTTTCTCTAGAACCTTAGAAACAGTTGCACGACCAGCTTAAAAAAGGTTAGAGAGAAAAGTACTGTACCATGGTACAACAGTATTACTTACTCTCTCAAGAGAGAAACTTACAATCTAGAGCGCAAATGGAGACAAACTAATTTAGAGGTCTTTAGAATTGCGTGGAAAGACAGCAGTTCCCATTATAAAAAGGCTCTAAAAGCAGCCAGGGCCAAGCATCTGTGCAAAGACTTCACCTGAACTGAAAATTCAATTACAGTTAAGTCGTAATGAGTTTATGGATTTCTTCACTGAAAAAAAAAAAAATGAAAGCATCAGACATACAATTGTAAAGTGCAACCTTTGACAGCATTTTATGATTCAGCCTCAATAGAAAAATTGCAGAGCTTTACAACTATAGGACAGGAACAGCTTAATAAGCATTATTGAATCTAAACCAACAACACATTTATTAGATAGAATACCCACTAAATGTTACCTAGCAGAAGAGCCTCTTCTCAATATTATTAACCTGTCTTTATCTCTAGGTCATGTCCCAAGACCGTTCAAGCTGGCAGTTATTAAGCCTCTCATTAAGAAACCACAATTGGGCCCAAATTAATTAGCAAATTACAGACCCATTTCAAATCTTCCATTTGTCTAAAATACTAGAAAAAGTTGTGTCCGCTGTCTCACTGCAAACTCATAGAAAACAACCAAAACAATCCTAGGTTCTTCTTTAGCACAGTGGCTAGATTAGCAAATAAACAGACATCACCTGAACCAACAAACTTGCAAAAATATGCTGATGGATGAGATGAGGACTTGGAGGGGTTTTTCAATTAGTGGGTCTAGTAGTAATTTGAGTTTATCGCCATATCAGCATCACCGGCTATTACATTATTAGTACAAAATGAGTACAATTTTATAAAATTTTATTTAAATGTACTAGTGCTAAAAATGTAAAAAAAATAAAAAAATAAAACTCTTGATACATAAATAAGTCCTTAAAAGTTTGTTCTGATAAAAAGCCCTGTCTTGTAACATTAAAGATTGGGCAGTCCAAAAGTATGTTTTACAGACAAGTTGGTACTACAGTATTGACATTTTGGTGTTTCTTCACCCTTCAATAAATGCCCATGAGTCAGTCTAGTATGACCTATCCGACACCTTGTAAATACAACATGGTTGTGTCTTGATTTAAAGGTGACATATCACGAAATTCTGATTTTTTCTGTGTTTACGTGCTATAATTGGGTCACCTGTGCATCTACCAACCCAGAAAACATGAAAAGTGACAACACAGTAACTTTGTTATAGAAATTCTTTCTCTGCAAGCATGTCAAAAAATAAGCCGATCAGATTTCACTCCCCTTCTGACGTAGGAAGGGGATCTTATTATAATATTACCGCCCCTACATCTGCACGTTTCCAGGGCTGCCATTTGGTTTACGCAAGAGGCAACAGTGTAACCAGTAGGGGTGTAACCAGAGATGGGCACAAATACATAAAAAAGTATTTTATTACAAATTACAAATACTTACTCATCAAATGTATTTAAATAAAATACAAAATACTGCTGTGAAAAAAGTATTTAATTAAGATACAAGTAATTTGTAATAGTGCGAGAGTAACTGTCAAATTAGATACACGTAAGAGTATAGAATATCGTAATTTCATTGTTTAGTGCAGAAGATGCGCTTTTAACGTACATGTTGCCGCATACTGTCATAATAAAAGACCATTACGCCTAACAATATATTTGTATTATATTACAACAAAACTAGTTCACGCTGCTGTGAGGGTGTTTCTAACACAGCGGCTGTGACAAAGTTGACATCTTTCTCTCTTCCAACTTGCCATTATCAATCTCTCTCTCTATTTTTTTTTACTGTTTTTGAAAGTTGTGAAAACACTGTTGTGGCGGGTTTCTTTTGCTATTTAAGCAAATGGGAACAAAAAATATATATTTAATGTAGTCTCTAATTCACTGCTATAGAGGTTTACCCAACTATGACGACTTCCACTTCTGAGAAACCCGGAAATGTGAATAGGGTCAATAGGATGTGTCATGTCACATGATTTTCTTAAACTTTGATAGGCAATTTGGTAGTAGTCCTATTCGTATTTCATATGTCTATGGTCCTATTAAGCCTGGTGATGAAAGTTAATATATGCGAAATAAAATGATATATTTAAATAAGTATTTTAAATACAAATTACAGTCTCTCAAACTATTTAATTACAAATTACATTTCATTTATTTTTGTTAAGGAAAATACAAATTACGAAATACACAAAAGTAATTAAATACGTATTTCAAATACATGTAATTAAAATAATAATAATAACAATAATACATTTAATTTGTAATGCACTTTTCTTAAACCCAAAGCACTACAGTAAAATAAACAGAAACAACAAGGGCAGTACAACAATTAATTAAAGAAAAACAGCCTTAAATAGATGTGTCTTAATCAACTTTTTAAAGTGTCCCAACGTTGGTGCATTTCTGATGGTAAGAGGAAGCACATTCCATAGTTTGGGGGGTTTGTATGAAA
This sequence comes from Scardinius erythrophthalmus, assembly GCF_964197995.2. NCBI lineage: Eukaryota > Metazoa > Chordata > Actinopteri > Cypriniformes > Leuciscidae > Scardinius > Scardinius erythrophthalmus. Next base: position 39,454,321 of record NC_138228.1, read on the forward strand.
AGGCTCTTTCCCCCATGGTATTGAGCTTACATGAAGGATGATGTAACAAAAGAGAGTTAGCAGAACAGAGAGAACGTGATGGAGTGTAAGGGCTAATGAGATCACAAAGATACTCTGGTGCAGTCCCATATAGTACCTTGTATGTTAAAATAAGCATTTTAAAATCAATTCTCGCATTTATGGGAAGCCAGTGCAACTGTGAAAGCACCGGTGTAATGTGTTCATGAGGAGAAGTACGAGTGAGCACACGGGCAGCAGAATTTTGAATATACTGTAGCCTGCTCAGAGATTTAGCTGGAAGGCCAGAGAACAAGGCATTACAGTAATCTAACCTAGTTGTAATGAAGGCATGTATAAGCCTTTCTGTGTCTGCAAAAGAGAAAAGGTCTGAGTCAAGCAACGTTTTTTTAGATGGTAAAAAGCAGTTTTAAATATGTATTTTATATGTGCTTCAAATGTTCACTGAGGATCAAATATTACACCAAGATTCCGCACCTGTGAAGTGGGAATTACCATGCTGGAGTCAACAATTCAACAACAGGGTTGTCTTGCCCTGGCAACCAAAAACACACTTCTTTGGTGACATTGACTTCCCAAAAGCCGGGCAGGGCGCTTTGATGGCGAACTGCTTTCACTCTCTTGCTCTGTTTTACGAGTGCGCGCGCGCCCGCGATCTTACCGGAGAAGTGCCCTTAGGACCCATATAAGGAAATTCCGCCCTCTCTTACGTCAGACAGATCCATACTCGAAAAAAACTTTCCGAAACTTGTGACAAACCGGAAGGACAATTTTTGGAACAAAAATACTCATTCAAACGTACAACTTAACTTTTGAAACTTTGACCATGTTTAGCATGGGAATCCAACTCTTTAACAGTGTAAAAAACTCAGTATGCATGAAACAGTAATTCACCCCCCCCCCCTTTAAAGCAAATTTCGTTTTGTACAAATTGTATCTTAATTTTGATAAACGTTTCATCAACCAATTGCATCTATTTAATAAATAAAAATCAAATATAGCAGACAATATAATAACTGTGACATGGAGGCGCCGTTGCGCCACGTTCACTTGCATTGCATTGTGAACTAGAGCGCATCTCATCGTAAATGAATCAAACTCAGCGTAGGCGGCTTTGAAATTTGGTCAAAAAACATTTGTGCGGATGATGAGTTTTGTGATGCAGTTGCGGATGAAATAATACCCCATCCGCGTATCTCTATCGATAACAACATTAAACACTACACAAATATATATATATTTTTTTAATTTAGGCGATTAATTTCCATAGTGACAGGTTCCGGATCCAACGTCGGAGGTGCCGGAACATATTCCGGCTCAAATTAGAACTTTGTAAAGAAAGGTAAAAACCGATGGATCTCGTTGCGGAATTTTTTTTTTTTACATCGCCTATATGGGCACATTTCGGGTTTAAACCAGATGGCAATGGAAAACCAGAAAATCTTGATGAGCCTGTGTGCAGAATATGCGGAAAAACGGTATTTGTTACAAATGCCAACACCACCAATCTCCCTAACCATCTGAAGATTAACCACCCCATGGCCAACGCAGCCCTTGGATTAAGCACTGCTTCTCCTGCCGCTCAACCATCCACATCTGGTCAGAGGTAGTTGAATATGGCCCAGGCATTTTCCAAGGCGACGAAATATAAAAAAGACAGCAACAAATAGAGAGTACTAACAGATAGTGTGACTCAATATTTGGTATTAGGAATGGTACCCTTCCGGACAGTGGAAAAAAGTTAAGTTAAAGAAATGTTGAATACTTTCGACAAACAGTACGGGTTGCCTGGGAGAAAGTACTTCTCACAAACAGCTGTTCCGGCCTTGTATAGTAAGGTAAAGGATGAGGTGCAAAGAGAACTCCGGGAAATCAATAATTTTGCACTGACAACAGATATGTGGTCAAGCGTGAATATGACCCCATATATGAGCCTGACCGTTCACAACCTTGCAAAAGACTGGTCACTGAATTCCAAGTGGAACACTTGTCCGAATGCCTGCAGTTAGGGTTGCACGACTGGTGTCTGGATGAAAAGAAGCTGTCGTGTATCACTACCGATAATGGAGCGAACATTGTTGCTGCAGTAAGGCAATTAGGATGGCCGTGGCTAAATTGTTTTGGACATAATTTGCATCTGGCTGTTAACAATGGTGTAAACCAGTGATCTCAAACTCAATCCCTGGAGGGCCACAGCTCTGCACAGTTTAGCTCCAACCAGCTCCAACTCACACCTGAAAGGAAGTTTCTAGTAATCCTGAAGACCTTGATTAGCTGGATCAGGTGTGTTTGATTAGGGTTAGAGCAAAACTGTGCAGAGCTGTGGCCCTCCAGGAATTGAGTTTGAGATCACTGGTGTAAACAGTGAAGCTGCCCGAACAGGCCGAGCTCTAGGTCTATGTCGGTCCCTAGTGAGCGCTTTTTCTCAGAGCTGGAAGAAAAAGAAAGAGCTGATAAAGGCACAAACAGAACTTCAAATCCCACAGCACAGCCTTATTCTGGTAAGAATTGTTTTAGCCTACGATAGTTACCTCTATATTATACTGTTCTATTAATATATGCATGCTAAATTAACAGTAATTTTAAGCAATGCTGATATGGGTCTTGCAGATAAGGTTATAATAAGGCTATAATATATACTAATATAGACTAGACTGTTTAATCATTACATTTTCATTATGATATTCTATTAGTTTTTGCCAGAACTGGTTTCATATTATTTTTTCATCTGCATATAGATCAATAAAGGCAGCCATATAGGCTATAGCATGGTCCTTGTTTTATTTTTATCTATTACGTCCTCTTCCAATAATCAACTATATTTTATTTCACAGGATTGTCCGACACGGTGGGGAACAAAACAGAAAATGGTGGAGAGAATTTTGGGACAAGAGCAAGCGATCGCACGTGTCCTGGTCTCAGATAGAAAGCACCAGCATCTGATTCTTAAATGGCAAGATAAATAAGTTTTAACATCGCTTCAAGAATCTCTAAAACCTGTGGCTGACTTCACCTACATTATCTTTATCGTTATGTAACGTTATGTAACAGTTTCTTCAGTAAAGCCTGTCCTGCAACTGTTGGCATGCGATCTTTTAAAACCAAATCCCAATGAAACGGATCTGACACAAAATATAAAACGCAAAATGTCCAGCGTATTGGAGGACAAATACAGTGCCCTAGTCACTCAGGAGCTTTTGGCAAAGTCATCTTTCCTTTACCCAAGATACAGAGGCAATGGGGGGGATGGATTGGAGGAGACAAGAGATGCACTCCGGGGGGAAATTGTATCAGCTGATGAGGGAAACGGAGGCGGAGTTAGTGGTGCTTCGGAGGCTGCTACTGCTGGAGATGATTCGGGAGAGGTCTGTGCACCACCCCCTCCCAAGAAGAGAAATCTTGGAGATCTCCTTAATAAACGGAGGTCTGCAATCTCTGCCCTTTTACCGATCAGAGCGCGCGCTGACATGGAGTTAACCTACTATCTCCATGAACAACCAATTGACTCTACGGCTGATGGAGAGACAATGAAACACGCTATCCACTCTTAGCAAAATTGGCACGTAAATACATGTGTATTTGTGCTACAAGCACAGCATCAGAACGAGTTTTTAGCACTGCGGGTAACATAGCTACCCCTGTCAGATCGTCACTAAAACCGAGTAAAGTGAACATGTTGGTGTTCCTGTCACGGAACTTGGAAGTCGAAAAAGATTAGGAATATAAAATGTCATTGCACTTTTTTTGTTTCCTGTATTTAGTTAGTTTAATTAAAGGGGACCTATTATGCAAAATTCACTTTTGCATGCTGTTTGGACATAAATGTGTGTTGGCAGTGTGTGCACACAACCACCCAATAGTGATAAAAATCCACTCACTCCTTTTTTATTAATCCCCATAAATCATCAGCAGTGTCTCCCAACGACCTGTTTTCAGAGTGCGGCTTTAGTGACATCACTAAAGCCACAGGTCCCGCCCACCAGTGTTGACAGACACTGTTGTTTTAACATAGACCCGCCCTGATTGAGTTCACAGCGAGTTGTACACATCTGCCATTGCTGCACTGACGAGAATGTCTACCAAGCGTTGTAGGTGTTGTGTGGCTGGATGTTTTAATCCACATAGCTCTCTCTATTTACTCCTGAAATCTGAGGCAGCCGCTGAAGACGAGGTGGATTCATTTTGTTTTCAAAGAAAATGCTCCTCAACTCTACCGAAATTCGTTTATGTACTTACGCACTTCTTATACTGTTTACTCAGCTCTTACGGTGATTTTCTACGATGAGCTTAAACTGACGCTTCATATTTTGTGTGATGTATAATAAACTTTATTAAACTCATCAGTATATTTTTGATCATCATTCGGACCTGGTCCGAAACAGCAGACTTGTAGGCTATTAATAGTGGATACATACAAGCAGATGACAAATACGTTATAACCGTAATTAAACTAAACTATAACTGTTCCATCTCCATACAACACTCTGACTCTGTAGGCATTATTGTCCGACTCCGGGTCGAAATGAACACCGTTACTGAGAGAGTTTCTGATATTATCATCATTCCGTCCTGACTGAGACTGAGCGCGAGCTCATGAGGCTCTGCCCCCTGTGCCGTGCAGCAGCAGCTTATTTGCATTTAAAGGGCACACACTAAAACAGCGCGTTTTTCTGAGCACCAAAAAGTGACAATTTAAACATGCTGTAAAAATGATCTGTTGGGTATTTTGAGCTAAAACTTCACATACATACTCTGGGGACATCAGAGACTTATTTTACATCTTGTGAAAAGGGGCATAATAGGTCCCCTTTAAGGTATTATTTCAACAGTCGTTGTTCGACTTTTTTTCTTTGATAAAGGTATGTAGATTTTATCATTTGTAATTTAGGCCTAGGCTACTCATTCATTTTTATGCAGCTCTTATAGAATTTAAGTAGCCTACTTTTTTAAAATAATTTGTTTACTGTGTGTAATACAGTATATTTAAAACAAAGCATGTTCATTGCAAAGTTTTTTTGTCAAGGTTTTGTTTGCTGTGTGTGATTTATTTAAAACAGCACGTTCATTGCACAGTTTTTTTTTTTGTTAAGGATTTGTTTACGGTGTGTGAATCATTTAATGGAAAGCACATTCACTGCTAGTTGTCTTGCAGTTAATTTTAAATAAACGTAGAGCAAGTAGCTAATCAGTGTCTGCTCATTTATTCAAACTAAGTTGTCCTATAACAGACGAACGTCGCAACGCCCCCATCCCCAGAATCTGCCGCAATAAGATGATAATTTATGACCCTCACTAGAGCTGTCTCAGTACTATGCCCTTTTCTGAACCCAGATTGAAAAGGTTCAAAAAGACTGTTCAGTGCTAGGTGATGATTTAACTGAATAGCCACAACACACTCCAGAACTTTAGCCAAGAAAGGAAGGTTTGAAATAGGCCTGTAACTGGACAAATCAGAAGCATCACAACCTTAGAGACTGGTGTAATGGCAGCTATTTTTAAATCTGGAGGAATAATTCCAGAACTCAATGATAAATATACAATTGAAGTCATATGAGGGCAGATTGATGCAAGGCAGTTCATAATAACCAAGCAGGGAACTGGATCTAAAATGCTGGTATGAGTTCATGGACTTAACTGTACTTATAATAAAATCAACTCCAACCACATCAAAGTTCGAAAAGGTAGTGGTCAGAGGATTTAAAGGCTGAGTGTATCAACTAGCTCAACTGGGGTGATAGTGATTAAAGAGCTGCATATGCCCTCAATCTTTCCTGTGAAATAATAAAGAAACTTATTACACTGGTCAACAGAGGAGTGAACAATAGCCTTAGTTGGTTTAAGAAGATTGTCAACAGTCTTACATAAAGATTTAGAATTAGTTGCAGCATTACCAATGATGCTTGAATAATAGTTTTTTTGTGCAGTATTCAGAGCAGAATGGTAAGCAGACTGTTGTTGAGTGTGAAGAAGCCTATGTACCGCCAGGTCAAATTTTTTGTACTGCCGTTCTAATTGCCTTCCATCAGCTTTCATTAAACGTAACTCCGGAGTATACCATGGACAGGGTTTCCTTAATGTAACAACCCGTTCTCGCACAGGTGCAAACTCGTCCAGAAGTGCAGATTGAATGGAATTATAGTGCTCAACGGAGTTAGTAATGGGAAGCCCAGAGAGAGAAGTAGAAAAGAAAGTGAAGTCCATGTGCTTGATGTTACGAAATTTAATAATAGTTTAGAAATGGATCGTGAAGACATAACATTCATGTCAAAAGTAATAAGTCTATGATCACTTATACTCATATCGATACAATCCAGAGATTGAATACCAACACCAGCAGAGCAAACCACATCCAATATATGGCCCAACCTATGGGTCGGAAAAGTAACATGCTGTGTAAAATCAAAACCATCCAAAATGTCCAAAAAGGTAACAGTATTAAAACAATTAGGATTATCAATATGAAAATTGATATCACCAGTGAACACCATAGCAGGACAGAGTGGACTAAGAAGTGTCAACAACTCAGTAAACTCAGAGAAAAATACAGGATTTGGTTTTGGTGGACGGTAAATGAGCAGCACAAGAATAGGTGAAACACCATTGATTTTAAAAACCAGACATTCAAATGATGTAACACTAGGAGCATCAATAACATTAACTGATACATTAGATCCAAATATTACAGCCAGGCTACCACCTTTACCAGAAGCTCGAGGCACGTTGATGTGTTTAGATAGTCATTGTCTTTGTGCCATGTTTCACTGAGACAAAGAATGTCGATTTTTCTATTGAGAATAGTGTCAGTGATAAGTGCCATTTTATTGTTTATTGACCTTGTGTTAAAATGAGCAATTCACATAGTGCTGCAGAACACATTCGCTACAAACTTTTGAGAGAGAGCCTCTGGATAGCATAGATTTCCATGACAGATTTCACTGTTTTTAATGAATTAAAATAATAAACAAACTAAACTAAACAAACTAAATACGGCAGGATAAGCGACAGCCAAACGTGTGTGGGTGTAACCAGAGATGGGCATAAATACATCAAAAAGTATTTAATTAGTACTTAAGTCACTTCATTAGTGCGTTCAAGTCACTTTCATTGAAGTAAGATGGCAGTGTACTTTCTCTTAAATAATTACACAGAAATACAGTAAGGTTCTTAAACTCTAGTTCTAAAAAATGATGTGCGTTCAATGCCTAAATACGATCTTTAATGACTTGAATGCACCAATATTACCTCAGGCAAGTCATTCGGTGTCCACAGCTTGTTAGTTTGCCAGAGAAATGAACACTTTTGCTTAATATATGCACTATATTAGCTGATATATTTTAATTAACCTAATAGTGATGTCTTGATTATTTAATGTATGTTTGAATAAATCTGTCATGAAAATGACAGCCACTGTGTAAATGATTATTTCAACAACAATTTGGAGTAAAAACATAATTTTATAATTAGATTTAGAAGTTAATGCAAAAACTGCCTTATATGTGCAGTTTACATGTTTGCATACAATTTGTTATTCGAGTGTTGATTATTATATCTAAAAATAAATAGCAACTGAATTTAGGCTAATATGGGCTCTGTTGTTAATCTTTAATATTATAGTAATGTGTTTAATATTATAGTAAAGTAAGGGCTCCCTATATAGTTTACAGAGATCATTTTACCCTTAAAGGCACAATATGTAACTTTTTTGCTTTAAAATTAGCAAAAATCACTATATCTATGTTATTTATTTTTTTTTTTTTTAGTTGTGTACTTATATTATCCCGACTGTTTCCAACAACTTTCAAACCAGGAGAAATTTTAATTTAATTTTTAGACACGGCACATTTCTTTATTTCCGGTTTGTCGCAGTCAATGGCGTCATATCCGCGTTGTCCCTGGTTTCAGCCTATGATTTCCGCTCGTACTGCCATGGTAACCAGAGCTATGAGCAGAGCCCTCTGATTAACCAAAGCGACAGATGCAGACAACTGTGGAGTTTGCAATGTCTATTTGCACGCTGTTGTTGTTTCGTTCAAACATTACGGACCATGGCAAGCAGACTTTGGATAAAAAAGGAGAACTAAAACGAGAATCAATATCAGCGCGGTGTTTTCGAGATGCCGAGAGCTCCCATAGACAGTATATAAACGAGAGCTCCACGTCCGATTCTTCGACCGCTCCTACATGTACTTTATTAAACAGGTGAGCACATTTACATAAAACTAATCAATGTTTTATAGTTCAACAATGATAAAATGTTAGAATATGATCTGTATGTTATTCTAATGTTGATCTAGCTTACTGCTAGTCTCATACAGACAAACTAACACATACATTTCAACACATTCAAATGCAGTTTAGTGTGCTAGTGTAGGCTAATGTTAGACCAATGAAACAGCGCTGCGTTACCTCACAAGTTTAATTTGTCTAATAAACTGACCTGTGAGTTGTAATTCTGCTCTTGCGTGTAGTTCAGTATAATGAAATGTCCATTCCTTTTATATCCGCGGGAGCTCGCGTCGCATGTGGAGCTGATAGCTGTCTCTTAGCAATCCCGAACTGCTTCATATCACAGTCATGATAAAAGCATCGATGTATTCAGTCATCCATAAACATTATTAGATCAGTCGGCTTGACGTTGACGACAACATCCATAATTCTTAGCATGTGTTGCGTCATCAAACTACGCCTTTGTTATTGTAAAGAGGTTAGCGACCCCTAGTGGAGAAAAATTACATACTGTGGCTTTAAGAAACTTTTAATTATAAATTAATTCATCTAAAGACAGAGAGACTTTTTTTTCAGTAGCCTAAACCACTGTTTAATAAAAAAAATAAAATTAAAACAATGTTTATTTCCCACCTGTACAAAACCGTCAGTTTTGTGTACACCCTAGAAACCAGTTCTAAGCAATGGCAAAAGTTCGAGCAAAGCATGCAAACTGATCTGTCGCTGGCTGCACAGACGAGCACAGAACACTATTTAGTCCCAGCCTCTGACGAGACAAGAGAGCAGTGGATTAATTTTATTTTCAATGGAAATCCCCCAGATTCAATGTAACTCAACAACGACTACATAAATGTATCCACTAACCATTCATAAACGTCCAGGAGCAGTCTAAAAGTTAAACTTCTTCCTGAGTCTCTCTGTAACGCTGCACTCCAATACTGGTTATTTCTGACATTTTAGATGAGTGAGATTATTCGTATGTTTTGTTATTGTATCAGCTTGTGTAAAGGATTGGGCCGTCTTCTGAACGGAGGCGGGGAAAAGCAGCTCATTTGCATTTAAAGGGACACACAAAAACGGAGCGTTTTTGCTCACACCTAAAAAGGGGCAACTTTGACAAGCTATTTTGAGCTGAAATTTCACAGACACATTCTGGGGACACCATAGATTTATATTACATCTTGTAAAAGGGGCATAATATGTCACCTTTAACCCCCTGAGGTCGGCAATCACGCCGGCGTGATCTGCTCGTTTTTTTTTATATATCAGTGCAAAATACTCTGTTGATTTTGATTTTACATACTTGTGTTGTACATCATTCAAAGCTGTTAAATGTCTTCTTTTATTTGTGTACACTCATAATAAAAACAAAATGTTGTGTTTTTCGTAAAACAAAGAAAATAAACATGATGCGCGTTCTGCCGTCTCTCTCAATGTGAAACTCATTCTGAAACGTGACAGAAAATGACCTGTAACTCAGCGTTTTCAGACTTGAAACGCATGTCTATACAACGCTTGGAATCTCTATTTTTAAAGTATGTAAATTATTATATAAAAAACAAATATTATATTTTTAAGTAATCCATACGAAAGCAGCGGCATGTACAGTTTCTCAAACGCGTCCTAATTAACTATAATGTGACCACACCCACGCGCGCACGAGCGATTGACATGCAAATGATCCATGCGGAGAAACGCAGACCTGTAAACGCCCTCATCACCTCAAAACAAAGAAGCAGAGACTTTGTAACTTACTCATCTCTGCTTTCATCGAGTTTGGACGACTGTAAGCTGTGCTGTGCTGTGCTGTGCTGTTTACCTTGAATTTACCTCGGATTTACCTCAGAAGAATGCAATTTGAAGATGAGACGATTTTTAAGGTAAGACATGTTAAACTGGTCGTGCCAGATTAAAATGTATGTTATGAAATGAGTTTGGAGTAAAAACATGAACTAAGCCTAATGTCATATATGTATGTATATATAGACAGAAACATGAAATGTGAACTAGAATGGTAGGCAACCTTTCAGTGCTTGTATACATGTTCGACACGAGGATGTTTTTATATTCTATAATAAAACACAGCATGGTAAAAGTAGGCTAGTATGTATATATATATATATATATATATATGTGTGTGTGTGTGTGTGTGTGTGTGTGTGTGTGTGTGTGTGTGTGTGTGTGTGTGTGTGTGTATTCTGTACATTTCAAAAAGCTATTTTAACTAGAGATGCACCGATTGATCGACTGGTGACCGGAATTGGCCGATTTTCACGTGATCGGCCGTAACCGGCGACTGGCCGGTCAGTCTGACAAATGCCGATTTTATGCCGGTCAAATGCACTCGGGCGCCGCATGATTAACATTGCGCAACATCAGCATCACACGTGCACATGGAGCACATGTAGAAAACCTCGTGAATTACGTCCGTTCAGACCGCAAGCGCGTATTTTTTTTCGCCGTGCATGTTAATCATCGAGTGCATTCACAACGGAAGCAGGAGCAGCGCGTGCGCGTCTCAAGCAGGAGCGTCGCGAGCAGTGAAGCGCGTGTTTCGGCGCCGAGTCTATTTGCTGCACTGCTCGCGCTCAATTAATTAAAGGGAAAGCACACTTTTGATGGAAAATAGCCTTATAGGGTTTCACAAAAAAAGTGCCCAAAATGCACAGAATTTGTGTGTTTTAACAAGAACTGGAGTAGGCTATGTCAGAAAAGAAAACAAAGACTAATATTTATAGAAAATGTACCCATTTAAACTTGTTTTATTATTCAGTTTGTACAAGTGATTGCAATGGGCCTGTGTGTGTGTGTGCTTTGATAAATATCTTAATACTGCAAGGCTATATTTATTTTGTTTTTTATTTATATATTATTTTATTGCCATTCCCTGTTTTCATACAGACGTTTCGTTTGCTAAATACATATATATAAAATTATTGGATATTGAATGTGAAAAGGAAATGGTTCTTCCACAACACTGCACTTTAGATGTGTGTGAACTATGCAAATTGTAAAATGTTTTATTATAGAAATGATATAAAATAAATATTTGTGTGTGCTGTAAAGTGGTTCGAAAAAATTAAATCGGAATCGGCTAAAATCGGTATCGGCAGGTCAAACTTAATGAAAAATCGGAAATCGGAATCGGCCCAGAAAATTGTAATCGGTGCATCTCTAATTTTAACCTGAAAATCTAAAATGTATTCCCCAAATTGTGCAGCATAGTTTCTCTTGATATCAGCATGTTCACAGCTGTTTTGTTGTTGTTTTTAGAGGAACAAGATGCCACTGAATAAGTCCTGCTGACTTCAACATTCACATAAGTCTCCATCCATGAACATGCTAAAGTGAAAAATCAAACACCATGGAAATGAAAGGTATGTACTATGTTTCAGGAATGGCACAAAGGTGTGTGACAGTTCAAGTCTCTGTCTTAAGTTCAGTGTGTTAAATAATGTGTTTTTTGTCATTTGTGTATCTTTGGATTATGTTGTGTTGTAAATAAATTAAAAACAATCAAAAAGCCATTATTTTTTAAATCTCCTCATTCTTTGTGCAAGGTTGCTCAGAATGGCAGGGCCTGATGGCTCCTAATAGGGCCATTAGGGAGTGTCTTTGTCTTTCTCAGGTGAATGAGCAGTCAGGGTGATTTTCACATAGTTTTGAAGCAAATATTCTAGGCTACGTGATACAATTTTCAAATGTCTTATGAAGAAATAATCAGTATGGGTTTCATGAGCTTATTTCAGTGACAATTGTTTTTTGTTTTTTCACAAACCACGAATAAATGTTATTATCTCAAAACTACAAACTTTTATATACTTGCTGCTGATATATTATTGTAGCAGAGTTTGTGCTGAATACAGTGTAATCAGACTTTAGCCATGAAAATGTCACAAGTAACAGAAATAAGCACAAATGTCAGAGCATGTCAGAACACCTCCAGGGCCCAGAAAACAGCTCAGACCTCAGAGGGTTAAAGGGTAGACACTTCTTTTCCCAACCACAGAATTTATTAAATATGATTTGTTATGTTGACATTCTACCCATTCTGCTTGCTATTTCTCTAATATCTTTAATATGCAGATTAAGGGGCTGTAATATCTATCTATCTATAAATTACAGGAACGTCTTTCTGTCTGTCTGTCTGTGTGTCTGTTATTCGCATATCTCTCAAAGCATTAGTCCGATGGATTTAAGACTTGACAGGTGTCTTGCTACGGGCACGAGTATGTGCAGTGCCAAGTTTGACGTTGTTTGGATTAGAAATGCAAAATATATCGGAAAATATATCAGTAAAAGAAGCACACATTGGCTTGTGCAGCTCTAGCAGCTGGCCACTCCCCCTCTCACACTGCACACTGATGCCTAGTCCACACGGACACGGGTATTTTTATAACCGTTTTTCCTCCTGCGTTTTAAAAAATATCCCGTCGACACATGCTCGGTTTAAAATAAATTTCCGTCTAAATGAAAATGCAAAAACCCTGGTTTTACTGTCTACACAACAACACTGCAACCAGCATTTCTGAAAATCCTCACCCTGGCAGGGGTTTTCAAAAATGTTCGGTTTCAGTGACCTGATACTTAGTTTCCGTGTGGATGAACGGCCAAACCGCGTAAAAAAAGTCACGGTTATAAAAATACCCGTGTCCGTGTGGACAAGGCCTGAGTGAGCACAGCGCAGGACCAGAGGCCACTCCCCCTCTCACACACACACTGAGTGAGCACAGCGAAGGACCAGAGACAAAGAGGGTTGAAGAAAGCAGTGGAGCTTAAGTAGTGTTTTCTCGGAGCTCACTGTGTAGCCTGCTTCCTGAATTGTCGCGCTTATTTGTGGATGTTAACTGAATCTGTAAGTCAACTACATTGTTTACTTCTGAATATTATATTTTATTCTGGTGCGCTTAACGTTACCGCTACTGTGTAATAGTAGCCTATGCTATTTACCAGCTAAACATATCCTATTCAATGCGTTCACAGTCTCTTTCACTGCCATCATTTGTAGTAGCCTATTCACAAACTGTTTGCTCAAGCATAGCCTGGTCTCAGTGCTAAGTTATTACTGTGTCATGCGTGCTAAAGTTAGCCTGTAACTATGTGATGTTGAATATGCTATGTTAAATAGTTGCCCTCAGGGCTCGAGACTAACGGCGTCCTATCTTCCTGGGGACGATAGAAAATGTGTTTAGGACGAACAGAAATATTCTCCAGGACGCCTACAGGACAAAAGACATTTTTGTATGTGTGTTCATTTATTACTAGCCTATTAGGGTAACTTGCTTAGAAAATGGCAAAATTAACCGACCAAGCGCTGACTACAACGGAGCGCGTCTAATCATGCTGTTACTATAGTTACTATCACTGGCCGATTACTCACCCGGAGACTTGTTTCGCGGTACATCTATCACATGGCTTAATTACACAGACAAAAACGAGACGATAACTAAATAAAAACTAGTTTTGAATGACAAAAACTATGACGTAAATATATTGACATTTTCGTCAACGAATAAAAACTAGACAAAAATGTTAGATAGTGACTATTTGGGAAGCGATCCAGTCAGAACCTATGTCCTGCGTTTGTGGTAGATGCGCTCATTTGTACTGTGACGTGCTGATCTACCCAGCGGCACACGGGTTGACATGCGCTGCATGTCTCATTAAACGTTAATTAATGTAAACGTCTGGGAGAATGAGTAGAGCAGACATATAGATCTGAATAAGAGTGACGATGCAAAAAAAGAGCTCTATTCGGTACAGTTTTCTGTGCACACACACCCGACCCGAAACGTGCAGCCATGCACATAGACACCTATACAGCACGCGAGTACTGAAGTGAGCTCTCTTTCGTGTCTAAATGGACAAATACACACAACATTATGTCAAAATGTCAGTTTTGGAGAGTATTCACGTAAACTATGTCGGTTATGTCTAAAACAGTTTTGAGTGTATCGGGTGTGCATCAGTGCATTGGATCCGCATGTCATTGGACATGATCCTATGTCTTAAAGTGACAGTGGGTAATAAAACTAATGCGGTCTGTGTCCTTAAAGGAATAGTTCACCCAAAAATGAAAATTCTGTTATCATTTACTCTCCCTCAAGTTGTTCCAAACCTGTATGACTTTCTTTCTTCTGCTGAACACAAAATAAGATATTTTGAAGAAAGTCGATAACCAAACGACTGATGGACCCCATTGACTTCCATAGTAGGAATTTTTTTTTTTTATGGATGTCAGTGGGGACCAGCAACTGTTTAATTACCAACCTTCTTTAAAATATCTTCTTTTGTGTTTAGCAGAAGAAAGGAAATCATACAGGTTTGGGACAACTTGAGGGAGAGTAAATGATGACAGAATTTTCATTTTTGGGTGAATTATCCCTTTAATATTGATCAAGCAAAAAAAGAAAAAGAGAAAAGCATTCACTGCTTGTTAATAGCTTTAATAAGGATTCATTAATATTTAATTCATACAAATAAATATGTCTGCTGCTTGAAAGAATAAAGAATGATGATATTTTTGAGATATGTAGTCACCAGTATTTATTTGTTATTGTTTAATCCAACCAACTCAACCAACTCAAAAACGCTTTGAGCTGTATGTATTTTTCTCTTAATTTTCGTATTATGTAAAAAAAAAAAAGAAAAAAAAAAAGAAAAGATTTGTTCTGCATGAATACAAAAAAGCATTTAACTCCTGTTATTTTTTATTAAATCTATTTTTTACCTGTTTACAGATAACTACTTTGAATGGAGCTAAATAAATATAATAATATATATCATAAACATTTTAATGGTGTTTTTATTATGTGACTAACAACTATAGATGATAATAACAAAGTACAGAAACAACATGTTTATTTTGGGACGGTTGACATTCACTTTAGGACGGTTCAAATAGTTTTTCAGGACGGTTTCAGGACGGAGGTGAAAAAAGTTAGTCTGGAGCCCTGGTTGCCCTGCCTATTCAACAGGATTGCTCATGTAGGCTATGCAGGCTTAAAGGGGTCATATAATGGTACATGCACTTTTACAAATTTATTGTACTGAAATGTGTGTTGGCAGTGTCTGTACACAACCATCATAAAATGATAAAAATCCATCTAGTGTTTTTTTTTTTAAATCTTCTTTTATGTTTCCCCCCAACTCAAATCAAGCTGTTCGATTTTGTGACGTCACAAAATCGATACCCCTCCCACGATTGTTGATTGACAGGAGCGTTTCAACACAGCCCCGCACTCTCTCGTGAGCGAGCTGTCAATCATAGCCCGCGCTGACCGGCGCGTCATTGTAAATAGAACTGAGTAGAATGGCTTCTAAGCGATTGTGGTGTTCTGTTCTTGGGTGTAATAAGGAACACAGCAGTCATATTGATGTTCCTAAATCCGAACCGCTGAAGACACAGTGGCTGAGTTTGTTTTCGAAGGGAATATTCCCCAAGATTAAGGTCAATGCTTCCATGTTTGCACGAATCATTTCACCAGACTGCTTTACAAACGAAGTCAGTATAAAGCTGTTTTTTCTAAAAGCTGTTCCTGAAAAAAGGATCGGTACCAACTATTCTTGTTCCTGCTGCACCTCCAGAATAACTGAAGTGAGCGTAACGATTTATTAAGCTTTATATTAATCTTTATATTAATCTTTGCAAATCGCTTGCACGCTTCACGATGAATGCGGCTATTTTTACACTAAGGGTACATTACGGCATGTTTTCTATGTACAACGTTCTTTATATAATTCATAATCCCACGTTTATAATGAACAACGCGTTATGGTTATTGTGTTATTGTGTTACAAACGGTGTACGCACAGAACAGAGGGGCGGGGTGAGCAAAGCTCATTATCATTTAAAGACACATGCACTTGAACGGAGTGCTGAAAACAGAGCTGTTTTTGACCAGGTAAAATTTGTGTTTTCTTACAATACTAATGAGAATTTTTAATTAAAGTATTTTACAAACTTTTAATTTAGACCCTAAAGAATCATATTAGCTTGTACAAAAATGGCATTATATGACCCCTTTAAACGAGATTAACTCTCCTCTTACCGATCGTGACGGCAAATCCCCATATCCTTACTGTACACAATACCACTTAAAGCTGCAGTCGGCAAATCTGGCTTACAACTCTCATGCCCCTCCCCCACTACCAGCGAGCACCCTCCCATCGAGGTTGTGCTCGTCAGTGCGTGTGTACCAGATTTTCTGTAAATGCGTCCGTCTCTTCAGCATCAATCAACACCATGGACTCGGAGGTAGGCTGCCCTGGCTAATCTATCCATAGATAGCAATAAACGAGGAATTGGAAGCTTGTTAGTAGATTTTCTCTGCCATCACGCTTCATGCAATCTTCAGGCGAACTTCAGGCGTGTCATGTGCATGTGATATTGTAACGTGTGCGAGGGAGGGGGGATCTGTGGCGTGTGCACGACCTGTGATTTACAGTCAGATCTCACACCCCCCTGCGCTGATTGGACCCGATGATTGGACCCTGAAGCTCGGGTTTTTTCTAAAACCACCTTATTTATGTTGTTCTGTCGGATTATAGTGTCGATTTCACTGAATATGCTAAAAAAAAATTGCAGACGGCAGCTTTAATTAACTGTATACTACTGTCTACACTGCACTATATGTCATATACTGTTTATACTGCACTACCTGTCTATACTGTTCACATTGCACTTTTCTGCCTTTTTGCACTTTTGGTTAGACGCTAACTGCCTTTCATTGTCTCTATAATCTGCACAATGACAACAAAGTTGAAACTAATGTAAATCTAATTTAATTTAATCTAATCTAAACTCCTGCAACCTGTACACAGATACCCAAATACATGTCACCTAATATCACCATTATAAATTGTTTTACAAACATGTAGTTCAATTTTCCAGATTTATTGTATGTCATTATGTCAATATCAGTATTTGCTTTCTACCATGCACAAATTAAAATGTCACTGAACTTTTGCTGTGTAATTGTAACAATCGGCACTCAAACACACCAAACCAACAATTACTAAAAACACAAAAAAACTGATTTTGCACGGGCACTGCACTAGTTATAATAAGATCACCTTCTTACAGAAGGGGAGAGAAATCTGATCGGCTTATTTTTTGACATGCTTGCAGAGAAAGGCTTACCAAAACAAAGTTACTGGGTTTTCACTTTTCATGTTTTCTGGGTTGGTAGATGCAATGGGGACCCAATTATAGCACTTAAAAACGGAAAAAGTCAGATTTTCATGATATATCAATGATTATTGGATGGTTTGTCTTCAAAGACTAAAGAGCTTGTAAACAGGATTTTGAATCAGTAAACACTTCAGTATGTTCCAAGGCAAGTAATATGGCACGAGATTCAGCTGTAAAAATGGAACTTTGGTCCGGGATACGAATACCATACTGTTTGTGGTCAATTAATTAGTGAGTCTATACTGCCATCTGTAGTACATGAGAGTGAGAGTTTTTTTTTTTTTTTTGTGCTTTGGTCACTTAGCTACTAGTGATCATCATCACCGATTGTCACACAAGGGTCACATTCCCCATTAATACAATTATTGTCAAACCTTGTAAATCTTGACATATGAAATAATAGTCAGAAGTTATAGTTTTCAAAATTTGGCATACTACCACAAGAGGCCTAGCTTTTGAAATTTTGGATTGCAAAACTGAGGACATTTCCAGTAAGCAATTCTTAATTCTCAGGCTGAAGTGAACTAGAGGAATTTCATAAAAAAAATCATAATCATAAAAATGATTAATAATGCAAATTAAACTGTGTATTAATTTTAAATGAGGTTTTATTTAACAAAGTTCGGGAGGAGCAGGTTCAGATAATTAACCAAATTATGCACAGCTGGAGATTAATCAGTAATCAACTCAATGACAGAGTATAAATTCACAGCAGATCTATCTCTGTTCATTGAAAGTTTGTCAGCATCCCTCCTCCACCCCATCTCCTCACTTCCAGTTCCATCTACACTTCCAGTTCCATCTACACTTACCAACTGGGGGGAGTACTTTGGGTTCGGGCCTTACTCCGAGCTTGGAGCCCTCCCCCCGGACAGCACGCCAAATACGTGTTAAGTTAAATACAAACTTATTGTATTTATTATATGTAGATGTGAACTCGTGAAATGTCTATTGTGGAGAGTCATTCCGAGTCTTTGTCTACAGGAGGTTCAAAGATACCTAATTTATGCCAGTGAAAGAAAGTTTCAGTGATCTGTCAGTTTATACAGACAGTCTAAGTTTTTTTTTTTTTTTTTTTTACTTGTTATTGTACTGTTAAATCATAGCATTGTTAGAAAGAATTAATTGGGTTTTTGATTCAAAACATTATATAACCCTTGTGACCACTAAACTCAGCCTCCATTATTAATATAGTACCATAAATAAGAACTTCACCCTATACTCTGTTGAAGACAGATAAAAGAAAGGGCCATAATCTCCACCCAGTGCATAATATGGTCCTTACAAACCAACTAATCAAGAAATAAACATAAGGAACAGGACTATACTCACCCCGCAGTTGTCTTCAGTCGTCTCTAAACTAGAAAGTGTCAATATGCATCCAAATTTAAAGCCTGTTGATGAGATGTAGGGCAAAGGCACGACATAAGGACTCTTAAAGGCAAGTCTGACCAAAAAAATCTAAGAGCTGGAACATGCCCTAACATGACCAACATGACCAAGAAGACCACCAGGAAAATATTGCACCACCAGAGGGAGACACATGATGGAAGTGGAGGTGTGTGTGGCAACTCTACCACTGAATTGAATTGGAATGCAAAAAGAAAGCTCTCTCTATGTATATTCTCAGGAAATGCAGTGTCTATAGGACTTGGGACCACTAGGATCACTGGATTTGGGATCACTCAGACTTGGGACCATTACATTGCACTGACATCTTGTTTCTGGTTAAATCTGGTTCCCTGTTGCTTTGATGGTGGTAGTATAACTTGTAAAGATTACTATCAGTATGGGCACCATTTTCTCTAGTACCTTAGAAACTGTTGCACCGCCCATACAGTAAAAAAAAACACATATTCCAAATACATTGAAATATATTTGCATTGTTGTTCACTTATATTTATCATTTTGAAATATGTTCTGAAATATAATAAAAATATATGATGTTAAGTGTGAAATATATTTACATTTATAACATGTAATGTAAAATATATGACAAAATATATGGTCATAAAATGTTTAGCTTGCTAAAGAAGGGTCGAAAATGTATTTTGATCATAGTAATTCTTTTCCCCTATACAAAACAGTAGGCTACCATATTTCACTACTGTATTATGACACACAGCTATTATAAATACTGTACTTACATTTAAATGACTGCAATGTAAAATGACAGATAGTTGCTTTCCTAGGACTATTAGGCAATATTAGGTGGCACGTACCTTACACTAAGTGCAATTATTAGATTTATTGTTGTGTTTTATTGACATCTTTCCTGAAGTCATTTAAATATTGAAAATATGCACAATATTTATGATGCAAGTATAACAGTGACACTCCAACAGTGAAGTACACTTAAACAATAGATAGAACTCAGTGTCTAACACTGCATACACACACTATTAAATAACTGCATTCAATTCTGTAAAAATAATTCAAATGAAGACATTTCCACAGGCCACCAATGGACAACTGGGGACAGCAGCTGTCAACTCAAAAATAGCTGAACTCAGATTTAAAATGAAATAAATAAAAATGTAAAAAATAAATTGAAAATGTGTTGTTTGTTTGTGAAAATGTTAACTTTTTAAATTTCTAAATATATTTCAAATGAAACAATTTACAAAAGTTAAAACATATATGAACATATATGTTGTTAGTAAATATATTGACATATTTAACTAAAATATATTTATTGGGCCAATTTAGAATATTTGCATATATTCCAAAAATATATTTCAAAATAGATTCTGAAAATATATTTCAAATATATTTCTTTTGTGTATGGGCGATCAGCTTAAAAAAGGTTAGAGAGAAGTACTGTACCATGCAACAGTATTACTCACTCTATCAAGAGAGAATCTTGCAATCTAGTGCGCAAATGGAGACAAACTAATTTAGAGGTCTTTAGAATTGCGTGGAAAGACAGCAGTTCCCTTTCTAAAAAGGCTCTAAAAGCAGCCAGGGCGAAGCATTTCCGCAAACTCATAGAAAATAACCAAAACAATCCAAGGTTCTTGTACAGTACAGTGGCTAGATTAACAAATAAATAGACATCAAGACCTTTCAAGCTGGAAGTTATGAAGATCCAAATTAATGAGCAAATTACAGACCCATTTCAAATATCACATTTGTCTACAATACTAGAAAAAGTCTGCTCAATTGTGCTGCTTCTTGCAAAAAAATTATATTTACGAAAATTTTCAGTCGGGATTCAGGCCCCGTAATAGCACAGAAACTTCTCTGCACTCATTAAAATGACAAATGACTTACTTCTAGCTTCTGACCAAGGCTGTATCTCTATACTAGTTTTTTCTTGATCTTAGTGCTGCATTAAACACTATAGATCATAAAATACTCTTAGATCAACTTCAAAATTATTACACTGGTATTCAGGCACAAGGATCTGTGTTAGGCCCTCTGCTGTTTTCAATATATATGCTGCCACTCGGGAATATTATAAGAAAACATGGAATTAGTTTCCACTGTTATGCTGATGATACTCAGTTATATATTTCATCACGACCATATGCAATCTCTAAATTATCCAAGTTGACAGAGTGTGTTAAAGATGATTTAATTTTTAATTTTGTTTTATTGAATTCAGATAAGACTGAGGTATTATTTATTGGACCAAAAACCTGTACCTGTATTTAGAAGGATATATTGTTACTTTAATATCCTCCACAGTTAAAGACTCTTTAGCCAAGCATTAAAGGACAAGTTCGGTATTTTACACTTAAAGCCCTGTTTACAGATCGTTTCTGATGAAATAGAACGGTTAAGATTAAAATTTGGACACATGCTGCTGGCCCGAGAATTTTCGGTTTCATTCGCTTTCCGCCCCACCTCCACAATGGCTGCATAGGTGCACTGGAACAATCCTTCCTAAAACGCATTAAACTTTCGTTTACAAAGACGTGAAACTCACCGAGTGGTCAGGGGTGTTCACTGATATGCTCACACAAAAATCGCTGCAAAAGATGCTTTCCAACAGGTTTTATCGTAGTTTTTGTCCAACTCCATTGACTTGTATTGGATGTGCTGTGAGGTACGGTATTACTATGCTGCCGGAAACTTGACTGGGGTGTCTATTATTCAAGCTCTCAACGGAAGAATGTACGGGTGTGAGGCGTTTGGAAAAATAGGTCCACAGTTTTACAATGAATGGTAAAACACCTATTTTACCATTCAAGCGAAAGAAATCGAAAATTCTCGGGCCAGCAGCATGTGTCCAAATTTTAATCTTAACCGTTCCATTTCATCAGAAACGATCTGTAAACAGGGCTTTAAGTGTAAAATACCGAACTTGTCCTTTAAGATAATGCATTTCATAACCCTGTTAGGCTACTCCAGTTATATCAGATCCTCTTCTGGATTGAGTGTGTAATGAGACAAAGTTGTTGTTCACCTCTGTAGAGTCCTACAAACTACCTTTTTGAACTCATATTACTTGACAAACATTGAAATAACATTGTTTGCAGTTGTTCTGATATTCACTCTCTCCATATCTTTTAACTTTATGTGCGTCACATGCTGTAGCAGAAAGTTTGCAAAAATATTTTTTATTCTTTGAAACTCTATTCAAATTGTATGTTGCAATATGTTTAATGGAAAAATAAATACTGCATTTTCCCACAGTGTGTGCATTTTTTCTAAAACCCTTTTATACATTTCCTGAGAAAATGTCATCTCCAACCATTAC
This sequence comes from Scardinius erythrophthalmus, assembly GCF_964197995.2. Lineage (NCBI taxonomy): Eukaryota > Metazoa > Chordata > Actinopteri > Cypriniformes > Leuciscidae > Scardinius > Scardinius erythrophthalmus. The sequence goes on from NC_138228.1 coordinate 39,476,463, forward strand.
ACAACCATGTGTCTATAATGATGTAAAAAATAAAAAATAAAAAAGAGCAGTGTATGAAACTGAAAACTGTATGAGAAGATGTGTATGATCTAATCATACCAACCTTTTATTGAGACATTTGACTGTGCATGTGGCATTCTGTCTTTGTTCACAAAATTCAACAGATTTAATTTCTTTTGAGTTTATGCACTCCCCCGCGTGATCTCTCATTACCTCATGTAAACTCTTTTTCCCTCATTGCTCTATCTCAAGTTCACAGTCCAGATACTGATAGCAGGCAGTTAAATGGGCACTACTGAGACAAAGTACTCTTAAATCAATAGTTATGTTGCTTTAATAATAAGCAAGTGTGCACAGATATAGTCATAGTTTTGAAAAGTAGTAGAAATTCTTCTCTGTGGAACTGATATCACTAGCAAATCAAGTAAAAGTGTGCACTTTAAAAACAAATCTCTGCCATATACTGATGATGTCACAAATAAACTTTGTACTTTGAACTTTCTTCTTGTGGGCTGCTCATTGTATTTGATAAGGTGCAATACTTAAGGAGAAATTTGCCAGAGACAGAGTAACATGCCAAGACAAAGATATCAGCACTGAATAAAGCAAATATATAACCGTAAGTTATCTACAGTTTATGAATTAAAACAACAAAATAAATGTGACATTTGCATTATTTCAGAGATCGTCTTTAGTTTTCTACAACAGTTTTAAAAATTAATTTTGTGTGATGCTTGCAGGTCAGGATTGTTATTTATATTTGATTTTATATTGTGTGAAAAATGTTATAAATGTATAAATGTTTTTTGTTGGTTCAGTACAAGAGTTCCTGCAAGATTTTCTGCAGGGTTATCTCCATCCCCATTGACACTGTGTCCTAACTACACGCGACGCAACATAAAAGGTATCTTTTCCATGTTAATCAGAGTTTTTGTCCTAACCAGCCGCGATGGCGACACACGACAATTCTATTTTAGAAACGGTTTATATTTTTCGCGACTGGAACAACAAACACAAAGTGTGGCAATAATAATCTCAGGTACTGTTTATGTGCTTTATTTAATGTTAAAAGCATGCAATGTGACTTTAAATATCATTTAGTGCTCCCAGCTTTGTAGCTGTAAAAGCAACAATGGATAATTCACCTCAGATCTTGAAATTAAACAAATGGAAACAAGAACGTTCAGACTGTGAACAAACAAGTGTATTCTTTGACAAAGATTGTTTTAGTAACTCAGTAGCCTATGCATTTTTAATAGTGTTTAAATGGTGTAATATTTGTGAATTTGATTATGTAGCCTACTAATTTTCTTGCGAGTGCCGTCAAAACTACTCTCTGGTGCTGTGCACTTGCCGCGAGACTCCGCCCACACGCTGTTCTGATAGGCTGTGGGTTTTGATTGATTTTGACGCATCTCACAGTCGCGTCGCATCTAGTGTGGACAGACAAATTATTTGTCGCTGGAATCTTATCGCATCGCGTCTGGTTAGGACACGGTGTGAAGGTGTGCGTGGCGGACATAGCGACCTACCACGTCCCTTTGAGTGCATTATCTGTGGGTAGAAACCCTCTGATAACACGTTTCCTTCATGGCACTTTGAAGGATTGAGGCTTGCAGCCCGAACCAGAATTCCAGTTTGGGACATGGCTTTGGTTTTAGAAGGTTTATCTCCGACTACCTTTGATCCTCTTGACATGGTTACAGAAAAGTTTTTACCTTAAAAACAGTGTTCCTTCTAGCCATATCTTCACTAAAGAGAGTAGGAGATCTTCAGGTTCTGTCGGTATCCCCCTCGTGCCTTGAATTAGCATCGGGGATGGTCAAGGTTTTCCGGACTAAGCCATTAACAACGTACTGTGGCCTATCGTTCTGCAGGCATTCTGTCCTCCTCCTTTCAGAAATCAGGACCAGGAAAGGCTGAACCTTCTTTGTCCAGTTAGAACGCTGGATACTTACTGAATGTCCACAGAGCTGTCCTGTAGACGAAATCTGATCAGCTGTTTGGCAGTTTTGGATTACCTGAAAAAAGGGCTCCCTGCTTCTAAACAAAATGTTAGCAAGTAGATAGTTGAGGCTATCTCTTGCTTACGAAGCTTCTGGCCAGGAGTCACCTTTGGCCGTCAGAGCTCATTTTACTAGGAGTATTGTGGCCCCCTGGGTGCTGCTCCAGGTTCACAGGTGCTTATATCGTAATTGTGCTCTCAGTATTTACACGACAGGCACTTGTAAGTATAGGGTTTGGGCATTATCGTTCCTAAAGAGTCATTGACGCAGTGCGAGTGTACGACTGTAACCATAGTTCCCTGAGAAGGGAACAAGACACTGCGTCACCTTGCCATACTTCCTTCACCCCTGTGATCGACTTGCTTCGGCTAATTGAAGCCGGTCATTCCGTACGTGCTTTTATGCTTTCCTGGTCGTGACATCACCCACCTGTGAGTTTCCTTCTCGCCATTGGACTAGTTGACACATGCTTCAGATGCAGTAACACGATTTTTTTTCTAAATATCGATAAAAAACTATCGCGAAATAACTCTGTTTCCATTAACCGATGTTATGCAACTAAAACGTAATTTTTTCCTCTCGCGATAAGTCATTCCAAAAATCATGGCAACGGATGTTGGTAGGTTTATATACTGTATATCACAGAAACATAGGCGTGTTATCCAAGCATTAATGGCAAGGAAAGACCCTTATACTGTGAGCGTCACATATGAGGTGTTTCTGGGGTTTTGAGGTCTTGATTGTGGCATTTCTTTGAGGTTTAGAATCCAGTATTTCTGTAATTCTTTTGTCTTTTATGAATTTAATAAAGAACTCTGTCTCGTATTCTGTCCAAACACACCGCGCCTTCTAAGTCAGGTGACTGTAAATGCGCAAAAACTGTTTCCATTGCAGTTTTGTGAAATATTCCTTTTTCGAATTGCCTGAAAAACCACCCCATGCGAGAGTAAAAACTTTTTTGCGATAAATGGGAGTTTTTGCGAAATTGACGTGTTTCCATTGGGCATATTTTCAATTCGCAATTTCAATTCGCGCAATTTGAAGGGTAATGGAAACGCGGCTATTGACGCAGCGTCTTGTTTCCTTCTCAGGAAACTATGGTTATAGTCGAAACCAGAGATGATTTCAAGAATAACAAATTAATACCTAAATAGAAACATAGTGGTATAATTAAAGTGCAAAAATAATATATAAATAGTAAACTGTAATGTACAAGTATACTTGCACTATAAAACTACTAAACTAGTAGTTTACTAAGCGTATACTTCAAAGTGTACTTTCATAAACTAAAAAAAGTGCTTCAAGTATTAAAATAGTCAACTACTAGTATAATTATAAGTTCACTTGTAGTTCAGATGCAGTAAAAATGAGAAACATATTTATGAAGTAGCTGTGCACTCAGTGTTGACGAAAGTTACTTTGAAAAGTAATTACAATATTGCGTAACTCCCTTAAAAAGTAACTAAAAAGTTATGCGTTATGTTACTTTTGTTACTTTTTTTACTGTTTTTTTTTTTATTACAAAAAAAGTTATATTTTGGGGAAAATGTAGAGGGCCACAGTTCGAAGAAGAGGATGCAGGAGAATAAAGTTTAACATTTACTTTACCAATAAAAAAAAAAATATCTATAGTAATTTTTGCTTATGGTTTAACTGATTCATCGAAGGTCAGAAGCAAGTACATTGGTCAATAAAGTGAGATTAAATCCATAAAAATGCATGTTTTATTTAACATATTTAGTTATTGGAGGTTTGCATAGTATTCTGATTCTGCATTTCACTGATTTTATTTTATTAAAGCTGCAGTCGGCAAGTCTGGCAGATTGGTTGACTTAGCCAAAATTTTGAATGTTTACAACTCTCATGCCCCTCCCCCACTACCAACGAGCACCCTCCCATAGACGTCGTGTTCGTCAGTGCGTGTGTACCTGATTTTCTGTGAACGCGCGCGTCTCTTCAGCATCGATCAACACCATGGACTCGGAGGTAGGCTGCCCTGGCTAATCTACCCATAGATAGCAATAACAGAGGAATTGGAAGCTTGTTAGTAGATTTTCTCTCCGCCATCACGCTTCGTACAATCTCAGGCGAACTTCAGGCGTGTCCTGTGCATGTGATATTGAAACGTGCGCGAGCCGCGAGGGAGAGGGGATCTGTGACTGTGGCGTGTGCACGATGTGATTGACAGTCAGATCTCACACCCCCCTGCGCTGATTGGACCCGATGAGACGGGAGCGGTGGATTTTTGCAAAACAAATAACACGCTCCAGGTGGAGTTAGAAGCTCGGGTTTTTTTCTAAAACCACTTTATTTATGTTGTTCTGTTGGATTATAGTGTCGATTTCACTGAATATGATCAAAAAAATGTTGCCGACGGCAGCTTTAATTTTGTGGAATATTGAATATTTTTTTTGTGCAAGTGAGATGCATGTGAGTAAATGCACGCTCTGTCAGGGTTCTGTCACTTCTGTTTATTTCTTGGTTTTGTGACAGAGCTCTGACACTCTGTTTTTTCATGTATTTGAGTGGGCGCACAGCTTTGAGCGTTCTCGGGCTGTACGCTCTTCTGTCCACGTGTGTTGTGTTTTGTTTAGCACGCGGTTCGTGTTTACATCGGCCGCGAGCTTTCATGTCATGTTTTGTCTTGTGCTGTGTAGCACACAGCTTGTGTTTTCCACTAGCTGCGTGTTTTCATGTTGTCATGTTTTGTGTGAACACGTAGCTTATGAGTGTTTTCATTAGCTGCATGTTCATGTCTTGTTTTGTGTGAGCACATGGCTGGTGATTTGTTTTACTGGCCAAGTGCTTGTGTTTAGGCTTGTTCGACTTGAACCGGCGTTGCACAGACCGATCGGTGAATGACATTAAGGGTGTATTCACACCAGGAAAGTCCGATAGTTCACTTGCTTTGGTCCGGACCAAATAGAATGTTGATTTTTTTTGTTTGGTACGGTTCGCTTTCACACTGCTCTTTTTGCAAGTGAACCAAAATGTGTAAACAAAACCACACGTGTGCTAAGGTCGTCCATTCATTGGACAGGAATTCTCAAGCAGGGAAAAGCAGGAAGTGCACAAACAGGCTCAGCATGGAGATATTTCGTAATGTAATATTTGTTATTTTACTGATTTGGTGTTATTACAAACGCAATATGAAGAAACTATATGGTATAGATAAAAGCCCGCCCGCACTGATAATTGATTGCTTGGGTCGTTACATGCGCTTCGTGAGGCACACTAGCGCACACACACACGCAAGGTCTCTCGCTCTCTGCCGTGCGCGCGCTCTTGCTCGCTCGCTTTAGACACCATTATGCCAAAATGTCCGTTTTGTTAAGTATCCTCATAAGAGCAGTCAATTAAAAAGGCGCAGTTTTCTGCAATTGGGGCGGTTCATGTTCACACCGTAAACGAACCGTACCAGAGTTCGTTTGGAACCGTACCGAGACCACCTCTTCAGCTGGGTCTCGGTTCGATTGTTTGGTCCGCACCCGAGTTCGATTGCTGTATTCACACCTGCCCAAAAGGTCCGCACCAAGGGGGGAAACGAACTAGAGTTCGATTCAATCGAACCAAACGAGGCAGGTGTGTACCGCGAGAGCAAATAGAAAGTAGACGGCTCCTTATGCTTTTGAATTGCTCTGGCGCAGGGCCGTGCACAGGGGGGTGGCCCGGTGGCTAGAGCCACTGCCCCTCTGCCCTCATCGACTGAGGTGCCCCTCTTACCCACCCCCACCGCTCCGCTCAAAGCATTCCGCTAATCCGCTCCAGGTTTTCCCGCTCGCTCCGCAGCATCACTCACAGTAACGTTACACGACAGTTCACGAAAGCTGTCGCATTAACAGGTAGGCTATGCAGGACAGTGGTTGAATCTGCGAAATTTGTTTTTGTTGTATTTATGTCGGTAATGTTTTGCTCTTGGTCTTCTGGCTCTTTCTACTTGTGCTAACAACTTGTACAACCAGGGCTGGACTGGCCATCATGCATACCGCGCACTTTCCCGGTGGGCGGACGTGCTTTTTGGGCCGATACATCTCATATACTCATACATTATTTTTATTATTAGGCCTATTGTTTTTTTCTTTTTCTTTTTAACAGCCCATAACATTTGTACATCGGCGGCCCATCCGTTTTGTTTTGTTTTGCTTAATTGGCGGTGCTGGGTTTGTTTACACTACCGTTCAAAAGTTTGGGGTCAGTACGATTTTTTAATGTTTTTAAAAGAAAACCAAGGCTGCATTATTTTATAAAAAAAAAAAACAGTAATATTGTGAAATATTATGACAATTTAAAATGACTGTTTTCTATTTTAATATATTTTAAATTGTGATTTATTCCTGTGATCGAAGCTTTAATGTTCAGCATCATTACTCCAGTCTTCAGTGTCACATGATCCTTCAGAAATCATTCTAATATGATGATTTGATGCTCAAGAAACATTCATTTTTATTATCAATGTTGAAAACAGTTGTGTAATTTTTTTTTTCCAAAATTCTTTGATGAATAGAAAGTTCAAAAGAACAGCATTATATTCACATAGAAAACAGCTGTTTTAAATTGGAATAATATTTCACAATATTACTGTTTTTGTTTGCATTTTTAATCAAATAAATGCAGCCTTGGTGAGCAGAAGATACTTCTTTTAAAAACATTAAAAATCTTACTGACCCCAAACTTTTGAACGGTAGTGTATGTTTTCTGACCTTCATCAGCTCCTGTGGCAGATGATAGTGAGGAGGATCAGGAGAGAGATGAGAAAGTGTAGAGCCTGCGGTAAGCAGAACTACTTTCAAAACACTTAGGCCATGTCATGAGTGTAGGAACCCATAACCGAGTTACAGATCATTTTTTATTCCTTTTTTATTCCTATGTTTACCCTTGTTTATTCCTCCTGTAGTCAAAGTCAAGTCTTCCCCCTCGGGGTAGTTTTTGTTTGTATTTTGTTTTATTTTTATTATCAATAAAACCCTTAATTCCCCTGCAAATTGAGCCCTTGCTTCATCCCTCACCCACATCCCTGACACGCTCACATTTAGTCTAGAAATGTCTCAACATGGAGACAAGAGAGCTGTCAGTCAATAAATGGGAAAACAAAGTAACCTGCATTACTTATTTGAAAAAGTAACACCGATATTTTGTTGTAAATTTTAAAAGTAGTGCGTTACTTTACTAGTTACTTGAAAGAGTAATCGGATTACGTAACTCAAATTACTTGTAACGAGTTACCCCCAACAATGCTTATAGTACACTTAAACATATACTTTATATAATAAAAAGAGAATTATTATTATTATTATTAGAAATTTGTGAAAATTGAGAGACAAAGAAAGAGTAGTAAAGAAACATGCATGAATGAGAAAATTACAAAGCCCTAGGGGGACATGGTGATGTTCTCACCCAAATGTATTGTGTTCCCCTGAGAAAATTTGTGTTCTCTCACAAAACTTCTACCTGCCTGTCTCTCTCTGAAAGAGTACAGGTCCTGGATGAAAAAAGTGTCCCTTTCATAACGCCATCTCTACTGCACAGTGTCGACAACATATAATAATGTAATATTATACAAATTTATGTAATCCAATTATTTTATCATTTACAGGCAAGATGACTAAATTTTCTGGGAACAACGTTTCTGTCTCTCTCTGGATAACAGTCGTAATACTTTTTGGTTCTCTCTGTGATGGTGGCAAAATCTTGGTGGTGCCTGTGGAGGGAAGTCACTGGGTGAACATGGACATCCTCATCAAGGCTTTACATGGTCAAGGGCACAGCATTGATGTAATACGCACCTATAATAGCTGGTTCGTAAAAGACAATTCAACTTATTACAACTCTATTACCATACCTAACACCAAAGGAATGGATGAAGAATTTGTAGACGATATGCTCTTCAAAATGATCAACTATGAAAGAGGAAAGGGCCAGCTGAGTGCTTTCCAGCTCTATTCATATGTATTCAAAGCTATTCATAAAACTCATGAAATGATATGTCAGCTTATAACAAACATATTTGAAAGTGCGGAGATTCTGAAGACACTGAAGGAAAAGCAGTATGATCTGATGCTTACTGATCCATCGTGGGGTGCAGGGATTCTCCTGGCTCATGAACTCAAGTTACCCATGGTATATAATGTGAGATGGACCGCTACTGGAGAGGGACACTTTGACGTCGCTCCCTCACCAATGTCTTACATCCCTATCACAGGATCTGGAAACACTGACAAGATGAACTTTTTCCAACGAGTAAAAAACGCTTTCTTCTATTTGCTAATGGACATTCAGAACAGCCGTTTTAATTTGCCACTGTACCAAACATTTTGTGATAAATATTTTCATCCGCCTGTAAGTTTTTATGAACTTCTCCAGGGGGCTGATATATGGCTTATGAGGGTTGATTTTGTTTTTGAATTTCCACGTCCAACAATGCCAAATATTATCTACATTGGAGGCTTTCAGTGTAAACCATCAAAGGCCCTTCCACATGATCTGGAAGACTTCATGCAAAGTTCTGGAGAGCATGGAGTTATCATCATGTCTTTAGGGTCGTTTATCAGTGCCCTACCAGATGATTTTACAGCAGAAATAGCTACTGCTTTTGCTCGGCTCCCGCAAAAGGTGATTTGGAGATACACTGGAAAGAGACCATCTACTTTGGGGAACAACACATTACTGGTTGACTGGATGCCACAGAATGATCTTCTAGGGCATCCAAAGACTAAAGTTTTTGTTGCACATGGCGGAACCAATGGGGTTCAAGAAGCTTTGTACCATGGTATTCCAGTGGTTGGAATTCCATTCTTTTTTGACCAGTATGACAATCTTCTTCGTTTGCAAGACAAGGGAGGAGCCAAAATACTCTCTATCTCAACTTTAAACAAGAACACACTGCATGCAGCCATACAGGAATTAATCATTGAACCATCTTACAGACTGAGTATGCAGAGACTCTCTCACCTGCACAGAGACAAACCAGTTAAACCTTTGGACAACGCCCTCTTCTGGATTGAATTTGTAATGAGACACAAAGGTGCTGCTCACCTCCGTACAGAGTCCTACAAACTGCCTTGGTACTCCTATTACTCAGTAGATGTTGCAGTTACATTGTTTGCAGTTGTTCTGATATTCACTCTATCTATATTTTTAACAGTTCGATATCTGTGTTTCAAGTGCTGCAGCAGAAAAAGGAAAACTGAGTGACATTTGCAATTGATGTTGATCACTTACAACTAATATACAATTATTTGACTGTTTTTACTGTTTAATGTACCCCCTATTTCACAGCCCAGAATAATGATTTGATCCTTCTGCCATCACTGATGGGCAGTAACGCGTTAGAAGTAACGCGTTACTGTAATCCGATTACTTTTTTCAAGTAACGAGTAAAGTAAGGGATTACAATTGCAAAAACAGTAATTAGATTACTGTTACTTCCCCGTAAGCAGGCTGCGTTACTGCGTTATACTGCGAGACTGTCTCGCGACGTGAGCCGTTACTCGTGAGTGACAATGACATGAGCGTCGCGAAGTCAGTGGTAAACACTATGGCAAACGATCGCGTTCAAAAGTCTTTAAACGAAACGCGTGAATTTTGACGCGTCAACAAGCACCGTTTGTCCGTGTTCAGACGTCATGTTTATTCATGAACGATGTCGTAATGGTAAACTGGTATGCACGTGCAAACATCAGACGTTATATTTGTTCATGAGGGATAATGCATTGGTGCGATGTGAGTGATGTCAGTCAGTCTTATGTCATGATTTGTCATGCCTTTTTAAGTTGTTCGTTTAACGTTCTTTCCCAAGGTAGAAAAGTCAACAGCTTAAACGATGGCTCTTAGAATGGGTCTTTTATAGGGGTGCAACGGATCAAAAAACTCACGGTTCGGATCGTTTCTCGGATCAGAGTCACGGATCGGATCATTTTTCGGATCAGCAAAAAAAAAAAAAAAATTATTAACACTTTTAAATTATTAAATTAAAATATATAAAATCAACTTAAAGTGCACAAGGCATAATATCTTCTTTTTAACATAATTAATGAAAAACAAATTAAAGTGCAACATAAAAAGGCATCTCCTTTCTTTAAACATGGACCAGTGCTGTGTTTCTATGGAGGTAGATTTGTGTCTTTATTATTCAATCAAAAAAAAGGTTGCTTCAATCAAAAAATATATTTTCAATCAAAAAAACCCGTTTCAATCAAAGAAAAAAAGTGTTTGAATGCAAAAATATATTTGAGACTCAAAAAAATGCATTTGAACACTATTTTTTTTTGCTTGAAAATGTTTTTTTTGATAGAAGTGAAGGTTTTTTTGTTTGAAGCAACTTTTTTGATTGAAGTATTGTTGTTTTGTGTTTGGGCCATATTATGGGTAGGACATTTGTGTCTTTATAATTCAATCAAAAAAGAAGTTGCTTCAAACAAACAAAACATATTTTCAATAAAAAAATCACTTCAATCAAAAAATAAACCTTTTCAATCATAGAAAAAATGTTTTTGAATGCAAAAAAATATTTGAGATTCAAAAAATTGCACTTGAACACTTTTTTTTTGATTGAAAATGTTTTCTTTGATTGAAGTAATCTTTTTTGTGTTTGGACCATGTTATGGGTAGGACATTTGTGTCTTAATTATTCAATCCCAAAAAAGTTGCTTCAATCAAAAAAAAAACATTTTCAATCAAAAAAAAATAATTTCAATCAAAGAAAAAACTGTTTAAATGCAAAAAAAAAAAATCATTTGAAGTGTTTTTTTTTTATTGAACTTTCTTTTTTTTTGAATGAAGTGAAAAAAGTTTTGAAGTCGTTTTTTTTTTAAATCATTTTGACACAAACGTACCGCAGTGGGGGCGGGTGCTTCCCCATTGGTCAGACATGCTTGAGTGACAAGTGTCTACACCAACGACGTCTTTCTGACAAGCAAGTCATGGTCGCCACTCGCCAGCGAGCCAGGAAGCAGTGGTGGAGTTGTTGGTAAGTAGATAAAACCGTATTAAAATGATTGGTGTCACGTTATTAGCCTACTCTGTTTGATATTTCGATTAAACATACAGCTTGCTAACTTAGCTCACGTTGACTAATTTGTGTGATGGTGTTAGATATCTGACGCCTCATATTGTCAGGCAGGCTAGCAGGGTGCGCTAACGGCTAATTGAATTGTTTATTTCACTTAAGTAACGTTACAGAGGCTTGCTATGTGCTAGTGCTATATTGTGTTATAATACGTAACGTCATTAGTGGTCAAACAACAGTCCACAGGCCAACTGTTGCCCACAGCGCTGCCTGTTTAGCAGCAACAGGTCATGCAGAGCCTGAGTCTATCTTCTCACACAGCCCACAGGATTACAGCTATTTGACCGTCCCGCTCTCTCTCTCGCTCACGGGTAGTGGTCTCCCCACCATCACAGTCAAATGCTCGCAGACACAGAGGCAGATGCTGTTATTTTGAGAGCGGGGCTTACATATGCCGTCCCGTACGGAAAATAATGTTGCATACCACCGGTAACATGAATATATATTCCGTTGCTCGGTGCGCAAACTAGCTGTGTCAGGCATTATTTATAAGTAGCCTAATGTCCTGCACAACTCCACATGGAAAACTGGCAGTTCAATGAAGTGATGCTTATTGTCTGACATAGTGTACAAGTAGTTACTAGCTTAAAGTATTGTGCCAATAATGATCCTTCTGGTAAATTTGGCATTCAGTTGAGACACAAAAGCTCTTAGTTTAATGAAAATCTTTGGAAAAGAAGACAAGATGGTTTGTTTAATTAGTATTCATTTATTTAGATTTCTAATATCATATAGTATTGTCCTGTCAACCCATTACAAGTCTTGCCTTATTCAGTGTTGATTTATTGACATGTTTATGTAAGATGTTTTATTAGAAGGTGTGTGAGTGAAAGTTGTCTGAAGTTGTATTTTTCTATTTTATTGCAATGCTGATTGATAATGTAGGACTCTGGTCCTGGCTTGGCCTAAGTTTTGGTGTCTCTAGGTGCTGTGCTCTGTAGGCATGACACATTAATTTCTTTATGTGATACTTTATTTTTTGCATCAAATTATTTGAAGTATTGATAAGCAGTATTGATATCGATACAGGTATTGCTGCACTCTCAATTATAACTGCTCAATAGTGTCGTATGGTTACTTTTATTATACAAGCCATCAATTTTGATGGCTTGTTAGTGTAACCGTTAAGCATAATGGCATTAATGCTATATATAGCGTACATTTAGCCAGATATTTTTTTTTTTTTTTTTTTTTAAAGTAGCTAACTAGCTAAAGCCTTAAGTAGCTGAAATTAAGTTGTCTCATGTCTCTGTCTGCAGCAACACACACACACACACACACACACACACACAGACAACGATAGCTACCTACATTAACTGCAACATCTTTCCAGGCAGCAGATGGACTAATTGTTTTTCCTGTTGATCAGACAACTTTCACTCACACACCTTCTAATAAAACATCTTACATAAACATGTCAATAAATCAACACTGAATAAGGCAAGACTTGTAATGGGTTGACAGGACAATACTATATGATATTAGAAATATAAATAAATGAATACTAATTAAACAAACCATCTTGTCTTCTTTTCCAAGGATTTTCATTAAACTAAGAGCTTTTGTGTCTCAACTGAATGCCAAATTTACCAGAAGGATCATTATTGGCACAATACTTTAAGCTAGTAACTACTTGTACACTATGTCAGACAATAAGCATCACTTCATTGAACTGCCAGTTTTCCATGTGGAGTTGTGCAGGACATTAGGCTACTTATAAATAATGCCTGACACAGCTAGTTTGCGCACCGAGCAACGGAATATATATTCATGTTACCGGTGGTATGCAACATTATTTTCCGTACGGGACGGCATATGTAAGCCCCGCTCTCAAAATAACAGCATCTGCCTCTGTGTCTGCGAGCATTTGACTGTGATGGTGGGGAGACCACTACCCGTGAGCGAGAGAGAGAGCGGGACGGTCAAATAGCTGTAATCCTGTGGGCTGTGTGAGAAGATAGACTCAGGCTCTGCATGACCTGTTGCTGCTAAACAGGCAGCGCTGTGGGCAACAGTTGGCCTGTGGACTGTTGTTTGACCACTAATGACGTTACGTATTATAACACAATATAGCACAAGCACATAGCAAGCCTCTGTAACGTTACTTAAGTGAAATAAACAATTCAATTAGCCGTTAGCGCACCCTGCTAGCCTGCCTGACAATATGAGGCGTCAGATATCTAACACCATCACACAAATTAGTCAACGTGAGCTAAGTTAGCAAGCTGTATGTTTAATCGAAATATCAAACAGAGTAGGCTAATAACGTGACACCAATCATTTTAATACGGTTTTATCTACTTACCAACAACTCCACCACTGCTTCCTGGCTCGCTGGCGAGTGGCGACCATGACTTGCTTGTCAGAAAGACGTCGTTGGTGTAGACACTTGTCACTCAAACATGTCTGACCAATGGGGAAGCACCCGCCCCCACTGCGGTACGTTTGTGTCAAAATGATTTAAAAAAAAAACGACTTCAAAACTTTTTTCACTTCATTCAAAAAAAAAGAAAGTTCAATAAAAAAAAAACACTTCAAATGATTTTTTTTTTTTTTGCATTTAAACAGTTTTTTCTTTGATTGAAATTATTTTTTTTTTTATTGAAAATGTTTTTTTTTGATTGAAGCAACTTTTTTGGGATTGAATAATTAAGACACAAATGTCCTACCCATAACATGGTCCAAACACAAAAAAGATTACTTCAATCAAAGAAAACATTTTCAATCAAAAAAAAAAGTGTTCAAGTGCAATTTTTTGAGTCTCAAATATTTTTTTGCATTCAAAAACATTTTTTCTATGATTGAAAAGGTTTATTTTTTGATTGAAGTGATTTTTTTATTGAAAATATGTTTTGTTTGTTTGAAGCAACTTCTTTTTTGATTGAATTATAAAGACACAAATGTCCTACCCATAATATGGCCCAAACACAAAACAACAATACTTCAATCAAAAAAGTTGCTTCAAACAAAAAAACCTTCACTTCTATCAAAAAAAACATTTTCAAGCAAAAAAAAATAGTGTTCAAATGCATTTTTTTGAGTCTCAAATATATTTTTGCATTCAAACACTTTTTTTCTTTGATTGAAACGGTTTTTTTTGATTGAAAATATATTTTTTGATTGAAGCAACCTTTTTTTTGATTGAATAATAAAGACACAAATCTACCTCCATATGTTTCCACTGTAATATAGGGCTGTCAAAATTGCTCAAAAATGACGTTCGAATATTCCCCTCTAAAAAACACATATTCGAATTATTCGAACATCTGGTTGCGCATTTTGTCAATGACGCGCATTATGTCAATAACAGGACAAATTAATACAAAGAGACATAACTACTTGTATAGGTAGTTCATTTAAGTTTAAACATATTTGACAACGTATTACCTACACAAAAACAAGTAAATCAACTAATGGCCAAGACCGCAGACCTCACTCTCGCTCGCTCGCACTCGCAGGCACTCTTTCTCTCTCTCTCGCCGTCACCCATGCTGCGTTCACACCAAGACCAAACGTGAATAGAGCGTCTGGCGCGAGTGATTTCAATGTTAAGTCAATGTAAAGACGCGTTTACGCACGTCTGGAGGTTTTGCGGCGCGAATGAGGCGTCACGCTCTCTGCGGTTCATAACGCTCGCCATGACCACGCTGTGTGTGGACTGAACATGCGCACAACTTTTTTTTCATAAATCAATCCGCGGATCACGTGTGTGCCGAACCGATCCGAACGGATCACGGATCCGTTGCACCACTAGTCTTTTATTTTAGCAAACTGCCAAAAAACCTTTTCAGACTGTCTGCAGCTGAACCAAGAAAAGCTTAAGATTGCATGGAGCTGATAAGCATGAATGGCAGAAGAAAAAGACTGCAATTAAAAAAACAAAACAAGAGAAAATTATTTTAATGCAAGCAATAAAAAAATGCACACACCAGCTGTGGAATAAAAGAAAAGAAATGCATGATCAACTAGATTAAGGCAAACTCCTGTCTTAATGTAAACCCTGTCCATTTATTCCGAATCAGTATTCTCATCAGTTCAGTCAGCTTTAACATATATAAATCGGCATATTTATGATATTTGAACCTTTATAAAGGGCATTTTTCCCTAATCGTTTGCTTCATCTTTCATTTAAAATTCTTAAATTTGATCAATAAATTACAATAGAATAATAAGATGCTAAAGGGCTGTTACCAATCAAATAAATTGCATTAAATAATGTAATGAGATTATTTAAAATATTTTTTGAATATACAAATAAGAAATATTATTTGTGCATAGAAATAATATTTATAAACCGCCAGTAGGAGGCGGCAGGCGACCATCTTAATGAGTGAGTCATTGATGCAATGTGCATAAAGTTAAAATACTGAAACTAATAAAACAAGTTTTAAAAAAGAATGTTTCATTTGATTCAATTTTAGATGATGGAATATTTAGAAAGAATAAGAATTAAGCAGAAAGGTCTATTGCTTTATAGCGTATTCATTTCGTGCATCATGTTTTTGAAAAGTAACTAGTAAAGTAACTAATTACTTTTGAAAATAAGTAATCAGTAAAGTAACTGGATTACTTTCTTGGGGAAGTAATCAGTAACAAATTACTTTTTCCAAGTAACTTGACCAACACTGTCTGCCATTATAGTGAAATTGTCTTTTTTGACAACATGCTTTAAACTTTCACAAACTGACCTATATGAGTCTAAAATCTAACTGTAGTGGTGTGGCAAAAACCAAACACTACATTCCATTTTTTAAAAAGTTTTTGTTGTGGTTGTTATAATTTGTCTAAATGGGTTCTCTTCATCTTATTTTATAGGACTTAGATGAAGGTCTTATATCAATGTAGGTACAATTCACAATACAATGCAGAAAGAGGGGTTTACAAACTTCATTCACTGAACGTTTTAACCATTACTCAACCATTGTCTTTTTGCAATAATGCAAAAAAAAAAAATAAAAAAAAATAACAATAGGCCATTTTAGAACATGTGTATGAGAAGATGTGTTTGATCTAATTCAGTGGCTTCAAAACTGGAGTACGTGTTACGCGGGGTACGTGAGGTGACGGAGGGGGTACATACAGGTGGCCCAGTAGTGCACAACACATAAAAATTTAAACAACACAATGTAAACAAGCCACAATACAATGAGAGCACCACAACACAATGAAGTGCCATAACACAACGAAATCGGAAACACATTGGAAACAAGCCAAAACACAATAGAAATGGTCCTATGTGCATACACAAAAGAGGCATATATGAAGAGTTCAGATGCAAAAACCTCTAAGTGCCTTCTGAAATTTTCTTCTAGAATGTTCATTTTTATCAAGCTTGTATATTTAAGTTCAGTAATTTCACTTAAATGGCAATTAATAGGTAATTTTCATTGCCATTTAAGTTAAATTACTCAAGTTAAATATATGAGCTTGATAAAAATGAACATTCTAGAAGAGAATTTCAGATGGCACTTAGAGGCTTTTGCATCTGAACTCTTCATATATATATATATATATATATATATATATATATATATATATATATATATATATTTATTAACATTATATTAGGGCTGACTTCTAATAGTCGAGGATTCGACGATTCGATTCGGAGAGGTCTGATTCGACTATGAACCTCATAGTCGAATACATGGGCGTCAGTTTGGTTTGAAATGTGCTGGGGACAGAGACTCATTCGCATTTTCAGAAGGGCTGGGTACCATTTTTATTTTATTTTTTCAGGTCATGTTTTGAAAGACAATGTCCTGTAGCTTACTAATGTAAATAAATAAAAATGTATTCAAAAATCTGCTTCACATTTTCAGCAGGGCTGCGGAGCGGCTGTGAGTTGACTCCACACGGTTCTCATGTGCGTTAAAAAGCTTTACATGGTTTAATGTACCTAAACAATGATCACCAAATTCCCCTCTCATGTTGCTCCACATAACCACTTAAAATGATAAAAAAAAAAAATCGAACCCAGAGTCCAATTATTATGGACGTTATCTGATATTAAGCGTTTCTGCTTCACATTTTCAGCAGGGCTGCGGAGCGGCTGTGAGTTGACTCCACACGGTTCTCATGTGCGTTAAAAAGCTGACTCCACACGGTTCTCATGTGCGTTAAAAAGCTGACTCCACACGGTTCTCATGTGCGTTAAAAAGCTTTACGTTGTTTAATGTACCTAAACAACGATTACCAAATTTCCCTCTCATATTGCTCCTCATAACCACTGAAAATGGTCAAAAAATCGAACCCAGAGTCCAATTATTATCGACGTTATCTGATACTAAGCGTTTCTGCTTCACATTTTCAGCAGGGCAGCGGAGCGGCTGTGAGTTGACTCCACACGGTTCTCATGGGCGTGAAAAAGCTTTATGTGGTTTAATGTACCTAAACAACCATCACCAAATTTCTCTCTCATATTGCTCCTCATGTTTATGAAATGTTATGATATATGTGTTATATATATGTTTTTTAGCTCTTTTGTTTGAAATGGAAAAAATCTAGCTGCTATCTAAAAAAAAGAAAAAGAAAAAAAAAGGTTCGACTATCAGTCGACTACGGCAAAATCTAACGAATCAGATTCGACTATGAAAATCCTTAGTCGAAAACAGCCCTACATTATATACTGTTAATATACAGTATATTGACACATGGAGCTCCTTTGCGGCACTTCATCTTTTTTAATTGAGTGCTGTTAGAGTTGAATGAGCCGAGGGATGTAATGAAGGGTCTAATGATCTAACGAAATCCAAATTTTGATATCCAATATATTTGTATGAACCTTTGAAGTTCCTATGGGGCAATACATTATCATTCTATTGCACAATCAGCTCATTTCACAGTGCCGTTTCTATTAAGGTGCATTAAAGCTAAACATTCAAGCTTTATACTAGTGGCAATGGACTAAAAAAATATTTTGAACAGTTTTTACTGTACCAAAATATTTTTACGGACCCTTGAAGTTTCTATGGGGAAATACATTATCATTCTATTGTGTGACCAGCCCATTCATGGTGCTATTTATAGAGGTGCGTCAAAGCTAACAAGCAAGCTTTATACTAGTGATAATGGACTAATGAAATCCAGATTTTGAACAGTTTTTACAAGGGGTGTAACGATACATGTATTTGTCCTGAGCCGTATACATGCATACAGTCAGACGACGAATACAGTTAGTCACAGGCGATCTGTACTACAATCCAGAAAGAGGCGCACCCCCGGCAATGCAATGCTTTTTCCTCACTGCCACAACAGGTAAAAGAACAGAAGAAGAATAGAAGATATACGCACCAACTTAAAACAAGAGTGTAGATGGCATGCAAGAGCTTGCTAGTAGCATATATATCGATTCATTTTTGGGACGCGCTCCACTAACTTAACGGAAAGGACACCAGAAAGCAGCATCATGTTTTCTTTATTTTACAAAAATGTTTTGTTTTTATTGTGAGTATATACAAATAAAAATAGACCCTTTACAGTTTGTAATGTAATTTAACGCTAATCTGTATGACCATAAATGATGGAGTATTTCTCCAAGGGCCTTCTCCAAGGACAGCAAGCCAAGTTAGTTTACTATTAACCTTTAAGGCTGAATGGGCAGGCTAACTAGTGAACATAATCTTGTGTAAATGTGACAGTTTAAGTGCAATAATACGTGAAAGAGAACTTATTTAAATACTCATGGGACGCGCCTTCCAGCTCATCCAGCTCTCTGTGCGCGTGCTTCAGATGTGTGCACTCAGAAAACCATATATCAGAAGTTTAGACTGAAATGGCTTTAAAATGCATGCAGATAATAAACTTTCATGATGATGAAGAACTGCAATGTCAAATGAGCGTGACCGCAATAGAGATGGTAATAAAAACCAAACAAATGTTTTCGATTTTGGCAGCTTATCCGAAGCACGAACTGTAGGCTTCACCCTCTTCTGGATAGTGGGGGCAGGAGCAGTAGTTCATTTGCATTTAAAGATACATGCACGAAAACAGGATGTTTTTCTTACCACTCAAAAACGTCTCGGTTACGTATCTAACCCTCATTCCCTGAGTAGGGAACAGAGACGTTATGTCGTGAAAATGAATGGGGTTTCGTTTAGAAAGCCTCTCACCTTCGAGAATACAAAACGAGCCAATGGCAAGAAAATGCCATGGGTCTGCGGAATTTGCATAGCGTAACTCCGCTCCACCTTGTGGGTATTCAAGGAAGTACACTGGCAACATGCAGTTATGTTTTCTCGCTGAGGAGCCGAGACTGAACTCCGGCTTTCCAGCGATACAGCGGAAGTGGCAGGGAGACGTAACATCTCCGTTCCCTACTCAGGGAACAAGGGTTACATACGTAACCGAGACGTTCCCTTTCGTGGTCACTACGAGTTACGTCGTGACGATAAATGGGGTCCCCAGTCTAATCACGCCACCTCGGCTTTCTTCCAGTGCCCTGCGTAAGTCTGAGCTCCCTGTCGTGATACTGGCACGGACAAAGGACTCCTACTTAACACAGGAATACCAAAGTACACTGGGAAGCATATCTCAGTGGAAATCTGCAATTACTGCCTGACGACCTTGGGCAGAATAACATATGAACCTAACATATGAACCGGAAGGGGGCTGCATATGAAAAAACACTGGGGTGTCCAGCCCGCAGGGTGGAATGTTTCAACCCCTGGGGTGGCAAGATGGCTTGCCAAGGGAAAGACACATGCTCAAAGAGGCTTACAGTGGAAATACACATGTGGGGGTCGCCCAGGGGGGGGAATCATGCACATGGAGGCACCTGGTCAATGCGAAAGCTGCCGGTAGCATAACTCTGGCGTTAACGTCAACAGCGCTGGAGGAAACTCAGGGCTTCTCAGGGAGGATCACCTGAGGAAAATATCGAACGTATCCAGTCCGCGGAGTGGAATTGCGAGCAAGTGAAGACACCTGAGCAGATCCTAGTACCGGCTGGTTGAAGTGAGTACATGAGAGGACACTGGCTCCACACGGAGATTGTAGAATCTCGCAAACGTGTTGGGTGTCGCCCAGCCTGCATCTCTGCAGAAGTCTGTTAGCGAGGCGCCATGCCCTAGAGCCCAAGAGGAAGCCACACTCCAGGTGGAGTGGGCACCAAGGGGGCACGGTCGACCTTGCTGCTGGTATGCCAAAGCAATGGCGTCCACTATCCAGTGAGACAACCTTTGCTTGGAGAGAGCCTTTCCCTTCAGCTTCCAACCATAACAGAAAAAGAGCTGGTCTGAGGTCCTGAAACACTGCATTCTGTCTACGTAAGGACGGAGGGTGTACTGGACAGAGCAGTGGCAAGGCTGGGTCTACCTCCTCCAAGGGCAGCGCTTGCAGGTTCACCACCTGGTCTCGAAAGGGATTGGTGGGAACCTTGGGCACGTATCCAGGCCGGGGTCTCAGGATCATGTGAGAGTAGACCGGCCAGAATTCCAGGCACACTTCGTCAACCGAAAATGACTGCAGGTCCCCTACCTTCTTGATGGAGGCCAATGCAAGAGAGCTCGTCGGCTGCACAGTTCAGGTTTCCCGGGATATAAATGGCTCGAAGCGACCTCAGATGCTTCTGACTCCATAGGAGGAGGTG
Source organism: Scardinius erythrophthalmus (assembly GCF_964197995.2). NCBI lineage: Eukaryota > Metazoa > Chordata > Actinopteri > Cypriniformes > Leuciscidae > Scardinius > Scardinius erythrophthalmus. Next base: position 39,497,122 of record NC_138228.1, read on the forward strand.
GCGGGCGAGTTGCGATATACGGCGGGAACGTAGACCACCTTGTCAGTTGATGTACGCTATTGTCGCGGTATTGTCTGATCCGACTAGTACGTGCTGGTTCTTGAGCAACGCACAGAAGGGGTGCAGAGCCAGATGTACCGCCAGCAACTCGAGGCAATTGACATGCTAAAGGTGCTGGGGTCCTGTCCAGGAGCCCGCGGCAGCATGTCCATTGCACATGGCGCCCCAGCCCGTGGTGGAGGCATCTTTTGAGACAACAACATGCCTGGAAACTCGTTCTAAGGGCATTCCGGCCCGTAGAAAGCTGAGGTTCGTCCATGGGGTGAAGGTCTGACGGCAGGTCGGAGTAACTGGTACTCGGAGCGTGCCTTGTTGCCATGGCCACCTCGGGACTCGATCGCGAAGCCTGAGCTGAAGCGGTCTCATATGAAGCAATCCGAGCAGCGTTGCTGCGGCTGCAGATGCCCCAGGAGCCTCTGAAATAACTTCAGTGGAACTGCACTCTTGCCCTCAAACTGTCTCAGGCAAGTCAGCAGTGACTGTGCGTGCTCGCTCGTAAGCTGCGCACACATGATGACCGAGTCGATTTTCATGCCGAGAAAAGAGATCCTCTGCACGGGGCAAAGTTTGCTCTTCTCCCAGTTGACCCGAAGGCCTAGACGGGCTAGGTGCCGGAGCACAAGGTCCCTGTGTTCGCAAACCTGGTCTCGAGAGTGAGCTAGGAACAGCCAGTCTTCGAGATAGTTCAGGATACGAACCCCGTGTGGCCGTAGTTGCACAAGGGCTGCCTCGACGACTTTCGTGAAGTCGTGAGGAGACAGGGCTAGCCCGAATGGGAGAACCGCATACTGATATGCCCGCCCCTCGAAAGCAAACCGTAGGAACGGTCTATGTCAAGGAAAAATGGAGACATGAAAGTAGGTGTCCTTCAGTTCGATCGCTGCAAACCAATCCTGCGGCCGCACACAATCGAAAATGCGTTTGGCCGTGAGCATCTTGAATGGAAGCCTGTGAAGGGATCGGTTCAAGACGCCCTGGTCCAGGATTGGCCGTGACCCACCGGTCTTCTTCGGTACAATGAAGTAGGGGCTGTAGAACCCGGACTTCATTTTGGCTGGAGGGACAATCTCGATTGCACCTTTCGCCAGTAAGGTAGCGACCTCCGCACGCATGACAGGGGCATTGCCACCCACCATAGTGTAACGGACTCCATGGAAGCGGGGAGGAGATCGTGGGAACTCAATCGCATAGCCGAGCCTGATGGTTCTCGCGACCCAGCAGGACAAGTTGGGAAGCTCTAGCCAGGCTCCCAAGAACTGAACCAGCGGGGTCATGTGAACCACAGACGTACCCTCGGTGGGGCAGCGAAGGCTCAAAGTGGAATGACCGGCCCGGACAAGGGAGGCGTAGCGTCTTGGTGTGGGGGCACGGTCATAAGCCGCGTCCTGACAGAGTAGGCCAGGAAAGGACCAGCGTTCCACGGGGGCCGGCTCTGACAGGAGTCTGGCGACAGAGGGGGACAAGAGTGGCGAGGCGTTTGAGAACCACTGGGACTGGGTTAAGGAATAGAACAAAAATAAACATCAACATCAAAGCACAGTACACATACCAAGGGCATAAAGTAAAGTTCAAAAAAATATAGCATATCAACAACAAGTTAGAATTTACAGACTGTGAGCTGAAGAGTAATATTCAGATAAAAATGTGTTTTTGAAGGAGAGGAGGGTGGATGTTTGACGGATGTCTTGAGGAAGAGCATTCCACAACCCCCGAGCCACTACGCTAAAAGACTCCCATGGTTACCAGACTATTAAAACTGACTGAACATGACACAGCCCCACCTAAGATATTTTTCACCAGCCGCCACTGGTATTTAGGCTACTGTTTTTCATACAAATACCATAGAAACCATAAAGTTACATTTTGCCATGATAGGGAGGTGCTATAGGCTATACCTGTTTTTTTTCAGTGGTTATCATGATCTAAATGCATGATACTGGATGACCAATGTGGTTAATTTTAATAAAACTCAAAAATGAGCACATGCAGAAACTAAAAAAAGCACAAAAATTAACATACAGTACACAATAGTAATTACAAACAACAGTTGGTTGTTAGTTGCCAACAGCACAGCAGCTCCAGACACACAATGACACTCAAACCCAGTGTTACTCACGTGTGGACCCGAATCAAAGCAACCCCCGCATCTGTTTTCAAACCTTCCCACTTAGCTCTCTCCAGCACTGGACAGCGTTTCTAATATTAACACGGGTCCTAAAGCTCTTGCCCAAAAATAACCCTTTATTTTCCAGTAATTTCTTCTTAGCTTTTCTCTTTTGTATTGTGTCTCACTCTCATCTCTATTTCTGCATTTCTATTCTTATGTCTTTCTTCTGTTCAAATCTCCCTCTTGATCGTTCTCTATCCTCCACCGTCAAACGCCCCCTACTGCTGGTTGGCTACACGTTTGTAGTTGTGTCAGCCCAACTAACTTCCAAAAAGCATATTTCAAAAACAACTTACCCCACCTTTAAAGTCAAGCAGTTGTAGCCCAAGGGCCTCTGGTTACCTAAAGGTGCTGTGGGCTGCTCACTGTATTTGGTAAGGTGCAATGCTAAAGGAGAAATTTGCTCATTTTCAAAGACAGAGTAACATGCCAAGATAAAGATATCCGCACTGAACAAAGAAGAAGCATATGCCATCCAATATAACCGTAAGTAATCTACAGTTTATTAATTAAAACAACAGGGTTTTGTAAGATATTTGTAATTTGTAGTGATTACAATTTAGCTCAAAGGAATTATTAATTAATTTATAGGGAATTCAAAAGAGTCACTTATTACAACCGAGCAAATGACTCGTTCGCGGTTCATTTGAACTGGCTGCAATTATCAACTCTGCAACGGATATAAATATCCGAACTATAGTGAAACACTATATAGTTAGCAAGGTAACTTAGATCAGAAGTTTAAGACATTAAATTTGTAAGCACAATAACACAAGTAATATTTCTCTTTAAAATACAAACAAGACTTTATTGATTATTCTAACACATACAACTAATATCTAACACAGACACACACATTCATACGCGTTGCAGAAAGAAAGAGAGTAAGGAAAGATTAAGTTTTAAGAGTGAGTTTAAGAGTGAGATGATGTAATCCCAAGTTTCTATGCACTAATAAAACACAACCTGAATGAACCATCAATCATTAGTTTAACCCTTTTATCGTTTCCTAGGTTATTAAATCAGTATCAAATACACCAGTTCAGTTTAAGAGTCTGGAGGCAGTACTTGCTTGTCTTTGCTTTTGGGGATTCCCTTTTGTTGGGTGTAAAGGGTTTTCCCGGTCCGTTCGTTGGCTGGTCTCCGCGTGCCTGATGTCTTGGTCACGTGGTCAGTCACGTGGCGTGCTGGCGGAATGAAAGTCTTTGTTTGAAGCTGGCTTTGCAGAAGAAACGTGGCTCGAAATCTTGTCGCAAAACTTAACTTAGAACCGAGACTCACAACGGAAAGAAAGGAAACTAAGAAAAGAAAGGAAATTGAGAAGAGTAGATGATGGCTTGAATGAAGCTGTTTAACCCATGTTCTTCAGATCTTGATTTGGGTTATTTCGTCTGCGCGTTTTACATGGTTACTTGTCTGTCTTAGATCTTCATCTCCCGCTGCATTTTTGGTTCTGCACTGAAACTCTAAACTTTGTTCTGGTGTTAAGATTTTAAACTCAAATGTCCGCCCAGCCTCCTGGATCAGTTCTAACCAATTAGACACTGTCTTTGTTTAGGAGGTGGCGTTCTCTTCACTTCTTATCATAAATCAAGCTTATCTGTGCTCTCCTTACTCTCTAAGCTCTAGCAAAGAGTACAGAGGCCACAGCTAAGACATTATTACTATTATAAGAATCCGAAACATTTTCCACAGATTTCAATCAAGCCATCCTTTGAATTAAGAACATATGATAATATCGATATGAAACACAACACATTTTCATTCAAAAATCTAACAATTATAACAATTACATGAATTGTATGGCATCTAAGCATATCAGATACACCCATCTATTGTAGGAACAATATAGAATCATGTCGTTGCATGATGCTTGATCTATAAGTCCATTGAAAATTGTTCTTGAATGATTTTATTTATGTTATAGGTAAAATCTCAGCTCTGTGGTTTGAAACGATTTTACACCCTGAGGTCTATCAGAGGTCCTTACGGAGGGGGTAGTCTGGAATGTTGTGGGCTCGAGCAGTTTCTGCTGTTATCTTGATCGGGCTGAATTGTGCTATCTCTGAGCCAATCATTCTTTTCCAAGCTATCTTACATTGACCAGTTCTTTCTTTAGTTAGGCTCATCTTCTTTGAAGCTTGCATGGCCATAAAGTTCTTAGCTGGGGGTTTTCGTTGGTCAACGGAGACTGGCTGGCTGGAGCCTTCTTTTATGGCTCTGGGGTTGGTGATGTGGTGTCTGGAATGTTCAGTTCTGTGAGAAATTATGTTTGAACAATTCACCTGGAAGATTCATTTGTGTTTGTTTCGCACTCAATCCTACATATCCCCTCTTCGTACGGCGATGTGTTAAGATGAAGACATCGGTGAACACTGGAGAAACACGGGTAGAAGAAACAGACACATACAAAGCAGACAACAAGACAACACCTCCATGACTGGTCACTGTACTGGTGCAGGGCATTAGATTACTTAAGTATTAAAATTTCAAAGTTCATTCTCTCAATATGGTCTATTATATTGAATAGAGTTTAAATTTTGGGATTGTTATTCTAATTTGTTTCGGTACGGTGATTCTTTGATCAAATTCTGTGATTACGTTTGTTTGTTATCTTCTCTTCTAAGTTGTTTTACGTTAAGACGTTTTACCTTTTATTTTCTGGTGACATAATTTGTGGTAACAATTATGTGACCCATCATGCATGGAGCTCTCTGGCTCACATTCGTTTTAAGGCGGCTTACAAGTGTCAGGCGTGGTGCGTCAATCCTACTACCATGACCTTGACCCTTAGGGGGGTAGACATGCATTTTACCTAATACAAGAAGAAGGAAAGTTAAGGAAGAGGTATAACAAAACAATTGAGTGTTCCTAGTATGGCTTATAACTACTGTTGTACTGGAATGCTAAGGTGTCAGGTATCACAGGGTAATGAGAGGTGTTCTACTTGTTGGATGGATAGCTAGTATGTTTCCTATGGTAAGTGTAGCTAAGTCGTTAAGCTAGTTTCTGAAGTTAGTTTTCTACCTGTGGGGAAAACATGTTTGTTGAATGTTTTCCATGGTAGATGTGGTTAACCTCTACGTGTTAGTGAGCATGTTAGCGGCGTAGGGTAATGCATGTATTTATGTATGTATGTATGGTCAGATCTGTCTCAGTCTGTTTGGCTCCCCCCTTTTCTTGAAGGCTTGCCCACGTGCTTCTTGGCTTAGCTTTGATGAGCTTAGATGAAGATTGGCTTGTTGCATCTTTGCCTTAGGAAAGGGATCTTCTATGATCTGCTGGGGGTCAGTCCAGTAAGGCAGGAAGTTCTCTGGCAGACATTGGGAGGCAGTTTGGCATGGATGCGTGAAGCTGTGGTGCAAAACTTTGTCTCCGTTGTTGCACTCCTCTTGTGATGCCTTCTGGTTGTGACAGACTTTCTGACCTTCTGTGCTTACTGTGGTTACTGTAGCACACACGTGGTTCTTGAGTTTGGAGCTTGTGTGATGGTTTCTTTGTGAGTGATGGGAAGCCAGTGTGGTGTTTTCTGGTACCTCTGGGTGTTTGTCAGTGGTTGGCTGTGAGAGACCCCTCTGTTCTGTGTTGTTGTAGAACAGGTGGTCGTCATCTTCATTATGAAGGTGTACCAGATGATCATTGGTCTTCCGTTCCATCGCTAGTCATAGTGAATTTGACTCATCTTAGTTGCTCCATGTCTTCTGAGGGTAAACTGTCTTGTTCTTGGGCACACTCAGTGTTGTGTTTGACTGAGTTGTGCCGAGGTGAGTTTCGTCGTCGATTACTCACATTGAATGCTTTTGGATGCGTTGGTTGACAGCCTTTGGATATCCAGTTAGGATTCCAGTTGTTTCCGTCTTGTGGGTTCATTGAGAAGCGTGGCTGGTCCCATGGCTTTTCCATGCGGTTGGTGTGGTAGCCGTCATTGGCCTGGGGGTCACGTTCTCTGTGCACCTTGCGAAGGACTGTGGTGTTGTCATGCCACTGGGTGTCTTCCAGTGCATAGCTTGTGTCTTGGCTGAAGGAGTTTGACACTGTGGATGTTTTCAAACCTTTCTTTGAGGACATCTTTTGTTTGATGTAGGCTTTGTGCGTCAGGTCACGTAGCTGCTGAATTGTCATTGTGTCTGCGCTGGCCATGACATGAAGATGATGACTCAATCCGGGATGCAGGTTCCTCAGAAAAAGGGTTTTGAAATTCACATCCTCTTCATGTTCAGGTGAGTTATGTGCACCAAAGAAGGCTTGTCGAAAACGCTGGTAGTAGGCTTGGGGAGTCTCGTGTCGACCTTGTTTGGTTTCCAAGGCGATTAACACACCGTGTTCCGACTCTGGGCCTGTGAATTCTTTTATCAGTGTCTCACATAGTAGCTGGAAGTTTGACTTTACATGAGCAGGTTGTCGGTCTAGGAAGCTTCGTACCTCTGGACCGGATGTGGATCGGAGGAGGTATAACCTGTCTCTGTCAGTCACATGTGGTCTCACCTCTAGATGGAAGTTGATATCTCGGATGTAGGCTTCAATGTCTTGGCCCTCCGTGGAGTTCGGGTTGAACTGAGTGATATTCTTAACCAGCTGGTTGAGATCTTTAAAGGTCATCCCCTGTGCAGCTTTGGAGTCTGCCTGGATGAGCTCCCTTTGTTTGTTGGCAGTGAACAGTTCTGTGGTGAAGGCTGGTGATGTTTTGGGTTGCGGCCATTCACCTTTTCTGTTGTATGGCAGTTCTTGGATGGAGGACTCTGTTCTGTTCAGCAGTGGTGATGCTGAGGGAGGTCTCTCCCTTCTTGGCTCTGGTTTCTGTTGGAAAATGTGCTGGACTTCATCTCTGACCGCGTAGAGCTCGTCGTTGGCGTCATCTCGCTGTTGGGTCATACGATCAATGTCAGCACTGCACCTTTCCATGTTGTCTTTCAGAGCATTAATTTTAGAGTTCTTGTCTTTAATGTCAGCTTTAGCTTTCTCTAGCTGATGTTCAGCAGACTGGAGTTGTTTTACCAGGTGCATCTGGAAAGTCTTTAATTCTTGTTTGTCACGTTCAGTGAATGCAAGGGCTTCTTGGAGCCTGTCAACTTGCTTCTTTGTTTCTTGCTCCACTACATCAGGCATGAGTTTGTCTTGAGCTTTCGTTTTGAGCTGGTCTGTGCAGCGTTGAGTGTGCATCAGCTCTCTCAGGAACTCAGTGGTCTGACGCTTGAAGTCGTCCTGGACTTTCACTTCCAGCTTGTCCATGCGGCTCTGGGCACGTGTCAGCTCCTCCTGAAGGTGGGTGATGTGCTTGTCGCTTAGTGTCAGCTGGGCTGTGAAGGCATTGCTTAGGGAACAGATGATCTTGGTTAGTTCCACGTGGTTGTATTTCTGATTCTGGCTTGAATCATGTGTCAGGAGTCTTCTCAGAATTATGAATATTATTAAAAATAATAACAGTTCAATTGTCTTTGGTGTGAGGCAGTTTGTAATGCCTCTGAGCATGGCGTCCACGTCAGTGGGGTTTGTTGTCCACGACATGTTGGCACGCTGGGGTGAAAAGACTGACACAGATCTGTGTGGGGTGTAAGCCTATATGGTTGAACAGCTAAGTGTCGTTTCAGTGACTGTACAACAAATAGTGAAGTGTTGTAATGTCTAAGTGTTGGTCTCAGTGTAGACAGGTAGGTTAGTGATGTGGAAACTTCGTCACTCAACTGAGTGAGGGAAAAAGAGAGAAAAAGGTTAAAACAAATCTCAATTGAAAGGATTTTTTTTTCCAATGGGAGAATTATTTTTATAAATATTTTCTATCAATGAAAAGCTGGTTTAAACTCGTGATGTGTCACTTTTTCCGAGTTTTACAGGATTGACACCACACACCGTCAGTTGGACCGCTTACAGCCGGGATGCTATGAAGGCGACGATTGCTCAACACTTGTCTCTGTTAATTAATCTTGGATAAGATGTTAAATTGTAAATTGTGTTTACAAAGACAGAGAGAGTATGGAGAACAAGAGAGGGTTTGATTACAAATCAAATACCTAATAATTGTTTTCTTTGGAAAAATTATCTTTCTCTTTCTTTAGACTCGATTGATGGTTCTTCCAGATTTGTTTCCCACAAATGTGAAGGATGGGAACGCAGGACAGAACAGGAAGGATGTAAGAAGGAAAGGAGGGAAGGAGATTGGATCCACAAATGGCTCTGGAGCCTTTGTCGAACTACGAGTATAGAATTGATAGTTGCCAACAACTAAACATTCAAAAATAAAACTTTGTAAGAGAGGTTTATCTCTGATTTATTTGAAACTTGTAGTGAGATGCCAATGTCTCCTATTGAGGCTCAGGTGTTTCACTCCCAAGCTAGGAATCAAAAGAGAAATTTAGAAATTATGAAAATTATGAAATCAGATTTATTAAAAATAAATCTAGAAATTGTTAGAAATTACCTGTTTAGAAAAATAAAACTTCAATCTTGATTTAATATTTCCTTTTTTTAAATCAAATTAGAATTTGGCAATTAATAATCATAAACCAGTATTTTCTTTTCAAGTAAAATGCATGTAAATGAAATTAATAATTGTGAACCGAAATTTCCTTTTCACAGAAAAAAATATGGGTAAAGTATGAGACAGGTAAAATAGGAAAGAAGAGAAGACCAACAGGTGTAACAGTCGAGGTGTTTAAATGGTTAAATCACTTTAACGTTGTTCAAACAGACACATTAACCACAGATGTTAATATTAATGATAACCGTAAATAATGCTTGAGGCTTTAGCATAGGTTAGGCCTCAATGGTAAACAGCTACTTAGCTTAGCTTTAGCTTAGCTAGCCTAGCTACCAAAGAAGTTTGTTGGGTTCAGAGTTCTTCCGGAAGCGTTGGTTAAGACTTCCGTGTCACGATTGTAACTATGGCGACAAAACAAACTCTAGTGGCAAACATGTGAATTACAGTTTGTAACATTAATGCATGTTACATGAAATGTCGGCGCATTTCAACAATGTTCAAAGAAATATGCACGTACAGTTGATAATATTACGTGAAACGTCGGCGCATTTCAACCTGTACAAATGGGACGCCACTCGTAGCTGTTTTACGACGTGGGGCTTCACTCAGTTTTTCCTTTTTTTTTTAGAGTGAGTTTTAACTTTAAAGGAAGCAACAGCAGCTTTTCGCTGTATAATAGATGGAATAACGATCTCAGTGGATCGTCTCTGTGCAATGTTATCTGAGCACACAAAAACAACAGGGTTTTTTAACTGTTGGTTGAGTTTCAACGTCAAGCTTTACTTGAACACAACTTTAAATAATTCCTATTCAACTATACTCGGACATACGCAGTGTTTACACGAGAATTAATTGAACAGACACAGATAAGCTTATAGTTTATCACGGGATTGCCGTGGGACACGCACAGACAACCTGAGAAACAAAGACTAATCTGTGAGGAGAATATTCGTCCCAGTGGAACACGCACTGAGTGACGATCAGATAAATAAGGACTAACGTTCACGTAAGACGAGGGACACGCTCGTCCGTCCTTTACATGGTTATTTTAATTACTGCAGTTTTAATTTAATTCATCTCTCTTACTGATACAAACACACATAACGTTATAGCTATTTGAAAGACTCTGGAACACGCAGATGTCTTAAGCTATAATTAAAGTATTTCAGAATCGAGGGACACGCTCAATTGTTACCTTATCGTTGCGTGGGATCTTATATCTTGGGTTATTTTACTGCAGTTTGAATAAAATAACAAATAAAAAGAATAAAATGGGGAGGAAGACTAGACTAGAGTAACAGCTCAAGCAGCAGGTCATTCATTCAAACAGAGCGCGCGGCGCGCGCTGCATACCTCATACACACAGACTCGGAGGTTCGGATCTCTCCGCATAGGCTACTATGAAAATATAATTACTTCGTATATGCTTACAATTTTAGGTTAAACTGCCCGCATTCTCCACCAATATGTAAGATATTTGTAATTTGTAGTGATTACAATTTAGCTCAAAGGAATTATTAATTAATTTATAGGGAATTCAAAAGAGTCACTTATTACAACCGAGCAAATGACTCGTTCGCGGTTCATTTGAACTGGCTGCAATTATCAACTCTGCAACGGATATAAATATCCGAACTATAGTGAAACACTATATAGTTAGCAAGGTAACTTAGATCAGAAGTTTAAGACATTAAATTTGTAAGCACAATAACACAAGTAATATTTCTCTTTAAAATACAAACAAGACTTTATTGATTATTCTAACACATACAACTAATATCTAACACAGACACACACATTCATACGCGTTGCAGAAAGAAAGAGAGTAAGGAAAGATTAAGTTTTAAGAGTGAGTTTAAGAGTGAGATGATGTAATCCCAAGTTTCTATGCACTAATAAAACACAACCTGAATGAACCATCAATCATTAGTTTAACCCTTTTATCGTTTCCTAGGTTATTAACCCCCTGAGGTCGGCTGTCGCGCCGGCGCGATAGGCTCGTTTTTTTTTCCTTATCAGTGCAAACAAAATCAAAATTCTAATATTAATTTTTATCTTATATGCTTGTGTTGTACATCAATCGATCCTGTTAAGTGTGTATTTTTTTTGTGCATACTCATAATAAAAACAAAGTGTTGTGCTTTTCGCCAAATAAAGAAAAATAAACATGATGCGCGTTCTGCCGTCTCTCTCAATGTGAAACTCATTCTGAAACGCGACAGAAAATGACCTGTAACTCAGCGAATGTTTGTCACACAGACTTAAAACACATGTCTATACAACGCTTGGAGTCGTTTCGGTTACTCACGTAACCTCTGTTCTCTCTAGAAGAGGGAACGAGTATTGCGTAGTTGCTTACGCTACGGGAAAGCCTTTCTTTCTCGAGATACTGAAGCCAAAAATTATCCTTAATTTTTATAATCTTGTCAACGCAGTGCGGCAGCCTGCAGACCTAGGGCAAGCTTACTAGCGTGCCCATTGGCTGCCCTGCGGCAACTGCAGCAGCCTACCGCTGAGCCCTTGGCGTGACGTCACGACCAATGAGCGCGCTTGGCGCGCTTAATGCGTCACAGCCCGCGAAAAGGGGTGTGGCTTAGCGTATATAAACAGGGCTCGGAGGCTGCTTCTCTGGTTTCTGTCGCATGAAGCGAAATGAGCTCGTGGTGCGAGCACGGCGGGCTACGCAATACTCGTTCCCTCTTCTAGAGAGAACAGAGGTTACGTGAGTAACCGAAACGTTCTCTTACGAGAGGTTCTCTCGTATTGCGTAGTTGCTTACGCTACGGGAACGCCCTTGTCAACGCCGTGCGCGCCCAGCATCCACTGAATGAGTCCCAGGGAGAGCCCGGGGAACGTGATAGCAGAGAGCCGGGCGGCCCGAAGAGGGCTAGCGCCGTACATAAGCACACACTAGGGGGTTAGGAGCGGCACGGCCGGTCCGAACTGACAATTCCCTGCATAGTGCAGCTCAACCAGTAGAGCTAAATCACACAACGTAGCCCGCGCACAGATAGTGGGCTGGCATACGCGAGACTTAGACTGATAAAACTTTCGCCTGCAAGGCGGGAACATCCAGGTTGTAAAACCTAACAAATGTGGAGGGGGAGGCCCAGCCTGCCGCTGCACAAATGTCATGAATGGGAATCCCGCTGGACCACGCCCACGACGAGGCCATGCCTCTGGTGGAGTGAGCTTGAATGCCCAATGGGCACTGCAGGTCTTTAGACGCATAAGCAGCAGCAATAGCGTCCACTATCCATCTGGACAGGCTGTGTTTCGAGGCGGCGAGACCCTTGGTGCGCCCGCCAAACGAAACAAAGAGCTGTTCCACCACTCGTTTGACTGAAGACAGTGCTATCAGAAAAACGGTTTTGAGCGTGAGGTATTTCATATCCACAGTTTCCAAGGGTTCGAAGGGATGCGCTTTCAGGGCCTCCAAGACCAGTGAAAGATCCCACATAGGAACCGAGGGGGGTCGCGGGGGGTTCATCCTCCTGGCTCCTCTAAGGAAGCGGATGACGAACTCGTTCCTTCCTAATGCGCGGCCCAGCTCTGAACAGAGAGCGCTGAAATGGCCGTGACATAGACTTTCAGCGTGGAGGGGGACCTGCCCGCGTCCAGTAACTCTTGAAGGAACACAGTACTCGCGATACCCCACATGTCTGTGGATCGAGCCCCTTAGCAGTGCACCATCTGTTAAACACTGACCATTTCGACATGTAGAGCCGCCTCGTAGAGGGGGCTCTAGATTGTATGATCGTGTTCATGACCCCGTCTGGCAGATCAGCGTGTAATCGTTGAGGCTCCACGCATGCAGAGACAGCGCTCTGGATGGGGATGCCATATCGAGCCGCGGGCTTGAGAGAAAAGGTCTCTCTTCACCGGTATCGGCCAGGGGGCTGAGTCTGCCAGCTGTATTAGATCCGGGAACCAAGCTTGGTTCTCCCAGTATGGGGCTAAGAGGAGCACTGTGTGGCGCGCTTCCCTGATTCTCTTGATGACCTGAGGCAGCAGAGAGACCGGGGGAAAAGCATACAGCGGGCCGCTGGGCCGGGTCTGGGCCAGCGTGTCCTCGTTCTTCGAGAAGAACTCTGGGCAATGAGCGTTGTCTTTTGACGCAAAAAGGTCGACTTTCGCTTTGCCGAAACGGCGCCACAGTGACTGGACTGTTTGGGGGTGTTGAGACCACTCCCCAGGGGGAACGCTGTCCCTGGACAGTCTGTCGGGGCCCTCGTTCAGGTGGCCAGGCACATGCGCGGCTCTCTCAGCGAGCGCAGAGAGTGCTGAGCCCACACGAGGAGGCGTTCCGCCAGGGTGCAGAGCGTCTGATCTGACACCGCCCTGGCGATTCACATAGGCCACTACCAATGTATTGTCCGTGCGGACTAGAACATGGTGACCGTGGAGGAATGGGAGGAAGTGTTTGAGAGCTTTCTCGACCGCGAGCATCTCTAGACAGTTTATGTGTAGGAGATTCTCCTGGTCTGACCAGCGGCCATAGACCGGTCTGCCTTCGAAGAGCGCTCCCCAATCTAGGTTGGAAGCGTCTGTCGAGACAACTTTCCGGTGTGAAATCACTCCCATAGTCACTCCTGTGTGATACCATTCGGCTGCCAGCCAGGGCTGCAGGGCTGAAAAGCAGCTCTGATTCACTCTGACTCGCAAGCCGCCGGCCGCCCAGGCTCGGTGGGGCACGCGCGCTTTCAGCCAGCGTTGAAGCGGGCGCATGCGCAGTAAGCCCAGCTGGAGCACTGCTGCAGCTGAGGCCATATGCCCCAGGATACGCTGGAATGTCCTCAGCGGAACCCGGCTGCCTATTTGGAGGGATGCGGCGAGGAGGCGGATGCGGCGCGCGCGCTGCTCCGACAGTCTGGCCGTCATAGCCACCGAGTCCAGTTCTATTCCAAGAAGGAAATTGACTGACGGGGCGATAGCGAGCTCTTGGTCCAGTGACCCAGAGACCCAGCTCCTCCAGATGGCTGAGAAGCGCTGTTCCGTGAGACACAAGTTCCGTCTCTGACAGCGCTAGAATAAGCCAATCGTCCAGATAATTCAGTATTCGCATTCCCTGTTTTCTCAGGGGAGCGAGAGCCGTGTCCATGCATTTCGTAATGTACGGGGTGCCAAAGACAGGCCGAAGGGCAGGATTGTGTACTGATATACTCGACCGTTGAAGGCGAATCTCAAGAATGGCCTGTGACGGGGAGTTATCTGGATCTGAAAATATGCGTCTTTTAGATCGAGAGAGATAAACCAGTCTCCTGGGCAAATCTGCGCGAGGATTTTCTGGTTGTGATCATTTTGAACGGCCGTCTCATGAGGGCTTTGTTCAGATGTCTCAGATCTAAAATAGGTCTTAACGCTCCGTCCTTCTTGGGTACGAGGAAGTAGCGGCTGTAAAGGCTCGACTCGCTTAGAGAAGGATGAACCTGTTCTATAGCCCTTTTGCGCAGTAGCTTCGCTATTTCGGCTTGAAGCAGGTGCGCAGCTTCTGAACTCACTTTCGTCTCCGTCTGTGCTAGAAAGCGCGGAGGGCGACGAGCGAATTGAAGCGAATAGCCGTGTTTTATAGTACTCAGCACCCATTCTGACGCGCCCTGAATAGCTTCCCATGCTTCCGCATGCATAGCTAGGGGTCGAATGGTCTCTGGGTTCAGATCGCCGCGCTGCGCGGGATTGGGGAACCTGTATCAGAGAGGATGGAGCGGCGTGCGCGCCGCTGGTGCTCGAACACGGGGGCTGGTAAGCAGTATTGGCCGGCTGTACAGCGTTCGGTAGCTCGGTCCCAGAGGATGGAGCGCGATTTGCTGACAAACACCCCTGGCGCGAAAGCGGCGTGGGGATTGTAATGTCTAAAAGTGAGTGCGCGTGCACCTGAGCGGGCGCAGAGTTTACACTTATGACACGGCCAGAGTTTGGGAGCTTAGAGGGTGTGCGACCCGAGGTAACTGAATGGCAGAGCGAGCAGCGGGTAGGTGTGAGCACAAAGTTGTGGGCACATTTACTACACTTAGTACTCGAGCGGCTTGTGTCCGCTTTATGAGAGAGCGCTCTATGCGCGTTACCATGGGGACCATGTTTGTGTGAAGCAGTGAGCACATGGGAGTGGGCACATTTTCTACACTTATAACACCCTCGGCTTGAGCCGCTGTTGCCCGGGGTAACCGAGTGGCAGAGCGAGTTACAGGTAGATGTGAGCACAGAGTTGTGGGCACATTTACTACACTTATTACTCGAGCGGCGTGTGACCGCTTTATGAGAGAGCGCTCTGAACGCGTTACCATGGGGACCGTGTTTGTGTGTAGCAGTGAGCACATGGGAGTGGGCACATTTTCTACACTTGTAACACCATCGGCGTTATAGAGCAAATGCTTTGATGGCTCATATGTTTAGACGCTCATAAATACTCAAGCACCATCCTGTGAGATGCAGGTTTGCTTTCTGTATGTAAGAAAGCTGGCGAGCTCGGAGAAGACAGCAGAAAAAATATTTTCTGCCGCCAGAGCCGGATTTGAACACGGTTCTCCAGTAAAATTCTGCCACTGAGCCACAGGGGCACACATGAGCTTCCAGTTGGTGCGAGCATATGACCGAGCGTCGTGTTTCGGCGTTTGTTTGCAGGCGCGCGTGTATTAAAACAGGCCCGTTTACTGCAGCATTAGTATTTCCAGCCGCCTAACTTAGAGGGGACTGAGAAATATGTATCCCTTGAGATGCGGGTTTGCTTTCTGTATGTAAGAAAGCTGGCCGCGAGCTCGGAGAAGCAAGCAGAAAAAAGTTTTTTTTTTTTTTTTTCTGCTGCCAGAGCCGGATTCGAACACGGGTCTCTGGTGCGGAAGCCTAATGTTCTGCCACTGAGCCACAGGGGCACACATGCTTCCAGTCAGTGCAAGCATATGACCGAGCGTCGTGTTTCGTTTCGGCGTTTGTTTGCAGGCGCGCGTGTATTAAAACAGGCCCGTTTACTGCAGTATTAGTATTTCCAGCCGCCTGAACTTAGAGGGGACTGAGAAATCTGTATCCCGTGAGATGCGGGTTTGCTTTCTGTATGTAAGAAAGCTGGCCGCGAGCTCGAGAGAAGCAAGCAGAAAAAAGTTTTTCTGCTGCCAGAGCCGGATTCGAACACGGGTCTCTGGTGCGGAAGTCTAATGTTCTGCCACTGAGCCACAGGGGCACACATGAGCTTCCAGTCAGTGCGAGCATATGACCGAGCGTTTGTTTGCAGGCGCGCGTGTATTACAACAGGCTCGTTTACTGCAATAATAGTATTTCCAGCCGCCTGAACTTAGAGGGGACTGAGAAATATGCGAGGATTGGAGGGAGTCCGGCCTAAGCGGGACGTAAACACTCTCTCTTCCTCCTTTCGCCGGTGCTCGTGACGTCCGCTCTGATATCCCTTGAGAACGGCGCAGTTGCGCGGCTCGAACAAAGGGAGAGAGAGCGGGAAGATGTCATTATGTGCTGTGACATCGTTTGTTTGCAGGCGTGCGTGTATAACAGGCTCGTTTACTGCAATATAGATATTTCTAGTCGCCTGAGCTAGGAGGGGACTGAGAAATGTGTGAGAAACGGAGGTGGCCGGAGAGTGACGCGCGCGACCGAGACGCGGGGTAGCTTTCTTATAACGTAAAGGAAGCCAGCCCGTGACCGTCTACTTCTGACATCCCTTGTGAGCGGCGCCTTGCGCGGCTCGAACAGAGGGGGAGAGGGCGTGCGTCATCCGGGGGGGGTAGCTTCCTTGTAACGTAAAGGAAGCTATAGCCCGTGACCGTCCGTTCTGACATCCCTTGTGAGCGGCGCCGTTTGCGCGGCTTGACAGAGGGGAGTAACCAGCTGGTCTGCTTCATCCCCTGAGGCGACGGCAGTGCGGGCAGAGGCCGGCCGCTGCGCGTCGGTGAAGGGCGGGGGAGAAGGAGAGAGCGAGGCTCGCGGGAGGGGCTCCGGCGAGCGCTCAGCTATAACCACCGGCTCGGAAGGCCTTTGAGAGCGGCGTTTTTTCTTACGCGGCCCGGAAGAGGCAGCCGGAGAAGGTGGAGGATCGTGAAACATGGCGAGTCGAGCCCGCAGGGTCGACATCGGCAAGTCCTCACACTGTTCGCAGCCGCCCGTGAAGGGCGCGGGCTGCGTGGTCGAAACCCAGGCAGAGAGCGCAGATCACGTGGCGGTCTCCGTCGCTGAGCGCGGCTCTGCACGAGCCACAGGATGAGCGAGGCATTTGCAACAACGCCTCGCGCTCTTTTAGATGCAAAGTGTGTCGCGGGGCGAACACACAAACACATACAACACAGAGCAGTAAAAGGATATATTCGCCGGATAGCGAAGCAGGCAGGGAAAGCTGAAGGCGGCGAAGGCGGCCGGCGTCCTCAGGCTGAGATCCTCGGCGTGCTGGTCGCTTGATTCGACGGCGGCTTCCTCAGAGAGCAGCGATGCGTAGAGCTTCGCTGAAAAGACAGAAATCAGAGAAGCAGCCTCCGAGCCCTGTTTATATACGCTAAGCCACACCCCTTTTCGCGGGCTGTGACGCATTAAGCGCGCCAAGCGCGCTCATTGGTCGTGACGTCACGCCAAGGGCTCAGCGGTAGGCTGCTGCAGTTGCCGCAGGGCAGCCAATGGGCACGCTAGTAAGCTTGCCCTAGGTCTGCAGGCTGCCGCACTGCGTTGACAAGATTATAAAAATTAAGGATAATTTTTGGCTTCAGTATCTCGAGAAAGAAAGGCTTTCCCGTAGCGTAAGCAACTACGCAATACGAGAGAACCTCTCGTAAGAGAACTCTATTTTTAAAATATGTAAATTATATAAAAAACAAATATTCTCTGTTTAAGTAATCCGTAAGAAAGCAGCGACATGTACAGTTTCTTAAAAACACATCCTAATTAACTATAATGTGACCACACCCACGCGCGCACGAGCGATTGACATGCAAATGATCCACGCGGCAGAACGCAGACCTGTAAACGCCCTCATCACCTCAAAACAAAGAATAAGAGACTTCGGTAACTTACTCCTCTCTGCTTTTCATCGAGTTTGAAGATGTGCTGTGCTGTGCTGTTTACCTTGTGCTGTGCTGTGCTGTTTACCTTGGGATTTACCTCAGAAGAACGCGATTTGAAGATGACAAGATTTTTAAGGTAAAACATGTTAAACTGGTCATGCCAGATTAAAATGTATGTTATGAAATGAGTTTGGAGTAAAAACATGAACTAAGCCTAATATCGTACATGTATGCATCTATAAATAGACAGAAACATGTTAAAATGTGAACTAGACTGGTAGGCAACCTTTCAGTGCTAAATTTATATACTTCATATATATTTCACTCAGTTTTGATTAGCTGAAATAATGCTAAAATACTTATTTATGCGTAATGTAGCTTGTTTGCGAATATCTACTAATGTGATTTAGTGCAAATATGTTTCAGCCTCCAGTAAAATGTGTGATATAGCCTACTGTCTACATTATATTTTTATATAAATGCTCGATTTTGGTTAGCCTAAGACACGCTTCAATACTGCCTTATGCACAGATGTTTGTGAATACAGGTGTAAATGTTTGAAATGTAGTGATGTGTGTCGTTCGCGAACGATCCGTTCATTGCGTGTGTCACTAAATGCGTGCGGATACCCATCAACAGATACTCACGGTGACGCGGTCTATGGCCCATAAATAGATATTTCTCCGTTCTATGGCCCATCAACTATACATTGTTTGTCCATAACCATCACTTGCTCAGCAGTTTACTTTGTATAATGTATGCTAAAAGTTTTATTTTGATGTTGTTTTTTAGGAATGTGAACCTTCAGTTCTCAGTGCGATCGAGAAATCATACAGAGTAAGTGCATAGACGTAATATTTTACAGATGAAATGTAGCCTAATTGTGTTTACATCGTCATAATATAAAAGTAGCCTACCTATTCTTGTGTGAAATGACAAAAACCATCCATTCTGCTTATACAGGAGACACTGCGCAGAGGAGGGTGAAAACACAAGATACATGGAGGACAAAGACATTTCCATGTCCTGCACCTGTGACTGCATACAACACACACATGGGGGGTGTTGACCTGTCTGATCAGCTGATACAGTACTACACAACACAGCACATAACCATGAAGTGGTACAGTAAGATTTTTCTACACTTCTTGGACATTGCTTCCACCAACTCTTTCATTGTGCACAAAGAGCTACATGGTAACTTGTCACATAAAGAGTTTATGGAGCAACTTATAACAGAGCTCTGTGGTGTGTCACAGAAAACGGCAATGAGTTTTAAATCAGTGTTGGAAACCGTTGTGCTGCTTAATATATATTTTTTATAACCTGTAATAGTTTTTTCAGGATTCTTTGAATAAAAATATTCTTTTATAAAAAAACAAAAGTTTGGTCTTTTTTTCTTTCTTTTTTGGAAAGGATGTAAGTGATAGTAATAACTTTAAGTCTTTCCATTGTTAGAAAAGATTTCTATTTTGAATAAATGCTGTTCTTTTTAACTTTTTATTCATCAGTGAATCATTCTTAGGTCATCATTCTTTGTTCAGGCTGCCTCACAGCACCTTGATGGCCCATTAGCCATGGGGGGAGTGTCTTTAGTCACACCCCTGGTGTGAATCACATTAATATTCATGGCCCACGCATACAGCAGTGCTGACACAAAAACTGACATGCAAAATTAAAATCGTTATATTGTTGTTTGTGAAAGAGTGGTCAGAATGATTTTCACCTCATTTTGTAGAAAAAATTCTAGCCTACAAGAATAGTAATTCCAAAGTGTTATGGAAAACTATTCAGTATGTGTTAAATGGCCTTATTGCAGTGACAATGTTTTTCCCAAAACATACTAACCACGCATAATATTTTTTTTCTATAAAATGCAAACATGTACATCCATTTTGCTCACATATTATTGTAGCAGAGTTTGTGCTGAATACAACAAAATTACATGTTGGCCAATAGTATGTTGTAAGTAGCTGAAATAAGCACAAATGTCAGGTCATGTCAAAACATCTCAAGGGCCCCAAAAACACCTCAGACTCCAGGGGGTTAAATCAGTATCAAATACACCAGTTCAGTTTAAGAGTCTGGAGGCAGTACTTGCTTGTCTTTGCTTTTGGGGATTCCCTTTTGTTGGGTGTAAAGGGTTTTCCCGGTCCGTTCGTTGGCTGGTCTCCGCGTGCCTGATGTCTGGGTCACGTGGTCAGTCACGTGGCGTGCTGGCGGAATGAAAGTCTTTGTTTGAAGCTGGCTTTGCAGAAGAAACGTGGCTCGAAATCTTGTCGCAAAACTTAACTTAGAACCGAGACTCACAACGGAAAGAAAGGAAACTAAGAAAAGAAAGGAAATTGAGAAGAGTAGATGATGGCTTGAATGAAGCTGTTTAACCCATGTTCTTCAGATCTTGATTTGGGTTATTTCGTCTGCGCGTTTTACATGGTTACTTGTCTGTCTTAGATCTTCATCTCCCGCTGCATTTTTGGTTCTGCACTGAAACTCTAAACTTTGTTCTGGTGTTAAGATTTTAAACTCAAATGTCCGCCCAGCCTCCTGGATCAGTTCTAACCAATTAGACACTGTCTTTGTTTAGGAGGTGGCGTTCTCTTCACTTCTTATCATAAATCAAGCTTATCTGTGCTCTCCTTACTCTCTAAGCTCTAGCAAAGAGTACAGAGGCCACAGCTAAGACATTATTACTATTATAAGAATCCGAAACATTTTCCACAGATTTCAATCAAGCCATCCTTTGAATTAAGAACATATGATAATATCGATATGAAACACAACACATTTTCATTCAAAAATCTAACAATTATAACAATTACATGAATTGTATGGCATCTAAGCATATCAGATACACCCATCTATTGTAGGAACAATATAGAATCATGTCGTTGCATGATGCT
Source organism: Scardinius erythrophthalmus (assembly GCF_964197995.2). Lineage (NCBI taxonomy): Eukaryota > Metazoa > Chordata > Actinopteri > Cypriniformes > Leuciscidae > Scardinius > Scardinius erythrophthalmus. The sequence continues at coordinate 39,517,720 of NC_138228.1, forward strand.
TGATCTATAAGTCCATTGAAAATTGTTCTTGAATGATTTTATTTATGTTATAGGTAAAATCTCAGCTCTGTGGTTTGAAACGATTTTACACCCTGAGGTCTATCAGAGGTCCTTACGGAGGGGGTAGTCTGGAATGTTGTGGGCTCGAGCAGTTTCTGCTGTTATCTTGATCGGGCTGAATTGTGCTATCTCTGAGCCAATCATTCTTTTCCAAGCTATCTTACATTGACCAGTTCTTTCTTTAGTTAGGCTCATCTTCTTTGAAGCTTGCATGGCCATAAAGTTCTTAGCTGGGGGTTTTCGTTGGTCAACGGAGACTGGCTGGCTGGAGCCTTCTTTTATGGCTCTGGGGTTGGTGATGTGGTGTCTGGAATGTTCAGTTCTGTGAGAAATTATGTTTGAACAATTCACCTGGAAGATTCATTTGTGTTTGTTTCGCACTCAATCCTACAGTTTTTTAATGAAAGGATATTTATTCAGAATACATTTTGTATCCGGGACCGAGTGCATAGCTCAGCTTATGTGGCTGTCACATGATGAACGAACGACTCGAACCCGAAGTCGATAGACTCGAAACGTGGACTACTTGCACAGCTACTTCCGCGTTCTAGTTAGGCTACATATCGGGTGTTTCCGGTTAGAGCGTTCAGCGCACCTACATACATGAGAATGCAGATTATCACTATGTTTTGCTGCCAATAGATTAAAACAATGACTAATGATCTTTGTATTAATTGTATTAATTATCTTGAGCCTGCTGAAATGTTCCTATAAATATATTTGCTTTCCAACTGTGCATTCTGAATAATAAATAGGCTAAATATATTTATCCACAAAGCTGCAGCAGTCCTATATGCTCGTCTTCTCATTAACAGTTTTTTTTCTCTCTCTCTTTCTGACATTTCATACCTGTTGGGTTTACATTTTTTAAATGAAATTGACTATTAAAAGGATTGGTTGTGTGCGCTGGTGTTTATTCCAGTCTTTTAAAATAGTTGAATGAATAAATGAATGCTCGCGAGGTGTCTGTAACGATGTAAAATAGGCTATTTAATCAGTAGCACACAGCATAGAGGAGAATGACAGTAAACTACTTTGAATATTATAGCATTTTGGGCATAAACAAAATAGTGAGGACATTGAAAAATGACACAGAATGATTAAAATATTTAATCCAAATAAATAAATGTTCGTGGTTCGTACTGATGTTATCTGTTCTCATACACTTCAGCGTCGCGATCATTAGTTTAGATGAACACTGACACCCTGTGGTAAAATAATGGCATATTTTTAACACCCGCTGCTTTCTCAGATCGGCTTGGTTTGGATTAAGACTTCATGTTCCGATAAGTTTGGAAAATTCTGCACACAGTAAACATCAGAATATACGAAGCTCAGTACAAGTAGTCCATTCTGTATCCGGTACAACAGACCATAGACATAATAAATACACGGCGCCGCCATATTGCGGAGGGCAACTTTTCCTTAACTCTCATAATGGGAATTGAGAAAAATGCCTGCTTTGTGTGCTGCTTGGGGCTGTACAAATCCACGCACAATTGAAAACAGGTCTCGGGGAATTACTTTTCACAACCAAGACTGAACATTTGTTTCTGGTTGTATTTGGTCATTATATAATTAGTAGCCTAATAGGCCTAGTAAAGTTAGTTGGCCACCGGAGTCAGTCAGACTAAAATAGCTAGCGATGTCGCTAGTTAACTTAGCTGTGAAAGTTGAGACATGAGTTGATTTATATTATAGTTTTAGCTTATATGATATTTTTTATTATAAAGTAAATTTCCTGAAATCAAAATATTCATCTATATTTTCTTAAAACCAACTTTTATGACAAGTACTTGTTTCAGGTAGGTACTATTAATTTACTATTTTTATTATTGTCTATATTATTCTGCAATTGATATTACATTGTATTTGCTGTTATTATAGTATTATACATAAATTACATGCTATATCAATACTATATAATTGTGCTTTTGATATTCTATAATTATACTATTCATTATTATTTTATTTGCTGTATACTGTTTGTATATTTTATAGACTCAAAACTAAACTATTTAGCATTACTTCTCACTTTATCTTATATTTACTATTTGCATTGCACTGTAGTTGTACCATATCATACTGTATGTATTTCCATAAATGATCCATCAGTTATCTTTGTTTTGTTTTTTTTGGAGTATCTATCTGTATATCTATCATTTGCTATAAAAATACAGAAAGCAGCCTGCTGGTGTGATTTGTAGCCAATTTGCCGATTTGTTTCATTTTCTCAATGGCGGTCAATTTCTAAGCACAAGAAAAGCTAAAATCGGGTTAAAGACAGAAAACTTTATGGACTTTTGGACTTTTTCCACAATAAGAAACCTTTATTTCATTTAATGTGAAAATTAAAGGAGAACTCCGGTCAATTTTAACATTGAGCTCATTTTTTTGTACATTTGGAGTGCTGTCAATACAGAGAACAACGGCAAAAATCGGTGTTGCCTACACCAAGTTATTCTATTTTTAAAATTTGCACCCTGTTGACTTCAATGGGGCAAGTACTAAACCTGCTTTTAGCCTCTTAACATCCTTGATGTGTCATTACAAGTGCACAGAAAATGTGAGTGATTCCTTCTGAGTGAACACGAATGAATCTGACTGCAGACGATGTGAAAGATATATAAAAATGATGTTATTTAAGCCAGCGCAAATACCTGTGTTTACATCCTGTTTTTCGGTTGAAGTCCAAAGTAGTCGATTGCCGAGTTCACATGCATAGGTTTAGTTACCTATGATCACGCGCGTGAACTCGGCAATCGATTACTTTGGACTTAAACCGAAAACAGGATGTAAACACAGGTATTTGCGCTGGCTTAAATTGCTTAGATTGAGCGTGAGTAATTGTTCCCTGTGATCATTGAGTGTTGTTTGAATCTTTGTATCGTAGTTCATGTGGTCTTGTTGAGGGGAAAGTAAACAATAGCTTACTTCTTTCTCTTTTGATAAAATAATATCAGAGGGGAGAATGAGGACACGTGAGTGCACACGTGAGTTGACAGCTGCGTGAGTTTTATAGTGCGGTGCAACGTTTCACTGAGTGAGTGTCATTTATTTTATTCTTGATTGTAAATGTTTATTCACTCAAAGAAATAGATTCAGAGCTATATGTACTGTTTTTGATGTCTGTGTTCATTCGAGTTTATTAATACTCTGTCTGAGATGGAAATGAACATGTCACTGGTAATGTGAAGAGTGTAAAATGTCTTCTAATCTTATAAGTGTGTGTGGCTTATGAGAATGTATCTTTAATATTGTTTCTGTGTTTTGTTTTTTATCCAGCATAAAAAAAAAAGCATAACTGTACATTCACACCCCGGCCGACTTGAGCTTCCAAAGTTACCGGAAGTCATTCATTTTCAATGGAAGCTGGCTTCTCTCAGCTGCAATGAGCGTCAAATCCACCGGCGTCGCGTTTTGGGCGTTTTGAGCGTCAATCAGAAAGTTGAAAGTAGCTCAACTTTATGGTAATGAGCTATGACGCAGTTCAGTGGAAAGCAGCAGCAAAACGCCAGCAACCAATCAGAATATAGACGTCCTTCGCGCTGGCTGATTCCGGAGAAACATATGATGTAAACATATGATTTCGTTCCTACCAAAACATTAAGTTAGTTCCGAGAAAATGGAGGAGAAGCTGATCATCGCCGTTGCTGGGTTTCCTATCATTATCGGATTAATTGCACAGTTTAACCATCATAGAGTGAAAGTTTATCATTTGCATGTGTTTCAAGTCCTGTCAGTTTAACAGGGCAGGGCATACGAACGAGCAGAGAGAGAGAGCCCTGGCCGCACGTGCGCACTCACTATTAATAATAATAATAATAGCTGTTTTTTTTTTTTTCTGACCAAATGTGACCAAAACGGTTATAAAAATGCTGTTTACTTTTTTTCTGTTTACATTTCATGGTGTGACACAGACTTCAGAGCGGCCAAAGCATCAACAAGCTTCCCCGTACTTTTTGACAAGCGTCCTTGACAGGGCGGCCAGAGCTTCTTTGCAGCTCAAGTCGGCGGCGGTGTGAACGTACAGTAAAAAGCCACTGGTGTTGTTTATTCCAGATTTAAGTATTCTTACAGATTGTTTGTATACTTTGGTTTATTTTTGGGAACATTTCTGTACATTTATTGTACCATGTTTCCTTTTTGAGTTTTTTTGCTGTCTAAATTTTGTTCACATACCTACCCACAAATGGAAACCTCAGGTGTTAACGCTGCGTCTTGCTTATAAGCGGTCGGACATAAAGAATCCCTTTTTTAGATGGCTGGCTGTGTTTGAGTTGTTTTATAGTGAACATGTTTACATGGCCATATATGAAAGCTGAAAGCACGGTGCAGACTGTTAACAGCAAACAATGTCAAGTATTTGAATGTTTGAGCAGCAAGCTCATTAGCTGCTGATGCAACAGCAACCAATCAGTTGTGCTATGTAGATAACGACATGATTGCTACCAATAAGTTTAAAGGGGGGGTACAATGGTGTTTCATGTATTCAGAGTTGTTTACAGTGTTAAAGAGATGGATTCTCATGCTTAACATGGCCAAAGTTTTTTAAAAATATTTTGGACGAATAACGGAGAATTTCTGTGCCGAAAATCTTACTTCCGGGTTGGTACAAGTTTCGGCTGTTTTTTTTTTTGACCGTGGATCTAATGACGTAGACCAGAGTGGAACTCCTTATATGAGCATTTCTCCCGGAAAAGCGCGACCGCGCACCTCAACGCGCTTCAACAGGAAATCATCGGCAGCGCTGCATAGTGTCTCCAAAGTGTTTTTGGTGAGGGAAAGCTTACCAAAGAACCCAGCGTTAGGAACAGTGGATGCAGAAACGAGTTGTGTAGACTGTTTGTTCCCTGCATTTCGACGATGAATGTTTTATAAACAAAGCCCAGATCAACGGATTCTCTCTATGGCTCTGGCTTCGCCCACACGGCCCGCCTCCAGACGCTCGTTTTTTTCCGGAAAGACTCGGTACAGCCTATTTTCTCTTATAAATATAATAAAACTAAAAGACTTTTTGGAGATATGAAGGATGCAATACTACTCTATAGGTACTCAAGATTAACAGGAGATTGAGTGAAAATGAGCATTTCACCCCCCGTTTAAGACCTGTCAGCCTGCACCATCTACAGTTTAATGCCAGAACTAGGAAATTGTTAGAAAGAGAACATAAGGGCAGAAAGGACCCAATTGAGGACACTGATTGTCCCTTATGCAGTTTAGTCTAAATTTCCCCTCGGGGCATAAGTGTAACAGGAAGCAAGCCTCAACACATGCTTGTAAACGAGATGGCTGGCCCTGTCATTTTAAAGAGTGAAAATGTTGCTTATCAGTTTTCTAATAACTTCAAACTTACAGCAACACTAAGTAGGATTTTTTACCTTCATAAATAATGTTTCCAAAATCGTTTCAGAGGTTCATCAAGTCGTGACAGGGTGAAAGGCACTTATGCCACCGCTTTGCGGTCCTTTATCTGGTATATCCACGCTATGTAAGATTGCCAGATCAGGTCGCGTTTCTGTAGTTCTAATGAGACATAAGAAAACTACAAATTTGACTTGCTTTATGGCAAGCGTTACAATAGATTCCAAAGCCGTTGCTGGATAAACAGCGAGCGTGCGTGTGTGACAGTAGGATGCAGTAGGCTAAATTATTTACGACAGCGGTAATGGACAATTACGCTTCCAACCTGTAGGGCGACCGCAGAGGAAAAGTTCCTTGGTGTTGCTTTAAAATATAAATAAAAAATAAAATTGTGTGTCCCTCTTTGATAAAACACTTTTGGTCAAATAAATGTAAAAAAAATTGACAAAATTAGATGTATTACAAAAATACATACTTTTAACAGTATTTATAAAGTGCAAACACAACTTTAAACAGTTTTCCTGAATCCCTGAAATTGTAAACAAAATGAAACATCTGCATCCATTACTTTAGTTTCAACATTCTTCTTTATGGATTTTTAGCCAGGAAGACAAGCCTGTCTACTACCTCTGGCTTGAGGCATGCCCGGTTACATGTAACAAAGCCCCCTCCCACACTGAAAAGCCTCTCTGATGGGGCTCTAGTAGCAGTACAGACAAGTATTTTTTGGCCAGATTACTGAGCCTTTAGAAGTTTGGTTCGTGACGTTTCCACCACTGAAGTGGATCAGTGTCTGGGTCTACCTCAGGGGTCAGTATGTAGGTTTCCAGCTCTGTCTCTACTTTCACTGCCTCCGATTGGTGAGAAGATGGATCTGGCACATTCTTCTTGAAGAAAGCAGCTAAAGTAATTTTCTTATTGGGCGGAGGCTGTGCTTCTCCTTGGCACACCTGCACAGCTGGACCAGGCTGCTGTGGTGTACTTTTTTCAGCAAGCTGAGACATCAGCTCAGTGACAGCTCTTTTCTTGACTTGTTCCACCTTGTCTGGGTCAATGTAGGTTGTACGGAAACTGGAGTCCATCAGTGAGGACATGTCCAAGAGTTCATTCTTCACAGGGTCGCTTTATTTGTCATCAAGGTACCGCATTGATTCTTTTCATTGTTTTAGTGAGTTCGGTGTCTTCCTCTGGCTGTAGGAGATTTGTTTTGAACAAATGCAGCACCGGTTTAATGTAGGAGACACTGACATAAGCCTCGTCTGCATAAGGGCGTCTGTAAATTCTTGGAGTGGCTTGACAGCTTTATTTACGGACTCTAAAACCTCAATATCTTGCCAAGTGGGCAAGATGACGACTTTTCTTGTTGGACCCCAGGACATGGATTATGGCTGTTAGAGAAATCTCTCTATAATTCTTGGACGTGAACACCATCTGGTCGGGGACCCCGTTACCAGCTGATGAGTGGGTAGACCAAGCTCAGCCTGTACTTCACCCATTTCTCATCTTTTCTTCTAACTGTAGGAAAAGGCAGCAACCGCCTTTTTACAAACCCCAATGGCACGATCGATTCGTGGGTCCTTCACACCATTCTCTGTACAATAAAGAAAGAAAGAAAACACAAAGAAAACTATTTTTAGTGCCACTATTGGTCAGTGTCAAAACAAGTCTAAGGGCATACACATATGCACGCACGCACACACACACACACACACACCAACATACCATTATGATTAATCATGCATGTACATTTTGTTGTAATATGTATTGATTTCATTAAATTGCATTAATTAAAACATGCATTAATTGGGCTGTTCATGCGTAAAAAAATCAACATCACTTAAATGCATAGCCATTAGACTCTAACGTCTCAGAGCTTTTATTCTGTTGGTGCCTCTGTCTGTAATTATTTCACCTTTATGGTCATCGGGAAAGTAAGATGTTTGAAGGCAGATGCTTCGCAGAGTCCAGTTGTCAATAAAATGCACAGTCAAACTCATATAGGGCTGCATCGTTCGACTGGACCACAGGTCTGTTGTGGCGGAGTAAAACGACACCCCCTCCAGCTCTCTAGCGATCTTTTCACAAGTACTGTTGTACAGGCAAGGCAAGGCAACTTCGGCAAAATATTTGCGGCTTGGTAGCACATACCTGGGGTTGAGAACTTTAAGCATGTAAATAAACTAAATATCTCTTAAACCATATCTCTTAAACCATAGGGGAGAGTGGGGTGATTTGTGCCAGGGGGGGAAGTAGTTCCACCCCTTGTTCTGGAAAACCATAGAATAATTTGGTCATGTGACCACATAATTTTGAAAAGCAATCAATTTTACTCATCCTCCAAAGAAGAGAGATACATGGCATGAGAGTTAAGCACATTTTAGTGCAAAAAAACTGTTTTTTCCCTTTCAAAGTAAATTTTCTATGATTAAGGTTTTTTGATTGTTGTGTCTGGACAATTATAGACAAGTTTGAAAATATTTCACACATGTTTTAGTGCTTTAGTAGGCTACACAATGAGTCTATACAGTTAGCATGATGTTAGCTCTTAACTGCTGGATCATGCTAATTATTCAAACTTGTGGGTCTGGGGTGATTTGTGCCAAAGGGCATGGGGTAAGTTGTGCCAGATCCAGACCACCTAGAGACCTACATACTCACAGGGGATAATCTTGAGAAGTGAGGAGATGGGCATGCCTCATCAGTGTTTGACTTAGGCCTACCTGCTATTTGTTTAATTTAGCTAACACGTAGCTTGATAGCTTCACAATGATCCTGAGAGACTGATTGGTCGTCTGAGTAAAATGAGCCCGCCCCCTTGTCTCTGTGACACTGTGATCCAGAGTTGTGTTCAATACAAAATCCCTATGCAATTGACCATAGTAGGAAAAACGCATGCTATGGTATTCCAGGGTGACAATATCTAAATAAACCTTAAATTAGTCATTTTGTATTGAATTTGTCTTGCTTTCATATAGCATACGGTTCATAACAGTAAAATGTTCTGTTTTACTTCAGAAAGCACTGGCACAATTTACCCCAACATATTTCCCCAAAAGGCACAACTTACCCCGCACCAGGGGCAAGTTGTGCCATGAGACCACTTTTTTCCCAAAAGCTATATTTCTGAAACTATTTATTTCAGATCCAAAGTTATTATTCTCAGGGATGCACAACATCCTGAAATACATGTACATCCTTAAGTTGAAGGCATTACTGTCATGGCCTCACTTTAAAGTCACTTTGAGTAAAAACTGGCACAACTCACCCCACTCTCCCCTACCCTTAAACAAACCATATCTCTTGCTATATATTTTGCCACTGAATCCGTGATTGCTTTCCACCGGGGCCCTTTCTTGTCATAGGGGATACAATTCGAAAATCTTTCTAAGACTGTAGTTTGTTTTTTTGCGGGTGTGTTTGAACTGCGATCTTGTTCGTTTCTTTGAGAGACACACAACTTCCACTCGGCTGCATACATGTGTTTAAGATGCTGGAATAAATTTGTTGTGCTGCTACCTTTGGTAGCAACAGCTTTTTAACACACTTTGCAATGTGGCTTTATTTGTTCTGCGTCTGACACCAAAAAAGCGAACCAATTCCAAACAACGGATGAAACTGTGCCTCTCTTTGGAACGAGCTCTTCTCTGTGTGGGTGTAAGGAAAGTGGGGCGAGGGCTGGGCCCACTCTGAACTACGGAAGCCTAAGGGGAGCGTCGGTGGTGGAAGTTAACCCTCTGGGGTCTGAGCTGTTTTCTGGGCCCTGGAGGTGTTCTGACATGCTCTGACATTTGTGCTTATTTCTGTTACTTGTGACATTTTCATGGCTAAAGTCTGATTACACTGTATTCAGCACAAACTCTGCTACAATAATATATCAGCAGCATGTATGTAAAAGTTTGTAGTTTTGAGATAATGACATTTATGCGTGGTTTGAGAAAATACAAAAAAAAATTCTCACTGAAATAAGGCCATGAAACCCATACTGATTTGCTCCAAAAACGTGAAAATCGCCCTGACTGCTCATTCAGATAAGACAATATATTGATTTAAAATTTGTACGACGTGTTTTGTGTGAGAAAGCTAGAGTTGGGGTACTCGAACTCGGACTCGGACTCGAGTCCAATTTTGAATGAACTCGGACTTGTCATGCCATCGGGTGAATTTGTACTCGGACTTGACACGGACTCGGACATTTTAGACTCGGAAAATTTGCCGAGTACAGTCGAGTCCGGGCACTGGAGGACACATTTTTTTATTATTCAAAAACGAAACGAAGCTACTTACATTGTGTTGTTTCAGCGTTGAGCATTGTAGCCAATCACAGACATGTATATTACGCGCATGAACGCAGTGGCAAATCAGAGGTGTGTCACCATGCGGAGAATTCGCTCAAAATGTTCTGAATCAGCGCAAGCTTTATACTTTCACAAATCTCCTCATAAACAACAAAGTCTAGACGCGATGTAAATAAGAGATTCACTGTGCAGTGCGGACAACTTCAGTGTTTATGACGAGAGTTTCAGTGAGAGTGCAGAACGCGGTAAGTAGTGATGGCTTTAAAGGGAGCGCTAATGACGATCTAAATAATAGTTTTGTTTTTCTTCTAGAGGACCAGTGGTTACATTCACACTGTAAAGTTTAAAGTGATGATAACTGTATTTAAATGTGGGAGTGAACCCGCTAAATTATAGTCGTGCGAGTCATGAAATTGCGATGATTTGACCATGGATTTGACATACCATAACCATAGCAACATGAGAACGTGATAACCATTGCAACATTTTGTGGTCTAATAATGTTATGATTTTTGTTACATTTACACTTTAGTCATAAGTTTACATACACCTTGCAGAACCTCCAATTTGTTATTTTTATTTATTTTTTAATAATAAGGCTCATAAAAACGTTTTTCTTTTTATACTGCCCTGAAAAAGCTTTTTCACATTACAGATGTTTAAGTATAGCCTAGTCCACAAGACAAAATACAAACACAAAATACAAAACAAATTACATAAGCTTGATTTTTAATACTGTGTGTCTACCTGAGCTGGAGAATTTATCTGAAGACCATTGGGCTGTTTAACTGTTCGGGACACACAAGGGACTCACGAACAACCATTAAAAAAAAAAAAAAAAAAAAAACACTGTTGTGGATCACGAACAGTTAAACAGCCCAATGGTCTTTAGATAAATTCTCCAGCTCCTGCACATTCTTTGCTTTTCCAGCGTCTTCTGCATATTTGACTCTTTACTAGCAGTGATTGTATGACTTTGAGATCCATCTTTTCACACTGGAATTCATACACAACTACCGGTATTACAAACACTGCAAACATTCAGTGATACTCAAGAAGGAAACATCCATTCAGAGCCAGGGCGTGTAAATTAGTGTAAATTGTTCTTATTTTGTTTAAAAATTCATTCATTAATTTAATACTGCCCTTCAGAGGCTAAATACGATATTAACATGTAAAAGAAAATAAGAAAAATGTAGCCTACACATCACCATCTTCTTGCTCAAACGTTTACCCCTGGCTCATAATGCATCGGGTTGCAGCACTACCTTGCAGATTCTGAATAATGTGACCAATCATAATGCAGATATCCACCATTTTTGTCTGACAAACAAACCAAACCAAAACCAAAAGGTGTGTATTGACATCTTTTTGCATTTCTAATTATCATTCATGTTTAAATCGTGCTATAACTAAAATAGATGATCAGTTCACATGCTGCTTGAACTATGGCGCTATACAGTAAAGCGCCACAAAATGGTATTTATTGTTTGCATTTCACAAAAGTTACTCAATTTTAAAGCTGAGACTTTATTTTATACCAAAAGGAACCTGCTCTGTCTTGTCTGTTGGCACATTGTCAGTATCCTCTTTGCTCCACAATAAATTTTTCACTGTGTGAGAACATGATGGGTGGAGTGAGAGCAGAATGGCTTGTCAGACGTAACAACAGTAACTAAGAGGGGCGGGTCTTTGTGAAAGGTCAATTTCAAATCATTGAAATCTTTGTGGACTCGGCCGGACTCGACTCGGACTCGGATGTTAAGGACTCGGACTCAAGTCCGACTCGGGCCCATTTGTACTCGGACTTGATTGGTAAGGACTTGGACTTGACTCGGACTCGACAAAGGTGGACTCGGACCCAACACTAGCTTTAGCTTTTTTTTAGGTGTGATCACATCATTAATATGTAAGCTTTTCACACCTGAGAAAGACAAAGATCCTCCCCTAACGGCCCTATTAGAAGCTATCAGGCCCTATCATTCTGAGCAACCTTGCACAAAGAATGAGGAGATTTAAAAAAGAATGGCTTTTTGATTGTTTGGATTTATTTACAACACAACATAATCCAAAGATACAAAACAAATGACAAAAAAGCACTTATTGAAAACAATGATCCAAAGACAGAGACCTATGTGCCATTCCTAAAAACATTGTACATACCTTTCATTTCCAAGGTGTTTGATTTTCACTTTACCATGTTCATGTACAGAGACTCATGTGAATGTTGAAGTCAGCAGGACTCAGTGGCATCTGGACCCTGAAAGAAAAAAAAAAGTGAACATACTAAAATCAAGAGAAAGGCCTGCACGATTTTGGGAATAAATTTTAGATTTTTCTGGTTAAAATAGCTTTTTAAGAATACACACACACACACACAAATGTTTCCAACAATATATAATATAATGAACACCAGGTTTGTTGTGCCTTGTAGGCATAGGCTATGTAGCCTGGTTAAAACCAGACCATTCTTCAGTTCATGGAGTCTCTCCTAACGAGCTGATGATCTGGTTCAGGTGTGTTAAATAAGGGAGACATACAAAATGTGCAGAGCAGTGGGTCACGAGGACTGGAATTGAGAACCACTGATGTACAGAGACTCATGTGAATGTTGAAGTCAGCAGGAGTGGCATCTGGGCCCTGAAAAAATAAAAAGTGAACATACTGATATCAAGAGAAAGGCCTGCTCGATTTTGGGAATACATTTTAGATTTTTCTGGTTAAAATTGCTTTTTAAAATTCACAGAATACACACACAAACTCACACACACACAAATGTTTCCAACAATATATAATATAATGAACACCAGGTTTGTTGTGCCTTGTAGGCATAGGCTATGCGCAGTGCTGCATAAAATAATAATAACAATAACCATAGCAGCCTATAAATCTTCCAAAATATTTCAGTAACAACTAAGCTAGAGAAAAATATATTGATTATCATGTTACTTCAAATGTTTTCATTCGTTATAATGATGATATGAAATGAGATAATAGTAAAAACATGAAGCCGTTTGGTGCGTTTTGCTTTTCGAATGTATCAAATATGATACATTCAAACGCGATCGCGATCAAATATAAAACATTATGGTTACCATACATATCTACGTTTGAGCAGATATCCACAAACACAGTAACAGTAAACACGGGTCTAAATATTATAATCTTCACCATATATCTAGCAACAGTTCAACTGCAATGTGAAATTTATGCAACAATAACAAACTAATATGTAAGAATTTCTTACCTTACATCTTTCTTGTCTTCAAATCGCATTCTTCTTCTGAGGTAAATCCAATGTAAGCTCACAGTGCGCCTTTCAAACTCAACGAAAAGCAGAGACTTGTGAAGTGTTTTGGATTTTTGTTTTTGAGGTAATGAGCGCATTCGCGTTCCATGTGGAGATTTGCATGTGAATATCTTTTGCGCGAGTGGGCGTGTTCAAATTAAAAATAATTAGGAAAGCGTTTGAGAAGCTGGACATCTTGTTGGTTTTATACAAATTACTTAAACAGAGAATATTTGTTTTCAGTTTGAATCCGATCATTTAAAAGTACACACTTAAATGTTTATAAAGGTATATGGCTCATAAATGTGTGACAAGTATTCGCTGAGTTTTGTTTCATTTTATAGACGTGCTCAAGAAAAAAAAGTTCACCGCGCGGAGAGGCAGAACGCACACCCTGTTTATTTTCTTTATTTTACAAAAGCACAATGTTTTGATTTGATTGTAAGTGGACACATACAAAAGTAGAAATATCACAGATTCTTTTTTTATATTTCTTTTTTCTGTATGACCATAAATGACGGAGTAATTTAAGTTTATAGTTCTACAATGTGAAGAAAATCCAGCAAAACGCGGGGGCGCGTTTGCCGACCTCAGAGGGTTAAACAGAGAATATTTGTTTTCAGTTTGAATCCGATCATTTAAAAGTACACACTTAAATGTTTATAAAGGTATATGGCTCATAAATGTGTGACAAGTATTCGCTGAGTTTGGTTTCAGTTTATAGACGTGTTCAAGAAAAAAAAGTTCACTGTGACGGGGAGGCAGAAAACACACCGTTTATTTTCTTTATTTTACAAAAGCACAATGTTTTGATTTGATTGTAAGTGGACACATACAAAAGTAGATATATCACAGATTCTTTTTTTTTTTTTTTTTTTCTGTATGACCATAAATGACGGAGTAATTTTAAGTTTATTGTGCTACAATGTGAAGAAAATCCAGCAAAACCAGAAAACACACCGTTTATTTTCTTTATTTTACAAAAGCACAATGTTTTGATTTGATTGTAAGTGGACACATACAAAAGTAGATATATCACAGATTCTTTTTTTTTTTTTTTTTTTTTCTCTGTATGACCATAAATGACGGAGTAATTTTAAGTTTATTGTGCTACAATGTGAAGAAAATCCAGCAAAACGTGCGGGCGCGTTTGTTGACCCCAGAGGGTTAAAGAGAAAAACGATTTGCATTGAAAAAAAATCGCCCTAAATGTCAAATTCGAGTTAACTGATAAAATTGATTTATCGCCCAGCCCTAATTGATAGAAAAAATAACAGCAGATGACGTGAACAGGATTATTACTAAATTAAAATATACTAAATTACTATAGACTGACTATAGACTGTTCACATCAATTATGGCAGAATGGAAGAACTTAACCTACTAAATCAAGGTCAGGCTGGTTTATCCCTCGAAAGGGAACATTGCGCTCTCTCGCAAAAGAATTTTTGCAATTATTCTGCCTGCCTGTCTCCTCACTCTGAAAGAGTACAGGTCCTGGATGAAAAAAAAAAAGTCCCTTTCATACCATTTCATCTCTACTGCACAGTGTCGACAACATATAATAACATAATATTGTCCAAATTTATGTAATCCATTATTATTGGATAACAGTTGTAATCTTTTTTGGTTCTCTCTGTGATGGTGGCAAAATCTTGGTGTTGCCTTTGGAGGGAAGTCACTGGGTGAACATGGACATTCTTATCAAGGCTTTACATGGTCAAGGGCACAGCATTGATGTAATACGCATCTTCAGTAGCTGGTTGGTAAATGAGAATTCAACTTATTATAAACTTATTATACAACTCTATAACCATACCTAACACCAAAGGAATGGATGAAGAACTAGCAGAAGATTTGCTCTACAAAATGATCGACTATGAAAGAATAACTGGGTTACTGGCTTAGCACTGTACGGCTGTTTTGGGATGTATTCAACACTGTTCATAAAAATCATGGAATGGTATGTCAGCTTATAACAAACATATTTGAAAAAGTGAAGAATTTATGAAGGCACTGCATGAAAAATAGTATGATCTGATGCTTACTGATCCAGAATGGGATGCAGGGATTATCCTGGCTCATGAACTCAAGTTACACATGGTATATAATGTGAGATGGACCACTACTGGTGAGGGACACTTTGACGTTGCTCCCTCACCAATGTCTTACATCCTTATCACAAGATCTGGAAACACTGACAAAATTAACTTCTT
The DNA here is from genome assembly GCF_964197995.2 of Scardinius erythrophthalmus. Lineage (NCBI taxonomy): Eukaryota > Metazoa > Chordata > Actinopteri > Cypriniformes > Leuciscidae > Scardinius > Scardinius erythrophthalmus. The sequence continues at coordinate 39,532,944 of NC_138228.1, forward strand.
CAGATAAGTAAAAAATGTTTTCTTTTATTTGCTAATGGGCATTCAGAACAACCGTTTTAATTTTCCACATTACCAAGAACTTTGTGACAAATATTTCTATCCACATGTGCATTATCCGGAGGGCTGATATATGGCTTATGAGGGTTGATTTTGTTTTTGAATTTCCACATCCAACAATGCCAAATATTATCTACATTGGAGGCTTTCAGTGTAAACCAGCGAAGGCCCTTCCACATGATCTGGAAGACTTCATGCAAAGTTCTGGAGAGCAGGGAGTTATCATCATGTCTTTAGGGGCATTTATCAGTGCCCTACCAGATGATTTAACAGCAGAAATAGCTACGGCTTTTGCTCGGCTCCCGCAAAAGGTAATTTGGAGATACACTGGAAAGAGACATCTACTTTTGAGAACAACACATTACTGGTTGACTGGATGCCACAGAACGATCTTCTAGGGCATCCAAAGACTAAAGTTTGTATGGCACATGGCGGAACCAATGGGGTTCAAGAAGCTTTGTACCATGGTATTCCAGTGGTTGGAATTCGATTCTTTTTTGACCAGTACGACAATCTTGTTCGTTTACAAGACAAAGGAGGAGCCAAGATACTCTCCATCTCAGTTTTAAACAAGAACACACTGCATGCAGCCATACAGGAAGTAATCAATGAACCATTTTACAGACTGAGTATGCAGAGGCTCTCTCATCTGCATAGAGATAAGCCAGTTAAACCTTTGGACAGTTTGAGTTTGTAATGAGACATAAAGGTGCTGCTCACCTCTGTACAGAGTCCTACAAACTACCTTGGTACTCCTATTACTCAGTAGATGTTGCAGTTACATTGTTTGCAGTTGTTCTGATATTCACTCTATCTATATTTTTAACAGTTCGATATCTGTGTTTCAAGTGCTGCAGCAGAAAAAGGAAAACTGAGTGACATTTGCATTTGATGTTGATCACTTACAACTAATATAAAAAAAATTGATTTTAATATCAAAAATATATTTAAAATGTATAAAAAATATATTGAAGTGCTTGTTTTTCATTTAAACAGCATTCAAACTGCATTCATCACATGATCTTTAATGGAATAATAAATACTGAATTATTCTACTGTCTATGCATGCTTTAAAATAAAAATTATGTTGTGAAACCCCCTATCCCACTGCCTTGAATAATGGTTTGATTATTCAGTCATTACAGTGAAATATGGTTCACCATATGGTTCAAACAGAGATACGTTTCTTTAACCTTTCTCAAATGGATCTATGAGTCTAAAATCTAACTTAACTAACTTTCCCTCATGAACTCTCATTCCCTCATGTGATCTTTCATTCCCTCATTGCCCTCATTTTCAAGTTTACCATATAGATCATGTTACAAATAAACTTTGCACTTTGGACTTTCTGTGGGTTGCTCACTACATTTCAAATGTTAACATTCAATAAGGCGTAATGCTAAAGTTGTTTTCTCATTTTCAGGAGTAATATGCCAAGATAAAGATATCGGCACAGAACAAAGAAGAAGCATATGCCAGTCAATATAACCGTAAGTAATCTACAGTTTATGAATTAAAACAACAGGCTTTTTTAACAAAAGTGTATTCATTCAAAATAAAAGTGAAATTTCCATTATTTTAGGGATAAACTAGTTTAAAAAAAAAAAAAAAAACAGCATTCAAACTGCATTCATCGCATTATTATGACCGCCGGTAGCGTAGCTAGCGAAAGCGGTCATATAGGGATTGTCAACGTTTTTTTTTTTTTTTTTTTTTTCGTCACCTACTGAATTTTCCGTCAACGATACCAGGGACACCGAAGCACCGGGGAACATGAAATTTGGTGGACATGTAGCCCCACTAGACTTTTACGGAAAAATTTCGTTTGGTCCCCGGGGGCCACTCCCCCCCCCGAGCTGGGGCCCCCCAAACCCCAAAAATGCAGTTTTTCCTACATAACTACCTGAACCGTGGCACCGAGGATGACCAATTTTTTATGGTATGTTGGTCTTAAGGGCCCACATCAACCTAGCCCATAATCGATTGTCAAAGTTTTTTTTTTTTTTTTTTCGTCATCTACTAAATTTTTCGTCAACGATACCAGGGACACCGAAACACCGGGGAACATGAAATTTTGTGGGCATGTAGCCCCACTAGACTTTTACGGAAAAATTTCGTTTGGTCCCCGGGGGCCACTTCCCCGCCCGAGCTGGGCCCCCCCAAACCCCAAAAATGCAGTTTTTCCTACATAACTACCTGAACCGTTGCACCGAGGATAAAGAAATTTTTATGGTATGTTGGTCTTAAGGGCCCACATCAACCTAGCCCATAATCACTCATTTGTGATTTACGCCCCTCCCATAAAAAATGAAAATGCAATATTATTCTACTTTAATCGCCCCTATCTTCAGTTGAGATGTTCAGAACTGCACCATATTTCATGTGTATGATTAACTTGACATCCTCTGGGGGTATGCTAAGTTTCGTAGAATTTCATCCATGGGGGGGTATAAAATAAATTCATTTATGTGCACATTTAGTGACTGTACACTCATCGGCCTGTAGATGGTGGTGTTGAGCGAAGGGTTGCTGGTTTAGGATGATACTGTCACACACACTGACATCCACACACACAGACACACACCCATACACACACATACAAATCCACATGCACAGACACACACACACAAACACACACGCGCACACACATGTACGCACGCACACATACACGCACAGACACACACACAGACACACACATACACAAACACACACACAGACATGCACATACTACTTTTTTTAGGTATATACATAAACACGCAATACAGCCAAATTGCTCCACGTCATTTATTTTTGTGGAAAGCCAGTGCAGGCCTGAGCGGCGGTCATATTTTGTACCGCCCTGCGGTACATCTAGTCTATATTATTATCTGAATTATTCTATCTATGTATGCTTTAAAATAAAATAAAAAATATGTTGTGAAACCCCCTATCCCACTGCCTTGAATAATGTTTGATTATTCAGTCATTACAGTGAAATTTGTATTTTTGACCATATGCTTCAAACAGAGATAAGTTTCTTTTACCTTTCTCAAATGGATCTATGAGTCTAAAATCTAACTTAAATAACTTTTCCCTCATGTGATCTGTCATTCCCTCATTGCCCTCACTTTCAAGTTTACCATCCAGATTCTGATAGTAGGCAGACAAATGAGCACAGAGCCAAAGTACTCTTTAATCAATTATTATTTAGTTTTATAATAATGTTCAAATAGATAGTTATGGTGTTGACAAGTAGTAGAAATAATTTCCTGTAGATTTGATATCACTAGCAAATTTACATGCGAGTAAACATGTATATGTGCCATATAGATCATGTTACAAATTAACTTTGCACTTTGGACTTTCTGTGGGTTGCTCACTACATATAATGCTTAAGTTGTTTGCTCATTTTCAGGAGTAATATGCCAAGATAAAGATATCGGCACCGAACAAAGAAGAAGCATATGCCAGTCAATTTAACTGTAAGTAATCTACAATTTATGGATTAAAACAACAGGCTTTTTTAGCAAAATTTTATTCATTCAAAATAAATGTGAAATTTCCATTATTTTAGGGATCATCTTTAGTTTTCTACAGTTTCAAGAATTCATTCAACATTTTTCAAATAGTTTCCCTTATGAAAAAATATACTTCTTTTTTTTTTCTTTTTTTTTTTATGAAGTACAGTATACATTTTATGAAGTATACTTAAAGGGATAGCTCGGCCAAAAATGATATTAAACCCATGATTTACTCACCCTCAAGCCGTTCGAGATGCATATGTCAATCATTTTTCAGACGAACACATTTTCAGTTACTTTAGAAAATGTCTTAGATCTTTCAGTGGTTATAATGTCAAGTTATGGGGTCCACTCCTTCAAGTCCCAAAAATGTGCATGCATCCTTCACAAAAGTAATCCATCCGGCTCCAGGGGGATAAACGAAGGCCTTCTGAGGGTACGTCCTACGTCATACGCTGGCATCCATCTGCCGTGAACGCGCGTCGACCGTTTCCGGAAGTCAGTTATTTTCATTTATAAAGTTTTAAATATGTATATTTTTACAACAAAACCGCATGGATTACCCTCAGAAGGCCTTCGTTTATCCCCCTGGAGCCGGATGGATTACTTTTGTCAAATACTACATCCGGATGGGATTTGGAACAATGATCAAAACATCCAGTCCATCAACACCCCCACAGCTTCACAGTCGTTACCCCTTCCTGGGTTGACATTTCATTCGGTAATGTTAGGGAGTTTTGATTTAAATGCTGTTGTTTTACATTTGCATAAGCAATCTTCCATCACTTGATTCTGTTTCTCATTCCCCTGTGTTTCGATCCGGAGATTCTGTACTCTTTCAGAAGATGCATAATAGCGCCCCCTATTGAAAACATGGATATCTGTAAAATTCAGCTTGTGGCGGAGAAATAGTAAAGTAGATTTGAAATAAATTTATAAATTTACACTGGCAGTGGACTAGCCTACACAACAATTCAGATACTCAGAATTAGGAAATATCTGTTGCGCTGTGTCAATGATGCTTTGGGAACGCCCCCGCGCGATTGCGTCTGAAGCACGTGTCAACTAGTCCAATGGCGAGAGTGAACGTCACAGGCGGGTGACGTCACGACCAGGAAAGGATAAAAGCACATCTGGAATGAACAGCGTTAGCTTCTGTGCCTCAGCAAGTGCTCTGTGTTCATACTGTCTGTGTTTTGGAGATTTCTGTAAGAACTGGATTTGTGCTGGAACAGGTGGATTTGTATCCGCACTGGTGTTTCGCAAGAACACATATGACTCAGTTGAACCAGAGTTTGAAGTTTACTGATGATTCAGTTTAAATGGTAACAGTGAGTGGTCTGAAATATCAAATAATAAAAATAAATATTAGATATACAAATAAATCAATAACATTCACATGTAACCGCACTGGGTAGTACATTAACATTAGCTCAAATGATCTATAGGGAATTTTAATAATTAATCATGAATATGAGTAATATATTGCATATTACAGTTACATTAAAATTATCGAAGTTGAAAATAGATCAATTGTATATGGATAATCAATCACAACGAATTATAATTCCTCATTCATATATCAATGGTCTTATTTCAGATCGATTATATGAGATAACCCTTAATGGAATTTAATGTAATTATCAAACAGTTGTTTGTCCAGCAAACGCCGTAAGATTAAGTTATCAACTTCTCAATAAAGTTATCACTTCTTATAATTTTTAGGAAAAATAGTTTCTGGCCATGAAACCATTCTCCTGTCCTTATAAAATTTAGGTTACTGAAAAGTAACAAATCAGCTTTGTAGCTTATGATCGAACATTTCATTGACTTTGTAACATGAGCAGACACACAGAATCAATTGAGGATATATTGGATCTTAATATTGGCAAAACTAAGGAATACATACTACGATTCACACAGAATATATGTATACACCTTAAACAAACAAAACGAAAAACATTACGAACACGATTAACAGAGGGTGAGATAATTAGAGAGATCAGATGATGAGAGAGGTGAGAGAGAATGAGGGAGAGGGAGAGAGGATGAGTGAGCGAAAGTGAAAGCAACGTGTGCAATCAGAGAGAGATCACAGTTAGGCAAAAATCACAGACAAGGTAACCTTTGAGAGAGACAACAAGGAATCAGATTACATTAAAAGTTCAATAAACTTATCTTGCAAAATGGTTATCTTTGTTGCTGAAGAACGCAGAGTCGTGCGTGTGTCCTTAGCAGCGTGCGTGTGTTTCCTTAAGGAAGCGGGGCTTGCGCTCTCGTCTCTTCCGGTGAGCGCAGCCGCGGGATGTTCAAGTCTCTTTAAAGTTGAAGTTGCCGGCTGTTCATTTCACTGAACGTAGGAGTTACCAAAGAAACAATTCAGAATTCATCTCCCTCGTGGAGGGAGAGGCGAATATGAAAATAAAACTTGGTAAAGAAAAGAAAAGTTGGGAGTGGAGGTGCGCGTCCGAAGACGCGGCCGAAGCCAGTCCGAAGTTGGTGTTTTCCCGAAGTTTGACCGAAGAGGAAGAGGAGCTGAGCGCGGTCGCGGGAATTTCAAAAGAGTCTTTTTCTTTGAGTTGGAGTTGCCGGCTACGTTCGCTTCACTGCACGTAGGTAGAGTCCGAAGACGAAAATAAAGAAAAGACTTCAAGAAAAGAAAAGAGAAATGGAGAACGCTCCCTAAAAGGGAGCCATGGATCTTCTCTCACTGAACGATGAGGGTTCGTAAAAAGTGCTCTCAGAGAAACTTCGGTGTCAGTCTCTTATGGAGAAGATGGGTTCACGCCTACTCTGCGTACGCAGACCAATCATCTTAGAGCATCTCGGGCGGGAAAATTTTTCCTTTGTCCTGTTAGACACGCCCACTTGAATGAGTCATGAAGAGATGGGATTTGAGCCGTTCGGCTCCAGAAATATGAAAAGTGTAAAACAATGTACATTACTGCATTCTGCTATCGGAATTCGACTCCGTTAGATTGCAAGAATTACAGAGATATGAAACATGTCATGTGAAGATTATAGGAATGCAAAGTTAAATAAGATATGCATGTTATAAGCATTTAAAGTTTTGATTAACACACGATAAAATTGCAGATACACAAATTTGATATGGGAAAATCAAATCCATGTTTATACATTTCTTAAGTGGTTATACATATAGAAAATGTAGGATTAACACTTTAATTCTGCTCCTCTCCTAGAATCTCAGTTGCTTGACATTCCATTAGGGCAATAAAAACAAAGTGGGGGGAAGGCAATTGCCAGAGAATGTTGGTGACATTCTTAAACTAAAACACTTTTGATTCAAGATTGCACATTAGAAAACTATACCTCTATTATAAAGCAAAAACTAATCACACATACATATCGGAGTGTACATACATTTAAAGGATATTTCTATCCTAAGTTACACACAAAGAATGTTTTGTGTGTGTGTGTGTGTGTGTGTGTGGCGGCGCGCGTGTGTGTGTAATGTCATCTCTTTGGTGCATCTCTTTGAGGCTCACCACAGGCACGTTAGTTTTAGGTCCTGGAGTATCTCTGAGAGGACTCAGCATCGTAAATGATGTCAAAAGGCAACCTAAACCCAGACCTGGTGGCTCCATGCCAGTAATTTAGATGCTCGAGAGTCAGGAGGTTAAAAGCTTTAGTAAGCTTAGCAAAGAATGTGTTTGGAAGAAATGTGCTTAGAAAACACAGAGAGTCCGAATTTGTTAATTCAGACCAAACGAACGAATGATTCAATAGCCCAGTCATTACACACACATGCAATAATCCAGGTTACATTATTAAAGTTGTTGCAGTACTTAGTTTGTCCACAAGATGGCATTGAGAGCTCAGACATGGCATTTGATATGAAAGATGCCATTTTAACGTGTCCTTATAGGCAGTAATGGCAGATAAAGAAACTACACATAATGTAATATACACAAATATAAGTGAATAACGACATAAATCACCATCCAGAGATATTACTCACACTATAATGATACTTAAGCATTAATTATACATATCGTAAATGGTGAACTTTGGTGGTTAGGTGCTAACGCGGATTGCTGCGATGGAAACCCAATGAGCTTGTGATATATCAATAAAGTACACACATATGCTTTCAAACATCGAAAAGGTCACAGCATAATAAGAAATAAACAACTTACATTCTGGTCATTAACTCGCTCAAATAAGTCTACTACTAAAAGAAAAAGGTGATATAAATTCTGCACAGGAGCATTCATAGTTCGTCTCTTGCTGACTTGAGGCACTGGCTGGCGTCATTCGGTAAATTGAAATGGGCGATTGGATGAATCCTCCTTAACAGTCTGTCTTGTTTATTGTTGTCTGTCCTGATATAGTACAGCTCAATATAAGAAAATAATGACGAACAAACAATCATTCAAGTTGTGTACTTCTCCCTGCCCTAGTTTCCTTACAGGTGGGGATACACACAAAGCTGCCGCTTTGCACGCTCCGTTCTCGCCTGTCACTCTTCAAGGAGGCTGCTGCCATGAGGCCCAGTAGCTTTTGAAACATTTTTAGGGGAAGTTGTCCCCGAATCTGAAAGACGCCGCTAGCCTTTGAATTTTCAGCGAGCACTCTGGCGAAATCCAGGCCTGCATGTGGGCTGAGTTGAAGACTGCCCCAAGGAACGAGATGCGTTGGCTGAGGGACAGTGAACTCTTGCTTAGATTGATCCTGAACCCCAGACTTACCAAATAGCTGAGGAGCAAGGATCTATGCGCGCATAGCACCTCCTTTGATTGGGCTAAGAGCAGAGAATTGTTGAGGTAATTCAGGATTTGCACTCCCATCTGTCTCAGGGGGGAGAGGGCTGCATCCACACATTTTGTAAAAGTGCATGGAGCTATGGACAGTCCAAACAGTAGGACTTTATATTGGGAAGCTGTTCCGGGGGTTGTCAAGCATGGGTCTGAGAAACAATTGAATTTCATGAGCATCAGCTCCCCACCACAGCATGGTGACCTGTCTTTAGTGTTGGCCTGTTTTAATTTTAGTTTTAGTTTAGTCTTTGTGTCAAGCTGTCATTTTAGTTTTTATTAGTTTTAGTTTACATTCATACTCTTTTTAGTCTAGTCAAGTTTCAGTCGACTAAAAGTCTGAGCATTTTAGTCTTATTTTAGTCAGAATTATCCATGACTATTTTCATCTAGTTTTAGTCGACTAAAACTGATGACATTTTAGTCTAGTTTTAGTTGATGAAAGCTGATGACATTTATTCAAAAAATTGTATTTTAGTCTCTTTTTAGTAATGCAATTATATTTAACCCAGTCAATATAGTGTAAGTACCTAGTAGTATAGACGAAACCAATATTTTCTTTTAGCCAAACCCATTCAAACTTAACTTATTCAGACTTAACTTTGTTTGTTGTCGTTTACGCTAACTCACCGCAGTCTAAATATCTAAATAATGCTGCAAATGGGGCTTGAGGAAGTGACGTTGCCTGCGTCTACGCACTGCGACCTGATGCAGCCCTGAAGTGAGACACAGGAAACAGAAATACTGCAAAATAATAATAATAACTTGACTAAATATTATAAATATTATAAAATAACGTTATAACATTTTGTCTCGTCTCGTTTTGGTCAATGAAAATGAAGAGACATTTTAGCATAGTTTTTATTTGTAAACCACATTTAGTCTCGTTTTTATTCGTCAACAAAATTGCATTATACATTTAATTATAGTCATCGTCATATGACCAGCATTTACGCTGCGTCACGTGATAAAGGTTTGTTGACGAGGATATTTAGTCATAATTTTCGTTGACGAAAGCAACACTACCTGTCTCTCACGATTCTCCAGCCTCTCGTCACCCAAGCCGTGGCATGGGCAGCCTTCGGGTGTGTCCAATTGGGTTTTGGAGACAATCAGATGAGGCTACTCTCCAGTTCACTTGCTCAGCGCTCACGTCCTCCGAGCCGAAGTACAAGCTCTGCTTACGAAGGGTTCTGTAAGTTCCCACATTCCACGGTGAGCCAGGCTTTTACAGCCGCAACTTCCTTGTTCCAAAGAAGGATAGCAGCCTCAAGCCCATCCTCGATTTGAGATTTTGTTAAGACAGCCGTTCAGAATGTTAACTTTGAAATAAATCCTCTTGCAGGTTTGACCCAGGGATTGTTTTTATCAGTGGATCTCAAGGACGCATACTTTCATTTCCAGATCACAGACCGTTCTTGAGATTCACGTTTGAGGGGGTGGCTTACCAAGCCTGGCTTCGTGTAGCAAGGGGCTGGCCGCCACACTGGGGGGAGGGACCAATGTTCATGGGAGGTGGTCTGGCCTTGGCGGTACTCTCGCTTAGTAGGCTAATCTGTTTATTTAATTTGTATCTTTTTTCTATTGTATTTGTCCTATTCTTTGTCATTTTAGACTGTTGCTTCTTTAACAGTGAAACTGCTCTGAAAGACCAGATTAAGGGGTTGGGTGTCCTTTTGGGGTTTTTATGAACGCATTGAAAGGGCCACCCTTACAAAGTGTTGCTTAGGGCCCCCAGAAGTCTAGGACCGGCACTTTGGGTGGAGCTTGAGCACCACCAAACTGGCCATCATACGGCTGATTGCCTGGGCCGAAGTCTTAGTAGGGCGCAGAGCAAGGTATTTTGCGCTGCGCAGCTCCTTGAAAGCAGCAAGGTATGGAATGGACTCATTCATAGTGCAGGGGAGTTTGGCTTGAAACACTTGAAGGACCGCCATTGTGTGGAGAGTGGATCCAGCTTGACTGGCCGCAGAGTAGGCTCTCGCCAGAAGGCAGATGTGGCCCTGCATGGCTTAGAGGGATGAACAGCCTTGGATTTTCATCCCAGAGCCGTGGGCGGGCAGAGTTGTGGTGACGGCCCCCTCCAGGGGGAAGCTTTTGCCGCCGCCACCAATGGTGTGGGTGATGCGCAGCACAACTGGTAAGTTCATCATGAACAAAAGGGGTAGGTCTCTGGCAGAGAGTTCATTGATGGTGTCCCGGCTGCAGGAACCATTCATCGAGATGACTGTGGGCAGGCACCCAGGGGATTCCCTCGCTGTAGGGAGAATGAGGCACGTAGGATATGGGCCAGCGTGAGCTCACTCAGTCCCATCCGCTCAGCCCTGCGACTCCGTTGTTTCTTCCTCTCAGGGAGAGAATGGTGGAGAACAGGGAAGCCCTGTATGTGACATACTCGTGGCACAGAGTTTTGAAACAAACGCTGGCAAAAATATGCTCTTTTAGAGTGAAATCTTCTCAATTAGTCTCACAGGATAGCCGCTGGGGAGAAGCACCATTCTCAGCTGTCGAGCTGTCAGCGCCATTAATCCGTTTTTTTTCCACGGCGAGCAGGAAGGCTTCTTTTTTATTTTCTTCTTCTGAGTCAGTGAGATGATCTTTGCGCTGAAGGAGAAAAATTCTGATGAAAATTGCTTTCAGTATGACTTAAGCAGTCGGCCCCAACCGTTTCGACAGGCTGAAAAGCCATTTGTCTGTGCATGTGAACCCATCATTCTTCAGTATTTGGAGAAAAGCAGAGTTTTCCCAATACGCGTCAATAGTAGTCACACTGCGAGTAAACTGTATCGGAAGGGAACTCTTTCTGCCTCAGCTGTTTTTGTTTATTAGACAAGATTGACACTACAACACAGAATGTGTTTTTGCTCTTTAAAAAAATAGATGCTTCACATTGTAGGTACTATAGTACAGCGGTTACTAGGCTATAATGCAAAAGTAACTGCAGAATCTAAGCACTGTTGAATGGAAAAGAAGGCAGGGTCTCGAGCGTGAGACACGGAGACAGTCATCATGTTGACATTAAAAAAAAAAAATTGAAGTCGGCATAAAACAGCAGTTGCAAAAGTATTTTCTTCCCTATTGTGATGTATATCCGATTGAAATGGCTTCTCAAACAAGAAAAAATGTAGGCCGGCAGGGCTTAATATTGACTCTTTTGCTCACCAGCCTCTGTGGCTAGTGGTTTTTAAAATTTACTAGGCACTCAGCATTTTCACTTTTGTTGTTGTTAAATTGCTTTATTAGGTGTGTGACAATACACTTAGCTCACAAGATGATACTTATGATACTTAAGATACTTAAGATGATAAGTTATTTTTTTAGAAATCTTCAATGACAAAATATATGACTGGAAAAATATTATGTATATGACTGAAAGTCAAAATGCAAAGCAATGCAGGTGCATTTTGAAATTTTTAACTAATCGAGGGCTGTTGCTAAAGATTATTTTGATAATAAGAATACAGCCAAATCCCAAACGAGAAACCAACTGTAATTTCTCAGTCTCTTCCTCTACAGGACAAGAGACTCAGAAAAAGTAATACCCCCAAGTAATACAACAAGCTGTTGTTAAAACAACTTACCGGTTTGAGCAGCTCACGGTACACAGGGAATTTAAACTCCAGGACATTAAAACAATCCAATACAACACACGTTGCAACAATACGCCACAGGATTCCTTAGTCCACACTAGAGAAAGATGAGCCAAATGAGTAGATAAAACCCCAGTCGATACAAACATTTAGTAGTACAGCCGTGACCCGCAGCTCCTTACCATACAAACACTCCCGCACCACGCTGTAAATAGATGACGTCACCCATGACTGTGAGACACACATTCCTAAGACACCTACAGCTGCCTTTATAGGTCAAATAAAACAAGTGAAATAAGGCACGCCCCTATCAATCTGTAAAGGGAATTACTACCATCGGCTACAATAATAATTGGTTCAAATAAAGTATCCAAAGCAAGTAATCATTTGGTTTTATTGAGCAACACTGTTAAACTACATAATATACCTTATATAAACATAATCATCTTATGTAAATTGTGTATTATAACAAGAGCCTGTAGAGGGTGCCTGTAGAGGGTGATTGTTGTTCTTACACTACAGCATGATCAAATACTTGTTTAGCTTTGACCAAACATTTAATTCAAATGTCCACTTAATCTTTACAATAGAAATGCTACAGCCAGTGTAATTTCTTGAACAAGAACATGTGGACATCAAAACATGCAAACTCTTATTTTAAAACTTTTATTTTCAGTAAACTTTTATTTTGAAATCATGAAGAACAACAATTTGCATATTTAAAAACATTGATGTATTCTCCTGTGGTGTTGGTTTATAAATTATTTACATTACAAATCTGGTGAAATGGCGCACATTGTGTTTCCAGGTGAAAGTTATAAGCAACCCACTCTCACAGGATATGCAGAGATGGAGTTTGTTAAATGAACTGCTGAGACATGCTCTACTCATTTAAATGATAACAGTGCAACACTTTGAAACACAAAGCGCGTTAGACTTTGTATGCGTTCCCAAATGTACGTTATTGGAAACCCAAACAAACAGCACATGCAGAAACTGAGTTTGTGTGGAGCAGCATTTGCTGTGAACTGAGCCGCTCTGTAACACTGGAAGAAACATGTAGGGCCCTATCTTGCACCCAGCGCAACTGACTTTGTTCACCGACGCATGTATCATTCCTATTCTGCACCCGATGCACAACGGACTTTTCCCTCCACAGACGCACGTCGGTAAATTAGGGAATGAACTTGCGCTCACGGGGGCGGTTCAGCGAAAAGAGCAGGCATGTTACGGCGCAAACGTTCCCTGGTGCTATTTTGCAGTTCCAGAAAACAATTCTGGCGTGTTATTCAGATACTATTTTAAGGGTGCATGCTTGGCCATAATGTAGAGTGTGCACAACCCTTAAAATTGTATTTTTTGTATTTTTTGACTGCCTACAACAAACACTGATCCCTAAGCCTACCCGTCACTGTAATCCTAACCAACGAAATTAGCTGCAGGGTGGGATTTCTGGTGAAGAGGTTTGGGAACAAAATCACGCTACTCAGACAGCAGTGCAACCCGAAAAACAGATTGAACCCTAAAGCATATAAACATAAAGATAAGTTTAAAAAAAAAAAAAAAACGAGAGAGAGCATTTACATGTGTTTGTATACAAAGTTCTGGCATGAAACTCTAGGTGGTGCAGGCTAATAGGTCCTTTTACTCACCTGTTCATAATCACATCGTTATCTGTAGGGTGCAGCTGATTGGTTCCTGCCGTATCAGTAGCCAATGAGCTCACTGCTCAACCTTCAAATACTTGGGTAGCATTTGTTCTAGCAGTGCAGCGTGCTTTCAGAAACCCTCCACCTTCCCCAGCTCCACCTGTATAGATGTGCTACAGGTTATTAATGTACCCTATATTATACAGCAGCAGCTTGTCTTACTTGCTCACAGCAGCGTGTCGTGTATGTATTGGCAGTAGCAAGTCTCGTACTTGCTCTGCCGCAGCAGCAGCAATAACCTACAGCAGCAGCAGCAGCAGCAGCAGCAGCAGCAACATAGTAGATCTATTCCGCCAAGACCAAACATACAACATTGTCATACCCATTACCATGCCAATCACTCCGAGAGTTGTCATGAAAGGATATATGGATGTAATTGACATGTTAAAGGGTTAGTTCCCCAAAAAATTATTACATTAATTACTCACCCTCATGTTGTTCAAAACCCGTAAGGCTTTCATTTATCTTCGGAATACAAATGAAGATCTTTTTTAAGAAAAGAGCTGAGGGCTTTCTAAGTGATCGAAAAACTAATCCATATAAATTGAGCGGCTTAGTCCAAGATTTTCTGCAGAGACTCAATTGCTTCATATGATGAACAGATTAGGCTTTTATTCACATATAAACATTCATCAACTCACACTTCAGTTGTGGTAAACGAAAGCTCAACCATGTTCGTTTGACGCGCAAGAACCAATGAGGTTCATTCTTGTGTCCTACGCATAACGTTTGAGCTGAAGAAAAACAAAAATCTAATGGGTTTGGAATGACATGAGTCATTGAGTCAGTGAATAATGACATAATTTTCATTTTTGGGTGAGCTATCCTTTTAACTGTTGATTTTTTGCTATAAGGTGAAATGCTTAGAATTTATGTAAACCAGTGCTTTAGTGGAGATGACAGATCACGTTGTCACAATGAAAAAGAGAGAACATTGAACAACACAATTATCCATTGATGAAGTTAAAAAATAAGTTTGGTTTTATTTATTTATTTAATTGTGAGTGTTAAATTGACGAACCAAGAGCCAGCTATACTGAGATATTTGGTTTCACTTGACAAGGCTTCATGAATATATTCATCTTTCAGCCCCATTATTTGTGAGATAACAAGCAAATGAATTAGTGGCAAGCAGGGCGGGGCCGAGAGCCATGAGAGAACGGCCGGCGGCGTGATTGATAATAAGCATCACCTGCGCCACACCGGCCTCGTATCTCTCACGGAGGAGCTACAGAAGCATAAAAGGAGGAGCGACGACAGTGAATCTGCTATGGGGAATCCACGGTGCCATCCAGCATTGCTGAGCAGAGTCTTCCGCCATAGACGCTTGAGGCTGTCAGCTAAAGTGAGTTGCCGGGGGGACGGGCGAACTTGTTGCCGGCTGTCTGGGTTGTGGAGGAGCAGGGAATGGGGGACTACTGCTGACTGCCTGAACCCAAAGGAGCCATCGGCGTCCACCAGACGGTGGAGGATTGTCAAGCCATCCACCGAGGGCTATCCAGCTCCACCGCCAGGCATCGTGGAGGAGTTCACCCAGCTGGTGGGAGACCGAATGGCTGTGTGTTTTGGGAACGGACCTATTTTTTGTCCCTCTCGTCTCTCTTCCTTCTCTCGTCTTTGTCACTCCTCTTGCTTCTGTCTCCTTCTCTGGCCATGACTGGCCCCTCGTGAGTACCCTCGGCCTGCGAGGGGCGATGGGGGTATGTGGCGAGCAGGGAAGGACCGAGAGCCATGAGAGAACGGCTTATCTCTCACTGAGGAGCTACGGAAGCATAAAAGGAGGAGCGACGACAGTGAAGGAAGAGAGAGGACCAGTCCTGAATTTACGTTGTGTTTTGTTTATGTGAGTGCAGCAGTCGTCTGTGAAGGGCTGCCGCATTAACGTTTGTTTTGTCATTTGTTTTATATGGAATTAATTAAAGTATGTGAAACATTTGCCGGTTACTGTCTCCTTCTTCCTTTATCAACATACTTCGTTACAGAATTTAACTATAAATGTAATTCACGCTTTTCAAAAACGTAATAAAGGCTTGGCGTTAACTACATCTGTTCATCACAGAATTCATGAATGAGTTTTTTTAAGAGTAACCACCTGAATTATTTTGCCTGGTTTGCCTGACAAGGCATTTCTATAACGAGGTGACACAAATAAACCTGGCTACTACTCTAAATCTGTTTCATTTATTTATTTTGTTATGTCAGTACTGCCAGCCCGTTCTCATCCTAGGGCGTCATATATTGACGCTCTTGACATTTCGTCTACATCAAACGCACATGGCACCCTTTAGCGTCAATATGAGACACAGATAGAAATGGGCCAGAAGGCGCCTCCTAGCGGTCTAACCCTAACCCTACACTAGACCTAAACCTACCCATAACCGAACAAAGCTCTGTGCGTCTCATATTGACGCTAAAGGGTGCCATGTGCGTTCGATGTAGACGAAATGTCAAAAGCGTCAGTATTATGACGCCCAAGGATGAGAATGCGTTGGTACTGCACAGTGTCGGCAACATTATTATTACAAGAAGTAACTACACAAATAATATTATCTAAAATTACGTTATCCAATTATTTTATCATTTACAGGTAAGATGACTCCATTTTCTAAGAACATGGATTCTGTCTCTCTCTGGATAACATTCGTAATTCTTTTTGGTTCTCTCTGTGATGGTGGCAAAATCTTGGTGGTACCTGTGGAGGGAAGTCACTGGGTGAACATGGATATCCTCATCAAGGCTTTACATGGTCAAGGGCACAGCATTGATGTAATACGCACCTATAATAGCTGGTTCGTAAAGGAGAATTCAACTTATTACAACTCTATAACCATACCAAACACCA
The DNA here is from genome assembly GCF_964197995.2 of Scardinius erythrophthalmus. Lineage (NCBI taxonomy): Eukaryota > Metazoa > Chordata > Actinopteri > Cypriniformes > Leuciscidae > Scardinius > Scardinius erythrophthalmus. Next base: position 39,549,420 of record NC_138228.1, read on the forward strand.
AAGGAATGGATGAAGAATTTGTTGAAGACATGCTCTCCAAACTAATCGACCATGAAAAAGGAAAAAGGTACTGGCTGAGCGCTGTACGTCTGAGTTTGGATATGGTTAGTAACATGTATGAAATGCATAAAATGATATGTCAGCTTATAACAAACATGTTTGAAAGTGAGGAAATTATGAAGGTACTTCATGAAAAACAGTATGATCTGATGCTTACGGATCCGGCATGGGGTGCAGGCATTCTCCTGGCTCATGAACTCAAGTTACCCATGGTATATAATGTGAGATGGACCACTACTGGTGAGGGACACTTTAACATCGCTCCCTCACCAATGTCTTACATCCCTATCACAGGATCTGGAAACACTGACAAGATGAGCTTCTTTCAACGAGTAAAAAATGTTTTCCACTATTTCCTAATGGCCTTTCAGTACAGCTATTTTAATTTGCCACAGTACCAAGCACTTTGTGACAAATATTTCCATCCACCTGTGAATTTTTATGAACTTCTCCAGGGGGCTGATATATGGCTTATGAGGGTTGATTTTGTTTTTGAATTTCCACGTCCAACAATGCCAAATATTATCTACATTGGAGGCTTTCAGTGTAAACCAGCAAAGGCCCTTCCACATGATCTGGAAGACTTCATGCAAAGTTTTGGAGAGCATGGAGTCATCATCATGTCTTTAGGGGCATTTATCAGTGCCCTACCAGATGATTTAACAGCAGAAATAGCTACTGCTTTTGCTCGGCTCCCACAAAAGGTGATTTGGAGATACACTGGAAAGAGACCATCTACTTTGGGGAACAACACATTACTGGTTGACTGGATGCCACAGAACGATCTTCTAGGGCATCCAAAGACTAAAGTTTTTATTGCACATGGCGGAACCAATGGGGTTCAAGAATCTTTGTACCATGGTATTCCAGTGGTTGGAATTCCATTCTTTTTTGACCAGTACGACAATCTTGTTCGTTTGCAAGAAAGGGGAGGAGCCAAGATCGTTTCCATCGCAACTTTAGATAAAAACACACTGCATGCAGCCATACAGGAAGTAATCATTGAACCATCTTACAGACTGAGTATGCAGAGACTCTTTTATCTGCACAGAGACAAACCAGTTAAACCTTTGGACAGTGCCCTCTTCTGGATTGAGTTTGTAATGAGACACAAAGGTGCTGCTCACCTACGTACAGAGTCCTATAAACTGCCTTGGTACTCCTATTACTCAGTAGATGTTGCAGTTACATTGTTTGCAGTTGTTTTGATATTCACTCTCTTCCTATTTTTAACCAGTAGATTTGTGTGTGGCAAGTGTTGCAGCAGAAAAAGGAAAACTGAGTGACATATTTGCATATTAAAGGGTCATGAAGACATAAACCAAATTTCCTGTAATTTTAAGTGAGTTATGAGTGTTGAACATCATAGAAGTTAATTACTATCTGTTAGTTTTGCATGTAGGAGAAAAGATAAAGATGTGTTCTGGCGACTGGCGTGTTTATTGAACCAATCAGATAAGAGTAAATCGAGAGTCAGCGAGAAGCTCATTTGATTGGCTACATGAAGAAGGTGGACCCGCCCTCCTCTTCGCGCTTGCAAAACTCAGCGAGAGAATCGTGCCAAAACTGTAAACGCAGCTAAGATGCAACTGTACAAATTATTTCGGAAACTTTTTTGCCCCATGTACACAAAGTAATTTGCAACAGTTTATTTTTTTATGCGATCAATCTGTTTTGCAGTTCCAGACTCTGAGAGTTTCTGCATTGCATAAGTTCTCTATAAGATCCTGAGTCTTTGACACAAACACAATTCATCCACCTTGTGAGTGTAACCGGTATTTACGGCCCTTTAACCGATCAAAAAGCTTATAAAAACCCTGCAAAATAAGCATCAAAAGTTATCAAAGATGCAACAGCGTATTCATATATCTTCTATGCAGAGAACAAATGTGAATGGCTGTGCATTATTTGTGCATTAAATTACAGCTGTCACAGGATATGTATGTATTTGCGTAATTTACAGTGAGCATACAAAACCTTGTGTGTTTTGTGTTGCATGTAATGGTAATTTGCATTGTGCACTTGTGGGAAGATTTGATGCTTTTAATGAGATCGAAATAAAACTGTCTGAATCAGAAGCCGTTGCTGTGTTGTCTGTCTCTCCTCCACTTCACAGCTCAACCATTTCCACTCTGTCAAAACTATGATGAAAACTGACTGCTGCTGAAACCAAGTAGGAAGAGCTGCAGACCGGAGCTCTCCAAATCTCCCAAACTGGGCAGAACCTCCAAAAGGGGGCGGGCTCTCCACGTGCAAAGACTTTTGCCATTGGATCTGGCCTCAGCCAATTGACTTACGTTTCAAAATAGTTAAAAAAAGTTTGTAAATGAACCATTATTTCTAGTTTATCTAAACAAAAAGTTATAAAACATGGTATATAAATACTAATTCCTGTATAAATAGATATTCTAAAATGCTTTAGTTTTGCTTTTATAAATTGAATGTGCATATTACAGATAACTTAATTTTCCTAAGGTGATTTGTGATAGTCCCATCTGTAATATTATACAGCAGATTTTTTTGTGTGTGTGTGTTATATAGTATGGCAAGTTTACAGATGCAGAAAAGTTCCAGATACTCATTTTCACAATACTTGTCAAATAAATAAATGAACTCATTTTATTTCACTTGTAGTGATTGCAAATTGAAAAATGACTTCCAATAATCCTGAAAAAAGGTTAAAGGGATAGTTAACACAAAAATAAAAATTCTGTTCCCTTTTGTCAGTCATAACGTACATAGTAGTTAGAGAGCAGTTTCCTGAAAGAGCATACATGGTTTGACACTGCGTCTTTTTCAAGATGTCATTCAAATCGTGTGTATCTGGATGCGGTCGTTTCCTGTCTTCATTTGACGGCCATGATCACTGTTTCACATGCCTGGGCTTAAGCGTGTTAAGACTGCGTTCGTGGTTGGTTTATGTTCTCTCATGAGAGCATGACCATGTCGGAACGTTGTTCGTCTCCCCTTTCTCGTAAAGGCTTGAGCCGCTCAGCGTGCCGTCGAGCTGCCGGCTGACAGCATGGGTTGTCACGGCAACCCTGCGCGGGTCGTTTGGCACTCTAGATGCGCCATCGAGACTCAAGTGTCTCAAACGAGGTGGAGTCCCTTTGCCTATTCCCTGATCTAGTTCCTCTTCTGGTGACCACCAGAAAAGGGCTACTTTGGCTAATAGCACTGGTGATCTGAGGATTACTGTGAGCGTTCCCCGACGAGACCACCTCCTCGGGCCCCTCTCTCCTCTAGCGCATCGCATACATGTTGAGACTGCGTTCGTGGGTGGTTTATGCTCTCAAGAGAGCATGACCACGTCGACACATTGTTCATCTTGCCTTTCTCATGAGGGCTTGAGCGCTCAGCGTGCCATCGAGTTTGACGGCCACGTTCTCTGTCTCGCATGCCTGGCAGCTTCCGGATGGGATTACTGGTCCTTCTCATGAGGGACCAAGCATTTCATTCGGGGCTCCAGGGGAGGATCAGATGCCGATCGCTGCATCGGAGAGAGGGCTGTTACGCTCTGGAAATGAAGATGATGCTGAGTTCCCACTATAATGGTGTGTGTGCTCATGCTGAATCAGATTCAGACTTGACGGCCACACTTTCCTGGGCTACTCTGGGGGGCGCTGTGCAGTGTGTAATCGCCTTGCCCCGCCCCGTGCCTGCTCGGATGTGTGTGAAAAACTTTGGCAGTATGGAAGCATATTGGTGCCAATATGGCAAGCCAAACATGCCAAAATCTGCAGAAAAAGTTTTTCCTCTCACTACCCTTGGTGGTGGGGCGGCTGTGCTAATTGCAGACCGCCTCTTCCCTGCATGTGATGGCCACCCTACAAGTCTGTGGAAGGCCAAAACACTAAATGCACAAGGGTAGTTCTCAGTCGGGGTTGAGTTGCGCATAGTGACTGACTGTGGTTTAAGTCAGAGCGCTGGCCCTCGGTCAGATGAACTGTCTCCTGTCTCAGCAGCCCTGAGACTGTCGACCCAGAGTAAGCTGCTCTTTCCTGGTGGAGGGCCAGGTGGAGAATCTTTTTTTTAATCAAATTCTGTTCCACCGCAAACAACATCTCAGTCAAGTCAAGTCAAGTCATCTTTATTTATATAGCGCTTTTTACAATACAGATTGTATCAAAGCAGCTTCACAGTGATAACATGAAAATAAAGTTTGTTTCTAGAAGAAAATTGCATCATCATCCACCTTAAGTAAGGCAGATCAATAATATTGTTGAATATTAAATGTCCCCAACTAAGCAAGCCAAAAGCCAAGGCAACAGTGGCAAGGACCCAAAACTCCATCAGGTGACAGAATGGAGAAAAAACCTTGGGAGAACCCAGGCTCAGTTGGGGGCCAGTTCTCTGGCCAACGAGCGAACAGTGTATGATTATGATCCAGCCAGCATTACAGGTCAGAAGTCAGATTAGATCAGAACATTCAGTATGTTTATCCTGTTCCATTTGGTTGGAATTCGGAGTCATCACGCCGGTATGGAGACGAGTTTGTTGAGGATCAGTGCTGATGGCTGTCGTGTCGATGAGGCCTTCACAGGGCTGATGTGACTGGCACTTCAGGATGCGTCATAGATGTGTCCAGGCGCAGGTCCTTCATCAGATCTGGATACGGCCTGTATCCGGCGGACTGCGGTAAACCTCAGATAAACAGAGAGACTAATATTAGCATAGACACCATACTTATGATGTAACAAGTACATCAGGATTTATGGGGAGTGTTCCCGGTTCCAGCTGACCTAAACTATGCACCCTAACATTGAATTATACATAACATATACATATAAAATTGAGTCAGCAGTACCCAAATTCTCAGTAAGAGCAGCTTCTCTATCTCTGGGTCTCAAGAGGGCATAAATGGCAGTGAGGGATGCTTCCATGCCTTGCCACTCCCATCCCCCTCTATCGCCAGCAGGCAGCAATGTGTATTTCGGGGATGCCACCAGGCCTTCCCACGCACCCTCTGCCCAGCTGGTCGCACCCTCTGACCAGCTGGTCCCTCCAGACGATATGAAGACAGGGCTTGACAACCCCTACTTCATTGTACCCAAGAAGGACACTTGGTGGGTGAAGAAGGCAGAAGAGATACAGCGCATGGCAGACTGCAACAACTCGCAAGGCTTCTATGATGCCATCAAAACTCTCTACGGCCCCAGGAAGAGAGTGATTGCTCCAGTTCGTTCAGCTGATGGCTCGACTCTCCTCAAGGACCGCCATGAGATCCTTACCCACTGGGCAAACCATTTTGAGACTCTCCTCAACCTCAATAACCCTGTTGACATTTCTATCCTGGATAACATCCCCGACTTATCACTAGTCACACACCTCAACAATCCCCCTCAGTTCCTGGAGACACGCCAAGCCATTGCGAGTCTTAAAAACAATAAAAGTGCTGGACCTGATGGCATTCCGGCAGAGGTCTGGAGTACATACCTCCTTGCCGCCTGCACCTCCTCATCTGTCACATCTGGGAATGTGAGACCCTCCCACAAGACTGGAAGGATGCCGATATTGTGGTCATATATAAACAAAAAGGGGATAGAGCCGTGTGCGGCAACAGCCGTGGAATCTCCCTCCTCTCAATCGCAGGGAAAGTTCTGGCTAAAATCATGCTCAATAGGCTAGTTAAGTACATCTCAGAAGCTGCACTTCCGGAAACGCAATGTGGCTTCCGGAAGACTAGATCCACCACTGACATGATTTTTGTCTTAAGGCAGTTGCTAGAAAAAAGCAGAGAGCAGCGCACAGACCTCTACATAGCCTTCATTGACCTCAGTAATGCATTTGACACTATCAACCGTGAGATGCTCTGGAAACAACTTTCCAAACTTGGGGTACCACCCAAGTTCCTCACCATTCTACAGCAGCTGCACAATGGGATGCAAGCCAGAGTCACCACAGGAGAACTTCAGTCAGAGTTCTTTAATGTAAATGTTGGGGTGAAGCAGGGCTGTGTCTTGGCTCCAGTCCTTTTCAACCTCCTTCTCTCTGCCGTCACTCACCTTTTTCATTGTGCTTTAGGACACAAGGATGGTGTTCTTCTTGAATACCGCCTTGATGGAAGCCTCTTTAACATCCGGAGGTTGCAGGCCTACACAAAGACCAAATCCTGCTGCATAGCTGAATTACAATATGCTGATGACTGCGCGATTCTAGCATATAGTCCTGAATCCATGCAGCATGCCCTCAACACAATAACCAGTCTCTACCAATCCTTTGGTCTTCAGGTTAACATTAAAAAAACTGAGGTTATTTCCCAAATCTTCTCTCAAACCTCTTCACCCCCCAGCTTCCATATAAACGGCATTACACTTAAAAATGTAGATCAGTTCGCTTACCTTGGTTCAACTCTGTCCTCTTGCTGCGCCCTTGATATGGAAATACATATATGTATCAAAAAAGCCTCTTCATCATTCGGTCGCCTTCGTAGTAGGGTTTTTGAAAACCGAAATCTGAGGGTCAGCACCAAGGTTGCTGTCTATAATGCTGTGTGTGTCTCCACCCTGCTTTATGGGGCGGAAACATGTACTCCGTACAGCCGACACATCCCTCTCTTGCAATCCTTCCACATCCGCTGCCATCCGCTGCCTCTCCTGGATGGACCGAGTCCAACATGCGGAAATCCTACAGAGTACCAATTCTATCTGCATGGAAGCCGCTGTGGCTAAGAAACACCTACGATGGATAGGGCATACCATCCGTATGCCGGACCACCGCTTGCCTCGCCAAGTCCTCTATGGCCAACTACAAGGCGCCAAACGAGCAGCTGGTGGACAAAAGAAGCGCTATAAGGACTACACCAAGGGACTTTTAAAGCATTCCAACATCAACCCCATGCAGCTTGAAGCTCTGGCACAGGACAGATCAGCCTGGCAGGTTACCTGTGCCCGAGTAGTTTCACAAATCCACAACAAAGACCAACAGCGGAGAGCCGAGAGACGCAGACAAAGACACCAGAGGGCAGCTGGGGCTCCTCTGTCCTTTGGTTTCCCCTGCTCCACCTGCGGACGAGTGTGCGGCTCAAGGATCGGCCTCAACGCCCACGAGAAGTGGCACCAACGGCAATGTCGTTGATCCCCTCCCTAACCACGAAGCAAGCGTCATCATCGGAAACGATGGACAGCTATGAAGTCAGCCCAGTGGCCAGTAGCACGAAGGACCCGTTCTTATTGTCGGCTTGCAACGCAACTCCCGCCCTGTTGGGCCGGATAAGTGCGTCTATTTGCTCCAGTAGTGTTCCCGAGAAATGACTAACCCTGTGGAGTTCCTCCGTCACCCCTGCGGCAGTCAGACGTTGCGAAGCGTCTGACGCCAAGCCTACACTCGTATGCATTGTGGAACCTGTGCTAGGCTGGGTGTCCATATGTAGCGGTCCCTGCGTCGACCCCATATGTGTATTCATCTACGATCAGCGTACGTAATAGTGACTGACGAAGGGGAACGTCTCGAGTATGTATGGTAACCCTCGTTCCCCGAGGACGGAATGGAGATGGACGTCCCCTCGCCACAGTTGCTGAGCTTCCGCTGTACGGCTGAGTCACAAGTCCGGCTCCTCAGTATTACTAACAGTATTTATATCGTTTTTACCTCTTGTAACACAGCCACGTCCAAGTGATCTGAGAGCGCGAGCGCATCCTAGTGTGTGACGCGTGCGCAGACTGGTGCATAGATATATACACTAGATGTCGTCTTGGCTACGGCAGTTCATTGGAACGAATGTCTTTAATGCGACATCTAATGTATATATATCTATGCACCAGTCTGCACACACGTCACACAGCAGGATGCGCGCGCCCTCAGATCACTAAATACCGTTCGTTTTCTCACACAAACCGCTTGTTTCGTGTCTTAGGCCATCAATGTGTACTTACGATGGGGAATTGTTTAATTTGGAAGATGGGGAATTGTTTTAATTAGGACTCTGTGCATGCTCTTTGAGGGGGTGACCATAGACCTGCATGATATGACTGTCAGACAAGAACGGTTTGACCTAAAAATATCAAAATTGAAACTACTGCGGAAAAAAGACACCTACATCTTGGATGCCCTTGAGGTACGCTAAAACATACCCAGTGTTGGGGTAGTTACTCAAAAAATGTAATTAGTTATTAGTTACTAGTTACTTCTGAAAATTGTAATGAGATTACTTTACTAGTTACTGCATTTGAAAAGTAACTTCACTACTTATTACTTTACTTTCCCATTTCTTAATTTACCCTGTAGATACGGACAAAAATCATAGCCCTATCATCACTTAGCCTGTCCGCATAGTGTTTATAAATGTAGCCTATACAAAATGGCATGTAAAACCATATGAAAGAACAATATCCATGTCTGCAGAAAGAAATATGCCTCACTGTAAAATCCACAAACAACTCGATAAAGGACAAATGTCCGCGGTGGTAGACACATAATCAGGGCTGGACTGGGACAAAAAAAATCGGCCCTGGCATTTTGGCCATAATAATAATAGCACGCTAATAGACATATATTGTAAAACAAATGCACTGAAAAATAAAGGAAACTTTCACAATTAGTTTTGTACTAATTTCTATACTTGAAAGAGATATAAGCACATGATCTTTTATTTTTGCGGAAAACATGGTTTACAAACGCGTCTCATTACATTTATAGTAAATTACGGCAATCAACTATGCAGATGTGGGAATAATGCGTTACTGGGTTAACGGTTCCCACACTCATGACATAGCCTGAGTGTTTTGAAAGTAACTGTTAGTTCTGCTTACCGCAGGCTCTACACTTTTTAACTAATGCATTACACCAGCGCAGCCAATTAAGTGGGTGAAGGGATGGGCCGCCGATGTACGAGTTTTATGGTCCGTTAAGACAAAAAAAACAGAAAAAGAAAAAAAGTATGAGATGTCGGCCCAAAAGGCACGTGCTGGCTGCTAATTTCACTGGGAATCTCCCGGTAGTCCCGATGGCCAGTACTTGCTGCCTGGGCATAGAGTGCATTCCACGCGAATATTTTTGTCCTTTCGAGCAATAAACTGAAAGTAATGTGTCTCCATTTCCCGCTACCCTTCGCACCAGCAGCTACGTCACTCAAATCGATCTCTATGACAACGGTGCAAGCACACACAGAATGATGAATGAAGACCCTGAGTCAGATGTGCAGTCAGTAGCTGTGTTTACATGGACACTTATAATCAGAGTGACGGCTCAACCGGACAAAAAACCTTCATGTAAACACCTTAATCAATCCGATTGAGCTCGATCCGAATGAAATTTCGATCGGATTGAAAGGGGTGGTTTATATCTTTTGTAATCCGATCGAGAGAACATGTAAACACTTAATCGTATTGAAAACCGAAACTGAAAGGACTGCGCATGTGCAATGACGTTAAATAGCGTAATGACGTTCTTCCTGTTGAATAAAGTGTCATATTAATAAGTTTCCCGTCATTCTAAAATTCTCATTTCACTCGTCTGTGAAGTGAAGCAGGACAACGTCCCACCAGTGCTTGTTTTGGATTCTCATCCATAGACGTCTGGTTTTGGCCGCGGGGAGGGGCATTTTTACTGCGTGATAAATAAGCAGCACGGCAAAACGGTTAATATGCTCTAAATTATGACCAGAGACGAATTAATATTACGTCTGCTGTTTAAAACAAATAAAGAACCAATAGAGGAGAATATGTATGCGTGAAAAGCGGGAAACTCTGTATATTCCTGCAGTGTGCGCATGTCAAAACATCAGATCCGATTTGAAACTTGTGACATATAAACGCGCACATCAACCCGATTACTTTATTTATCATTCATGTAAACACCTTGTTCGGATTCATCAATTATATTGATTTCATTCCGATTGTGTCCATGTAAACGTAGCTATTTGAAGAAAATTTTACTGAAGATAGTTTGCAGTTTCATTATGCAGAAGTCAGTTTCAAGATTCACAAGGAGTTACACTATAGAGAACAATATCAATTATACTCTGACACATCACTTACTATACGTCATCACGTCAGGTTGAATGATTCTGATTGGCTAAGAAATAGATACACATAGTACATTTCCACACATGGACTGATAGGCAGAAGCATCTCTTCATCAATGATAAGGCTGACACCCAGACCCTGAGTTTGGTATGAGGTGACCCCCTGTGTCACAGAACTGTGTTATCTAGGCACCAGCTTGTTGGAACAACAAGTCATTCCACCTTGGAGCCTTCAATATGAACTATTTTTCCTGGTTTGCCTGACAAGGCATTCGGATAACGAGGTGACACAAATAAACTTAGCTACTACTCCAAATCTATTTCATTTATTTATTTTGTTTTGTCAGTACTGCACAGTGTCGGCAACATTATTAACTGAAGTAACTAAACAAATAATGTTATCTGATTTTATGTCATCTCATTATTTTATTATTTACAGGCAAAATGACACCATTTTCTAAGAACATGGTTTCTGTCTCTCTCTGGATAACAGTCGTAGTCCTTTTTGGTTCTCTCTGTGATGGGGGCAAAATCTTGGTGGTGCCTTTGGAAGGAAGTCACTGGGTGAACATGGACATCCTCATCAAGGCTTTACATGGTCAAGGGCACAGCATTGATGTAATACGGACCTATAATAGCTGGTTCGTAAAGGAGAATTCAACTTATTACAACTCTATAACCATACCAAACACCAAAGGAATGGATGAAGAATTTGTAGAAGACATGATCTCCAAAACAATAGACCATGAAAGAGGAAAGAGCCACTGGCTGAGCACTGTACAGCTGTTTTTGGATATGGTTAGTGACATGTATGAAATGCATAAAATGATATGTCAGCTTATAACAAACATGTTTGAAAGTGAGGAAATTATGAAGGCACTTCAAGAAAAACAGTACAATCTGATGCTTACTGATCCAGTATGGGGTGCAGGCATTTTCTTGGCTCATAAACTCAAGTTGCCCATGGTATATAATGTGAGATGGACCACTACTGGTGAGGGACACTTTAACATCGCTCCCTCACCAATGTCTTACATCCCTATCACAGGATCTGGAAACACTGACAAGATGAACTTCTTTCAACGAGTAAAAAATGTTTTCCACTATTTCCTAATGGCCTTTCAGTACAGCTATTTTAATTTGCCACAGTACCAAGCACTTTGTGACAAATATTTCAATCCACCTGTGAATTTTTATGAACTTCTCCAGGGGGCTGATATATGGCTTATGAGGGTTGATTTTGTTTTTGAATTTCCACGTCCAACAATGCCAAATATTATCTACATTGGAGGCTTTCAGTGTAAACCAGCAAAGGCCCTTCCACATGATCTGGAAGACTTCATGCAAAGTTCTGGAGAGCATGGAGTTATCATCATGTCTTTAGGGTCATTTATCAGTGCCCTACCAGATGATTTAACAGCAGAAATAGCTACTGCTTTTGCTCGGCTCCCACAAAAGGTGATTTGGAGATACACTGGAAAGAGACCATCTACTTTGGGGAACAACACATTACTGGTTGACTGGATGCCACAGAACGATCTTCTAGGGCATCCAAAGACTAAAGTTTTTATTGCACATGGCGGAACCAATGGGGTTCAAGAATCTTTGTACCATGGTATTCCAGTGGTTGGAATTCCATTCTTTTTTGACCAGTACGACAATCTTGTTCGTTTGCAAGAAAGGGGAGGAGCCAAGATCGTTTCCATCGCAACTTTAGATAAAAACACACTGCATGCAGCCATACAGGAAGTAATCATTGAACCATCTTACAGACTGAGTATGCAGAGACTCTCTTATCTGCACAGAGACAAACCAGTTAAACCTTTGGACAGTGCCCTCTTCTGGATTGAGTTTGTAATGAGACATAAAGGTGCTGCTCACCTCCGTACAGAGTCCTACAAACTGCCTTGGTACTCCTATTACTCAGTAGATGTTGCAGTTACATTGTTTGCAGTTGTTCTGATATTCACTCTATCTATATTTTTAACAGTTCGATATCTGTGTGTCAAGTGCTGCAGCAGAAAAAGGAAAACTGAGTAACACATTTGCATAATAGTATAGACAGGGTTTTTTTCTTAAATGTCTGTCCCATGACTTTGATTATTACTTATGTAATGAACTGCACCCTGAAATTTAGAGAAAAAGAGAATCAAACTACAGGAATTAATGATGACTTTATGTCTGGCTGGAAAACATAAGGATATTTCAAAAGGCAAGCCAAAAGTCTCTAGTAAGCAGGTCTGGTAACACTAATGCAAAATAAAATAAAAATGTAAAGGTTTTTCCAAAGTTTTTAATCTGAATCTCAGATGACAATTTGTATGACTCACTTTTAATTTCAATGGGTTGTACAGAATAATAAAATGTTACTTTCCCTGTCTATGTGTAGTTTTGATTTTTCTAAAATGCATTCATGTATCTGTATTTGCCGTAATCTTTTTCTTTTCTTTTTTTTTTACAGAAAAATATTTCTCAATATCAGATAACATGTACTATACTGTAAAAAAAAAATTGGTATGGGGCAGTTATATTTCCTAATTAATGCCATTACTCTGACCTATATGACTAATTCGGTTTCAAACATTTTACAGGGTTAGCTCAAACATATTTTAAATATATTGTGCAGTGAATAAACCCAATTTATTCCACATCTGTAAAATTATTATACATGTAGTTTCTTTCTGTTATAATTAGTATTAAGTATAATTTATATACTTGAGGCACTGTAATTAGCACTTTTTAATCTAAAATGTCAATATTGGGAAAAAAGTTCATGTCCATGTTGTTTGTAAACTATTTACCTGTACAAAACTTAGACCTGCTGATTTTTAAAATCTTAACCTGACCAGTAGTTTAGTAACTGATTTTAATTAATAATGCTGTGCTATGTGCTATTTCAACAAGGGTCTTGACAATCATTTACAAACTTTGTTAGAAATTGATGAGGTTTAAAAGAATAATTATCAGCTGGACTTGAATTGTACATTAAACATAAAGTGATGACCAAAATTTCTTATTGAAGTAAATAAAAACAAAACAAAAATCAAATTTACAGTTATTTTTTTTATTGTTTCTAAATATCCCCTATTGATTCTTTCAACAGACAGTAATTCAAAATGCATTGTTGTTGACACAAACTATAGCGCTGTATTAGCACACATGGTAATCTGTCAGTCACTGAGACAAACACGAGTCAATCATTTTTAATCTTTAGTACATTGATTTCATGTCTATGTTAAATAAAATAAAACAAAACATTCAGAAGTCATAAGAAACATCAAGACACCACAGAGGTTAGGTTTAGGGGTAGGTTCTGGGTTAGTTATTACCCAGTTATTGTAATTACTAAAATAAGTAGATAGTATGTATATGGGGAACAGGACTGTAAAATAAAGTGCTACCCATTATATTATAGATGTCACACATGTGTTTCATATTGCCGTTGTATGCTGCCTGCCCTGCTTCAGCTGCCAGTCTACTCAAATAGTCTTTCTTATCCTTCTTGATACTCCTCTTCACTGCTTTGTTTTCTTTTGTATAATGGCTTTTTCTGCTCTAATCCTACTGCTATTGACTGCTGCTTTCTTCTTCCTATTCCTATGTAATGAACTTCTGAGCATTACATGCAATAATTAGCTTTGTTATTTTTAGGTGTGAACTTATTAACTAACACCACATTAAACTTTTCCCTCAACACAGCCTCTATTTCACAGTCAGGAATTTCCTTCATGTCCACAAAGTCAGAGTCCTCCTCCGGGTTGTAGGTGATCTCACTGTAAGTCCAGCCAATCAGAGCTCTGAAGCCTGTGGGCGTCTGAAGGGAGCAAATGGACTTCAGCACAAACCGAGAATCTGGACTGGTCTGCAGGCAATCCAGCGTCTCCACGAAATGCTCTTTATTACGGGGTGTTAACGGGAAGCAATACATTGTTTTGGTCAGGCGATGGTCAAGGAGGCTGGAATTAGCATAGACCTTATCTTTGACCACTGGCTTTCTTGATGTCTTCTCAAGAACCCAACTCATCCCATTGTTTAGGAGGCGGAACACGCCGGGAGGTTGTGGCTGATCTTTACCTGAGACCATCTCTAAGGGATACCACAGTTGGCATGACACTCCATAGCTCACATCAGTAATGTAAGGCTTCCCATCAATCTCCACCAGATTGATGAGATGAGAGTCCACGGGGTGGAAATCATTTTTGAACTTGTTGAACACCTTGGAGCCTAGTGTGGTGTATTTGTAACCCATCTCCTTTAGGACCCATGAGAACAAGAGGTTGTTTTCACAACACCAGCCTCCCCGATTGCTCTTGACTAATTTATCATAGATGATGTGCAGGTCTGTCGTATTCTTCTCTCCGCAGTGGATGCTGAGGTTCTCAAATGGAATTTTCATAACATGCAGCTTGTGGATGGTGCGTAAAGTGTCCAGGTCAGGTTTGTCATATTGACCAGTAAACCCGATCCTGTTGAAGTACCCTCTCAGATCCATTAGAGTCCTTTAAGAAACAATGCAAAAACAGTTTTAAAGCTGAAATATGTTTTCCTCATCTTATTAAATACTATTCAATGTGTAGTGACAACTATAAGTACACCATTTGTGGGTTAATTTTCCTGAAAAGTATAAACGCTGTGTCTGGTGCTATCAAAATATTACTCTACTCTTACCCAACACAGCAAACAATTCGGTGAGCTTGGGGCAGGACTATCATATTGTCCAAACAATTGCAGATGGGGGAGTGTTTGGGTCCTTAGTCTCAATTGAGATGACTAAGTATTGCACAAAAGACTGCATCCAAAATCGCATACTTCCCTACTATATACTATTGGTGAAAAACAGTATATGAAAATAGAATTATGTCGGAATTCACAGTACTCATAAAATAGCAGGCAAAATGTACTCATGATGACTTACTGGCCCACCCATAAACCTAGTCTCCAGTGGGTTAAAGCAAATCAAGTAAAACGTTTGAAAATCATCATCATGTTTCGTAATGTTCTAGTATAAAGAAGACCCAGTTGATCGTGGGATCCGACTTGTTGTGACATTCATGCTGAGCAGCGTGTCTCGCAACTGAGATGTTTTGTTCGTATCTAATGTTGTTCTGTTAAATATTAACTCTAATACATTTCAAATGCATCCACTTATAACAAAATAAATAAATAAAAATGTGCGTGACATTTTAAAAATAATTTGCTTTTTGCTCACATATATTGCTTGTCTACTAAGAGAAGTGAAAATTCTCAGCTCTTGACAGAATTTATTTGGTTCATTCTCAGGCTCCTTTTCTCTGTTTATTCTCATTTACATTCAAGGCGAGGTGTTTGTCATGTCAAATGAGCTTATTGTGTTTGCAGCTCTGTTTTGTGAAGTGGGTTGCTCTGCTTTAATAGAATTTGCCCATTCTGCAGTGTTAGTTTAAGAAAAATGTAGGGACTTGAATTTTAATGTTATAGGGCACACAGCAGAAAACAATTAAACATTTTTTTTTTTTTTTTAGTATGTTTCAATATTTCTACTGGAAAAACAAATAGAATATATGTTTTTACAAGATAACTGCATAACAATTTGTATGACAATATTATGTTTTGTACCTAAACAACAACATTTCCTACATTCTTTAGTCACTAAAATTAAATCTGTTCTGATATGTGAACTGCAGGTGATATTTCATAAAAAGTTACTTAAATACAACATAAATTGCAACCAAAAATAGGAGGTGAGAATGGAGTTGTGAAAAACAGAAAGATTTAAGAAAATGTGGGAGCATGGAAGCTACAAAAAGAAGATACAATGAGATAAAACAGTAAGAAAAACAAAGTCTCATTTGTTAACATTAGTTAATGTATTAACTAACATGAACTAACAGCGAACAATATATCTTTACATTTAGTAATTTTTAATGTTTGTTCACAGATAATTAACTAATGTTAACAAATACAACTTTTGATTTTAAAAATGTATTCGGAAATGTTGAAATTAATATTAACTAAGATTAATAAATGCAGTAGAAGTCTCGTTCATTCTTAGTTAATGTTAAAAGTAATATACCGGTAGCTTACTTGTGTTAACAAATGAAACATTGTAAAGTGTTACTGAAAAAAAGTTTAGGAGTGCATGGTAACACATCAACAGAAACATGAACAAACAATAAAAGATCTGTCTAAATTCTTATTATTTTAGTAATAATTAAAATAAAAATCTTACCCTTTGATGAAGCCAGTGATTGAATGTCTCACAGTGTAGAGTCAGAGGTTTAAATAAATGTGTGGGTGGGTCCAAGAGGCGTGGGAACGGAGCGAGGCCAGAGATTGTCTTATTATTGGGAGATGAGAGGGTCTGTATCTCTTACCATTGGAGAAAGCGTAACAGCTAACTTGGATCACGTGAGGCACCTCATCCTATCGTGTAATGGCAGTGACGTCAGTGCCCGCAGTTCAAAGTTTTATGCCAGTCAGTTACAGTCAGTTACAGTTTTACATTAATCAGTTTCTTGTGGATTAGCGCATTGGTCTTGTGAATAAATGTTCTATATTTGGTATTATATCGCTAGTAAATGTACAGCAGGACTACAATGTTTGTGGAATGTGCTTTACTGCGGAAAAAAAAGAGTGTGAATATCTCTATTAGCTGCAAAGTACTAGTCACTGCAAACTTTTTTACCATCATTCATTATTATTCAGCATTATATCATCATCATTAGGCACACAGCAGTTATACACTATATTTAAATTATTTATTTTCTTTTTATTCATTAAAATGTAAAATATCAGCGTCATATGCATGCAGTTATAAGTCATTACAATTCAAGTCTTATCCATCCATCCATCCAATCCATCCATCTTCTTCCGCTTATCCGGGGCCGGGTCGCGGGGGCAGCAGTCTAAGCAGGGATGCCCACACTTCCCTCTCCCTTGACACTTCCTCCAGCTCTTCCGAGGCGTTCCCAGGCCAGCCGGGAGACATAGTCCCTCCAGCATGTCCTATGTCTTCCCCGGGGTCTCCTCCCGGTGGGACATGCCCGGAACACCTTCCTGGGAAGGCGTCCAGGAGGCATCCGGAAAAGATGCCCGAGCCACCTCAGCTGGCCCCTCTCGATGTGGAGGAGCAGCGGCTCTACTCTGAGCTCCTCCCGAGTGACCGAGCTTCTCACCCTATCTCTAAGGGATCGCCCAGCCACCCTGCGGAGAAAGCTCATTTCGGCCGCCTGTATCCGGGATCTTGTCCTTTCGGTCATGACCCACAGCTCATGACCATAGGTGAGAGTAGGAACGTAGATTAATCGGTAAATCGAGAGCTTCGCCTTGCGGCTCAGCTCCTTCTTCACCACGACAGACCGGTACATCGACCGCATTACTGCAGAAGCTGCACCGATCCGTCTGTCAATCTCCCGTTCCATCCTTCCCTCACTCGTGAACAAGACCCCAAGATACTTGAACTCCTCCACTTGAGGAGTCAAGTCTTATCATAACTGGTAAAACCTGAAAGCAAAAGAAAAAAACATCTGTGTTTTTTAATTTCTTTTGACAATATACAATTTCACTCAATATTGCTATTAAATACTATGGTAATGGCGTAAATTAGTCCTACCTGTCGCGACATTCCCTTCTCTGCCTTCTCTAATAAAATAACCTTTTTATCATAGTAAAATCTACATATCGTTCACAACAAAAGGATTGTTTAGCGTAAAACATGTTGAAGATTAGAAGACAGGCAGTCGATTCATTAAATGATAAGCTATTTCCTTACAAAAGCGGTTTATTTAGTGTAGCGCCTCTTCCTCGATTGAGATCCATTTAAAAACAAGTAATAAAAACTCAGTGAGTGTTTTTGCGCAATTTTCTGACGTCATGGGATCACAACACTAACGCCGCCTTCACACTGGCAGTTGAAATCATAGATATGATATCTATGGTTGAAATCAGCTCCGATACGGCAGCGAAACGACCGGAAGTCATTCATTTCCTATGGAGATTCGCAGACCGCATGCGAATGGGTCCGAACCAGGTGCGAACGAGTGCGGTGCGAAACAAATCGTGTCCGTTGGCCATCCGGATGCGTTCAAAAAATTGAACTCTTGCGAAAGGCTACGGACGGTTTCTATCCGAAAATCCCAACGGAAGTTAGCGTTGCTATGGTACTGATAAACAAACCTGGATTCTTAACTTTTAATAAAATAAATAATGATTTTATAACGATTAGTTGTCATGTCATTTTTTTATTTTCATGATGTTTTAACGTTATTAGGGCAGTTAATACAATTAAATAATTAAATATTTAAATATACTCGCTTCCGAGGCTTCCGACCACTGATCTATATAATGACACATATATATATATAATGTCATTCTATATAGATCAGTGCTTCCGACGCTTTTCACCGTTGTGTACGACGTCCGCTGGGGGCATATTGCGTATTACGGAGCTGATTTCAACTGCCAGTGTGAAGGCGGCGTAAGAGATAGTAAATCTTTTCCTGGATTTTTTTTGTGCGTTCCCGAGATTAGACCTTCCTTAACATAATGCCGAAAACCCGAAGTCTCTAGGTGGTCTGGTTGAGGAGTAGATAGAAGTACAAGTTTGGTGCGCACAGACAGAACAGAAATCATGAGTTAACAATCACAATTTTGTCCGGTGGAAAATTGCGCTAAAAATGGCCTCTGTTCTCCTGCGTACTGACACCGCCGCAGCGTTAGCATTAGCCGTTACGCTTTTTTGACTAAAGGATGCAGGCTTATCTTCTAGTGGCTTTGGAGAGAGGACCAGGTTTGGACTATTTACATTGTGCTTTTTTATGTTTGTATGGCAGTTGTCTGTGAGGGGCTGCCGCTTTACATTTGTTTTCTGTTTGTTTATTTTGATATTAAAGTATGTTGATTGTTCGGTGGTTCCCGCCTCCTTCTTCCCTGAATCACTAACCTTGCTACAAAATTAATTATTAAAGGCAGAAGCTGAGCAAAATTCATCTAAATAAGTCCATTCAGCATAGTTTCAAAATATACAATTATGTGAGTGTGTGTTAATAAAGAAGATATTTTTTTACTGTTGGCATGGATGATCTGGCAATAGGGAGGACCGGGAATTTTCTCAGTAAGCCATTTTTTGTTGCATACAGTGCAACCAGTATGCAACTGGATTCTCACTTCTCTTCATCTGCTTAAAACGTAACAAAATCAAAGCCATTAATCTAAACAAGTTGTGTTCCAAATTTGAGCTTGATATCTCAAAAAAATTAGCTTACATAATATTTGGTTTGGGCGCAGTACCAAACTTTCTCCATTTGATCCCAGCAAAGGTCCACTGATACACAGCGGTTGGTTTTATGATTTGCAGTACAGTATAATTTCTCTCTCTCATATATTTCATGCACACACACACTACACACAATTCTTTAGTACATACATACAAACCACACTCTGACATCCATATACCAACACACCCACACAATAATAGCTGCATAATTGGCTCTATAATTCACAGATGCAGAAAACAGGAAAAAAGCGAGTATTTGCTTTATAGGCCAAACCTGAGAAAATGGTGCCATCTTGTAAAATTTTTTTTTATAATAATTCTGAAGCCTTGCCAACAGAATGAAAGCCTATAAACAAAGTCAGCATAATTGTATAGTTAAATGGCCCTGGGATTAAAATATAAATTTAAATGGGTTTCAATGGGGACATTTTTGTCCTTAAAGGGTTAGTTCACCCAAAAATGAAAATTTTGTCCGTAATTACTCACCCTCAAGAGAGACTTTTCGTAAGACTTTCGTTCATCTTCAGAACACAAATTAATATATTTTTGATGAAATCTGAGAGCTGTCTCACTCCTTCATAGGCTTCTAGGCAATTTCTTTCTGCCAGTCCAGAAAAGTTAGTAAAAATATTGTTAAAATGGTGCAAGTGACTACAGTGGTTCAACCTTAAGTTTATCAAGCGACGAGAATACTTTTTGTGTGCAAAAAACAGAACAATAATAACGACTTTATTCAACTATTCATTTTCTTCTGTGTGGGCCTCTGATGTGAGTTCACGAGAGCGCCACGAAGCATGCACGAGAACTGAGAAGATGGCGCTCACGATCATTTGATGGGAACATGTGAAAGGTAAGCCATTCATTTTGCCCTTTAAGGCCCTAAGTGTAACTATTTTGCATCCAATAAAAAAAATTCAAATTAATTCCAATATTCCAAAAAAAAAAAAAAAACATTTGCCCAAATTTATGTAGTTGACAATAATAGGCAAAATGATATAAAATAAAATAAAAATAAAAAAACCTGAAAAAGACAAAAATTTCCTTTAAGGGTAAGGGCTAGGCTATTTAACAAGGGTACAATTGCCACAAGCTTTTAGCTAACATCACATCCCAGAAAAAAAAACGAAAACAAATTTACAAAAAATGTAGCAGATGATATTAGGGGGAGGGGCATTCTCATACCAGAGAGCATTTAATTGGACCAAAAAAAAAAAAAAAAAAGTACACGCCCTTGAGTTCAAGATGAGTAATCTATATTTTTTGTTCATTTTCTCAGAAGGAAACAATTATAAATTGTCACAATGCACAACTTTTTTTATTGTAAATTTTATTGTAATGAAATCAGCATAACAATAAATGTGATGCAGCATGTTACAGCATAAATGACAGCGCTCAAAGTTGCATAGATGTTTTGAAGACTACAATAATAAATATAACAATAATGCGAAAACTTTATCCAAGCAAAAGATTTTGTAATTTTATACATTCATGTGTTTTAGCTGGTGCTTCCAGCATAGCTGGGAACAATGATATTGGCCCATTTATAGATGACAGGGATAAAAAGGAGGGCAGAGCCAAGCAGTGATACTAAGAGAAATGCCCACAGGAAAACCCGGTCCAGGACCCGAGCCACAAACTTCCAGTCCTGAACAACCTAAAAAGAGGCATTACATTAGAATTCATTAGAACTCAAAACTCACAAAAAAAAAAAAAAAATCACATCATGCCTGGGAGTCTAAAGTGAGACTCTAACCTCTCTGACTTCATTCTCCTTCACCACATGAAGCGTGATGTAGTGTATAGATTCTAAGGCTGCCCGCAGACTGTGTTCTGCATTGAGCAGAGTGGTATCATGGCCTAAACTCTTCTCATACCCCAGCCCTCCTCTTCCAGTCCTGTCTGCTCTCTGCCTCGCTGCGGTGGTGGCGTAGCGGTCCACATGGCTGCGCATGCACAGCAGTTTAGGCAGGTGGTGCAGAAAGATACGGCGGACCCAGGGCGCCATGCTGTGATGAGTAGATGAGGAGCGATGATGGATGTTAATGGCAAAGACGGTGATGACAATGGAAAGGGTCACAAAGATCATAGTGAAAACCAAATATTCTCCAATGAGAGGAATCACCTGGGACAGAAAACAACATAGCAGAAAACGTAAGTCATTTGACAATTGCAGAGCTATTTAAAAATGAGAATGAAAGAATTTAAAGTAAACATAAAAATCATTGGAAATGATCTCAATATGTGTTTAAAAAACAAAATATATATTTTTTAATAATATAAAATTTTATGTATGGTAATTTAATACCATAAAGCAGTTTTTTTTTTTTTTTTTACTCCAGTCCTGGGGACCCACCTAACGTTTTAGATATTTTAATCCTTCCATCGTGTCACTTTGACCCGAAAAATTGTGGTTGAGTGTTTATTGGAGGGGTCCAAGACTTAAGGACTTTTGTCGCACTTGAACCACGAACACACACAAAAAATGACTGGATTCGGATTAGGAGTTTATGTTGTTGTAATAAAAAAAAAGTAGTAACAAATCCTTCCCTTCGAGGGTCAATTCAACCCCCCTAGGAATAAATGGAATGCGAAGAATGCTTCAGTAATAGCATACATAGAAAAACCTATAATGTCTACAGTACATGTGTATCTGAATGCAAACTTAAGAGATAAACTCAAGAACTGACTTTAGGACCCAGCAGAACAACTAATTTGCTCCATATATTGCTATGAGGTCATCTAATGGCAAGAGTCATGAAATATCATGTTATATAGAGTTCGTCAGAGACACCCAAATTGACCCTATGTAAGATTTTTGAGCTAATTTGAGCTGGTTTATGCATGTATTAAATAATTATTTTGAATTTAGTTTGAAATAATGTGAGGAATGTGCTTAAATATATTATTAATTGATAAAATCTAGTAATTTAAAGGTACATAAAAAAAAAATATATATCCAACAAAAATTGCATTAAAAAATAGAAAGACAAAAATGAAATAATAAAAGCTTTCTGTTAAAAAATAAATAGCTTTGAATTCTTACAAAGACTACCACCTTTGAGGAGGAAGGAATGATCTCTTCTATCACCAGAAGGAAGACAGTAAGGGAGACGAGGACAGACGTGCAGAGGGAGATTTTCTCTCCTCCATTAGATGGGAGATAAAACACCAGCACGGTCAGGAAAGACAATCCAATGCAGGGAATGATGAGGAAGAGTGTGTAGAAAAGTGGAAGACGTCGGATAATAAAGGAGTAGGTGATGGATGGATAGAAAAATCTCCCATCGCTTCTCAAACCCCGGCTACCTGTGGCCGTCACAATCTCCCATTCACCGTTGTCAAAATAGTCACGTTTGTCCACTTGTACATCCTCAAGGAGAATGTCCACCTTAAAAAACGAATGTTATGCAGTTGTTATATAAATATCCAAATGTTAAACACAGAAACTATCATATGGCGTCAGAAGACATGGAATATAGAACACGAGTCATATTAGCTTTTTTTAATAGTAACTATGAACTGACAATAGATAGGTAAATAAAAAAATAAAAGGTTTTTAAAAAGTAAATGATTTTCAGAATTCATTTTTGGGCTAACTATTCCCTTCAACAAGCAAACACTAGTTTTAATGCCTCTAATATAAAAACATACCTGGGAACCATCGTAGGTCCAGGAGCCAAACTTCATGGAGCAGTTTTGAAGGTCAAAGGGGAAAAATGTCACATCGATGGTGCAGGCAGATTTATAGTTGGCAGGAGGGGTCCAGGAGATTGTGCCATCATATCTCACCACTGCTTTTGTCACTGTGGCCTCGAAATTACCATCTGCACTGCAGGTGAGAATCATTCAGTAATGAGATACAGAATCCAAATTTAGTGATAATTAAGTCATTTGAGAGTTAAAAAAAAAAAAAAAAAACATTTCAGTTGGAAACATTAATATTGACCTATAGAACTTATGGGGTCGAAAGCATTTTCCATTCTCCATTTACACCGGGGTCCATAAACTCACAATGTAACAGTTCCGTTCGATTTTCAGAAATCAGAAGAACTTTACACATAAGATCAAGCTTTAAATTAAATATGATTTTAACAAATTCCACAGTCTTGTACCAAACCCCTTCCGTTTTCTTCAGATTAAAAAAAAATAAATAAATAAATAAATTAGACCCTACTCGCATACGTTATGTATTGTTACGTCCTGTGGATGTATTATGTTATATGTGCGTGATCTGGGGAGTGTAATACTTCATTATTGGACGTGTTGTGTGCTTGCTCTTTTCGCTCCCTCTCTCTCGCAGGCTGCTAATGGAGTTCTAGCTGAGAGTGTACAGGTGTAAAGTAAGTCCACTAAAGGTGAGCTTGTTGAGAACCCAAGTGCAGTTTATTCACAAAAACGTGATGAAACAGAAAACAAAAGCATGGAGTGGCGTGGCATGGCCTCAAACATGAACATGACGCTTACCAAACAGTGGATACAAGAAACAATACTTAAAGACACATGGCAAACATGAGGGCTTAAATACACAAGACTACTGACTAGACAAGGGACACCTGGCTTGGCAGGCATGATGTGAAGCTCAGGTTTGGCAGGCATGACCTGAAGAAGCTCAGGTTCGGCAAGCATGACGTGAAGCTCAGGTTTGGCAGGCATGACCTGAAGAAGCTCAGGTTCGGCAAGCATGACGTGAAGAGGCTCAGGCTCGGCAAGCATGACGTGAAGAGGCTCAGGCTTACTGGATATTGCGGGTTTGCAGGGTTCCTCATCCGCAAAACCCACAGTAAATGAAGAACCGCTCAACAGAAGGGCATAGTCAGTGAATTGGGCCAGGGAAAAATTAATTTTTGCCCCCTGGCAATTGAGACTGAACTGGTTCGTTTAGCCCCATTCGAAAGATGTCCTTAAGGGCAATGTCCTTAATCCACTTGGTAGGATATTTCCAGAAATTCAAAAATATAGTCCTCAATAGTCCTGTTACCTTGATGTAGGCATAGGAGGGCAACTGCTGGGTTCATTTTAGGTCAAGTATTCTGTAAAGTTAGTCCACTGAAGGCGAGCTTGTTTACGGACGGACGGACGGACGGACGGACGGACGGACGGACGGACGGACGGACGGACGGACGGACGGACGGACGGACGGACGGACGGACGGACGGACATATGCTTACCAAACAGGAAACAATACTTAACAAAGACACATGGCAAACATGAGGGCTTAAATACACAAGACTAATGACTAGACAAGGGACACCTGTGAACAATGAAACAACTAACCAATGACAACACAGAACACATTGCAGGATCACATGACTAGAACAGGGATAACATGACAGACATGAAACAAGAACATGAAACAAAACCAAAACGTGACAACAGGTATATGAATTAGTGAATTCTCTTTTGTGTAAACGTGTACGACCAGAGTGCGGTCCTCCCTTTTTCACTTTTGTTATTGATTTGTAACTGCCACAGTGAGCATGGGGAACGCTGAGTGTGCTCTTCCCTTATGTGAATATTGTTATTTTCTTCTACTCTTAGTTTTATGTGAATACTTTTTTTAATTATGAATTCGGAAGCTGTAGGAAGAGGGTGCCATTTTCTTTGAATATGAAATTTGCCAATGTTTATGTTAGACAGGGAGTGAGATAAGACTGTGTTGTTTATTTACTTGCTTTCTTTTTGTTACCTTTGAGTTTGATTTAAATAAAGTCAAGTGCTATTTGTTTAATTTTGGGTTATTACCCAGTCAGTCTCATTACCACAGTAAGTACATAGTATGTTTATGTGAAACAGGACGCTTCCATGTAAAATAAAGTGCTTCCAATTTTGTTGTTCTGCTTTTTTTCTGGATCAGGGGATTGAAGTAACTGTACATCTTTTTCATTATATTTATTTATTTTGATTATTTCCAATAATTGTTACATCCTCTCCTACCCCTAGACAAAATGGGGAGGATTATAACTGTATGAAATTCACTAAAGTCACAGTATAAACATTCAAAATATGTTTGTATTGAAATATAAAATATCACAAAAAATATTATTAGACTTTTTATGTTATTTATGGCTCTAACAGAAATGTTAAACATACTGTTCAGTCCCTCTCTGGTTTCCTTTCAGACTCATACACGTACTTGTCATAGAGCACGATGTCAGGTCTCCAGATGGAGTCTGAGGGAACTCTAATGGAAGTGATGCCCAGGTAATGATCCGGATTCCATCGGAGCTTCATGTCTGTCCACTCCTGAATGCAGAGAGACAATGATTTATCTGCAAAGCTGATCACCAAATAAAACCGTAAAGAAAGCAATTGGACACATTGGCCATATATTGAATCTATCAAAAAGTTAACTACTATCAAAATGCAGACAATATGAAGGCAAAATAAAGAAAATTAATCAGATAAACCTCATTGGGTTCTTAAGTCCTGCTTTACCTGTTTTATCCACACATTGGTCGTCATCAGCTGGTTCTTCTCATCCTAACCAACAAAAAATCTGATATTATATCTGTGTTATTCTATGTGCCTTCATGTTCTGCTGAGATTGATTTTTATGTTCTTTATGTCCCAGATACCCCAATGTTGTACATGACAGATTTTATGGATTATTTACTAACCCCAGTAAATCTAACTCTTTTTGCTACTGACTCCAAACAGAACATAAAGATTAACAATAAATAAATTCCTGAACTATTTTAATGATAGAGAATTGCCTAATGTATATATTTTAAAATTTAATCTTTACATTTTGCCAAAAGGAGGAGAATGCTATTTCAGAAGGACTAATTCTCACCACATCCACCAGCTGGGAGATTGCCAGGCCAAATTTCACCTGCACCGTTCCATTTAGATCCTCCACTGGTCTCACCCATTTCTGGTAGTTGCTGAAGAGATGTTTAAACAACTTGTCTTCTGTCTTGGCATAGGAAGACAGCACAGGAGGCCCTTAAAGAAAACAACAACTTCATGTTAATCTCTCTTCCGTTCAATCAGGAGGTACTGGGACACTAAACAACAGTAATTAGATGGCAACAGTCTCAGATTCAAAGACCACACAGGCTTTTAGAAGGTGTGACAATTTGGTTGACACTTTGTCAATGAACATATTGATCTCGCAATGAACATCTCACATAGGCTTTATAACAAGCTTGCACCTGCACCTTTTAGTGTCATAATACAAATTCAGTCCATTTTTTACTGGGATTATGGGATATCAGTGAATATCAGAGCTTGAGCCTTTCAAAGCTGCCTTAAAAATGACTTGCAGTGTATACTTGATGAACTCGAATGAAGCTCATTTGGCATTGTTATTGGATCTCCAGCAGCTGCTGCTATCATGCCTATATCCTGATCAGATTTGCCTCTCAAGGCCTCCAAAGTCTTAGTCACTAAGGGAAACATGGTTTGCTAAACATGTGTTCTTGTCTGTGAGGGCAGATAGAGTTATGAATGGAGATTTATGAATCTCTGAATGTGAAACTGGTTTAGATGATCTGGATTGTGTTACCATCACCTAGTGAGCTGTCTCCTGCTTTAGGAAGTTGTATCCAAAGGAAGCATCCTAACTAAAATGGAAGTTTACATGGGACTGATTTAAAATGTTTTAAATTTGCAGTAATTCTGTGCATCAGACAAATGCCCTTCATGTGCCTAATTGAAGTACATTTGATGCCAAACTAGTTTGCCATGCATGTTGATAAACTAATAACACCATATTCATATCTACGTTTAATCTGCTGGCTTTTTTCACATATAGTATAAAGTATAAGTATACTACACTCACCGGGCTGTTTTAAATCTAAACCATATATAATATTTGGTAGCCAGCTGGAATTCATTTTTTTGCACGTTTAAAGCTGGATGTAATATTAGACCGATAAATCATCTAGCCTCACTGAGACTCAAGGGAATGTTTTGACCCAGAAGCCATAAAACACTGCAAGTGTCTCATTTCTGTCTAAAATGAGGTTGTTGACCATGGTGCTGCATTTATCATGAAAAAAAAAAAAAAAAAATGTGGTAAGACCCAAATACCTTATATTGATTGATGCATATCTGTGCAGATTATTCAGCTCCATATTTAGATGTTGATTGGATTTTACAATTGTATCTCAGCCCCAAAGCTCAGTTTCTGTCCTTATAAATCTGTCATTTCACAGACAACCACATTCCAGTTTCAGCTTGTTTTGCCATTGATCAATATTTGTGGTTCTGGTCTCCCTTGATCAATATAAGACTAATTAAAAAATGCATTAATCCTCAGGTTACACTGTTACAGCTGACTCATAAAGTGATAATCAGTGTGGGTGAACATGTGGACCATGACTTATTAAAACACTCTGAATCACTGCAGGCAGAATCTGATCTCTGCTCTAAACTCTATGTACATCTTCAAAGAACATAGTTGTGTTTTTTACTATTTTATCTTAGAATAAAATATTTTTGCAACACATTCATGAACTGAATTGACCATTACTAATTAAAATGCAAAAAAAAAAAAAAAAAAAAAAAATGACAGTGACAAATGCAATTGCAATGCTCAATTAATCGTGTATGCACTACAAGCATAATAGGCAAAAAATTGAAGACCGGAAGTGCGTCTTTTAGTAGGGATACGGCTCTTCCGGTTAGCTTTTTACAATGGCGGAGTCCGATAGATACTGCTGGACCAAATCTCTCCACAACCTGCCTGAAGTCACATATGACGATGTGGTTCGGATGGTAAATGAAAACTCTCAAGTGGAAAAGCGTGAAAGCTGAGGCATGGCTGTCTACGTCCTAACGCAGAGCAACTCGGTGCACTACAACAACAGCGGCGGGCCGTTCGCCAGTAAGGTAAACGTTTCTATGGTAACAGCGAGTTGGACCAATCAGCAGACGTTGCTGCTACGCTTAGGATTGTGGGTAGTGTAGTTTTTTTTTCATAAGATCGCGGATAAAACATGTTTTTCTTAAAACAAGGTTGATTTCATACGAACTTGTAGACATTATGGCTGATAATCTAAATCCTTATTGAGAAATGCTGTTGACCGGAAGTTCTGAATCCCTACTCCGCGTTCCGGAAGCAGGAAGTGTGACATAGGCCTATTAAGCAAGGCTTTAGGTCGTGCCTGCCCAATACGTCGATCGCGATCGACTGGTCGATCGCAGAGCCAATGACGGTAGCTCACAGAACTCAGCAAAAAAAAAAAAAATGCGCCTTTTCAGAAAAGCAATCCACCCTATCATGTCATTATATTACCATGTGCCCGCTGATTGACGTGTAGACAGGCCAGTCTGCTGGTTGCTAAAAAGTTTTTTTACACTACGTTACCATAACAACCATAAACTCTAGCGAGCTGATCTCGACAGTCGACATGTCACAAGTTAAGCTTGGTGACAGGACATGAATTATATGGACTTGATACACATGCACACATCACTATCTGATTGTGCCAGCATTTACCATCTTTTAAGATCAGAATGATGTTGTAATGTGTTTCCCCCATTTGGAATGAATCTGATATACATTTTGTTTTCTGTTTAACTCAATGATTAATTTTCTTTAATAACTTCACAACCAGGTATAATTGCAATCAGAATTACCTTTTATTTCTTGAAAGAATTACCCCCAAAACTTTGTTTTGGCTGTTGGCCTACTGGTCTCATCCCATGCTGCACCATCAAACAGTCTGTTTGATTCAAACATGTTTTTGTAGCATTAGCATTGCCTAATTGGACTGAACCATTGGTAATTTTGTATGGGGGTGGGGGAATATCTGGTAAACAATTTTTCCCTTTTCATTTCCTTTTTTTTTTTTTTTGGTTTAGTGTGTTGGTGGTTAAGTACCCATGGGTTTACACAGTGTTATTTGTGAATATGTTTAGTGTTTTATTATTTTTATTTTTTTGGTGTATAATGTGTTGTATGTGTATTCCCTGCTTGTTCATTTGGAATAGGCTGAGGGTGGAGTTAGCCCTTATAAATAGGGAACTATAGAGACTATCAGGCAGTCTTGGTCTGTTTAACCCTCAGAGGTCGGAGATCACGCCGGCGTGATCTGCTCGCTTTTTTCCTTATGAGTTGAATTGAGACCCGAAATACTCTTTTGACTTTGATTTTACAAAACAAGTTTCATACATCAATCGATTCTGTTAAATGTGTATTATTTTTGTGTATACTCACAATAAAAACAAAGTGCTGTGCTTTTTGCCAAATAAAGAAAAATAAACACGAATCGAGTTCTGCCTTCTCTCTGCCAGTGTAGTCCATTCTGAAACGCGTCCGAAAATGAACAATAACTCAGCGAATACTCAGTCAAACAGGCATACAGTCACACAGGCATGAAGCTTGAATTCTCTTCTTTTTAATGAAGTAATTTCTATAAAAAACAAATATTCTCATCTTGTGAAATCTGTATTAAAAGAGAGCGATTCCAGTCGAGCTAATTACATCTGATTCAGATGTAATGTGACCCCGCCCACGGAGAGCGCGCGCTATTCAAACGCAAATGGCTGAGGCAATCCACGCAATCCTGTGAACGCCCCCATATCAGCTCGAGAAAAAAACACAAGTTTATTCAGATCATTACTTGTTTACACCATCTTGCAGCTGTGAGGAATAATAATGGAAAATGTCCCCCAGAAGTGCGGGTATATCGAGGAGCGAGCTGAGGAATACTAGTAAGTTTTTTCCTTCTCACGTGAATTTCTTCACGTGGGTTTCTGTTTATGAATGAATGAACGGCAGAGATGCGCGCTGTTTACCACAGCTGGCAAAGACAGTTTAAATTTAAATCGCGTGTGTGAATTAATGATGATGTTTCAGCAAACTGTATTGCTATACTGAGATGAGTAAAAATCGACTGAAATATTTTGAAATAAAATGTAGGCTATTTGTAGAAGCAACGTATTAAACTGCAAATTAACAATATGCCCTAATATTTCATGAAAACAACGTTACAGTCAGGCGAAATATGAAAGTAATGAATACATAGATAAAATGTAGGCCTATAATCATTTTTTTTTACAAAGAAAGAGTACACTTGAAATATTGTTGAAATTGTAATATTGTTGTAATTGTAACCTTTTTAATAAAATGGCAAAACATATTTACAAGATAGATGTACACAAAATCTTAAATGGTCAATATAAGTCTTCTTCTAAATTGTGGCTCAGTCAGTGTCACACCTGAATGAATGGCTAATTATGCAGAGTCATTATGCAGAGTGGGTGGGACATTGTTGTAAACAACTCCTCGTTCACGCCTCCTCGCATATTGGCTTTCCAAGCAAAACCTGTTTTACATCAATTTAAATCAATGTATGGTTTTATGTGAACGATAAAGCAAGACAATTTTCACATAATTTTGAAGAAAAAACACTAGGCGAGGACATCCATTATTCAAAAGTCTTATTGAAACATATTTACTATGTGTTTTGTGGCCTTATTTCAGAAATTTTAGTTTTTAGTTTTTTCAATAACCATGCATAAACATTATTCTCTCAAAAATGAAAACATGTACATACACGTGGCTCACATATTATGGTAGCCCTGTTTGTGCTTTATAGAGTGAATTTACACCTTTGCCATTAATATGTTTATAAGCAACTGAAAAAAGCACAAATGTCAGGGCATGTCAGAACATCTCAAGGGCCCCAAAAACAGCTCAGACCCCAGAGGGTTAAGGCTGGAGGTGTGATGCTGTTGCGAATTGGACCGAATTATTTGGTGTAGCCTTTTTGCACATTGTTGCAGTTTTTGTTTTGTCTTGTTTGTACCTTTCAATGTAAATTTTTTTTTTTCTCTCATTATAATAAACCACCGTTTGGAGATCCACTGAACCTCTGCCTGCTTGTTCAAATTATTCTCCCTGACCACTTGGCTATCTCTTACAGTTGGTGTCAGAAGTGGGATAACCCTGGTCATAAACAAGCTGGATTATTTTTGCTCATTGAGATGCCACCAAAGCTGAGGGGTCAGCCTGAGGAGGGCAATGAGCAAGATCTGGGACAAGGTGCAAGTGGAGGTTCGTCTGCTGCTGAAGTTACTTCATCTGGAGGAGAAGCAGCCATCACCAGTCTTTCTAAGATGTTCCAGAGCTTTATGGAATATCAGCGAGATCGTGATGACAGGCAAGAGAGAGAAACGGCCCGTCGGGAACAACAATACAAGGTCCTCCAGCATCAGGTCAGCCAGATACAGCTTGACTTTGAACACACCAGGGCTGGTGTGTCTACTTCGGGTAAATCAGCTCGAGTAATGGACCAAGAGCTACGTATGACAAGGCTGGAAGACAACGACGACATTGAGCAGTACCTCACAACCTTTGAACGACTCGCAGAAGTCGTAAAATGGCCAAAGGAGGACTGGGCTATACGCCTTATCCCGCTGTTGACTGGTAAAGCACGGGGTGCTTTTGTCTCTATGGATCCAATATTGACGCAGGATTATAATGCGGTCCAACAGGCAATCTTGTCAAAATATGAAATCAACTCTGAAACCTATAGACTGAGATTCCGAGGGCGTGAGACTCCAGTAGAGGAAACTCCTAGAGAACTTTATGTACGCCTCAAGGATCTGTTCTGCAAATGGGTAGAGTTTGACAGCTGTGACAAGGAGGACATTATGGAGACTTTGGTGTTAGAGCAATACTTGCGAGTGCTCTACCCGGAAATAAGGACTTGGGTCAAAGAAAGGAATCCCTTCACTGCTAAAGAAGCTGCTACACATGTGGAGGCCTACATTGCAGCACGAAAAGGCCCTGGCAACTATCGATATGCAGGCATGATACATCCTGGCAGGGGTAAGTCTGAAGGAACTGGGGCTGGTTTAAACTCTTATACCACTAGTCCAGCCAAGATCCCGAAGCCCATCCACAATAAGACTTATACTGCTAAGGCCCCACAAGGAGGACAACATTCTGACAGGATCGATGTTGTGTGTTTTAATTGTGGAGAACGTGGTCATACTAGCCCTTTTTGCCCCTTGAAAAAGCCCAAAACCACCAGTCTTTGTTGGGTGCCCCGTCCTAATCATTCCCCCACCCATGCCCACAACCCAGAGCCCACTATAACCGTCTTGCTTAATGGTAAACCACTCACTGCCCTAATAGACACAGGTTGCTCCCGTACGCTGGTACAGTCTCAGTACATCCCTAGAGATATGTGGAATGAGGAGGAAACCGTCTCCATTGTCTGTGTACATGGAGATAAAACAGAGTTACCCACAGCAGATGTATATATTGAAATACACAACCAGCCTTATCTGATGGGTATGGGGGTAGCCACCAATCTCCCCTTCCCCATTTTGTTGGGTACTGATGTCCCTATTTTGTCAGATCTAGTGCAGAGCAGCACTTGGTGTGGGGTAGTTACAAGGGCCCAAACCCAGCATAAAAGGCAGGAGACAGAGATTAATGTTTTGAATGAGATGCCTTTTTCAACTGCTGACATAGAGGCAGAGCTTAAGCCCACTGATGAAGAGAGGTTAGCGAGGCGTAGGGAGGAGGTGAAGGGACTTATTGACAACGCTGACCATGTTGATCTAGATTTAGGGGAACCTGAACTAACCGAGTCTGATGTAATTATACCCAACAACTTAGCTGAGTTACAAAAGGAAGACCCCTCTCTGGTGGAGTTCTTTAAGCAAACTGAAAAGGGTTGTCTCTTGCATGGCCTGGGAGAAACATATGTTCTCAAGGCGGGCCTTCTCTATAGGAAGAGTAGGGAGGAAGGAACTCAGTTGGTTGTACCTAAAGCATACAGGAAGGAGGTGCTTGAGCTCGGACATACGATTCCCTGGTCTGGTCATTTAGGTTTCATGAAGACCCTTATGAGAGTTTCTAAGAGGTTTTACTGGCCTAAGATGTATACTGAAGTGAAAGAGTAATGTAAGTCTTGCCCCGAGTGTCAGCTCACAACTAGTTATAAACCTCCCTATGCACCGCTGCACCCATTACCTGTCATTGATATGCCTTTTGAGCGTATTGGAGTAGATGTGATAGGTCCACTAGAAAGGAGCCAGTCAGGGAACAGGTTCATTCTTGTTATCTGTGACTATGCCACTAGGTATCCCGAGGCTTATCCTCTCAGAGAAGTCACTGCTAAGCAGGTAGCAACTGCACTTCTCAGATTCTTCACTCAAGTAGGCATACCTAAGGAGGTCCTAACAGATCAAGGACCAAATTTCATGAGTCGCACCCTACACCAGGTTTATCAACTCTTAGGAATTAAGAGAGTAAGAACTACCCCTTATCATCCTCAGACAGATGGCTTGGTTGAAAGGTTCAACAAAACTCTAAAAAATATGCTGAAAAAGTTTGTTTCAGAGACTGGAAAAGATTGGGACAAGTGGTTGCCATACCTGTTGTTTGCGTATCGGGAGGTACCCCAAGCATCAACAGGATTCTCTCCCTTTGAACTCCTCTATGCTCACCCAGTCAGAGGTCCTCTTGATGTTTTAAGAGAGTCCTGGGAAGCATCAGCAAAGCCAGGTCAAATAAACATTATTTCTTATGTCCTAAAGATGAGAGAACAGTTGGAGAAAACTACAGTTATGGCTCGAAAAAACCTTCTTCAGAACCAAGCACGTCAAAAGGAATGGTATGATCAAACAGCCAGAACCCGCAGCTTTGAAGAAGGAGATGAAGTGTTGTTACTTCTGCCTACTTCAGAAAACAAGCTACTGGCCAAGTGGCAGGGCCCTTACCGGGTCCAACGGAAGGTAGGCCCAGTCACTTATGAAGTTTACATTCCATCGAGAAGTAAGCCATTGCAGACATTTCATGTTAATCTACTGAAAAGATGGCATGTGCGACCTCCATCCTCTGTTTCTCCAACTAGCACCAGTAAATCAAGCCCAGAGAAAACCTTGTTCATTCGAGCAGTGGAGGACGAAGAGGAGGTAGAGGAACAATACTTCCCTCTTCCTCGCCAATCTGCTCAACTAGATTTGGGCCAACTGTCCGAACATGGGAAAAAGCAATTACTGGACCTGATACCACCGGGTCTATTCAAAGAGACACCTGGTCTGACCAAAATGGTATCACACCACATTACCCTGCACAATGCTAAACCCATTCGCCAACCTGTTTACAGAATACCAGAACGACTCTTGCCTGTCTTTAAAGAGGAGTTAGAATCCATGCAGAATCTGGGGGTCATAGAGCCATCTGCCAGTGAGTGGAGTAGTCCAGTCATCTTGGTGCCCAAGAAGGATAGCAGCCTTTGTTTCTGCTTGGACTTTCGGAAGGTAAACAGTGTCAGTAAATTTGACTCCTATCCCATGCCCAGGGTAGATGATCTTGTGGAACGACTGGGACGAGCTAAGTACATCAGCACCCTAGACCTGTGTAAAGGCTATTGGCAGGTTCCGTTGACCCCAGAGAGTCAGGAAGTGACAGCCTTCCGAACACCATTTGGGCACTTCCATTTCCGGGTATTGCCTTTTGGCATCCATGGGGCACCATCCACCTTTCAACGAATGATGGATCAGCTCCTACGAGGTACAGAAGGATATGGAGCGGCTTATCTAGATGACATTGTCGTCTATAGCAAGTCATGGGAAGAACATCTGCTTCATCTGAAAGATGTTCTAGGGAGGATTAAAAGTGCAGGACTCACCCTTCGCCCTGACAAGTGTTTTTTGGCCAAGCAAGAAACACAATATCTGGGATTCGTTCTGGGTCATGGAATGATTCGGCCTCAAGTCAGCAAAATTGAGGCTATTAAGTCTGCTGGAAGACCACAGACGAAGAAACAAGTGCGGTCCTTCCTTGGACTCAGTGGATGGTATAGACGGTTTATACCAAACTTTTCTGCACAAGCTGCTGCACTGACCAGTCTCACCAAAAAGGACAAACCAAACAAGGTGGTGTGGACTGATGAATGTGAACTTGCCTTTCAGGGCTTAAAAGACACTCTATGCAAGGAGCCAATACTGCAGAGTCCTGATTTTGAACAGGAGTTTACTGTGCAAACCGATGCTTCTGAGCACGGCATTGGAGCCGTTTTGTTACAGGGGCAGTCAGGGCAATTAAGACCGGTGGCTTATATTAGTAGGAAGCTCCTTCCCCGTGAGTCTAGGTACTCTACGGTAGAGAAGGAGTGTTTGGCTATTAAATGGGCCCTGGACTCCCTACGTTATTATTTGCTGGGCCGAAAATTTAGACTGGAAACTGATCATCGGGCCCTGTCCTGGTTGGGGCAAATGAGAGACACTAATTCCAGGATTACAAGGTGGTTTTTAGCTATTCAACCATTTGATTTTGAAGTCCTTTATAGATCAGGCACCCAAAACTGTATTGCGGACTATCTTTCACGGACACCTCACGAGGTGTCTGGAGAAGGGGGGGAAAATGTCACAAGTTAAGCTTGGTGACAGGACATGAATTACATGGACTTGATACACATGCACACATCACTATCTGATTGTGCCGGCATTTACCATCTTTTAAGATCAGAATGATGTTGTAATGTGTTTCCCCCATTTGGAATGAATCTGATATACATTTTGTTTTCTGTTTAACTCAATGATTAGTTTTCTTTAATAACTTCACAACCAGGTATAATTGCAATCAGAATTACCTTTTATTTCTTGAAAGAATTACCCCCAAAACTTTGTTTTGGCTGTTGGCCTACTGGTCTCATCCCATGCTGCACCATCAAACAGTCCGTTTGATTCAACATGTTTTTGTAGCATTAGCATTGCCTAATTGGACTGAACCATTGGTAATTTTGTATGGGGGTGGGGGAATATCTGGTAAACAATTTTTCCCTTTTCATTTCCTTTTTTTTTTTTTGGTTTAGTGTGTTGGTGGTTAAGTACCCATGGGTTTACACAGTGTTATTTGTGAATATGTTTAGTGTTTTATTATTTTTATTTTTTTGGTGTATAATGTGTTGTATGTGTATTCCCTCCTTGTTCATTTGGAATAGGCTGAGGGTGGAGTTAGCCCTTATAAATAGGGAACTATAGAGACTATCAGGCAGTCTTTGTCTGTTTAAGGCTGGAGGTGTGATGCTGTTGCGAATTGGACCGAATTATTTGGTGTAGCCTTTTTGCACATTGTTTCAGTTTTTGTTTTGTCTTGTTTGTACCTTTCAATGTAAATATTTTTTTTTTCTCTCATTATAATAAACCACCGTTTGGAGATCCACTGAACCTCTGCCTGCTTGTTCAAATTATTCTCCCTGACCACTGGGCTATCTCTTACAGACACTACAGAAAAGCACCATTGCTTTCATTTTACCGTTGCTTTTCGTTTTCGCTATTGCTCGATTATCTGTATAGACAAACAAAAATTATACCACAATGAATAAGGGAGTGAAAGAAATCAAAAAAGCAAAGACTTACCATTTTCACCAGGAATGGGAAGATGACTTCTTATTCACGATGTCATACTCAAAGTGTGTCTGTCTGATCTGTCAATCCAGCATTGCACTTCCAAAGAAGGGGAATGTAGAGAGACAATTTAGAATGATTCATCGAACCTTTGATACAGACTTTCCTCCAAGCAGTGAATTGAGAAAGAGAAAGGTGAGGGAGTTGAAGTCTCAGCTTCTTGGACAGCAGTCTCTTTTCACTCGGCCAACAGCGAAAGCGAAGGCCGCAACAGAGTCATCGTTCCGGGTGAGTCGGACGATCGTTAGGCACAAAAAGTCTTTCCAGGATGGAGTTATGGTGAAGGAAGCCTTCACTGAGGCAGCGGATTCTTTGTTTAAAGACTTTACGAACAAAACAGAAATAATGTCTGCAGTCAAAGCTGTTCAGTTGACAAGAAATACAGTGACCAGGCGATGCGAAATGATGGGCGACAACTTATTGCAGCAGCTTGCTAAGGACATTGACTGTTGCGAGTGCTTCTCGCTACAGATGGACGAGTCTACGGACATCACAGACAAAGCCCAATTGTGCACTTTTATTCGAATGGTCTTCCAAGACATGACTGCAAAAGAGGAACTTTTAGCAGTTCTGCATATGAACGCACACACACGAGGGGATGACATCTTTGAGATATTCAAAAACTTTATCGACAAGAATAAGATTCCAGTGTGCAAACTGGTGTCAATCACCACCGACGGTGCGCCTTCCATGATCGGCCGCTCTAATGGATTTGTTGCCAAATGCCGAGAGGATGAAGCGTTTCCTGACTTTTTAAGTTACCATTGTATCATACACCAACAAGCGTTGTGTGCAAAAATGTTGAACATGAAAGAGATCATGGACGTAGCAAACAAAGTAGCCTGCTCTATCCGTGCTAGATCTCTTCAAAGACGACTGTTCCGTTTGCATCTTGAGGAGGCTGGCAGCGACCACTTGGACCTACTGCTTCACACGGAGGTAAGGTGGTTGAGTAGGGGGAAATTCCTGCAACGATTCCGCGATCTACTTCCCGAGGTAAAGCAGTTCCTACGTGACAAAAAACATGCGGAATACACGCAACTTAATGATGATCGTTGGCTGCTTGATTTGGCGTTTTTAACTGATCTGGCGAACTTGCTCAATGAGCTGAACGTGGAATTACAGGGCAAAGAGAAAACCGTGATCAATATGATAAGCTCAGTGAACGCCTTCAAGGGAAAACTTAAACTGCTTTCTTCAAAGATCCAACGCCATGATCTGGGGAACTTTAAAAACCTTGCATCTGAGCTGAATAATCAAGGGAAGGACTTAACGGAGATTGACAGTGCATGTTATGCAGAACAGATTGACACCGTCCTGTCAGACTTTGACAGGAGATTTCAAGACTTCGCTCTACTCGAGCCAGTTGCCACGTTTATGTGCTTCCCTTTTCGGGAGAATGCTGAGGTCGATGTCCTCGCTTCCGAAATCGCAACAATGTTTCAGCTCAGTTCTGCTGAAGTTGAGGATGAGATCTTGACACTGCAAGCAGATATTAACTTGAAGTCTAGGGCCCATGAACAATTCTGGAGTTTACTCACAGAAGAAAAGTATCCCAACATGAGAAAATGTGCAACATCACTGACTGCAATGTTTGGGTCTACTTACTTGTGCGAATCGACCTTTTCACATATGAAATTTATCAAATCCAAATACCGCTCCACCCTGACCGACGATCATTTGGAGGCCTGTCTTAGACTGGCTATCAGTAGTTATTGCCCGGACTATGCATCCCTAGTGGACTCCATCCAATGCAAGTCATCATCTGAATAAGGTACTGACCACTGATGTGAACATGTCATGTGTATGCAAGAAAATTACTACATGCAACTTATGTACATAAAGTTAATTCACTGCCTGAAAGTTTCAATGTTTGAACAGTGAATTGTAGTGTGATATAGTGTGTAATGTAGGCCAAATGCCACTGTATATGTAGGCTATGTATGTTAAAAGAAAATCCTAGTGTTAAAAAAAGTTACATTTCAATGTGAGTGTGTGTGTGTGCGTGCGTGCGTGTGTGTGTGTGTGTGTGTGTGCTACCTGAATGGGTAAAGTTACATTTCAATGTGTAGATTTTGATGTAAATGCACTGGATTGTATGAGAAATGTAATGTAAGTGCCACTGTGTATGAAATCACATGCATGTTGATTAGTAGCTTCTATTGTGGACTGTTACTGTTAT
Source organism: Scardinius erythrophthalmus (assembly GCF_964197995.2). Classification (NCBI taxonomy): domain Eukaryota; kingdom Metazoa; phylum Chordata; class Actinopteri; order Cypriniformes; family Leuciscidae; genus Scardinius; species Scardinius erythrophthalmus. Next base: position 39,588,261 of record NC_138228.1, read on the forward strand.
TACTGTATTTTTAGTATTGGTAAAGAAATACAACTCAATCATACATTACTAATGATTTAAGTGTGAAACATTAAAGCAAAATAGCAGGCAATATGACATTGTGTGTTCGTTTTGGTACATTAAAAAAAGACACGTAATGTGAGTAGTAGATCATTCTGACCCAGCCACTTAAAAGGTAGATCACCATTCAGAAAAGCATGGGCACCCCTGCTTTAGGTGGTCAGTTCTACAATCTAAGTGGTAACTGAATTATATTATTAAATATGACTAAATAAACATGACTACATTAGGTTACACAAACAAACGTAATTTAAGGGTCAGATACCTTCCTATATTTTCACTTTCTACAGTGGTTTTACTAAAGCTATATGAGCCCTGCAGCCTAATATAACATCTCTGACGTGCACTGTGTGTGCATTAAAATCATCAGTTTGTCCTTCAGTTCACAAATAACTTTTTTCTCAGCTGCTGTCAGTTAATTTGCATACCATAACATTTTGAAATCAACTAAATCCAAAAGTTGGATTATCTGTGGCCTTTGTGACTTCTTATTTAACATGCCACATTCTTTACAGTTTTATGGCACCTGATATTTTATACTATAAACATAACAGTCTTCATCTCTGTCTGGTCCTGATTGTCAAGCCCCTCACTGACTAACACAGAGCAGGAGACAATCCATTTTGGAGTGTAATCTTATCAGTGACACTGAGAACCTCTATCACAGAGAGGGTCACAGAGCGAGAGAGCTGTCGTAAATAATAATTGGATGAAGAGATGTGATGTGATGGACAAGCGACTGAATAACAGGTCACATTTTATCCCAAAATAATATTATATTATATTATATTATATTATATTATATTATATTATATTATATTATATTATATTATATTATATTATATTATATTATATTATATTATATTATTAAAGTTGCTCTGGAATTATCAATTCTGGCCAATCAAGCCATCCAGAGATCACGGTCATCCATGGCATCACTTTATATCGGCAAATGAAATTAGATCAACTTTCGGTCCATCGAGGTCGTACTGTTATGATGAGGCAAGGACGAAGCAGAGAGAGAATCCACATGCAGCAGTCATTTATTTAAACAAACAGGTAATCCAGAGCAAATAACAGAACAACGGAACTAAGAACTAATCATTATGTAATGATTCATGTCTGTGTTCTTCTGTCTTGTCCCGTGTTTAGCAGTTCCCCGTTATGTTGATTAGTCTCCCCAAGTGTTTTTTATTTACCACGCCCCCTTGTTATCTTGTTTAGCTTGTTTGCATTTGTATTTAAACCTCTGTGCTTCAGTTGTTGTTTGTCGGTCATTGTAGCTGTTTCCTGTTCCTTGTTCCTGTCCTTAGTTCCGTTGTTCTGTTATTTGCCCTGGATGACCTGTTTGTTTAAATAAATGACTGCTGATGAGTCCAGGCAGAGAATGATGGGAGATGTAGTCTGTGAGTGAACATGAAAGTCTGGTGCGGAGTGCCCTCTGGTGGCTCTCAAGGGCACTCCAGCTGGTGACCGTTACACAGACGTCCACGATTAAAAACATGACCAACTGATAGCTACTTTATAGTAGAATTTAAAGTTGTAAAAGAAAGAGACACTGACTCTGTTTTTCATGTTTAATTCTGTAAAGCGTACTTTAAAGTGGGTTATTCGAAGTATACGGATTTCTCAAAACACTTAACATAAATTTCTCTAAATTTCTGTTTTTTAAATTTTTTATGTCTTTACATCAGTTTCAGGAAACTACGAGGGTGAGTAAATGATGACCATTTTATTTGTTTAGTGAACTATCCCTTTAATTAAAGCTAAGGTATAGGCAATGTTTTTCATAAAAAAATGTTAAACTGGTTGAAAGTCTCTTCACATTCTGATAGCACTCAATAATAAAAGTGGTCTAAATATTTTAAAATGTACATATATCTTCTGTGGAAGTCTCAGGACCAAAAAATGTATATGCAATAATAGGATGACCTACCTGCTGTAAATGTAAATGCATACCTCCGAGCACTCTGCTCGCAACACTATTAACATCGAAATGATTTCTAATTCTGTTCATTATTATTGTAATGTTATGTGCTTTGAGATACGAGGTAATTTAACGCCATCTCTCGTGATGCTTTGCAGACTCTGCTGTGTGAGTTCATGGGTTTTAAAGGAGGCGTGGCTTTAGAGATGCTCTGAAGGGAGGGTGGGATCTCATGCTTTTAAAGCTAGCTTGCTATTGCTAGCCTCTGCGAAATTGCCTACACTAGATTTACTGAACAGTAGTGTTCCGAGATATCAACACACTTTAAACACTTTTTTTATTATAAATAAAAAGTAAGGCCTATGTTTTCTTCTCTTAATGGTCCTAAGATAATATTATATAAAAAAATATTTTAGAAAAGATTGTCTATATTTTATAAATAAATTATAGTTTCTTTCTTTAAATTTTGGGTTGAATAATGGGCATGACAGACTTTGTGAGATTTCATCCAGGCACAGATGGCATGAAGGTGGGGCATTGAGCCAAGGTCAGAGACACTTACCTAAAGAGGAGCAGAGGACCGCACAGCAGACTAGCAGGAGGAGAGCTCTAATAATGCTGTGAGCTGTTACCATGATACCATCAGGAGGAGCAGCAAAGCCACAGAGAAGACCTGCAAGCAGACATAAGCATGCATGCACTTTTTTACACACAAATACAGTCTGATCTGTTACTGAAGACTCACAAGCCTGTTAGCAATTAAACATATATGTGATATGCAGTGGAGACATTGCACATGCACCTGAATGCTGCATATTTTGCATCTTTCATGTGTGTGCAATTGATCACATAAAATGTTCTGCATCATGCACATGTGAACAGACCTTTACACAAGCACACAAAGCATGTACCTATCCACCTGTCTGTTGAGATTACACTCGCATTCACCAGTCTGCAAACACCCAGTGTCTCTTTCTCTCTGTTTCTCTCCCTTTCTCTTTCTTTGTCAATTTATTTTCCTTACCTGAATATGGACTGGAAGAGAGCGGAATCCTTTAGAATTTTTCTTTTCCATTTGGTTGTCGTGTGTCCATGCCAACCAGCATGTGTGTGGCTGCTTACTCACATACAAGCAGTCATGGTCTCCTCCAACTCCTCCTCCTCCTCTTCCTCTTCCTCCTTCTCTTCCTCCTCCTCCTCCTCCTCCTCCTCCTCCTCCTCCTACTCCAGAAAGGCAGCCCCACCCCCTCACCCCCTTGCAATTTCCCGCACAGGAAAAAACAGCCAATCACAGCCATGGATCCCTCATTATCTTGTAAAGTCTGCCCCCTCCTGTTCAAAAATATGCACACATGTTTATGAGAGTACAACAGAGGTCCTTCCATTCTTTTTAGGCTAATGAGCTTTTTGTGTATAGAGAGACAGCAAAGAACTTCTATTACATAATGTGTAAAATTGACAGGCTTGTTGCTTGCACTATAAATAACACACATGCATAGTACCATATTAAAGTAATGAAAATGAACCCCTATTTACTTTCATACTGGACATTCCCGGTCATAATGTGAACGATTCATGTTATTCCAAAAATGTTTTAGTAATCTTTAATCAAAAAAAATATAATAACTTGCTCGTAATTTTCTGCTAATCTCACCTAGACCTTAAATTGGGTTGTGAACTATTAATTTAAGTTGATTTAATATATTCACATATGATACTCAGTGGTGTATCGACATTTATAAATGACGCAGAGAAAACTGCATTTAAAACACAATAAAAAAAAAAATAATAATTAAAAAAAATAGCATTATCATATGGCATCCCCTTCAGTCAATAAAATTAAAATCTGTGCCATGTTTTTATTTTTATTTTTATTTATCCTTTATTTTACCAGGTGATGTCCCATTGAGATAGTCAAATCTCTTTTACAAAGGAACCCTGGCTTGACAATGTCAAGCCCATGTGCTTGACATTTTTTGCAACAAGGAAGTGAAGGAGACACTGGCCCATATTAGGTCACATGCTGTCAAGGCTCCATTGAGAGTTAACAATATAATTGTATATCAAAATGTGTGTGTTTTTTTTGTTTTTTTTTTTGTCATTTTTATTGCACATTTTGTTAAATCAATAACTCAAAGACCAAAATCTGTGTGTTATGCATAAATGACAAATTCCTTTTAGGATATGTATATTTTTCGTGTAGCTGGCACTATTGTTCAGTAATGGCAGGCAGTATAAAAGCCTTTTTGCCTGTGTTTTTGTGGTGTGCACTGAAAAAGAAAAGTCTTGTTGATTTTCACTTGTGCTACAATAGTTGATTTGGAATTCCAAGAAAGAAACAATGTTAAAGGTTTTTTTTTTATTTTATTTTTTATGTTATTTGAAACACTCACACCAGGGGCATTTCAGAAGCGGAGCGACTGGATGCGCGAGACCACGTGATTTTGCCTGTCAGACGTGTTTTTCTAACCCTAACCCTAACCCTAACCCTAACTCAAACCCTAACCCTAACCCTAACCCTAACCCTAACCCTAACCAAGGATATTGGTGTGTAATACGTTTGGGAGTTTGCACAGGGTGTTTATTTTGAATTTGACAATGTTTTTTTTTTACTTTTATTTTGTATTCCCGGTGCGACTTGGACACTTCGCGTCCGTCAAAAATAGACTACCGGTAGGCGCCTATATTTAGCAAAGCGGCCCGGAGAGCCGCTTCTGGGAAGCTTCTGAAACGCGCCGCGTTGTGGCCGGTGTAAACACAAGCATTGACTAGAATGGGCGTGATCAGCTCCGGTAACTGTGTCGCAGCCGTAATGCGCCGCAGACGTGTGCGGTGTAAATGGGTCAGGGTTTCAGTACTTCCAAGGCAGCAAAGTTGCATCTGAATTAGTTTCAAGTTTTTTACATTTTCACATGTGATTTCCAAAATAAATATAGTAGCACAAGATGAAATGGAATGTTAATAAAGCTTTTTAAGTTTTTTTTTTTTTTTTTAACCAAGTCCTTTTCACTACTTTTCAGATAGTGACAATGCATTTGAATGTGTGTGAAGTTTCAGACAATTTGCCAAAAAAAAAATTACCCTAATAGGACAAAGTCAGTTATAAATGACAGCACCCTAAAAAAGGTCAAAGGTCAGATGTAGAAAACAAATTTTGGAATATGATTTTAGCCATAGATATATGTATAATATAGTCATAATAATGTCATTTATTTATTTTTTCTAGCTGTGATTTCATAATTATTTAATTATTCATTTAATATTCATTATTCCATCTTAATGTACTGTACATTCATATAAAATCTAATGAAAGATTTATTAAAGCATTACAATCACACTATTTGTTCACATTATAATTCGAAATTAGGCCATAGCTAAATTGTGTGGCCATAACAAACTTGCATTTTATCTTCTTGCGGCAGTTTGCACAAGATTTAGACTTGATATAAAGTAATTACATGGTTGAACAGAGTTCATGGATAATAACTGCTGTCACTGGGCAAACACATTTGTGCTGTTTTCTTTTTGTTGTTTGATGTTCAGTGGATCAAAGTTACAGAAGGTCCTTTTGTAAATTTCCACTGCTTGTTATAGAGAGCTGTGGTTAGAATTATTATACAGATAAACAATGGTAAGCGTGTGATACAGAGCTTTGCTCTATTTCTAGTTTTGCCTCTCGTGAAGCGGAATTTGCTGAGGCGTATGATGTGAAGGTGGTTATGTCAGTTGAGGTGTGTGTGTGTGTGTGTGTGTGTGTGTGTGTGTGTGTGTGTGTGTGTGTGTGTGTGTGTGTGTGTGTGTGTGTGTGTGTGTGTGTGTGTGTGTGTGTGTGTGTGTGTGTGTGTGTGTGTGTGTGTGTATTTGAGTGTGGTTATACATATGCTGCACATACATGCTCTTGAAACTTAGTTAAAAACCTGTAATACACACAAAATCTGTTTGCTTTGACTCAAAGGGTCAATGTCTGTTGATTGAATTTATCTCAGTTTAAATGGCCAGTTTTGAGTGTGTCATAACGGTCTTTCTCAGAGACATTTAACTAATTCAACTAATTTTCCATCAGGTATAATTTTAAACACACCGCTGAAGTGGCAGAGAACAACGTTTACACTTTATTTTAGGGTGACATACTTACATTGCACTTACTCAGATAAGTACTGAGTAATATTAATTACTTTTATATTAATGTAATATAAAAGTAATTACATTAATATAAAAGTAATTAATATTACTCAGTACTTATATTAATGTAATATTAATGTACTTACTCTATTTATTTAAACATATATATTTTTTTACTTTAAACTGAGTTACATGTTAGGGTTTGGTTTAGGGTTAGTTCTAATTATGCATAATTTAGTAAGTACATTTAGTGTCTAACTACGTCACCTTAAAATATAGTCTTACCAAACTTTTCTCTTTGACATTTCTTTGGTATGGCATTGTACTTTGTACTCGTATAAGAAATAGAAAAGACATTCATCTCCCTGTGATAATCTATGTATGTAAGTACTCAGTAAACAAATCCTTGTGTGTGTGTGTGTGTGTGTGTGTGTGTGTGTGTGTGTGTGTGTGTGTGTGTGTGTGTGTGTGTGTGTGTGTGTGTGTGTGTGTGTGTATGTGTGTGTGTGTGTGTGTGTGTGTGTGTGTGTGTGTGTGTGTGTGTGTGAACACACAAATAAAATTATTTCTGATTTCTAATATTAATAATTTCAGATTAGGGATGACGTGTTTAGGCCAGTTTAATCTATTTTAAACATTTGCATTGAAGTCCAATTAATCTGATAAGAAAATGAAAGCTTTTGCATAAGTTCTGCTGGGAAGACTCAATTGTTACGTCACTTTACCTTCTCATCTATCCAATCACATTCTAATACTCGTGGTATAAAAGATTGGTAATTACATACGTTTGAGTTCGCAGATGCTGACGCTTCCATTCACCTCCATCCTCCCCACCACCTCCAAGATGGATCCTTCCCTCCATCCTCCCCACCACCACCAGGATGGTCCCTTCCCATATCTCACAGGGGGTCGGCTGCGCCCCTGCCTTTGTCTTCAGGCAGGATATGCAGAGTCCGGACCCTCAGATTGCGAGCTACGGACAGGAACTACGCCTACGCCACAGAACTTTATTGCTTGCTGGGCTGTTAATAAATGTATAATTATCACAGTATTTATTATCCCGAGTCTTTCTGGTAGGACTCAGTGTATCTCATTTGTCACTCATATGCATCTTTGTGAAATAATTTAAAATCTGACATACATAACTGAATTTGGCTCTTCAGAAACAGAAAGAAGACCAGTTTTATATATTTCTACCTATCAAACAAGGTTAGGATACTGCTAACTGCTAAACACAGTTAAATATGTAACATTCTGCTCACCTGATATCTCTATAAACATTTAATAGCCTATGCTTACAAGCATTCCAAAGATATTGATTCATTTATGTTAGTGTAATAGTCATGTATTGCCATTTTAGAATTAGTATGATATAAAGAAAATGTCATTTGAATGATACTTTGCTGATTGTTTGTATGAGCAGATTTCCTTTCACAGATTACATATTTGTTGATATACGTGCAGGACTTCTTTTTATAGCTATTTTTAAAGATAGAAGTAAATAGTTGAAAAGGAACATTTAGGCTGTAAAACAATTTTTTGGAAAAAAAAAATGAAATTTATGAGTATAATCGGCTTTAGGGGAAAAATGTAACTAAAGTTAGTCTGTGCTTTCATCAAATATAAATTCTATAAACTCAAAAATAGTAAAGTTTTTTACTTGTGGATACAAGTTCAAATATCCTACGTTTTGAGTTAGGCTGAGCATTAACATACTAGTGTTGTTGAACTTTCTTAGTTTGTCACTAGGACACTAATAACTCTTGACTTAAATCATAACACAACTTTTACAACAACATATAATCAAAAACATTACATAGCGCTATATATATATATATTCTGAATAACAAATTTGCCCCTGTGCATTGAAACAAAAAAATATTCAAGTGCCTCACCAGTGATCAAAGTGAGCGTGGTCAGTTTGTTAGTTAGACCCTCATAATTAAATGTGACATTGTACTTATTAGCTATTTAATATTTTAAGTATAAAAAATTGTATATATATATTTTTCAACTTTATCAACTTTTTTTAATTCTTTTTTTTAGATTCGATAGTTTAATCAACATTTAAAATACAGTTTTTCAAAAAAAAAAGGAATTTCAATATTTATTTATTTTTACAATGTTTAAAAATGATGAAATACAGTCTGTAGCCTACATGGTGAAATACATTTTCATTCAAAGCATTTTATTATTAGGTATTCATCAGTACATTTGTGAACACACTGTAACAATTGTTTTAATTAATTATTTAAAAACATGTATTCTGAATTTGCATATGTACAGTTTATGTTACATAAACAGTATGTATATTGTATTTTAATTCTGAGAGATTTATAGACTTTAGTAAAGTCATAAAAAAAAATCACAATATTAGTGACAAACAAATAATATAAAAAAGACACCCAATTTATAACATTTACATTTATGCAATTAGCAGACACTTTTATCCAAAGCTATTTACATTGCATTCAAGGAACACATTTGATCAGTTCTTGCTTTCCCTGGGAATCGAACCTATGACCATGCATTGCTATCTCATGCTCTACTGATTGAGCCACAGGAAGGCCATTAAGACTGCTGGAAGACCAGATCATCATACACTTCATCTGTGAAAAATACAAGTAATTTGTGTAATGCAGACATCATTGTAACTGTGCAACACAAAATGGCCAATTTCACACTAGAAATACAAGATGATTTTGTTTGTCGTATATAGCCTAATTACTGTGTTTTCCAGTACTATAATATTGCATTTATAAAACAAAAAAACAAAACAAAAAACAGTTAATTTACAAGAAATCTTTTAGAGTGCATACATACCGATATCAGAGAACTCGTCCCTCACTGCGACATAACTAAGCCATCATGGACATTGATTTACAGCATTTGCATGGAAAGTCAAAGAAATAAGGAACAAATAGATAATAAGACATCAATAATCTGAAAGCTGACATTATACATATGTAATTAATCAGAGACTGGAATATTAAATATAGAACAGTGCAAAACTCATTCGTTCGTTCATTCGTTCATTCATTCATTCATTCTTACTGGCTTACCAGACAACACTTTGTATTTCATCAGTACCAGCTGTATCAGGTTTGGGAATATAAATATAAATTTGTAAGAGAAAAAAACAGAACAGAAGCGAAGAGAACAAAAACTGGAAATTGGAGTTTAACAGTTTTTAGTCCGTTTGTTTAGCTTTGAGGTTATTGGTATGGTAGTGGACACCTAAATGCATGCTTACAAAATTAACTTTTATCAGATAAATATTTAAATTGTACATATTTTAGTATGCATCACTTGTTTCTGTGGAACACAAAATAAGGAGAAAAAAAAAGGTTTTGTCCATACAATGAAAGTCAATGGCATTCAGTATTATTTGGATCCCAGCATTCTTCTGATTCTAATCATCTTTCACATTCCATAGAAGCCATACAGGGGTGGAATAACATGAGGGTGAGTAAATGATGACAGAACTGTCATTCTTGGGCAAACTACCCCTTCAAAATATATACCATTGCCATTTACATTTATGTACAGAAAAATATAAGCAAAACTTTTAAGAATGAATATGGGAAGATTACTAAGCAACACGAGTTAATTAATATTCATGAGCTCAGTTGTTATAGGGACAGCGTACCCATTTACAACCCCTCTCCTCCCCCAATTACTTCTGTCACTACTGGTCCCATCCGAATCTCCTGTTGTTAATAGAAAGTAGTTTAACAAAGCAAGAAGAACCATATAATGAATACCTTCGTAGTACACGTCATTTCCTTTGAGCTCTGTCTCATTCAAGGATCTGTTGAATAGAAATTCATCAAAATGTAATTGAATATTGAATATATTTTAATTGAGAATCTCAAACAGACCTTTCCTTGTGGAATCCAAGGCATCCTATTAGAAACAAAACATTGTGAGTGTCAGGATTTAAACAGAATATTTCAAGAAAGTGAAACGTGTCAATGTTTGCAGTTGAGGAGAAAGTGCCACAGTACCTCTCTTTCGGATTACTGCCCAAATTCCCAGAAACAGACTGAGGAACAGCACTATAGTTGAGCACATTATGACAATTATGATTTTTGTCCTGATTTTGTCATAGTCATTTGTCATAGTTTTTGCCACTGTCAGAGAAATCCCAGAAACACAAAAAAATGTGTAGGTTTGATTAAATGTTACAATATAATACTGTATTTAACTACCCTTGTAAAAGAAAAAGTGTGCTTATTGAATGTGTATTTGTGGTGTACTTAAATATTTGGCAACTCTTTATTGTACAGTGTCATTGTTACATGTTGTTACAATAGTAATAACTACAAATTATGCATAATTACATGTAACTAACCCTAAACCAAAACCTAATCCTAACCCTATAGTAAATACATATAGTTTCTTAATTTTACTCAGTAGTTAAATGTATAATTACAGTGTAACAAAGGCACCTACAAATAAAGTGTATTTTTTAAACTATTCTTGCAGGTAATATGATATTAATGAGATTTGTTTACCCAAAATGAAAATTCTGTCGTCATTTACTCACCTTAATGTCGTTCCGAATCAGTAAGACTTTCATTCATCTTCAGAACACAAATGAAGATATTTTTAATGCAGTCTGAGTGATTTCTTTCCCTCCGTTGACAGCTACACAACTACCAATTTGACGCTTCAAAAAGTTCATAAAGAGATCGTAAAACTAATCCAGATGAATTGAGCAGTTTAGTCCAAATTTTTTGAAGAGACTATCGCTTTATATGCTGAACAGATTTAATTTAGGCTTTTATTAACATATAAACAACCAGATTGACGTGCGAGAACAAATAAGGTTAATTCTCGTGTTTTACACAGCACGTTTGAGCTTCCACAAGAGGTTTGTTCTCGCGTGTCAAGCAGGTTCGGTTGAGCTTCTGTTTATGTTCACTGATCAATGTTTATATGTGAATAAAAGCCTAAATTCAATCTGTTCATCATATAAAGCGATTGAGTCTCTTCAGAAAATTTTGACTAAACCACTCAATTCATGATTAGTTTTACGATCTCTTTTTGAGCTTCTTGAAGCGTCAGAGTGGTAGTTTGTAGATGTCAACGGAGGGACAGAAATCCCTCAGATTGTATCAAAAAGATCTTTATTTGTGTTCTGAAGATGAACGAAAGTCTTGCAGGTTCGGAACGACGAGGAGAGTAATTAATGACATAATTTTCATTTTTGGGTGAACTAACCCTTTAAAACAATAAAGTAACCTTTCATTATGATAAAATCATTATATTTTTTAAATAATCTTTTGTTATGCTTTAAAGAAAGACATTTATTTTCATCTGTTGGCTAACATACTAAATCACATGTAAAGTACTTGGCTATCATTTTAACTGTAAAGGGCTTCTACACCACTCTTTATCGCCTATAATTACCCTCTGATTTTAGGGTTAAGTTATGGGCAGGGTTAGGTTTAGGTGTAGGACTGTTTTTGGACAGGATTGTTGTTCCAGGATCAACAAATGATCCAGGAACATGTCTTACTTGGCAAAGTTACAGCAACATTATGGGTACTATAAATGTTTGTCACTACATTCGGTAGTTCGTACTACTGTACTTAAGTGGGTAAAAAAATAAATAAAATCTGAATTTCAGCTAATTGCATTTCATATAAATTTGAACTATAATACATTTTCATTTATTTTTTAATTAACATGCAATGTAGTCACTGAAAACATCTGTTTGTAACTATTATTTTAAAGTACTGTACATTATTTATGTAATAACAACTCTTTTCAAAGATATGCTAAAGTGTACTTATTTTTCACAAAGGTATATTCTCTCACTAAACTGAGTAAATCATAATAGTAAGAATGCATGGCACCCTGTACAGCCCTATAAACACATTAACCATACAAAAAGTTTGGTTTTGTTCCTCCCCTCCCATGCTTACCAACTATCTGAAGGTTGACTTTATTATTTCGATCGAGTCTCATTCCATGGTAAGGGAGAATGTTTAAAATAGCACAACTGTATGTTCCAGCATCTTCCATCCGGACCTCTCTGAGGGTGAATGTTGTCATGGTCTCTTTTGTGTCCCAAATATTGACTTTAATAGGCTTTTCATTTTTGATGAGAAAAGCCAAAATCATATTCTTGGACAGGTTTTTGTTTATAGGATTGGATGTTGTACAGTTAAACTCAGCATCACTTCCCACTGCCACCTCAGACTTTAGCAAATGTATCTGTGAATTAAATAAAGATTCTGTAGAGAGAAAGGGAACACTTATGGTTAAATGTTTAGCATGGCTTTTAATGCATTCCACACAATTTCAAACATTTCTCTCTCATTAAAGGCAATTTTGTACAACAGTGAGTCTATTGTGGTTAATCTGCACAAGTGTGTTATTCAACATGTCACATCTGTGCACAGGAACCAAACACACTCTTCAAATGTAAGCATAAATGTCTAACATCTTACCGATCACATTTATGAAGATAATAGTATTACCATATCCCATCACTTCGGTTTTATCCAACCGCTCTTCAGAAAACATACAGCTGTAGTTGCCCGAAGAGTCCATTTCTATTCTCTCTATTTTAAAGGTGGTGTCTTGTCGAGTGGTTCCGGTTTTCATATCTATAGCTTTACCATCTTTACACAGATATACATAAACTGTCTTTGCCTCTGACTTTGTAAAACCAAATGTACTGCAAGTAAACTCCAGTCTACCACCTTCTGGTACTTCTCTATTTTCACTGAAAATCTTAGCTTTTTGAAGCTTTTGGCCTGTGAAGGAAATAAGACGTTTGTTCATCCTAATAAAGTACAATATTACATTTACTGCAAAGGTGTTTATTCAGTGCACTATTCAAACATACCTTGACTCTGAAGGAATAGATTCACTGAGATATCTAGGAAATAATAATCATATATTTTCATAAAAAAAAGCACCAGCATTTTTTTAGATTTAATTTATTGAATATTTAAGATTTTGTAATTTCATTACTTACATGCAAGTAGAAACACACCAACCATGGCTGCTGATCAAGATTTCGTTGACTTTTCTTCTTTTACAAAATAACTTGTTATTCTTAGCTTGCAGTCAATACGCTGTTGCAGTGTCACTGCTCTTTGAACAGAATAGGCAGTGCTTGCACTAATCTATAGCAGTCATGCTGTGAAGGCGTTCTAAAGCCGGAAACATTGTCAAATAGCGCTGACAGGTGTATTTTAAATCTATTTTTAAATCTACCTCACACCTGATTTTTCTGATGGATATTCATTATTCCTCAACATACATTTCAAAATACTTTCTTAGCATAAAGTTCACATCCTTCCAACTGCTATTTCTATGAATACAGCGTGTAGCACAGCTGATCCGCACAGATAATTTGTACACTTTAAGAGTGATTATTTCGCACAATAACATAGTTGTGTGATATGTGGATTAAGGGTTGATGCAGAGTAAAATGACAACAAGAAAATTAAACCAAAGTAGTTTGTCAGCACATCATCCTTAACATCCAACACACAAACCACTATGATGATGACACTCCAACTACATTAATTATAGTATTATAGTACTTCAGCTGCTTTCAAAACAATGTAGCTTTCCAGTAATAAGCAACATTTTCCAGCGATGATCAGTGTAGTGCAATCAAACGTTGTTTTATTGTCATATTTGTATAGCAAATTCAACTTTATTGCCGAGCACGCTGAGGTAAACATACACAAACACGTTTCACTATATTAGTAAAAAGGACATTGCATATTTCCATTGATTTCAGGTTAATGATATTTCTTGTTGCCTAACCCTAAACCCAACCAACACAGGAAACTTTCTGCATTTTTACATTAAAAAAAAAATCACTTAAAATGATTTATCAGCTGTTTTCCTAATGTTGACCAAATATGTCCCGACAAGGATTCTGGATATTGCTATCTTTGTGGGGACATTTTGTCATATACACCTAACCACCCAACATGTTGGGTTTACATGTTTTATGGGGACTTTCCATAGACATAATGAGTTTTATACTGTACGAACTGTATATTTTATACTTTATAAATATATTTATAAATATATTTATATATTTATAACCCTACCCCTAAACACAACCCTCACAGAAAACTTTATATTTTGAAACATTATTCGTATGGTTTATAAGCTGTTACCCTAATGGGGACTATAAAAATGTACACACAAGGACAAGAATTCATAGCCATCTTTGTAGGGATATTTTTTCCCCATAAACTAGAGTTTATCAGGACCACACATTCATACACACACACAGCTCTCTTTCTCTCTTTCTCTCTCTCTCTCTCTCTCTCTCTCTCTCTCTCTCTCTCTCTCTCTCTCTCTCTCTCTCTCTAAGAAATAATGTGTTGTTTTAACTGTTCGTGCTTGACTTAAAATATTTAGTTTAGTTAACTTTAGTTTAATTAAGTTGGATATTTAAGTTATCTCAACAAATTTTGCAGCAACATTTTTTTTTACAGCTAGTATAGTCCATATATCACTAAATGTCCTTCTCATACTACAGTACTTGTAAAAATGTGCTTTGATGTGTTTGCTTGCTAACTTGTGGCAGGCCCGTCGCGACAAGGCAGGCAAACCAAGCAATTGCTTGGGGCCCCGAGCTGGCCTTGGGGCCCCAAGTCAACGACTGGTTAAGAATAAAATGCAATGACAAACTGTGTGAGCGCCCCTTTGATAGTCAATGCAGTAAAGTGCAATGACACTGTTATCGGGATCCCCCTCAAGGGGCCCCCCTCAGTAGTCGCTGACAGCAGCCAGCCAATCACGTGATCTCTGCTGCCGGCAAAATACAAAAACTCCTCGGCAGTCATCATGAAGCGGAATTATGCTTCAGGAAGCCAGAAAATAATAAGGAGGAGAAAGGAAGAGGAGGATACGAAAAAACAAGATAGTGGTAAGTAGGGGTGTAACGATACACGTATTCGTAACCGTTCGGTACGCATTTTCAAACCGAACGGTTCGTTGGATCATTTTTCCTGCCGACCAAAATTTAGTTATTTCAAATGTAGGCGCGTTGCGCGTGGCAAGCGCGCTCATAATGTAGAGACGCTGGCGCGACCACAACATTGCCCAACATCAAATGGCAAACGTGTAAGCGGAACGAAGCTGAGCTACTCGTTATTATTGTGCGGTTGACGGACCGTTGTTTATCAGTTTGGACCAGTGCAGCGCGAGCCGATCGTGATCATGCGACACTGTTACTACACAGCGCTATGCGCTAATAAGAGATCCAGTAAAGAAAGCATTTGAATTCGCCACAGAAGTAATAACATCGCTGCGAGATCTAGTGAGAAACATTCACATAGTTTGGCTGGAATAGTAGGCTATAATGCCTTCAAGTAACATTACGTCGGTTTTATTTTGACATTATGAATACAATGCAAATGTTAATCTTAACTAACATAAACATTTGTTTATAACTACTACAATACATAAATACAATTACATTTAATTTTTTCCCAGGAGCTGTTTTGTTTTATATGCTCCTAAGAAGAGTCAATTACAGCTCCAGAATTGCTCAAAGTAAAAAGAAATCATATTTTATGATGCTAGTTTTAATAAAAAAAAGAAGAAAAATAAAAAAATCAAGGAAATTGGCATTTCTTTCTTTTTGCTGTATCGAAAACATACCAAACCGTAACACATGAGTATCGTATTGAACTGAACCGTGAATTTTGTTACACCCCTAAAATAGCTCCACTTGTCTTGTACAAATGGTGTAATTTTGCAGCAGGTAGGCTAGAAAAAATATGTTTATGTTAGCTACCTGTAACCTGCCTGACGGCAAATGCTGCTTGTAACAAACAGTTAGTGCAACTTTTTTTTTCGAACGGATGGAATATGGTTACATATTATAATGTTTTTTTTTTTTGGGGCTGTTTTTTTTTTTTTTATGTCCATTTTGCTTGGGGCCCCCAAATTCCTTCAAACGGCCCTGACTTGTGGAAGTCTATGGTTATAATGCAACTTAGAGGTCAAAAGCAGCAAATGTTCCCTCATTGTGGAGGATGAGTAACATATGTATGTTCGCTTGGACAGTTCTCGTTAATGACCAGATTCCAAAAGGTTTACTGATTCAAGGTGGCTTTCCAGGTCTTTTTGTACCAGTCGACTCTTTTGAGTTAGATCTAGAATAAATCTATCTGTTCAAATTTGAGGTTGTCTCCCAAATAATAAGAATAATAATTTTGTAGCTTGACAAATACATTTCAAAGTAGTGTGACACTGAGGATTGATGCCATTGAACCATTGAGAGTGCTGTAGATGATTATCTTTCTGGATGTGAAAGAAAGAGGTAGGGGGAAAAGTTCCTCATGCTTGCTAAACGGTCCACTTGATTGTTTGATTGTCCATTTTAAGTTGTGAGCCCAACTCTTATTTTCAACTTGGATGGTACAGTAGCTTCACCAGTGCTGTTGCAGTGCATGCAATATTTTATGTACTGAATTGCATTTAGTAAGCAATAATCTATATAAACATTCAGCCTAGGCACTCCAAAGGCAAAACTCACAAACTAAAAGTTTAAAGATTAAAAGTTGCATCTCAAAGCGCTTTACAAGAACATACAAATAAAATACATTCTCTTTTTTTTTTTTTTTACCTAGATCAAAACATATAGCACATAAGTTTAGTACAGATATATAGCACAATAAGTTTAGCACAGATATTTGCCATATTACATGTTTATGCGTGTGCGACGAAAGTCTTACTAGCCAATAATGATTTTATTGCCTTTGTTTGCGTGGAGTATTGCATAGTCTCACTGATCTTTTTGTTCCAGTATACTGGGCTTGGTCGGGGGTTTTGGCATGCTGTGGGTGAGGTTGCAAGCGCTAACATTGCCATGGATTTCCTGAGCGCCACGCGGTCTGATCCAGTGTATCACTGTGACTCTGAGAGGGTAGAAGGAGCCACGCAGATGCTGCGAGAGTTCTGGGTCCAGACAGTGCTGCTGACCCGGACTAAAGAGTATCAGGGGGCTAGACGTAGTCTGGGCCAGCTTTTTCACTCATTACAGGTTGGCTAACACATCTATGTAATAGCCACACTGATTTTGATAAAGGTGAAGTGTACTTCTGCACCACCAATGTCACCAGTTGGAATTGTAAAAATATGTACTGTTTTCAAACAGGTTTAGGATATTCCCACTCCAATCTCATGCCATTGGTGGAGCCAATGTTGTGTCACAGTATTCACACCTTTCAGGGGAAATCTACCTATAATGGTTTCCTAACAGTTATATGGCTGACTCATAATGAAAGATAATCAAAGGGTCAAGATGGCGGCATGTGTGTCAGGTACAGGCAGGACAGGTGTGACATATTAAGATCTGTCCAGGGACAGCAGATGTAAAATAGCCTTTTGGCACACTGTACATTTAATTATGTATTATTAGTGTGCATTGTCCCTGTTAATGTTACGTCAGAAACGAGGATACAAATTGCAAGTGCAAAAACTCTTTATTGAAAGTCAATAAATGATGATGATGATGATGATGATGAAATCCGGGGAATGCAGGCGGTGGGGCAGGGACTTCGATGGTCAGACACGGAGTGATGAATGAAGTGCAGCATGCTGTGATGAGTGAAGATGTGATCCAGACATGTAACGTAATCCAACTAGACGAGGAACAGGAACACAGGAACTCCAAACGGGACACGAGACACAGGAACAGGATCAGACAACAACAGAGACTTCATGCAACGATCTGACAACGGAGATGAGAAAGCAGTGAGCATATATAGGGAATGAGATGAGTGACAGCTGGTGATGATGAGTGATTGCAGCTGGCTACTGATCAATGGTAACGATCCAGATACACCCACTCACACACTCACACACATGTAAACAACAAGGCACGAGACTAGAGAGAGACATTGGATCTATGAACCGTGACAGTACCCCTCCCCCTAAGAACGCCTCCTGGCGTTCCCAGGTCCCCTTACCTGCCGATTGTAATCATCGATAAGGGAGTGATCCAGAATGTCTCTAGCAGGTACCCAACTTCTCTCCTCTGGACCGTAACCTTCCCAGTCCACCAAGTACTGAAATCCGCGTCCCCTCCGCCTTGAGTCCAGCACCTGATTGACCGAATAAGTGGGTTCCCCCATCTACGAGTCGCGGCGGGGGAGGAACCGGGACTGGCGGATTAATACGAGAATGAAATACGGGTTTAATACGGGGTGAACCCTCCTGTACGCTGGAGCTAGGTTGAGGCGGACTGCCACCGGACTAATGATCTTGGTGACAGTAAAGGGGCCAATGAATTTGGGAGCAAGTTTATTAGACACGGAACGGAGAGGAATGTTCTTGGTAGAAAGCCACACTTTTTGACCAGCGACGTATACGGGAGGCCTAGACCGGTGGCGATCGACTTTGGCCTTGGTGCGCAACCCCACCTGGAGTAGAGTCTCGCGGGCTCTAGTCCACGTGCGGTGACACCTCTGGACGAAGGCGTGAGCGGAGGGGACCGCGACTTCGGATTCCAGACTAGGAAAAATTGGTGGCTGGTACCCTACGCTACACTCAAACGGAGATAGGCCCATAGATGACACTGGCAACGTGTTGTGGGCGTACTCCACCATAGAAAGTTGTTGACTCCACGAGGAAGGATTCTTGGAAACTAAACATCGTAACGTTCTTTCCAAATCCTGGTTGGCTCTTTCAGTTTGGCTATTGCTCTGGGGGTGGAACCCTGAGGACAAACTGACAGTCGCCCCCAGAAGCTTACAAAATTCTCGCCAAAATTTGGACACAAACTGGGGTCCCCTGTCAGAAACCACGTCTATCGGGAGGCCATGTAACCGAAAGACGTGGTCAACGACAATCACCGCTGTCCCCTTGGCTGAGGGTAATTTGGGCAAGGGAATGAAATGGGCCGCCTTCAAGAACCGGTTCACCACGGTCAAAACTACCGTGTGACCCTGAGAGGGTGGGAGGGCGGTAACAAAATCTAGAGCGATGAGGGACCAGGGTCTCGAAGGGACCGGCAGCGGTTGGAGTAACCCATCTGGAGGTCGATTGGAAGTCTTACCAGTGGCACAAACTGAGCAAGCCAAAACAAAATTGTGAATGTCACGAGCCATGAGAGGCCACCAGAATCGTTGCTTGACTAAAAATCTAGTGTGACTGACTCCTGGATGACAAGCCACATTGGAAGAATGCCCCCACTGAATGACGCTGGACCTCAGACCCTCAGGCACAAATAAATGATTCGGTGGGCAACCGACCGGAGGCGTTACCCCTTCTAAGGCCTTCTTGACCTTCAATTCGACCTCCCATACGAGTGTGGAGATGAATAGAGTCTCCGGTAAAATGCACTCGGGAGTAGACGGGCGTTCGGAACGATCAAAAATGCGCGATAAAGAATCGGGTTTGATGTTCTTAGAACCCGGGCGGTACGAGAGAGTAAAATCAAAACGACCGAAAAAAAGTGCCCACCGAGCCTGCCTGGAGTTCAATCTTTTAGCAGTCCGAATGTATTCTAAGTTCTTGTGATCAGTCCAAACGATAAAAGGTACCCCCAACCCTTCTAACCAGTGCCGCCACTCTTCCAATGCTAACTTGACTGCCAACAACTCTCTGTTCCCAATGTCATAATTGCGTTCGGCAGGAGATAGACGATGAGACAAAAACGCGCAAGGATGCATCTTGTCGTCTGAAAGAGAGCGCTGGGATAACACTGCTCCTACCCCCACCTCTGATGCATCGACCTCCACCACGAACTGACGTGATGGATCAGGGGTTGTCAGAATAGGGGCTGAAACGAAGCAACCCTTCAGTTTGGCAAACGCAGCCTCGGCTGCGTCTGACCACCTGAACGTCGTTCTGGGGGAGGTCAAGGCGGTCAGAGGTGCGGCTAGTTGGCTGAAGTTGCGAATAAAACGCCGGTAGAAATTGGCGAACCCCAGAAATCTCAGTAGGGCCTTACGAGACTCTGGACTTGGCCATTCCACCACAGCCTTGATCTTCTCAGGATCCATGCGCATTCCCTCAACCGACACAATGTACCCTAGGAATGGAACAGACTGTGCATGAAAATCTCATTTCTCCGCCTTGACAAAAAACCCATTCTCTAGCAACCTCTGAAGCACTCGTCGGAGGTGCTGCAGGTGTTCCTGGAGAGAAGAAGAAAAAATCAGTATGTCGTCCAGGTAGACATATATGAACTGATCTATCATATCTCACAGCACGTCATTGACAAGTGCCTGGAAGACCGCTGGACTGTTGGAAAGCCCGAAAGGCATAACCAAGTATTCAAAGTGTCCCCTGGGGGTGTTAAACGTGGTCTTCCACTCATCCCCCGCCCTGATGCGGACCAAATGATAAGCATTACGTAAATCCAATTTTGTGAAGATGGACGCTCCCTGCAACCTCTCGAAGGCTGAAGACATCAATGGCAAAGGATAAGTATTCTTTGCTGTGATGTTGTTCAACCCCCGGTAGTCAATACAAGGTTGCAGAGACCCGTCCTTCTTCCCCACAAAAAAGAAAGTGATGGTGGGAAGTTCTTGTCCCTTAAGTGCGTGTACAGCAATCTAATGTGTGAGGGGTCTGAGGGGAATCTTGAATTGACGTGCGAATGAGTGATCCATGAAATTACCCTCTGCCCCGGAATCCAAGAGTGCTTGACAATCGTGGGTGAGTGTTGACCATCTCAGTCTTACCGGATGGAGGGTAGATGTTGATGAGGTCTTCTCGGCGGAGATCCCACCCGGTAGTAGCCTCATACTTACTATCGGGCTTGGCCCTTTTACCGGACAGTTGTAAGCATAGTGTCCGGTTCCTCCACAGTATAGGCAAAGGCCCTGGGACCTCCGCTTTTCCCTCTCCTCCCGAGAAAACCGAGCTCGACCCACCTGCATGGGCTTGTGATCGTCGACGGGGCTGACCGCGTCCCCGCCTCCAAATCGTGGACCCTCGGCACCTGTCAGAGGGCGTCTACATGTGGCGTGACCTCCAACTCGGGATAGTCGAGCATCAACTCTGAGGGCTGAAACGATGAGATCATTAAGAGACTGAGGCAAGTCCAAAGCGTAGATCTCTCTCTGGACGCGGTCAGCCAGCCCATGCAGGAACATGTCCCACTGCGCCTCCTCATTCCATTTGCTCTCCGCTGCCAGGGTCCGGAACTCGATCGAAAAGTCTGACACTGATCTCTCTCCTTGACGTAAATCAGCCAGCATTCTTGCAGCTTCTCTTCCACCGACCGCCCGGTCGAAAACTCTTTTCATCTCAGCGGAGAGCTCCTGGAACGAGGCGCAGCATGGATCTTCATTCTCCCACACCGCCGTTCCCCATAAAGCCGCTCTCCCAGTCAGAAGGGTGAGCACAAAGGCGACCTTGGATCGCTCGGCCTGGAAAGTCTTGGGTTGGAGAGAAAAGTGCATGGAACACCGGGTTAGAAAAGCTCTGCAAAATTTTGGATCACCTGAATAGGGCTCAGGGGCTGGTAGGCGTGGCTCCGACTGGGATGGGCTGTCCGATGTTGTGGGAGGAACGGCCGGTGTGGGTGGCGCAGTGGGAGCTCGTAGCTGTTGGATCTGCTGGGTGAGCTCGGACACCTGCGCCATTAACGCCTGAACAGCGCGACCAGTATCGTTTAAATTCTTCTCTTGAATGTCCAGACGAGCCATACTGTTACTCAAACAGTCCTCCATGGTCGGCGCTGATGTACTTGCTGTATCCATTCTTGGTCAGATCGTTCTGTTACGGCAGAAACGAGGATACAAATTGCAAGTGCAAAAACTCTTTATTGAAAGTCAATAAATGATGATGATGATGATGATGATGATGATGAAATCCGGGGAATGCATGCGGTGGCGCAGGGACTTCGATGGTCAGACACGGAGTGATGAATGAAGTGCAGCGTGCTGTGATGAGTGAAGACGTGATCCAGACATGTAACGTAATCCAACTAGACGAGGAACACAGGAACTCCAAACGGGACACGAGACACAGGAACAGGATCAGACAACAACAGAGACTTCATGCAACGAACTGACAACAGAGATGAGAAAGCAGTGAGCATATATAGGGAATGAGATGAGTGGCAGCTGGTGATAATGAGTGATTGCAGCTGGCTACTGATCAATGGTAACGATCCAGACACACCCACTCACACACATGTAAACAACAAGGCACGAGACTAGAGAGAGACATTGGATCTATGAACCGTGACAGTTAAATAATCCTGAAATAAATAAATAAAATCTATTTTGCTTGGATAGCAGAAAGTATTTTAAAATAAAAGATTTTGTCGGAACTATATTGTGGGCAATGATCCAATAAATATGCAATTGTGCTTCAGGCGAATCAACCCAAGTTCAAGTCCCTGCTAATGGTCCAATCCCTATCCCGTTCCCCTCTCCTATCACTTACTGTCTTTGTGTCAACTGTCCTATCATAATAAAGATCAAAATTGTAACTTAAAAATCATCTTTAAAACACAAACAGATTAACATCCTCAAAATGTATTACAAGATTCTTATTTAATCAGAATATTGTTAGCAATACAAAATATATTAAGCAAACTCTGTGCCTATGTTTGTGTGTAGGACTTCTAGTCATAGTAACTGGGTGGAGATGCAGGTGAGAATCATTCAGTAATGAGATACAGGGTCCTATTTTAACGATCTGAAATGCAAGTATCAAACGCGAAACGCAAGTAACTTTGTGGGCGGATCTCGGGCGCTGTTGCTATTATACCGGCGGGATAAATAGGCTTGTTCGACTTCATGCAGCTCTGCGCGGACCGATCGGCGGCTGACTTGAAGCAGTGCATGCCGGTTAGAAATTTTGTCCGACTTGATACAGCGCCGACACCACATGACTGTGACATATGCCATCAAAGTACAGCGAGAGCGATACGAGAGTAGCCGGAGAACTCAGCCAGCGCAGCTTCTCAAGAGCGGCTGCACTGGGCTGCACAAGCTCTGATGACGACACAGCTGTTCCACGATTGGCCGGATTCACCGGATGACAACGATCACGTGTGTTTCGTGTTTATTCGAACACCTTTAGTTCCTCTAAAGCTCACAAATCAGTTTTTTATAACAGTAAACACACTTTTCATGTAGTTGCGATGTTATATTGTGTCATGTTTGTCAAATTAAAACTGATTAAAAAACATAGACTCCACTTTTATTAGTTATTGATAGTAGCTTATGTTGAACTTTATTCTTGTTCAAACAGACGCTGTATGAAACAGTACATAAAGTATTGAATGAAAATGTCTCTGAAACATCGGTGTATTATTTGGCAAATATTGCATTTATTTCACTTCAGCTGTGGTAAAGTATGCAAACACCACGTGAGCGATCACTACGACTATGGGAACCAGAAAGTGTCCGACTTCACATCTCCGTTTGCAGCTCCTCCCCGTCTGCACACGGCTACTCTCACCGATCGGTTACATCCAGCCGCAGCCGATTTCGAACACCTCTAATGCCCCCGACTGAGCCTGGGTTCTCCCAAGGTTTTTTTTCTCCATTAGGTCACTTGATGGAGTTTTTCGGTTCCTTGCCACTGTTGCCTTTGGCTCAGTTGGGGATACTTAATTTAATTAATCAATCAACAATACTATTGATCAGCATTACCAAACGTGGACGTTTTACACTAGAAACAAACACTGATGTACTATTTTATTTAATACTGTGAAGCTGCTTTGATACAATCTGTATTGTGAAAAGCGCTATATAAATAAAGTTGACTTGACTTGACTTGACTCTTGCGCCCGACGCAAATCTAAAATGGGTTGGTCTGAAGTAGCTTCATTATTCATAGGTGTGTTTTGAGCGTAACGTGAAATAAATCAATCAGAGCGTCATCTCACATTCCCTTTAAGAGCAGGCGCGCTTGTTCCATGGCAGATTGCTATTATAACGGCGGATTTGCCCGGCGCGCGCCAGGAGCAGTTCACAGCCAACAACAATGATTTCCCTCGTGTGTTAATATTTTTCCTTGTAATATGTAGCCTATGATTTGCAAAGATGAAAACTGCTGCTTCTGTGTAGATGAGATAATCAAAGTGTATGGGCGTTAGTGCACACGCAACATTATAGCCAAGCTTGCTCCCTCAAAATAGCATTTGAATAACATGCGCAACGCGTCACTAGCCGCGTTTCCATTACCCTTTAAATTGCGCAAATTTAAATTGCGAATTGAAAATACGCTTAAAGGAGAACTCGGCAACTCTAGCGAACTCTAGTCACTTCTTCGCTGATTTTCCCTTTTGTTGTCGCATGATTTCCCCACGAGCTCCCCCTACAGCTGTGGGGGGGCGTATATGTCACAACACGGTCGTAAAAAACTCACTTGGCGGCCTCCTCCCCCTTTCTACCGCTGCTCATGTGCGTTTGTTTTGACCGGAGCAAGCCAACTGAATCGTGTGGAGCTTTGTCTACCGAGGTGGGTAATCTGGTAATACATCATACATGCGTGTGTGTTTATGTTGAATTGCGTAAAGCGATTCGTGTTTCGCGCTCGTTCTCGTTCTCGTTCCCGCTTCTCACGAGACTTCCAATTTCTATTTTGCCGGGACGGTAGTCCCCAAGTTGCAAGGTTGGTTTTCCGCCTGGGAACGCTGGGGGGAGCGGGGGAAGTCACCAGTATCACCAGAACAGGTTGTTTAACCATCCAAATGATTTCTAGACAGTTTTATTAAGTTAAAAAAGTTACCAAGTTCTCCTTTAATGGAAACACGTCAATTTCGCAAAAACTCCCATTTATCGCAAAAAAGTTTTTACGCTCTCATGAGGTGGTTTTTCAGGCAATTCGAAAAAGGAATATTTCGCAAAACTGCAATGGAAACAGTTTTTGCGCATTTACAGTTACCTGACAGAAGACCCAGTGTAAGTCCATGTATAGCTACGCAAAAAATATTCATTTTATATTATTTTATTATAACATTTAATAGGCTATATTTAGAAGACACTTTTATGCAAAAAAGGAACAAAGCTGAGCGTGGAGCGCGCACTGCATGGCACAGAGGCGTGGCCGCGAACACTTGCATTTTCCTATCAACAGTGGAAACAACTTAAAATACTCTATCATTTCTGGTCAGACAGAAAATAATAATACATTATTCTCAACCACTTTTATTTGTGTAAACTCACAATAATAAGAAAACGCTGTGCTTTTGTAAAATAAAAGAAACAATCAGACGCACTTTCATGATCTCCGTAAACTGGAGCGCGAGAACTGAAACAAAATATAGCCTGTAGGCTAAAGCTTGAAATGTCCACTTTAAAACGAACAAATTCGAATCGAAAGCTAATACCTTCTGATTATGTAGGCTAATCCGTATAAAGTTGCATTTCTCTCTAAAAGCGCATCTGCTTAACAGCGGAGATGGAGATGTGATTTTAGCCGACACTTAGAAAACAATAGTTTATTAATTATATTAATGGCTCTTCTCATTCAGCACTGCGGGAAAGACATCAATTCCAGTTTATAATTTGGCCTTAGAAAACCAGTAAAATCGACATGTTTTCCATATTAATTTGTGAATATTTTAAATGTTTAATAAAGGGGCAAAAAGTCATAAACAAAGCACAGCAGTTGTGTGTAGCCAGTTCAAATTAAAATTTTGGTGTTCAACTTTGCGTTTTAAAAAGACAACAACCGTTCATTTTTCGTTTTTCAATTAGGGGTTAAAAAAGGAAAAACAAATAGACACAAAAGTAGCCTACATGGATAGTTTGGACAGAATACGAGACAGAATTCTTTATTAAATTCATAAAAGAAACAATATTTAGCCAATAGGAATACTGGATTCTAAATCTCAAAGAAATGCCACAATCGGAGCAGAAATGAGGGCGAAACACCCAGAAGAAACTCCTTATATGTGTCGTTCGGGGGTCTTTCCCTGTCATTAATGCTTGGATAACACGCCACGTCTCCTTCCATTAATAATAATAATAATGTCTAATGCGGTGGCTGTGATATTATAACCAACGTCCGTTGCCGTGATTTTTGGAATGACTTAGGGACTGTTCGTTATTTATTTAAGGGGCCACCGGAGAAGTTTTGAGATCTGTTGTCAAAAAAGACATTACCCTCCCTTCGCCAGCAATAATTTTTTCTATGACCCTCCAAAATTATTGTGAAAAAAGGCATGACCCTCCCCGATAATTTATTGATTAGCCTACTTCTGTACTGGTTTGTGCTTGGCAAAGATGTTCAGATAGCCATTGTTTGTTTGATTTTTAAACCATAAACTCTTGCTTTCTCATCTTACTAGGGCTGTAACGATAGATCAAACCTACGATTCGGCTCGTATCACGATTTTTCTCGTATCACGAAAAAAAAAAATCATGTTTTCGGTGCTGATGCGGTGTGACGCGTTCAACATGTGGGTGGCGTTGCGAATAAAGCATCTAAAAGCTGTCACAAAGAACCGGCAAAAGTAATGATTATTAATATGTCATAAATAGCTAGGAGACATTTTAATTGTTTATTAATAAACAAGTGTTTTCTGTGTCTACTGCAAAGATGAAGTTGACGATGCGTCGCGATCTTCTCAGGACGCGCCAGAGAGAAATGCACATTTCATAAGCAGAGAGCAGTCTGTTTTCTTTCGTTATGAATTGTTCTGTTTAAAAGTAGACATTTCAAGCTTTCTATATATTTCTCATGTCTGTGAGGCAAGTAGCATACCTTACGCTGAGTTTCGGTTCATTTATGAGACAAGAGTCCAGTTCACTCGCCCGCGCCTCTGTGTCATGATTATTTATTTTCTACTATATTTAGACTACTTCTTATTTATTAAATCCAGATGAAACATTGATTAAAATTAAGATAAAATTAATAAAAAAACGAAATTCACTTTAAAGAAAGACTTTGTGCTTTCTGTTTGAGGTCTCTGTGAAATTTTTAAAGTCGCTTCAGAGCAGTCATGTTCGTAATGGAGAACTGTCACGCCCGTAACATTTTTTTTTTCTTTTTTTTTTCTTCACATAAATGCGAACACGAAAAATAAAATAATATAATATTTTATGTTCTGTGGAGGCCGATCTTTATTCATCCGGTGGGTATATATTTTGGTTTGCACAGTGTAATTTATAGAATTACTAAAAAATATTTTGCCACCTAAAAGTTAAAGATTTTTTTTGTGTCACGTCACATGTGTATTTCCCCTCATATTAAATATAAAACGCATGTGTAGACTGATATTTTTCTATTGTTTGACTCCTTTCAGATGTTTCAAATAAATGCATTTTCTGAGAATTTTTATTTTAAGTTTTGACTGCAAATGTCACGTCCATAACACTGGAATCGCCCAATTTTAACGAATTTATCCTCAACTAGTTTTTGTGGTGTAGGTCTATGTATTTTATGTTAACTTAAATAATACTAATAGTAATTTAAAGATGTGGTAGCGCTGCGAAGATCGCGAGTCGTCAACTTCATCTGTCTAGCCGACACTGACATAAAAAATAACTGTTTTATTAGTAAACAATTAAAATGTCTCCTGCTATATTGAACATATTTGACTGTTCCTTACAAAACACTGACAGTGGGGTTTTTGACTGTTTTTTTATTTTTTTTTTGAGCAGCTGCGGACAAATTATTTCGACACACACACACACACATTATAAATAAACATACATAAAATGTTAGTATATCACTTGCTAATCATTTATGAATTCATGAGTTCATCATTAACTAAGCATAACTTACAACTGAGCGTTATAAGTGTTACCCTCACTATAAAAAACTAGACAACACCACTATACACAGGTATTAAGTCTCAAAAATCTTAATTTCAAATTGTAATAACAGTGTCTGTGTCAAAGTGTTCTCAATATTTTGTACATATACACCAAAATCATTACCTGGTTTGAGAGGAATATTTAGATAATATACAGATAGTTGTATTCATACACATTCACATCATGGTATGTAAGGTCATAGTTGTATTCATACACATGCACATCATGGTATGTAAGGTCATTTTTTAGAAAATGATCAAACTTCGTATGGGCATTTATTTATGCCAGAAAATAACATATATGACCTCCGAATTACGGGGACACTGAGGTGTCCTCATAAACCTAGGTGTCCTCATAATGCTGGTGAGTAACCTGACATATTGTCCTTGTAAACCATAAACACAAGCACACACAATATTGATAAACAGGATTTTTTTTTTTTTTTGCTTTTTTAATACAATAAAAAATTAATTTAATTTATTGTTTAATAAAATTATAAGCCTATTATTTTTAGTTTATTAACAGCAACAACAGCTGTAAAGATGAAGTTGACGATCGCCATCTCCGTAGTAGTGAACACGCCTATAGAGAGAAATGCACATCATTATTTCTTTTCGTTTTAAATTGTTAAAAAGACATTTCAAGCTTTCTTAAGATATATTTAATGTCTGTGAGGCATACGCTGAGTTTCGTTAAAATGAGATGCGCTCCTGTTTACGTGCAGTGCAAGTGACCACGCGGGCGCCTCTATGATTGTGTTGTCTGCTATATTTGGTATTTGGCAATTGGTTGATAATTTTTTTTTTAAATTAAGATACAATTTATACAAAACGAAATTCACTTAAAAAAATCGTTTTCTGCAAAACAAAACTTAATTAAGTGGTCAAAATCATGTCTGACCCGCTCCATGTCTCTCGATATTGCGTACTCGTGTGTGCGGTTCACTTTTCATAATCAACATAGATGAAAAAATAACATTATTATATTTTAACAAAAATGAAACTAAATGAGCTTATTTAATGGTAACAACACAGTAGGCCTACAGACTCTGTATTTGTACAAATTGCTGCACATTCATTTTATTCTGAATTTTGCACACACAAGTTGAAAGGCATTTGTTTGTGCATGCATGTAAAACATATCTGCAACATTTATCAAGTTCACTGATAATTATGCGTGCATTTATTAATTATTATCTTAATGAATAATGTAACAAGGACGAAGCATGTAAATTGTTTGTTTAGAATTTGGATCGATCATCGCAAATAGATCCGAATGAAGAAACGTACAAAACCATAGTAGAAAATGGGTGGGCCCGGACCTAAAATGCCCAATGGTAGCGCCGCGGCTGGTGGTAGCCCTACATTTTACACATCGTGGAAACAAAATAAGAATGGAAACTAAAATATGCAGTATCGCCCTACAGCGCACATTCTATCAGCAGTTCTGGCGCCTCAGTCCCAATAGCCTACTGTTAAACTCGACGTACGTTCACATCACATGTTAATGCAGCGGTAGAGTTACACTCACAGGACACTGTGCACTTAACAACAGTTCATTATTTGCTCGTGTTTTAAGTCTTTGCCGGGTAAACATTTCTTTGGCATTCTGTTCTGACATGATGCACTTTTTCTAAGCACGAACTGAAGTGCGCGCGCACTGTCAAACAGCGCCAAACTGGATTTTTGTTGGGTCAGACCCATCTGATATCGAAGGGGGGCTGATAACGCGAGATCAACATGGAGCTAAATGGAAAAAAATAGCACCAAACAAGCCACTTTGAAATGTTGCTGTTTTAATGAATATAAAAGTTGGGTGACCCTCCCCCTAGACTA
The DNA here is from genome assembly GCF_964197995.2 of Scardinius erythrophthalmus. Lineage (NCBI taxonomy): Eukaryota > Metazoa > Chordata > Actinopteri > Cypriniformes > Leuciscidae > Scardinius > Scardinius erythrophthalmus. The sequence goes on from NC_138228.1 coordinate 39,617,942, forward strand.
AAAAAAGTTGGATGACCCTCCCCTCAACAAAGAATAAAAAGACATGACCCTCCCCTATTTTCCTCCGGTGGCCCCTTCCATAAATACCGAACGGTCCCTTATCGCGAGAGAAAAAAGACGTTTTAGTCGCATAAAATCGGTTAATGGAAATGCCGTCATTTTGCAATAGTTTTTTATCGATATTTAGATAATAGCGCAAAACATTTGCGCAAATCTGTAATGGAAACGCGGCTACTGACGTTAGACTAGGTTTTTCCTGGTCAGTGGCGGAATTGTTTTCTAAACCTGCAAAATAGCACCAGGGAACGTTTGTGCCGGAACACGCCTCTTCTTTTCGCTGAACCGCCCCCGGGAGCGCAAGTTCATTCCCGAATTTCCCTAACGTGCGTCTGTGGAGGGAAAAGGTGCAAAAAAGGAATGATACATGCGTCGGTGTACAAAGTCAATTGCGCTGGGTGCAAGATAGGGCCAACAGAGTCCAAATTTAGTGAGAATTAAAATCATTTGAGAGTAAAAAAAAAAGTTTCACATTTCAGTTGGAAACATTAATATAGACTTCATAATGGGGTCTTAGGCATTTTCCATTCTCTATTTCCACCGGGGTCCACAAACTCGCAATGTAACAGTTCCATTTGATTTTCAGAAATCAAATTAAGAACTTTTTACACATAAGATCAAGCTGAAATGAAATATGATTTTAACAAATTCCACGGTCTTGTACCAAACCCCTTCCGTTTTCTTCAGATAAAAAAAAAAAAAAGATTAGACCCTACTCACATACATTATGTATTGTTACGTCCTGTAGACGTATTATGTTATATGTGCGTGATCTGGGGAGTGTAATACTTCCTTATTGGACGTGTTGTTTGTTGTGTGCTTGCTCTTTTCTCTCTCTCTCTCTCTCTCTCTCGCAGGCTGCTAATGGAGTTCTAGCTGAGAGTGTACAGGTGTAAAGAAAGTCCACTGAAGGCGAGCTTGTTGAGAACCCAAGTGCAGTATGCACAAAAATGTGATCAAACAGAAGACAAAAGGATGGCGTGGCATGAACTCAAAAACATGAACATGGACATGACGCTTACCAAACAGTGGTTACAGGAAACAATACTTAAAGACACATGGCAATTATGAGGGCTTAAAAACACAAGACTAATGACTAGACTGGCTCGGCAGGCATGACGTGAAGAAGCTCAGGATCGGCAGGCATGACGTGACGTGAAGAAGCTCAGGCTCGGCAGGCATGACGTGAAGTGGCTCAGGTTTACTGGATATTGCGGGGTTCCTCATCCGCAAACCCACAGTAAATGAAGAACTGCTCAACAGAAGGGCATAGTCAATGAATTGGGCCAGGGAAAATGTATTTTGATGAACTGGTTTGTTTAGCCCCATTCGAAAGATGTCCTTTAGGGCAACGTCATTAAAATCCACTTGGTGGGATATTTCCCGAAATTCAAAAATATAGTCCTCAATAGTCCTGTTACCTTGACGTAGACATAGGAGGGCAACTGCTGGGTTCATTTTAGGTCAAGTATTCTGTAAAGTAAGTCCACTGAAGGCGAGCTTGTTGAGAACCCAAGTGCAATTTATTTACAAAAACGTGATCAAACAGAAAATGACATTAGGACATAAGGACATATGGACATATGGACATATGGACACTTACCAAACAGGAAACAATAGTTAACAAAGACACATTCTTCTTCTTCTTTTCGATTTATGGCAGATTGCAACCATGACTTTTGAAGGTGCATACCGCCACCTACTGTATCGGAGTGTGTAACATAGCTCATTCAAATGTCCGTTGGGACTACTTTAAATAAAAAAATAAATCCTATTATATATATCCCTATATTATTCAGATATTGTACAACTGCTTTCTGTGTATCCTTTACCCCATCTCCTGTTGTGCCTAACAAACCTTCAAGGTTCCACTTCCTTCCTGCCTGACTTATCTTTTGATTTAGCCTCATCCTCTCATCATTTCCTACAATGTAATAGTACATGTACTACATCTTCCTTGGACCTACATTATATATGTAGGTATATTTATGACGTCGTTCGTCCTCGTTGATTTTTTTGCTATTTTGTCTGCTCCCTCATTCCCTTTTATACCTACGTGAGCAGGTACCCAGCAGAATCTCACATCTATCCGTAGTCTCTAATCGAAATAAACTTTGTTGGTTTTCTAGCATTAGATCTTCTCTATTAGATTTCATATTTTGAATACTATAAAGGGCTGCTACAGAATCAACACAACACACCACTCTGTCTGGTTTTACTTCCTCAAACCACTGCAGTCCTACAATAATCGCCATCATCTCTGCCGTATACACTGAAGCCTGATCAGGTAATATTTTCCCAATGCTTATATTCATTGTTGGTATATATATTCCTATTCCTACCTTGTCCTCTTCATCTTTAGATCCATCTGTATACATATCTAAGTAACTGTAATATTTGCTCCTTATGTACTGACTTGCCAGATGTCCTTTCTGTCACATGCCTGTCCTGTCTTGTGCTGCACATGGGTGTTTTGTTATTTTGGGCCATGTGCTCATGTCATTGTCTGATCCCTCCCACTTGTTATCTGATTATTGTTTGAGTTCTCCCACCTGTTCCCTCTTGATTAGCTCCCTTTATAAGTCCCCTCTTGTTTGCAGTCTGTGTCGGTTCATTGTCTTTTGTTTCATGTTCCCCGTGATCTTCCAGAGTGTTCTTGTTCTGTTATTATTGTTGTACTTCTTAGTTCTGTTTTCCCCATCGTGGGTTTTGTTTTGTGTTTCTGTTAATAAATACTTATTTTTCTCCAGCGTTTGAGTCCTCACACCTTTTGTTCTTAGTCTGCCGTGACAGAATGAACCGACCAATTATGAGGACTCAGCGGAGAAGAGAGGCGCAATCAGTCTCCTGTCCGCAATGGGAGCGGATTCTCCAGTTTCAGGAGTTAGTCTCCCTCCATCAGCAGGGGATGGAGGTGAGGGAGTTCGGGCAGAGGTTCCGTCGTGCTGCTGAAGGGCTGAACCTGGGCGAGGAGGCTTGCAGGGATCTCTTTAATTATGCGCTGGATGAACCGATGGACTGGCTGATCTGTAGAGCTTTTGATCACGTCAGTTTTGAGGCAATGGTGGAGGGTTTCATTCGCCATCAGGAGAGGATCGCCAGGGGAATGGTCTCTGTTCCGGTGGTTCCTGTTCCGGTGGTTCCTGTTCCGGTGATCCCCGTTCCGGTGGACCCAGTTCCGGTGGTCCCAGTTCCGGTGGTCCCAGTTCCAGTGGTTCCGAAACGGAGGAGGAGAAGGAAGAACCCCTCCATGGCTATTCCGGTGGACCCAGTTCCGGTGGACCCAGTTCCGGTGGACCCAGTTCCGGTGGACCCAGTTCCGGTGGTCCCAGTTCCGGTGGTCCCAGTTCCAGTGGTCCCGAGTCCGGTGGCTCATAACACGAAGACCATCCCGGAGGTTACTACCGCCCCTGACGCACTGCCCAGGCGTCTTGCTCTGCAGCTACTCCAGTTCCAGTGCCAGTTCCGGTGGTGCCAGTTCCAGTGCCTGAGCCGCTGGTGCCAGTTCCAGTGCCTGAGCCGGTGGTGCCAGTTCCAGTGCCGGAGCCGGTGTCTGTTCCTGAGCCGGAGCCGGTGTCTGTTCCTGAGCCGGAGCCGGTGTCTGTTCCTGAGCCGGTGTCTGTTCCTGAGCCGGAGCCGGTGTCGTCTGTTCCTGAGCCGGAGCCGGTGTCGTCTGTTCCTGAGCCGGAGCCGGTGTCGTCTGTTCCTGAGCCGGAGCCGGTGTCGTCTGTTCCTGAGCCGGAGCCGGTGTCGTCTGTTCCTGAGCCGGTGTCGTCTGTTCCTGAGCCGGTGGTGTCTGTTCCTGAGCCGGTGGTGTCTGTTCCTGAGCCGGTGGTGTCTGTTCCTGAGCCGGTGGTGTCTGTTCCTGAGTCTGAGCCGGTGGTGTCTGTTCCTGAGCCGGTGGTGTCTGAGCCGGTGGTGTCTGTTCCTGAGCCGGTGGTGTCTGAGCCGGTGGTGTCTGAGCCGGTGGTGTCTGTTCCTGAGCCGGTGGTGTCTGTTCCCGAGCCGGTGGGGTCTGTTCCAGTTCCTGAGCCGGTGGTGTCGGTTCCAGTTCCTGAGCCGGTGTCTGTTACAGTGCCGTGGCCGCCCGAGGGGTCGTCTCCGCCGTGGCCGCCCGAGGGAAAGTCTCCGCCGTGGCCGCCCGAGGGAAAGTCTCCGCCCTGGCCGCCAGATGGACTGTTCGCTCTGCCCTGGATGCCGGAGGGAAAGTCTCCACCCTGGCCGCCTGATGAACTGGCCGCTCCGCCCTGGCCGCCTGAGGGAGAGTCTCCGCCCTGGCCGCCCGATAAACTGTCGTCTCCGTTCTGGCTGCCAGATGGACTGTCTGCTCCGCCCTGGCCGCCCGATGGACTGTCTCCACCCTGGTCTGTCCCTCCCGTCCCGCCCTGGTCTGATGGAGCGTCTGGTAGCCGCTCCGTAGGGAGGGGGTAATGTCACATGCCTGTCCTGTCTTGTGCTGCACATGGGTGTTTTGTTATTTTGGGCCATGTGCTCATGTCATTGTCTGATCCCTCCCACTTGTTATCTGATTATTGTTTGAGTTCTCCCACCTGTTCCCTCTTGATTAGCTCCCTTTATAAGTCCCCTCTTGTTTGCAGTCTGTGTCGGTTCATTGTCTTTTGTTTCATGTTCCCCGTGATCTTCCAGAGTGTTCTTGTTCTGTTATTATTGTTGTACTTCTTAGTTCTGTTTTCCCCATCGTGGGTTTTGTTTTGTGTTTCTGTTAATAAATACTTATTTTTCTCCAGCGTTTGAGTCCTCACACCTTTTGTTCTTAGTCTGCCGTGACACTTTCCTACTCTCTTCCCATTCACTTTTTAGGTCCAATATATTTAAGTCTATCTCAGTTTTTAGAAATAACCATATAGGGATATTCAACAACTTCATGTTAATCTCTCTTCCATTCAATCAGGAGGTACTGGGACACTAAACAACAGTAATTAGATGGCAACAGTCTCAGATTCAAAGACCACACAGGCTTTTAGAAGGTGTGACAATTTGGTTGACACTTTGTCAATGAACATATTGATCAATAAACATCTCACATAGGCTTTGTAACAAGCTTGCACCTGCACCTTTTAGTGTCATATACAAATTCAGTCCAATAAAATTAATTCTTACTGGGATATCAGTGAATATCAGAGCTTGAGCCTTTCAAAGCTGCCTTAAAAATGACTTGCAGTGTATACTTGATGAACTCGAATGAAGCTCATTTGGCATTGTTATTGGATCTCCAGCAGCTGCTGCTATCATGCCTATATCCTGATCAGATTTGCCTCTCAAGGCCTCCAAAGTCTTAGCCACTAAGGGAAACATGGTTTGCTAAACATGTGTTCTTGTCTGTGAGGGCAGATAGAGTTATGAATGGAGATTTATGAATCTCTGAATGTGAAACTGGTTTAGATGATCTGGATTGTGTTACCATCACCTAGTGAGCTGTCTACTGCTTTAGGAAGTTGTATCCAAAGGGAGCATCCTAACTAAAATGGAAGTTCAAAACGGGACTGATTTAAAATGTTTTAAATTTGCAGTAATTCTATGCATCAGACAAATGCCCTTCATGTGCCTAATTGAAGTACATTTGATGCCAAACTAGTTTGCCATAAGCATGTTAATAAACTAATAACATCATATTCATATCTTAATCTGCTGTTTTTTTTTCACATTACTATATATATAGTATTAAGTATAAGTACTACACTCACCGGGCTGTTTTAAAACTAAACCATATATAATATTTGGTAGCCTGCTGGAATTCATTTTTTTTGGACGTCTAAAGCTGGATGTAATATAAGACCGAATAAATCATCTAGCCTCACTGAGACTCAAGGGAATGTTTTGACCCAGAATTCATAAAACACTGCAAGTGTCATTATACATTTATACTGCAAGTGGTAATAATACCTTATATTGATTGATGCATATCTGTGCCGATTATTCAGCTCCATATTTAGAAATTGATTGGATTTTACAATTGTATCTCAGTTTCTGTCTTTATAAATCTGTCATTTCAAAGACAACCACAGATGGTATTCCAGTTTCAGCTTGTTTTGCCATTGATCAATGTCTGTGGTTCTGGTCTCCCTTGATCAATATAAAGGCCCGTACACAGAAGCGTTTTTCAACGCGTATTTTGTGTTCACACCCAAGCGATTTTCGCTGACGATGAGCCGAGTGAACATGCAAATTCATTCCCTGACATTAGATGGCGCTTAATACCACTCCATAACAGTTCTCTTTTATCAAGATTTTTGTAGTCGCTGTCGTGTTTGTCATAGTTCTTTATGTTCCGACACCAACGAGACCAGCAGCTCTACATTCATCTTGCCTTGCATCTTCCTCGTCTTATTTCTTCCCGGCAGTGTTTAGACGCTACTCGGCATATATCTTCTTCGCCGTTACGTATGTGTGCTCGGCAAGACTGTTTTGTGCGCCCCCAAGTTGTGTTTTACTGTAACTTCAGAAGCTCCAGACACGTGAGCAAAAGCGCCAATCTCATTGGTCGGATAGTTTTTGACGTGGCGCGTCAAACCAAAAAAAACGAACCCGAGGCGTTTTTTTTTTTAAAATGACGCTTTTACGCGTGCCGTTTTTCGCGTCGGTGTGAACACTCACATTGGCGCCCTTTGTTTAATTACGAGGCGTTAAACGTCGGCGAATATCGTGCGCGAAATTCGTCCCGGTGTGAACAGGCCTTCAGACTAATTAAAAAATGCATTAATCCTCAGGTCACACAGTTACAGCTATCAGTGTAATCAGTGTGGGTGAACATGTGGACCATGACTTATTAAAACACTCTGAATCACTGCAGGCAGAATCTGATCTCTGCTTTAAACTCTATGTACATCTTCAAAGAACATAGTTGTGTTTTTTACTATTTTATCTGAAACTGAATTGACCATTACTAATTAAAATGCAAAAACAATGACAGTGACAAATTCAGTTGCAATGCTCAATTAATCGTGTATGCACTACAAGCATAATTACGCAAGGCTTTAGGTGGTCAGTTCTACAATCTAAGTGGTAACTGAATTATATTATTAAATATGACTAAATCAACATGACTACATTAGGTTACACAAACAAACGTAATTTAAGGGTCAGATACCTTCCTATATTTTCACTTTCTACAGTGGTTTTACTAAAGCTATATGAGCCCTGCAGCCTAATATAACATCTCTGACGTGCACTGTGTGTGCATTAAAATCATCAGTTTGGCCTTCAGTTCACAAATAACTTTTTTCTCAGCTGCTGTCAGTTAATTTGCATAACATAACATTTTGAAATCAACTAAATCCAAAAGCTGGATTATCTGTGGCCTTTGTGACTTCTTATTTAACATGCCACCTTGTTTACAGTTTTATGGCACCTGATATTTTATACTATAAACATAAAAGTCTTCATCTCTGTCTGGTTCGCGGCAAGCGAAACTGCAGCCAGAGATGTGCACGCTCAGTAGACAAAAGTTTTCTTTTTTTTATCTTACGTGGAGTTTGCGTTGGTGTTTGAAATGAACTACAAGCAGGTCTCTTACAATCCATCTTCTACGGAGAATGGCGAGAATACACAAACCTGCCAGGCATAGCTATGTGAGCGTGCCGTGAACGCGCATGACGTCACGCCCAGTCAAAAATTCTGGCCCGAATCGCTCTTATTTATTTTACTTTACAGGATTATAGAGACAATCTCAGTGATCAGAGAAGGGCTCATTCAGCCCATCAGGCAATTGTTTAAGCATGTATGGGTTAGAAAACGGGTATTTTTAACATGAAAAGTTGCTTAATGCAGTGGGTTATTTGAATAATGCGTGTATATTTTGAAGTGTTGAAACCAAACCGTTTTGGGAACAATTGCCTTCCATTTTATGAACAAAAAAAAAAACAGATTTCTCAAAATACTCAAAATACACAAATTTCTGTGTTTTCTTTTTTTTTTTTTTTTTTTTTTTTATTATGTTTTTACATCATACAGTTTCAGGAAACTACGAGGGTGAGTAAATGATGACCATTTAATTTTTTTTGTGAACCATCACTTTAATTAAAGCTAAGGTATAGGCAATGTTTTTCATAAAAAAAATTGTTATACTGGTTGAAAGTCTCTTCACATTCTGATAGCACTCAATAATAGAAGTGGTCTAAATATTTTAAAATGTACATATCTTCTGTGAAAGTCTCAGGACCAAAAAATGTATATGCAATAATAGGATGACCTACCTGCTGTAACATATGTATATGCATACCTCCGAGCACCCTGCTCGCAACACTATTAACGTCGAAATGATTTCTAATTCTGTTCATTATTATTGTAATGTTATGTGCTTTGAGATACGAGGTAATTTAACGTCATCTCTCGTGATGCTTTGCAGACTCTGCTGTGTGAGTTCATGGGTTTTAAAGGAGGCGTGGCTTTAGAGATGCTCTGAAGGGAGGGTGGGATCTCATGCTTTCAAAGCTAGCTTGCTATTGCTAGCCTCTGCGAAATTGCCTACACTAGATTTACTGAACAGTAGTGTTCCGAGATATCAGCACACTTGAAACACTTTTTTATTAAAAATAAAAAGTAAGGCCTATTTTTTTCTTCTCTTAATGGTCCTAAGATAATATTCTATGAAATTTATTTTAGAAATTGTCTATATTTTATATATAAATTATAGTTTCTTTCTTTAAATTTTGGGTTGAATAATGGGCATGACAGGCTTTGTGAGATTTCATCCAGGCACAGATGGCATGAAGGTGGGGCATTGAGCCAAGGTCAGAGACACTTACCTAAAGAGGAGCAGAGGACCGCAGCAGACTAGCAGGAGGAGAGCTCTAATAATGCTGTGAGCTGTTACCATGATACCATCAGGAGCAGCAAAGCCACAGAGAAGACCTGCAAGCAGACATAAGCATGATAAGCATATCAGGCATAATGATATGACGCAGCGCATACCGCCTGATAATAGGCTACTGAGCTGGGGACTATTTTCAGGCGCTGCGTCATATCATTACGCCTGCTGCACTCATGGTACGGCAGTAAAGTTTCTTGATTATTACGCAGGAATGAGAGTATAGTTCCTAGCCATATCAGCCTAGAAAATCACAAATTTTCATTTTCCGTCGGTCTTAGTACACAATGTAACTACAGAAGAGTCAAGTTTTAAATAGGAAAAATATCGAAACTCTTTGTTCATTTTTTTTAGAGAGATGTTAATGGTCTTGTCCGGTTCAATTCATTATGCTAAGCTATGCTAAAAGTGGGACCCCCAGACCCAGAGATCGGCTGAATGGATTCGAAAACGGTAAAACTCAACTGTTTAACTCTGGGGGAGTTGTAAAATGAGCCTATTTCCAAAAAAAGTGGAGTATCCCTTTAAGACGCTTAATGTGAGTGATATTAAAGCACCAAATTTAGTACACAATATAGGCCTACCTTATTAATAAAGCATACTTTATAGAGGCAAACAGATTAAATCAGATTATGAACAACACCCATAGAAAACCATTATAAAACGCTTAACGTGATAACATGCAATAGCGCGTTGCATGTTAAATAAGGTGTATTGGCTACTCAGTTTAAATATCACCATCTTACTGCATTGACATTAAGCTTTTTCTTTATAATATGCTCTATGGGAGGAAAACTATATAGCCTACAGACAAGAGCCTATATGAACGCCTATATCAGCCTATATGAAATGTGGTGCTTCAATATCACTCACATTAAGCGTCTTAAATGGGGAAGAACGCTTGATTACGCTGCCATTGTCTGTTTTAGCAGAATACTGCCTTCTAGTGGCAGCAGGTTTTCTCAGACATCTGTTTGTGGATCGTGCAAGGCGAAACCGGCGAAATGAAAGTCTCAAAATCCAAATGAGTCAAATAGGATCGACTCAGAAACAAATTCTGGCCTACATTAATACAAAATCGAGGTTTTGTATTAACAACTAGGCTATGTCTCTATTTGTATCCTACAAATTTTGGATTTTGCACACCCAAGTTGTATTGTATTAGTTTAAATGTAGTGATGCACATTTGTTAATTTGTCAAATAGATGGGTAGTTGTGCACACATTAATAATTAGCACCAGACCTATTCATTTGTAGTTGTTTGTGTGTGGGTTGTGAAATGCTTAAAAACAGCTAAAAGAAAGTCTCAAAATCCAAATGAATCAAATGTGATCGACTCAGAAAAGACGTTAATGAATGCACGCGTGTCACCTGATCCACACATGCACATCTTCTTTGTTACATGCGCAAATTATGATATACTAATACAATTGTTTTCCTTTGTATTAGTGTATCATAATTTGCACATCTTCTTTGTTACATGCGCAAATTATGATACACTAATACAAAGAAAAACAATTGTATTCACAAAAATGTCTCTATTTGTGCAAATTGCTACACATTCACTCAATTTAGAATTTTGCAAACGCAAGTTGAAAGGCATGGATAAAACATTTCTGCAACATGTATCAAGTTTATTGATAATTGTTCTTGCACGTGTTAATCATTTTGATACTATATTCATCCCATAGGAATCTTTTAGAATTTTTCTTTTCCATTTGGTTGTCGTGTGTCCATGCCAACCAGCATGTGTGTGGCTGCTTACTCACATACAAGCAGTCATGGGCTGCATTCGAAACCGCATACTCAATGAGCAGACTACTTAATTTCAATAAGTACTTACTTAACAAGCGCTAAAAGAGTAGGTACTTTATAGCCTGATCTCGTTAAGTATGAATGCGAACCGGACATCTGCCATGTTGACGTTATCATGTGACCTACTACGACGCGTTATCACACGCAACAACTAAAAAGATTTTAACTTAGCTGGAGCTCCCCTGTTATACATAATAAAACGTGTTTTTACAGCAAAATCACAACTATACTATGCTGTGTAACATCTTTACACTTTCAACAATTCAACAGTTTACTCTACAGTAGTTCAACACATGCAATTTTAGATTCAGATTCAGATTCAGATTCAGAAGTTTTATTGTCATTAAATGAACAACGAAATTTTAGCAGCACTTTCACCTAGTACACACATAATCTAAAAATTTTACAGACAGAATTTTAAATAGTAAGAACACACAAAAATACAATAGAACATTTATAAATTAAAATATATGTAATGTTATTGCACATATACCGTATATTGTGAATGTATGTGTGTGTGTACATGTGGGGGGAGAACAGTCAGTGACCCTGTGTGTTCAGTATTGTGATGGCTTGTGGAAAGAAGCTGTTTCTGAGTCTGTTTGTTCTAGTCCTGATAGACCTGTAGCGCCTGCCTGAGGGCAGCAGATCAAACATGGGATAAGCTGGATGGGTGCAGTCTTTAATGATGGCCTTTGCTCTGTTGAGGCAACGGGATAAGTAGATGTCCTTTAGGGAGGGAAGGGTGCAGCCAATGATCCTCTCTGCAGTATTTACCACTCTCTGGAGCTTCTTCCGATCTGCCTCTGTGCAGTGGGAAAACCACACCGTGATGCAGTAAGTTAAGATGCTCTCGACGGTGGAGCGGTAGAAGGTCACTAGCAGCTCCTTCCCGATGTTGTTCCTCCTGAGCACTCTCAGGAAGTGCAGACGTTGCTGTGCTTTTTTGAAGACAGCAGTAGTGTTTCCTGACCATGAGAGGTCGGCAGATATTATGGTGCCCAAAAAGGTGAAAGCGTAGACCCTCTCTACGCAGTCTCCGTTAATGCAGAGAGGGCTCAGGTCTGCCCGGTGTCTCCTGAAGTCCAGAATGATTTCTTTTGTTTTTGAGGTGTTGAGAGTCAAGTTGTTTGCCAGACACCACTTGGACACTTTCAAAACCTCATCCCTGTAGGCTGACTCATCACCTTCAGAGATCAACCCCACCACCGTTGTGTCATCCGCGAACTTCAGTATGGTATTACTGGACTGGACGGGTCTACAGTCGGCGGTGTAGAGGGTATAGAGTAGTGGGCTCAACACACACCCTTGTGGGGAGCCCGTGCTCAGAGATCTAGTGGCGGAGAGGTTATGTCCAAGTTTTACTGATTGTGGTCTGTTTGTGAGAAAGTCCTTAATCCAGGAGCAGGTGAGTGGGTGGAGTCCTAGATCAGTCAGTTTGCTGACCAGGATATCAGGGATGATAGTGTTGAAGGCTGAGCTATAATCAATAAAGAGCAACCTAACATAGCTCCCTCTGTGCTCCAGGTGGCTCAGTGCTGTGTGTAGGGTGATGGCTATGGCATCTTCAGTTGACCTATTTGCCTTGTAAGCGAATTGATGGGGATCGAACGAGGGAGGGAGGCAACCTTTAATGTGACCCAAGACCAACCGTTCCAGGCATTTGGTGACGATAGGTGTAAGTGCCACTGGGCGGTAGTCATTGAGGCTGGTTATATTTGATTTTTTGGGTACCGGGATGATGGTAGTCGACTTTAGGCAGGCTGGAATAGTAGTCTGTGTCAGGGAAAGGTTGAAGATGCTTGTGAACACCTGTGAGAGCTGGTCAGCACAGGCCTTGAGTACCTTCCCAAGTACACCGTCTGGTCCTGCTGCTTTCCTGGGGTTCACCCTGCTGAGCATCTCTTTCACTTCCTGTACCTGCACAGTCAGCGATTGGAATCTGGGGGCTGGCTGAAGCTGATGTGATGTAACTGCAGACTGTTGGGGTGGGGTCTCAAAGCATGCAAAAAAGGTATTTAGCTCTTCCACCAGTGCAATGCTTGAGTCCACAGCTATGCTGGTCTGTCCCCTGAAGTTGGTGATCTGCTGAATACCCTGCCATACCTGCCGCGGGTTGTTATTTGAGAGATGGCTTTCTATTTTCCTCCTGTAGTCAGCTTTGGCTTTCCTTATCCCTCTCTTCAGGTCAGCTCTGGTCGTACTGTATAGTGCTTTATTTCCTGATTTGAAGGCTTTATTGCGATTTTTGAGCAGTGATTTGACTTGACTGGTCATCCAGGGCTTCTGATTGGGGATACCCGGATACGTTTTTCCACCGTGACATTCCCAGTGCAGAACTTGATGTACGATAGTACAGCCTCTGTATAAACTTGCAAGTCGTGATCTTCAAAGACACTCCAATCAGTGTGTGAAAAACAGTCTATTAGCTTATGAAGTGCATCTTCTGGCCAGATAGTGATCGTCTTTATCAGTGGGGTTGTGCTTCTTATAAGAGGTTTATATGAAGGGATGAGGAGCAGGGAGAGGTGGTCCGAGTGTCCTAAGTGTGGAAGCTGTGTGGTCTTATATGCATGTTTAATGTTTGTGTAAACATGATCTAATGTATTTACCCCTCTGGTAGGACATTTTACGTGCTGATAAAATTTAGGCAAAATGGACTTCAGATTTGCTTGATTAAAATCACCCGCGATAATGTGTACTCCGTCAGGGTGAGACTCCTGTTGTTTGTTTATACTGTTTGACAGCAGCGAGAGAGCAGTGGTAACATTAGCATCGGGAGGTATATATACAGCCGTAATTATCACTACTGTTAACTCTCTAGGCATAAAAAAAGGACGGCATTTAATAGAAAAGGACTCGAGGTCCGGTGAACAGTGCTTATGTATGGCCTTATTATTCGTAGACCATTTGTCGTTTACATAAATACACAAACCCCCCCCTCTGCTCTTACCGGATGCTTTGGTCCGATCGTAGCGATGCATGGAGCGTCCCGCTAGCTGTACAGCTGCGTCGGGGATATGCGGGTGAAGCCAGGTCTCAGATATGATTGAAATACAACAGTCCCGGACGTAGCGTTCTCCTTCGGTAAGTACATAAAGTTCATCCATTTTGTTGGCTAACGATCTTGCGTTGGTGAGGCATCCCCGCTTCTGCCTTCTCTCCTTCCGCCGTCTTCGCCGCCTGCCAACGCCCACAACAAACCACGGAGCACCCGCCGGTCTCGCTATCTCAGTAGGGGTGTCATAAAAGCGACTAGACTCTGCAGTAATTTCCAGCTTTGAGTTGAAACCAATGTCTATTAATTCCTGTCTGCTGTAGCAGTGTGCAAAGGAGCATAGGGAACATAAAAACTCTAATAAGAGTGCTAAGTACTAGGATCGAGGAGCTGCAAGCCGCTGCGACTGTGCGCGCCACCATGTTTAACACAAGGAACCATGTTTACTCACATTTGAAAACACCCGCGTTGCTGATCTCAGCGATGTTTGATAATGACGTATCCTCTCGCATGGCCTCCTGGGATAGAAAAGTATCCATCGGTTGAGCAGCACTCGAAAATCTGTCTGGAAGCCAGTAGCACCTCAATGCAGTACACAAGATCCGAGGGGAGGAGTCGGATCTTATATAAGGGGTGGAGATTGGTAGGTTTAGGGGTGGAGATGGGTAGGTTTAGGGGTGGGTTTAGGGATCAGGGGGTGGAGATTGGTAGGTTTAGGTATGTAAGGTGGGAGGAGTTGGATTTTATCCGACTCCTCCCCCCGGATTTTATGCTCTGCAGTGAGGACCATCTCCTGGAAGCAGTAAGCCATCCGGGAACTTCTCGCCTACTCTTTAATGAATACTGAGATACTTCTCAATATCCCTCCTCGTCTCCTCTCTCCTCCGTCCTCCATCCTATGACAAGGAAACCGATCGAGCACAGCCATCTTGAAGGACATCTCAATTCTCTAATTGCACCGCTTCCTGAGGAGTCATGAGCGAGGATACACAGGTGTATCCTATGCAGAAGAGTTTTATCGCCTAAAACGTGACGCACGTATAAATTCTCCTCCCCCTTCACATTGGTCACAATGATTTTGATTTATACTTTACCTTTGCAGTTTATATAAACCACACACCTCACATATTTCAACAGGGTATTATGAATTAATTAAATAAACTTTAACAACATATAGGCAGATCCTTTGAGCGCTGCTGATGACGCGGTGAAGTGACGCTTGAGTGATCAAGGATTCCAATGTATAAAAAAAGCTTTCATTCGATCCCTCCGTCCTCGCATCTTTTCCTTGCAGCCTTTCCTTGCATCCTACAGGGGTGGAGCTGAGACGCGAGGAAAGGAATCGATGAAAGGAAACGAGGTTGCACAAATAAGAATTGAGAAGCACCCCTAATATTTCGAACATACTTTTTCTTTCACGTACTGTTTTCGCCTACTATATAGTAGGAAAGTAGGCATATTCGAAGGCACTTAAGTCCAAATCTCACAATAATTAGTACGTCACCCAGGTAATTCTCGCCTACTCTTTTACAGAGGATATTCCTCTAATACAGAGGATTCATACATACTTTTTCGCTCGCCTACTCTTTTTCCCATACTATATAGTAGGGAAGTATGCTATCGACATTTCTAAATGACGCATAGAAAACTGAATTTAAAACACAATAATAAACAACAACAACAAAAAAAAAAGCATTATCATATGACATCCCCTTCTTCCCTTTTTCCAGAAAGTATTGATGATGCTGATGACAGAGCATCAGAAAATAAGTTCATAGTAAGAAAAGAAGAGTTTGAGGATCAATGAGGATATAAGCAGTGAGGGTAGAGATTAAGAAAATAAGTCATAGATTGTTATGGAAGTCAGGCATTTGGGTAGAGTATCCTATGCCAGTTTGGAAGATGGGATCCATAATACAACCAGAGGTTAGGAAATATGCTACTGCCTATTGGCCTCACTACACTGACAAATTGTGATGCTCCAAAAATTATGACTAAACAGGTCAAAATCTAGTTATGTGTGGAAAATGTGGTGTACACTGAAAAAGAAAAGTCTTGTTGATTTTCACTTGTGCTACAATAGTTGATTTGGAATTTGGAAAGCTCGAGCCAATCCGGGCTCCTCGTCCACTACAGGCAGGTCTTCTGCCTTGGCTGCAGAAGCCACTGCAGCCGCCTCCTGTTCCTCCATCAGCCTCAGCTGCTCTTCGCTATATTGCGGCTCATAAAGATAGCCATGAACATCTGATTCGAGATTTCGAAATCCTCTTCTTCCATATCATATTGTGTACCTTCCGCCATTGTCGTAACTTCACATCTGGGTCCAACAGCGGCTGTTAGCTTAGCTTCCAAACAAGATGGCGGATAGTGCAAGTGAAGTCCCACCCACTCATCTGTAATAGGTCTGTAGCGTGAGTGGGTCCCACCCCCTGGAAAAATGAGAAATGAGTGTTTGTAGTCTCAACCCCTCTACAAAGATATGTGAATTCCTGCTTAGAATGACGCTAAATGACGATTTTTACATCATTATAAGCAGGGACTACAACACTGAAATCCGTATTTCTCCCGTCTCAGGGGAAAATGAGGGAATAATACACAACCATTCAAAAATATGACTGGGTTTCAAACGATACAAAGCTTAATGCAAATGGGTGAAGTGTCCTTTTAATTAAGACCTTTTCACTACTTTTCAGACATATAAAATCTAATGAAAGATTTATTAAAGCATTACAATCACACCATTTGTTCACATTATAATTCCAAATTAGGCCATAGCTAAATTATGTGGCCATAACAAACTTGCATTTTTTTTCTTGTGGCAGTTTGCACAAGATTTTAAATTAGACTTGGTATAAAGTGATTACATGGTTGAACAGAGTTCGTGGATAATAACTGCTGTCACTGGGCAAACACATTTGTGCTGTTTTCTTTTTGTTGTTTGAAGTTCAGTGGATCGAAGTTACAGAAGGTCCTTTTGTAAATTTCCACTGCTTGTTATAGAGAGCTGTGGTTAGAATTATTATACAGATAAACAATGCTAAGCGTGTGATACAGAGCTTTGCTCTATTTCTAGTTTCGCCTCTCGTGAAGCGGAATTTGCTGAGGCGTATGACGTGAAGGTGGTTATGTCAGCTGAGGTGTGTGTATGTGTGTGTGTGTGTGTGTGTGTGTGTGTGTGTGTGTGTGTGTGTGTGTGTGTGTGTGTGTGTTTGAGTGTGGTTATACATATGCTGCACATTATGCTCTTGACAGTTAGTTAAAAACCTGTAATACACACACAATCTGTTTGCTTTGACTCAAAGGGTCAATGTCTGTTGATTGAATTTATCTCAGTTTAAATGGCCAGTTTTGTTTGTGTAATAACGGTCTTGCTCAGAGACATTTTCTAACCTAACTAATTTTCCATCAGGTATAATTTTAAACACACCGCTGAAGTGGCAGAGAACAACGTTTGGTTACACTTTATTTTAGGGTGACATACTTACATTGTACTTACTCAGATAAGTACTGAGTAATATTAATTACTTTTATATTAATGTAATGTTAATGTACTTTATTTATTTAAACATATATATATTTTTTTACTTTAAGCTGAGTTACATGTTAGGATTTGGTTTAGGGTTAGTTCTAATTATGCATAATGTAGTAAGTACATTTAGTAGCGTCTAACTACGTCACCTAAAAATATAGTGTTAGTGTTACCAAACTTTTTTCTTTGACATTTCTTTGGTATGGCATTCTACTTTGTACTCGTATAAGAAATAGAAAAGACAAATTCATCTCCCTGTGATAATCTATGTATGTAAGTACTCAGTAAACAAATCCTTGTGTGTGTGTGTGAACACAAATCAAATTATTTCTGATTTCTAATATTAATAATTTCAGATTAGGGATGACGTGTTTAGGCCAGTTAAATCTATTTTAAACATTTGCATTGAAGTCCAACTAATCTGATAAGAAACGACACTCGGTTACCAACGTATCCTCGGTTCTCTCTAGAGAGGAAATGAGTGTTGCGTAAGTTTAGCTTACGCTACGGGAAAAACTCCTTTTCTCGAGAATACTGAAGCAAAAATGATCCTTTTAATTTTCAGAATGTAAAACGCATTTGCTGCAGCAGGCAGACATAGGCGAGACAGCTCGTGCGCCTATTGGCTGCTCTGCGGCAACTGCTGCAACCTATCAGTGCGTCTTGGCATGACTCCAGCGCCAATGGGAAGCCTTCCCGCGCTGTCATCATAGCCCGCCAGAACAGGGTGTGGCTTCGCCTATAAAACCCCACTGCACAGGTTGCACAAGTGATTTCAGTCGACTAGAAGCGAAAACCAAAGTGCAGCACAAGCACGGCAGGCTACGCAACACTCGTTCCCTCTCTAGTGAGAACCGAGGTTACGTTAGTAACCGAGTGTCGTTCTCTTACGAGAGTACTCTCGTGTTGCGTAAGTTTAGCTTACGCCACGGGAAACCTATGTAAAACGCAGTGCGTGCTGAAAATCAAACACTTATGTCCCAAGGGCAGTGCCCGGGGCTCATGTAAAGTGAAGCAATCACAGCGGCATAACAGGGCGGGACGACTCGGTGTTATGAGATAGGTGCATTAGCGTGTATACATACAGATAAGGCAGTATGACCACCCTTAAACTGCATAGGTCACAGGACTTGCAGTATATCAACAGTCTAGTCAAACCGCGTTGAGTAGACAACATCAATATAGCATTATCAGACTGAGAGCAGTCTGGCCTGTAATGCGGGTACTTCTAGGTTATAAAACCTAACAAATGTAGACAGCGAGGCCCAGCCTGCTGCCATACAAATGTCATGGATAGAAACCCCACTTGACCATGCCCACGACGAGGCCATGCCTCTAGTCGAGTGGGCCCTCATCCCCAAAGGGCAGTTTAAACCCTTGGATGCATAAGCTGACGCGATAGCGTCCACTATCCATCTGGACAGGGTCTGTTTCGAGATGGCTAGCCCTTTAATGCGGCCACCGAACGAAACGAAAAGCTGCTCCGATTGCCTGAAAGCGGCTGAGCGCTCCACATAAATCCTTAATGCCCTCACCGAGCAGAGAAGGTTAACCCCTGCCTCACTATCAGACATAGGGAGGGCCGAGAGGGAGATAACTTGCGCTCTGAAGGGAGTCGTAAGCACTTTAGGGACGTAACTGTGTCTTGGTTTGAGGATGACCTTTGAGTCATTAGGCCCAAATTCCAAGCACGTAGCGCTTACTGAAAGCGCGTGCAGGTCGCTCACCCGTTTTACTGAGGCTAGCGCCAACAGAAAAGCGGTTTTAAATGATAGGTATTTTAGCCCTACCGTGTGCAGAGGTTCAAACGGTTTGCCCTTCATGGCCTCGAGGACTGTAGAAAGGTCCCAAACTGGAACTGAATGTGGCCGAGGAGGATTCATCCTCCTAACACCCCTTAGGAAACGAATTATGAGGTCGTTCTTTCCTAACGACTGGCCGCTTGCAGGGTTTATGAACGCTGCTATAGCCGCCACATACACTTTGAGCGTGGAAGGGGTTCTCCCGCTGTCCAACAGCTCTTGTAGGAAAGAAAGAACCACCGTTACCTCTGCTTTTAGCGGGTTCAAATCATGAGCTGAGCACCACTCAGCAAACACTGGCCATTTAGAGTTGTAAAGCCGTCTAGTAGACGGAGCTCTTGCCTCTGTGATCGTGTTCAGCACTCCCTCTGGGAGGTGCAGTGGTGGTAGTTGATCGCCCACACATGCAGAGCCCACAGCTCGGGGTATGGGTGCCACACCGTTCTCTGGGCCTGAGACAACAGGTCTTTACTCAGCGGAATCGGCCATGGAGCCGCGCTCTCTAGTTCTACCAGTTCTGGGAACCAGACTTGATTTTCCCAAGCGATGCCCAAGTTCACGCCTGACTGGTACCAGCCGGGTCTCGTCCACGGTTTCAGGGCGGAAACGCATGTCTGATTCACCGTGAGACGGAGCAGACCTGAGGTCCATGCTCGCGCTGGTACTCGCCGTCTCAACCATAGTTGAAAAGGGCGCATATTCACCAAACCCAACTGTAGAACTGACGAGGCTGAGGCCATGAGACCCATCATCCTCTGGAACACCCTGAGGGGGAGATTTTTCCCCACAGTGAATGTCGCTGCCAGGCGCTGTATCACTGCCGTGCGTTCTCGCGTCATGCGCGCCGCCATACAGTTGGAGTCTAGTTCTATCCCCAGAAAGGAAATTTTCTGGCTGGGGAGTAGAATGCTTTTGGTCCAGTTGACTCTGAGACCCAACTGCTCGAGATGGTTCAGCAGTAGTGTTCTGTGTAACACCAATTCTTCTTCTGACTGTGCTATAATTAGCCAGTCGTCCAGATAGTTCAGGAATCTCACGCCCCTTCGTCTGATGGGCACGAGGGCCGTGTCCATGCACTTCGTAAATGTACGAGGTGCCAAAGACAGGCCGAAGGGAAGAACGGTATACTGATAAGCCCGGCCCTCGAAGGCGAACCTCAAGAAGGGCCTGTGACGGGCTGCTATTTGGATCTGAAAATAAGCGTCTTTCAGATCCACTGATATAAACCAGTCCCCGGGTCGAATTCGAGTGAGAATTTGTCTGGTTGTAATCATTTTGAACGAGCGCTTCACCAGCGCTTTGTTCAGGTGTCTGAGATCTAGTATAGGGCGGAGCCCGCCTTCCTTCTTTGGTACTAAGAAGTTATGGCTGTAAAATCCCGACTCGCTTCCTGCCGAGGGGACTGCTTCCACAGCCCCTTTTCTTAGTAAATTCGCTATTTCGGTGCGAAGTAGGTGTGCTACTTCCTGATTCACCGAGGTTTCGACCCGGGCTATGAAGCGCGGTGGTCTGCGAGCGAACTGAAGCGAGTATCCCCGTTTTACTATATTTAGCACCCATTTCGAAGCCCCTGGAATGCTTTCCCTCGCTTTCACGTGAATGGCCAGGGGTTGAATGAAATCTGGGTTGTGGTCGCTCGTATTCGGGGACCCGGAGACCCAGCCATGATGACGTACTTCGTTCATCACGTTCATTTCGAGTGGGGCATACAGTGTTTCGCGCAGTATTTCTGTTAATGGCGGCCCAGCCATGAGTTCGAGCAGCTGCTTTGATACAGATACAGCTTGGCGCTGCAAGCTGTTCACAAAGTGTGTGCGCTGAGAGGCAGACACGTGACCTGCACTCACCACACTGGCAGCGTGCGCGCTCACACATTGAGGCTCTATGTGTGTGCGTGGCGCAGATACAGTCATATTCACAAGCAAGGGTGAGCGCTGTACAGCGGGCACATTCCCTGCACTTAAAACATGAACGGCGTGAAACTACCGTTTCCTCGACAGGAGGAACACAAAGATATCCCCTGTCTTTCGCGCCGTCAACCGCGGAGAGCGTCGAAGAGACAGAGGATTTTAGCCTGGCTGAGAACGGAGCTCCCCAGGACTTGGAGAGCTCATCATGCAGTTCGGGGAGGAAGGGAGCGGGCCTCGAGACAGGTGCAGACCGGCGTCCAGGCAGAAAGCAGCCGTCCAACCTGTTAGGCGTGGGCTCCTTGGGCGTTGACCACTCGAGGCCGAGGTCTTCTACGGCCTTAGTAACAAGGCGGAGAAACTCGGCGTCGACAGAAGCCCTCACGCTGGATTCCTGCGGCGATGGGGCGGGGTCCGGGATGGACCAGCCCTCACTCTCGGACGCCAGAATGGAACAGCTGTCTTCCTCCTCAATGTCCCGCTCCATCTCGTCAGGCGCCGCGACAGCGGGGCGCTGGCCGTCGAGAAAAGAGATGGGGGACTCAGAGAAAGAGGCTCGCGGGGACCCCGCCGGTGAGTGCTCTTTCACGGAGACTTCTGGTGGCCTTTGTGAGCGGCGCTTTTTACGGCGCGGCCCAGCAGAAGGCATAGAGGTAGCGGTTTTGGTGGCGAACAAAGCCTGTCGAGTCCGCAGGGTCGAGAGAGGCAAAGATTCGCACTCACGGCAGCCGCCCTCGGCGAGCGCGTGATCCGCGTGGTCCTTTCCCAGGCAGGAAGTGCACAGCTCGTGGCGGTCCCCGTCGCTGAGAATGGCTCGGCACGAGCCGCAGGACATGATGGGCATTGAAAAATGCCTTTGCTCTTTTAGGAAGAGAAACGTGCGTGTCGCAGCGGCGAACACACACGGAGAGATCTGAAAAGGATATGAGCGCCGGGAGCGCAGCAGGTACGGCGAGCGAAGGTTGCGAATATCCAGCCGGGTCCTTGACTCGAGCTCGTCCCGCTGATATGCTGAACGACGGCGTTGCTTCTCTCTCTGGATCCAGCGAAGTCCTTTGCTGAAGGAGACGAAATCCCTTGTGCAACCTGTGCAGTGGGGTTTTATAGGCGAAGCCACACCCTGTTCTGGCAGGCTATGACGACAGCGCGGGAAGGCTTCCCATTGGCGCTGGAGTCATGCCAAGACGCACTGATAGGTTGCAGCAGTTGCCGCAGAGCAGCCAATAGGTGCGCGAGCTGTCTCGCCTATGTCTGCCTGCTGCAGCAAATGCGTTTTACATTCTAAAAATTAAAAGGATAATTTTTTCTTCTTTATTCTCGAGAAAAGGAGTTTTTCCCGTAGCGTAAGCTAAACTTACGCAACACGAGAGTACTCTCGTAAGAGAACTCACTGTATCTCATTTGTCACTCATATGTATCATTGTGAAATAATTTATAATCTGACATACATTACAGAAAGAAGACCACTTTTATATATTCTACCTATCAAACAAGGTTAGGATACCGCTAACTGCTAAACACAGTTAAATATGTAACATTCTGCTCACCTGATATCTCTATAAACATTTAGTAGCCTATGCTTACAAGGATTGCAAAGACATTGATTCATTTATGTTGTAAAAATAGTCATGAATTGTCATTTTGGAATTAGTATGATATAAAGAAAATGTCATTTGAATTATACATTTGCTGATTGTTTGTATGAGCAGATTTCCTTTCACAGATTATACATATTTGTTGATATGCATGCAGGACTTTTTTATAGCTATTTTTCAAGATAAAGGTAAATAGTTGAAAAGGAACATTTAGGCTGTAAAATTATTTTTTGGATAATTAAATTTATGAGTATAATCGGCTTTAGGGGAAAAATGTTGTATCGACATAACTAAAGTTAGTCTGTGCTTTTATCAAACATAAATTCTATAAACTCAAAAATAGTCAAGTTTTTTACTTGTGGATACAAGTTCAAATATCCTACATTTTGAGTTAGGCTGAGCATAACAGACCTTTCTTAGTTTGTCTAATTTGTGTATCAGTATGTTAAGAAACTGAAAATGTTATGTAGAATTAATTCTACAAAAAAAGTTGTATATACTCATTTAAATTGAAGAAACTTCACCCAAGAGAACACTAATAACTCTTGACTTGACTTAAATCATAACACAACTTTTACAACAAAATATAATCAAAAACATTACATAGAGCTAAAAAAATATATTTTAATTCTGAATAACAAATCTGTCATCATACAGTAAGTCCCTGTGCTTTGAAAGTGCCTCACCAGTGATCAAACTGAGCATGGTCAGTTTGTTAGTTAGACCCTCATCATCAAATGTGACATTGTACGTACTAGCTATTTAATATTTTGAATAATAAAATATTTATTTTCTTTTATTTTTCTTTTATGTAGTCAACTTTTTTATGTTAGTTTAATCAACATTTAAAATACCGTTTTTTCAATAAAATTTTTATTTCAATATATATTTATTTTTAAAAATTATGAAATACAGTCTTTAGCCTACCAGGTGAAATATATTTTCATTCAAAACATTGTATTATTAGGTATTCTTCAGTACATTTGTGAACACACTGTAACAGATTGCAGATTTTAATTCCTTTAATTAATTATTCAAAAACATGTATTCTGAATTTGCATACAGTATATGTTATATAAACATGTATATTGTATTTTGTTATTCATTCTGAGAGATTTTTAGACTTAAGTCATGAAAAAAAATTCATAATGACTAAAGAGATGGTCAACACTCAGTTGGGTCAGTGTCATAAAAGCAACAACAATAGTGACAAACAAATAATATTAAAAAGACACCCAATTTATAACATTTACATTTATGCATTTAGCAGACACTTTTATCCAAAGCTATTTACATTGCATTCAAGGAACACATTTGATCAGTTCTTGCTTTCCCTGGGAATCGAACCTATGACCATGCATTGCTCATGCTCTACTGATTGAGCCACAGGAAGGCCATTAAGACTGCTGGAAGACCAGATCATCATACTCTTCATCTGTGAAAAATACAAGTAATTTGTGTAATGCAGACATAGTCATTGTAACTGTGCAACACAAAATGGCCAATTTCACGCTATACAAGATGATTTTGTTTGTCGTATAATTACTGTGTTTTCCAGTACTGTAATATTGCATTAAAAAAACACAACAGTTAATTTACAAGAAATATTTTAGAGTGCAGACGTACCGATATCAGAGAACTCGTCCCACACTGCGACAGAACTAAGCCATCATGGACATTGATTTACAGCATTTGCATGGAAAGTCAAAGAAATAAGGGGGGGAAAAAGATAATAAAACATCAATAATCTGAAAGCTGAAATGATACACGTAATCAATCAGAGACTGGAAAATTAAAGATTGAACAGCTAGTGTAAAGCTCATTCGTTCATTCATTCATTTATTCATTAATTCATTTATTTTTTACTTTTTTTAGTGGCTTACCAGTCAACACTTTGTATTTCACCAGTACCAGCTGTATCAGGTTTGGGCATTTCTAGAATATAAATTTGTAAGAGACTAAATTTACTAAGAACAGAAGCAAAGAGAACAAAAAAACCTTGTGAAATTTGGAGATTGGAGTTTAACAGTTTTTAGTCCATTTGTTTAGCTTTGAGGTTATTGGTATGGTAGTGGACACCTAAATGCTTACAAAATTAACTTTTATAAGATAAATATTTAAATTGTACATATTTTAGTATGCATCTCTTGATTCTGTGGAACACACACAAAAAAAAAAAAAAAAAAAAAATTGGTTTTGCCCATACAATGAAAGTCAATGGCATTCAGTATTATTTGGATCCCAGCATTCTTCTGATTCTAATCATCTTTCACATTCCACAGAAGCCATACAGGGGTGGAATAACATGAGGGTGAGTAAATGATGACAGAACTGTCATTCTTGGGCAAACTACCCCTTCAAAATATATACCATTGCCACTTACATTTATGTACAGAAAAATATAAACAAAACTTTTAAGAATGAATATGGGAAGATTACTAAGCAACACAAGTTAATTTATATTCATGAGCTCAGTTGTTATGTATAGGGACAGCGTACCCATTTACAACCCCTCTCCTCCCCCAATTACTTCTGTCACTACTGGTCCCATCCGAATCTCCTGTTGTTAATAGAAAGTAGTTTAACAAAGCAAGAAGAACCATATAATGAATACCTTCGTAGTACACGTCATTTCCTTTGAGCTCTGTCTCATTCAAGGATCTGTTGAATAGAAATTCATCAAAATGTAATTGAATATTGAATATATTTTAATTGAGAATCTCAAACAGACCTTTCCTTGTGGAATCCAAGGCATCCTATTAGAAACAAAACATTGTGAGTGTCAGGATTTAAACAGAATATTTCAAGAAAGTGAAACGTGTCAATGTTTGCAGTTGAGGAGAAAGTGCCACAGTACCTCTCTTTCGGATTACTGCCCAAATTCCCAGAAACAGACTGAGGAACAGCACTATAGTTGAGCACATTATTATGACAATTATGATTTTGTCATAGCTGCTGCTAGATGCCACTGTCAAAGAAATCCCAGAAACACAAAAAACTCTTATTTTCCAGGTTTGATTAAATTTTACAATATAATACTGTATTTAACTACCCTTGTAAAAGAAAAAGTGTGCTTATTGAATGTGTATTTGTGGTGTACTTAAATAATATTTACAAATATTTTGCAACCCTTTATTGTACAGTGTCATTGTTACATGTTGTTATAATAGTAATAACTACAAATTATGCATAATTACATGCAACTAACCCTAAACCAAAACATGTAGTTACTTAATTTTACTCAGTAGTTAAATGTATAATTACAGTGTAACAAAGACACCTTAAAATAAAGTGTATTTTTTAAACTATTCTTGCAGGTAATATGATATTAATGAAATAAAAGGCCACTTGACTGTACTTAGAGAGTACACACTCTATGCTTCTTAAAGGATTTGTTTACCCAAAATAAAAATTCTGTCACTATTTACTCACCTTAATGTCGTTCCGAATCAGTAAGACTTTCATTCATCTTCAGAACACAAATGAAGATATCTTTCCCTCCGTTGACAGCTACACAACTACCACTTTGACGCTTCAAAAAGTTCATAAAGAGATCGTAAAACTAATCCAGATGAATCGAGCAGTTTAGTCCAAATTTTAGACGCTTTAAATGCTGAACAGATTAAATTTAGGCTTTTATTCACATATAAACAACCATCAACTCACACATCAGTTGTGGAAAACAGAAGCTCAAGCATGTGAGATTGACGTGCAAGAACAAATGAGGTTAATTCTCGTGTTTTACACAGCACGTTTGAGCTTCCACAAAAGAGGTTTGTTCTCGCGTGTCAAGCAGGTTCGGTTGAGCTTCTGTTTATGTTCACTGATCAATGTTTATATGTGAATAAAAGCCTAAATTCAATCTGTTCATCATATAAAGCGATTTCAGAAAATTTTTACTAAACCTCTCAATTCATGATTAGTTTTACGATCTCTTTTTGAGCTTCTTGAAGCGTCAGAGTGGTAGTTTGTAGATGTCAACGGAGGGACAGAAATCCCTCAGATTTTATCAAAAAGATCTTCATTTGTGTTCTGAAGACGAACGAAAGTCTTGCAGGTTCGGAACGACATGAGGGAGAGTAATTAATGACAGATTTTTCATTTTTGGGTGAACTAACCCTTTAAAACAATAAAGTAACCTTTCATTATGATAAAATCATTATATTTTTTAATTAATCTTTTGTTATGCTTTAAAGAAAGACATTTATTTTCATCGGTTGGCTAACATACTAAATCACATGTAAAGTACTTGGCTATCATTTTAACTGTAAAGGGCTTCTACACCACTCTTTTTCGCCTATAATTACCCTCTGATTTTAGGGTTAAGTTATGGGCAGGGTTAGGTTTAGGTGTAGGACTATTTTTGGACAGGATTGTTGTTCCAGGATCAACAAATGATCCAGGAACATGTCTTACTTGGCAAAGTTACGGCAACATTATGGGTACTATAAATGTTTGTCACTACATTCGGTAGTTCGTACTACTGTACTTAAGTGGGTAAAAAAAAAAAAAAAAAAAAATCTGAATTTCAGCTAATTGCATTTCATATAAATTTGAACTATAATACATTTTCATTTATTTTTTAATTAACATGCAATGTAGTCACTGAAAACATCTGTTTGCATGTAACTATTATTTTAAAGTACTGTACATTATTTATGTAATAACAACTCTTTTCAAAGATATGCTAAAGTGTACTTATTTTTCACAAAGGTATATTCTCTCACTAAACTGAGTAAATCATAATAGTAAGAATGCATGGCACCCTGTACAGCCCTATAAACACATTAACCATACAAAAAGTTTGGTTTTGTTCCTCCCCTCCCATGCTTACCAACTATCTGAAGGTTGACTTTATTATTTCGATCAAGTCTCATTCCATGGTAAGGGAGAATGTTTAAAATAGCACAACTGTATGTTCCAGCATCTTCCATCCGGACCTCTCTGAGGGTGAATGTTGTCATGGTCTCTTTTGTGTCCCAAATATTGACTTTAATAGGCTTTTCATTTTTGATGAGAAAAGCCAAAATCATATTCTTGGACAGGTTTTTGTTTATAGGACTGGATGTTGTACAGTTAAACTCAGCATCACTTCCCACTGCCACCTCAGACTTTAGCAAATGTATCTGTGAATTAAATAAAGATTCTGTAGAGAGAAAGGGAACACTTATGGTTAAATGTTTAGCATGGCTTTTAATGCATTCCACACAATTTCAAACATTTCTCTCTCATTAAAGGCAATTTTGTACAACAGTGAGTCTATTGTGGTTAATCTGCACAAGTGTGTTATTCAACATGTCACATCTGTGCACAGGAACCAAACACACTCTTCAAATGTAAGCATAAATGTCTAACATCTTACCGATCACATTTATGAAGATAATAGTATTACCATATCCCATCACTTCGGTTTTATCCAACCGCTCTTCAGAAAACATACAGCTGTAGTTGCCCGAAGAGTCCATTTCTATTCTCTCTATTTTAAAGGTGGTGTCTTGTCGAGTGGTTCCGGTTTTCATATCTATAGCTTTACCATCTTTACACAGATATACATAAACTGTCTTTGCCTCTGACTTTGTAAAACCAAATGTACTGCAAGTAACCTCCAGTCTACCACCTTCTGGTACTTCTCTATTTTCACTGAAAATCTTAGCTTTTTGAAGCTTTTGGCCTGTGAAGGAAATAAGACGTTTGTTCATCCTAATAAAGTACAATATTACATTTACTGTAAAGGTGTTTATTCAGTGCACTATTCAAACATACCTTGACTATGAATGAATAGATTCACTGAGATATCTAGGAAATAATAATAATATATTTTCATAAAAAAAGCACCAGCATTTTTTTAGATTTAATTTATTGAATATTTAAGAATTTGTCATTTCATTACTTACATGCAAGTAGAAACACACCAACCATGGCTGCTGATCAAGATTTCTTTGACTTTTCTTCTTTTAAAAAATAACTTGTTATTCTTAGCTTGCAGTCAATACGCTGTTGCAGTGTCACTGCTCTTTGAACAGAATAGGCAGTGCTTGCACTAATCTATAGCAGTCATGCTGTGAAGGCGTTCTAAAGCCGGAAACATTGTCAAATAGCGCTGACAGGTGTATTTTAAATCTAATTTAAATCTACCTTACACCTGATTTTTCTGATGGATATTCATTACTCCTCAACATACATTTCAAAATACTTTCTTAGCATATAGTTCACATCCTTCCAACTGCTATTTCTATGAATACAGCGTGTAGCACAGCTGATCCGCACATATAATTTGTACACTTTAAGAGTGATTATTTCGCACAATAATTGTTGTGTGATATGTGGATAAAGGGTTGATGCAGAGTAAAATGACAACAAGAAAATTAAACCAAAGTAGTTTGTCAGCACATCATCCTTAACATCCAACACACAAACCACTATGATGATGACACTCCAACTACATTAATTATAGTATTATAGTACTTCAGCTGCTTTCAAAACAATGTAGCTTTCCAGTAATAAGCAACATTTTCCAGCGATGATCAGTGTAGTGCACGCTGAGGTAAACACACACAGTCTCTCTCTCTCTCACACACACACATACACACACACACACACACACACACACACACACACACACACACACACACACACATACACACACACACACACACACACACACACACGCACACACACACACGCACACACACACACACACACACGTTTCACTGTATTAGTAAAAAGGACATAGCATATTTCCATTGATTTCAGGTTAATGATATTTCCTGTTGCCTAACCCTAAACCTAACCAACACAAGAAACTTTCTGTTTTTTTACAAAAAAAAAAAAACATGTTTTATGGGGACTTTCCATTGACATAATGATTTTTATAGTGTACGAACTTGTAAAAATGTGCTTTGATGTGTTTGCTTGCTAACTTGCAGTGTTGTAATGTAACGGAGTACAAATACTTCGTTACTGTACTTAAGTAGAAATTTCACGTATCTGTACTTTACTTCGCTATTTAAATTTATTTCAACTTTCACTTTTACTCCACTACATTTCCTAGATAAAATGTATACTTTTACTCCGATACATTTCCACTAAGCATCTTTGTTACTCGTTACTACAAAATAAAATCAAAAGAAATGTGTGCGACTGCAATAAGGGAGGTTTGGCGAATCACTGCTCCCTAGATACTAGCTCCACGCTCCGCACGGCGCGCGCTCTATTTCAGCGTAATGGTTGTTTGTTGCCATGCCAATGGAGGAGGAAGCACAACTGAAACCACCACGGAAGCACGAGCACCTACTGGAGGACCTCCCGTTATCGTAGACGACCACCCTGACACAGAGCTCCCAACTCTCACGCATTCACCGCGAGACACACGCAATTGACACTTTTCACACGCTCTCACACCATACATCCATTTTCTCACGCACAGAAAAATCGCGAAGCAAAGAGGACACGGAGACCGACAGACTAGACAGAGCAGGTTAGTTATTATGATAGAAAAAAAATCTCAGATTCTGTCAATTTTATTACGAAATTCAAATAAATACCGTTTTGCCGCTTGTAAATGTGACGTGACAGATCCCTAGCGCACGTGAACCGATCGTCTCTACTAGCTAATAGTAAATAAACACGAATGAACAATGTTAAAAGAAACAGTAGGCTACAACTTACCGAAATGTATATTCATCATCGTACATAATATCGATCAATCAGTGTTTTTCAACTGCGGAAAGGGTCAGTACAATAGCTGGAGAACAATTATGTCACATAACATTTACCTCAGGAAAGCCATTTGATGACCATAATATAGGCTATAGCACGTTAGTTGGCTAGAAAAAAAAGAGCTATAGAGAGTATTTATCTAAATATGTGTACTATATTACATATTTATTATATTTTTACTTATATCATTAAATAAAGTTGTTATTATGATAAAAAAAACGCATTATATTTATATCTGATAGGGCTCGCTGTATGAGTTTTTTTTTTCTTGAGAAAAATGAATGCCTATCTTGTTTACCCTTATATTTATCCAAATTAGTCAATATTGCATATTGTGATGCAAGATTATTTTTTTACATCCCACCCACCCCACAATAAAGCCACAATAAAGTTCACAATCAAAGTTCTAACCGCTTGCTTAAAAAAAAAATATATATATATATACTTTTACTTCAATTACTTAAGTACATTAAATATCAGAAAATTACTTTTGATACTTAAGTACAGTATATATCAGATACTTTAAGACTTTTACTTAAGTAATATTCTAAAAGGTAACTTTCACTTCTTCCAAAGTCTTTTTCTAGTATGATACTTGTACTTTTACTCAAGTATTGCTTTCTAGTACTTTATACAACACTGCTAACTTGTGGAAGTCTATGGTTATAATGCCACTTAGAGGTCAAAAGCAGCAAATGTTCCCTCATTGTGGAGGATGAGTAACATATGTATGTTCGCTTGGACAGTTCTCGTTAATGATCAGATTCCAAAAGGTTTACTGATTCAAGGTGGCATTCCAGGTATTTTTGTACCAGTCGACTCTTTTGAGTCAGATCTAGAATAAATCTGTTCAAATTTGAGGTTGTCTCCCAAGTAATAACAACAATTAAAAAGTTATGAGTATTTTGTAGCTTGACAAATACATTTCAAAGTAGTGTAACACTGAGGATTGATGCCATTGAACCATTGAGAGTGCTGTAGATGATTATCTGTCTGGATGTGAAAGAAAGAGGTGGGGGGGAAAGTTCATCATGCTTGCTAAACAGTCCACTTGATTGTTTGATTGTCCGTTTTAAGTTGTGAGCCCTACCCTTATTTTCAACTTGGATGGTACAGTAGCTTCACCAGTGCTGTTGCAGTGCATGCAATATGTTATGTACTGAATTGCATTTAGTAACCAATAATCTATATAAACATTCAGCCTATAGGCACTCCGAAGGCAAAACTCACAAACTACAAAAGATCCACAATACAAAGCAATTTTATCCTTCTAGCCCTCCTAAAGCTTGAGTCTGAAGTCTAATGCCAGGAGAGGGGTTGGTTAGCAACACATCTTAAGTCTTTCACAATAGAAGCACTGGGGGAAGTGGGCATGGTGTGTGTTTTCATGTCAAGCTAAAGACAGGACTGAAGAGCAGGGAAGGGGGACACAGTGGCCCTTAATATATGCAGCACTATTGTGTGGAGTCAATGCAGCATGCTAAAATTGGGCAAGTGAGGGAGAAAAAACTGTAGAGAAAGAGGAGAAAGAAGACAAGGAGGGAAGCACATGCATTGAGGATATGAGTCTCGTGGACATCCATCTTAACCAGGTTGCAGGCATGTTTCTGTCTCTTTCTTAGCTTAGGAGCACCTCCAGAAATACAAGAGTCTTAAAACTTGTTATTCAGCTTCTGTTATTCAAAAGACTGCACATAATGTAGACAGTCTGTGGGTAAAACCACAACATGTGCACAAAGGATTTCTGATTGCTGATTGGAGTTTGAATCTGTCAAATGGTAAAATGCACAAACAAGCTGAAAAAAGCCAGACTGAGACCACAAAAGGAAAGAAGCCAGTAGAGGTAAGAAAAAAAGACCTGTGTTTTATATCTCTTTTGTGATTACATAATATGCGTATTGGTATCAGCACTCTGCAAAAATCTTAGAAATGTATGGTTGCATTATGACAAAAATAAATTAACAATTTAATCAGCAGTTGAAAACAAAGCAGGTGGATGAAGCCACACCCAAATCTATCAAGAAAAATCATTTAATTGTATGGTTTTATAGTGAATGTTCTGCATGGTAATAATACTGTAATAATAATAAACTTGATTTTACATTAAAAGTTGCATCTCAAAGGGCTTTACAAGAACATACAAATAAAATGCATTCAAAAAAATGTTTTACCTAGATCAAAACATAAAAAAAAAACCAGACTAATCATGTTTAGGCAAGCCTGAAACATTGAAGCCAAACATTTGGTTTCAATCTATTAATCAAAATAAGATTGAATCTATTAATCACTTTTTTTTTTTTTTTTTTTTTTTTTTGCTGTTTAAATCCTTAAGAGTAAAATAAACTGAAATTGAAAAATGTATATATTATTCTTAATATGATGTGTCACAACTGCTTTATTTATTTAAATATGCCAAAATATATGTTTTATATGTTTTATGTTTGCAGCTATAGATAGCTGGATTGAGTTGTGTGTGTATGGTAAAACAGCTCACCACATCCTGTAGATATGCTTGTTTGAGCCTTATGGTAAGCTCTGTCTCATCATCCTTTGCAGGTGTGATGTATCTTTCTAAAACAGTTCAGGTGTTTTGACCGGTGTGGGATGATATGTGAAGGGATGGACTCCTCGGCTTTGACCCACCTATGTGCCCTGGTCCTGTTCATCTATATGCCAATTTGTCAAGCCTTTCTGCCCAACTTCTGGTCACGTGTACTTACGTTGTCCTATGATTCATACACCCATCAGTACATGACAGAACAAGCTATACTCAACATCACAATGGAAACTTTGAGCAGAATGGTGGAACATCAACAAGATTTAAATAATGAGGAGCTGGTAGGTTTTATGCACATATGCGATTCATTTTGCACTAGGTGACTAAATAATGCATGTCGTTTGCCAATGTCTGATAAATTGTTTCATTTGACATGCCAGTGACTGAGTTATAGGATGAGAATAAGTTTAGCACAGATATTTTCACTGTGTGTTGTGAGTGTAAATTATATTCTTTCAATTTTTTTTTTTTTTTTGGAATTATAAATTATTTCACACATTTAAGCAAATAATTTCGAGCGAATGCAATGCGATTAAAATCCATGAGCCCCGAAGTCTGTGAGTCATTATTACTAGAATAAGTGTTATTATTTTGATTATGATTGCCTGATGTTTCTTAAAAGTTTAGTTGTTATGCTTTCAAATTATATCACGTAAGAATTTATCTTCGTAAATGTGTCATTTTGTAAAAGGGGGCAGATTTGCCATATTACATGTTTATGCGTGTGCGACGAAAGTCTTACTAGCCAGTAATGATTTTATTGCCTTTGTTTGCGTGGAGTATTGCATAGTCTCACTGATCTTTTTGTTCCAGTATACTGGGCTTGGTCGGGGGTTTTGGCATGCTGTGGGTGAGGTTGCAAGTGCTAACGCTGCCATGGATTTCCTGAGCGCCACGCGGTCTGATCCAGTGTATCACTTTGACTCTGAGAGGGTAGAAGGAGCCACGCAGATGCTGCGAGAGTTCTGGGGCCAGACAGTGCTGCTGACCCGGACTAAAGAGTATCAGGGGGCTAGACGTAGTCTGGGCCAGCTTTTTCACTCATTACAGGTTGGCTAACACATTCATGTAATAGCCACACTATTTTTGATAAAGGTGAAGTGTGTACTTCTGCACCACCTATGTCACCAGTTGGAATTGTAAAAATATGTACTGTTTTCAAACAGGTTTAGGATATTCCCACCCCAATCTCACGCCATTAGTGGGGCCAATGCTGTGTCAGGAGTTTTGTTTTAGTGCCAAAGTCACAGTATTCACACCTTTCAGGGGAAATCTGCCTATAATGGTTTCCTAACAGTTTTATATTTTGCTTGGATAGCATAAAGTATTTTAACATAAAAGATTATGTCGGAACTATATCCTTGTGGGCAATGATCCAAGAAATATGCAAATGTGCTTCAGGCGAGTCAACCCAAGTTCAAGTCCCTGCTCATGATCCAATCCCTATTCAATTCCCCTCTCCTATCATTTACTGTATTTGTGTCAACTGTCCTATCATAATAAAGATCAAATTTTTAACTTAAAAAAAATCATCTTTAAAACACATACACAGATTAACATCCTCAAAATGTAAAACAAGATTCTTGTTTAATCAGAATATTGTTAGCAATACAAAATATATTAAGCAAACTCTGTGCCTATGTTTGTGTGTAGGACTTCTACAGTCATAGTAACTGGGTGGAGATGGGTCAGCAAGAAGTTTATCTCCACCTTCTTCACTCAGAAGAGCCTTCAGTTCCTGTAGCCTCAGGTGAGTCCTTCGTAAAATCATGAAACAGTCACTCTTCACATTAAATCTTTTATTGTAAATAAATAAATCTCTATTGTTTTCAGTGGACACCCCTACCTGTGCACAATGCTACAGATTTAGCTGTTACAGCAATCTCCTGGATGAAATGATTCGTAAGACAGAACCGCTACTGACTACTGGCTATTTCAGCACCTACCCTGTCAAACCGCCAGGTATAGGCATCATCATGTAACTTGAGTGACTAAAACATGTCCTGGTCGCATTTCACCTCAAAATTAAAATGAAGCCAATTTTTAGGATAAGAAGATTTTGCATTGTGACATTATTTCCTTTTCAAAACCTTGTTACTGTAATGTTACTTTTAAGATTTTATTTATGTACTTATTTATTTATTTTATTTATTTATAATGCCAACAACAAATAAGATTACTGGAATGAATTAATATGCACAATTGGATCCCCTTAATTGTAAGTCAGTTTAGAGAACCATGTCTGCTGAATTAATAAAGGTAAACTGAGTTATGATTCATTCTAATGATTTAGTAAATTACTTGCATAAGAAAAGCAACATGCATTGTTTTGCTATTTAAAGGGAAGTGCAGTCACGGTGGAATTCTGGACAGTAGTCGTCACCAAGGAGCTGAGGGCGGAATCAACAAAGACAGCACATCTCCGCTGTTCTCCCCTCATCACTTCCTCCATAAAGAAGCTGCCCATCTGGCTACCACAGCAACCCTTCGAGTGCTCCAAGACCTCCGCAAAGAGGTGGGGCCCAAAAGCTTCCTCAGGTCAGAGATCACTTTAATTTAACTTGAATACTGCTTAAAGGGATCTATAGGCTATATGAGGCAAGAGAGGAATTTCTGTTTTACTTTAGACACCTCATGTGTGACACAATTCAATTCACATTTGTTTGTATAGCGCTTTCCACAATACATATAGATTCAAAACAGCTTTACAGAAAATGCATGTGTGCAAAAAAATGCACAATTTAGAGTGATCTGTTATCATAGGTGACTGTGTCCAAGTTACGTATTTCAGAAATGTGACCCTGGATCACAAAACCAGTCACAAGTCGGTACACACACTCACACACGGGTAAATTTGTGGCAATAGCCAACAATACATTGTATGGGTCAAAATGATTGATTTTTCTTCTATGCCAAAAATCATGAGGTTATTAAGTAAAGATCATGTTCCATGAAGATATTTTCATACATTTCCTATCGTAAATATATAAAACATTTATTTTTGTGAGTGAATGCAGCATAATTGCGAACATAAATGGACAACTTTAAAGGTGATTTTCTCAATGTTTCGATTTTTTTGCACCCTCAGATTCCAGATCTTCAAATAGTTGTATCTCGGCCAAATATTGTCCGATGTATTATAACCATACATCAATGGAAAGCTTATTTACTCAGCTGTCATATGATGTATAAATCTCAATTTCCAAAAATGTAACCATGTGACTGGTTTTGTGGTCCAGGGTCACAAATGTACATATACAAATCACACATTTATCTAACAATGTATTCATTTAAACAATGTATTAATATAGGTAGAAACAATGAGCTAATTGAAGTAATAAATCCATGTTGTGAACAAATGATTTGGATATATAGAACGATTTAGCAGTGTTGCATGTTGATTCAGAGTTTGCTTCATCTGAAGTCCTTGCAGGAGAGTGCATTGTTTTTTCTTAAGAGCATTGTTTTTTCTTCACTCAATTTCTTAAAGTTGACAAGAAATCAAAATTGAACCTATTTACTTTGTTAGCGCATATTACTAGTCTTGTGGAGAACAATTAATTTGTGCAAGTTAATACACAGAAAAAAATAGTTTGCCGTGGTAATCTTTAATCAAAATCTGAAAAGTTACTTCTGGTCAGGAATGGCGTTCCTTTTCTGATGACGTCTGTTTGACGGCTTGGGTTGAAAACGCTTAACCACTCCCCTCAAACCGTTGGTCTGCTATGAGCAAAGATGGAGAGGAAGAGCGCTAGAGTAAAACCCTGCCCTCTGTTCAATATTCAGTTTCACTTGGAAATACGTCACAACACTCGAGAAAAGTTGTTTGCAACTTCCAGTTCACGGGGACTTTAAGAATGTGTTAAATATATTAATAATATTGATTTGAATTAAGTAATATTTGTGGTTCTTGAAACAGATCAGTTTAATTCTCCATTCTCAAATATTTGTATAGAAATTTCACAAATATATTAAGTGTATTATAAATAAATAATTGGTTAGTCAAATGCTAAATTCTTTTAGTGAAAAAAAAACTTAAATATACAGTGCTATGCATAAGTTTAGGCACCCATGCTAAAGTTGACTAAAAAGAGGAATAAAAAATTTTTTTTTGGAAATTGAACTTAATGCCTTAATTTAAAAAATTAGGAAAAATCCAACCTTTAAGGACACCAATTTTCTTTGTGAATGAATAATGTATCGTAAATAAATAAATGTTCTTCCTTAAAATACAGGGTGCATAAGTTTGGACACCCCTATGTTAAATTCCCATAGAGGCAGGCAGATTTTTATTTTTAAGTATTTTTATTTTTTTATTTTTTAGGATACTATGCATCCTGATAAAGTTGCAAATCAAACTAGCTATTAGGCTAACTGAAATAAAACCATGCCAATCTCAAGGTATGGTGAAGGCTATGTGATGATGTGGGGCTATTTTAATTCCAAAGGCCAAGGGAACTTTATCAGGATGCATAGTATCCTAAAAAATAAAAAAATAAAAATACTTAAAAATAAAAATCTGCCTGCCTCTATGGGAATTTAACATAGGGGTGTCCAAACTTATGCACCCTGTATTTTAAGGAAGAACATTTATTTATTTACGATACATTATTCATTCACAAAGAAAATTGGTGTCCTTAAAGGTTGGATTTTTCCTAATTTTTTAAATTAAGGCATTAAGTTCAATTTCCAAAAGATGATTTTTTATTCCTCTTTTTAGTCAACTTTAGCATGGGTGCCTAAACTTATGCATAGCACTGTAACTGTACATTTTAGACAAAATTAACTGTTGGATTTTTAGTCAATTATTTTGGTATGTTCAACTCAAACCATCAAGTACATGATATTCAGAGATTTTATTAAGTTAATCAAGTTAATTATTACTGTGATATTTACTAAGCCACTGAATTATTTTTTAGAGTGTAGTAATGTATTGCAGTAATTTAGTCTAGAGGTCATGCATGTATGAACTAACTTTTCTGCAGAAACAGAAATCAGAAACAGATATCATGTTCCTTAGCATAGCCATGTTTCTGAGGTGGAAGAAGGCTGTTTTTGTAGCAAGAAATATGATTCAATATGATTGAAATATGATGACACCTCTTTTTAATATTGAGTGCATGAGAAAAGATTGGTCTGCCTGTGAAGTTTTACTTTCTTGTTTCTAGTTTTGTGAAACAGAGTTGTCCAAAGATGCAAGACACATAAGTGATGAATTCTGTGGAAACCTGTAGGCTTTTCAGTGTCCAGCAGCCCCCAGCATTGGTCTTCGTCATTGACACCACCGGCAGCATGTTTGAGGAGATCACAGCTGCACGTCTCCGAACCTTCTCCATCATACAGGCTCGTGAAAAGAGCCAACACACTACTCTGCCTGGCACCTTCATTCTGGTGCCTTTTCACGACCCTGGTTAGAGTGATATCTTCTGCCTATTACAAGCATATTACAACACTGAACAAAATCCTAATCTGAGTTAGTAAACATTGTTGTGTCACTTCAACAATTTGTGCCACTGGCATATGTAAAAATCTGAAGAAAATTTTATGTATTTATATTTAATTCTATGTTGAGCACACTGATGATGAAGTCTGTTATATCTCAGGTTTCGGGCCAGTGAGGGAGACAGATGACCCTCATCAGTTCATGCAATACATGGAGGATCTGATGGCTCTTGGAGGTGGGGATGAACCAGAGATGTGTCTCTCTGCTCTTCAGGTAACCATATTGACTCTTCATGACATTCTTAGAAAACACTGAACACAACTAAACACAATTATTTACAAGTGTGTCTCCATCTCTGTGTGTCTTTTGTGTGTGAATTTGTCTGTGGATCAGTTGGCTCTAACCCATAGCCCTCCGCTGTCAGAGATATTTGTATTCACAGACGCCTCTCCTAAAGACCGTCATCTACAGAGAGCAGTCCAGGCTCTCATACTGGAGAAGCAAACAAAGGTAACTCAAAAACACACAGGCTGCATTAAAAGCAATAAACAGTAAATGCTATTATTCATTCAGTAATGTATGAAAAGTATTAATAGTTCAGTCTAATTACAAATTTACTATCCATTCCTACTTTGTGTGTTCTGTCTATTTATTAAAGTGTTCTGTTGTTTTCTTATAGCAGCATGCTAACGTACTGTGTCTCATGAGAGGAAAGCTATACATGTGATGCATATTCCAGATCAGTTATTTATGAATTTCCATTTCAGCTAGGAAGCTGCCTTAGAAAGAAGATGTCTATGTAGGCAACTATGTTCAGGACAGTGTTTTCCTCCATTTAATCAATACATGTGCTAGGTAAACTTCTTGCTCACTGAGGATCCAAGGTTCAAAGGAAGAGAAAGCGGGAAAAGAAAAAGAAAAAGAGAAACTTTATCTCCTGGTAGATTCTCTCTGTATTCCTCTCTTTCATCTATATCTGGAGGAATAACCATCTTCACGACAAACAAAGACATCCACCAAGTGTCAGCCATTGTAGAAGACACCACTACCTCCAGCAAGGTACAGTCAACTGGAAACACAAGAGGACCAAAAGACAATAATCTCTGCCTGTTTCAAGAATTTTATACAGTCCTGTCAGGATTCTGGATACAGAATTCTTCATAACCATGTTTCTTTCTCTGAATAGGTCACTCTGCTTCACACAGAGAGTGAATCGGATTCATCAAACTCCTTCAGAGTGGACAAAGCTGTGACGAAAGTGATGCTGCACATCACTGGACAGCTCACACAATGTGAGCTTGTCAGTCCCTTAGGTACTCATACTAATGCAGAGAACCAAAACAGTCAACCAATCACAGACAAATATGCTCTCCTGAACATTAACTTATCTTGGGTCATCATTGACATGCAGCTAAGCCAATAACTTGCAGATGTTTGATGACCAGATTAACGTCCTATACCAAGTCGCAAAGACCACACTGCTACACTCTGTTCTTAAAGGAGAACTCCTGTCAATTTTAACATTGAGCTAATTTTTTTGTACATTTGGAGTGCTGTCAATACAGAGAACAACGACAAAAATCGGTGTTGCCTACACCGAGTTATTCTATTTTTAAAATTTTCACCCTGTTGACTTCAATGGGGCAAGTTTTAAACCTGCTTTTAGCCTCTTAACATCCTTGATGTGTCATTACAAGTGCATAGCCAATGTGAGTGATTCCTTCAGAGTGAACACGAGTGAATCTGACTGCAGTAGATGTGAAAGATATGTATAAAAATGATGTTATTTAAGCCAGCGCAAATACCTGTGTTTACATCCTGTTTTTGGCTGAAGACCAAAGTAATCGATTGCCGAGTTCACGCGCGTGATCATAGGTAACTAAACCTATGCGTGTGAACTCGACAATCGATTACTTTGGACTTCAACCGAAAACAGGATGTAAACACAGGTATTTGCGCTGGTATTGAAAGTGTGTTCTCACTTGGAGAGTTGCGTGTGCTCAATGCTCAGTCTCAGGACTCCATGTGTAACTCCTCCAGTTCTATTCGTACTGCTCTGATTCTATGAAGGTAAAACAGTAGCAAAACTCGAGAGCATGTAAATGTGAATTTGAGAACTTGTACAATAAATATTCGTACTTGTACGTGAACATTTACACTCACAGCTCCAATGTGAAAACCTGTAAAATAAAAATCTGAAGTTGAATGTTGAAATTTGCACTCGCAGATAATAGTCACAAACCTGTATTCTGAATCTGAAGCTGCAGACAAGTAGACACAAATGTGTAAAATGCCATTCACAGAAATACAACGACAGACACAAACTTGTAATATATATTTTGCGTTTAATCTTACGTTCACATTCGCGGTACTTCCTCAATTAGGCACTTGCAGCTTCTCAAATCTGTCACTGCAATTTCAAATTTCGCGCCTTGACTTTTGCTACTCTTTTCGCGATATATCAGGTGCAAAACTAACTTGTGCACTTGAAACTCAGAAGCGGTGAGAGAGAAAGGGGGGGCGGGAGGAGGGGGGGTCAAAGGAGCCGTTTTATTGGTTGGTACCTAGCCAATGAAATGGGAGTTCGATGATGTCACGAAACCCGCGTGCACTGAAACACTAACATGGCTTAATGCATTAGACTGATATTAAAATAAATAAACGATATTATCAAACTCAGTAGACACAATGCTTATAATGCATACTACAGAAAAGCAGATGAGCACAGAATATGATGTAAAACATATGACGTATGCCATATATATATACCATCTGGTATATATATACCATAGACTGTAAAAGACAC
This sequence comes from Scardinius erythrophthalmus, assembly GCF_964197995.2. NCBI lineage: Eukaryota > Metazoa > Chordata > Actinopteri > Cypriniformes > Leuciscidae > Scardinius > Scardinius erythrophthalmus. The sequence goes on from NC_138228.1 coordinate 39,658,997, forward strand.
ACACACACACACACACACACACACACACACACACACACGTATATATATAATTTATTTATGTTTTGTTTGTTTTTGTGTGTCCAACAGTTAGGCTATAGGGTGAATATTTAAAACATTTACATTTTTCCAAAGCGACTTACATTGCATTTCAAGGTATACATTTTACATTCTTATCAGATAATTTAGGTGCATTTTCATATTGCAATGGAATTGGCATATATAAGCAAATGTGTGTTCAGTGCAAATAAACTCGCTGCCTGTGTTTTATTAATAAAGTAACAAATTATGTGTTTTTTTATTGTTTTTAATTTTTATTTTATAACTGTTGGTCCATTAAGCCTCATTAAGTGTTTTCTTGGGTTCGAGGAAAACGTACAATAAAACGCGTTGCGTTCATATTCTGTGCTAATTTTTTTTTCTGTATGCTTTATGGTGTTTCCTGAGTTTGGTCTTTTAATACCACTGTCTCAATTAAACGCGTTGCGTTCATATTCTGTAAAACTATTCCAGTAAAACTAATGATATTTCATAAAAATATTTTCCAAGCGTTTTAAAAAATAGCTGATACATAAGCATAAATGTTTTCATTGTGGATGGCGTTGTTCATTGGTGAGGCATCGACCAATAAAATGACTTCATTCCGACCCCAGCCCCGCCCCCGACTCTGCTCTCTCAAGTCTGCATTTACAAGTGCACGAGTGAGTTTTGCTACAGGCATATCGCAAAAAGAGTAGCAAAAGTCAAAGCGCTAGGATTTGAAGTTGTACCTGCCAGATATGAGAGGTTGTGAGTGCCGACTTGTGGTTGTACAACGAAACTGAACTAAAGCACAAAGATAAATGTGTAGTACACAATTGTGCCTGTCATTTTGTTTATGTAAATGACACTTTACACATTTGTAACTATTAATCTGCAACTTCGAATTCAAAACACAGGTGTTCTGAGTATTGTCTGTGTGTGCAAATCGACAGATGCAGCTTTTCACATCAGAGCTGCAAGTATAAATTTCAACTTACAAATACAAATATTAATTTTACAAGTTCTCACATTCAAATTAGCAAGCTCTCGAGTTTTGCTACTGTTTTACCTTCATATGATTCGAACTGCCGTCTCCTGCATGGGAGGTAGGCATGCTAACAAGGACCCTCAAAGAGTACAGCCTCTAGTGTCAGCCGCTAGTGCACCTCTTGAGGCCAGAGCAGTGAGGTTTACTAACGCAGCTCTTACTGCTGCCCTCCATTAAAATCACCCCCTGAACCTCATTCCCATCCGGGTCACGGCACCAAAGTAACCCCTCCAGTTCCACTTTCACTGCTCCGAGCAGGATTCGAACAGGCGTCTGTGGCATGGCAGACGGGCGTGCTAACAAGGACACTAAAGCCTCTAGTGTCAGTCGCTAAAGTCCCACTTGAGTCCAGGGGAGTGTGTTTAATTTGTACAGCTCTTACTAGTTGGACTCCGTTATACATGCGGCCTGAGACTACCAAAGGAAGTGAACACCAGGGACTCAGCACATACAGAGATCCCAGAAAACTTGCCAGATACAGTGCAATCTGACTTCTAGGGCCCACTGCTGAATGATAGTCTGTGTTAGTCAAAACATGCATGTCAGGAGGTAGGGGAAATTCCAAAGACAAGTTTACAAGTTTACAATTAACCATACAAAATGTTCACTGTACCTTCATTAAAACACCTAAAGACAGAAGTATCCCTTGATGTATCCCTGCTGATGCACTTCGTCTTATAAAGAAAAACACTTCATTATCTGCGTCACTCTGTATCACCTACAGTACATCTCTGTACTATCTTGTACCTTTCTAAAAAATTATGGAACTTCATATTCAGCCACTTCACATGTTACAGTCTCCCGAGGATCAATCACTTGCATTGTAGTATTCCTCATTTGTAAGTTGCTCTGGATGATTTGTCTTATCTATCTTTCTCTCTCAGGTGTTCAGCAATCTCTTCCTGGTACTGATGGTCCTCTAGCAATGCTGGACTCATCTAAGGGTCTATACAGAATGAGCCTGCTGCCTCCACTAGAGATAGGTATATGGCAGCTTTCAATCAAAGCCATTGGACCAACTACATTCAGTATCCTAGGTAAAGATGCCAGTCTTAACTTTATAGAATTAAGTTAGTAATAAGATTAAGTAACAAAAGAAGTAATGTGTTTAAGCCTTAAAGGGTTAGTTCACCCAAACATGAAAATTCTGTCAGTAATTACTCACCCTCATGTTGTTCCAACCCCGTAAGACTTTCGTTCATCTTCGGAACACAAATTAAGATATTTTTGATGAAATCTGAGAGCTGGATCATTCCTCCACAGGCTTATGGACACCTTAACTTGCTGGCCCAGAAAATGTATTAAAGACATTGTTAATATAGTCCAAGTGACTCCAGTGGCTCAATCTTAAGTTTATAAAGCGACGAGAATACTTTTTGTGCGCAAAAACAAACAAAAATAACGACTTTATTCCACTTTTCATTTCCTTCTGAGTAATTACTGACAGAATTTTCATGTTTGGGTGAACTAACCCTTTAACACACATTTTTATTCAATTCTATTTGTTGAATATACAAAATGTGTTTCAAATTTCTTAGAGTTTTTCCAAATTGGCATTAACCGATGTTCTCTAGGTGACAGCAGCTTGGACTTCCTGTACTATTTTGCAAAAGAATCTAATGAGGCACATCCAGGACTAAGGAAACTTGAGGGCAGCCCTATAGCAGGTCTTTCTTATTGTTCCCTGAGCCATTTGTTTAATGTTGAATTTTCATTGTTGTTGATATATATATACACTTGATTATGTTCTTAGCATCACATTTCTTCTTAGGAATCCCAGTGTTTTTAGTGGTTGCAGTGACAGGCCTCTCACCCAATGAGGAGGCCTCATTCAGTCACGTGACACTGTTGGGACCCAAAGGGGAGAGCCTGCAGAAGGTATTGCTGAACTCCTCATCTTCTTATTGGTCTGGAGAGGAGTTAGTGGGTTACATAGACTCAGTTCCCAGGATGCCATTCACCATGCGTCTCTCAGGAAAGGATGGAAGGGGGAACCTGCTCGAAAGAGTTTCCACTGAGATGATTCAACCAACACACGTACAGCTACAGGTATTAATGAATTTGAGAATAATGTGCTGGCAAAATGTAAAACAGCAAACTGAAAATTGCCCCTTGTCCCCAGGTGCTCTTTGCTCCACAACTTCTCCCAGGTCACAACTCCACTGTGTTGTTTGAAATATTTAATCATGGACCCAAACGTCACTTCAGTCTTTCAGCAGAAGATGACCATGGGTATCTCTCCCACCGAGACCAACAAAGGTGAGAACGGAAGAAAGACAGAGCCAGTTAAATGACACAAAAACTACAGGTTTTTACTAAAATAATGTCTACCTAAATACTGAATGTTTATCAATATTTATTAGTTTGGTTAAAGATGAATGTACTTTTAATTCCAGCCAGAGATGTTAAATAAGTCCCTTACTATTGATCCTTTTTTAGGCTGTTTATCGGTATGGGGAGCTCTGTGAAGAGGGAGGTTGAGCTAATGACCCCTCAAATTGCTCAGACAGGGAGGGCAATCACCCTGACTTTGACTGTTCATGCAGAAGACTCACCAGACTCAAACTATGCTGTGGTACACCTGATAGTGATGCCGGAGGTAAGAACCATCACAATATTTTATAATGAAGAAGGTCCCAGGTTCAAGTCCTGACTGAGCCAGGAGTCATTTCTTTAGAATTTTATTTTCTCCCAGTTTCTGTGTGGGTTTCTCCCAAAATCCAAATACATGGATGAGAATTGGAGACACTATAGTCCGTAGGTGTGAGTGAGAATGTGAATGTGTGTACCCTGTGATGGACTAGTTATCTGTTCATGGTGTTTCCCCTGCTTGTGACATGAGATGCTGGGTTAGGCTCCAGCGGTTTGGAGAATGGATGAAAGATTAATAAATGCTGTCCACATAATATCTTTAAGGGGAACTTATTCCATCCGATCACCAAAAATAACCAGTTGTGAAAAATGGTTCAGAAAAGTAAAGTTAGTTCTGATAACAGGTTTAGCAGCATTTGTTTGCAGATGTAAATTGAGATGATATTTTGACATCTAATACAATGACATTCATGCATTTTTAATGTGACTTAAGACTTACTTTTTTGGGCTTACTAGCCTATTATATTAAACATTGTGAATGTTTTTAAACATGGTCTTGTGACAATTCCAGGAGCCTGACAAAACTCCTCCGGCATGTTCTTCTCTGCAAGTGGAGTCCTCCTGCCCCTCTCTGTGCTCTCAGGGCAGCTGGAAAGTCTCATTGGTAGCAAAAGACAGAGGTCACTCTGGTCTGGCATCCATACAGCTGGCACAAGGAGAAGGCACCCTCATTCTGTCTGAAGTGACTACAGAGAGACATGTACAACATTTCCCACAACTTCATGAAGAGACCATGGGAGGAGTCCATCTCCCTTTGCTACAGCCACAAAAGGACACCTCAGAAATCAATAATCACCACCTTGGAACAGGAGCTGAACATGGACATCAAAGGCTAGAGGGAGTCCAGTTAGTTAATGGGGATCATCCAGTGAACATTAGTGAATGGACAAAGGGGAAGCCTGTAATGATGCATTATTCCTCAGGCTGCTGTGCCCCTCAGGCAGAGCTTGTATTGTGGGATGGAGCGGGTAATATGAGACGCTGTCACCTCATAGCCAGTCAGCAGAGGGCATTACGAGAAAACAACAGGGCTCACAGTGGAGAATTTACTTCACAGCTAGTTCTCATGTTGTGGGGTCACACAGCATTGATTATTATCTATGATCCCAGATAAAATTTGCTTGATTTACTGTTTATGATGCAATGGACAGAAAACATACTAGTTTTAAATACTAGTACACAAGCCACAGAAAATAAGAATTATCACTCAGGGATGGTATATTCTGGAAATTGTTAGGTCTTCAAATGACATTTTGTATTACTACTGTATGTCATTTTAGTACAAACAAAAACGTACAAGTAGGTCTAATTGAATGATTTCAAGTTTTCACAATTTATAACATGCCAAATGGAGCAGTGTGTGCAATCCACCTTTTACTGTAGCTGCAATAAAACTTCTCTTTTTTTACATATGGCATATGTCTGTTCTTACCCCCTTAGACATGATGAAACATAATGTGAAATGGCCCAGAGAGAGAAAAGAAAGACAATGCCACAATATTTTGGCTAGGAAATCCTATTGTGTTACAGAAATTAGTTAATGAGGATAACCTCAACTTTCGATTCCAAAACCAGGTAACTTTCAGGGTATGAAAGAAGTGATAGCTACTTATAGTGAATATAGTGTGCAAACACGTCAATAAAAGTGACCCGGAGGTAATATAGATGATATATAAAATAGATGAGCTGCAGGTGCATCGTCAGGTCTTTTGTTTTCAGACCACTCTGTGTATGTGTGCGTCAGTCTCTCTCTATCTCTCTACAAAACTCACTTCAGATCTTTATTAGGAGTTAGTGTTCATAACTGGCAGTGTGCAGATTTCTCTCTTTCTCATCTCAACAACAAGTGAAAAGAGTTCAAAAGTTAAAAGAAATCAGCTGGTTAAAAATTAGTCAACAGCAGAATAAGCGCTGTGTCCCTCCATGTCCTCGTCCTATGTCAGAACTGGATACACACGCTTACTGCTTTGTGTGTTTGGGGGAGGAGCATGCATTTGCTGCATGGATTCAGGCGAGTGCGAGCATTGTGAATTATTAACTGTCAAAATGCTTCATGCTCGCCTGCATTACCATTGTGGGGCTCCCAAATGGATTTGGCTGATGAGCAAGAGACAGGTCCGTCCCTTTCGCTTGCTCGTTCACCAGATCCACATGTTTCCTCACGTCATCCCGAAGCACGCTCCAGTACTTCTTCGGCTCACGCGAGGGACTATGATGAATCCCTTGGGTCTGCGCAGCCATTTTCTGAGCGTTCCTCGCACGACGATAAATCCGTCAAGGAATTACTCGAGGTGGTTACTCGCGCGGTGGCCAGGTTACAGCTTGACTGGCCCCGCGAACAAGAGACCCCCAAATGCAGTAAGCTAAAGGACAGGTTTCTGTCCAGTGGCAAGTGGGAGGGACCACGACATCAGTCTCTCCCCTTTTTCGAGGACCTCCATGATCTAAATCATGGAGTAAACCATATACCTTGCGTATGTTGACTTTTTCGACTATCGTGGGTGAGAAGTCACGCGGGTATGCGGAGATGCCCCAGGTTGAAGAGATGCTCGCGAGCTATCTCTCGCCTGGGTCTGCATCTTCGCTGAAGAAACCTACCCTCCCCACGAAGCCGTGTAGAACAACGTCGGCTCTCGTGGGTACAGCTGCAGGTCAGGCTGGTGCTGCGCTGCACACCATGGCGGTGTTACAGGCATACCAGGCTGACCTCTTGAAGGATTTGAGTGCGGGGGGGACTATTGATGAGGAAGCTTTCACTGAGCTTCGTAGAGCCACAGACCTGTCTCTTCGTGCCACCAAGCAAACGGCCCGCGCCATCGGCCGTTCAACGTCTGCTTTGGTGAGCATGGAGAGGTATCTGTCTGGCATCATAGACAAAGAGAGAGTCTTTTTACTTGCCCCGATATCCCCCTTTGTTTTATTTTGTGATGCAGTTAACTCCGTATTCACCAGATTTAGAGAAGTTAAGAAACACGATGAAGCGTTTGTACAGTTTCTTCCTCGCCGCAATCAAGGGGAGGGGCCTTCCGGCCACCCAACCTCTTCCCGGTCCTTCAAGATCTAGGGAGGTTTAGAAGCAGAGTGTGGCGAGTCACGCTCCCCCTCAGAGAGATGGGGACCGGCTCATCGTGCTCAGCAACCTCCCAGGGTAGACCGCAGGACTGTTATTTAGGGGTGTCCCCGACTATGGATTTTCATAGTCGAATCAGAATCATCAAGTCTTGCCTATAGTCGACTAATAGTCGAATCATGTGTATGGGGGCGGGGCTTTAACATTTCAAAGCTGCGATGTACAGAAAATCACACAAAGATATAGAAGAAAATGTATAAAAACATTTTGGATCAATAAAACTAAGAAATAACATAAATAACTCAAGAAAGCCCACACTGCAGACAGGATTTATTTTTCACATGCAAATCAAATTAAATCGGCTAAATGACCTGTGCGAGCAGGCTCTAAGTACAGCACAATCGATGCACCGAAAAAATAAACAATTAATTTACTAAATTAAATTAGAACAGAATATACCTTTCTAATAAATAAAAATACAAAACGAAATAAATCAGAATCAAGTCACAAGATGAGGAGCAAATGTGTGCAAAATGCCTAAAGTGCAGGGGAACATATATTCAAAACACAAGCCACAAATAGTTAGATTAGATAACCCTGACAGATCAATAAATAAAATTAAAATAAAGAAATTATTAAAATAACGATAGTAGCCAGAATTTTCAACTTTGTCTTTTTAACTGCCGAAACAACAATAAATGCTAAGTCTTTTTAGCTAAAAATGTTCACAGCATCCAAAAATCAAATTAGAACCGGCTGAAAAGTTTTGAAATCACTTGTACCCTACCTGATCGAGAGAACAAATCCAGTCTTTCACTTGTCCGTTGGAGTCTTTTCAAATTGTGCACGCGGATAAAATACATTCTAAAACACTTAACGTGAAAAACGTTTAACGACTTAATCTCCTAAAATAGTTAAATAGAAATATGAAAACGCTTTACTATAGGAGGAACGCATTGCGTTTATATTCTGGGTTCATCTTATCTGCACATAGTATGGTTTCTTAATAAAGTGTGTACTGTGTAGCCTACATACATTAACCCTCTGGGGTCTAAGGTGTTTTTGGGGTCCTTGAGATGTTCTGACATGCCCTGACATTTTTGCTTTTTTCAGTTGCTTATAAACATGTTAATGGCAAAAAAAAAATTACACACTATTTAGCACAAACAGGGCTACCATGAAATGTGAGCAACAAGAATGTACATGTCTGCATTTTTGAGAGAATAATGTTTATGCATGGTTATTGAAAAAACTAAAAACTAAAGTTTCTGAAATTAGGCCATAAAACACATTCTAAATGTGTGCCAATAAGACTTTTGTCTAAAAGATGTCATCGCCTAGTGTTTTTTCTTCAAAATAAAGTGAAAATCACCCTGCCTTATCATTCACATAACACAATACATTGATTTGAATTTTGCAAAGCACTTTCTGTTTGGAAAGGCCATATGCGGAGTGGGCGTCAACGGTCATGTATATGTAGTGGTTCACACCTTAGGAGACAATGGGGCCTGCATACTTAATTAGCCATTCATTCAGGTGAGTCACTGAGCCACAAGAATATTTATCTTCTCCCCAAATTTGTCAATAATAAAACACAATAAAAGTTATTTAAAGAAAGGGCTTATATTTACCTTTTAATAGTTTGTTTACATCTACTTTGTAAATATATTTTTTTATTAAAAAAGTTACAATTACAACAACAATTCAAGAATCTTTCTTTGTAAAAACTAAAGTATATATTTTATCATACATATTTCAAAGTTAAGGATTTGATTGATTATTTGATAACTTTATTTTTGACAAAACATATTATATTTCACATAAGCAAATATTGGCAAACAAAAGCTTATTTGAGGTGGCAGATATTTTACAGTAAAAATGTATAATCTATCCAAAACTAATCAACGAAATGTTGTCTTTCATATGTCTGTAACATAGGTCTTTCATTTTTATTATAAGAAATATAAATGTTAATTTGCAGTTTAATACGTTGCTTATACAAATACATTTTATTTCAACATATTTTAGTCGATATTTACTGAGTGTAGCAATACAGTTTGCTAAAACCGAAACATTCATACACAAACAGAAACGCCTGACTGTAACGTTGTTTTTATGAAATATTAGGGCATATAAATGTTAATTTTCAGTTTAAAACGTTGCTTATACAAATAGCCTACATTTTATTTCAACATAGGCTATTTCTGTCGATTTTTACTCAACTCCGTATAGCAATACAGTTTGCTAAAACATCATCATTCATTCACACAGAGACGCAATTTAAATTTAAACTGTCTTTTTGCGAGCTGTGGTAAACAGCGCGCATCTCTGCGGCTGCCGTTCATTCATTCACAGAAACGCGATTAAAGTCCCCATGAAATCAAAATTGACCCTATTTACTTTGTTAGCGCATATTACTAGTCTTGTGGTGAACAATTAATCCGTGCAAGAAAATATTTAAAAAAAAAATTTTTTTACCATGGTAATCTTTAATCAAAATCTGAAAATGCCCCTCCCCTCTGCATTGGAGGACCTTCTCTGATGACGTAGGTTTGAGGAATTGGTTTGGGCAACGCTTAACCACTCCCCTCAAACCGTTAGTCTGCTATGAGCAGAGATGGAGAGGAGGAGCGCTAGAGTAAAACCCTGCCCTCTGTTCAATATTCCGTTTCACTGGGAAATACGTCATAACACTGGAGAAAAGTCGTTTGCAACTTCCGGTTCACCGGGTCTTTAACTTGAGAAGGAAAAAAAACTTACTACATATTCGGATCCTCTCTCCTGCAATACCCGCACTCTGAGGTAGATTATCCATTATTAATATTTCTCACAGCGCTGCCAGATGGTGTAAACACGTAGGCTACAATGGTCTGAATAAACTTGTTTTCTCGAGTTGATATGGGGGCGTTCACAGGTTTGCTTGGATTGCCTCAGTAGTTTGCGTTTGAATAGCACGCGCTCTCCGTGGGCGGAGTCACATTACCTTTGAATTAGCTCTAATGAGCTCGACTGGGATCGCTCTCTTTTAATACAGATTTCACAAGATGAGAATATTTGTTTTTTATATAAATTACCTCATTTAAAAGCATAGAATTCAAGCTTCATGTCTGTGTATCTGTATGTCTGTTTGACTGAGTATTCGCTGAGTTACAGTTCATTTTCGGACGCGTTTCAGATTGGTCTTCACTGAGAGAGAGAAGGCAGAACTCGCATCACGTTTATTTTTCTTTATTTGGCAAAAAGCACAACACTTTGTTTTTATTGTGCGTATACACAAAAATAATACACATTTAACAGAATCGATTGATGTATGAAACTTGCTTGTAATTTCAAAGTCCACAGAGCAAAATTAATTTCTTTTGAACTGAACTGAAAAAAAGCGAGCTGGTATCGCCGGCGATACCGTCGACCCCAGGGGGTTAAGCCACGTTAAAGTGCCTTTTAAGCGTTTTAAAAGCTTTTTTCACGTTAAGCATTTTAGAATGTCCTGTGGAAAACCAACTTGTTAACGTTGGCCGGCAGAAGTGCGATCATGGTTTTCCTGATGCTAAATCCAGCCTTGGAGAATATCCTTTCTGATGGTGTACATCCACACTTTAGATTTTCTTATCCCAGACATTGTTAAAGATTTAAATCCTTGCCGCCAAGACGCTCCTCTGTCGGTCACGGATTGAAAGTGAAACTTAAATCTGTCACGGGGTGTTTGGATTTATTCACGCACGTTAAAAAATATTTATTAAAAGCTTCTTTCTTTGCACATTTTTATATACAGCATTATCATAACAGGCTGAATATTAACGTATTGGCAGAAAACCGGTAGTTCTATGTGAAATCAGACATTGAGCGCCCTCATATAGCCAAAGTGGCATGTCGCATGTCCTCGTTTCATAACACCTCTGCGAAGATTCGACCGTGAGATCGGTAGTCAAATCAGGCTCCTCCTATCGAAGCATCGAATCTTCGACTATTTGGGGTCACCCCTACTGTTATTACTAATAAAAGGAAGAAGTCCTGATGGTCTTGCGCCCAGTCTGGTGGGGGTAGTCAAATGTCTGTTCACCCCGTTCCGCTACCCTCACGAAACCTCTCCATCTCCACTGCCTCTGGCATTTCGGGGGGCAGCGGTTTCCAGCAAAATGTTAGATGTCCCGTTGCTTCCTGCTGTCGTCAAACAGGACACGGGACATCTAACATCCCCTCAATAGGAAGTGTTAAAACTAGTACCATTACTATCAGTACTATAGTACTAGTACTATCAGAGAGTCTGGCAATGTGGAAACTTCTGCCAGGCATTTCTGCATGGGTATTAAGCACAGTACAAATAGGATACAGAATCCAATTTATTTGTGTCCACTTCCATGAAGCCGGAGCTGGCGCACATATTGTCACAAGAGCTACAATCTCTACTGAGAAAAGAGGCCATAGAACATGTTCCTCTTCCAGAGAGTGAAGCTGTGTCCCAATGTGAATTAGGCTACCCTAATTCAAAAGCGACGCCAAATGCACCCTTTGTTTCCCCGTGAAAGGAAGGATACATAAAAGGATCCTAAGCGGCCTATCCTACCCTATCCTACCCCATAAGTCATTGCGCGCCGGTGACGACAGCATTTTTTATTTAATTTTAAAGGCGGCCGAGACTAGAGTTCGGTCGTGGACAGCAAATTCTCATTTAAATGTAAGTATTATGTTTTCATTTACTCAAATAGCTTGTGAAACCAGAGTTAAAGATTCTTATAAACGTCATCTTAACTCCTTTGTCACCATTGCGTGGCTTCATTTGTCGGGTAGTTTGAGGCAAAACTTGTGCTAATATTAGTTTAACGACCTATTTGTAATATTTGCACTAGTCTATCTCACTTGTGTATTATAAGAAATATCACTCACCCTATAAAGCCCACAACAATAAGAAAAGCATTAGATAAGGCAATGGGGTTTCACTTTTATGTGTTTTTGTAGTGCTGTCATGAATTCATGCATTGTATGTGTGGTGTATCGTGTGGAAGACAAATAACAGACTGAGCAGACTACCATAACACGTCTTTACTCTCTTGTTTCTGTGAACAGACTCTCAACTACAGGGGCCTGTACCATGAAGGTAGCTGAACAAACTCGGGGTTACAGGATAAGTTTTGAGTTGACAAAACCAAACCGATGCAATCAGGCTTTATTGGTACCATGATGCAGCTCATCAACTTTCTCTGTCAACTCAGGCTTTGATCCTCAAGCTATGATTACTCCACGCGCGCGTGCACATTAAAGAGTGACGTCGACACTGAACAACCAATCGCGGGTCGCGATTTTTCCGCGGAGGAGCAAGAGATAATCATTCATAATTACGATGAATTTAAATATGTATTTCAAGCTCGAAACAATACGGTTTCTGCGGCCAAAGCAAGAGAAGACTGTTGGAGAAAGATTGCTTATTGTTAATGTGTAAGTTAAACAAATACGTTCTATATTTATGTAAAATTATGTATGTATGTGGAGCCTATAGCCTACGTGTAATATAGCCTATAGCCTATTTTTATAATATATAAAAATGTGCATGTACCGGTACTAAGAAAAATTAATATTCATTGATTTTTAGATGCAACCCCAACTCCAAATGTTCTTGGCAGCAGATAAAGACAAAATATAAAAATATAATTCAAAGTGGTGAGTATTTACCACAACCTTTTATTACTTTTGTGAACATTTTATCACAAACACTTGTTTGCAGAAAACAGAAATAAATAATTAAATTCAGAAAACCAGAATACACTGGCGGAGGAGTTGGCTCTGAGTAGCAATAAGCGACGGCCGATTATGGATGGGATTACAGGTGCTGAACAATCTGACCCTGGTGCTGGCTCCTCTAAGCAAGTAACACACTGGGTACGTGTGCAATACATTACTACTTTTTTTTAAGTTGTAAATATGGCTGACTGTATGTTCTGCAGTAGAGGGAAATACAGTGTCCCTGTTGAAGCCAGCACACACACAGTCTCCCACACAGAGGTCAGTATGCAGCAGACAGAACACCAAACATAACCTGCTTTACAACAGTTATGCTTTACATTGGCCTATTTTTATTTACTAGGGTGGAGGAAATGAAGACACTCTGTCTGTGTGTTCTCAGCTGTTGCTGATGTGAATGCACTGGGCTTTTTATTGTGGCAAACATTTGAATGTGTGACATAAAAAAGGGACTGGCCCTTACACATCTCTTTTATTGTAGGATTTTTCACAACCTGCCCCAGAAACTGAGGCCTCTACCTCAATTGGCTTCAGACAAAATCAAACAGCTGGATAAAACTGAGCTCAGTATGTATATAGTTGTGTATATAGTTGTGTATATATATATATATATATATATATATATATATATATATATATATATATATATATATATATATTAGAACTTATTTAACCAAGTAACACTTTAGTATGAATATTTATTAATGCAACTTTCACTTGCTCTCTTTCTCCCTCCCATCCCACTAAACCAATAAAACAGTTTGAGACATATCTGCAATTTCAATGTGCTTTTATTAAGTGTAATATTGTATGGTGATTGCATCTACATCTGCACCAGCTGGGTGGTCAAGTGTGATCGGGTCAGTTTCATCGGGGAGAAGCTGGTTTTGTGGTGTTTCTCGCTCCGTTCTACTGGTGGCTATATTGTGCAGAATGGCACATGCAGACACTATCTGTGACGCCCGCTCTGGTGACTCTTAAGGGCCGAACAGTGTGCCTTTAGGAGGCCAAAGGTCATCTCTATCTTCACTCTGGTTTTACTGGGGGCCACACTGAAGCGGTGCTGTGGCCCTGTCTGAGGGTCATGATAGGGGGTTATTGGGTAGGTTTTTCTAGCTCAGTTCAAATTAACAGTGTTTTGTATTGTACCAAATTTAATTTGCTTTCCTCAAAGTGCTGACACAACACAGAATCATGGAACATTCGTGAGACAAGCACTGGAGCCAGGCCATTTGGCATCCAAACTTGATCATATGTTCATGACCACAAGTCGTCTGCAGATGAAATGTTTAGTAGATCATTGTTATATCTGTTAATGTTACTATTAATTTAAAGATTCATCTCACAGAAAATAATCATCTCACATATTCACATGATCTCTACCTGAACATTATGGCTGTGATAGGACTTCCTATTAACATAATCTGCCTCATGTTCCCCTAGAGCAGTGGAGATTGGAGCAATAGACTGCATACATGTTGCAATGACTTGGGAATCCTATCATAAGATTAACAGAAGAATAATAAAAAAAAAAGATTCAAAATAATTCTTAACATGTATTATATTGTATAGTACACTTGTGAAATTTGCTTAAAAAAAGTGTTCATGTGATGTCACCCTATCAATATATCTTACTGGCAATTTTATAAAAGCCCTCTTTTATGGACATGGTCGATAAATGTCCGGGGAACACTAATGAAACTTTTCATGTACTCCTGCAGAGCGAGGACCACCTTGCGAATGGTTTGACAAACCGTGTTTTCCCCTATAGCTTCTGTGCGTCACCCACCGTGCAAGAATGTAGCACTACCACTTGCAAAAAAAAAAAAAAACGCAACGCAATACCATTTGCGGTACAGTAAGTGCATGAATTCGACGTGTTAAATTCTTTATGTGCGGCTCAAGAAGTTCGCAAAGATAAGAAATTCCTTCAGCGGAAAATCTGTATCTTTCATACAAGTAGCCTAACTATCAGTTAAGGCAAGGGGATTTTGTCTAGCTAAAAACTCTTTCTCTACGAAGTGCTCGTCAAACAATTTGCGCTGAGATGTCCACCGGATTTGGAAGAAAAGGTGAAGTCATTGCAACAGACACTTGGAATAAGTTACGTCACCTATATGTTTCTTTGCTCTCAGCTGATTGGTCAAACTTCAGTCTGAGATCTTGAATCCAGAACATAACCTGCCCCGGAGCAGGTTAGCCGTGCAGCGTAAGATACCATGGCAACGAACACCGATTAAAGCCGAGCTACTTTCATAGTACCTAAAACCCAGGGTTGGCGGAAACTAAGCTGAAACATAGCTGGCTAGCCACCTAATCCAGCTTCATGGTACAGGCCCCCGGTGCCTCATTGGCTCAATAATTGTTTACCAAACAATACTTAACACAACCACTGCCATTTCAATAATGACCCACAAGGTGGCAGCCTTAACCTGTCAATACACAAGTCTATTACAGTATGCATGTCTTGATGTGTCATATTTTGCAGTGTTAACAATCCACTTAAGATTGCACCCCTGTGTTAAGTACCCTTTTCTGCTTTTTTAGAGCAATTCAGGAGAAAAAAAAAAGTAAGAAAATTAATACACACATCTTTGCTGAAATGTATTGTGCTGTTGTTGTTAACAAGCCATGGTTCATTTGCTCTGCCCTTAGGATTGCAAGTGTCCTGGGACAGGTGAGGGTGTGAGTGGGAAACCCACTGCTGAAACTTGGCCCTGGTTTGTCCTCATGGATGAGGTGTTGGGACAGAGGCATTATTGCACCAACCCCCCTGTCGTCATTGCCTCAATCCCTGAGGACACACCAGGGCAGAGTTCAGCAGTGGGTGCCCACAGTGAGGAGGAGCCAGGGGCAGCACCAGCACGAAGGCGGTGAGACAAAGGGCAACTAGAGAGGGAGGCAGAGGCAAGGAGAGCACAGGAGAGTAGGGAGAGGATGGACAGGCTGTTTTCTCTTCTTGAGAGAATGATTGAAAAATATATATTTTTTCTACATATTCTTGTTTAACTTTTTTTCACTTTTATTTTTTAAAAGGAAAGAAAAAATCTGTACATTATTTTTATGCAACTTTAAATGTGTAAATAAAAGAGAATGAATTGTTCTGGACATTGTTTAGTTTTGTAACAACAGTCCTAATTTCTACATGAAACAAATTCTTCTATACCTTTTTTTTTTTTTGCGTGATTTTACGTGAATACTTAACGAAATATGCAGTTCCGAAAATTAAAGTAACAAAATGTAGGTCTATTGTCACAATATTAACAAATTGTTGCTATCTACAGCTGCGTCCCATATCAAAGGGCGCATCTGAAGCGTTCGGACCGGTCTAGCCTACGGAGGATTGTTCTTGTCGCCTGGCAACAGTGAAAGCTGCTGATGACGAGCGGGAGAAATACTGGACTTTTTTATATTCAATTGGGTTTTATATTCAAACAGGGATAAACCGAAAATACATGACCTGGCAGCGCCGGGGCTGAAACATCCTCACCATGTCCTCCAGTAAAATATAAAACATAAAAATTACAATAGCCAATTCTGGCTCCATAGCTGTTTACTCAATTATATCAAATGAATCATCAGGATGGCAGCTGTCCTCTCGCACCGTTGCCTCCTTCGAAGGATGCAGCCTTCACATTGGGACACAGCTAGAGTCAGGCTATTACAGCAGATACTTCCTGGTTCCCAAGAAGGATGGGGGGTTGCGTCCAATCTTAGATCTTCAAGGCTTAAACAAAACTGTAAAAGCGCTCAAGTTCATGATGTTAACTGTCAAGATGATCGTGTCGCAGATTCAACATCACGATTGGTTCGTCACGATCGATCTGAAGGACGCGTACTTAGAAATATTGCCACAACACAGGAAGTTCCTGAGGTTTGCTTTCGCGGACGAAGCTTACCAATTTCGGGTTCTTCCATTCGGCCTAGCCTTGTCACCCTGCACATACACAAAATGCATGGATGCAGCACTTGCTCCATTAAGACTCAAGGGCATTCGCATCTTAAATTACATAGACAACTGGCTAATACTAGCACAATCGCAAGAGATGGCGCTTCAACACAGAGACATCGTGTAAGCTCATCTAGTTTCCCTAGGGCTGAGACTAAACACCAAGAAAAGTGTTCTTTCTCCTGCCCAGAGAATGACTTATATCGGGATCGTTTGGGATTCGACCACGATGTGGGCACAACTGTCTCCCGCTTGCATCGAGGCCATTCAGCATACCCTGAGCAAAGTCAGGCTAGGCCAATATCTCACTGTTTTTCAGTATCAAAGAGTACTAGGTTTCATGGCATCAGCAGCCACGATGATCCCTTTGGGGTTGTTGCACATGAGACCATTTCAGTTGTGGCTCAGAGCCAGAGGATTTCATCCAAGGGCCAATCCTCAAAGGCTAATAAAAGTAACGCGCCGCGGGCTTTGTACACTAACTATGTGGCTCAGACCCCGGTTTTTCGCCTTGGGTCCCACTCTAGGGGCACCTTGTCGTCGCAGACTGCTAACGACAGACGCTTCCCTGACGGGCTGGGGAGCGGTCTTAAGTGGTCGTCCAGCTCAAGGAGAATGGGAGGGTCATCAGCTCGATTGGCACATCAACTGCCTCAAGCTGATGGCTGTATTTCTGGCCCTGAAATACTTTCTCCCTCAATTGAGGGGCTGTCATGTCCTTATATAAAGCACCAGGGAGGTCTGCGCTCACGCAATCTGAACAGAAACTACAGATGGGGGAATGGAAACTCCACCCAGAAGTAGTGAAACAGATTTGGACCAGATTTTACGAAGCGGAGGTGGATCTCTTCGCCTGTTATCAGACAGTGCAATTTCCCCTCTACTTCTCTCTGAGTCACCCAGCCCCCCTGGGTCTGGACGCGATGGCGCATACATGGCCCAAAAAGCGCCCAAAAAGCGCCTGTATGCGTTTCCTCCAGTCACTCTACTTCCAGCAGATCCGGTCAACTGCCAGATGGCTTCAGTTCTGGATTCCCTGCAGGAAAAATTATCAACAGGCACATGCCACGCCACTCTCAGGGTTTATGTGGCCACTCTTTCGGCTTGCCACGCCTTGGTTGATGGGGTGCCAATCAGGAGACATCCTCTGCTCGCTCGTTTTATCTTTGGGGCCAGACGACTGAGGCCTCCCGTAAGAACCAAGAAACCATAAGAACTCCTTCATGGGACTTAGCAATAGTCCTAGAGGGTCTGGTTGAGACCCCGTTTGAACCTCTAGAATCAGCGTCGGAAAAATTTCTGACTCTAAAGATGTTTTTTCTTATGGCAATAACCTCTTTAAAAAGAATTGGGGATATGCAGGCTCTGTCGATCTTGCCATCCTGCTAGACTTTGCCCCAGGAATGGTGATTTTGCATCCTCACCCTGACTACCTGCCTAAGGTTCCTTTTTTCGACTGTACATCCTGTCACTCTTAAGACCTTCTGCCCTCCTCATGTCCTTGAGTCGACATCACAAGCTAATGTCTGAGGCCTTCTTGCGTTCTTGTGAGCACACCTACACAACCGTAAGGGGTCCAGACACATTCAAGCACGGCAGCGTGGGCATTTTCGTTCCCAATGCGCTGAGCAGCGCAGCATAGATTGTAGCTTTTGAAAGGGAACGCTCGGGGTTACTTAACTGTAACCCTTGTTCCCTGAAAAAGCGGAGCGAGATGCTGTGCTGCCTTGCCATGCAGAAGATGTCCCAGGACTGCTCCTCAAACTAAATATCTGACGATGCACCTGCGGCTCATCTATTTATAGCCTTGCGTCGCGGGTGCGAGCCGATGACGTCATCGACCGAGGCTAAATTACCTCCGGGTCAATTCTATTGACGTGTTTGCACACTATATTCACAGCTGGTCACGTTTAAAGATGTTCCCAATGCGCTGAGCAGTGCAGCATCTCGTTCCGCTTTTTCAGGGAACAAGGGTTACAGTTAAGTAACCCCGAGCGAATATCAGAAAAGGGTATTTTTCATGGCCACAGAAAAATAATTCTTTCTTAGCATGTACAGTGCTTAGAGCGTCACAAGATCAGAAATCGTTAAATTGACTTTGTTGCAAGCAGAGAATCAGAACCAAATACGTATTGTGCACACATTTTATTAACTAAATCACAAACACAACTAATCTAAACACATACACTGAAATCATACATACATGGGTAAAATGGTAAGTGACAGAATGAAACCAGAATTGAAACAGGGAATGAAACTATGAAAAAGATTCTAGTGTTGGGTCCGAGTCCACCTTTGTCGAGTCCGAGTCAGAGTCCAAGTCTAGTCCGGCTGAGTCCACAAATATTTAAATGATTTGAAATTGACCTTTCACAAAGTCTCAGCTTTCTAATTTTGTAATTTTTATGAAATTCAAACAATAAATACTGTTTTGTGGTGCTTTAATGTGTAGACCAGTTCAAGCAGCATGTGAACTGACAATCTCTTCTAGTTATAGCACGAATTAAACATGAATGCACATCAGAACATCAGAACTGCAAAAATAAATCAATACACACCATTTTTCAAGTTCAAGTCCACTGACTTTAATCTACTAACTGATTTGGTTTGTTTGTCGGACAAAAATGGCGGGTATCTGCATTATCATTGGTCAGATCACCTGTCAATCAAATTCCGGCGAAAGGTCTCAAAACTGAGCTCTTAAATTAATATTTTAAACCTTACAAAATTATTAAAATGTATAGTTACAGTCATACGTTTACCTATTGTACATCTTTCAGAATCTGCAAGGAAATGCTCAAGAATGCAACATGATGCATTAAGAGCCAGGGGTAAACTTTTGAGCAAGATGATGGTGATGTTTAATTTTTTCTTATTTTGTTTTACATGCTAATATCTTATTTAGACTCTGAAGGGCAGGACTAAATTAATGAAATCATTTTTAAACAAAATAAGAACAATTTACACCAATGATCCAGTTCAAAAATTTACACCCCTTGGCTCTTAACGGATCCTTCTTTCTTGAGCATCACTAAATGTTTGCAGGGTTTGTAATAGTTGTGTATGAGTCCCTCAGTTGTCACCAGTGTGAAAAGATGGATCTCACAATCATAGTCACTGCTAGTAAGGAGTCAAATATGCAGAAGATTCTGGAAAAACAAAGAATGTGCTGGAGCTGGAGGATTTTTCCTCAAGAACAACCATTACAAAAAAAAAAAAAAAAAAAAAACAGTTGTGGATCATTCAGGTAATGACACACAATATTAAAATCAAGCCTATGTAATTTGTCATGTATTTTGTCTTGTGGACTAGGCTATTAAACATCTGTTATGTGAAAAAGCTTTTTCAGGGCAGTAGCCTACTAAATAGAAACAATGGTTTTATGATCCTTCTTATTATAAAAATAAATAAAAATAACATTTTGGAGATTCTGCAAGGTGTATGTAAACTTATGACTAAAGTGTCAATGTAACAAAAATCATAACATTATTAGACGGCAAAATATTGCTATGGTTATCACGTTCTCATGTTGCTATGGCTACTATGTCAATCATCATTTCATGGCTCACAGGACTAAAATTTAGCGGATTCACTCTCACATTTAAATGCAGTTATCACTCTTTATAATTTACAGTGTGAATGTAACCACTGGTCCTCCAGAAGCATGAAAAACAAAACTATTATTTAGATTGTCAACAGCGCTCCCTCTAAGCCACTTACTTACCGTGCTCTGCACTCTCCCTAAAACTCTCATCATAAAACACTGAAGTTGTCCGCACTGCACAGTGAATCTCTTATTTATATCGCTTCTAGACTTTGTTGTTTATGAGGGGATTTGCGAAAGGATAAAGCTTGTGCTGATTCTGAACAGACATTTTGAGCAAATTCTCCGCATGGTGACTCTAAAATGCCTCTGATTTGCTACTGTGTTCATGCGCTTAATATACATGTCTGTGATTGGCTACAATGCTCAACGCTGAAACAACACAGTTTCGTTTCGTTTTTGAATAATATTGTGTCCTCCAGTGCCCGGAGTCGACTGTACTCGGAAATTCATCAGAGTCTAAAATGTCAGAGTCCGTGTCAAGTCCGAGTACAAATTCACCCGAGTATGTGACAAGTCCGAGTTCATTCAAAATTGGACTCGAGTCCGAGTCCGAGTTCGAGTATCCCAACTCTAAAAGATTCATTTAACTATGAAAAGACCTATCAGTTTTCTTCTTTCTAAGCACCTCATTAAGAGGCGTCTACCGCTTATTATTAAACCGCTTATTATTAAACCGCTTATTATTAATATTATTGTATCCTTTATGCATTGTTTGCATGGGATTCAAGCACAAGGTAGAAGCCCTTACGGTCCCTGAGAATTGCAGACACTGCCTGGTGCTCACTGAAGGCTTAAGGTGGACACCACAGAGCGGTGGTGACAATGCACACCCAGGGGACACTCAAAGTGCTATGGCCCAAGAGAGGAACGTTTACTGTATGAAAACTCCTGGAACCTCCCTCCTGGCTCTAGAAAGCAGCTCACACTCACACTGCTGTAGAGATTTGCTTGATCTAAATCAAGACCCTTGTGGGTCTTAAAGTTGAGGACATGGTAGCCCTCGGCATGGATGACCCCCGCACCATTGCAATTTTGATTTCACTTTATTTTGATGGTCCCTTTAACACATTCTGTTGACTATAAGTAACATTGCACCTACTCATTAGAGTGTTAGTAGTATTAAGGGGTAACAGTTTAGGACCCAAGGACCAGATGTTTGAAAGAAGACCCGGAGTCAGAATTATAGTAAATTGAAGAAAAGTTTTACTGATGATAGTTTGCAGTTTCATCAGCAGAAGTCAGCTTCAAGACTCACACAGGAGTTCATGGGCTGCCCCGCTTACAGTTACAAAAATCACAGCAGTTATACCCTACACCAAGGTCTAAGCTACGTCCTTGCTTCAGGTTGCAGTTTCTGATTGGCTAAGAAATAGATAAACATAGTAATTTTCCACACATATACAGATAGATGGAAGCATATCTCCATTGATTAGGCAGCTGACACTCGGACCCTGAAGTTAGGCATGTCGTGACCTTCCAGGTTGCAGATTTGTGTTGCCGGGCGCCAGCATGTCCAGAACAACAACTCAGTCAATCTCCAATAATGCCAATGGTTCCTTAACCTGTAACCAAGAAGACTAACACACACACCGACACACAGCTTTTCCAAGGTTGGATTTGGCCAGGCTCTAACTATAAACAGGAGAGTCCTCTCAAAACTTCAAGATAATGCGTTCTTTCTCTCAAGGAGAGCTACACTTTAGTCTAACTGTAAAGTAAGGCTTTAACAAAGAAATGGTCCCTTAAACTATTGGCTTCAATGACCCCTATATGTTTTAACACGTTAAAGACCTTTCTCAAAGACAAAACAAGTCCATATTTCATTTCTGGAAGCCGGGCTAAATAAGCAAGCACTGTTACTGTATTCAGATATCAAATACAGACATTAAAGGGGTCATATAATGCCATTTTTGTACAATCTTATATGATTCTTTAGGGTCTAAATTAAAAGTTTGTAATATACTTTAATTAAAAATTCTCATTAGTATTGTAAGAAAACACTAATTTTACCTGGTCAAAAACAGCTCTGTTTTCAGCACGCCGTTTCAGTGCATGTGTCTTTAAATGATAATGAGCTTTGCTCACCCCGCCCCTCTGTTCTGTGCATACAACGTTTCTAACACAATAACCACGTGTTGTTCATTATAAACGTGGGATTATGAATTATATTTAGAACGTCGTACATAGAAAACATGCCGTAATGTACCCTGAGTGTAAACCTTAGATGCATTCATCGTGAAGCCTGCAGCAAGGTTTGCAAATTTCGCAAAGATTAATATAAATACTAATATAAAGGTTAATAAAACATTACACTCACATCTTCTGGAGGTTCAGCAGTAACACGTTGGTACCGATCCGTTTTTTCTCGTTTGTAAAGCTGTCTGGTGTGAAATGATTCGCGCAAACATGAAAGCATGGATGATCGTGGGGAATCCCCGTGAGGGAATCCCCGCGTCAATCCTTTGGGCATATCGCTTCAAAAACAAAACTCAGCCACTGCATCTTCAACGGCTCGGATTTAGGAACATCCAAATGACTGCTGTGTTCCTTATTACACCGAAGAACAGAACACCACAATCGCTTAGACGCCATTCTGCTCCAGCATATTAACAATGGCGGACTACTATGAGGACAGCTGTCACAGCTCGCTCAGGGCGGGTCTTGTGTTGAAACACGGCTGTCACTCAGCACCGTGGGAGGGGCGTTGGATATTATGACGTCACAATATCGAACGGCTTGATTTCAGAGAGGGTCAAACATATAAGGAGATTAAAACAAAACCACTGGATGGATTTTTATCATGATAGGATGGTTGTGTACAGGCACTGCCAACAGACATTTCAGTGCAATCAACTTGTAAAAGTGCATGTACCATTATATGACCCCTTTAAAGAATACATGAAAAAAAAAAAATATTTCAGTAAACACACTGGTAACTTCTATAACAAAGTAAAATCTCCGGAGAAGTCATTCAACTCATTTGATATTTAGAAGGAAACATATTGTTTAATACCTTGATTATAATCACTCATTACATATACACTGAAGCAGCAGTGCATTCCAGAATCCACCCCCTTAAGTAGAGTATTAGTAGACTGGTAGGGTTAGGGTTAGAATAAGTTGACATGTAGTTACAAAGTTACTTATAGTCAGTAAAAGGTGTCAAGCCAGACTTGGTGCAATTAGATGCTTCTGCAGAGATGAAGTATGGATGCCGTTCCCATAGGTGGATCTCTCCACTCGATGTTTCAGAGAAACAGTGTTAAAAACAGTAATCTATTGTTATTCATTGGTTAAACGTTAAATGGAAGCACTAGTTGGCTGTATGAATGTCTTCCTAGACTGAAGGCTGTAGGTTTTACATATTGATTAATCAAACCATGTGTTTAAAACTAGCCACTTTGCATTATTTCACTTAGTAACATTATTTTACTCATTTTAACCTACCCATTACATAAAATAATATATTTTTTTATCATACTGATCTAGTAACTTTTCTGTCTTTGTTTCTAAAATAATGTAACTGTGGTTGGCAGTTCAGCTGGGGAGGATCCGTCAATAAATAGCTTGACGCATTTGTATAAACTTTTAACTAACCAGAATTCAGTACATCAACCACCACTGCAGAATTAGGATAGCCTGGACCTTCATGTAAATGTGTGAAAACTGTGTGGAATGGACAGAATAGAAGGACAAATAGAGGAGAGAGGGTACTGGGGCAGTAAAGCAGAGTTTCTTCTGGCTGTGGCAGGGAATGTGATTGGACTGGGTAATGTGTGGAGGTTTCCGTATCTCTGCTACAAGTATGGAGGAGGTATGAAACTAGCAGCGACCTAAATACATAAATCACTCATGCACTTTTAATTCTTTCAGCGATACTTAAATAATGTATTATTGTACTGGTGTGTTCTCAGGGGCGTTCCTGATACCCTACCTGGTGTTTGTTGTTACCTGTGGGGTGCCTTTGTTCCTACTAGAGACCGCAATGGGACAGTACACACGGGAAGGAGGCATTACATGTTGGCATCGCCTCTGTCCACTGGCTGAGGGTGAGAGTTGTAGAAACAAAACATCTCTTTATAAAAGATTTAAACATTTTTTAATGAAATTTTGTTAATCTTTTTGCATCCAAACATTTTCCACTGTATTTATACATTTAATAGACACCTTAGAATAAAGTGTAACCGAAACCATTTATTTCATTAAATCAGCAGATTTCTTTATTAGTTAATATAAGTGAAGAATATGAACATATGATCCAGTAGAAAAAGACTTCAAAAAAAGCCATTTGGTTTAATAAATAGTCAGTAGAAAGAACCAAATCACAGTGCATATAGTGTAAATGCAACAGATGTTACATTTGGGTAAATCTCAGTAAATCATCTTTTAATTCTCTCATTAATTCTCTCTTTTTAAGTCTCTTCTAGTCAGTGATTCTGTTTGCTTTTTTCAGGTATTGGCTATGCAGGACAACTGATACTTCTGTACAGCTGCATGTATTACATCGTCATTCTGGCCTGGGCGCTTTTCTACCTCTTCTTCTCTTTCAGTGCCCAACTGCCTTGGGACAGCTGTGACAACACCTGGAACACAGGTGATAATCTAAAAAAATAAAATAAAAGTAACATCAAAACTATAAACAATAAATGCCATCTGCTGAATTCCTTATTTTTTTTTCTCTGTCTTAGATGGCTGTGTAAATCTTGCTGCAAAGAATTTGACCATCAACCGGACATCTCTAATTAATTCAACACCTGCAGCTACTGAGTTCTGGGAGTAAATAAATACTAATTGTGATATTGAGTTTTGCATGAACATTCTGCTTTAGCAAAAGTTATAGTAATTAAGTACATACATTTTTAACTATTCATTTGTTCAATAAAAACAAAGGAAAATGCTTGTGTTTCTCTCTTTACAGGCGCAGAGTGTTGGCTCTCTCTGGGGGTATTGAGGAGATTGGAAAGATCAACTGGGAGATTCTTCTGTGTCTCATTGCAATGTGGATCATATGTTATTTCTGTATCTGGAAAGGAGTCAAATCTACAGGCAAGGTGTGCAAGAATGTCACTTTATTTATCGATAACTTTCCATAAAGTCAATGTTAGTCCTAGTTATTGTTAAGAAATTAGCATTTTGTCATATTGCTCACACTGGTTTCCTTTTAAGTGTAAATTAGGTGTAGCCTGGAAATCCAGACCCAAATCCGAAAGATTAAGGGTCAGGCTTTGAGTAATGAAAATCACCCTACTTGAGGGGTGGCACCAAGCATGCATTTGAAAATTTCACTGCACGCAATTGGATAACAATACACGGGGTGACGTATCCAGAGCCCCATATGCTTAGCTACCAGCGGAGCTAACTTGTAGATTAGACTCTTGCCGTATCCGGTCGGCAAAACAGCAAAAACATCCTTGTTGCAAAGGAACGATTCGAGCGCCGTCTTCTGTTCCTCTTTTAGATAAAAAGCCAAGTCTAACTCGTTCATTGTAGCGGCCAAAGCCGTTTCAAACAATTGGTGTTCATCCATAGCCATCTTGCAATGTTTACTAATGACTTCGATGCTGCAACGCTGTCGTCATCTGTTTAGCTCACATCAGATACACAGATGTGATTGGTGCAACTTGACTACAAGGGCATAGTTAATGAGCATCATTACTCAATGCCAGAGTGACTCGCTGAGCAAATTCAAATTGTGCTCTCACGAGAACTCTGGATTTCCAGGGTATAGTAGGTGTGCAGGAGGGAACAAATATGTTTCAGCTGTGTGGCAGAAGGGCAACAAACTTCATTGGTTATATCAATTGTTTCCTTTTTGACATCAAATTTACATGTCCCTTTCTTGCATTATGGCTGTACTGTAGGTGGTGTATTTCACAGCCACATTTCCTTATGTGATGCTACTGGTTTTGCTGATTCGTGGGTTGACTCTTCCTGGAGCTCTGCAGGGGGTTGTGTTTTACCTGTACCCTGAACCGGCCCGTCTTGCTGACCCACAGGTAATCAACCATCTTCCCTCTACCTCACTGTGACCTAATAACAGCATTAAAGGGATAGTTCACCCAAAAATGAAAATTAGCCCATGATTTACTCACCCGCAAGTCATCCTAGGTGTATACTGTATGACATTCTTCTTTAGACGAATACAATCTTATATTATATATTAAATAGTTATATTACAAATAGTTATTTATAGTTATATTAAAAAATGTCCTGGCTCTTCCGAGCTTTATAATGGCAGTGAATTGCTGTTTCTATTTTGAAGTCCATAAAAGTGCATCTATCCATCATAAACGTGCTCCACACGGCTCTGTGAGGTTAATAAAGGCCTTCTGAAGCGAAGCGATGCATTTGTGTAAGAAAAATATTCCTATTTAACATGTTACAAAGTAAAATTCTAGCTTCCGGCTAGAACCAAGATCGTCCCTTATTTTCCTTTTCTGAAGTTGGCAACCCTACCAAGAACAGAACAATATAATAGTCTAGAAATCTGAAAGCCCCCCTTCAGAGCGACTTCTAGACGCTCCACGGCAAAAAATAAATAAATAAATAAATAAATAAAAGTCCAGATGGTTGGTGGAGCAGAGGAGGATCTGGGGGAGGAATGGAAGGCCAGACCTATGTGGTAGAATTTGGTCTAGAAACTGAGGCAGAGCAGGGATCCAGCAGAGTGGGGGGCCAGGGTGGAGCCAGGAACTGAGACTTCTTAGTAGGCCTCCTTGGCCTTAACTGAGCAGACAGGTGGCACAGTTCAGTAACAGCCTCCGTGGCCGTAATGGGCCGTCAGGCCGTGAAAGTGTGTGTAGTCCATGCACACAAAATTGTGGCTGTCATCACTGGGAAAGCCGAGGACAAGGGGAAGACATCTGGGACAACCAGGTTTGGGTGCGCTAAGACCCCTGGGCTTGAGGATGCTGAAACTAACGGCCACCAGACTTGGACCACCGAGCTAGATATCGCTAGGACCACTGGGCGAGAGAGCTCTGGGACCACCAGTCTTGAGAGCGCTGAGACTCCTGCTGTGCCAAGCTCCATGGCCATCGGGCCTTGGGGCACAAAATGTTTAGGAGAACCTTGAGTGGTCACAGTGAGATCCTCCTCCACCTCTCCCACAGTGAAGGGGGATCTGCTAAGCAGATGAGCAGGCTCCACAAATTCACAAAATGTCCCTCAAGGACCAACACAGGAAAGTTGTGATCTGATAGGTCTCATTCAGACCAGAACGATAAAATTAAATGAGTGAACTGTCCAGAAAGTGGGTACACTGTTAAAAATTTGCTGTAGTTTTGCAGCTGTTTGCCAGTAACTTACTGTAGATTTAAATTTATGTTATTTACTGGCAACAGTTTGTTCAAAGTTAAATGAACATTAAACATTAACAAGTCTTTGTCTTTAAAGAATAAAATTATAAAATAACAATCTAATGCAAAGCATTCTGGGAACCAGAAATCTTCATCATCCTTTTTCTGTTTTTTTCCTTCAGATTTTGGTTCCCAGAATGCTTTGCATGAGGATGTTATTTTAGTTTTATTCTGTAAAGATAAAGACTTGTTAATGTTTAATGTTCATTTAATTTTGAACAAATTGTTGCCAGTAAATAACATAATTTTAAATCTACAGTAAGTTACTGGCAAGTAGCTGCCAGTAATACTGTAATTTCTACAGATTTTTCTAACAGTGTATGGTAGGCCATGTTCAAAAACTTACGGGTGTGGCCATTGAGGGAGCACTTGCCCTGGCAAATGAGGATGAGACGAACCCCTGCTATATCCATTTTTTGGTCAGTCCTTCTGTAACTCGGTGGAGCAGATGAGATGGTAGGCAGAGACATGGATCTAAATGCAAGGGTTGTTTATTAAACACAAAAGTAAAACAAGAACCAGAAAACAAGGAACGCAGGGAAAAAAGGGACATGAGACCAAGGGAAACACAAGAGCTATATATACACATATATATACACAAGGAGTAGCAAGCTTACTAGACACACCAGGGAACAATCAGGACTAATCAATGGAGACTACAAAAACTACAAAGATGGCACCAGGAGCAGGAAACAGGAACAGAACAACATAAGAGTACAGACATGACACAGGGAACCAACCTCACCATTATCCCACCTCAATAGCAGAAAGGGGTTTTAGGTTACACTTTATTTTACAATATGTGCACTTACAGTATAGGGGAGAGCGGGGCACAACGTACCCTGGGGCTAGTTGTAGCACACTAGTTTTAAAAACTTCCACACATGCTAACATGACGAAACTTAAGAGTATTTACTAGTTGCAATATCAACACTATATAGAGAAAATTTTTTGCTAAAATTCAGAAATCTTTGGAAGATATCACTGAACATTTATTTAGCCATAGCAAAAGTAAATTTCTTACTTATGTTAATTTTTCATCTCTATTTTTTGTTTATTTAAAATTAGACAAATCTGATATCATTTTAGTCTCCAATATGTTATTTAACAGTTGATATAGTTCTTTAATGCTTCGCTAACTAGCAGAAGGCACTAGTCGGGTTTAAATCCCAGTTTCGCAGGTGGGGCATATTGTAACACTGCGTTACAATGTGCCCCTATTAGAACTATGCTATTCTATTCTATACCTTTATGAATTCTACAGAGAAAACATGAGTAAAAGGTGAATAAAGACTGAGAGTCAATGTTCATAAATTACTAATTATTATTATGTTTTGAACTATGTGGTATAGTTGTGTTTTGCGGTGTTTGTTGTCAAACTAAAACAAAACAAAAATTTAACCATTAAAAAAATTATTAGATCAGATAGCATTTAAAGCTGTCATATGGTCATGTTACAATGTGCCCCTCACGTTACAAAATGTTGTCACATTTCACTTCCATTCTTTAGGGGTATATCAATAAAAAAAAAATAAAAAAAAAATATATATATATATATATATATATATATATATATATATATACACTGTATTAATAAAACAAAACCACATAATTGTACTAGACATGTGTAAAATTAATTTGGGAAAAAAATAAATGCTCTAAACCCTAAGTAGATTTACACAAACTGAGAAAGTCAAAAAGTGTTACGTTGTACCCAGCTCTCCTAGCCTGGGAAAACCCAGACAACTTCCGGCAAATTTAGATTTGCTCTGCAAGTAGTCTGGCAAAGAGCTCATTCAAGCCCCTTTCTAATCCGTCGAAATTGCGGCACCAATCAGAAACGTTGGGGCGGGCTTTACACAATGACGATCGCTCTGATTGGTTTTAGGTTTATCCAATTGCGCCCAGAGGCATTTGAGCAACATCCGTTGGTGAAGCCACCAACTTTTAAATGCATTATTATATTCAAATTGCAAACACATGAGGACAGTCTCCATGAAAGACCCACTGGCAGATGAACGTGCTACTACATTTCTCTCCGAAACGGTAGGAAATTAAATAAGATTTAATAGAGGTTATTAACTGTGACAAGATGGTTGACAGGGCAGTTTACGTGACAGGATGCACGTGACAGATCCGTCCGATAAAGATGACAAAGTAGTATGTCCCAAAGCTTGCCTACTTTTTTCCTACACATTCAAAAGTAAATACCTTTTCTTCACAAAAAGAGTACATACTTTTATGGCGTAGTGTAACTTAGGCGAATTGGGATGCGGCATATGGCTTTACACGATGACGATCCCTCTGATTGGTTTTAGGTCTGTCCAGTTGCGCCCAGAGGCATTTGAGCGACGTCCGTTGGTGACGCCCCTTTGGAAATGAGTTATTAATGAAGCTTTGCCAGACCATAACTCAGTTACTACTGAGAATGGTCTGGTTTTAACCAGGCGACCGCTCTCCCTACTTGCCTAAGAAAGTACTGGTAATATATGGAACAGTAACTACATGGGTTAAGGTTAGGTTTAGGGTAGGTGAAGGGTTAGTATCTAGTTATAATCCAGATACTGCAATTGCTATAATAAGTACATAGTATTTGCATGCGAAACAGGACTGTCCAATAAAGTGCTACCATATTTTACAATACAACATGAACACAATAAGTATATAAGTACACTGTATCTAACAATTGTTTTATGGAAGTTAGAGACACCTAATTTAACATTACCAAAAAACACACATAAACGTATGTTTTTTTCTGTTACTATCTAATCTAATTTTTTTATTATTATTTTTTATATTATATTGAAATAGAGGTGCTCTGTGTGTGTAGGTTTGGCTGGAGGCCGGAGCTCAGATCTTATTTTCCTACAGTGTGTCTGTTGGCACTCTCACTGTTTTTGGCAGCTACAATAAATATAACAACAACTGCTACAGGTTAGTATTAAGGCTTTCAATAAAATGACAGTACCCAAGAATGAGCATATGAATGATTTAACAATTGAAGAATTAACTATTTGTTATGTTGTACACTATGAGCAAGATGTTTTTGAAATGTTATGTTGTTATGATGCTCAGTCAGCAAATGGTAGACGATATGTGTTTTTATCTACATTTATCAGGGACTGCTTGTGGCTTTCACTTCTGAACAGCAGCACCAGTTTGGTGGCTGGCTTTGCAGTGTTCTCTGTTTTGGGTTTCATGGCCCAAGAGCAGGGTGTCCCCATAGGAGAGGTGGCAGAATCAGGTAATGCAGTATTTCATGGAAACACAGGAGGCATGATAAGACAATTGAAATGTTGCAAACCAATACTGTATTTGAGTAATTACTAAGAACATGGAATGCTTAAAATAATATCTCTCTTTCTATGGCAGGTCCAGGACTAGCGTTCATAGCTTATCCACAGGCAGTAGCCATGATGCCTCTCCCTCAGTTGTGGGCTGTTTGTTTCTTCATCATGATTATTTTGCTGGGGATAGATACACAGGTGAGCTTAAACTAACACATACACATAAGTCGTAATACCTTGAACTAAAAACTGCAAATGACTACAAATGTTTGTTTGAAGTATTGAAAGAATACCAATGTAAATTGATTCATCAAAGAAATATACATTTTAAATATAAATGCAGCGAGCACTAATCTGCATTAGTGTAATTAATTAGTGTATTTGTAATTAAGAATATAATTACATTTATGATTTATATTTATAGTACCCCTTCAAAGGAGCTCACGCTGCGTCAAGATTAACGCTATGGGAGCGCTCTGCGTGATTGCATCGTGAAGCACTTGTGAAATCAGTCCAATGGCGTATAGGCAGGTGACGTCATGGCAGGAAGCTATAAAGTGCACCCAGACCAAACATTGTCAGCTTCTGTGCCCTCAACAAGTGCTCTGTGTAAAATTGTCTCTGTCTATTTATTGTTGTTTGTCCTCAAGCATATTATATATTTAGACAGGAGTATAATGGCGAGCAAACAGTATTTTTGATCGTGTGTTTTTCCCTGCCCTTGCTACATTACGAGTGGGGATACATGCGATTTATGTGCTGTTTATTTGGGAGTGGAGCATGCATGTCAGCTCTAGTAAAAGGGAGCTCACAGTGTTCATTCATAAATTCCCGACATGTAAAATATGCACTATCGAGAGTTTTATCTCCACCCCTGATGGCTTTTTCTAGAGGGGAGAAAGTCAAAAAAGAGTATTTGGCTCGGATCTCACGTTTGCCGAAGCCGCGCGTAGACTACGGGTCTGCAATAAAGATCCTGTGACTCTGTCTTGTATTACTGGCAGCTACTTGCCAGTAACTTACTGTAGATTTAAATTGATGTTATTTACTGGCAACAATTTGTTCAAAATTAAATGAACATTAAACATTAACAAGTCTTTATCTTTACAGAATAAAACTAAAATAACATCCTCATGCAAAGCATTCTGGGAACCAAAATCTGAAGGAAAAAAACAGAAAAAGGTTGATGAAGATTTCTGGTTCCCAGAATGCTTTGCATTAGATTGTTATTTTATAATTTTATTCTTTAAAGACAAAGACTTGTTAATGTTTAATGTTCATTTAACTTTGAGCAAACTGTTGCCAGTAAATAACATAAATTTAAATCTACAGTAAGTTACTGGCAAACAGCTGCAAAACTACAGCAAATTTTTTACAGTGTAGGTAGTTTTGCAGCTGTTTGCCAGTAACTTACTGTAGATTTAAATTTATGTTATTTACTGGCAACAGTTTGTTCAAAGTTAAATGAACATTAAACATTAACAAGTCTTTGTCTTTAAAGAATAAAATTATAAAATAACAATCTAATGCAAAGCATTCTGGGAACCAGAAATCTTCATCATCCTTTTTCTGTTTTTTTCCTTCAGATTTTGGTTCCCAGAATGCTTTGCATGAGGATGTTATTTTAGTTTTATTCTGTAAAGATAAAGACTTGTTAATGTTTAATGTTCATTTAATTTTGAACAAATTGTTGCCAGTAAATAACATAATTTTAAATCTACAGTAAGTTACTGGCAAGTAGCTGCCAGTAATACTGTAATTTCTACAGATTTTTCTAACAGTGATGACTAAGCAGACTGGAATTTCCCTTTGTGTGCAAACTAATTAGGTGTGTTTGCAGACTATTATTTATGGTTCTTTTTGTGTTTGAGATTATAACATGAATGTTCAGCCAGTCATTCAGACCACGTATTCGTGTCTGCTTGTTTCTGGGCTGCATTTCATTTTGAGGAATTAAATGAAATACTTGTCTGGCTTTTGAAGTTAGATGTCTGTATGAAAATACTGTATTCAGCCTTGACCGAGTCTAGACTAGTCTAGTCTAGACCGAGCTTTTCGTCTGGTTGGTTTTTGGCTGCATTTAATTTTGAGGAATTAAATGTTAAATACTCATCTGATTTTGATGTCTGTATTAATTCAACTTTCATCCAGAGCGTTTTTACTTGTCTGGTTGTTATTTGGCAGCATTTAATTTGAGAAATTAAAAAATATATACTCATCTGATCTTTGAGGAGTTAGATGTCTGTATTAATATACTATTCAGCTTTTCATCCGGACTGTGTTTACTTGTCTGGTTGATCTTTGGCTGCATTTATTCCCGGGGGGAAATGGATATCTATCATTTACAGCAGGGGTGGGCAAACTACGGCCCGTTAGGCTGTTTAATCCGGCCCGTCGAGTATTTAAAAAATTGTCTTAAGATCGCATTCATTTTGCCTTTTTCTTGCAATACTTTGCGTTATATATATTTATATATTGCGTTGCATATATTTGACAATCAGAATATCAGATATTTCATGCCATAGCTAACAAATGTAAGAAAGGAACAATGACAAAAGCAGATCATAATTCATTCAGCGCTGTTGTGGCTGCGGTGTGTAACGTAACAAGCAATGACGCGTCACCATGGAAACCAAACAGACAGCGACTTCAGCGCATAGACTTGTTGCACGTTAATGTTTTTTCCTTTTTTGGAAACTCAGAGAAAAAAATGTTTGGTAACCGCTTACACACCTGTTTAGTTTTTCCTTTGATTTGTCTGCTATTTAGGGGGGGGGGGTCCTGTCCACAGTGGTAGGGCCCAAGCAGGCTCTGGTTATGGAACAAGTGTTAAAGGCTTTGCTGGGGAAGGGGACCAAAGAACATGTTCCTTCCCCCAACAGAGAGTCCGAGATTACAGCCGGTATTTTATCATTCCTAAGAAGGATGCAGGGTTGCGTCCAATTCTAGATCTGTGTGCTGAGGCGAATCGTGACTCAATCAGATCCGAGGACTGGTTTGTCACGGTAGATCTTTAGGACGCGCATACTGCCATTTTCCATCCTTCCTCAACTCAGGAAGTTCCTCAGGTTGTTTTCGGGGGCAAAGCGTACCAGTATCGGGTTATTCCTTTCGGCCTAGTCTTGTCAGTTCAGCATTGAGATGTCGTCCTCCCTACATGAAAGTATGGAGGGTTAGGCTGAACACAAAGAAAAGTGTGCTTTCCCCATTACAGAGGACCACTTTCGACGACAATGTAGGTACGTCTATCTCCTGCTCATATCGGTTTGATCCTCTCAGCCGTGAGCAAGATAAAGCTAGGCCAGTCACTCAGTGTCAAACAGTTTCGAGACTGTCAGGTCTGATGGCAGCTGCGTCCAACAGGATACCTTTTGGCCTGCTGTACATGAGACCTTTGCAGTGGTGGCACAAGACCAAGGGGTTTCCCTGAGGGGCAACCCTTTCTGCATGATCAAGGATATGCACAGGTGCTTCGTACTTTGGTTATGTGGAAGAAGCCTTGGTTCTTGTCCCAGGGTCCTGAGCTGGGAGCTCCTTGTTGTCGCGTAACGCTTATGACGAATGCTTCACTCACGGGCTGGGGAGCGATCATGGATGGTCGCTCAGTGTCTGTGGATGGGTCATCATCTCTCCTGGCACTTACTGTAATTGCCTGGTGATGATGGCTCAGGCTCTACATCCCTGGGCACCAGATTCATGGAGCAGACATCCTGTTTGAGGCTGGAGCTGAGGCCCGGGGAATGGAGACTCCACCCTGAGGTGGTGGAGCTCATATAGAGGTGCAGACATGGCTGGTGCTGCGTCTGTACTCAGTTTCCCTGATCCTTCTACTCCCAGGAGTTCTGGAGAGCAGAGTATGGAAGTGTGGGGGACCCACTCATAGACTCTCAACTGAGGATATTGAGGCCACGCTCACTCTAAAACTCCCTGCACAAGGAAACTGTGCTGTCATCACTTGGATCCAGTTAACCGCCCGGTTGGTACAGTGCTAGAATTTCTGCAGGATTGATTCTCCACAGGGTTATTCCCCTCCACTCTAAAGGTTTATGTGGTGGACTAGCTGTTTACCACGCATCTTTGGGTTGTGTCTTTGGGGAGAAACCGTTGGTGTTTCCTCCGTGGTGCGTCAGATCAGGAGGAGTATGGCGGCTTGGTCAGCCTTATAATGGGGTATCCCTACAAGAAGTGTGTGATGTGGCAGGCTGGTTCTTTCTGCACACATCCGTCAGGTTCACAATCTAGATTTGGCCTTTACCCCTGGGTCTCAGGTGATTCTGTCTTTGTTGTGCTCGCCTGATTTCACACAAGACAGGCACTGGTCCCTATGGCAGCATTGGTATGGACGTTCTCATAGTGTCAATGTCGACGCAGTGTGCAGTTCCTTGAAAGGGAACTCCTCGGTTACGACTATAACGCTGCGTCGCCCTGCCATACTTCCAGCGTGCCTGTGATCGACTTGCTTCAGCCTATCAGAAGCTGACAATGTTTGGCCTGGGTGCGATTAATAGCTTCCTTCCATGACGTCATCCACCTATACGCCATTGAACTGATTTCACAAATGCTTCACAACACAATCACACAGAGCGTTCTTATAGCGTCAATCTCGACGCAGCGTCTCATTCCCTCTTCAGGGAACCGAGGTTACAGTCATAACCGAGAAGTTTTGTTCTAAAAAATATATAAATATATTATATATTTTTTATTATTATTATTAAAAAATTCACTATTTTCTTAATTTATTATTTAGGCAAATTTGGCCAAGTCAACCATATAGTTAAAAGGAATAGGTCACTTAAAAATAAAAATTCTGTCATTATTTACTCACCCCCAAGTTGTTTGAAACCTGTATGAATTACTTTCTTCCACTGAACACAAAGGAAGATATTTTGAAGAATGTCGGTAACCAGACAGTTGATGTACCTCATTGACTTCCATAGTATTTTTTTCCTACTATGGAAGTCAATGGGGCACATCAACTTTTTGGTTATCGACATTCTTACAAATATCTTCTTTCAAAAAAAAATTCATCATTCATCATTTTTAAGTGAACTATTCCTTTAAGCACTTCATATAACCCAGTGTATTTTCAGCCTAGATACACCATATCTGTGGCATGCTGTCAGTTACCCCAGACAATAATTTTGACTTGTCCCTCTGCATGCAAAAATACGTTTACAATAAAGATACAAATGCATCCACAATGCCCCTGACCATGAAAGTGAACTCTGACTTTTTTTTATTGCATTACTTGGGGTGTAAAATTTTGATTAAGTAAATTAATGTAGGTAAGTGCAAATATGTGCACACTATAGATTAAAAATATTGACATGTAAAAACACAAGATAAATGTTTGAGTTCATGAACTGCAAACATTTTATTTAGAGTCATTTTCAGACTTGTGAAGTGTAAAGACAGCATCTGCAAATACATTGGGCTATTTTGGTGTTGGAAAAACAGCTTCCAGTGTGTTACAGGGATAGTGCACCCAACAATGAAAATACTGTCATCATTTCCTCACCCTCATCGTACCAAACCTATATGACTTTCCCTTTGAAGTTTGCTTCAATGGAAGCTGTCATGACATCAGTGATAGATCTGTTCCCTGTGGTGCTGCGCAAAGCAGGACGACGAGAAATTTTACTCCTAGTCTTCTGTCTCACTTGCTTCTTTGGTCAGCTCATCATGGTTACAGAGGTAAGGAGAGTGTGTTTGTGTGTGAGAGAGAATAAAATGAGTTACCTTTGTGTTACCTATAATGGCCTAATGTTGATGGGATAGATAACCAAAAAATGAAAATTCAGTCATCATATACTCACCCTCAAGCTGTTCTTAACCTGTATTAATTTCTTTCTTCTGCTGAACAGCTTTTTTACATTCTATGGAAGTCACTGGGGGCTTTCGCACCGAGTAGTTATAGGAACAAAAATTGTTTTTTAAAATGTCAGTTATAGGAACTTCCCCTAGAGCCATTTTCCTGGTTACATTCACACTGCCAATAGGAACTCTGAAGTGGCATAAGCCGGCTGACTGTGATGTCATTTAAGAGCACCATTCTAGCTGAGCAGTTTTGCTTGGTCCCTTCAAATTTGTGTTGAATTTCCACCATAGAGTAAAGGTTATAGACTTCACTGTTGGTTCATCTATCACTGTTTTCCATGTTCGTGGAGTAAACTGTGTGTTTACACTGCTTTTTATAATTGCTGGTTGCCTGTGCTTTGTATGGCATGAGTTCGTCTAATCAACTTACTCTTGTGTCACTGGTAATTCCTATTGTGCTGGGTTAGACCCTACTCTGAAGTGAATAACTAAAATGGTTTCCAGTTCCTGTGGTGTGAACATGCCAAAAAGTGGGTACTTCCTATTAGCTTAGATCCTCCCCTGAGTGAGCTGTACACAGTCTGCTATGTTTAATTCTGCACTAGAGCAGCTAGTGGTAACACAAGAATGTATCAGCTAAATATATGTTGTTGGCTGTAGGAATAAAGATTCATTAATTTATTCATTTGATCAAGAGATCATTTACTCCTGGTATCTGAGCAACTGCAGATGGCATGGGTTACATTTATTTTTGAATGGCATGTGCCCAAAAAATAGGTAATACTTATATGTTTGTGCTAACCTTTTGTTTAACATTTATTATAATAAACTGCATTAGGCAAGTGTCATGGTATGACATAAATAAAATCTGACTACAGTAATTAAGCGAAACGATACCATGTCTACATGTCGCATATATTCTCTGGCTTTGTAGGCATCCTATCACAGTTCCCACATGAGCATCTGAACAATTAATGTGTATGACGCAACATAATCCCTGACTCTGGTTCATGCAAGTAGGGCTGAACTCTATTATTTACAGAAGCAGCCATATTGGTGGTTTTATTGTTGTTGTTGTTGTTGTTGTTGTTGTTGTTGTTGCCAGAGTGTCTGAGGCACAAGCTGTAAAGGCACAGCCCTATCCTACAAAGAGGGTGGGGAGAAGCAGCTTTTTGATCATTTGATCCAATCATTTCCCAATGGACAGCTTCACTGACACTGACACATTCTGTGGACACCTGAGACTTATATTACATCTTGTAAAAAGGGACATAATAGGTCACCTTTAAGGATGTAGTGTTTGGTCCTCATCATTATATGAGTGATTTAAAAGAGAACAAGCATTTTATTGTAAATATTTTACTGTTACTTCACAAATGTTTGAAAAGTTTTAGTTTGAAAGAAACATTTCTAAACTTCTAAAAATTACTAGAGCTGTAAAATTGAGGGCCTGTGCAATTTTATTTAATTAATCTGTTTTATTTTTTTTACAACCACAATACCTTAATCTGGCCCTAACTGTAATGTTTTATTGTGGCCTGCAGGGGGGGATGTATGTATTCCAGTTGTTTGACTACTATGCCTGTAATGGAGCCTGTGTTCTGTTCCTGTCTGTGTTTGAGTCTCTGGCCATGGGTTGGATCTTTGGTGAGTCACACACAGGTTACAGACCATAATAGAACATAATAAAGTCAACAGAATACAATGACAATGCTAGAAAGCCAGTAAAGCTAAATCCTCTACACTCCACAGGGGCTGAGAGAATGTTTGACATTATTGAAGACATGACAAAATCACGCCCCAACTACATATTCATGTTGTGCTGGAAATACCTGACTCCTCTCGTGTCCCTGGTGAGTGTCTGAATTTCATACATAAGTTTGGGTTTGTCTTGTCTTAATGGATATGAATTGTATTGTGAATTCCTGAAGCATTCTCAACCATAAACACCTCAGTTGAATTCAGTTCTTACTATCCTTTCCCTTTTCCATCCTTTTTTACCATTTCTTTTTTTCCTCTGTCCATTCTCAGGTGTCTTTCATCTGTTCTATGGTGGAGTACCAGCCCCTGACTTTTAACCGCTGGTATGTGTACCCGGACTGGGCGTACGTACTAGGTTGGTTACTGGCCCTGTCCTCCATTCTGCTGGTGCCTGGATGGGCGCTAGGCCGAATGTGTGCTGGGAAAGGAAGTCTGAAACAGGTGAGGATGAAAAGATATTCATCCCTGACATTTGAAAAGATAAACAAGCCTCTGGGATCTCAGATGAGATCAAAACAGGGATGCAAATGTAAAACTAACTATTTAACCAATGTTAATCTACTGAAATTAACCAAGAGAATTTAATCTGCTTTCAAATTTCAGTACTACCTAACTGTTGTTATTTGTGTCTTGGCAGCGTTGGTGTCACCTGTGTAGTTCTGATACAGAGCTTCCTCTCACCTCTAAACAACTAGCTGTAATGAAGGAAACTGCTTTCACTGCAGAGATGGAAGACTTAGTCAGGACGGACACAGAGGAACATGAAAATGGACTTTGAAAGAAAAGTTATTGTATTTTGTAGTCAGTCTTTTCATTGCTATTCTAGTGAATAAAAACCTGAAGAAACAAGGACCAAAATGTATTTTTTCATCTCAAGAAACAGGTAACAGCTGTGCTCAACACACAGGTTAGAGTCAGAGGATGTGTCTAAACCAGACATGTTGTTTCAGACAAACTTTGTTTTTCTGCTCACACTAACAAACTGGGGGGTACTGTTAACTTGCATAAGGGATTTGCAGCCCAGTGTGAACCGGTGGAGATGAGGAAGATTCACAGCCAGGAAAAGGTGGACTGCCCACAAGTGGAACTTGCCAGTGAATCAGTCCTGCAGTGGCAATAATGCAGTCATTACCAGACCATCGTGGTGAAAAGGTAACTGAGCCTGAGGGCCTAACTTTCAATTTACCAGTCGATCTATGTTCCGAACCCTCACCTATGGTGATTAACTTTGATTAGTGACACAATCACAGCAACAATCAGTGGAAATTTAATATCTCCACAGAGTGTCTAGGGTGAAGCTCGGGCATCCAGGAGGCACTCGGAGTAAACCCATAGCATTATTCCCATGGCTGGCGTTTGGTTTAGCTCACTCTGTATTGCTTGGCATTAAGCCTCTGGAGCATGATAAAGTTTATTTTAGATATTTTTCCAAGGTTTGGTATGGATTTCATGCCTTTGAGGGGGATTTTGTCTGGAAAAGAGGAGAAGACACCTGTGTTGCAATTGATCAGCTCAAGCAGGTTGTCTCTGATGAATATCCAGTATAAGGTTCAAAGCATCAAGTTCCCATTGTTTTGGGACATATATAATATAAAATCTTTAGTGCTAAAAACAGTGTATGTCTAATGTGTTTAAGCTTCTCTATTAAAAAATAAGACTATAAGACAAGAAATGCCTATGTCTTTATCATAAGACACATTACTAACAACTTTTATAAACACATTAAATCAGTTTTAATAAACTATACTTACAACTATATTTTAGTTAGAGTAGACAATGAATTTATGTGCACATAAATGGTGCTGATTCAGGTTTGGACCTCTACAAAAGCAGTACCATTGCTCCATGTATGCAGATGATGTAGTTTGTGTAGCGCAACCCCCTGGGAAACAGTTGGCTGAAAGAATGCATTCCCAGCCTGGAGTCTGTAAATTTTACATATACATTTTAAATATTGTTATTGAAACAAATGACTTTGTCGTAAAGAATTTACCTGAGGCTCACTCACATCAGAACTAATAAAGATTCAAACAACATATGATACTTCAGTTTTGTCAAACTGTTAGAAGGTGTGTAATAAAAACACAACAATCAACATGTTTAGCCCATATTTTTATTACTAGTTACATCTGGGAAAATTAAAGTAATCTTTAAAAGCACTAATTGTCACATCTTATCCCATGATGTAAAGATGCAAACCCCATCTGACTAATCAAAATCAGGTTAAAAGTGTCTCATCTTACCCTGGTCTCAATTTAATCTTTTTTTTTTTAAGTTATCATTTTATTATTTTAAAACTCTATTATTTGCAGGGCTGTGCTGTGTTGGGAGCTTTTACAACATCCACTATTTTAACCCAAACAATTCTACACTTACAGATGAACATACAAATAAATGAGGACAGAATGAGGAGTTACTGTATATGAGAGTGCAGTGAAGTCAAGATTAAGTAAATCTGAACTCTTTTCCTGCCATTGATGGCTTGACATTAACACCCACCAGCCCACCAAATGCGGCTGGATTTCAGCAGTGGCGTGAATTTTATAGGGCAATATAATATACATTTTTTTCAGTTGTAGTGTTTTAAAAAGTAATCTGAAATAACAAACTAAGTGCAATGTAGTGTTGTCAAAAATATAGATATTTCGATACATATCGATACTGAAATATCTGAAACACTTCCAACACTAACTTTCCGCAGAACAGATACACGATACCAGCTGCACATTCTTACTCTCTCATCTCTCGACAGCGAGTTGACACACAATCCCGGCTTCCCTCGCTCACTCGTTTCATTTGCTCCAGATGAATATTGTTGGTGTTACAGGGCTTGAATTTCTGCATGGGATTCCGCGTAATTTTACTCATACACGTCAGATGTCAGATGTTGAGCTCACACTCAAAGTGCGCACACATAAAGCTGCCTCTCAGCATGGGCGTAGGTTTAGGGGGGGACGCTAGGTACTAGTCCCAATCAATATTTTGAGATGACAAATTTGTCCCCACCAATATTTAGCAAAGCTCCTTTGAACTGCTATTTGGATCTTTGCGCTGCTATTTGGATCGATTCCAACGGCCAAAACAACGACAGTACAAGAAACGCCGTAATTTGATTGGCGGCGGTGTATCTGACAGGCTATGGCAAGCCAAAGTATTCATAAACGCCTGGTCGGGCGTCTGATTGCACACTGACACGTCAAAAGCGTGCGTTTCGACCGCCAAACGCGCGTCCTTGACGCGCGATTTGCCATAAAAGCGCACGTTCTTAACGCGCGCTTTGTGGTCACGGAAAACGCGCGTCACAAACGCGCGGTTTTCGCATCAAAACGCGCGTCCTCGACGTGTGATCTGCCATTTAAAACGCACGTTTGAAACGTGCGCTTTGGGGTCACCGAAAACGCGCGTTTTTGACGCGCGTTTATGATAACAAAAATGGGCGTTGAAACCGTGTGTTTTGACTAGGACAAAACGCACGCTTTTGACGTGTAAACAGTTAACCCAAACAGGCAGTACAAACGTGTGTGAAGTTTCCAACCAGGCGAAAAGGACGCGTCAGTGTCATTGGCTGCTGAAGGCTTGGGTCTAACCATTTCTGTGGGCT
The DNA here is from genome assembly GCF_964197995.2 of Scardinius erythrophthalmus. Classification (NCBI taxonomy): domain Eukaryota; kingdom Metazoa; phylum Chordata; class Actinopteri; order Cypriniformes; family Leuciscidae; genus Scardinius; species Scardinius erythrophthalmus. The sequence goes on from NC_138228.1 coordinate 39,700,901, forward strand.
TAGGGGGGTTTAGCTACTGTTCATAGACTAGGCTACCACCATTTAACATGCCATAGATCAGGTTATTCAGCCTATCTATTTTGTCCTTTTTTTGTAGAACTTATAGAAATAATATATTTAAATTGCAGTTTTATCAAAATTTAGATAAAAATAAAATTGCCTTGTTTTTCTTCGCTCATGCCTTTTTGTAAATAAACACATTAGTGGTCATTCTAGCTCTAACATGAAATAATTAACATTTGTGTGGGAAAATCAGTTACGGTGGAGGTAAGCAATCAATGCAAGTTAATCAGTATCTGTCTTTAGAGAACAACGTGGACTTTTGTTGTGCTTACATTTGAAGGTATCACAAGCAGGTGGCGAAACTTTTTTGTTCAAATATTGTGCGCTCAACACAGACAAACAGTAATTAAGTACAGAGGTGATATTATCCATTTAATTTTTTTAAGACTTAGTGTTTAAATAGGGTATTTTATACTTTATAGAAGTATTTAAGACTTACAGGATTAGAATGAGAGCTTGTGCTCAGGGCAGGACATAAGAACTTAATTTGTCCCTATATTTTTTCCATTTTCTTTTTCTTGTGTAGGCCAAAGAAAATATCTAGATTGCAATTTTATGAAAACATTTTTTTTTTTACCAAGATAAGATTGCCTTCTTTTGCACATTAATACCATTCTAGCTGTATATCTATACCTCAAGTTTTCAAACTTTAAAAGTTAACATTTGATTGGGGAAAAACGCGTACAGATGTGGTTCTTGATCGATGCAGTTGTAATGAAAATTTGTTAAGCAACATAACCTTTATATATATATATATATATATATATATATATATATATATATATATATATAATGACTATAAAATGTATCACTATTGCGAGCAGGGTGCCACCAAGATGCTTTACAGGGACCAAATTACAGAAACATCCGATAGTTCACTCAAAATTCAAAACATTCTGTCTACATTTATTCACCCTCATGTTATTTCAAACATGCACAAGTCATCCTAATTTTTTAGATTTAACGTATGCTTTTTATTTATTTTCTTAAATGTGAGCAATGGTAACAGAACTAATTTACATCCTGGGATCAATCAATTATATTTTTTATCCAATTTATTTTCTACAAATGTGCAGAGGTGGACAAAGTACACAACTTCCTTACTTGAGTGAAAGTACAGATACTAGGCTACTGGTCAATTATTACTCCGTTACAAGTAAAGGTTGTAAAGACCGATTCTTACTTAAGTAAAAGTACAGAAGTACTCATTTTTAAAGTATGAAAAGTAAAAAGTAAATGTCAATGCATTGTTTTATTATTGTTGCATTGTTGAATGTAATACTTACAGAACCTTATGCCTCTGAATCTATGCCTGCCTGCCCTCATATCAATATCACATTTATTTCTAGATTAGAACACAGTTCCAGTAGTGGGATTGAATATGAGATTGAATAAGTGCACTCAATACGTCTACAATGGTTTCGGACACCCAAATGGCTGTTCCACCAAATAGTGCCCTTGGCTTAGTTTTTTGGCTTTGACGTCAACCCAACTTTCATTTCCAACCAAAATCCAACGTCTGTCCGACGTCGGGTTCTGACATAAATCTGACATTGGGTTTTGACATCAACCCTACTTTCATTTCCAAACCAAAATCATTCACTGACTGACATTACTACTTTCTACTCAAGGACCTTGACAGAAATGTAGTGGAGTAAAAAGTATGATATTTGTCTTTGAAATGTAGTGGAGTAAAAAGTATGATATTTGTCTTTCAAATGTAGTGAAGTTGAAGTAAAAAGTTTCCAGAAAAGATAATACTCAAGTAAAGTACAGATACTCAAAAAGCGTACTTAAGTACAGTACTCAAGTAAATGTACTTTGTTACTGTCCACCTCTGCAAATGTGATGCATCTTACCAGGTTTCAAATATAAATAAATACTGTTTATATGATTTAAGGCTTATGTTATGAAGTCTTCACCTCATTTAGCACCAAATAAAACCAGTCAACCCATTAACATGGATAATCCATCTCTACATCTCTAGATAGATGGATAGTCATCTACATCTAGATCGATAGATAGGTTTATTTTCAACTAAAAGTGGCTAAATCCCTCAGTGACGTGGCTATTCCAGCGACGGCGGAAAACTCCAAGATCCCTGTTTATTCTCGACAAATACAAGAGACATGCAAACAACAACTCGTACAAGAGAGAATATTTCTAAAAAATAAAAGATACAATATAAAAAATCACGATGAAGAAAAATATACTTAAATACATCAAGTTAACTCATTTGTTGTTGTCACTTAATTTGATTAAGGATACTAATGGCATTCAGAATAAAGGATTTTTTAAAAGTACTTTTAGCCAGAGGCACTCTGAAGGGCCTCCCGGACTTCAAAGTTCAAACTCACAAGAGAGAGGGTGAGTACTATCTAGTGTGATCTTTCTTGCCTTTTTACTCATTCTGTCAATGTATATTTGAGTCAATTGTTTTTGTGGTTTTCCTACTATCTTACTAGCCATTAACACTATCTTGTTAAGCTTTTTCTTAAGCTTACAAACCAAGCAGAAAGATGAAAAGTTAAAACACTTTCAATGTGTGTGATATACACAAGCTCAATAATCTTAGTACTGACAGCCAAACAGTTAAATTTTCTGAGCAGACTTAGACGTTGTGTGTTAAAAGTTCCCACTGTTTCAACTACTTGACCATTAAGTAACACTGGCTTTGTTATTATGTCTTGTTTTTTACAGAAAATTTGCTCATTTGTCTCATTTGTGACCCGTTCAAATGGATGATTACATGCAAGCATGTTTGATTTATGGGCCAAGTTTTCGGACCCCGTTCCAGGGGGCGCTGTCGAGCCCCCCCGCCACGCCCGGGTACCAGCTTCAGCCCGGCCCTGATGGCCGCGGGTTCTGACCCGTTTGCAAAGTTTAAAGAGTTTTCGAGCATGTCAAGGGCCCCAAAAGTGCCTGAATAGTCGTAAGAAAAATAATAATAATAATACTAATAATAATAAATAATAATCCTAAGGAAAACAATAGGGCCTTCGCCCTTTCAGGGCTTGGGCCCTAAAAACATGGCACATAAAGTTAAACTAATGATTTTTGGGTGTGTGTATTGTAAGTTGTATACCATTTCAATACGTTGGGTTCGTCTGCAGCATGCTGCAAAGCACACAGTACTCCTCTGCATTACCTATACATTTGTTAACATTAAAAAGTTAAATGTGAATTCTTTGGGCAATCATAGTGTAGCCTACTAAATGTCAACATACACGACATGAAAAATACTATCTCAGAACGGTTCTGAAATTACATTAAATCATTCTTGCATTACTTTTTGTAACCTTCAAGTTATTTTGATGTATATCTAGATTGTATTTTTGTATATTTGAATATTCTTACTTGATTAAATACATTTTTAGACTGAAGATAGCATCTAAAGAGGTGTAATATGACATACTGTACATTGAAATACTGTACATACATTACCATTACAGAATTAAAATTAAATTAAATTAAAAATGGAGCACCCCAAACAAGTAATTATCAAAAGAAATGACAGCAGTAGATAAATACCAATAGATTCTTCATTTGTGATGTGGAGGCAAACTATAACTCGGGCTTTGATTCTTTCCGTACATTTTTATATGTGTTTTAGAGATTGAATTCAAATCAAATATTAACATTACTGCCCTAACTATTTCTGAATAGGATGTCTACTTCATACATATTTGGAATAGTATGGAAATAAGGTTCAGATCCTGGGATGGAAGTCGAAGATCTCATCAGTGGAGTCTGGATGTCATCTAGTGGAAAATTTTGGTACTGCGCACAATACAATCTTTCCTAAAGCTCATTTATTGAGACATCAACCTAAAATCTGGCCCAGAACTTGTCCAGATATTTAACATTGATTTTCTTGAAAATTTAGGGTTGAAAATGTTTTGTAAAAAAGAAATAAAAATAATTATATATATATAAACAACATTATGTATTGTATACATTTAAAATGTTCATAAACTTAAACTACTTTAACAACTTTGTTTTACTTTACTAATCTGAGAAGTGTACCCTTTTAGTACCCTGTTAGTTCGCAGTGCATTAAGTAATGTTAACAACAACTTTTGTTTTAATAGTTTAATAGTTTTAGTTAGTAAAGGTTGAAATGAAATTTGAAATTAACATGTAGAAGTGCAGTTCATTATTAATTCATGTGAACTAATGTACTTGATGTATGAAACCTTTTTGTAAAATGTTACCAAAATTACAATTGGAAAATAAAAAAACGTTGTTTTTTCTCTCTTTCTTTTTTTAAACTTAAATGATAACTATTGGATTATAATAACTCACCAATTATAATCCCCTCCTCTGTAAAATTTGCCATCGATAATTCCATGCTGTTTTGCTTGGGTTTAATGATAATACAAGAGACCAAAACCACATAGGGACAAAGGCAAGAGTGAAGAAAAACAAGGCAATTTTATTTTTATCCAAATTTTGATAAAACTGCAATTTAAATATATTATTTCTATAAGTTCTACAAAAAAGGCAAAATAGATAGGCTGAATAACCTGATCTATGGCATGTTAAATGGTGGTAGCCTAGTAGTCTATGAACAGTAGCTAAACCCCCCTAAGCCCACAGAAATGGTTAGACCCAAGCCTTCAGCAGCCAATGACACTGACGCGTCCTTTTCGCCTGGTTGGAAACTTCACACACGTTTGTACTGCCTGTTTGGGTTAACTGTTTACACGTCAAAAGCGTGCGTTTTGTCCTAGTCAAAACACACAGTTTCAACGCCCATTTTTGTTATTATAAACGCGCGTCAAAAACGCGCGTTTTCGGTGACCCCAAAGCGCACGTTTCAAACGTGCGTTTTAAATGGCAGATCACACGTCGAGGACGCGCGTTTTGATGCAAAAACCGCGCGTTTGTGACGCGCGTTTTCCGTGACCACAAAGCGCGCGTTAAGAACGTGCGCTTTTATGGCAAATCGCGCGTCAGGGACGCGCGTTTGGCGGTCGAAACGCACGCTTTTGACGTGTCAGTGTGCAATCGGACGCCCGACCAGGCGTTTATGAATACTTTGGCTTGCCATATTGGCTTGCCATAGACTCGACACTTCACTGCCACGCGTGATTTACGTGACGTCTGCGTGACGTCTGCGTGACGTCTGCGTCACGTCTGCATCTTAAAATGAATGGAATAAATAGCAGAAAGAAAAAAAAAATAAGACGTTGAGTGAGACGTTCATTGAGACGAGTGCATGTAGCAAAGTCATAAAAAAGAGCTGATCGGAACGCCATACGGGACTACTTTTGTGCTTGCACTGGCAGCGAGCGGTGGTGTGTGTGTGTGTGTGTGTGTGTGCGCGCGCGCGTGTCGACGACGCCGACGGTAAGTTACCAGGGCTGTCTCTGCCACATACAAAGGCCAGAGTAAAACATTTTAATATTCCGTTTTTTGCCACTTTTTGTACTTAGTAGATAGATCAGCTATGCCACCCAAGAAGAAGAAAGGGGACATACGAAGCTTTTTTCATAAAGCAGAGTGTAAGTAGTCAAAATAACTAGCCACACAAATAAACTAGCAGTAGTAGTGACTGACCAGGCTTTCAAATGCAGATTCTACTGTGGAAAATAGTATGTGTTACCCAGGATGTTGTTACAGTTAAACCTAGCTGCAGCAATCTTTCAACTAAGGTTAAGAGTATTGATTAGGCTGTGCAGCACAGCACTGATAGACTCATAGAAGTCGCGATATCATGATAGAATGCTACGTTAGCAAGTCACTGAATGTTAATTAGCTGACCTTAACTTAGTATCTTGCAGTCAACATAAACAGTGGATCTGAGACATTTTTCGTTTCTACATTCTATTTATGTAATATATGTAATGTATTTGTGAGTGAGTGTAGCCTAAGAATTTAACATTTAAGAATAGAATATATCAATAGAATTTGATATAGAATAGTATAAATTTTAGTATTAATGGAATACTGTAATCATGGATAATAATAATAATAATAATAATAATAGATAAAAATAATGGATTTGTTGTGTTGAATGCTGTAATGGGAATTTTACATTTTAGACGTGTTTTTTTACTTTCAGATGTGTGCAACTTGTGTTAACGTTGAACATTCATTTATTTTTACTCATAAGCATTTAAAGAAATATAATCATATAAGGTTACAGGAACAAAATGTTCTGGGTGATAGACGACTTAGTAGCAAAGAGACTATGTGTACTCAAAGTGACCTATTGTTGTACTTCAAGTGTGAAAAGTATGTGCGCAGCTTTGATGAAAATAGAGATAGGCAAAATGTGTGAAATCGAGCAGCAGCTAATAACAGGAAACTTTTGCAGACATGGTATATTTTTGCAGACATGGTATTGTCCTGTCTAGATAGAATTTATGTTAGAAGAGATCTCGAACAAGACGTGTTGCCTTTTAAGGTAAACCAAGGCGATCTTTTGAGACAGACCAGGATGTGTTAAGGGTATACAAGCTTGGCAAAAAGGAGAAGTCAGTGCCTTCTCATATCAGACTCTGACTGATGTGTGAACTGCCTTTCTTGCAAGAAATAAAGCTGATCTTTGTTAACCTTTGAGCTATCCTACTGTCTTACAATTATTGATAAAAGTTGAGAAAAGAATTTCCACAACAAATGGCGACGAGGATGGGATTCGCAAAGCTGATGACCTCCGTGGACGAAACAATTGATTGAACATCCCAAAGACAAGAAAGTCTCTGGCTCCGATACCCCAACGCTAAACTGCAAGGGACGGGAGAATGGTAGACACCACGGCAGGCCTAGGTGGACGCGATCCCGAATAAAAGCTGCAAAAAGCACGGTGAGAGAAAATTATTTATGTGGTAAATAAGAAAATTATTATTTTCCTAAAAGGGTCAGGGTTTTGGAATAAGCCTGAAAGTAATTTCCAAACAGGGTTTGAGAATAAGCCTGATAGTAATTTCTCAAATGCCATGTGTTAATTGTTTTCCCAGAAGGGCCAGAGTTTGAGAATAAGCCTGATAGTAATTTCTCAAACGTCCAGACAAGGTGCTGTTTGAAATAAGCCTGATAGTAATTTTCAAACATTTAAGAAGGCATTTGTTTGGGAAAAAGACCTAGCATCGACGGATGTGGGCATTTTTGAAAGTCCTAGATTGACGAATTTAGGCAGGCGTGGTGGCCACGCTGGGGGAAAGAATTAACACAGTGAATATAGTATGTGGTGACCACGTGAAGGGAAAGGATTTAAATACGCAAATATAAATACTGAAGAATTTAAATACGCAAATATAAATACTGAAGAATTTAAATACGCAAATATAAATACTGTTGAGTAAAATTAGTGCAAAAATGGGTAATGTTATTGATAAAGAGTTGGAGACAGTGGATTTCTCAAAAGGGAATTATTGTTCCATGACCAAGAAAAATGGAACACAGTTAAATTGTACGGATTTAATGTCTGTTTAATGTTTGAGTGTAAGCCATCTGCAAAAGACAAAGGAAAATTGGACAAAAAACAAGTCCAAAAATATACAGAAAAATATAATTATGACTTTGATGGTCGAATTATGAATGTATGAATGTTAAATGAGGCAATTACCAGACAAAGAAGACAGATAAACGCAGCATTAGCACCATTAGAGAGTGCAAATAGTAGAGAGACAAAGGCAGAGGAAGCCAGAAAAACTTTACTAAACTCTGTTTCTAATTCTTCCGAGGAAATGAGATGCATGAAAACCCGCCTGGCTGAGGACGACCGCTGTCCGGCTCCCTACTCCCCCTACCAACCACCACCAGCAGTGGCCCTCCATGAACCACAAAGACAACCAGGAGCAATGGGAGGTCAAGATCCTGAGGAAGGCAAAGAAGAAGAGGGAACGAGTCTGCAAGCAAGACCACCAAAACACCCATATCGAAGCCTGCTAGGTTCGATCAACCTGCCCTCTGCTCCTCCAGACTACACTCCTCCATCTCCAAAATTCGTAAATGTTCACCAACCCAAAAAGAAGCACAGGCCAGACAATCAAAGATAAGTATCTGAAAACTGTTTTTCTGGACGGTCTGGACCCTGAAATAGGGAAAAAGGTCAAAACGTCTTGTGTGGGGTACCACCAAGCGCGGCTGGAAGAAATCCGACGACACGCAACGCATCAACAACAGCTGCTGAGAGACCAAGCCAAGAACAAACAGAAAAAGACTGACAAAGACACTCAACTGGCTCTGCTGAAGATGGGGTGGAAGAGGACGTGGAATGGGTGACCAACCCGCAAGGGACCCTGAAGCTTGTTATAATTGTGGGCGAAAAGGACACTGGAGAAATGACTGTCCGGATCCTCCAAAGAACAGAGGATTCCAACAGCCACCAGAGCCACAAGGAGATTGAAAGAAGGAGGGGGAGGGGAGCGACGGTGAAGGGTCTGACTCCCAGGTGGTAAATATGTCTAATCTTATCTCTTTTTCTGCTCCTTGCAATGAAGAAAATGTGCTTGCTGTTTCTTGCAATGAAGAAAACTGCTTGCTGACACTGAACGAATGTATAAAGCATTTGCAAAATTACCAATGATTGATATCAGTATCGAGGGTAGGAAAATTAAGTTCTAAATTGACAGTGGAGTGAAAAACTCAGTAATTAAAAATGAACAATTGCCTGATTTAACTGTATTATCTGGAAAATGGGCAACCTCCAGAAGTGCCACAGGGCATCTGGTAAAGGAACCATAAACAGCAGATTTGTCTTGTCAGATTGGTGATCGCTCATTTTCTCATGCTTTTCTTGTGACTAATACCTGTCCTTGTAATCTTCTGGGAAGAGATTTGATGCGTAAACTAAAGCTGAACTTGTATTGTGGTGACAGTGGCCTCACTGCTGATATGAGTATGGTGCGAATGCCAACTGAAACATTATATGTTTTTGAATGGAACACTCCTCAGTGTGGTCTGCAAAACAAAGCCACAAATAGGATGCCTCCTGACCATGATTTCATGGAAGAAAGTGATTTGCATTGCACATGTCATGTTAGCAGTGAGCCAGATGAAATTTTTGCTGAAAAATGGTCTGAACTAGAGATTGAGGAACTAAAAACCTCAGAGTTAATTTGGTCAGATAAATGGTGTGCTGTGAAGGTTGAATTGACTGATAGCCAAGCATCACTGTATGATGTGGAGGGGGCCGTCCCTCACATCTCTTTAGCTAAACCACAGACTGCAGAGTGGAGTGAATTGGGGCTTTATGTGAAACAATGTGACTCAAGATTGGTGGCCAACCACTGACAAAAATGTGTGGCATCTGAGAGCACAGGGTTTACAAACAGTCACTATAAGAGAAAATATTAAGGGAATCAGAACTCTTAAAATGATGAATAAATAGTACTATATGAATTGCACGTGTTTAAATATTATACTTTCTATATGAAGGCGTCTAGAATTTGAATCCCGTTATCCCTGGGAGACAGTGAGGAAAAATGGTTTTGATCTATGAGATTCTAAGAGTCAATGGTTTACTGTATGTTTAACTAAGATAATTTTTGTGCATTGTGCATATGGGAATGAGATTGGGTGACCAACTTTAAATATAAATTGTGATTTGACAAAAATATTGGTCACTCCATTTCATTTAAAGGTAATTTTCTAGATTCAATAGAAACAATGTTTTCTAATTCTAAACTTTTGAAATCACATGCTGTCATCACCGGGGGTACGAGATAGAAATGTTTTTTTTTTTTTTTTGTCCAGAGATCAAAGATTGTGTGAAGGTTTCCAAATCTTCTTTTAAATAGCTTATGAGCAACAACAAAAAGTTGGAAAATTGAAATTGTGCAAAGAATGACGAATTGCATTTGAGAAATTAAAACGGATTCTCTCAACTGCAATTGTAGGTCTATACGATTTCTATTTGATTTTGAAAAGTTAGGTTTACGTTCACTGTGTTAAACTCAAACACATGACGACTGCATCGGACAACTGAGAATTGATATCGTAACGTTCAGACACTGTCGCAAGGGGAATGCCACAGTGTGTCTACGTTCAGTAGTTTCTGTCGTCGTCGAACTTTGTTACCGTTCATATTTGGTGGTATTCCACTCCTAATATATGTTCCCCATTCAGTTCATAAACTGCTAAGGCAGACAAGAATGAATGAATGAATGAATGAATGAATCTCTGGCCAGAGAGGGGGGTGTGGAGTTTGTGAAAGTGAGTGTGTGAATTATGGTGTTCAGAGACATAAATGATGTCAATCAAAACAGCTGTATCTAAACAGATAAAATATGACCCAACAGGGAAGAAAATATTCCCAATAAAATAACAACCATGGATGAATTTGGCTAACTATTGTGGTATGGGTTATTGTTGTGGCAGAAATAAACAATGCCACACGCACAGCGTATAACTTTGGGAAGGCAGAGAGCAAGCAAGCTTGTCCTGTCTACCCCATATTTAACTTTTTACAGGATGTCATGATGGATCTCATCGAACAGAACTGATTCTGTTCCAAATGTATAAAGTATTGTCTTGTCACTGTTTGACATGAAATTTTACAGGTCTCATCAAAAAAGGACGACCGGCCGGATAAGCAGATGAGTCCGGCGACATGATACATGATGTTGTAATTAACAAAAATACTCAAGGTCTCCATTCACAGGTGAAAGCAGCCAGGAAGTGGTTCACTCCACAAAAAAGGTCCCATCTGGGGTGCAGTGACACCTCCGCCCAAGCATCTCGACTTAAACTACACCAACCAGCCTCAGCAACCCCAAACGCCGACACCAACGACAACGCAAAGCGTCAAGTGAGGGACAAAGGAAGTGCTAGTTTAACTTTCCTCCCTTGCCGACGTGGGAAAGCCCATTGCGACGATTCGTCCATGGGGCAACGAGATGATCAACACATCTGGAGGAAGATGTGGACCAACTAATGGTTTAAGCTTAGCATGATAATTAATTTTGTGTATTTTTTATTGATGTTTTATTTGGTTCAATCAAACTATACTGTAGGACTGAGTATTTAGATCTATGATTTGAACAATTACTGATGAATTTGAAAATATTTCAGGTACTCGTAAATTAAGAAGAGGAAAATGTCCTAATTCTATAGAGTATAAGGACTCTAAATAGGTACATTACTGTAAAGATAATAAATAATCTAGGGACTATTTTTGAAGAAACTTGAGGGTTTTAGAACCCTAATTCAGATATCATAGATGCTAAAAAATTAATAGTGGTAATAATTGTTCTCTAATAAGGGAGGCTAAGTAACTTTGCTGGACTAGGTCCAAATAGATAATTGGGTAGACTTCTATAGCGATGAATGAATGACTAAATTAAATATTTTTTAGGTGTTTCCATTTGTTAAAATAGCAAAAGAAAAACTTTCAAAAGGAGATTGATTTTTGGAAACATATTTAATTTCTGGATTATTATTAGTTAAAGAAGTTACCAGTGTGATTATTGAAATTTTCCTTTCATGTATTGTCTAATTTCTGTATTTGATATCTGAGAGGTGACTGCGGGTCTAGTCTATCTATAAATACAGTAACAGTGCTTGCTAATTTAGCCAGGCTTCCAGAAATGAAATATGGACTTGCTTTGTTGAGAAAGGTCTTCAACGTGTTAAAATATATATATATATGTAGGGGGCACAAGGTTAAAACCTAGACCAAGAGAAATGTAACTCAAACATGTCAAATTTAAACTAAAATGAATCTAAACAGTTAAGACATTTCAGTGAAATAGAATATTTGCTCAGAAAGCAAAATTCTAAAAAGCTTTTTTAATTCAGAATGAAGTTACAGATTTAATGATCTGGATCAATGGATCCATTATAAATTATTCCGTATTGCCAACAAATAGAGGCAGGACATGTTATGTCCATCAGTTAATTCTGGGAAAATAGGACTGTAGGAAGATAGGTAATTAATGATTAAATGGCACATCAGCAGCTAAAGCTATTCTCATGGCAACAGCTGGGTGAGAGATAATTAAAAAAATATATAATAATAATAAAAAAAATAATAATTGACATTGTTTGAAACAAGATAATACAATTATTGATATTTGTGTTAAAGATAAAAATGAAAAGATTATATTATTTTTTTGGTTAGATTTTATTACACAAATCCTTAAATAGATCTGACTAAGTAAAACAATCGCCTACTTGAAATAAAAGCTAGCAAAATAAGGTTGAGAAAAATGGTTAATCAGCAGTATCAGCCTGTTAAAGACCTAATAGATCAATGTGATTCGAAATTTAGCAAAGGATAATGAAACTTGATTCAAAGTTAAAAGGCAATGTACTATATGGTATGATTAGTTTTTTTCTGAAAATAGAATTAGATTTCTTGAAGATAGAATGTTGGGAAGAAGATGAAGTTGAGGTTACAGTGCCTGAAGATGAGGTATACGTTAACGAGAGCGAACATGAGTTTGACTAAGAAACTAAGAAAATTTACCTGTTGTAAATTACTATGATTATGGAGAAGTAAATGTCAAATTGTGTGTATGTTCTTTGAATGAACATGGGGTGGATTGTAATGGGAATTTTACATTTTAGACGTGTTTTTTTACTTTCAGATGTGTGCAACTTGTGTTAACGTTGAACATTCATTTATTTTTACTCATAAGCATTTAAAGAAATATAATCATATAAGGTTACAGGAACAAAATGTTCTGGGTGATAGACGACTTAGTAGCAAAGAGACTATGTGTACTCAAAGTGACCTATTGTTGTACTTCAAGTGTGAAAAGTATGTGCGCAGCTTTGATGAAAATAGAGATAGGCAAAATGTGTGAAATCGAGCAGCAGCTAATAACAGGAAACTTTTGCAGACATGGTATATTTTTGCAGACATGGTATTGTCCTGTCTAGATAGAATTTATGTTAGAAGAGCTCTCGAACAAGACGTGTTGCCTTTTAAGGTAAACCAAGGCGATCTTTTGAGACAGACCAGGATGTGTTAAGGGTATATAAGCTTGGCAAAAAGGAGAAGTCAGCGCCTTCTCATATCAGACTCTGACTGATGTGTGAACTGCCTTTCTTGCAAGAAATAAAGCTGATCTTTGTTAACCTTTGAGCTATCCTACTGTCTTACAATTATTGATAAAAGTTGAGAAAAGAATTTCCACAACAATGCATACTATGATACGTGTGTATTTTATTCATTTGTTCATTATTTAATTACATACAGAAAACTCAGACATCTTGTGAAGATGTCACAGAGCATGTTGAGGAAGAAGTAGCTGGACCTATACAGTTATACTAGCTCTTTAGGGACAGTATACAGGATGGTGTATTGGGGTCAGGAAGGATACAATATAATGAGATGAAGTAGATTCACTTCTGTATTGTGATATTCTGTATTGCCAACAGTCTGAAATCGCCATTAAAGCACTGGTATCTTACAACAAAATAATTCCAGGGGGAAGGGGAGGGGGGATGTCCCCACCAAAGCTGAGGCCAAACCTACGCCCTTGCCTGTAGTTAATATTTCCCTGGGGTTAACTTTCCAAGACGCTGTTTTGTACATCGTTTACATTATAACTTCAGCTATTCCCATGTTTGCCCCCACAAAAAGCACAACAGTAGTCTTAGCTGCTGACATACAAAGTTTTACAAACATTTTGTCAGTGTCACCCATCCTTCGAAACATTTGTTCAGACTCAAAATAAGGTCACTGTTGGCATTATCCACTGGTATAACCAGTGGTGGAAATGGTTGAGAATCACAGTGCGGAGCCTAGATAAGGGAGGACTTTTCCTGTGTGAATTATTGTTTTGAAATTTAATGGAAGCTGACATTGCACAGCCAGACGGATGTCCCCAAATGCTGACTTCACATTGTGACTACACAACCTTAAACCTTGTAACCCAGGCTCAAAGCAATTTGTAGTCTGAGTCAATTTTATGAATACAGTAGACTAAATAACCATGGAATGTAAAGGAAATAAATAATAAGATAAAAGCTGAAATACAAAATATTTCATGTTAGATATGGTTTATTTACAATCAGTGCTTTAAGTCAGTGGTTCCCAAACCTGTCCTGAAGGACCCCCAACACTGCACATTTTCTTTGTCTCCCTAATCAAACACACCTGATTCAACTCATCAGCTCATTATCACATGTGATAATGAGCTGATGAGTTGAATCAGGTGTGTTTGTTAAGGGAGACAAAGAAAACATGCAGTGTTGGGGGTCCTTCAGGACAGGTTTGGGAACCACTGCTTTAAGTGGCTCAAAAGAGGTGCCGGTACTCTAATTTTTTTTTTTTTTTTTTTTTTTTTTTTTTGCTGACTCCCCTCCTCCCCTGAGGTAACTATGGAAGCTTGTTTCCGCCACTGAATAATAAATAAATAATAATAATTGCGACTTGTTATCTCACAATTCTGACTTTTTTTCTCACAATTGCGATATATCAAGTCAGAATTGTGACTTTTTTTCTCATAATTGCGAGATAAGAAGTCAGAATTGTGAGAAATAAAGTCGCAATTCTGAGATATAAAGTCGCAATTGCGAGATATAAAGTCGCAATTCTGAGAAATAAAGGCGCAATTGGGATATATAAAGTCAGAATTGCATGATATAAAGTCGCAAAATGCGTGTTATAAAGTCAGAATTGTGAGATATAAACTATTCTGAGAAAGAAAAAAAAAGTCAGGAGTACGTAAGTTAGTAAAAAAGTAAGTTAGAACTTTGATTGTGAACTTTATTGTGGCTTTATTGTGGCTTTATTGTGGGGTGGGTGGGGGGGGGTTGTTGGGATGTAAAAAATAATCTTTTTCTTAATCTAATTTGGATAAATATTAGGTACACAAGATAGGCATTCATTTTTCTCAAGAAAAAAAATCTCACCTAATGATGTAAACATACAGAGAGCCCTATCAGCTGGTAGTATTATTTAAGGTTAAAAATAATTCAAATTAAATATAATGCATTTTTTTATCCTAATAACAACTTTATTTAATGATATAAGTAAAAAAATATAATAAATATGTAATATAGTACACATATTTAGCAAAAATACTCTCTATAGCTGTTTTTTTCTAGCCAACTCACGTGCTATAGCCTATATTATGGTCATCAAATGGCTTTCCTGAGGTAAATATTATGTGACAATTGTTCTCCAGCTGTTATACTGACCCTTTCCGCGGTTGAAAAACACTGATTGATCGATATTATGTAGGCTGAATATACATTTCGGTAAGTTGTACTGTTTCTTTTAACATTGTGTTCATTCGTGTTAATAGAGATGATCGGTTCACGTGCGCTAGGGATCTGTCATGTCACATTTACAAGCGCCAAAACGGTATTTATTGTTTGAATTTCGTTATAAAAATGACAGAATCTGAGAGCTGGGATTTTGTTTTATCATAACTAACCTGCTCTGTCTCCGTGTCCTCTTTGCTTCGCGATTTTTCTGTGCGTGAGAAAATGGATGTGTTGTGAGAGCGTGTGAAAAGTGTCAGGTGCATGTGTCTCACGGACGGTGAATGCGTGAGAGTTGGCGGGTGGTCGTTTACGATAACGGGAGGTCCTCTCGTGCTTCCATGGCGGTTTCAGTTGTGCTTCCTCCTCCTTTGTCATGGCAACAAACAACCATTATGCTGAAATAGAGCGCGCGCCGTGCATTGTGAAGGGCGCTCTGAAAAGCGGCAGCGCAGCCAGAGGATTAAAACAGATGTGCAAATGAGCGTACCGGTACGCTAAAAGCAGGTTCTGGGCGCACGGAGAGGTGGCGGTACGCTCAAGAGCTATATTTGGAAGTGGCGGTACTGAGTACCGGTGCGTACCGGCAGGGGCGCAACTACCCAGTGTCAGAGGGGTATGCAGCAACAATTTTGGCAATTTAAAAAATTACCATCGCTTTGGCGCCCCCCCTGGTGCTGCGCCCCTATGCGCCGCATATAGCGCATACCCACTTTTTGCGCCACTGTGTACCGGCCCACTTAAAGCACTGTTTACAATATAAGGCAACCAAATAATTTCAGAAACTTTGTTCCATCTTTGAGCTCTTGATCTGTGCTGAGCAGGTGAGCAGCCAATCGCGTGTAATTAGGTCAAGCAGACTCCGCCCCCTAGAAAAGCCGCTTGAGGAGGAAAGATAAAGAAAACTCAAGAGAAGTGTAAGCTTGAAGTTGCACAAAATCTTGTTATTAGATGTTATTGAAAGATACATTTGCGAGGAACAAACCCCATAATTGTTGTAGCTATTTTGTTTAGGAACAAAGTTGAGTAGTTTTCGGAAAGGTCTTACCTTTATCCTGTTGATCCGTGTGACCGTCGTCGTTTTTAAATCCAATGGAGTAGGCCATCATTGTGTCATCCGGTGAAACCCTGAAAGAAAATAAGAAATATCATTAATACACAAGGGAATCGGCCAGTTTTGTTATCTCAGAATCTAGATTCTGGATCCTTCTATTCGTGGACTGCACTAGTATGAACACTTCACGTGTACACCGTTGAGGATGGCGAGCAGACGTTTGTTTTTTGTCTTAGTGGACATCTGCATTGCAACGCTCACCAGCTAAATATTTTCATTGGGTTCTTGAAGGTTTGGAGTATCTATTATCTTTTTTTTGTTTTCTTTTTTTTTGTATAAAGTTTTGTATAAGTTTGAACTCTAAAGTGCAATAGTGCTAAAGTGCTTATTATTGAAATAATACTGACATAAGGTCATCATATAAAAAAGAAAGGGGGGAATCAAACCTAGAACTGAACATTTGAGTCATAAACAGTTAAAATTTATTTGGTATTTTATTTGGTTAAAAGTCCAATTTAAACTTGATTTATTCCTTATTTTATTTATTTTGTTTGTTTTGCTTCTGCGGTGTCATTGATACACTCAATTGGTGTATTCTGTTAAATCCCAACAGACTATTCCAACTTACATAAATAAGTGCAATTAAATCATCTACGTGTGTGTGTGTTTGCTAGCCTAGAAATCTAGACGCACCCTAGCGGCAGCAAAATGTATTTTGCAGCCAGGGCAGTCTAGCAACTCTCCGTTGACTTTCGGAGCTGTAAAAACCTAAATTGGGTCACATCGCATATAGAGTAGGCGGGGCGGGCTTAACATAATGACGACAGAGTTGCGACGGTTCCCTACTACTTGAAAACAAAGAAGAGTTGCTGCTTCTGGCGAACAGTCTTTCAAATCGGCTTTGGCCGCGACTCTGGAGGACTTGGAGTTAAGTTTTTCTTTGAGAAAAGAGCAAAGAACGGCACTTAAATCCTTCTTAAAAAAGGAAGATGTGTTCGTAGTTTTGCCAGCCAGATTTTAAAGTTGAATCTATCAACTAACGTTAGCTCCGCTGTTGGGAAAATGCTCTGGTTGGTTGGCTACTGTAATTCTTAAAATGTTACCAGTCAATAAATGTACTTGCTCCTGCCAGTTTTTACTTGCCTTTGGCACTTGGTGAGTGTTCATTTTGGACCCTGAAGATGTTTATTGTCTCTTAGATTGGGCTAATGACATCGTAATTAAAAAGCTGCCCTAACTAAAATGTATTTTATTTATCTTTAGTAATCATAGTTTCAGTTAAAATGCCATAGCTACAGTCAACCCTCTGAGGTCATCTTTAGTAATCATAGTTTCAGTTAAAATACCATAGCTACAGTTAACCCTCTGAGGTCGGCAAACGCGCCCCCGCGTTTTGCTGGATTTTCTTCACATTGTAGCACTATAAACTTAAATTACTCCGTCATTTATGGTCATACAGAAAAAAGAAATATATATTTTTTTTTTACTTTTGTATGTGTCCACTTACAATCAAATCAAAACATTGTGCTTTTGTAAAACAAAGAAAATAAACAGGGTGTGCGTTCTGCCTCTCCGTCGCGGTAACTTTTTTTTCTTGAGCACGTCTATAAACAGAAACAAAACTCAGCGAATACTTGTCACACATTTATGAGCCATATACCTTTATAAACATTGAAGTGTGTACTTTTAAATGATCGGATTCAAACTGAAAACAAATATTCTCTGTTTAAGTAATTTGTATAAAACCAACAAGATGTCCAGCTTCTCAAACGCTTCCTAATTATTTTTAATTTGAACACGCCCACTCGCGCAAAAGACATTCACATGCAAATCTCCACATGGAACGCGAACGCGCTCGTTACCTCAGAAACAAAACACCAAAACACTCCACAAGTCTCTGCTTTTCGTCGAGTTTGAAAGACGCGTGTGAGCTTACATTGGATTTAGGCTACCTCAGAAGAAGAGGAACGCGATTTGAAGACAAGAAAGATGTAAGGTAAGAAATTCTTACATATTAGTTTGTTATTCTTGCATAAATTTCACATTGCAGTTGAACTGTTGCTAGAGATATTTAGACCCATGTTTACTGTTACTGTGTTTGTGGATATCTGCTCAAATGTAAATATGTATATGGTAACCATAATGTTTTATATTTGAGCGCGATCACATTTGAATGTATCATATTTTGGATCGCGATCGCGTTTGAAAAGCACCAAACGGCTTCATGTTTTTAATATTATCTCATTTCATATCATCATAACGAATGGAAACATTTGAAGTAACATGATAATCAATATATTTTCTCTAGCTTAGTTGTTACTGAAATATTTTGGAAGATTTATAGGCTTATATGGTTATTGTTATTATTATTTTATGCAGCACTGCGCATAGCCTATGCCTACAAGGCACAGCAAACCTGGTGTTCATTATATTATATATTGTTGGAAACATTTATGTGTGTGTGTGTGTGTGTGTGTATTCTGTGAATTTTAAAAAGCAATTTAAACCAGAAAAATCTATAATTTATTCCCAAAATCATGCAGGCCTTTCTCTTGATATCAGTATGTTCACTTTTTTTTTTTTTTTTCAGGGCCCAGATGCCACTCCTGCTGACTTCAACATTCACATGAGTCTCTGTACATGAACATGGTAAAGTGAAAATCAAACACCTTGGAAATGAAAGGTATGTACAATGTTTTTGGGAATGGCACAAAGGTCTCTGTCTTTGGATAATTGTTTTCAATGAGTGCTTTTTTGTCATTTGTTGTGTATCTTTGGATTATGTTGTGTTGTAAATAAATCCAAAAAATCTAAAAGCCATTCTTTTTTTTAAATCTCCTCATTCTTTGTGCAAGGTTGCTCAGAATGATAGGGCCTAATAGCTCCTAATAGGGCCGTTGGGGGGGGGGGGTCTTTGTCTTTCTCAGGTGTGAAAAGCTTACATATTAATGAGCTCCCATAAAGCTTTTTCACACAAAACACGTCGTAAAATTTTTAAATCAATATATTGTCTTATCTGAATGAGCAGTCAGGGTGATTTTCACATAGTTTTAGAGCAAATATTCTAGGCTACGTCATACCATTTTCAAAAGTCTTGTGAAGAAATAATCAGTATGGGTTTCATGACCTTATTTCAGTGAGAATTTTTTTTTTTGTATTTTCACAAACCACGCATAAATGTCATTATCTCAAAACAACAAACTTTTACACACATGCTGCTGATATATTATTGTAGCAGAGTTTGTGCTGAATACAGTGTAATTATAGCCTGGGTGCCAGCCCGAACCCCGCCCACAACATTTTTTGGACGGGAAGTTCGGTCTGGACTCGATCCATTAAGGAGTAATTATGCTCGGCTTCCAGAAGGCCGAGCCAATCAAATGCCGGCAGGGCGGGCTTTAATCGATGATGGACAGCAACAGTAACGTAATCATCCACGTGACACGTCATCAACGAGCGCTTGGGTTGAATTCATTTACAACAAAGATACATAGACAGTAAAATAAAAGATGCCTGCCTCTGGAGAATTTAGATTTCACACTTACAAATAAATCAGATAGAATAAATGCATATTTGGGGTGCTGTCCGAGGAGAGGGCGGGCTCGGTATTCGGCCCGAACACACTCTCCCCGTATTCCAGGCCGTGGAAGAACAAGCCGAGAGTGAGTGGAGGGATGCTGAAAACTGTCAAGGAATGTTAGGTGAGTTGACAGAGTGAATATATATGCTTCCTCTCATGCTGATAGTGTAGACATGGTAATCGTTTGACACGTTGATTGGATTGATTATGGATTTGAATGTGCTTCTCCCGAACTTTGTTTACAAAACGTGTAGATTCGCGTCATCGCGCCATCGCGTCTGTTATAGAAGATATCGACAGCGCATTCATTTTAAAAGAGGAAGAGAGAACCGCGATCAAGGAAACATTTGTCGATCGGAAACATGAATGAAAAACATATGTCACTTACTCTGTTGCTGTGATTGGCTGTAGGCCTATCCAATTGAGTGCAGAGAAATTTTCTTTCCTGGTTCGGTTGAAACACGCCCCATAATCAAAGCTTAATGGAGCAGTATCAGACTCACATTCTGCCTAGAATATGAGTATGACGAAGTCAGGCTAGTGTAATTAGACTTTAGCCATGAAAATGTCACAAGTAACAGAAATAAGCACAAATGTCAGAGCATGTCAGAATACCTCCAGGGCCCAGAAAACAGCTCAGACCCCAGAGGGTTAATGTCAACAGTTTGATCCTGCTATCAGGGACGGACTGACAATCTGTGCATTCTGGAAAAGTCCAGAACGGCCGTCCAACCGTGGGCCGTCGGCACACACAAAAAAAAAAGTCTAATAAAGCAATATGAACAGCCAACAGCAGGGGCACTAATATGATCACTTATATGCTATGTGTAAAAAACAACAACTGAGGAAGAAGAGTCGGCCTATAGCCACTGACAGAAAGTTAGTTTTATAAGGCTGCACTTTTAAAATTGCTTACATTATATTTGAATAGCAGTGGTCTCCAACGTGGTGCCTGTGAGTTGCCCACTAAACACATTCTATAAATAGCCCCAACTTGCCGTTGGGGTTCCAGACTTCGAATAAATGGTATAATTTTGCGACCTTTTCAACTAAACGTTTCAATTTGAACTTTTGCCTCTACAAAATTACCCAACTCTCTTTGATTATACGCTGTCATTTGTGTTGCGTATGAGAAACATCAAATGGCAAACGCTCAAAAAGCGGAACAAAAATTGTTTGATCTGAGCAGCGCATTATCGGCCCAAAAAACAGCGATCGCGTACAAAGCAGCTGTGCGGGTTGATCTCGATCACGCGAACATTATTACACAGAGCTGCGCGATCCACTGAGAAGCATTTAAATTCAGCGTAGAATTCTCTATCTCTATTATAAACCCACAAATGACTATGTGATTTAAGCTTGAAGCCAGATGAAACAGCGCTGATATTCTCATATTGACGCAAAAAAACAAAACAAAAAAAAAACAGTGTTTCTTGTTCCAAGAACAAACCAGCTAGAAGATATTTCACACCAAAACTTATGAATTAACTTTAGTAAAACAAACTTTTTTGGCAGAAATGTGCCTGTATTCATATTTAAAATGCTGTTATATTAGTATAGTCATGTATAAATGTATTAAATGTATAGGCCTAATGCAGTAATGTTTTGTTTAGAAGTTATGGCAGTTTTTATAAATTTATATTTATACTAAATGTTTGGGCTAGTGTTTTTGATAACACATACAATAGGTTTATAGAAAATCAACAAAAAAAATCAATAAATATTTTCATCATTTTTCAGGAATTGTTTTTTTTTTTTTTTTACGCTTGTAAGTCTGAACTAGAATATTAAGATGTTTTATTATTTCCCATATGATGGTGAAAAGTAAAAAAGCTTCACCATGTTATGTATAATAAATATTGGAGTATAACAAATAAAAATTCCTTCTAGATTATTTTATCCCTTGAGGTATAGCCCTCGCACACAAAAACTATATGTTTTATAATTACAAGTTTGTGTAATTTGGGGTTTCTGTAGCCAGTGACATTTCATTATTTGTATTTTATGGCATTGTACATTTTTTGTTTTTATTTGAGGGCTGAGGCTTCATTAATAAACACAACCCCAATTATCATCATTTGTTTTGAGATGTTACTTGCTGTGAATACCTTGTCTGATAGGCTACAGTATTGTGGCATATTGTATCAGGACATCCTGGCTAGTGTCTGTCGCACACTGCTAGAGGCGAATGGCCGGATGATGGGCCTATTTGGGAGAAAGTCCAGGGCTGTTTTTTAGCCCCAGTCCAAATACAAATTTTGCCTGAGGCATATCATATATCATGATGAATGGCATCTGCTTTAGACTCGCCCCATTGTTTATTTTGTACTATGGTTATCATTTAATCTGGCGAGGATCAGTCAATGAATAGCTTGATACATTTTAATAAATGAATAGCTAAGTAGAATTTAGAACAAACTCACTGTTAAATTACAGCAGTCTGGACAGCAGGATCAGAGTAACCTGGTCAAAACAGTGTGA
The DNA here is from genome assembly GCF_964197995.2 of Scardinius erythrophthalmus. Classification (NCBI taxonomy): domain Eukaryota; kingdom Metazoa; phylum Chordata; class Actinopteri; order Cypriniformes; family Leuciscidae; genus Scardinius; species Scardinius erythrophthalmus. The sequence goes on from NC_138228.1 coordinate 39,723,247, forward strand.
CGGTATGACCAGAATCAAAGGACAAATAGAGGAGCGAGGGCACTGGGGCAGCAAAGCAGAGTTTATTCTGGCTGTGGCAGGGATTGTGATTGGTTTGGGTAACGTCTGGAGGTTTCCTTACCTCTGCTACAGGAATGGAGGAGGTATGATGCAGCTTAAATACACAAATGTTGTTTGCTGTGTTGAAATTTCATTATTTTAGTGGTTACAAATATGAATGATCTACTTTACCTTTCTGGCATTTTAATAATGTTTTATTGTACTTATGTGTTAAGGGGCGTTCCTGATACCCTACCTGGTGTTTGTGATTACCTGTGGGGTGCCACTATTCCTGCTAGAGACGGCTATGGGACAATACACACAGGAAGGGGGCATTACATGTTGGCATCGCCTCTGTCCACTGGCTGAAGGTGAGTCAAACTATTTAAACAACTTTTAATTTATTTTATCTGCATTATTTGTGCATGTGGGATTTGCACAGGCAACCAGCACTTACATTTTCTGAAGGCAGTGTACCAATCGAGTCAACATTATTATTATTATTCTATGGCAGTGTTACATCTGTCAGTTGCAGGTGCTGTTGCAGTTTGATGGCAACCTAGTCCCTCACTGCTCCCATAGACTCTGTTATTCCCGGATTTCATTTCCCAGAACCCTCTGCTCATTATTATTTTATCTGTTTCAGATAGTTTATCTGTGTGTCTTGTTTCATTTGATCATCACCCTGTTTATTTAAATGCCTTTTGCCTTCATTCAGTATGAAGTCTTGTTTGTTTGGTTCACACTCTCTGTCAGCATTTTGAGTATTTCCTGGTTTCTTTATATTTTCCTGAGTTTTGGATTTCTTGTTACCGTCTGCTTCAGTGGATTGTATTTGTGACTGATTACATGTGCTTGACCCTTTGCCTGGTATAGACTATGACCTTGGATTACATTTGTTAATAAACTGTGTTTGGATTCTTACTCTCTCTGCTGAATGCTGTCTTACTCCCACACCCAAATCATTACAGAAGACTTCATCATCATGAATCCAGAAGTTGAACTAGTCCGTATGCATCAAGGTAACCGCGCACTCGAAGAACATATACAAATTTTCCTGGACATTGCAATTTCTTCTGATCTACCGGACTGTGCTCTCATAGACTTTTTCTGTCACAGGTTTAACCCTCCTCTCAAAGATAAGCTAATTCATGATGCACCTCGAAGTTCGTTCATTGAGTTTCTGACTCAATGAACGAGTCAGTTTTTGACTATGCATTGTTGTTTACCGTGGCAGATGGTGACGCTTCGCTTAAAACATTTTTTGGGAGGGGGCTACGTGAGGCAAGCTCCGATGGCCACGGAGCTTGGCCAGCACTTTCCATCCATGCCCACTCTAATGCTGAAAACCCCAGTAAGCAAGAATGTTAGCCAGAGCTGTCATGTTAGAGCCACCAGTAGCCATTGCAGTCACGTCAGAGCCTCCAATCACCAGTATAATCACATCAGGGCCGCCAACCGCCAGCACAACCTTGTCTGAGTCTTCAGTGGTCAAGATCAGCAACCCAACACCTCCAGTTGTGAAAGAAGAAACCTTTCAGTCTTCAGCCATCACGGACACCATCCCTGTGTTCCCGGATGTCATTGACGCAGCGATTGAGGATGCAAAGGCTTCCTATCCACGTTGGGGTTTGATATCTAAGTTGGCAGATCTACCTCTGAAAATGGTCAGAACAGCCGGCTTATCAAAGCCGCTATCATCGAATATTTCTGCTGACGCTTCTCTAATCCCAGAGTTCATCCCGTCTTCCTCTGTGCTTTTAGTGATGGCAGTGGCGCTGTGGTGTGTTTGGTCGACGTTTGTCGAAATGACTTTGAATAAGACAATAAGACAACTGCACATAATTCAGAGCATGTTCTAGTAAATAAGTCTGTTCCTGAGCCTTTCATAGTCTGCAGATCTGTTTCTGAGCCTGAGGTTGTGTCTGAGACTATTTGAGTCCATGAGTCTGTTCCCAGGGCTCTCAAGTGTCACGCATTGAGCGTGACAGTCACTCAATTCGGTCTTTAGTCACGCACTCCCGCCACACATTGTATTTCTCACACGGAAAAACTATTTATGCCTTAGGGCTCAAAATTTCTCTGGCCGTGCCGATCTCACTATGGAACCGGCAGCCAGGAATCAAGCGCGTCTCCCCTAGCCGAGCCTGCCACTTATCACAAAAAAAAGAAAGGGGCTACACAATAGCCAGTCAGAAAACAGCACTATTGTATCTGGGTACGATTTAACGCAACAACCAATGAAAAAAAGCACATCCTGGAATTGTTAACGTGATTCTGCTACAGCGTCTTCGTTCAAAGTTTCGTTCACCCATAGAGGAAACCACTGGAGCTCCGAGCATCACTTTGAGCACAGAGTAAGTCAGAAAACAGCACTATTGTATCTGGGTACGATTTAACGCAACAACCAATGAAAAAAAGCACATCCTGGAATTGTTAACGTGATTCTGCTACAGCGTCTTCGTTCAAAGTTTCGTTCACCCATAGAGGAAACCACTGGAGCTCCGAGCATCACTTTGAGCACAGAGTAAGTCACGGTGATCTCCTGTTTTAATGTTACAACAAATTCACAACTTGTTTGACACAAACAGTGACAACTTGACTGCTGTTAGAGAATGTTTCCCAGATAATTAGCATCAGTTTTTCTTGAGTGTCTAACTTAGCTTAACTTAATCTCACACACACACACACACACACACACGGAAATTTAATAAATACTTTGTATTTGAGCAATTATTAATAACAACAACAAAAACACTAATAATAATATTATTAATGAAACACCCCATTCCCGTGACCCGTCCAACCCACCCAGGACCACCCACCGTCCAACCCACCCACGTCAGGAGGTTGGGGGGGGGGGGTATGGTGGGGGGGGGGGTTGGGGTAGTGGATGTCACTCTTGACTGTCTTCAAAACTTGAGAGCCCTGTGTTCCTGAGTTTCTTCCTGAACCAGTCCTAGTCTGCAAATGTGTTCCTGAGTCTGTTCCTGAGCCAGTCCTACAGATCTTTCCCTGATTCTGTTCCTGAGCCTGATGCTGTTTCTGAGCCTGTTCTAGTCTACAGATCAGTTCCTGAGCCTGTTCAAATCTATGAAACCGTTCCACAAGATGGCCGCCGCCACACCTGTGTCTTCGGACAAGATGGCCGCCGCCACGCCTGTGTCTACGACGTATCCGCCCTGGCCCACTGAACCATCGGATTCGCCTGGCCCCCTGAACCATCGGAGCCTGCTCCGCTCTGGCCGCCTGCTCGGCCTGCTTCGCCCTGGTTGCCTGTCCTGCAACAGACAACAGGCTCTCTTCCTCTCCATGGTCCTGGCCCACCGTACCGCCCCAGGATCTGCCTCCGCTCCACCTCCCACACCAGGATCCACCTTCACTCCACCTCCCACCTATGTTGGAGCATCTGGAAGGCACTCCTTCAAGGGGGGGGGCTATGTTACATCTGTCAGCTGCAGGTGCCATCATGTGCCAACTGATGGCAGCCTAGTTCCCTCACTGTTTCCATAGACTGTTATTCCCAGACTTCATTTGCCAGAACCCTATGCTCATTATTAGTTTATCTGTTTCAGCTGTGTCTTGTTTCATTTGATTATCACCCTATCTATTTAAATGCCTTTTGTCTTCATTCAGTATGAATTCTTGTTTGTTTGATTATTTGTTTGGTTGGTTCACACTCTTTGTCAGCATTTTGAGCAGTTCCTGGTTTCTTTATATTTTCCTGAGTTTTGGATTTCAAAAAAAAGATTTATTGGAAGTCAAAATTTGAATGCGTGAGCTTGTAATCACAACTTCAGAAGTAGGAAACTTTATGATAGCACGTAAAGGCAGCATTATTCCTTCAGTTCCTTGTTCTGTTCTGTATTGTTTGTGCTGATCAATGTTTCTGTTTGCTTTTGTCAGGTATTGGCTATGCAGGACAGCTGATAGTGCTGTACAGCTGCATGTATTACATCATCATTCTGGCCTGGGCATTTTTCTACCTCATCTTTTCTTTCAGCTCCCAACTGCCATGGGACAGTTGTGACAACACCTGGAACACAGGTGATAGTTTAAAATACACTAACATAAAGAAGTAACATCTTCTGAATATCATATCAAAATATGCTAGACCAGGGGTTTGCAAATCTTTTTTATTTTTATTTTTCTCCTTCTCCATCTTAGATGATTGTGTAAACCTCGCTGCAAAGAATCTGACCCTAAACTGGACAGCGCTGATTAATTCAACCTCTGCAGTTACTGAGTTCTGGAAGTAAATAATAAACATAAATTATATTATGATAAGATTTGATAATAATAAAATCAAATCTTGCAAGAACTTTCCACATTAGCAAATTATAAAGCATGATAGTTGCTCTCTCTCGTCAAATTTTATAGACACAGAGTGCTGGCTCTATCTGGAGGTATTGAGGAGGTCGGTAAAATCAACTGGGAGATTCTTCTGTGTCTCGTTGCAATGTGGATCATATGTTATTTCTGTGTCTGGAAAGGAGTCAAATCTACAGGCAAGGTGTGCAAAAATGTCATTGAAGAGAATTTTGTCTTAACACGTTAAACATTTCACAAAATGTCAAAACATACTACTTCTTGGTCTATTTTCTGCTGCATTTACAGTTTTTATATGAAATTATGTTTGCATTCATTATTATGGAATGTCAGTACAGTATTTTGTCTGTTTATTGAAATTAGTAAAATTATTATTATTATTATTGTGCATTTTTAACCTTTCTTGTATTGTGCCTATACTGTAGGTGGTGTATTTCACAGCCACATTTCCTTACGTGATGCTACTGGTGTTGCTGATTCGTGGGTTGACTCTTCCTGGAGCTCTGCAGGGGGTTGTGTTTTACCTGTACCCTGAACCGGCCCGTCTCGCTGACCCACAGGTAACCCCATCATGTGCCTTTTCCTGGAATCAGGCTTAAACAGACCCTTGCATATAGACTAGATCAGTTGATATTACTTTATAAAGAAATGTTTTTTGCATAGTCTGCTTAATTATATTCACAACCAGTAAGAAATATAATTTTCTTGTTATAAGTAGCAAAACAAAATTGAAATTTTGCAGACATCAAATAAGCATTAATGTTACAATTCTTGTGCCCCTTCTCAAGTCCTTATTGCTAATGTGTTGTGCATTTAGGTTTGGATGGAAGCAGGAGCTCAGATCTTTTTCTCATATGCTTTGGGTACAGCCTCTCTTACTGTATTAGGCAGCTACAATAAATATAACAACAACTGCTACAGGTTAGTTCAGTTCGATAATATGATATTTTTCAGTATCTTTCTTTTTCTTCAAGATTCTCTTTAAACTGCATGTATACTGCTACCTTTGTACTACTTCAAAGCAGTGGCGTAGCCACGAGGGGGCCTGGGTGGGCCTAGGCCCCCTCATTTATATGTCCGGCCCCCTCAGATTTCCGATGGCTTAAAATAAAATAATAAAAATAAGAAATTATTGATGTGTTAGTCTAATTGATAGATTGATCAATCAAAATACTGCGCGGTAAAATGTGGCTGTTTTCAAACTTGATTTGACGTGTTGTGCATAACCTACGCTGTCATCTTCGCGTGAGAGTTCATGCGGTGAATGGCAGCGTTGTGCAACGTACAATATTACGCACGAAAAGATGAGCGAGAAGGAGAAAATAAGCCATCTACATCTGAGTTTGCTTCAGCTTACTACAAGACGACAGCGAGTGAAGCGGCTAGGAGACAGAAACGCACATATTTCATCACAGAATAGCGGTGAGACTTCGACTCAGATCGGCACATTGCGCAATGACTTGTTTGCAATTGATGAACCGCCTTCACAACCAGTGATGACCACATTTCCTGTATAGCCTATATCTGTTGTAACCTATATGAAGAGTTTGGTTTCAAAACGCGATAAATTCATTATGATTAATTTTGAGTAATAATGTGTTTTCTTTACCAAGAGAGTGGAAAGATTAAAACCACTATTTTTTGTTTCAAACTTTCACATAGCATATTTTAGGTTATAATAACATAATTTCAAATCCATATTTTGATTTTCAAATATTTATTATAAAAAAGGATTAGTTTTCCCCAAAATGCAATAAATTCATGACACCTTTTTTTCCAAAATGCAATTAATCCATTGAATCAATATAAAAGTTTTTCATATTTTAACTGTTGAAACACAACAAAGTAAGTTGATCCACATATGACAGCCTCTGAACTCGGTCAATACTAATCTTATATAGCCCTACAGGCACTGGACTAAAAATAGCCGACATTATATCACCATCGCTAAGAAATAGCCTACCTCCTGAATTTTTTTTTACGGCGATCAGCTGTAAAATGGCTTGGTCCTGCTCGGTTTTCGTTGACTTTGAGTAAAACAATTGAAAGTTTTTCAAAAGATCCCCTGGGTCAAAGTGTCAGCGTGACAGAAGTTTGACGCTGTCGTGTGAGAACAAGCAACAGTCGAGATTTTTCCTCCTCCCGCGTGCCTCATCTTCTTAATCTCCTCAAGTAGCCTAAAATATTAGATGTCGATGGCTTACGTTTCTTCCCCACCGCAGAAACCACCACAGGGTCACCAATGCCGTCAAAATTATTATTATTATTTTTTGTGGATCACAAAGAAGGAAAAATAGGATGCCGGGTTTATTCAAATCGCCGCCGTTACGGTTTACAGAGCATGGAATGGTGCGCTGACTGCGTGGATATCGCATTTTACGTAAAATTAAAAATGGACTTTTCAACACCGACCAGAATACAATACAGATTTTTGCGGGAACTAAAATAATCATGTAAAAGATAATAATCGCCGAGCTATGTCCTAGGCTGCTATAGCCTAGGCTATATATATATATATATATATATATATATATATATATATATTAGTTGCCCCCTCATTTTAAGATGGGCCCCCCCAAAAATAAAATTCTGGCTACGCCCCTGCTTCAAAGGCTTTCTTACTTCATTGTATCTTAAAGGGTATGGTGTGTCGAAGTTGCACTAACTTATCATTGATGTACCTCAGGGTTCGGTGTTTGGCCCCCTCCTCTTTTCTCTTCTACAAACCATAATTTAGGCACATTGATTTTCAAACCAAGGACTTGTATAATCTATGTTTTCCCTAGGGACAGCTTATGGCTTTGCCTTCTGAACAGTGGCACCAGTGTTGTAGCTGGCTTTGCTGTCTTCTCAGTTCTGGGCTTCATGGCTCAAAAGCAGGGTGTCCCCATTGAGGAGGTGGCAGAATCAGGTACTGCAACATTCTTTATAATTTTGTAAAGCTTTGGGACACTAAATACTCAAGAAAACATTCTCTCTCTGTCTTTCTTTCAGGTCCAGGATTAGCGTTCATAGCTTATCCACAGGCAGTAGCTATGATGCCTTTCCCTCAGTTGTGGTCTGTTTGTTTCTTCATCATGATTATTTTGCTGGGACTAGATACACAGGTGAGCTGAAATTCAAACCTGCACACAGAGGAGTAAAACCTTAATCATGAGCCATGTGTGATGAGTATACTGATAAATTAAAGCCTTCCTAAGTTGGGAAGCTATTTAATAGATGTAATATACAGAACATCATCTGATGCACTTGAAAGTGTTTCACAACTCTAATGTACTTTTGTTCTGAATCCCCCAAAGTTTGTTGCGATGGAAGTTTTCATGACATCAGTGATGGACCTGTACCCCATGGTACTGCGCAAAGTTGGACGTAGAGAAATATTTCTTCTGCTTTTCTGTTTTTTTTGCTTCTTCTGCCAACTTGTCATGGTTACAGAGGTTTGTGTTTGTATAACTTGCTACATACATACTTTCAAAACTTTAACATTGTATGCTGTATACTGTTACAAGCTACTACGTTTGAAAATAGTAGGCAGTATACAGTACATGTTGTGCAGTATGCATTCCAATTCTTTGTGTTGACTTGTAATTGAGTTGTAATTTTGCATTGTGACCTACAGGGGGGGATGTATGTATTCCAGTTGTTTGACTACTATGCCTGCAGTGGAGCCTGTCTTCTTTTCCTCTGTGTTTTTGAATCTTTAGCCATGGGTTGGGTTTTTGGTGAGTTGCACAAAAGCTGTTTGTTCAGTTGTTCAACTGTTCTTGTTCAGTCGTGAAACTGATAAGCTGAAAGCTGATAGGTCCTTTACATGCAATCTGCAAGCTGTCTCACCATTACTAGAGGGCACAAGCTGATTGACCTCTGCTGATTCTGCTGCCAATGAAATTGCTTGCTCAAATTTTAAATAGTCTGGTTCAGTATTTGCTGTAAGTTGGTCCTTCAGTGCATTATCAGAGTTCATCTGAAACCCTCCACCTCCCCCAGCTTCACCTGCCTAGATCTACTATGGGATTTATGTATGTCTAATCATGAGGCAGCTTACATGCTCACAACAACGTGTATGTAGCCTATATCTAATTACAGTAGCAAGTCCATACTTGTCCTGCAGCAGCAGCATGTGTAGCAGATCTAGTCCGCCAATACCAAATACATTAACATTGCCATAATATTAACTTTTTCCCTGCCAGTGTTTTTTTAAAGTTGACAGCCACCGCCAGCGTTTTTTGATCATTTTCACAAAATGTTGTGATTGTATATTGTTGTATAAATATCTGAACATGCAATATATCAAAAGAAAGAACAGACCCTCATCTTTTGAACAACAACAACAAAAAAGATTGTGGAGGGCCAGGTAGAGGCTTGTTGCTCCCAAAAACAGTGGAGCCGGCGGTTCCCACACTTCAAAGAAAGAGCAGTTTCCTCTGTTCCTGGTTCCAAAGAGGGACAGACTGGCAGTGTGCGACCCTGTAAAGCCTCGCACCCTCAGCTACCTCTTGTATCACCAGCCGGCAGTTGGGTGCGGTTCGAGGACCCGGTCACGCCTTCTCACGCACTTTCTGCCGCCATGAAGAGACAGGTAAGAGTCACACTACACACTCAGACCCTGCTTCAGGCCGCCTTCGGGCCTTCCGAGCTGGGTCCCTGTTTTTTGCCTAGAAGTCTGTGGTATCCGTGGTTCCCCTGCTTCGCTCAGTTGTAGCACTACACAGTGCTCCTGGCTGATCCAGTCGGTTCCTACGTACCAATAGACTCGGCTTCACTAGTTGGCAATTGGGTGCGTTCGAGGACCCGGACACGTCTTCTCAAGCACTCTCTGCCGCTACCTAGAGACAGGTGTTAAACACTCAGACCCTGCTTCAGGCCGCCTTCGGGCCTTCAGAGTTGGGTTCCTGTTCTCTAGCCCGCTGCCTCACTCTGAGTATGTCTCTGATACGTACTCGGTATGTATCAGAGACGTGCCCCCCTGTGTCGGTCCGTTATAGCACTGAAAGGTGCTCCCAACCGACTCCGGTTCCTCGTATCTTCAGAACCGGATACACGATTCAGTTCGTCTGGCACCCGCCCATGTTCAGCGCAATTTGTTACACCTCAGTGTTACGAATTGTGCCTGTCGTGTGTGCGGTCGTCACTTCCTACTGGCGAAGGTTGCGATCAAGCTGTTCCTCCAGCCGATATGAAGATAGGCTTTTAAAAAAAGACTGTCAGGGATCTGTGTTCTTGATTTCGGGCTATTATTCAAGCTTCCATTCAAGTTACAAACACAGTACGCAACAGTCTCAGTACAAGTCCCTCCCTTCAAGTGCTACATACAGTAGTCAGTTGGGTCCTCAGGTCAACTGGAGAAGAGTAACTCGTCCACGGACTGAGGAGCTTTTTTCCGGTTTGGAGGTGGACTTGGTTTACACGTTTCTCAACTGGAATGTGTCCGGCCGGTGCTTAAAGGCGAGAACGGGTCTCACTGAATAACCTTCAGAGGCTCCTTTAGCATAAGGTAGACACAGCTGTATATAGCCGGCTTCCTCCATATGATGACCGCTTCAGCACTGACTTCATGACAGAGTCCCTAGGTGGCAGCACGCTCTGTGTGTTAACAACACCTGGTCTGCTGCCAAACTCTCAGCAGTGTTCAGACCTTTTGTTTCTCTGGGCTAATCACTCCTAGAACAAGTGTCTACTAAACACTAGCTCAGGGACCATGTATAACGGGCATGGGCGAACCTCCCACTGCATTGGCATTCAATTGCCTTGAGTTGTTAGCAGTGTCCTTGCTTGATGCTGCTGCTCACCAAGATTGCACTGCCCAGTACAGCAACCGTTGCTCATACGCTTCCCTCGCATGTCACAACTCGCCCACCACCTCCTCCTATGGAGTCAGAAGCTTCTGAGGTCGCTTCTTCCACTTAAGTTCCGGCCTGCTCAATCGTGCCGCCCAGTTACATCTGTTGCAGACGCTCTGATCTCTTCCCCTTTCCAGTTGTTTATTCCCTGAAACACAGAGACACTGGCATACAGCTGACGCCGGGGCCTACGCAAGATGCGTTAATTCCCCAGTGAGCCTTCCTGTACATCACTGTGTTAAGTCAGGTAGAGAGGAGCAGGTTCTCTTAGTTGCCCCGTAATGGCCCAACTAGGACCTCCTTCCTCAGACAGCCTTCATGACTCATTCCTCTGAGACTTCTCAGGGGTGGGGCACCGTTGGCACCCGCACTGAACCTGAGAAATTCAGGATCCGTTGCGGTGGTTCAGTTATCTACCTCTAAAAGGAATGTAGATACTATCACTTCTGCGAGAGCTCCCTCTAGAAAAATGAGGGTTGCTTACGATCTGAAGTAGAACCTGTTCGTTGTTGGTGTTCTTCTCACGGGAAGACCCCCGAGAGTGTTCAATCACTTGTGTGCTTGCTTCCTGCAAAAGATGGGTCGGAGCGTGGCTGTTCCGCTCCCCCCTCAAAATGTATGTTGCCCTTATATCAACACACATCATGATGCAGTAGAGCTATAGAAAGTACGACTTGATCGTCAGGTTCCTGAGTGGTGCAAGGAGATGAATCTTCCTTGTGTCCCCTCTATACCTTCTCAGAACCTATATCCAGTGCTTCTGCATTCTAGACCTCCCCTGTTTTGAAAGAAACAATTCTCCTGCTTGCTTGCTCTATCAAGAAGGTAGAGGACCTGCACACATTTTCGGTCAACGAATCGTGCCTGGATTCGGGCCGGCTAACTCTCATTAATGTGAGACCCCGGCCTGGATATGTGCCCAAGGTTCCTACCTCTAGGGAACGGAGACATAGTCCCCTAGCCACTATTACTGTACCACTGCTAACCTGGTTCCACTCGGTTCCTCAGCAAAACACAACTGGTGCGTGCATCCACTTCCGTATTTTTACCCGCGCTGCGGGGCGGGGCGTGTGATGCGATTTCACGCACACCAATGTCCATTGGCTCGTTTTTACAATACTCGAAGATGACAGGCTTCCTACCATGATTTCAATCAGTCGACACGTCGAGTACGTCTCCGTTCCCTCCTTCAGGGAACGAGGGTTACATATGTAACAAGATGTTTAACTGTTGTAAGATATTTGTAATTTGTAGTGATTACAATTTAGCTCAAAGGAATTATTAATTAATTTATAGGGAATTCAAAAGAGTTACTTATTACAACCGAGCAAATGACTCGTTCGCGGTTCATTTGAACTGGCTGCAATTATCAACTCTGCAACGGATATAAATATCCGAACTATAGTGAAACACTATATAGTTAGCAAGGTAACTTAGATCAGAAGTTTAAGACATTAAATTTGTAAGCACAATAACACAAGTAATATTTCTCTTTAAAATACAAACAAGACTTTATTGATTATTCTAACACATACAACTAATATCTAACACAGACACACACATTCATACGCGTTGCAGAAAGAAAGAGAGTAAGGAAAGATTAAGTTTTAAGAGTGAGATGATGTAATCCCAAGTTTCTATGCACTTATAAAACACAACCTGAATGAACCATCAATCATTAGTTTAACCCTTTTATCGTTTCCTAGGTTATTAAATCAGTATCAAATACACCAGTTCAGTTTAAGAGTCTGGAGGCAGTACCTGCTTGTCTTTGCTTTTGGGGATTCCCTTTTGTTGCGTGTAAAGGGTTTTCCCGGTCCGTTCGTTGGCTGGTCTCCACGTGCCTGATGTCTGGGTCACGTGGTCAGTCACGTGGCGTGCTGGCGGAATGAAAGTCTTTGTTTGAAGCTGGCTTTGCAGAAGAAACGTGGCTCGAAATCTTGTCGCAAAACTTAACTTAGAACCGTGACTCACAACAGAAAAGAAAGGACACTAAGAAAAGAAAGGAAATTGAGAAGAGTAGATGATGGCTTGAATGAAGCTGTTTAACCCATGTTCTTCAGATCTTGATTTGGGTTATTTCGTCTGCGCGTTTTACATGGTTACTGTCTGTCTTAGATCTTCATCTCCCGCTGCATTTTTGGTTCTGCACTGAAACTCTAAACTTTGTTCTGGTGTTAAGATTTTAAACTCAAATGTCCGCCCAGCCTCCTGGATCAGTTCTAACCAATTAGACACTGTCTTTATTTAGGAGGTGGCGTTCTCTTCACTTCTTATCATAAATCAAGCTTATCTGTGCTCTCCTTACTCTCTAAGCTCTAGCAAAGAGTACAGAGGCCACAGCTAAGACATTATTACTATTATAAGAATCCGAAACATTTTCCACAGATTTCAATCAAGCCATCCTTTGAATTAAGAACATACGATCATATTGATATGAAACACAACACATTTATATTCAAACATCTAACAATTACATGAATTGTATGGCATCTAAGCATATCAGATACACCCATCTATTGTAGGAACAATATAGAATCATGTCGTTGCATGATGCTTGATCTATAAGTCCATTGAAAATTGTTCTTGAATGATTTTATTTATGTTATAGGTAAAATCTCAGCTCTGTGGTTTGAAACGATTTTACACCCTGAGGTCTATCAGAGGTCCTTAAGGAGGAGGGGGTCTGGAATGTTGTGGGCTCGAGCAGCTTCTGCTGTTATCTTGATCGGGCTGAATTGTGCTATCTCTGAGCCAATCATTCTTTTCCAAGCTATCTTACATTGACCAGTTCTTCCTTTAGTTGGGCTCATCTTCTTTGAAGCTTGCATGGCCATAAAGTTCTTAGCTGGGGGTTTTCGTTGGTCAGCGGAGACTGGCTGGCTGGAGCCTTCTTTTATGGCTCTGGGGTTGGTGATTTGGTGTCTGGAATGTTCAGTTCTGTGAGAAATTTTGTTTGAACAATTCACCTGGAAGATTCATTTGTGTTCGTTTCGCACTCAATCCTACACTGATTAATTACCTATATATACATGTTGTCAATATACATGTCCAGCATTATAGAGCTGGTAAGTCCCGCCCCTTCCGCTAACCCCGCTGGACCTCTAGGTTGAAAAATCGTCAATGCAAGTGAATGGGAGAAAATAATTATTTTCTGGTCCCGTTTGAATTTTGCCATGAATGTGAACATATGTTGTCTGTGATTTTTTTTTTTTTATATAATCTTTCGTGTGAAGAATGCTACAATTTAGTGGGTAGAAGTTTGATACGGTTAGACTTTGTGTGAAAGCATTTTGTGGACTACAACTCTTCGCTGCTTTCGACGCGTTTGAAACGTCACCATCATTCGCACACGGACACTAGCTCACGGATCCCGCTAAACATGGCTGTGTCTTTGGTGCACTTCACCGCCGTCTTTCAGGGAGAGGACAAAATCGTTGAGGTTGGCGAAAACCACGGGTAAGTCAACTTTATGGGGTGACGTCACATAGGCGACATGTAGTCTTTCTCGTTATGTCTTTTCCACAACTGCTAGCCGAAGAATCATACCATATACTGTCAAACTCGTAACATGAAATATTATATAAATGTAACATAAACTTCTCTGGGTAAATGCGAATTAGCTCAAGGATATAGGGAATTTTGGAAATATTAATAATCATAACTCATGGTCATAGTAATTCAGAAATCGCATGTACATTTACTTTATCAATTATTGAGATTACCTTGTTCTGTAACTGGTCTGGTCATCAATCATTCGTCCAGCGAATAAATGTAAGATTATCACAGTTAAGAAGGGGTATCTATTTACAAACTCCAAGAAAGTTTATCTTCTGGCCACGAACATCAAACTTTCTGAGTTTATTAATTAAGACTACTCAATGTAGTCTATAATATCAAGCTTGTAGCTTAATTAGATCTTTTGTTTCATTGACTTTATAAAAGCGGGCTTTCAAACACAGAGACAGTTAAAGTATACATGGATTTTAATAAATGTAAAACTAGAGATTATATGAGCTACAAATACAAATGTACGTAAAAATGCAAACAATAAAACAAACAAACATTTAACCAAACAAGAACATAAGACCTAACGTGATCAGAATGAATGAAAAAAAGAAAGGAAGAAGGATATAGAGAGAAGGGAAAAGCTAGTAATTATTACATACAGAAACCTAAGAGCCAGACACCTGAAATCAGCTTTAGAGGGATCAAAAGATACTTGCAAGTCTGTTCTCTGTTCGGGTGAGGCTGAGACAGGAAGGAAGCGCGGACAGTGTCCTGTTTCTGCTGCGTTTTCCGGTGTCGCGGGAAGCTTGAAAAGCTCACTGAATGTAACGTTTACCGGAAAATAAGATTCATCTCCCATGAAGGAAGAGGCGAAATATAACTTAGTTGCAAAGACCGGCAGCTACGACTCGAACACGTGTTTGTCCGAGGAGAATGCCGGAGCCTTTCAGATGTTTCTTGAAGCCGGGGAGAAGAGAAGGACGCGGCGAGAGCAGGGTGAGAGCAGGGGAGAGAGCGAGAAGTGGGGGTCTCTTCCTTTTAAAAGACATCTGTTTACCCCCTTTTTTTGGGACAACAGCAAATCAGATCTTCTGGTCTGAAGCGGGAAGAAGTTCCTTTGTGTGAAGAAGAAACGCCTACCTTGACCATATGTCTTATGAGAAAAAGAGTTCATATTTCCTCTTAAGATTGTACACACAGAACAATACATTTTACTGTAATCTCCTATGTGTGTCTGGTTGAATTAAAACAGGACGGTCAGACAGATACCAAGAATTACAGGTAATTATAGGACACACATACCGTTACATTCATATGCATCATTACACACAAATAAAGTTTGATTAAACACACAATAAAATTGTCAGTGTTTCCGTTATGGCAAGTGACGACACTTGAGAAACACATACAGGAATACATAACAACATTTAGTAATGGCTTGTTATGTAAAGGGGAATTCTGTTTCAAAGTCCAGAGTGTGTTTTGTGTGTGTGCGTTGGAATGTCACGAGTCTATAAAGTCACGGGAAGTTCACGCTGAGCTGGGGGGATACCAGCCACACGGGCGCTGGTGAATTACCCCTTAGAGAATAAGTAACCAGAGCTGCCTTCCTAAGGACAAAGACGATGTGTTCGACACCCTCATGATTCACTTAATGTAAAAAGCAGATGTCATTGTTGCAACATAAAAAATTCACAGACAACATATGTTCACATTCATGGCACAATTCAAACAGGACCAGAAAATAATTATTTTCTCCCATTCACTTGTATTGACGATTTTTCAACCTAGAGGTCCAGCGGGGTTTTACGGAAGGGATATATATCATATTCTGATATATATATATATATATCAGAATATGTCTGAATACAGTCAACATAAATATTCACCTCAGTATACATCATCTATGCATAATAATATTGTCCACAGTGCGGTAAATGGCGCTAAATATGCACGTGAATTACACTGGCATCACTCGCCTCCAAACACATTAATCATGATATGAACAGAATAACAACAATCGGATATACAGCCGAGACATGAAAGTGTTAATATATCACAATATAACAGCTGAATATAAGGATAAATTAACTTGCATTCATGCATGTACATTTACCACTCGTAGAAGATGGCAGCAGAAACGAAACTAAAAGTAACCGCTAAACTGAAACCGCTCTGGCAGAATGCGCGTCAGCTTGCTGTACGTGCACAACTGCGTAATATACACAATAAAGGGCTACCCATACTATATTTATAAGGAATTTAGTACAGCAGTTTTGATTTATATGCTGTTTAATGTTGATGATCGCATTATTTTACATACGCATGTTACATATGATATCGCTTGTTTTTGCATCTTCTGTGCCAGGGAACTACACTAACCTTTTCCACTGGTGGCACTTGCGCTACTAACTTTTTCAGTTACTGGCGCAAAACATGATTTGGTCGCACAAATTATTTATAGTAAGCCGCTCTGGATAATAATAAACAATAATGAAACTGTATTACAGATGTGCTTTTTATTTTACTTGCCATCTTTTAAACCACATGCCTTCTTGTTTTTGTTTTCTTTAACATTGGTTGGGATAGATTTTCTCCTATGGATTTCAACATGCTATGGTTGGCACAGGGCAGACTCCTGAACTCTTAAGTAGTGATGCACCGATGTGAAAATTGTGGTCGATACCGATAATAACCGATATTAATATTGCTGTTATGGCATAAAACAGTAAAAAAAAAAAAAAAAAAAAAAAGGAACACTGTGTACAATTAAGATAGGCTACTTAATTTATTATTCCAATGGCAAAAATATTGTATCACAATTTTTTTCAGGAAAATCACAATTCACGATTTTATCACAATTCTTTTTTATGTTGGTTTTACTATTTTGCGACTGAGCATTACAGCCAAAACTTATGTCCATATTTAAAAAAACAAAGCCTTGGGTAACAAAACATATATAAAAGATAGACTTCACTGTATAAATTATACATTGATACTTATTAAAGCTACTTCAGTCAAGAGCAGTGAGTGATTTTCTCTTTGCATTTTGTTGTTTTATAAACATTAAATGAATAGTTCTCCTAAAAATTCAAATTGTCATAATTTACTCTCTCAAGTTGTTTTAAACTCAAATGAGTTTCTTTCTTCTGTTGAAAATATAAGTTATTTGGAAGAATGTGGGTAACCAAACAGTTGATGTACCCTAGTGACTTAGTATATTTTTCTCCTTTGGAAGTCAATGGGGACCAGCTACTGGATAGCCACATTCTTCAGAATATTAATATTAGAAAAATATTAGAAAATATTAGAAGGAAATTAATACAGGTTTGGAACAACATTAGAGTGCGTAAATGATTTTTGGGTGAACTATCCCTTTAAGGACAGAGTTGCGTGCGACGCGTCTAATATACACGCATTTGACAAGCAGATTTACTCAATTTTCTCAAGTTTGCTTTCACTTTAGACATAACCGACTTTGTTTATCTAAACCTTGTGTGTATTTAAGCACAATAAGACTCGAAAGATAACTTAGTCCATTATCCAGGCGCTGGTAGACAGGCTTTTAGTGCATGTGAGCTTCACATGTACGCGCTGAGGAAGGAACGCACACGTTAGAACACGTTAAAATCTAAAACGTTAAATATTAAATGTAAACTATAGCCCGTCAATTTTCATTTTACAATTATCTTCTCTCTCTGTGTGTGCGCGCGTCCGTGTTTGTGTGAGAAAGAGAGAGCCGCTCGCGCACCACTGATACAATGGTAGGCTACGTTTTAATGTAAGTAACGGTCGCGGGGCTGAAGTTAACTTGATGTTTTGAATGCTCAGAGGCAGAGCACATTACAAAACGTATTCTTAAAATACACATTTCTGTTTTAATAAATGCTCATAGTAAATCATAGCATATTGCCTAAAACATAGGTACAAAAATAATCAGTGATACATTTGCGACCCATTAAAAATTAGGGTCGCAATAGCATTTCAAAAGGTCGCATATGCGACCATTTTGGTCGCAGTGTAGTTCCCTGTGTGCGTGTGTTTTGATCAGGATATGCAGCACTCTTTCAGAGGATGTGTAATAGCGCCCCCTACCATATAACAGTGAAAACACAGAAAGCCGGAAAATTTCCGTCAATGGCGGGAAGCGCTGTCTCACAAATGACGGAAATTCCTGTAAATGGCGGTTCACATGCCAAAGCTACTCTGAGAGTTGTCATGATATGAAATACTATTCTGTACTATACTAACACCAGTAACTAATAAGTGTAAAATGTTGTGATGTCTGTCAAACCTTGTTTCTGAGTGTAATGAAAAAAAAATTATGAACTTTTACTATAAATTAAATACAAATGATTCATGATATGAGACAACAATGACAGTATCAGAAACAACAATAGACAACAATGACATAATCTAAAAGCCAGTGATGCTCAATTATTCCCTAACACCACAGGGGCTGAGAGAATGTTTGACATCATTGAAGACATGACAAACTCACGACCGAATTACATGTTCATGCTGTGCTGGAAATACCTGACTCCTCTCGTGTCCCTGGTAAGTGCCTCTACATTTCATTCATCTGCTTTGTTTTGTATTTGTCAAAAACCCAACAAATCTCTCTGGTCATTATTTAGTTTTATATTCCTGGCTAAAGCCATTTCTCACATTCATCTGATTTAATTTTCCTTTTTCTTTTCTATTCATTCTTTACTAATTTTCTCTCTCTTCTGTCCATTTTCAGGCATCTTTTGTCTGTTCAATGGTTAAGTACAAACCTCTCACTTTTAACCGCTGGTATGTGTACCCGGACTGGGCTTACGCACTAGGCTGGCTACTGGCCCTGTCCTCCATTCTGCTGGTGCCTGGATGGGCGCTGATCCGACTGTTTACTGAGAAAGGAAGTCTAAAACAGGTGAGATTAAACATGATCAAGAGATGATCAAGCCACTGAGATATTATCAGAGCAGAGATGTACAGTGCTATGCATAAGTTTAGACACCCATGCTAAAGTTCACTAAAAAGAGGAATAAAAAATCATATTTTGGAAATTGAACTTAATGCCTTAATTTTAAAAAATAGGAAAAATCCAACCTTTAAGGATACCAATTTTCTTTGTGAATGAATAATGTATCGTAAATAAATAAATGTTCTTCCTTGAAATACAGGGTGCATAAGTTTGGACACCCCTATGTTAAATTCCCATAGAGGTAGGCAGATTTTTATTTTTAAAGGCCAGTTACTTCATGGATCCAGGATACTATGCATCCTGATAAAGTTCCCTTGGCCTTTGGAATTAAAATAGCCCCACATCATCACATAGCCTTCACCATACCTAGAGATTGGCATGGAGTACTTTCCATAAGATCATCTCTCAATGCAAATCAAACCAGCTGTTTGGCTAACTGAAATAAAACCATGCCAAACTCTAGGTATGGTGAAGGCTATGTGATGATGTGGGGCTATTTTAATTCCAAAGACCAAGGGAACTTTATCAGGATGCGTAGTATCCTGGATCCATGAAGTAACTGGCCTTTAAAAATAAAAATCTGCCTGCCTCTACGGGAATTTAACATAGGGGTGTCCAAACTTATGCACCGTGTATTTTAAGGAAGAACATTTATTTATTTACGATACATTATTCATTCACAAAGAAAATTGGTGTCCTTAAAGGTTGGATTTTTCCTAATTTTTTAAATTAAGGCATTAAGTTCAATTTCTAAAAGATGATTTTTTATTCCTCTTTTTAGTCAACTTTAGCATGGGTGTCTAAACTTATGCATAGCACTGTATATGTATACGAGATGTAATAATATAACTATTAACCAAAGCTAAACTGCATTAAAAAAAAACAAGAGTAAATCCTAACAGATTAACGTTGTTTCACTGTGTCTGTGTTTCTTGACAGCGTTGGCGTCACCTGTGTAGTCCTGACACAAACCTCCCTTCTATCTGTAAGCAACGAGCTGAAATGGAAGAAAACACCTTCATCACAGAGATGCAAGACTTTTGCGACACAAACTAAAAGATGCTCAACTCTTGCTATTATTTCAATTTGTTTTTAGTAATCTTTGTAATTTAATCAGCTATTCATGTCCTTGACAACAGCACACAAGGGTGCCTGAACTGCAAAATGTTTGTCATTAAACCGTTTTTGTGCTTTCACATGTCATATATCTTTTTATTTTTCAAAATAGTATCACTCCAAAAATCAGTTTCTTTGATAGCTTAACTTTTTAGAATAAAACAAACATATTGTTGCGAGTGTAAGGACCACCCATTGGCCCAATGACGGAATCCAACGGCCTGGCGAAGATTTAAAGCGTGTATGTCTTTTCAGCGATCCAGTGAAGTTCACTTAATTTATTGGAACTTATTTTTAGTATTACTTTAGCTCTATGCGTAATCTGACTCCAATTTCAAATGATAATCAAATTTAGATCGTATTTCTGATTAGAAAATACTCATAAATATTGATTATGAATTAATTTAGATCTTTGATTATTCTGATTATCCCATACTTTCAATTATTCGTTCATTATGGACCTAGTGTCGCTTTGAGACGTCACGTCGCGACTGCGCGCTCACGGTCACAAACTAGCCAGTCCTGAAATAGTCAGAGGGTGTAGTACAAATATTTTACCCTATGCGGTCGCACACTACAGACCCATAGGTGTAATTTATATAATATTTGTAGCATACAACATGCTAAGTCAGGGAATAGTCAGAAATCAGAAGGTCTCCTAAGATGTGCCCCATGGTCCATTCAAAGTGCCTTCAGTTTGATCTATTCTGGACAAAGATTTGCGGAAACACCAGACTACACATTAATCTACTGGAAATAATGATTTCAGAAGAATGCAGAATAAATCAAGGTTAACATTTATTTGTCAGGTAAAAATGTATCATGCCAATTACAGAAGAAAATTATTAAAAGCCAATTCAAAAATACATGACATCATTTACTCAAAGATGACTCTAAAAGTAAGTAATGTTTTCCTGACAAAGACACACAGTAATGTGTCAGGACTTTCCAACAGGAAAATACTGAAACATTACTGTGGGGGAGTGATCCTGGTAAAAGATTCCCAAAGTGTGTTCTATTCCCTCGCCTTAAATACCAGACCAGAACAACAGGGGTTATTAAAATGTTGTTTAGAGTTGGTTGGGCCAATCCATGTACCCCAGGGGGGTAGCACCTGGTTTCTTGAGATATCGTAAAGAGATATCAGCCAGAGAGGAGATACAGGATTCACCAATCGCACTGAGACACTTAAAATGATACCAAACATGAAAAGGAAAAAACAACACATTCACAAGATACACCATATGCGATATATAGACATTCTTAATTTAACTTTCAGTGACTTGAGGAGGGAGAAGAGGAGGGAGAGGGAGGATGAGTTGAAGTCAAACAAGGGGACAAGGAGATAAGTTTGGGCAGGACAAGGTTCTGTGCTCTGTCTTTACTATCTGCTGTCCAGGGTGCATTTTATGGCTTTATTGCAGGGTGCGTTTTGTTTTAGCAGGAAAATCAGTTCTTACACGAGCATGTATGGAAATGCATATTTTTCATGTTAAAGATAACTTGAATTCTGTGTGCTCAAGACATTATTGTCTTTCAAGGTTTCTGTGAAAAATGAATAGGCCCTAACAATCATGAAATCTTGAGATTAAGAACACACTAATGTCACGGGTTGTGACAGAGACTAAACAAACGAATAACATGAAGCTGACGAAGAAGGTTTAACGAAGGTGATTTTGGTGGTGAATTTTGTTAGTTTTGAGGTGCATGTATTTACAGTAAAGTGGACTTGATTAGGTTATTTACTTTTGCACTTATATACAGACCTCCTAAACATAACAAAGATTTTATTTTGGAATTTTCTGAATTGTTATCCTATATGACCACTTGTTGTGACAGCCTTGTTATATTAGGTGATTTTAATATTCATATCTGCTGCCCGGATAGGCCCCTAGTACAAGATTTTGTAACTGTGTTAGATTCTTTTGACCTTATTCAGTCTGTAGTGGGATCTACTCACTTACAAGGCCACACATTAGATTTGTTTTTGTCCTGGGGTGTTCTGGTGTGCGAGCTTGTTATAGAAAACATTGGGCTATCAGATCAATATATTATTAATTTTAATATGTTTTTCACTAGGCCCACTCGAGGCTGTGAATCAGTTGATCGTCATGTTAGGCCCATTAATGCTGACTGCTGACACTGTTGTGGAAATTACTTTCACAACTTTAAATAATAATTGGAAGACAGCTGGAAATTTCAAAAGTTATAAAGATCTTTATTTCTTGCAAGAAAGGCTGTTCACCCATCAGTCAGAGTCTGATAAGAGAAGGGCCCCGACTTCTCCTTTTTGCCCAGCTTATATACTCTTAACACATCCTGGTCTGTCTCAAAAGATCGCCTTGGTTTACCTTAAAAGGCAACACGTCTTTGTTCAACATAACATAAATTCTATCTAGACAGAACAGTATCACGTCTGCAAAAGTTTCCTGTTGTTTAGCTGCTTCATTTTCACACATTTTGCCTATCTTTAATTTGATCAAAGCTGCGCACATACTTTTCACACTTGAAGTACACAATAGGTCACTTGAAGTACACATAGTCTCTTTGTTACTTAGTCTTCTAACCCAGAACATTTTGTCCTTGCAAGCTTATCTTAACTTATACATTTCTAAAACTTGGTTACATATCTTTAATAATGTACTTTAGCTTATATGATTATATTTCTTTAAATGCTTATGAGTAAAAATAAATGTTCAACGTTAACACAAGTTGCACACATCTGAAAGTACATCTAAATGTAAAATTTCCATTACAACACATAGGAATTTTCTGAGGCGTTTGAGTCTCATACTGTCACGGATCCACTCAGCACACCTCAGCCAGCGTCAACTCAACACACCTGGTCGCGATCTCACTCACCCGAATTCTGATTGTCTGCACCTGCAACTCATCACTTCACTCTGGATATAAACCCCAGTCACACCACAGCTCACTGTCCGGTCTCGTCTTCAGACACCCGTGACTCTTCAGCGCTATTCTCCATGCTCCACATTTGCAAGTATATCTCAAGTTCAAGACTCTCATTACTCTCTCTGTGTGTTCCCTGCCAGCCTCAGTAACCGGTGATCTCCTGGAATCCCTCAAGATCCAGACCAGTCCTGTTTGTCTCAACCAGCTAAGCTTCATTTATCCAGTTCCACGCCCCGAGTGACTTCCTATGTGTCATGCATTCTAAAAGACTCTAGTTCTACGTTATATTCCCTGAGTTTGACCCTTTTGTGCTTCCCAGTTATCCGGAGCTGCATACAGTGTCTAAATAAACCTTTGTTATCCTTTACTCTGTGTCCTCGTTCATACAGTGGTGTGACAGAAGACCGGACCACACACAATGCAGGCTCCCACGGCTTCCGGAATCTCCGCTTCACCCACCGAAGCCTCTCAGAGTACCCCTGCGCACGCAGCCGTCACCCCGCAACTATCACTACAAGAAACGCTAAGGGAATTCAGTCATACTCTTCAGAACTATCGACCTGCCTCAGTAAGTCCCATGGCCAAACCTGCTAATTATTCGGGCGACGGAGAGTGCAAAGGGTTTCTGCTACAGTGCAAGCTTTATATGGAGGTAAATGCTGTTCAGTTCATTTCAGAAAAAGCCAAAATTGCTTTCATAATTTCCCTGCTCACAGGTCGAGCGTTGAACTGGGCTCAAGCTCTCTGGGATTCCAATGCACCGGCATTACAGTCTTTCAACGAGTTCCTTGATCATTTCAATATAGTATTTTCTCAAGCATCCAATACCATATCAATTCATGATCAGTTGTATCGCCTACGGCAAGGCAAATCCTCTGTTTCAGATTACGCCCTGAAGTTCCGAACTATCGCTGCAAGCAGTGGATGGAATGAAATCGCTTTGATGACAGCCTATCGGCAAGGACTCAACTCTGACATCTGTTTACAACTGGCCATTTATGACGACACCATCGGGATAGAAAAACTTATTCAACGCTCCATACTCATAGCTCAACACCGCAATGCTTGCTTTCAAAATTTCTCTGCACGAACTCCTCGCCTCTCCGAGCCCGTAAACCCTCCAGTACCAGAGCCAATGGAGATCGACTCAGGACGTCTAACCACAACAGAACGTAATCGACGTCGTACCAATAATCTGTGTTTCTACTGTGGGGATTCTGAACATTACCGAGCTGAATGTCCCGTTCGTCCCAGTCGTTCGGCGGTGAGTACAGTTGAACTACCATTTCCTGTATCAAACCTGAAGCAAACTCCAGTGTCACTTACCTACCGAAACCATTCTGTTTCAGCGAAAGCTCTGATCGACTCTGGTGCTGCGGGGAATTTCATATCAGCCTCTCTGCTCAGCCGGTTACAAGCCCGCCGTCGTCGCTTGAGTCGCCCACTGAGTATTCACTCCATTCTGGGAAAACCCCTCAGTAACAGAAATATTCTTCACTGCAGCCCCGAGTTACAACTTTCCATCGGATGCTTACATCAGGAAAGATGTTCATTACTGGTACTGGAGGGCTCCACATCTGATATCGTCCTGGGACGCCCTTGGCTTAACCAGCACTCGCCTGACATCTGCTGGACATCTGGAGAGGTACGCCAATGGAGTGATTACTGCAAATCGCATTGTTTACGTCCCATCAAGAAGAACTCAACCGCCCCGTCCTTGGTCACTTCTCCTGCTATCCTGGGTTCAACCTCCATCGAGAGTCCAGCCACAGATACAACTCCTCAGATTCCTCCAGAATACCGGGCGTTCCAGGACGTGTTTAGTAAGCAACTCGCCACCATTCTTCCACCTCACCGGCCATGGGACTGCGCAATCGACCTGCTGCCTGGGGCCACACTACCGCATGGGAAAATTTATCCATTGTCCATCCCGGAGCAGAAGGCCATGGAGGAGTACGTGGAGGAAGCTCTACGCCAAGGATACATTCGACCATCCACGTCCCCTGCCGCTTCAAGCTTCTTCTTCGTTGGGAAAAAAGACGGAGGACTCCGTCCATGTATTGATTATCGCATTCTTAACGCAGCCACAGTCAAGTACAGATATCTGTTACCTTTGGTGCCCTCTGCCCTGGAGCAACTCCGTTCAGCGAAAATCTTCACCAAACTCGACTTGAGAAGTGCTTACAACCTGGTTCGTATCCGTGAAGGAGACGAGTGGAAAACGGCCTTCATCACTCCTGCGGGGCACTACGAATATCGGGTTATGCCCTTTGGCCTGTCCAACAGTCCAGCGATCTTCCAGGGCTTCATGAATGAAATCTTCCGAGATATGCTCCACCGGTTTGTGATCATCTACATTGATGACATCCTAATCTACTCCTCCAACCTCGACGAACACATCCTTCAGGTGAAGAAAGTGCTAAGACGCCTCCGTGAGTACCAGTTATACCTGAAGTTAGAAAAATGCGAATTCCATCGAGAATCCATGCACTTCCTCGGGTATGTAATCCATCCAGACGGCATCTCAATGGATCAAAGTAAAGTGGAGGCGGTAATCAACTGGCCTAAGCCTCAAACCCTGAAAGAGCTGCAACGCTTTCTCGGCTTTGCCAATTTCTATCGCCGGTTCATCCGCGACTACAGTAAAATCTGCGCTCCAGTGACATCCATGGTGAAGAAGGGCACCAAGCAGCTAACCTGGTCTACAGAGGCGAGTCAAGCCTTTGTAAACCTCAAAGAAGCCTTCTGTTCTGCTCCTATGCTAAGTCATCCAGATCCAGAACTACCATTTCTAGTGGAAGTGGACGCCTCCACCAACGGAGTTGGAGCAGTTCTATCCCAGCGGCAGGGGACCCCTCCACGACTTCATCCATGCGCCTTCTTTTCACGTAAGATGTCCCCGGCGGAGCAGAATTACGATGTCGGTAACCGAGAACTCCTGGCTATTAAGTTGGCGCTAGAGGAATGGAGACACTGGTTGGAGGGAGCCAATCATCCGTTCCAAGTGATCACAGATCACCGCAACCTTGAGTATCTCCGGGAGGCCAAGAGATTAAATCCTCGCCAGGCTAGGTGGGCTCTCTTCTTCACACGCTTTAACTTCACGGTTACTTACCGCCCTGGTTCCAAGAATCTCAAAGCAGACGCCCTGTCACGTTTATATCAGCCTGAATCCACCACAGAGAGCAACGAAACCATCCTCCCTCCAACTATGATTGTCAGCCCCATCCAGTGGAACATCGACGAACTCATAGCCGACGCCACCCTTGCCGAACCTGCTCCGCCGGGAGGTCCTGAGGGGAAGGTTTTCGTACCCACCAATCTCCGTCTTCCCCTCATGGACTCTGTACACACCTCTCCGGGCTCTGGACACCCAGGCAGCCAGCAGACCCTCTCACTCCTTCAACAACGGTACTGGTGGCCCAGCATGGCTCAGGATACCTCCCGATACGTGCAGGGATGCACTGCTTGTGCTATGGCCAAAGTACCCCGACGTCTACCCGAAGGAAAGCTCCTGCCACTGCCTCTTCCGAATCGACCCTGGTCCCATCTGGCCGTGGATTTCGTCACCGATCTACCATCATCCGACTCCAAGACCTGCATTCTAGTGGTCGTGGACAGATTTTCCAAGTCCTGCAAATTGATTTCCCTATCTGGTCTTCCCACAGCCTTCAAGACAGCAGAAATGTTGTTTTCCGAAATCTTCCGCCATTTCGGTATACCAGAGGATATTGTCTCGGATCGGGGACCACAGTTCATATCAAGAGTCTGGAAATCCTTCTTCAAACTTCTGGGGGTATCGGTCAGCTTGACGTCGGGGTACCATCCACAGTCTAACGGCCAAGCAGAACGTAAAATCCAGGAGATCGGGAGGTACCTGAGGACCTACTGCCATGAAGCTCAGGACCGCTGGAACCAGTACCTCCCATGGGCAGAGTATGCCCAGAACTCCCTACGCCAGACATCCACCGGATTGACACCGTTCCAGTGCGTTCTAGGGTATCAACCACCTCTCTTCCCTTGGACAGGTGAACCTTCGGACGTTCCAGCGGTCCAACACTGGTTCACCGAGAGTGAGAGGGTCTGGGACTCAGCCCATGTCCATCTTCAGGGGGCAGTCCGGAGGTTCCAACAGCAGGCCGACGCACGTCGTAGAGCCACATCCCATTATACTCCTGGCCAGCTGGTGTGGCTCTCCACCCGGGACATTCGCCTCCGGCTGCCCTCTCGTAAGCTGAGTCCCAGGTTCATAGGTCCGTTTGCGATACTGAGGCAGGTCAATGAAGTCACGTATCGACTCGCACTACCCCGTCACTACAGGATTGCACCCACTTTCCACGTATCACTGCTGAAACCTTACATTGCACCTCTCTCTTCCCCTTCCACAGAAGCTGACGCTGGTGAGGTACCCCCTCCTCCTCCAGTGGACCCCACTGACGAAGCCGTGTATCAGGTCCACGCCATTCTAGATTCCCGACGACGGGGGGGCCAACTGCAGTATCTTGTGGACTGGGAGGGGTTCGGACCAGAGGAGCGCTGTTGGGTACACCGGGACGACATCTTAGACCCCACGCTCCTCCAGGACTTTCACCGTGAACACCCGGATCGTCCAGCCCCTCGTCCTAGGGGTCGCCCTCGTCGTCGGGGCATACGGCCCTCAGGAGCTGGCCGTGGAGGAGGGGGTACTGTCACGGATCCACTCAGCACACCTCAGCCAGCGTCAACTCAACACACCTGGTCGCGATCTCACTCACCCGAATTCTGATTGTCTGCACCTGCAACTCATCACTTCACTCTGGATATAAACCCCAGTCACACCACAGCTCACTGTCCGGTCTCGTCTTCAGACACCCGTGACTCTTCAGCGCTATTCTCCATGCTCCACATTTGCAAGTATATCTCAAGTTCAAGACTCTCATTACTCTCTCTGTGTGTTCCCTGCCAGCCTCAGTAACCGGTGATCTCCTGGAATCCCTCAAGATCCAGACCAGTCCTGTTTGTCTCAACCAGCTAAGCTTCATTTATCCAGTTCCACGCCCCGAGTGACTTCCTATGTTTCATGCATTCTAAAAGACTCTAGTTCTACATTATATTCCCTGAGTTTGACCCTTTTGTGCTTCCCAGTTATCCGGAGCTGCATACAGTGTCTAAATAAACCTTTGTTATCCTTTTACTCTGTGTCCTCGTTCATACAGTGGTGTGACACATACGCAGCTGTGTGTCAGTGTCATGGATTTGTTTCCATCACTGTTAGACATTTCAAGGATTTTTAAGTAAGTTACTGTAATTAAGATTTACAGTATCATTACCGTATTCCAGTTTTACAGTAACTACATGGCACTGTAATTGTGTAATACAGTGCATTACTGTAAAAACCAAGCTAATCAGTACACTACTGTAATTATTTTTATTTGTACTAAATGCCGAAATTTTATATATAATTGTTCATATAGTTTATTTTTATCCTACACAAGTACTACTGACATACAAACCAAATAGACAAAGTTATTACAAAATGCCATTTTTAATTTAAAACATTTAATATATTTCACAAAATAAACAGTCTGCCAATGCTGGAAATGATGTGTGAAATGTTTACACATTAATGGGTAAGTTTAGGGACAACGTTTTTTGTGTTAATTTTAACTCATTCATTGTGTTAATGATTTTAACAAAGTAGATATGTCAGAAAGGTTTGCACAAAGATGTGTAAACGTGTTAAATTAACACATTATGTGCTGTCCTTCATTGCACACATTGTTCAAAAACATACATAAAATCCTAAACAAAACGTTAGCATTTGACAAAATGAATGTAGAGTCATTGGTTGTTTAGCTTATACAAGTATAATAATGAAATATCAACCATTACATTCATAAAACTGCAGAATATAAATACATTTTAAGCAGTCAAAAAGGAAATTTCCAACACAGGACAAAACACAGTTCTTTTCACAATACATGACACATAACCCCAGCTTCAAAATAATTTAACTTATTTCCAAAAATTTGTTGGATGTACACTGGTGGCCAAAAGAAGTATTTGTATTATGTAACAGGTTAAGTGTCTTAATGTTTTTGAAGTATCTTTGATGCTCAAGAAACATTTCATATTATTATCAATGTCTGACTGTCTACTCCTCCATCTTTTCCACAGCATAGGAGTAAAAGTCATCATCAAAATCATCTTTAAAAAGCCAACACAATGTTTTTGTCAACCTTTGTGAATAAATAAACTTGTCCAAAGATTGGTTCCTGTTCAGAACTTGACTGACAACATCAGAATGTTCCCTGGTCTGTATTAAAATAATGCAAAAATATCAATTTAAGTTGTTTAGAATGCTAGATTTGGTATGAATGAATTAGTGCGAGTTTTACTGCAGTGCTTACCTGGATACATTTAATCTGGTGAGACTGAACATAGAAAATGGTCCATCTTCTGATTGGTTCATTTGCTGTGTAATAAAGCTAGGCATGATGCAAAGGTCACTTATTTGATATAATGTTAGCCAATTTTATAGAGATTTTATAAGATATTGTATGCTACCTAGTCTGCACCAGTGGCTGCAAAGCACTTATCACATATTGCTAATCATTTCAGCAAACTTATGTCAAAATATATCACAAATGGCCTACCTCTGGAGTCTTGCTAGAAGTCACTGGTGCGAAGTGGTCCTTTGTTGCAGTTGCCTTTAAACACATACAAAAATGGCAGTAAAAATTAAATTCCATTTAAAAAAAAACTATAATATATTATAGTTTGCAAACTAATGCTAAAACTAGAAAGGTGGCCACTAGGCAAAAAAAAACTTGTTAGCTAACATACAATGTTATTTTCTCATCAGTAGGCCAACATTATCTACAACCAAAACAGAATTTCACATTAGTTAATTTATTGTTAATATAAACTAAGCATTGCTCGTTGGCATATTTTAACTCGACAATTCAATAATCTAACAAAGTCTGTAAAACGAAACATTAACGCAGTTTACCGTGGTAAAGTTCGTTACCGCCATGTTGACGAGTTAAACTGGGTTGCACAATCCTGTCAACACACACACACAGAATGTTTTTTACCTTGCTTGCTGGTCTCTCTCTCTGTGAAGTGAATTCCGTCTCTTCCCCTGGTTGCTTCAATGTGTCCAATATAGATAGCCTCTGGCTATCATACCATTGTAGACATTTGGTGTAAGGCAAAAATTAGGAAATAAAAAGCACAATGGAATGGTGCCAGAGAGGCCGTTGTGTCAAATACAGTAGTATACAGCAAATTTTACAAATACAGTATTTAAAGTAAATAACTGTAGAAATTACAGAAAAGGCTAACAGTGTTGTCAGGGATCAGATATGTTGGTGGCTAGTTTTAATTCAAATTGTAATGGTATTGTGGATTCCATACCTTTAAAAAAGTAACATCTAAAAAGGTAGCTCAGCCCTGGCTTAATGCGGAAAGTCGATTACTTAGGCAAAAATGGAGACAGACTGAAAGGAGTTGGGGAAAATAT
Source organism: Scardinius erythrophthalmus (assembly GCF_964197995.2). Classification (NCBI taxonomy): domain Eukaryota; kingdom Metazoa; phylum Chordata; class Actinopteri; order Cypriniformes; family Leuciscidae; genus Scardinius; species Scardinius erythrophthalmus. Next base: position 39,753,467 of record NC_138228.1, read on the forward strand.
AAGCTCCAAGTCTCATATGAGATACTCAGAAACTATTTTTACTTACCAACTTATGATTACTTACCAACAGTTTGTTAAATCTGCTAAGGCACGATACTTTTCAGTTTTAATCTCACAGAATCATCATTGTCCAAGGGTGTTATTTCGAGCAATAAATACAGTCCTGAACATTGTAGAGAGCTTGTGAAAGTTTTTTGCAATTTGTTGTGGATAAGATCACTGCTACTAGAGCAAATATCTCTAATTCTGTTTTGAATCCAGCTTCTCTTCTAGTTCAGCCAGAATCTTGCACCACTGCTAAGTTATGTATGTTTGATCCTGTTTCACTATCTAATCTGCTAGAAGTTATTCAACATCTTAAGCCATCTTATTGTTCGCTTGATGTTATCCCACCACATTTGTTAATTCTGGGATTGGGGTGGGATTAGTGGGCTTGCTTTTAAGTGGTTCTCCTCCTATTTCTATGAAAGATCTTTTGCAGAGGAGCTTGGAAGCTCTATTTCGTCTTCTCAGCCTATTTCCTCAGGGGTTCCTCAAGGTTCATGTCTTTTTCCTGTTTTATTTTCCCTACATACCCTATATGTTCCCTCTGGGATTAATCTGCCAAAAATATAATGTGTCTTACCATTGTTATGCTGATGATATCCAGCTATATGTGCCAACTCCAACATTACAACTATGTTTGAGTGTTTGGACAATATAAGGGCATGGTTGGTTGCTAATTTTCTGCAGCTCAATGAGTCAAAATCTGAAGTGGTGATTTTTGTCCCCCAAAGTTAGCCAAACAGCTCTCTTTACATCTTGAACCCTTACCACTAATGTCAACACTCAAGCGAGGAACCTTGGTGTCATTTTTGATTCGGAGCTGAAATTTGACAAACAAGTCAATGCCGTGGTTAAAAGTAGTTTCTATTAATTGCGGAGCGTCGCCAAATTGAAAAGAATTCTGTCTTTTAAGGACATAGAAACTGTCATTCGTGCTTTTATTTCATCCAGATTGGATTATTGCAACTCGTTATATTTGGGATTGTCTAGAAAGTTGCTATCAATGTTGCAGCTGGTACAAAATGCAGCAGCCAGACTGTTTGTCACATGTCTGTCCTGTCTTGTCTTGCACATGGGTGTTTTGTTATTTTGGGCCATGTGCTCATGTCATTGTCTGATCCCTCCCCCTTGTTATCTGATTATTGTTTGAGTTCTTCCACCTGTTCCCTCTTGATTAGTTCCCTTTATAAGTCCCCTCTTGTTTGCAGTCTGTGTCGGTTCGTTGTCTAATGTTTCCTGTTCCCTGTGATTCCCCAGTAAGTTCTTGTTCAGTTTTTGATTTTGTATTTTCTGGTTATGTTTCCCCCCATCGAGGGTTTTGTTTTGTATTTGTTTTTCTTTTATAAATAAATATCCTTTCTCTGCACTTGAGTCCTCGCACCTTTTTGTATTTATCCCACGTGACACTGTTGACAGGCACAGGGAAATAATCTAGAATTTCTCCGGTGCTGGCCTCTTTGCACTGGCTTCCTGTTGATTTTAGAGTCCAATATAAAGTTTTGACCATGGTTTTTAAAGGTTTGCTTAGTCTTGCTCCGGTGTATATAGCACATCTATTACAGCATCATTATTCTGCTCGACCCCTAAGATCATCCCAGAGTTTGCTCTTACATGTTCCCAAATCACGGTTGAAAACCAAAGGAGATTGTACTTTTTTTTTTTTTGTGGCAGCCCCACATCTTTGGAATAGTCTTCCACTGCATGTCTGATCCTGTGACCTGTTAGAATGTTTTAAATCTATGCTGAAAACACACCTCTACGCTGTGGTATACAATTGCCCCTAGGCTTTGGGACACTGATCAGTGTTGTTTATTGAGCCATTGTTTTGTGTTGGGAATGTTTGTTGAGTGTTTGAGTAATTTTTAGACATGTACAGCACTTTGGCCAACTTGTGGTGTTTTTAAATGTGCTTGACAAATAAATGTTGATTAACTGTTGATCTAGTCATTTGTAATAATTGCGGAGGTTGTCTGTGATCTTAATCCCGTGCTAATCGGCCATGTCTGTAATTTGTAAAGTAAAAATTCCCCCCAAATGACCTACCATATTTCGCCAAACACAGAGGGTCCTGTCATAATATCAGTATCTCCGGAGTCGTATATCATTTTTTTCAAGGTTTTTGTATCCATCTTTTGCAAAGAATTAAGGCTGCGTTGGAGTGTTTCGGAGTATTTAGGGTACTGGGTCATATTGCTATACACCATACAATTTGCAGAAAGAGAAAGCTGAAAACCATCAGAAGAGCGAAAACAAAAAGAATGATTAGATGGAGATTGATGACATCAGCATGCGGTAAGGAACATTCTTCTGTTTGTGATATATCATACAGCTAGACCTATAAACGAGAAGACATTTCCAAGCAATAGCCTATTGACATCATATCCAGGAGATAAGTCAGTAACATATCAGTGTCTAAATCACACAAGGTCCCCAGATAATACTAATCCCGTGCAAATAGGGCTATAGACGAGACTGGTGTCGTCTGTACGCGGAGAACTCAAAGGTAAAACTTCTCCGTTTTAAAGGAACACGCCGACTTTTTGGGACTTTAGCTTAGTCACCGTATCCCCCAGAGTTCGATAAGTCCATACATACCCTTTTCATCTCCATGCGTGCCGTAACTCTTCTCAGAAGGCGAAGCACTGCTACTTTGGTGGAGTGATTTACTCCAACTCTGAGAGAACTCTTTGCTCCTCACCACAGGGCTTCTCAGGTGCTGCGAGCAAATCACTCCGCCCAAGAAGCAGTGCTTCGTCTTCTGAGAATATAGTTCCCAGAATGTATTCGGTTAGAAGATGGCTGTGTCTCATGCAACTATACAATTTGCAGAAAGAGAGAGCTTTTTATTTGTACACGCTGTGATTATACAAATCACAACATGTAAATAGTAATTATTTTGTTTATTTATTTCTTTTTTGGGAGCAGTATGTTAGCTGGAGCCGTTTACCTCCAGTCTTTGTGCTAAGCTAGGCTAGCAGTGGGTGCGTCAGACAGAGTTACTTCATCTTTTCAGACATGAAAAGGGTATGTATGGACTTATCTAACTCTGGGGGATACGGTGAATAAGCTAAAGTCCCCAAAAGTCGGCATGTTCCTTTAAGCATTGTTGTCGTGTAAACGTATACTCTTAGACTATAGTATATAAAATGTTATCTATTAATAATATCCATTAACTAATAACATGATAACACTTTACAGTAAGGTTCCATTTGTTTACTTTAGTTAAATTTATTTTATTTTTTTCATAAATATTATAAATAGTTTAAAAATACATGGTTTTCCTTTATTTTATGTCATTGGTCTTTTCAGTGTTAAAAAGTAAAAATATTAAAAGTTGTGAAAACTTGGGGTCAGTTCAGAGGAATACAATGTGATCAAATGCACATTGTGATTTCCCAACTTCACTAAATTAGGTTTTTAAATGCACTTAATTTTCACAAAGGTCACTGGTGTTCCAGATTTAAGAAGGTGTTGATTTACTCTGCTCAGTGATGTGGGTTTTGAGATGCTATTAACACCATAATTCATCTTTTATAAGAATGTGTCACTGCTGTTATGGCCAGTGGTGTTACAACTCTGTAAAACCATAACTGTTAAAACTTAGTAGATGTTGCTGACTGAACAAATGGAAAGTTTTACATATTTAAATGTTCTCGAAATGTATTACTTATGCATATATTTTACCTGAGGCTCACCCAACCATCATTATAAATGATGCATTTGCCAGTTTTAGACTCACACACTGACTAATTTGTTTCTTAATTATTATCCTCCCCACTGTAGAATTACAGCAGGACTGTGGGATCAGACTGAACTGATGAAAACAGAGTTAGGAAATGAACAGAATAGAAGAACAAATAGAGGAGCGAGGGTACTGGGGCAGTAAAGCAGAGTTTCTTCTGGCTGTGACAGGGAATGTGGTTGGACTGGGTAACGTGTGGCGGTTTCCTTATCTCTGCTACAGGAATGGAGGAGGTATGATGCAGCCTAAATGCGTATTTCATATCTGCACATTGCTGAATGTAACTGGTAACATGGTGTTAGTGACGGGGCAGGGTCACTTTGTATAAAAATATATTCAATTCAAGTTTTCCAAATGTTGTAGTTTTCCAAATGTTGTGCAGTTCTTAGTTGTTAAAGAATATCATCTTCATACCTTCCAAAGGATTCTGTCATCTGTTAAGTTGCTGTTTATTTTCACAAAGTGCCTGATCGTGCCAGTAGAGCATAATTATTTATGTACACTTTTACTGAAAGGCGGATGCAACTATAATGCTGCAACATGTAAGTAACCATGTTAATTCTAAAGCCTGATTGTGATTAATTATTATTTTAATTCTCCAAACCGCTTGTCCTATGTAGGGTCACAGGTAGCCTATCTATTCCACCACAGCCAGTCCATCACAGGACTGAAACGCAGACATACACACTCACTGCTTGGCTTCAAATTGTGAGGGAAACTCACACCAACACAGGGAGAACATGCACTAGGCTCTACTGGCACTCGATTCAGGGACCTTTTTGCTGTGAGGTGACAGTGCTACCCACTGAGCCCCCTATTCAAATTGTGATTAAAAAAATAGAAAACGATCAAAGAATACTTACTTTATAATCCCTGGAGCTGTCAATCACTTCAGTTTGGCACAAGCTCTATATTCTCTAGTCAGTTATACAAAATTCTCATTATAATAATTGAAACTGTCTACATTGCAAAATGAATCTCATATTTACATCATGTCTGCCTACACCACATGTGTCAAACTCAGTTCCTGAAGGGCCACAGCCCTACAGAGTTTTGTTCTAACCCTGCTTCAACGCACACACACCTGCAGTTTTCAAATAAGCCTGAAGGACTTGATTAGCTGATCAGGTGTGTTTAATTATGGTTGAAGCTAAACTCTGCAGGGCTGTGGCCCTCCAGGAACTGAGTTTGACACCCCTGGCCTACACTGTTGGTTATGATGAGATCACTCACAAGAGTGAAGAACTCTGGTGTGTGAGCTCACGCTGAATAAACTCTGTCCATTGTATTCATGCATTCAGTACTGCAAAATCACGTTGTTAAAAAAAAACTACTGATGGAGAAGATCAGTTCGCGATAACAACATATAATACACATTTCATGTGCAAACAATGTTACTCAACCAAAGCAGTGGGTGATTTACATTGAATCACCATGGCCATTTTTTTCTAAATTATGACTGTGTTTTTTGTAAAAATCTTACCAACATTATAAGTAGACCCTGGAGAACATTATATAATAAAAAAGTGCAATTAATGTCCCCATTAGATAATGTATTATTGTAATGGTGTGTTCTCAGGGACGTTCCTGATACCCTACCTGGTGTTTATGGTTACCTGTGGGGTGCCTCTGTTCCTACTAGAGACAGCAATGGGACAGTACACACGGGAAGGAGGCATTACATGTTGGCATCGCCTCTGTCCACTGGCTGAAGATGAGAGTGATTTTTTTAAAAATATAAATAAATCTAAGTTTATTTAGGAATAGATCATTTTTTATAAAGAATTAGAAAGATTAAAACTCTTTTTTTCTTTATGCAAACTTTTCATTTTGCAAAATTCAAATTTTGGCTTTGCAAAATTGTATTTGGCTTTATGTATAGGCATACTGAACCGCTATAAGGCTGGTTGGACCCCCTGGCTGCTTCCCCTTGGTTGTATATGTAAAATATGTAATATATTTAATATTTGTCCCTCCCAATTTGCATTTGTCTTGGGTTCTGATGAGTGCTGATAATTCACTTCATTCTGTTTTCATTCTCTTTTAGTAAGTGCTTCTGTTTGCTTTTTTCAGGTATTGGCAATGCAGGACAACTGATTCTTCTGTACAGCTGCATGTCTTATGCCGCCTTCACACTGGCAGTTGAAATCAGCTCCGATACGGCAGCGAAACGACCGGAAGTCATTCATTTCCTATGGAGATTCGCAGACCGCATGCGAATGGGTCCAAACCAGGTGCGAACGAGTGTGGTTTTGAAGTGTAGTTGTGGTCAGAGACAGATGGATCCTCCCATTGTGTTTCTGCATCACAGGTCTGGGGCGTGTGGCTGTGATCATCCTCACAGTTGTCCACTGCAACACTGACGCTCATCGATGATCTATGGAAATAATATAACCATAAACATTTTTACATTAGTACTTAAAATAGATCATGAGAATTAATTCATTTATGATGGCACTCATACTTAGAACAGTGTGAAAAAGAGAGATGCATTAAAAACGAGACAGTATACACACAATCTCCTAACTCTATGTAGGTCAATATCAATATCTGAATGAGAGATGAAGCTAGCTGGCCTCCTTACAGGAATAATGTGAGCTATTGTAAGACTGTAATGTACCATAATATAGTGTACTATCGTGAATATTCATTCATTCTTTATTTCAGACCCTTAGGTCCATATAACAAAGTAAACTAAATATAAGAAATATGACATATAGGTGGCCAATGGTAATCATGCAAGATTCGTTGTATTTTGTGAACGGCTCGTTACTAATCTTAAATGTATTCATAGAACGGACTTCATCTAACCTTAGGCTAACAAGCACATAGATAGGTAAGTTAGGTAACAACAGTTAGGTAGCTTACCTGAATCTGACAACCTGTTCAGCACCCGGCGGGACTTCTTTACCAGAACATCGTAGCCGAGCCTTTACTCGGGGTAAAAGGGTGTTCGTTCGTCAGTCTGCTCCCCGTCCATAAAGTGGTACGAACACACATAACACACATGGTAAGAACACAAAGCGCTTGGGTGAGCACTTCAAGTTTAGCGCCTTCCGCCATTGCCTCAGGTGCTCCACGTGTAAATCGTAAAGTACACCACAACATTCCGATCGCTTTAGCCTACATTGTGTTCGTAACACCGTTGGTTAAATTGTTCTATCCTCTTAATCCAATTGTTATGTCAGCCCCTAACTGAGCATATAATACTTAACATATTTTACCGTTACAACTATAGAATTATGCTAAATACTAGCGTGGGTCCTTTCAGCCGGAAGTTGAAGTCCCGCTCAGCCGGAAGTAAGATGACAAAATGAGCGTAATGGCGCCGCCCTTGTTGTCATGGAAAATAAGGTGAATAGATCAGTGCTTCCGACGCTTTTCACCGTTGTGTACGACGTCCGCTGGGGGCGTATTGCGTATTACGGAGCTGATTTCAACTGCCAGTGTGAAGGCGGCGTTACATCATCATTCTGGCCTGGGCGCTTTTCTTCCTCTTCTTCTCTTTCAGTGCCCAACTACCATGGGCCAGCTGTGACAACACCTGGAACACAGGTGATAATCTAGTTTAAAAAAATTAAATGAACACTGCATTAAAAAATAGGTAACACTTTTATAACAACCATGCTTATAATGATTTATAGCTCCATTTATGCTTATTTATTAATATTAATATTTTATAAATACATTTATAAAGACTCATTAAGACCTATACTGCATTATAAGAACAGTTATAGTTATAATATTTTTTATAATTCCTTATAAATCATGCATTTGCTTTTTCAATGTGCATGCTCATAATCCATTATACACTGATTAATAAGTATGAATTATTCAGTCATATGGTTCCATGAATGTATTTGTAAAGATGTAACCTGCATTGCTATAATGTTATTATATTATAATTACGACTTTTTAGTAATTCAGATTTATTTCTGTAAGTGAATATATTGTATATTGTTATTAATAGTCATGTTGTGTTCTTATAAATACTTTTTTCCTAAAGCAAATGTTAAATCATGAAGAAGTGATCATTATACATTTAAGTTGTTTACTTGTAAATGTAACTAATGAACAATAATATATTATAATACAATTATAATACAATATTACAATAATAATTCCTGTAATAATATAATGGGGGGAAAACAGAACTCATTAATACGAACATTTTTTAATGTTACATACTAGCAAAACACTGCAACAATATTTTTTAGAGTATAATTTTAAATTGCTATAAGCAATACCATGCATATGACTAAGGAGATATAGATTTTAACAAATCAAAATTACCATTCATGACCTCTAATGCAAACATTAGCCATTAAAGACATAATTAATAACTAATTGGTACAGCAACTGGAACTATTTTATATTTGATGGCTGCTCTGTTAAGTCTTCGTCGTCGGTTAGGAACCTGGGTGTGCTCTTTGATACCAATCTTTCATTTGAAAGTCACGTGTCTAGTATCTGTAAAACTGCATTTTTCCATCTTAAAAATATATCTAAATTACGCCATATGCTCTCATTGACAAATGCGGAACAATTAGTTCATGCGTTCATGACCCCAAGGCTAGATTATTGTAATGCTCTACTGGGTGGTTGCCCTGCACGCTTAATAAACAAACTACAGCTGGTCCAAAACGCAGCAGCTCGAGTTCTTACCAGAACCAGGGAGTATGACCATATTAGCCCAGTTCTGTCAAAACTGCACTGGCTCCCTATTAAACATCGCATAAATTTTAAAATATTGCTGATTACTTACAAAGCACTAAATGGTTTAGCTCCGCAGTACTTGAGCGAGCTCTTAACGCATTATAGTCCGTCACGTCTATTGCGATCTCAAAATTCCGGCCAGTTACTAATACCTAGAATATCAAAATCGACTGCTGGCGGTAGATCCTTTTCCTATTTAGCACCAAAACTCTGGAACAGTCTTCCTACCATTGTCCGGGAAGCAGACACACTCTGTCAGTTCAAAGCCAGATTAAAGACACATCTCTTTGACCTAGCATTCACATAATACATTATAGACTTCTATAATTCAGTGTTAGGCTGCATAGATTAGGTCAGCCAGAACCAGGAACACTTCCCATAAATCCTGATGTACTCGTTACATCATGAGAAGAATGGCATCTACGCTAATTTTAGTGTCTGTGTTTATCCCGAGGTTTTCCTGCAGCCTGCCGGATCCAGGCCGTATCCAGATCTGACGAAGGACCTTCGCCTGGACCGATGACAACGCAGTGCTGAAGTGCCAACTAGTCTCTCCCTATGGAGGATCCCACTACCAATATACAGATAAGGCGTTGTCGGGAAAATTTCGTTTCGCGTTCCTACCCCAAATCAACAAAATAAAATAAAATTCTTTATCAAAATTTATAAGGAAAGACAAGTACTTGTTTAGGCTTGGCTTGTCGGGAATTCCAAACCTGCGTATTTTCAAATGCACATAACTATAGAACCCATTCTAAATGCGCATGTGAACGCCATCAGCGTTTCTCACAGGTTCGCGTTTAAAGTCTGTGTAGAGGGAATGATGTCGTCTTAGCGGCCCCTAATTTAATAACAAATTATCGTTGCGACGGAAGCAAATCAATCAAAACTAACTTTAGATGGAAAATAACTTAACTCTGCTATAAAGCCAAAACAATATCTGTTACCTTAAATTATACGCTTATCTCTGTGAAGCTGCTTTGAAACAATCTACGTTGTTAAAAGCGCTATATAAATGAAGATGACTTGACTTGACTTGACTTGACTTTGAAAATCAGCGTATAATGGATTATGAGCATGCAAATGCATGACTTGAGGAATTATAAAAATAATTTAAATGTAACCATAACTGTTCTTATAATGCAATATAGGTCTTAATGAGTCTTTGTAAATACAATATATTTATAGTAATACATACTTATAAATAAGTATAAATGGGACTATAATTCATTATCAGCATGGTCTTCATATAAAGTGTTATAATCACAGCTGAAAATTCTATAAAACTAAAAAATATATATATTTCTCTGTGTTAGATGACTGTGTAAATCTTGCTACAAGAAATTTGACCCTCAACCGGACATCTCTAATTAATTCAACACCTGCAGCTACTGAGTTCTGGGAGAAAATAAACGCAAATTGATACTGTTTTCAAGGAACATTAGCAATAAGCTAAATAAAACTAAATAAAAACTCTTAATTTGTATTAAAATAAAAATGCTTACGGTTTCTCTTTTTTTGTCACATTGTACAGGCGCAGAGTGTTGGCTCCCTCTGGGGGTATTGAGGAGATTGGTAAGATCAATTGGGAGATTCTTCTGTGTCTCATTGTAATGTGGATCATATGTTATTTCTGTATCTGGAAAGGAGTCAAATCTACAGGCAAGGTGTGCAAGAATATTATTTGAGAGAATATTCACTAGATAATAACTTGTTTATTTTTAAATGTTGGGCATAGATTGTTTCTCCTCATTGTTTTCTTTATTATAAAATATGGTGACTTTAAATTTAAAAAAAAAATTGTTTCTTCAGTTTAAAATGTAGATTTTTTGTGTTTTGAGGATGAGTTCATGTTTTATTCTATATTTATTCTGCTCTCAGTTTCAATATTATTGTATTATTGCATTGTGCCTGTAGGTGGTGTATTTCACAGCCACATTTCCTTATGTGATGCTACTGGTTTTGCTGATTCGTGGGTTGACTCTTCCTGGAGCTCTGCAGGGGGTTGTGTTTTACCTTTACCCTGAACCAGCCCGTCTCGCTGATTACAGGTAACCCCACCATGTGCCCTCTACTTCCCTGGTGCCTTATAACCAAATAAATGCAAAGGAAAAGTAACAACACATATTAAAGGTTTAAAACACCAGAATATTAATATACAGCTTGGGGTGCTGTGTGTTTGTTTAGGTTTGGATGGAGGCAGGATCTCAGATCTTTTTCTCCTATAGTGTGTCTTTTGGCACTCTCATTGTACTAGGCAGCTACAATAAATACAACAACAACTGCTACAGGTTAGTAATGAAATAAATGAAAATGAGTGCACAAATGAATAGCTGGATTTGTTTTATTTATGTGTTTGTATAATGTATGTCTATCAGAGACTGTTGGTGGCTTTGCCTTCTGAACAGTGGCACCAGTTTGGTGGCTGGCTTTGCTGTGTTCTCAGTTTTAGGCTTCATGGCCCAAGAGCAGGGTGTCATTGAAGAGGTGGCAGAATCAGGTACTGAAACATTTCATTAAAACGCAGAAGGTATTATAAGGCGAGTGAAGACCAAATTAAATTAATGAATAAGAATACAAAATGCTTAAAATCAGATCTCACTCTGTTTCTGTCAGGTCCAGGACTAGCATTTATAGCTTATCCACAGGCAGTAGCCATGATGCCTCTCTCTCAGTTGTGGGCTGGTTGTTTCTTCATCATGATTATTTTGCTGGGGCTAGATACACAGATGAGCTAAAACTAACACATACACTTTTATTAATACTCTATATTCATTTACAGCTCTTGGATGTATATTAAAGGTGCTGTATGTAGTTTTTAGCGGCCTCTAGCGGTGATGTTTCAGATTGCAACCAATAAGTTTACAAGCGCGTGCTCTTACGCGTGCTCGAATTTATGAGCGAACACTGTGGGTACCGGCCAGACTGAGACGCAACCGGACGTAACACACAAAGCATCCCACAACATGCTGGAAACTCAGGTAAACTCCCACTGAAATGTTACAATAATAGGCTACTTTTATCAGCTTGACGTTGAACTAATGCTCCATGCTCGTACCATGATAAGTATGGAACCCTATCAACCGTGCCGAATTCTGTCACTGCAAGCACCACTTCACATTTTCTTCAGGAAATGTACATTCTAGGTTTGTAGAAAAGGTTTCTCCATTATTCAAATGCCCTGCCGATGTTGATCCGTGTTTTTTACCCGAAGTTCATCCGATTCACGTCTGGCCTTACGAGCTTCAGCAGAAAAAACTTTTTTTGTTGTTTTTTATCAATATGTGGAGTTTGTGTTGGTGTCTGTGTTTTGCTGGGCGCAGGTCGTTTCTTAGTGTTATCAGACATGTCATAAGTTGCATAAGTCATAAGTCCATGTCATAAGTTGCAGTGTCGTCGCTGTTGAGTGCAAAGTCAGTAGGCTAGACGAGGCGAGAGGCGAGGGAGCGCGCATGCAGGTGACGTCACTGGCGGTAAATCCGACCCGGGACCTTCACATAAAAATAAGAATACTTGCTTTCAGAGGTAATAGCAAAACCCGCAAAGTGGATCATTTTAATGTGAGATTACAACCCCTTCACACACAGGCAATAAAAAAAGGATTCGTTTTGGTAGAAAAGCTACATACAGCACCTTTAAATTGTAATTCTTAATAATAAAACTATATGTATATACTTTTCTTGATAGTCTAATTTGTATATGTTCTATATTTGCTTTAAGAATTACAATTACATTAAAATAAAATCAGTATTTCATATACAATCAAATGTTCTTATGTAAACCAAAACATAGATCTTAAATAAACAGTATTTAGACACTTTAAATGTAATCGACATCACAATGCAGTGCAACCTCATAAACACTAAAACAACTGTAAAAAAAAATAAAAAATACATGATTTAAACCACTTTAAGGCTCAAATAATACAATACATTTGAACAGAATAATTCATTTAAGAGTTATTATAGAATTACAAGCTTTAAATTTCTGCTTTTAAACCTACAAAAATGTGCCCCATTGTAAGTGCCACACCTTAAAGCTCCAATATGTAGGAATTTTGTAATAAAATTTCCAAAAATAACTTGCACAGGGTGATATATTTCCTCCAGTTGTGTACTTACAATATCTCAAAAGTCTCCAAAGATTTTTTATTTCAGAGAAATTCCGATTTTAAATAACTGGCCGTCCCGGAAAAGAAATGTCGCGCCTCAGTGACGCAATCCTTTTTCCGGTGTGGACCATGTGATAGGATATTCCACCACACCGGATTTTTTTTTTTTTTTTTTTTTTTTACAACAACTTTATTGAGGTTTTTTTTTTATCACAATAAACAATAAAGACGTCTGACAAAGAATAAAAAAAAGAATAAAATAAAAAATATGACCCACCACACCGGAATATCGCATGGTCAAATGCGGAAGTGGTGGTTAAAGCGTTATAGCCATAGACTGTATGGTTATAGCTGTTATGGATCACGATTACTCTTTGGCGAGTATTGAAGTGCCAACAAAACGAAAGCGTCCATATTCTGATACACGCAGACTGTGTGACAAACGAAGGAATAAAACCTGGATAAATATCGGCCAGGCGTTTTCGAGATGGAGAGAGCTGCGCGACTATCTTGGACTTGACAGAGACTCTCTCGCGAGTGTATTGAGACAGGTAAGACATGCAACTGTCAATAATAGCACTTATAAACAAAGTTATATTGCTCTTTGTACTTTGGTAAGGCTTTTTATCACGTGTGGTGACCGAGATTATGGCAGTACAATTAAATAGAATCGGATATGATGTTAAAAAAATATATTTAGTCATTACTTGCAAATGTTCGTTCAAATTTACTTTTAGATATTGGTTTGAACACGTTAAACAACACGGCATTAACCATAAAAACGTAAAACTGCACAACATTAACCAAACAAATCATTTGATAAATAGCTGTATGTTGTAACGGGATAATATAGCATAACATTTCACGTTCCTTGCAGTTCATTAATTATGATGACATAAAATAATACGATCAGACATACAGGTAATACAAAAACGAATAAATTACCTCATCCGTGATCATGATTCATTAATTCCATGTAGATATATCGCTAGATGGTGAAAACAACGACATCTCCCATCGTCACCTCCTTCATAGCGTCATCAAGCTTCGCCTTTGTTATTGTTGAAACTGCGCCCTCTTGTGGTCAAATACCAAAGTCACATACTGGAGCTTTAAACAGCAGCAGCCATATCACCCTGTAGCCCAAGGCTGGTTGCCCACTGAAGCTATGCAGGGCTGAGCCTGGTTAGTACCTGGATGGGAGACCTCCTGAGAAAAAGAGGTGTTAGTGAGGCCAGTAGGGGGTGCTCACCCTGTGGTCTGTGTGGGTCCTAACGCCCCAGTGTAGTGACGGGGATACTATACTGTCAAAAGAGCACCGTCCTTCGGATGAGACGTTAAACCGAGGTCCTAACTCTCTGTGGTCATTAAAAATCCCAGGATGTCCTTCGAAAAAGAGTAGGGGTGTAACCCCGGCATCCAGGCCAAATTTGCCCATTGGCCCCTGTCCATCATGGCCTCCTAATCATCCCCATATACTGATTGGCTTCATCACTGTCTCCTCTCCACCAATAAGCTGGTGTGTGGTGGGCGTTAAATGGCTGCCGTCGCATCATCCAAGTGGATGCTGGTTGGTGGTGGTGGTTGAGGAGATTCCCCCCTTTCATATGTGAACCGATTTGAGGACCCAGAAAAAGCGCTATATAAATGTAACACATTATTATTATTATTATTATTATTATTAAACAAAACAAAAGACAATTCTAGATGTCTCGGTTACTAACATAACTTCGGTTCCCTAAGAATACGGGAACGATTATTGCATCTTGCTAGATGCTATGGGGAAAACTTCTCTTTCTCCGATTATTGAAGCCTTTTATTCAATAACGCAGTGCTACTGCACAGCCATTACAGTGCAGTGATCTGTGCAGGCTTATTGGATGAGCAGTGGGAACTGCATGAACCTATGGCGATTCGGCACATCTGCGCAAGCCAATCGGGGCGCATTCCATCAAACGGAGCGCAGAGCCCGCCAAGGGGGTGGCTCTCTTTCAAGAAGCGAACAACCAGGTTGCTTCTACCCAGCAATTAAACGGCCACAGGAGCGTGGTATGCTGCTATATTATACAATGCGTTTTTGAATAAAAGGCTACAATAATCTGAGAAAAAGGAGTTTTCCCCATAGCGTCTAGCAAGACACAATACGAGTGAACGTTTCGGAAGGGAATTCTTTTTGTGCTAATCAGCATTATACCACAAATGATGCAGACTGTAACTTGTTTTGAACCAAGAATTTTCATTTAACTGTATTAAAAAATATATATTTTATATCTGTAGTATTATTTTTAAATGCTTATTTAGGTAAAAAAAAAAAATTAGTTTTTTGCTAAATCTGATGAAACTGGGCAGTTTATACTTAGTACACCAATAAGCTTATCAAAAGAAAGGTTTCATGGTTCTAACACATTTGTGTTACATCCCTCAAAGTTTGTTGGAGTGGAGTGCATAATTACATCAGTGATGGACTTGTTCCCCGTGGTGCTGCGTAGAGCTGGTCGACGAGAAATTTTCCTCCTGGTCTTCTGTCTCACTTGCTTCTTTGGAGAACTCATCCTAGTTACAGAGGTCAGAGGAAGCGTGTGCGTGCGTGTGCGATTGTGTGTGTGTGCGTGTGTGTGTGGGTGTGTGCGTGTGTGTGAGAGAGACAAATAGAGAGTGAGAGAGAAAGACAGATGATCGAAATCCATGCTTCATTTTTTTTATCAATATGCAACAATGCATCCAGCATGGCACGAAAAAAACATGAAAAGTAATGTCTGTTGGAATTGACACTAGGTCCAATTAAGTACATGTAATATAGTTACTTTACAACTTTCAATTTATGGGCTAATTTATATCAGAAAGCATTTGAAAAGAGGGTGGTACAAACCAAAGTGAAGATACCTCAAGACACATAGGTGAGCAACAATAGAGAGAACAAAAAACAGCAGGCATTAGATGCCTGACAGGTAGGAAGAAGGACAAAGAAAAGCAATGGATAAGCATCAACACAAAAGGAAGTGAACAACATTGGAAGTGAACCACAAAAACCACATTGGAGTCAGATTGTGGAATTGAAGATAACTCTCCAGAAGAACAGTGTGGTCAGAACAGTCCTTGTCAAGACTACACAGAGAGGCTATAAGAAAGGTGAGTATTTATGGAGTTCTTGATGATATAATGATTGATAACAGATGCAAATAGCCACGGTTGAAATTAAGGTGCACCCAGGGGAACATACAGTGGGAGCAGGATCAGTGGTAGTGACCTGGGCTGTTTGATCATCCAGGGTCCACTGGATGTGGCTAACGATGACCGAAGGATAGCTGATGAAGCAGAAGTTGACATCTGCTTTTGTGTTCATAGATCTTAGATGAAATGTTGTGGTGTAACATAATCTGCTAAAAAATTAGGCACACTGGGCCTGGTGAGGGTTCAGCCGCTTTCCATCACAAAGGTGCTTTAAGTTGTGGTTATCTGTGATCATTTGAAATGGGTGATGGGCTCCCTCAATCCAGTGGTGCCACTCTTCCAGTGCCAGCGTGATTACCAACAACTCCCTGTTATGGATGTCATAATTTTGCTTGGAGGCTGAGAGCTATATTGAGAAGATGGTGCAGGCATGGAGCTTTGGAGGTTTGCTTTGCCATTGAGACAATATGACTCCAATGTGTTAGCAAGGTTGCAGACAGACAGATGAAGATCAGGATAAAGTTCAAATGCAGGGTTTATAATAATCCAACAGGCAAATAACAGAAGGTAGTAGCAACACATTAATGCAAACAAGACCGGACAAACACTGAGTGAAGGTGAGGAACTAAAATACACATGGTGATGAACTCAATGACAAACGGCTGTGATGAAATTAGTATCCATGGAAACTAATGAGTGGCGAAAACTCAAACAAAGGAACACATGTGACTAATGAATACAAAATAAAAGTCTTTGAAAACGAAACTAAGAACCAACACAACTGATATCTTGTAATGCCTCCTCCTGAAAGGCCGCAACCTCATGGCATGGAGAGAAGGAGGAGGCTTAGGGGACGGACGAGGAGATGGCGAAGGGACGGTGACAGGAGGATGATGGTAAGAGCCCGATGCAGCAGATCCACAACTCGGTAGTGACGAGTCAAGTCAATGAGTCAATGGAGGGAGGAGCCAAGATGTTGCTATGGCCGATGACAACCGGGGGACAACCAGCGGAGCAGGAGCACATGGATCCCAGGGCACAGACAGAGAGCTGATGGACCTGATCCACATCGCTGGCACTGGAGACCTAGATGAAGCTGTTGCGACGAGCGTCTGAGGTGGAGCCAAGGCAGAGCCAACAGATCATCAGGCCGAAGTGGAGCGAAGGGATCAGAGGTCGGATGCAAAGCCAAAGGATACTCATGCTCGGGAGAGGAAAAGGTGACAGAGGTAAGCTTGACGTGATCAATAACGGTAATTCCAATTCCCAACAGGTCAACAAAACAATCTCAGTGCTGTCTTGAAACAGCGAGGATTCAGAACATACAGATAATACCGGGTGGGATAGGGTGGGAGACAGTACCTCTGTGTCCAAATCCATCAACCAGTCCTCCTTGTCCAATTGCACCAGAACTCCTTCTCCCACTGATGTCGCTGGCTCATACCCCTGGGCGGTCGCTCTCCCTCTGTGGGGGGCTCTAGCGAATTCTCCGCAGCCGAGGGTGGTGGTGGGCTGGGCTCTGGGTCTGGCTGTGTTCTGGATCAGAGAGAGACACTCTCCATCTGTCCATTTGAGCCAGAATAATTAGCTGTAGTGGCCAGAGGACTGGATAATTGGCTGAAAAACATGGATGGTGAAGTCAGAACTGTAGAGGGATTTACTAAGGAAGAACCAGAAGCACAACATTTAGAATGTTTTCTTTGGGCATGGATCATGGCTGTGGGCAAAGCGTGATGAGGTTTTCAGAGTGGATAAGGAAGCAGTGTGACATTGGCAGAGCTGCTGCACCAGAGTTTTGATGGTCTTGGCAGCTCGGTGTAGTTCAGATCCAGATGGGTTTGTGCTTGTGGGCTCATGGTGTAGTCTTCTTTCAGGAAGCATGTAATAAGACATGATGATGGTACAAACTCAAGTGGAGGATCATATATATTACAGATACTGCAAGACACACTGGGGAGTATAACAGAAGAGATGCACTATATTGCCAAAAGTTTTGGGATGTCTGCCTTTACACGCACACATGAACATTTATGATCCATTCTTAATCCATAGGGTTTAATATGGAGTTGGCCCACCTTTTGCAGCTATAACAGCTTCAACTCTTCTGGGAAGGCTTTCCACCATTCTTCTAGAAGTGCATTTGTGAGGTCAGGCACTGATGTTGAACGAGAAGGCCTGGCTCGCAGTCTCCGTCTCTGTGCAGGTCAGGACTCTGTGCAGGCCAGGCGACTTCCTCCACACCAAACTCGCTCATCCATGTCTTTATGGACCTTGCTTTGTGCACTGGTGCGCCGCAATGTTTGAACAGGAAAGGGCCATCCCCAAACTATTCCCACAAATTTGGGAGCATGAAATTGTCCAAAATAACTTGGTATGGTGAAGCATTAAGAGTTCATTTCACTGGAACTAAGAGACCAAGCCCAACCCCTGAAAAACAACCGCACACCATAATCCCCCCTCCACCAAACTTTACACTTGGCACAATGCAGTCAGCCAAGTACCGTTCTCCTGGCAACCGCCAAACCCAGACTCATCAGCAGATTGCCAGACAGAGGAGCGTGATTCGTCACTCCCGAGAACACGTCTCCACTGATCTAGAGTCCAGTGGTGGCGTGCTTTACACCACTGCATCCGACGCTTTGCATTGCACTTGGTGATGTAAGGCTTGGTTGCAGCTGCTCGGCCGTGGAAACCCATTCCATGAAGCTCTCTATGCACTGTTCTTGAGCTAATCTGAAGGGCACACGAAGTTTGGAGGTCTGTAGATATTGACAAATGTTGGTGACTTCTGCACACTGTGCGCCTCAGCATGCGCTGACCCCGCTCTGTGATTTTACGTGGCCTACCACTTCGTGGCTGAGTTGCTGTTGTTCCCAATTGCTTCTACTTAGTTGGATTATAACAAACAGTTGACCGTGGAATACATAGTAGTGAGGAAATTTCATGAATGGACTTATTGCACAAGTGGCCTATCACGGCTTCACGTTTGAATTCACTGAGCTCCTGAAAGCGACCCATTCTTTCACAAATGCTTGTAGAAGCAGTCTGCATGCCTAGGTGCTTGATTTTATACAACTGTGGCCATGGAAGTGATTGGAACACCTGAATTCAATGATTTGGAGGGGTGTCCCAATACTTTTGGCAATATAGTATATGATGGAATTGGAGATAATCCAAGAAAGACAACCAGCAAGGAACACTACGGAAGGGTAGTGATGTGAGAATGTCAAGGCTAGACAATGAGACTATGCGAGAGATGCACATCTATTGAGTCCTTGATGATGCATTTATTGATAACTGATAGTCTTGAGAGGGGGAACAAAGAGCGGAAGGAGGCATGAGTCTGATGGGGGCAATTTACCTTTTACTTGAGTGTTTCTTTTAATCAAATGTGACTATTGTCTACTACACAGATTAAGGCCAGCCATTTTAAGAATTAAGTTTATTAAATTGCCTTTATGCTTTATAATTTACAGTTAAATCTAAAAGTTAAATTAGGTTAAAATGCCTATTCTGTATATCATCTATAATGGTATTACTCTGAGAACTGCCCACTACCTCTAGATATAAACAATGAATATCATATATGGAATCAACAACAATTCAAGCATATTTCTAAGCTTGAAAGCATTACAGTTAAAAACAAACAAACTTTTCCACTATATCTAAAGTTGCAATATTGTATTATGGCCTGCAGGGGGGAATGTACATATTCCAGTTGATTGACTACTATGCCTGTAATGGAGCCTGTTTGCTGTTCCTGTCTATGTTCGAGTCTCTGGCCATTGGTTTGGTCTTTGGTGAGTTGCAAACAAACTTCAGGAACTGAACTTAACAGACTCTGACTATAATAAAATGAAAAGTTAAATGCAAAATGTCAAAGACTGCATTGACAGTATTTCCTCTCCTATATGCAACAGGGGCTGAGAGAATGTTTGACGTCATTGAAGACATGACAAATTCATGACCCAACTACATATTCATGTTGTGCTGGAAATACCTGACTCCTCTTGTGTCCCTGGTAAGTATATATATTTTGGGTTCACAGATGCTTATACTTGGTCAAACAAATATTTTACTGTTTTTCTCAACTGCTTTTAAACTGAATGATGTTAATTCAGCCAGCGCACATACCTGTATTTTCTTCCTGTTTTCAGTCGAAGTCCAAAGTAGTCGATTGTCGAGTTCACGTGCATGATCATAGGTACTAAACCTATGCGCATGAACTCAACAATCGACTACTGTGGACTTCGACCGAAACAGTAAATAAATACAGGTATGTGCGCTGGCTGAATTATCATAATTTTTATTCATATCTTTCACATCTACTGCTGTCAGATTCACCGCGTTCGTTCCGAAGGAATCACTCACAATGGCAGGGCACTTGTAATGACACATCAAGGATGTTAAGAGGCTAAAAGCAGGTTTAAAACTTGCCCCATTTAAGTCAACAGGGTGCAAATATTAAAAAGAGGATAACACGGTGTAGGCAACACCGATTTTTGTCGTTGTTCCCTGTACTGACAGTACTCCAAATTTACAAAAAAATTAGCTCAATGTTAAAATTGACCGGAGTTCTCCTTTAAACTATTCCAACAAGGATGTATAGACACTTTGGTACAGGCTAGGGAGGGCCACATCAAACCAAAGGCATCATTTTCCCAAAAGACAGTGAAAACAGGAGATTTTCAGAGACTCATTACAGTCGCACATAAGCTTACGGAGAAAACCTGGACAGACCATGCATGGCTGATTTATTTCATTAGCAAGAACGCTACGTTTTGCTTTTGTTGAAAACGTTTTAGAGAAAGAGAAAGTCTGCTCCGGCTAAAGATGGTTTCAAAGACTGGAAAAATCTCTTCAACATACTGAACTCGTACGAGAAGTCAAGAGAACAGGACTGTTTCCATAAATGGAAAGAGCTGGGCATTGCCACCCTTACGAAAAAATAAGTTTTCTTCAAGTTAATTTTAAGTATACTTAAGTAAAGTAAAGTTCAAGTATATGTTTTAAGTATACTTTATGTAGTAAGTATACTAATATTAATGTACTAAAAGTGTACTGTTTCAATAGTATTTGGGACTAAATTGGCCCACTTTTTAGTGTAACTTTAAATGTAACCGTTTTTTAGTTTTTCATTTGCACTGCAAGTATACTACAAGTAAACTTATAGGTTTTTTTTAGTTTATGAAAGTACACTTTGAAGTATACTCTGAGTAAACTACTAGTTTTATACTACAATAATACTTGTAAGTTTTCTTTAAGTGAACATAACATCATACTTATAGGCCTGGTTTCACAGACAGGGTTTAGATTAAGCCAGGATTAGGCCTTAGTTCTTAGTATATTTAAGTAGCTTTAATAAACGTGCCTTAGAAAAAAACATTACTGTTGTGCATCTTAAGACAAAACAATGGTATTGACGTGTTTTAGATATGCCAGTGCAAGTTAATTTCAGATAAAACAGCTCAAACATTTAGTCTGGGACTAGGCTTAAACGTACAGTATGGCATTTTTCGCCACTAGGGGTCGCTAACCTATTTACAATAACAAAGGCGTAGTTTGATGACGCAACATTTGCATTCGCAGAATTATGGATCTTGTCATCAACGTCAAGCCGACCGATCTAATAATATTTATTGATGACTGAATATATCAATGTTTTTATCATGACTGTGATATAAAGCAGTTCGGGGTTGCTAAGAGACAGCTATCAGCTCCACATGCGACGCGAGCTCCCGCGGATATAAAAGGAATATGGACATTTCATTCTACCGAACTACACGCAAGTGCAGAATTACAACTCACAGGTCAGTTTATTAGACAAATTAAACTTGTGAGGTAACGCAGCGCTGTTTCACTTGGTCTAACATTACATTAGCACACTAAACTGCATTTGAATGTGTTTAAATGTATGTGTTAGTTTGTCTGTATGAGACTAGCAGTAAGCTAGATTAACATTAGAATAACATACAGATCATATTCTGACATTTTATCATTGGTGAACTATATAACATTGATTAGTTTTATGTAAATGTGCTCACCTGTTTAATAAAGTACATGTAGGAGCGGTCGAAGTCTCGGACGTGGAGCTCTCGTTTATATACTGTCTATGGGAGCTCTCAGCATCTCGAAAACACCGCGCAGATATTGATTCTCGTTTTAGTTCTCCTTTTTTATCCAAAGTCTGCTTGCCATGGTCCATAATGTTTGAACGAA
This sequence comes from Scardinius erythrophthalmus, assembly GCF_964197995.2. Taxonomy (NCBI): domain Eukaryota; kingdom Metazoa; phylum Chordata; class Actinopteri; order Cypriniformes; family Leuciscidae; genus Scardinius; species Scardinius erythrophthalmus. Next base: position 39,775,471 of record NC_138228.1, read on the forward strand.
ACAACAACAGTGTGCAAATAGACATTGCGAACTACAAAGTTGTCCGCGTCAGTCGCTTTGGTTACTATCAGAGGGCTCTGGTTCATAGTTCTGGTTGCCATGGCAGCACGAGCGGAAACCAGGGACAGGGACGCGGATATGACGGCATTGGCGGCGACAAAACGGAAATAAAGAAACGGGACGTTTCTCGAATTAAATTACAATTTTTTCCCGGTTTGAAAGTTGTTGGAAACAGTCGGGATAATGTAAGTACACAACTAAAAAAAATATATATAACATAGATATAGTGATTTCTGCTATTTTTAAAGCAAAAAAGTTACATATTGTTCCTTTAAGCCTTCTCTGTGAAACTGGGGGATAGTTTACTATTTATACATTATTTTTCCACTTAAAGTATACTACTATGTTCCTCGGCAAAACTACAAACACATCTTCCTTTTTTAAGAATGACTTAAGTGCCGTTCTTTGTTCTTTTCTCGAAGAAAAGCTTAACTCCAAGTCCTCCAGAGTCGCGGCCAAAGCCGTTTCGAAAGACCGCTGTTCGCCACCAGCAGCAGCAGACATTCTTTGTTTTCAAGTAGCAGGGAACCATTGCAACTCTGTCGTCATTATGTTAAGCCCGCCTGCCGACTCTATACACGATGTGATTGGCCTGACTAGCGTTTGTTTTTTCCGGCTCGAAAGCCAACGGAGAGTTGCTAGACCACACTGGCTGCAAAATAAAATTTGCTGCTGCTAGGGTGCGTCTAGATTTCTAGGCTATGAGGAAAACCGTTCGCCTGGCAAGCCAGACCTACATCAAGATGTTTGGTCTGGCAACTCACCATAGACACGGCTCAATCCGAGGGGCGGGATAAACGGCTGTCTTTCAAATTCCCTCTGCACGCAATAGGATAGCGATTCAACCAACCAGAGCGTTTTCCCAACAGCGGAGCTAACGTTAGTTGATAGATTCAACTTTTGAATCTGGCCAGCAAAACTACGAACACATCTTCCTTTTTTAAGAATGACTTAAGTGCCGTTCTTTGCTCTTTTCTCAAAGAAAAACTTAACTCCAAGTCCTCCTGAGTCGCAGCCAAAGCCGATTCGAAAGACTGTTCTCCAGCAGCAGCCGCCATTCTTTGTTTTCAAGTAGCAAGGAACCATCGCAACTCTGTCGTCATTATTTTAAGCCCGCCCCGCCTACTCTATACGCAATGTGATTGGCCTGACCCAATTTAGGTTTTTCCAGCACAAAAGTCAATGGAGAGTTGCTAGACTACCCTGGCTGCAAAATACATTTTGCTGCCGCTAGGGTGCGTCTAGATTTCTAGGCTAGAAAACCGTATTTTTGTCAAAGGCTACATCCAGATCGGATTCAGAACGATGCTCAAAACACAAATGGAGTAGATCGAGTTCATCAACACCCCTAAAGCTTAACAGTCGTTAACCTTTCCTGGGTCAACATTTCATTTGTTAACCTTAGGCTGTTTTGAAAATATATGTTGTTTAATGTTTGATGATCACATCATTTTACATTTGCGTAATTACCTTTCGGCACGCCCATTACTCAGCTCTTCAGAAACAAGGATAGCTGCAGGTCGAACTACTTTGGGCAGACGCCTGGTTGCTGGCACGCTGACAGAAGAAGTTAAACTGTACTAATCGATTCTGTGGAAGTGTGGGCGGGGCCTTGATACTGCAGTTCCACTTCAGGCTCATTACTGTGCAGACTTTGGCTCCAAGTCTGCGTAATCAGCGCAAAATGTCAGTGCCATATCAGGATATTCGTGGATTCACTTTTCTAAAATGGAAGAGAGTGAAGGTGTGTCGTCCATCTTTTTTTACGTCTATGGTTAAGAACAAATCCATGTGCATATGCACGTGTTTTCCTGTGCGTATAAATGAAAACAATCCACACAATTATTAGTGAATATAACCCAATCCCAATGACCTTAGTTTGGAAGAATGTGTAAATCAGTTGAGGAAAAACTGAATAATTTCTTTACCACAAGGGGCTATGATATGCCTCAGTTGAGCTTACTCTGTTCTTACTTACATTCTTTCCCATTCTTTCTTCACAGTATCTTTCACTTCTGTCCGTTTTCAGGTGTCTTTTGCCTGTTCAATAGTTAAGTACAAGCCTCTCACTTTTAACCGCTGGTATGTGTACCCGGACTGGGCATACGCACTAGGTTGGTTACTGGCCCTGTCCTCCATTCTGCTGGTGCCTGGATGGGCGCTTGGCCAAATGTGTGCTGGGAAAGGGAGTCTGAAACAGGTGAGGATGAAAATGTTCAACCATTACATTTATGTATTTTGCTGACGCTTTTATCCAAAGACATTTACATTTGCATTTGAGGTATACATTTAATCAGTTCATACATTCCCATTGGAATTAAACAATGAAACTTTGCAAAAGATGGATGCAAACTAATAATTTAACGAAAGCAAGCTAATAAAAAATAAATATGTAAATTATACAATCTTGTTTCCCTTTGTCTGTGTTTTTTGACAGCGTTGGCGCCACTTGTGTAGTCCTGACACAAACCTCCCTCCAAGGCCGCATTAATGCAGGGCTTACCTGGGCTGAAGCCCAGGGGCCTCCTAAGTTCAGGGGCCTCCCATGTTCAGGTTCATGATGAGCTGAAAAGGTCATATTGTTTTTACTTGTCAGATTTTGTCGCTGTATGTCGCTAGTCGCTTGTGGACGTTGGTAGTGCTGTCGCTCTAATGTTATTGTTATGGTGCGTTTACACCAAACGCGAATAGAGCGGCTGGCGGCTGGCGCGAGTGATTTCAATGTTAAGTCAATGCAAAGACGCGTTTACGCGCATCTAGAGGTCCCGCGGCGCGAGGCAAAAGTCCGCTCATTGCTGCTGGCAGCGCTGTAACGTCTCCGCTTTGGGGTGTGCAGACATCCCAAGTCTCCCGGAAGTTCCGGGAGTCTCCCGCATATTGATAGCGGCTCCCTGATGCCCGCAAATCAGTTAAAATCTCCCGGAAGCAAGAGCGCGCAAGCGTAGCGCGCGCACGGCAGAGAGAGGGAGCGAGAGACCTTGCGTGTGTGCGCTAGTGTGCGTGTGTGCCTCGGAATTTTATCTACTCTCGAACCAAATTAATCAGAACACCCCCCCCCCCCCCCCCCCCCCGTTGGAGATTTCTCGAACCGAATTAATCAGAACCGAATCCCCCCCTAAACCCCCCCCCACCCCCGTTGGAGATTTCTTGACTCCCGGAAATGATTTTGTGCAGGTTGGGATGTCTGGGTGTGTCTGTTGCGAGTGTGTTTAAATCTAAGTTTTTTTCAACATACGGACAGTCATCAGCGATGCACGCGATTATATTTAGAAATAGACAAGCTTTGTTTCCAAATGCACCAAGCAATGATCCTTTCAATTTTATAAACTTTTATAAACCCAGCCAATATAATCACAATGAACACATCCAAAATAAAATCTTTAACATAACAACTGCAAAGCGTCTAATTTGTAAACAAAATGATTTACGCACTAAATCCAGCATAAACTCACTGAGACTGTCGACAGTTTCTTTTCCATGCATCATTTTATTATATCCATGTTTGTGGTTAGTTACAGTCAAATCATATAAAACAGTGAAATTGCCCTCGAACTCTTCTGTCTTGCCTGCACTGCACTCCAGACGGTGACGGGAGCTGACCTCCACTGAAAGGCTTCTTTCCTATTGGTTGTCGCTCGCGAAAATCGTCTGGTGTTTATGTGCTCAGTGATATGTTAATAACAATATTAAAATTGAAAACAATATTAAAAAACTCACTGTTGTAGGTCTCGAAAGAAACTAATGCATTCTGTGATGTAGATTAGATATTACACTTTTTTAAAATGAGACTCTATAAATGGGGCCTACAAAACGTCTCAGCCCCGGGGCCTAACATTAGGTTAAGGCGGCTCTGCCTCCCTCTCACCTGTAAGCAACGAGCTGAAATACAGGATAAAACTTTTACTGCAGAGATGGAAGACTTAGTCAGGAGCAACACAAACTAAAGCATTACATACTTAGAAAATTTAAAAAAAAAATAAAAAAAACTACTACAATAGTTCCAACAACTATAGCATATGTTTATGTGGTTATATTGTAAATTTAGTTTGAAATATAGAATTGATAAATTTATATTTTGGTGTTTGAAATCAACAACAATCTTATAGCTACTGAGACGAGATATAGACCATGTGACCATTTGAAAACATATGTTTTTGAAGATTATTTGAAGTTTACAAAGTATTATTCACCAAATAAATGTAATTCCCTGTTAATTCAGCATGATTCAGTGGCTGGTGTTTCCTTTCACAGCCACCAGAGAGAGCCAGACATCTTTTAGATTTGGACATAATTACGCAAACAAATCCAGCAGAAATCTTCAATCTTGAGGATTGTATAGTTCTGTGTACATAAACCTTACAGAACAGAACAAAAATCATAAAGTTAAGTGTACATTTTTTAGGTGACCTGTAGGTTTGCATAACTTCCCTGGCATGATTCATAATATTGGGGAAACCGGGGTATGGTTGTTAATTGAACATGTATTTATTTTAATAACAATTAACTTGATATAGTATTCAAATAATTATTAACAAGTAGGCTACTTCCCATAACTCCACCCAATTTCATTGCAATAATTTTAATAATACAAAAATAACAATAAAACATAATAAATTTGAGTGGATGTGTGTCAGCCATAAATTGTCCTATTTTGTGCAATCTTTGTGGTTAGAAGTAAATTGCCGTTTGAATGGGAGTGTTTGGGGCACTTCTATGATAGCAACAAAAATCGCTATTTTTAAAACACTAAGAAGGCTCGACACAACATGAAACTTTGCTTGAAGTATCACCAGGGGATCTACACATGAACTCGAGCATTGAGAGCATTGTTTGTGTACAAAGAGTTTACTAAAAAGAAAGATTTTGAACAACTCACTGTAGCTTTGTCCGCCGGCATTTTGACAGTCAAAAATAGTCGATCTCCGATTGAAATCTTGTCAAACAACAATGATATGACACATACAATGATATTCAGTTTCAGTCAGAGATGTTAAGGATAATCTGCCCCTAGAAGGTAAACCTTTGGTTGAATTAATTGCATATTTACAAACGAACTATCTGCATATTTACAAAAAAAAAACTGTGCACATGTACAAAAACAAAAGCAAACCTGGGAACATTTACAAAAAGCTGTGTGCATATTTACAAAAAAAAACAAAAAAAATGATATTGTGATAGGATGCAGAGGATGAGCTAGAACCTGGACAGGACTTAAAAGAATAAGCAGCTAAAGTTCCAAAGAGCTGCAGCACTTTATCAGGCAGTTTGTGCTCATAGCATGCTTCTCCAGCCAACCTCAAACCATATCGGATACAGAATAGAGCTGAGAGTCTGCAGGGACATGCGGTTCCTCAGTTTGTTTTTAATGACACTCATTTGACTGAACAGCCTTTCTAACTCAGCGTTTTGAGTTTGGGAGGGAGAGGACAGAAACTGCAGCAGAAGCCAAGTCTTCATATGGGTTTATGCCAGCTGAATCTCTGTACTATTTAACTTCAGCCCAGTATGCCAAGGTGTTTGTTGTTTCCTACCATTTCTGAAGGTGAAAAGACCTCCAATGATTAATAATTGGCAATATCCTGAAAGGTTTGCAAATTTGACCATGTCTGTCAAGCTCTTGTTGTGGTTTAGTGTCTCCCCCACATTGAACAAAGACATGTGCTGCAGTAGCTCACACATCTCATTCGCACACCGAACTCCTCTGGAGAGAGGTTTAGCTGTGCTGCCTTGGACTCAAATGTATAGCCAAGATATGACTTGGGAGAAATGTGGCCATCTATTGATTCTTTAAGGACATCAATTTTTGCCATTGGGTTAATGACCCTGCTGCAGACAGACTTCATTAGCCTCATTATCTGACTGTTCCCCCTCAAAAGCCTTAACAGCAGACTGCACCTCACTAATGATAGATTTAAAAAAAAAGTGAGATACACAGAGATGGGAAGTAACGAAGTAAAAATACTTTGTCACTGTACTCAAGTAGATTTTTCAGATATTTTTACTTTAGGGGAGAGCAGGGTATGTTGTCACACTTTTCACACTGCACACAGCACCATACATCAAAATGGTATAAATCTCATACCAAATGAAAGAAGGAAGTCTTGGGCACATATGTTGTATTCATAACATCTTCATATCTTATCTCATTACGGAGTTGTAGACTGTTGAATAGCGAGTGTGCACTTGTGACAATTTGCCCCATCGGCGGGTAAGTTGTCACACTAGATTATCTAAAAAGAAGAACACAACTACATAATTTTGAATATTGATTTTAATTTTTAAACTCAAACCAGAACTGAAAATATAAACATCCGTGTCTGGAGAATCTGGAAGAACAATTATTTCAATCCAAATAATGCACATTTCAATTAAATGGCAAGACCACTTTACTTTGAACTTTAAACTCAAACGTTCTATGGCTTGCACATAGATCCTGATAACTGAATGGAATGCTGCAGATAACTTGCTTAACTTAACATGTTTAACCTCTGAACAAAACAGATGCCCTGTATCTGACTAATCGGACTCATCTCCAGAGTCACAATTCTGACACACATAAATTGCCTGGCCTGAGGTGCAAGCATCATGGGCCCAATTGTTGCATTTTACACATTTTACCCAGGTCTCCTTTGGACAACTGTTTAAAAAATGGCTCTACACAGACGAGGCAGAAGCACTCTTGCATGATTTATCTTCTTTTAGCTGCCTTGTTTTTCATAGGTCCAGATTTCTGCTTCCCTTTCTTTTGAAACAGCTTTTTGCTAGATTGAGGCTCATTCTTTTCTATTTCTAGTTGCTTCTTCACTGGTGTGTCAGTAAGTATTGCTGATTTGCATCGTTTTCTTCCTTTGCTGGCTGGTTTTCGGGGGCCAGCTTTTGGATATGGCCGGATGTCCTCTGGAGTTGGTAGCCCACTGTCAGCAATAGCATTGCTGGGTAAGGGTGAGCTGGGGATAGCAGAAGTATAACTGGGCGTGCTAGGCAGTGCAGAGTTGGTGCTGGAGCCTGGCAGGGCAGAATTGGTGATGGAGCCTTGCAGGGCAGAATTGGTGATGGAGCCTGGCAGGGCAGAATTGGTGATGGAGCCTGGCAGGGCAGGGTTGGTGCTGGAGCCTGGCAGGGCAGAATTGGTGATGGAGCCTTGCAGGGCAGAATTGGTGATGGAGCCTGGCAGGGCAGAATTGGTGATGGAGCCTGGCAGGGCAGGGTTGGTGCTGGAGCCTGGCAGGGCAGAATTGGTGCTGGAGCCTGGCATGGCAGGGTTGGTGCTGGGGCCTGGTAGGGTAGAGCAGGGTTGGTGCTGGGGCCTGGTAGGGTAGAGCAGGGTTGGTGCTGGGGCCTGGCAGGGCAAAATTGGTGCTGGGGCCTGGCAGGGCAGAATTGGTGCTGGAGCCTGGCAGGGCAGGGTTGGTGCTGGGGCCTGGCAGGGCAGGGTTGGTGCTGGAGCCTTGCGAGGCAGGGTTCTGAATGGGGCGATCTGTGACGTAGGATGGTGCAAACTCGGTTTCCATAAATACATCTCTGTTGTAAGGTTGAACCCCAGCCACCCTAAAGCCAGCCTGAATGTTTAAGGGGGTTGCAGCCAGAGGTTAGGCAATTGCCACAATCCCAGGAAAGTCATAAATCGACATTGTCTTCCCAGGGTTGTTCCTCATCCAGGCATCACATGTGCTGTTGATGTGCCTCTTTAGTGGCCCATAGACAGACCTGTCTAATGGTTGGAACCGATGTGAGCAGTGGGGTGGGAATGACAGCATGATTATGCCATTTTCTTTGGCATAATTGAGTCCATCAATGGACAGATGAGACTCGTGGTTGTCCAAAAGGAGTAAACAGGGCTTCTCCTTTGAGCACTTTGTTTGTTCACAGAAATGTTTCAGGAAGTCAACAAAGTGTGTGTCTTTCATCCATCCAGAGGAAATTGCCCCTCCTTTGCTGCTAGGTGGCCAATTGATCAGGAAATGGTCACGGAAGTTGACACGGGGGAAAATAAAGTATGGAGGTATACTATTCCCTGTGGCTGATACGGCACAGGCCAGTGTGACAAGGGTTCCCCTTTCAGCTGAGGTCAGTGACCCTATTTGTTTGAATCCACGTCTGGCCACCACTTTGTCTGGATTATGTACAGTAGTGACCCCAGTTTCATCAACATTCCAAATGTCTCCTGGTCCAAATTAATATTTACGTAACACAATCTCTAAGTTGTCAAAGAAAGCATTAACATTCTCTCTGTTGGAGCTACTTGCCCTGGCAAGGCTAGTTGCCTCTGGCTTTCTCAGTGACAGCGTTGTATGACGCTTTAAGAAGCCTGTAAACCAGTCTTTGCTGGCCTTTTCTTTTTCTGCCCACAAAGGCGCAAAATTCAGCTGGTGTGCCTCAGCAAACTGGTAGGCAAGCTTTCTGACCTCACTTGGCGACAGGCCAAAATAAATGTCAGCTGACCTAGTAATATACGCAACAAGCTGCTTTTCCAAATCAGGTGAAAAAATCTTCCGTGGCGTTGTATAACCAACCATTGTTGTTGGTATGGCTGTCTGACTTTCAATTTCTGCTCTGGTAATCTTTTGACAATACCGAGTCAGAGTACAGTAATTTAAGTCAAACTCCTTTGTTGTACTTCTGATGGATTTGTTCTGCAACTTTACCTGCCTGACTGCCTTTAACATTATGTCAGGTGGTGTACTGCCATGCTCTGTCTTTCGTTGATAATTTCGAACCATCTTCCTTCCTGTCTTTCCTTCCTTAATTCCTGACTTTCCTTCCTTCCTTCAAACACCTTATTGCAATTAAAAATAAATTACAATATCACAATTTATCATGTTCTATGTGTTTATTTGTACAGGGGCAAGTTGTCACATATGACGACTTGCCCCAAAGTCATTGAGACAACTTGCCCCATACTGACATGTGTGCTAATGTTGGCTAAATCTCAGTTTAGCCCAACATATCACTTTAGCTAAAGTATCAAAAGACACATTACTGTCTCCTCTATTTTGTGCAAAATAATCATTTTAAACATTCATACCTAACAAAGTTGTATTGCATAAAATGTAAAGTGCACATTTTTTAACTTTTTAAGCAGAAAAATAAGAAAATTGTGCTAACCTCAGATTACAGTGATCTTGACCACATGTGAACAGGGAGTTGACTATAGAAGAAGTCACATAAAGTGGCTATTTCATTTTTGAGATAGAGCCTCTAATGTTGGAGTTATGAACAGTGTGACAACTTACCCTGCTCTCCTCTACTATTTATTTTTGTTCTGACTTTTTACTTTTACTCCTTACATTTTTAACACGAATATCGGTACTTTCTACTCCTTACATTTTACAAAATTGGCTCATTACTTTAGTTTCAAATAATTTCAGTGGAGTTACCATTATTATTATCATCAACCCTTCACATGGAGTTTGATTGACAGGCGATCTGACCAATCATAATCCGCCATCCGCCATTTTGTCCGACAAAGCAGTCAGGAGAGTTAGTAGATTAACATTGGAGGATTTAAAGGTGCTCTAAGTCATGTCACGCGTTTTTTAGGCCAAAACATTTTTTGTCACATACAGCAAACATCTCCTCACTATCCGCTAGCTGCCTGTCCCCTGAACACACTGTAAAAAAACGCAGTCCCTCTAGACACCACAGGCTCCAGAAACGGAAACAAAAACAAACTGGGCTCACCCGCTCCACGAAACATAACAAACAGTGCTCCAGCCAATCACTGGCAAGAAGTATTTGAGGGTGGGGTCTGGGGGGTTGTGCGCGTACACATGAAGGGGGTGTGGAGGAGAGAGAAGCATGAAGAGGGAAGTTTGAATTATGGCCGACACACGACCAAAGAGACAACGTTCCGATGAACAGAACAACTTGCAAGAGGGACAAGGATAAGGAACGCGCGAAGTCCCGAATTTACATCGGAAAAACCTTTGAAAGGTGGCGAGAACTCTGCCGGCAGAAGGGATTAGCTACTATCCGACATTCAGTTGCTCTGTTTTTGCAGAACAGGTAAATCCACTTTTCTTTCTAAACTGACGTTCATGTTCGCAAAACCAACACAAGGATGTAATTAGCTAGATTTATGCAGTCAGCGTTAACTTTGGTGAATACAACATGTATGTTTCTAGCAGAGATCAATCTCTATTGTAAATGATCAAGCAAATTAACAATAGGGCGACAATTTGTGTAAGTTAACGGTTGTTTTCACCCACGGTTTGTTATGAATTTGAATGTTCATATATAGGCTATTGACAACTTTGACTAAATTTATTTACGACGCCGCCGTTGTTTATGCTCACTGGGAAACGCGAAGCTAACGTTATCTTGCTATCATTGCGTCCTTGTATGGGAGCTAACATATAGTTATAACCTCAGGTGGCAAAACGATTTTAAGATAGCCTAATGTTTCTCTTTTTCTGTATTCTGTTCTGCAATATATAAAAGCATTTATCTAACTTGGCGACATTACACATTGAATGAAGTATCAGTAAAACTTAACTTTGTAGTGACTTGACTTTCCTTTATGCCGGAAGGGAAGGGAAGGGAGGGGACGGGATGAGGAGGAGGGAGGGTCTAGCCAGCCTCCGTTTTGTTTGACAACAATTCGAATGTCAACAAGAAGTAACGTCTCCCGACATCGCTTAGAGAACCTTTAAACTTGAAAAACGAAGTGCACCGACGTCTTTCCGCGGTTAAAACAACATTCCTTCCTATGTTCATTCATGTTTATTTGATGCTAAATTAACTAGAAGGAAGAGATGATCAGTTCACGAGCAGCTTTAACTGATCGATCTGTCAGACACATTAAAGAGACACAAAACGGTATTTATTGTTTAAATTTCTTTAAAAAAATGACTAAATTTGAAAGGTGAGACTTTGTTTCATATAAAAAATAACCTGGTCTGTCCTGTCTGTCAGTGTGTTGTCAGTGGCCTTTCTGCTTCCGCGATGTATTTTTCACTGCGTGAGAACATGGTGTGGCGTGAGAACGGCATCCCTTGTCGGACATAGCAACGGTAACTAAAGGGGTAGGTCTTTGGGAATATACGTCACATTTGAAGCACCACTACAAGACGACTCGACTGATTCGGCGGCATTCATTCGCGGCAAATAATTACATACATGTAGATTCCTTTAAATGTTAAGGGGAAGATTAAAAAAGAGAAACTGGATCTGTGAATTCTCACAGAATCACAATTGAATTCATATCTTGCTACTCAGTCAGAATCTTAAAGGGATAGTTCACTTTGAAATTAATTTTTGATATGTTTTAGCTTACCTCAAGGGCATCCAAGATGTAGGTGTCTTTGTTTCCGCAGTAGTTTCAATTTTGAATTTAGGTCAAACCGTTCTTGTCTGTCAGTCATATAATGCAGGTCGATGGTCACTGGCTCAAAACACAAGCACAGAGTCCAAATTAAAACAATTCCCCATCGTCCAAATTAAACAATTCCCCATCGTAAGTACACATTGATGGCCTAAGACACGAAACGAGCGGTTTGTGTGAGAAAACGAACAGTATTTATATCGTTGTTATCTCTTGAAAACAACACACGTCCAAATGATCTGACGGCGCGGGCGGGTATAGATATATACATAGATGTCGCCTTGGCTACGGTTTCGTTCCAATGAACTGCAGTAGCGAAGGCGACATCTAGTGTATACATCTATACCCGCCCGCGGGCGGGTATAGATATATACACTAGATGTCGCTTGGCTACGGTTTCGTTCCAATGAACTGCAGTAGCCAAGGCGACATCTATGTATATATCTATACCCGCCCGTGCCGTCAGATCACTTGGACGTGTGCTGTTTTCAAGAGCTAAAAACATATAAATACTGTTCGTTTTCTCACACAAACCGCTCGTTTCGTGTCTTAGGCCATCAATGTGTACTTATGATGGGGAATTGTTTCATTTGGATGATGGGGAATTGTTTTAATTTGGACTCTGTGCTTGTGTTTTGAGCCAGTGACCATAGACCTGCATTATATGACTGACAGACAAGAACGGTTTGACCTAAAAATATCAAAATTGAAACTACTGCGGAAACAAAGACACCTACATCTTGGATGCCCTTGAGGTAAGCTAAAACATATAAAAAATTAATTTCAAAGTGAACTATCCCTTTAAGTCCCAGTCTGTCGCAATAATCATATAGGCTATATGATGTTTTAGGCCTATTGGCAGACATCCTTTTAAAATGTAGGCAATGGCATATAAAGAACCTTTTTTCCAAATCCACTTAAGTTTCTCAGCTTGCACTCTAGTAACATTTGTGTGGTCCAGGTAGCCTTGCATAAAAAATGGTTGTCATTCGAATGGCTACTTTTACTTTTATACTTTAAGTAAATTTCCAAGCCTGTACTTTACTTTTACTTGAGTAAAGAAGTTAAATCAGTACTTCTACTTTTACCAGAGTATTTTTTAACACAAGTATCTGTACTACTTGAGTACGGGACGTGAGTACTTTTGCCATCTCTGGAGATACAGGAGGTTCTGTGGGTCACTGTACTTGGAATGTAGAACATCTGCCATGTAACAGTGTTCACTTGACATGATTAGGCTGAAATGCAATTTTAACTCCTCCCACTGATCCAGGATTCTGGACACAGGCTCTATGGAAAGCCAGCGTGTGGCACAGACCTTTGTTATCAGCAAAGGCTTCTCCCCACAGTTTGTCTGATAGACAGCCTTGTATGGCTCTGCGCTGTGGAGAAATAGAGAACCAGTTATATGTTTCTCTAACAAGAAATTCCACACTACGTGGAAGAGTGTTTTTGGAGGCAGAGCTTACAGCTAACTGTAGTGAATGACACACACAGCAGATAAGGACTAGATGTTGTAAGCCTTCCTCCTCTCTCAGAATTTTGTGTACACCATTGTACACTCCTGTCATTACAGATGCGTTATCTGTGCCAATGCCAAGCAAGTTCTCCTTCTTGAGACCACACTTCCCAAGAAAAGCTAGAACTGCTCTGGCTATTGATCTAGCATCCCCTCCCTCCAGCTCAACAAGGCCTAGGTAGGTGGCCACCACATTTGCCTTGTCCTCACTAAAATACTGAATTACGTTTCCAAGGTACTTTGAGACACTTACATCGGTGCTTTCATCAAGAAGGAGGCTGTATTTGCGGTCACCAATATCAGCCACCAGTCTTTTAATGAAATATGGTGCCAACACCCCATTTATCATTTCTGTACCCTTGGTACGTTGCATCCGAAAATGTTGGGCTGCACTGGAATCTGAAAAAGCAGCTTTGCATGCCTTACCAATGTGGTCACAAGTCAGAATGGAACAGTGCTCTGCAATCGCCATTGCCATTGTTGCCTCTGCCTGTTTGTGAGAGTCTGTGTTTTTTGGAGCAATTGTTAATGTTGTTTGTTTGGATTGATTGGAGGGCTTGGACTTTTCATTGTGCTTCTGAGTTGATGCATGCTTTTTAACATCCGACAACTTGGCATAAAAAAAATTCTGTCTTGCAATACAGACAGTAAGCCCTTGTGTCATTGCCCACATAGGGCTTCAGCCACCCCTTAAATTCAGGGATAAACTCCCATTCTTTCCTGTACTTTTGTGAATATATCTTAGTGTGACATGTTTGCTATTTTAAATGTGTGTAGCTGTGTGTATTATATTTACTTGTGTATATATGCGCTTTTTATATTTATATTATGTGTATATGTTTAATAAAGTTGAATTTATATTGTGTGTGTTTTTGTATGTGTCTATGAGTTTGAGGAAGTTAATTGTTGTGTTTGGATAAGTACATTGTACAGTCTCTAAAATACAATATGAAGTTGGAGAGTTCTGAAATTGGAATGAACTAAAGCCCTGTGACAGTGAGTAATATAAGCGCATGACAAGAAAAAACAGTTAAATTAAATGGTTTGAATTTAAAATAAAGGAGAAGCTGATAAGTGCTCACTGATTGGTCCGTGGCAACACAGCGTGCACATGCGCAGCTCATTCATGTCTATGTCAGCTGTCATGCGGTCAACGGAATGTGCTGCTCCTCTCAACCGCTCACTGAACAGAGCAGACGCAGTCACACAGAGAGAGATGTGGCTGCAGCGGGGAAGTAAGACCTCACACTTGCAGTACTGCTGATGTTTGGAAAGTTGCTAAGGTTTGTCCAAAAAGTCGCTAGATTTGTCGCTAGTCGTTTTTTTGGAAAAAAGTCGGTAAAGGGGTCTGAAAAGTCGCTAAATCTAGCGACAAAGTTGTTAAGTTGGCAACACTGAATGGAAGTAAGCTAATTTATTTAACCTAAAAGTATGCTCAGTACGGTTAATTCATAGTTCCACGTCACGTCACACCATTATAGGAACGCCCATCTGGAGGGCAAAATAAGGTTTTCCTCCATTGCCCACCAGTCATTTATATCAGGTTTGTTATTAATGTAGTAAAACAGTGTTATTAAAAAATAAAATTCAATACAGCTTATTGATGATGCATACTTTGTATAGGTAAGCAGATGAACACAGAATAAATTATTTATAATGTAATAATATTGGTTGTCTTCTTTCTCTTTTCAGTATTGTTTGCCATCTAGTCTTGATCACAGAGTTTAGCTCCAACCCCAATTAATCAGACCTGAGCAGCTGAACGAGGATCACCAGAAACTCTGCAGAGCGTTGGTCAGGATGCCACTTTTGTAAGTCATCAATCTAGCAGTCATCCTGCATCTCTGATGTGTCATGTTCAGAACATATTGCAGGAGATCACAACATTGTCTCTCAAGGTCCACTTACATGCAGAGTTTTGCTCCAACCTAGTCCAGCACACCTGAACAAGCTAATCAAGGTGCTAAACTCCGGGTGTGTATCACTCAGGTCCTTAGCTCAGTAGTCAATGGTTAAGGGCTGTCTTAATCACAAAATCCTTACAGTGCACTGAAACATTCGCTCCCTAAAAACTCATTATGTTCCCTTATTGGAAGTTCTGAAGCTCAAAACTTTAATCACACGAGACAGTTCGCAACAAAATGACACATGATAGATGATTTTAAAACACAAACCAATATTATATTTCAGAATAAACATACATCGCTAGACAGGTAATGTCTAATCAAGCAAACATTTACAATTTATCTATGACTGAACTCTTGCACGTATGTATAGGAAAAAATCAATTGTATACTTTACATTTTGGACAACCATTGTTATGGTTTTTTTACATTTACATTTTGGTTATGTAAGGCCCGCTATATTGGTCCAATCTGCCGGTTCGCCAATACACGGGGAAGGAATCACGTGTTCTGTCCTCACTCATGCAAAGTATTGGTTGGTTAAATTTGTAATACATTAATCATATGTATACTCGTTTATTTCATCTGACTCCATAAATGAAAGGTTTTAATAATATCTGTGCCTCACTAAAAGTGAGCGAATGTTTGACTATTCCTTTTAACCATCAAATGAACAATGTCAAAATCAGTTGGAATAATCACATTGTAGCAATTTAATATTTCAGATATCAGAGATCAATTCCACAATCAATTCAAATATCTAGAACATGGTTATACATTGGTTACACCAAAGAATCTTACCCAGCTTGTACCTGAGATAGAGAGAGAGAGAGAGAGAAGGAGAGAGAAAGACCTACTCCATTCGTACCCAGCCAAGAAGAGCCCAGATAGAGCACGCACCTTATTACCTTTTATTTTATCCATCTGGATATGAGATATCTGTACCACTCACTTTGAGACATTTCAAATTACACCAAAAACATAAGTCAATGATAAACATTTACATTAAACCCTATTCTTGTGTGAGTTCTTAGTAGTTTGCGGAAGTGAGGTCGTATAGGGGAGGTCAAATGGTAATTAGCCCTTTGTCTCAGACCAGTATTTTCAGTCTTACAGTTATTGTTTTCTTTCTCATTTTAGATGCTGGAGAAAAAACAGCCAGGCTAAAGCATTCAAAGTAAAAACTTCTGTCGTGGCTCAGTATGACAACCATTTTTTATGCAAGGCTACCTGGACCGCACAAATGTTACTAGAGTGCAAGCTGAGAAACTTAAGTGGATTTGGAAAAAAGGTTCTTTATTGGGATTGGGATGGTGGAAGGAGCAGAAGAACCATCATTTCCTGCATACTAATAATATTAATACTATTATTTTTTTGATGTGTATTTTACAATAGAATCAATGGTCAATGTAACCTCATCTATACCATGTTTGGTCTCTATAAATTGGTACTTTGAAGATTGAAATGATCGTGTATATGATATGTTGATAGCTGCACAACATATTAGTATTAATCTTTCATAGTTTCTTCATCAGCAACCAATCCAGCTGCACATGCAAATGAGCATGCTTTTGAAACAAAAGATCTATAAATCGCCAACAGAGGAATTTTCTCGCTTGGAAATTCCACCTTTCTCATTGGTCAAGCAAACCCGGACAGGTGGGACTTTTCTTAGGCTTTATTAGAGACAAATTCACAGTGACCCCCGCTCTTCTATTTCTGGTTTCTACTGCTGCTTCTTCGGGTTGATGTCTGTGGGGACCCGCAGTGGGGCCCATGGGCGTCGGCAGGCCTTGACCACAGCCTGCTAGGCCTTCACTCTCCCAACAGTCAGACTGTAATTTCTTCATTCCAACTCAGAAGAAAACTACAACTTTATCATCACTGAATGGACCACCATCAACTCTTCCGACTTCCTCCCTTCTCCTGGTTGCTCTGCATGGCTTCTCTGGCCCAGGGCCAGCAGGCCACAATCTGCAATCCAGCCACGTGCTCATGGAGAGAGAGAAACTTTCGACCAGAACAGAGTCAAATAAATCATTCAAGTTAATCACCATTTTTTTCCTTCAACGCGGTAGAAATCGACTGAGACTCATGGAACCATCAAAATCCTTCTTCAGGAACTTCACGAAATGCTTTCACTGCAAAGGCCATGCAAGCATACATTTAATGAGGTGCTCTGAAAATAATATGCTGATGGTTCTTTTCATAGTTAGATGGATCTTTTCCATAGTTCCATTTCCTGCTTCCGGTTTCATACTGTCACTTACCATTTTTGTGTGTATGTGTTTAGTTTAGTTATGTTTGTGATTTAGTTAATAAAACTTGTGCACAATACATACTTGGTTCTGATTCTCTACTTGCAACAAAGTTTATTTTACGATTTAGATTTTGACTATACAGGCTTTTAGTAGTATTGCACAGTAAGAAAGACATTTCCTTCCCCCGGAAATGAATTTTGATATGGTCGACACACGACAAAAGAGACGACGTTCCGATTAACAAATAACAAAGAAGAGGGAAAAGGAGAAGGAACACGCGAAGTCCCGAATTTACATCGGAAAAGCATTCAAAAGGTGGCGAGAACTCCGCTGGCAGAAGGGCTTCCAATCCGAAATTCAGGTTCTGTTTTTGAGTAAATCCAGTTTGGTTTTTCTAAATGGTTCATGACTGTTTCAGGAAGCACGGAAGGGAGGGGGAGGGGACGGGATGAGGAGGAGGAGGGAGGGTCGAGCTAGCCTCCGTTTTGTTTGACAATACTTTGAATGTCAACAAGAAGTGACTTCACCCAACATTGCTTAGAGCACCTTTAATGTTTTCTAATGTGATTATAGATTTATTGTAAAAAATTATAAGATTTATTGTATTGAAAAATTGTTTATACAGAAAAGATGGATTCATTTGATCAAAAGTCACTTTTAAGTCAATTTAAAAGACTTTTAAATTGTTTAAAAATATGTTTAAAATAAATGCTGCGCTTTTGAAAGTTATTTTCAAAGAATTGTGAAAACTGTATCATAGTTTCCACAAAAATATGAGGCAGTACAACTGATAATAATCATAAATGTTTCTTGAGAATCAAATCATCATATTAGAATGATTTCTGAAGGATCATGTGACAATGAAGACTGGAGTAATGATGCTGAAAATTCAGCTTTGCCATCACAGGAATAAATTACACTTTACTATATTTTTACATATTTATGTATAAATTTATAGAGAAGTTATTTTTATTAAATATTTGAATCCTATTTTTAATATTTCACAATAATACTGTTTTTAGGGTATGTTTGATCAAATGCAGGCTTAGATGTGATCAGGAAAGCGTTTTTTACATGAAATTTATTTTATGTGTCAATAAATGTTTTGGTACACTTTTGTGAATTGTCTTATTTTGACAGTAATTATGAATATTAAATATAATCATGAATTCATGTTTGAAATTAGGCCTGAAAAAGATGTCTTTTCAACTTTCACTTTACAACCTAATTTAGACGCAAATGTGACGTCCTTTTATAGATGTCTTTTCAACGACATGAAAAAGACGGCTTTTCACTTTTCAACCAAATTTTAACGTTGTTTTGACGTCTGGCAATGTTGTCTTTTCGACGTCTTTTCAACAAGTTTTTGCTGGGTGGGTCCCATACCGGCTAGCAACTGGCGGAAATAAGCCCGCAGAAAAAGGTGAAGAGAACTTTTTGCAAACAGATTTTTTTGGTATTAGTGTCTACAAAAAGGGGAAGTCTAATGAAAATTGGAATGAAAATTATGTCATTATTTACTCACCTTCATGTCGTTCCAAACCGTAACACTTTTGTTCTGCGAACTGTCTATATTAATAGATTTAATAGGTTTCGCCCAAATTTTCTGTATATGGGCCATTCTACAGAATTGGTGTTGGAAGTCAGAGTTGGAAACATCTTGAAATTCTTTTGTTTTTTCCCACAAATTTTGCATGTATGCAAATTGTATAATATCCAAGGTACGCTTTTATAGTAATTGTGCAGTTAATTCTCATATTGTATTTTCAGAAAATGCTGGAATATTTTCCTTCTCCCCAAATTTGTCACTACCGGAACACAATATTAAATAATTTATTAAGAAGGCTTATAATGACCTATTAAGATTTTGTTTACATCTATCTTATACATACAGTACCAGTCAAAAGTTTGGAAACATTACTATTTTTAATGTTTTTGAAAGAAGTCTCTTATGCTCATCAAGCCTGCAGTAAAAAAAAACAAAAAAACAGTAATATTATGAAATATTATTACAATTTAAAATAATGGTTCTCTTTTTTAATATATTTTAAAATGTAATTTATTTTTGTGATGCAAAGCTGAATTTTCATCAGCAAGTACTCCAGTCTTTGGTGTCTTATGATCCTTCAGAAATCATTCTAATATGATGATTTGCTACTCAGTTATTATCAATGATGGAAACAGTTGTGCTGTTTAATATATTTATTCATTGATGAGTAAAACGTTAACAGCATTTATTCATAAAAACAGCATTTAATAAAAACAGGATGAAAGAAGGGCCAACAAGGACGGACCACACGGTAACGAACGCAAGGATATCGGCAAAAGAGAAGATCCCAAGGAAGTGTAGGTGTGGCTGGGAAAAAACAACAACTTTGAGGGGACTTCACATCCACATGGGAAAGATGAAGTGTGGTGGCGGTAGCCTCATGCAACCTTGCACTGCTCTGGTAAGGGCAGGTCAGACAAATGGGATCCAAGGCCGGGTTGACAACCACAGTGCCAACGGGCCCAATGTTGCAGAGGTAGAGGAGGAGGAAGAAAGGGAGGTTGATTTACCCCAAGAAGTGAACCCAGTAGCAACCCCGAGTGACTCAAGAACGGAGTTGAGCCAGGGGCCCAGGAACCTGAAGAACCCACTCTGAAGGAACAAGATCAAGTGGCCAAAGGCCAACGAAGCTGAGGAGTGGAGAAAGTTGGACGAACATCTGAGCGGGCTATTGCAAAAAGCTCTGCGCGGGTCAGTGATAGCCAAGCTAAATCTGTTTGGAGAGATCCTGTATGAAGAATGCAGCAACAGGTACGGCGAGGTGACCATCAGAGAAGCCGCAATAAGATCAAAGGGCAGAAGGGAGAAAGAGATCGATGACCTGGTGGCAAGCAGAAGGCAGCTTCGAAAACGGGAGAGGAGTCTGAGAAGGAGGGCCTGAAAGCTCTCTGGGATGAGATCAGAAGACGCCTTGCTAACCTCCGGAGGGCAGAACGCATTAGAAGACGGAGAAAAAGGAAGGAGAAGGAAAGATCAAGTTTCTTCAGGAATCCATTTCGGCATGCACACGGGCTCCTGGAGGAGAAGACAAGTGGAACCCTGGATATCTCTAAAGAAGAGTTACAGGAGCACATTCGCACTCAGTACAGTGACCCAGCAAGAAACAACCCCCTAGGCTCGCCAGGGTATGTGCCTAGACCCTCAGAACCATCAGCCCTGTTTGACGTATCACCACCCAAGCTCAGCGAGGTCAGGCAGGTGATCCAGCGGGCAAGACCTGCTTCAGCACCAGGCCCGAACGGAATACCGTACAAGCTGTATAAGAACTGCCCAGGAGTGCTGAAGCTGCTATGGACCCTGATGAGAATCACCTGGACTAAACAGACCATACCATCTGAGTGGCAGAGGGCAGTGGCAGTTTATATTCCCAAACAACAGAACGCCAAAACCATCGAGCAGTTCAGGAGTATATCTCTACTGAATGTGGAGGGGAAAATCTTCTTCTCCGTGATGGCAAGAAGAATGTCCATCTACCTCATGGAGAATAACTATATTGATACCAGCTGCCAGAAAGCTGGGATTCCAGGTTTTTCTGGCTGTGTAGAGCATGCTTCCATGATTTGGGAACAGATCCAGACCACTAAGAGGGAGAAGAAAGATCTGCACGTCGTATGGTTAGACCTAGCCAATGCCTATGGGTCAGTGCCACACCTGCTCATAGCCTACGCTTTGGAATTCTTCTACATCCCAGACAATATCAGGACCATGATCATGAACTACTTCCAAGACATGCACATGTGCTTTGCACTGAAGAAGTTTACCACTTGTTGGCAACAACTGGAAGTAGGGATCGCAATGGGATGCTCCATTTCCCCCATCCTCTTCGTGGCATCATTTGAGGTCATCCTGATTGGGGCAAGGCAGGTGGTGGGTGGGGTCCGGTTGTCTGCAGGCCAGAGGCTCCCGCCCCTAAGGAGCTATATGGATGACATCACCTGCCTGTTACGAACTGCCCCATGCACATCTAGGCTACTTAAGAGGCTGGATGAGCTGATCACCTGGGCCAGGATGAAGTTCAAGCCACAGAAGTCAAGGAGCCTTTCATTGCGAAAGGGGGAGAGAAATGACAGACTCACGTTCACCATCAGTGGGGAAGACATCCCCCGCATCGTGGATCAGCCCATCCGAAGCCTAGGAAGACTTTATACATCTGGTCTCTCGGACAAGGATATGGGGAAAATAATCCTTCTCCAGCTGTCAGAAGGCCTATCCAAGATTGACGCAAGCCAGTTACCAGGAAAGTACAAGGTGTGGTGTTATCACTTCCCCCTTTACCCAAGGGTGATGTGGCCTCTGAAGCTGTGCAAAGTCACCTCATCAGCCGTAAGCCGGATGGAGGCAAAAGTCAACTCCTTCATCCGTAAATGGCTTGGCCTACCACGGTGCTTTTCAGCTGCTGGCCTGTATGGATTGAACTTACTCCAGCTACCCCTGAAATCCATCACCCTGGGCTATAGGCAGGAGAAAGCAAGGCTGGTAATGGAATTAAGGGACTCTTCCGACAGGACAGTGGCTGATGCAAATGCCAGAGTTGAGACTGGAAGGAAGTGGAAGGCCAAGGAGGAGGTGCAGAAGGTGATGGTAAGACTGCAACATCAGCAAGTCGTGGGCATGGTCCAGACAGGGCGGGCAGGACTTGGATGGAGCAAGCCACCCATCCCATGGTCCAAGGCAAGTAGGAAGGAGAGGAAGGACCTTGTTGTTGCAGAGGTCACCAGGATTGAGCAGGAGGAAATCAGAGTGAGGTCTGTGGTACAGGGGCAGCAGGGGCGGTGGACAACTTGGGAGGGTGTTGCGAGCCGAGCAATCAGCTGGGCAGAGTTCTGGAAACTGCCACAGGCTCGGCTCAGCTTCCTTATTAGGGCAACATACGACACCCTCCCGAGCCCAAAAAACCTCCACCAATGGCTTGGAACAGAGCAATCCTGTGATCTCTGTGGGACCATCAATGCCTCACTCCAGCATATTCTGTCGGGCTGTAAAACAGCACTAATACAGGGTCGGCTCAGATGGCGGCACGACCAAGTGCTCAGGAAACTGGCAGAGGTGCTGGAGGAAAGTCGACAGGAGGCAAACAACCAGAGTCCACCAGGGAGCCAATGCAGGATCCACTTCATTAGGCAGGGGGAACACGCAATGCATACCACCAAGAGACAACCCACCAAGCTTTTAACACCAGGGGCGGTGTGGAAGATGGAAGTAGACTTGGGAAGGCAGCTCCAGTTCCCACAGGAGATATGCAGCACTACCCTAAGACCAGACGTGGTGCTGTGGTCGGCAGCTGTGAAGTCAGTGATATTGATCGAGCTGACAGTGCCATGGGAGGAGGGACTGGAAGCTGCCTATGAAAGAAAGAAGGCAAAGTATGCAGATCTGGTAGCGGAGTGCAGGGAAAGTGGATGGAGTGTGAGGCTGTACCCGGTGGAGGTGGGAGCTAGAGGCTTTGTGGGCAGATCAACATCACGTCTGCTCAAGGACCAGATAAGGCTTGGGGTGTAAGATCTAATTAGGGTTTGCTGCAGGGGGTGTCAGGGAGACGTCCCTGTTCACTGCCCCGCCACCATGAGACGTTCTGGGTTAAGGGGCGAAACGTCAATGAGCGGTGGTCCCCAGCTGAAGACCCTGTAGCAAACCCTTGTGGTATGCGGACAGGTTTAGGCCTGCCTCAGAGAAGAGGACGTCTCTGCCGTGCATAGTCCACCAAAGGCACCGTTGGAGGTGCGACAGGCCTAAGGCCCAGCAGAAAGACCATCTCGCTGTAATGAATAAATAATAAAAACAGCATTTAATAAAAACATTTCTAACAATATAAATCGTTACCATCACCTTTTATCAATTTAACGCATACTTGTTGAATTAAAGTACTAATTTATTTAAAAAAAAAATAGTTATTGTTCCCAAACTTTTGAACGGTAGTGTATATTGTTACAAAAGATTTCTATTCTAAATAAATACAGTTCTTTTTAACTTTTTATTCATCAAATAATCCTGAAAAAAGTATCTCAGGTTATAAAAAAAATATTAAGCAGCACAACTGTTTCCAACATTGATCATAAATCAGCATATTAGAATGATTTCTGAAGGATCATAAGACACCAAAGACTGGAGTACTTGCTGATGAAAATTCAGCTTTGCATCACCAAAATAAATTACATTTTAAAGTATATTAAAAAAGAGAACCATTATTTTAAATTGTAATAATATTTCATAATATTACTGTTTTTTGTTTTGTTTTTGTTTTTTACTGCAGGCTTGATGAGCATAAGAGACTTCTTTCAAAAACATTAAAAATAGTAACACCACTGAACTGTGTGTGTGAGAGAGAGAGAGAGAGAGAGAGAGAGAGAGAGAGAGAGAGAGAGAGAGAGAGAGAGAGAGAGAGAGAGAGAGAGAGTTTAACTTTTTCAACAGTTTAACTTTTCACACACTGCAAAATGTCTCCACCTCTTTTTGTCTTTTCACCATCATCCTGTGTCTTTTCTGTATTTTCCTCCATGCTTTTCTGACATGTCTTTGCTCCCTGTCAGATAATTGACTGATACTCTTCAACTTTCCTTCTTCCCTTCGTTTCCCTTCGTTTCTGTCTCTCTGTTGTAGTTTTTCTATTTTTTTTAGGCATGTTGGTGTTTTATGTCATTCTCCCTGCCAAGTTAATCATAGAAATTAACATTACTGACAACAACCTTACACCTAAGCGAGTATCATGGACTGCAACCTTAAGTAATTGTAACCTCATCACATTACAGAATTTTAACAGAATATTGCACACTAAAACACTACTAAAACATACTACAGTAGTAATTATTTGCATAACTATACTAAAATGTAGTTTATTCCTCCAAATAAAGGATTATGTGTTCCCTTCTGTCACTACCAAAACAATAATGTCACAACCGAAACTTCAAGACATGTTTCGGTTGTGACTGTTTTGGTAGTGACAATTTTAGATACTTTTGAGCCTAGCTCGAAGATGCTAATCAGCACATGGTTAACAATCACTGGTCAGAACAGTTGAACACATATAACAACTAAATTGTATGGAATAACATCCAAAAAAGTTTTCTCAATAGCAGAAAAAATGAGTTTGGTAGTGACATTCCTTAAAGTTACACACAGATTTTTAGACTTTAGAACACATTTACCTCAAAATGATGGGATGAATCTACTCACCATAGCACATGAGAGAGAGGGACACAGGAATATTTCCTGATCAAAAATGTAGGGGTGTGGTTAAAATCAGTCTCAGCCAATGGACTACAACATTCACTGTTTTGGTAGTGACATGAAAATGCAGGACATTTTTTTAGATAAAGTTTCATGATTTAAAAATAAAATATAAAATAAATATTTTTTTAACTTCATTAAAAAATAAATAAATAAATAAATAAATAAATAAATAAATAAATAATATATATATATATATATATATATATATATATATATATATATATATATATATATATATATATATATTTTTTTTTTTTTTTTTTTTTTTTTAACAAGAATGGAAAAATTTGCAAAGCATTTTTCAATATCATTTTCACAAGTTGAAATTTAGGGGTTAGGGTTTGGGACAGCCACCTCCTAATTGAAAGTAGCCCATAAATGATGATTATATATATATAAAGCTTACTGATATCTTAAATATTATTTTGGGTTTCAATAGATAATTGAAGGATCTTAGTAAACATCTAAGATTTTAATAATTAAATGCTTTTCAAATGTGTTTTTTGGATGAGGGACAGCAGTTTGCACCAATTCTGTAGAATGGCCCATATACGATCGCTTTATATGATGAACAGAATGAATTTAGGATTTTATTTAACTGTGTAACGAAGAGAAGCTGCATATGACAAGCTGTTCTTCTTTTTCAAGCCAAAAGATATTAAAGGGGGGGTGAAACACTCAGTTTCAGTCAATCTCATGTTAATCTTGAGTACCTATAGAGTAGTATTGCATCCTTCATATCTCAAAGTCTTTAGTTTTATTATATTTATCAAAGAAAGATAGGCTGTACCGAGTCTTTCCGGAAAAAAACGAGCGGCTGGAGGCGTGCCGTGTGGGCGGAGCTAAAGAATCACGAGCGCTGTTCACTGTTTACTTGCTGTGCTTACACGCCGATAGCTAACAACACACAGACATTTGAAGCAGTTTTACTCACCACCTGCGGTTCCAACGCACGAACGTGAACCTTTATCGTTGGGACTGCTCCATCCTTAAGCATTAGACGATCTGCAAATCCGGCGTCGAACTGGGTCTTGTATAAAACAATCATTGTCGAAATGCAGGGAACAAACAAGAACACTTGCACAACTCATGCTCTGGAAAAACAAACTCCATCCACTGGTCCCTTAACGCTGGGTTCTTTGGGAATCTGTCTGTGCAGCCGATGACTTCCCTAAAGCTGAGCACAGCGATTTGCTGGGCGTACTGCTTTCGCTCTCTCGCTCTGGTCTACGGGTGCGCGCGCGCCCTTCCGGGAGAAGTGCCCTTAGGACCCGTATAAGGAAATTCCGCCCCATCTGATGTCACACATGCCCATACTCGAAAAAAACTTTCCGAAACTTGTGACAAACCGGAAGGAGCATTTTTGTCACAGAAATACTCCATCAAACGTACAAATTAATTTTTGAAACTTTGTCCATGTTTAGCATGGGAATCCAACTCTTTAACAGTGTAAAAAACTCACTATGCATGAAATAGCATTTCACCCCCCCTTTAAACCAAACCCTCTTTCCCCAAAGTGATGATTTCAAAAGTCGCAGATTCTTGCAAAAGAAAAAAAGTATATTCCAATTGATTTACCGTGTTAAAGGTACAGTTTTGACAGCTATAGTTGAATATTGGAGACGGTTGTTTCCCCCGCCCCCTCCTTCTCCTCCTTCTCCTCCTCAGGCTCAGATTCAACGCCTTCGCTCACGCAGGTTGCCAGTTTGAGGACACGCAACAGGAGCGAGCGCAATTGACAATGGAAGGTGAGGAGACTTACTGTAAATTGGTGAGTTGATTTGTGATGAGTTGATATCACGTTTTAATATGCTCCCGTTAGAGATTTTTAGATGGGTGCTGAGGCTTTTTAGGTCGTGTAGAATCTGCGATCTCTGACCCAGTTTGTTTCCTGGCTTCCATGGCTTGAACATGCTGTGTTTTCCACCAACTGGCAACCTGTGGTGGCGAAATAAATTGGCAAGGTGCCATATGGCACAGACCAAAACAAAAACAGACATGTTTGACAGAAGCACATAAGTAAAATAACTGGCTGTAGCATTGTTTTTCAGAGAAACGAGAATGTGAACTCAGCATGTTTCCTAAATATCTGCAAATTATTATTGCTATGCTTTAGTAAGCAAAATTTACACATAGCACCTTTGAGTAAAAGTAGGCCTTTTAAAGGGGGTGAAATGCTCATTTTCACTCAATCTTCCGTTAATCTTGAGTACCTATAGAGTAGTATTGCATCCTTCATATCTCCAAAAAGTCTTTAGTTTTATTATATTTATAAAAGAAAGACAGGCTGTACCGAGTCTTTCCGGAAAAAAAAGAGTGGCTGGAGGCGGGCCGTGTGGGCGGAGCTAAAGCTGTGTAACCGAGCTAACAACACACAGACATTTGAAGCAGTTTTACTCACCGTCCGCTTCCAACGCACGACCGCGAACCTTTATCATTGTGACTGCTCGATCCTTAAGCATTAGACGATCTGCAAATCCGTCGATCTGGGCTTTGTTTATAAAACAATCATCGTCGAAATGCAGGGAACAAACAGTCTTGCACAACCTCCGTTGATGCTCTGAAAAAACAAACTCCATCCACTGCTCCCTTAACTCTGGGAATCTGTGCAGGGTTGTCTTGCCCTGGCAACCAAAAACACACTTCTTTGGTGACATTGACTTCCCTAAAGCCGAGCATAGCGCTTTGATGGGCGTACTGCTTTCGCTCTCTTGCTCTGGTCTACGAGTGCGCGCGCGCCCGCGGTTCTTCCGGCAGAAGTGCCATTAGGACCCGTATAAGGAAATTCCGTTACATCTGACGTCACACAGGCCCATACTCGAAAAAAACTTTCCGAAACTTGTGACAAACCGGAAGGAGCATTTTTGGACCAGAAATACTCCTTCAAACGTACAATTTAATTTTTGAAACTTTGTCCATGTTTAGCATGGGAATCCAACTCTTTAACAGTGTAAAAAAACTCAGTATGCATGAAATAGCATTTCACCCCCCCCCCTTTTTAAACAAAACCCTCTTTCCCCAAAGTGATGATTTCAAAAGTCGCAGATTCTTGCAAAAGAAAAAAAGTCTATTCCAATTGATTTACCGTGTTAAATGTACAGTTTTGACAGCTATAGTTGAATATTGGAGACGGTTGTTTCCCCCGCCCCCTCCTTCTCCTCCTTCTCCTCCTCAGGCTCAGATTCAACGGCTTCGTTGCCAGTTTGAGGACACGCAACAGGAGCGAGCGCAGTTGACAATGGAAGGTGAGGAGACTTACTGTAAATTGGTGAGTTGATTTGTGATGAGTTGATATCACGTTTTAATATGCTCCCGTTACAGATTTTTAGATGGGTGCTGAGGCTTTTTAGGTCGTGTAGAATCTGCGATCTCTGACCCAGTTTGTTTCTTGGCTTCCATGGCTTGAACATGCTGTGTTTTCCACCAACTGGCAACCTGTGGTGGCGAAATAAATTGGCAAGGTGCCATATGGCACAGACCAAAACAAAAACAGACATTTTTGACAGAAGCACATAAGTAAATAACTGGCTGTAGCATTGTTTTTCAGAGAAACGAGAATGTGAACTCAGCATGTTTCCTAAATATCTGCAAATTATTATTGCTATGCTTTAGTAAGCTAAATTTACACACAGCACCTTTGAGTAAAAGTAGGGCTTTTAAGCAGAGATAATACAATTATATACCAATAACAAATATTTTTATCAGTTTAGGCCCTTGAGAGGTTTTAGACAAATAACATCAGTTGCATACAAAATATTAATGTCTCTTTTATCTAAAGCCATAAAACAATTGATTGGCTCTTTATGCAGAATAAAAGTAATGTCATGTGATCCAAAAACCTCAAGGCAATTCAGTCTCGATCAAGTCAAGTCAGTCATCTTCATTTATATAGCACTGTTAACAATGTAGATTGTTCCAAAGCGGCTTTACATTGATAATAGGAAATTAAAGTAACAGAGATTGTTTTGGCTTTATAGCAGCTCTAGAATAAAGTTATTGTCCAGCTAAAGTTAGTTTGATTGATACACTTCTGTCGCAACGATCATTAGTTATTAACTTAGGGGCCGCTAACATGACACCGTTTTAACAGAAAACTCTTTCAGAAAAGTTCTTTCTGCGCAAACTTCAAAAATGCAAACCAGTGAGAACGCCGATTGCATGCACATGCACATTACGAGTTCAGTTTATAGGTGTGTGCGTTTGAATATATGTGCGCAAGCGTGTAGTCCTTCCCTAGAAATCAACCCTCAACATACTACTTGTCTTGCCTTAAAATTTATAATATAGAATTTGTATCGCTTCTGCGTAGTCACGCGAACCCAACAACGCTTTATCTGTAGAGAGGTAAAGGGAGCGGAGGGAGGCCTTCACAGGGGAGATACTAGTTGACATTTCAGGACTGCGTTGTCGTCGCGTCCAGGCGCAGGTCCTTCATCAGATCTGGATACAGCCTGAATCCGGCAGACTGCGGTAAACCTCGGGATAAACAGAGAGACTAATATATGCGTAGACGCCATTCTTCTTATTATGTAACGAGTACATCAGGATTTATGGGAAGTGTTCCCGGTTCCAGCTGACATAATCTATGCAGCCTAACATTGAATTATAAAAGTCTATAATGTGTTATGTGTATGCTAGGTCAAAGAGATGTGTTTTTAGTCTAGCTTTGAACTGACAGAGTGTATCTGCTTCCCGGACAATGTTAGGAAGACTGTTCCAAAGTTTTGGTGCTAAATAGGAAAAGGATCTACCGCCAGCAGTCGATTTTGATATTCTAGGTATTATCAACTGGCCGGAATTTTGAGATCGCAATAGACGTGAAGGACTATAATGCGTTAAGAGCTCGCTTAAGTACTGTGGAGCTAAAACATTTAGTGCTTTGTAAGTAATCAGCAATATTTTAAAATGTATACGATGTTTAATAGGGAGCCAATGCAGTGTTGACAGAATGGGGCTAATATGGTCATACTCCCTGGTTCTAGTAAGAACTCTAGCTGATGCGTTTTGGACCAGCTGTAATTTGTTTATTAAGCGTGCAGGGCAACCACCCATTAAGAGCATTACAGTAATCTAGCCTTGAGGTCATGAACGCATTAACGAATTGTTCCGCATTTGTCAATGAGAGTATATGACATAATTTAGATTTATTTTTAAGATGGAAAAATGCGGTTTTACAGATACTAGACACGTGATTTTCAAATGAAAGATTGGTATCAAAGAGCACACCCAGGTTCCTAACCGACGACGAAGACTTGGCAGAGCAGCCATCAAGTGTTAGACAGTATTCTAGATTATTACGTAAGGAAGTTTTTTGTCCAATAATTAGAATCTCTGTTTTTTCAGAATTAAGTAGTAGGAAATTACTAGTCATCCAATTTTTTATAACACCTATGCATTCTGTTAATTTTGTGAATTGGTAAGTTTCGTCAGGGCGTGAAGAAATATAGAGCTGAGTATCATCAGCATAACAGTGAAAACTAATGCCGTGCTTCCTAATGATACCTCCCAAGGGTAGCATGTACAGAGTGAACAGCAGCGGTCCTAGTACTGAGCCTTGTGGTACGCCATTCTGAACTTGTGTTCGATGAAACATCGGTTCATGTACTGCTACAAACTGATAACGGTCAGATAAGTATGATTTAAACCATGCTAATGCAATTCCACTAATGCCAACATAATTTTCGAGTCTATTTAAAAGAATGTTGTGGTCAATAGTATCAAATGCAACACTAAGATTGACTAACACTAATAGAGAGATACAACCACGATCGGATGATAAGAGCAAATCATTTGTAACTCTAATGAGAGCAGTATCAGTACTATGGTACGGTCTAAATCCTGACTGAAAATCCTCTCAGATATCATTTCTTTCTAAAAAGGAACATAGTTGTGAGGATACCTGTCATGATCCTGTTTCTTTCTCTCACACACACACTCACACATTAGCGCTATTTCCTCATTTACGCACACACCTCCTCATTCACGCACACACTTCCTCATTTAATCATTATTCCCTCTCAGCTGTCTCTCCTTTACTATTAGCCATCGCTCATTCCCTTCTTCACCTGAATCCTCTTTTCCTCTGATTAGCGTTCCTATTTCTTTTCCCCTTTCTCTACCTGTCTTTGCCTGAGTATTGCATTATCTCTCAACTGCAGACCGTCTATTAATCGCTGTCTCTGTCGTGTCATGTTTTAGTCCTGTCGTGTCGGGAGCTGATTATCTATGAGAGAAATCTACTGAGCCGGAGAATCGCCGCTTGCCTCTACTCTCCCTCGGGAAACGTCAGCCTGCTCCTTTTCCAGTTACGGAGCTTTCTTCTGAGCATCTCATTTCACCCGGGCTGTCTGCTGTTTTCGTTTTCAACAAGCCGAGACCTAATTTGGACATTTTACTACTGCTTGTAGTTCTAAGTTTCCTTTTGAGTACCTTTTCTGTTTACTGAACTCTCTAGCAAGCTCTGCTTCAATTAAAGTGATTATTTCTCCGCATTTGCTGTCTGATCCTCTTACCTTCATGACAGAATACTCAGGCCAACCGGATCCAGCTACGGAGAACCCTCTCCGGTCTGTGGTCGAGATCCAAGGAGTCATGCTTGAAAGGCACGAGGAGAAACTCGCTGCTGCGCGTCACGCCGTCGATTCCCTCGCTGCTCAGGTCAACAATCTCACGCTACAGCTTCACCGGCTCCGACATGATCCTCCTGTTTCACCTGGCGCCCAGGCTTCCTCTGAACCTCGCATCAATAATCCACCATGCTATTCCGGTGAGCCTACCCAATGCCGTTCCTTTTTAACACAATGCGAGGTTGTGTTCTCTCTCCAACCTTCAACATATTCCAGGGATCGAGCCCGCATAGCCTTCGTCATTTCTCTCCTTTCCGGAAGGGCTCGTGAATGGGGAATGGCTGTTTGGGAGTCGGAGGCAGAGTGCATCAATCATTTTTCTCTCTTCAAGGAGGAAATGATCCGCGTGTTTGATCGCTCGGTCTTTGGTGAAGAAGCCTCTCGCCTTCTGTCCTCACTGCGCCAGGGTAAACGCTCTGTAGCGGACTTTTCCATAGAATTCCGCACCCTGGCCACCACCTGCGGGTGGAACGAGCCCGCGCTACTAGCACGTTTTCTTGAGGGGCTTAACGATCAAGTCAAAGACGAGATACTGGCACGAGAAGTCCCAATTCGCCTGGATCCGCTGATAGAGCTCGCCATACATATTGAGAAACGCTTCGACCTTCGCCGCAGAGCTCGCGGAATGGAATCGGCCCTTCTTTCTTCTGCACCAGCCATCTCACCATCGTCGTCTTCCGCCGCCCTAGACTCAGAGCCCATGCAGCTCGGCAGCATTCGTATTTCTGCTAAGGAACGAGAACGAAGAATTGTAAATCGTCTTTGTCTCTACTGCGCTTCTGCCGCCCACTTTGTGTCATCGTGCCCGTTAAAAGCTGGGGGGAGTTCCCCGGACTCTCCACCTAACTCCTGTACCGCCTTTGAGGTTCACCTTCGCTGGCCTGGATCGTCAGTTTCCTGCAGAGCTCTCATTGACTCAGGCGTGGAGGGAAACTTCATTGATGAAAGGTGGGCCCAAGAACAAGGTATTCCCCTGAAGGAGCTAGATGAAGCCACGCCTCTTTTTGCTCTTGATGGAAGTCCCCTTCCTAGAGTTAGACGTGAGACTTCCCCTTTGACTCTCACGGTCTCCGGTAACCACCGTGAGATCATCTCCTTTTTAATTTTTCGTTCACCTTATTTTCCTTTAGTCTTAGGTCAGCCCTGGCTTGCAAAGCACAACCCTCAGATAAATTGGGTTAAAGGTTCTGTTTTGTCTTGGAATGTGTCGTGTCATGTTGAATGTTTAACCTCTGCTCTTCCTCCTGTTTCCTCTGTCTCTGTTTTTTAGGAAGAACCAGGTGATTTGTCTGGGGTCCCGAAAGAATATCTTGATCTCAGGATGGTCTTTAGTCGGTCACGGGCGGCCTCACTCCCTCCTCACCGTCCTTATGATTGTAGCATTGACCTTCTCCCCGTTGCCACGCCTCCTCGCGGACGGTTGTATTCTCTGTCGGCGCCTGAACGCGAAGCTCTCGAGAAGTATTTATCTGAGTGTTTAGACGCTGGCACTATCGTGTCTTCTACGTCTCCTGCCGGTGCAGGTTTTTTTTTCGTTAAGAAGAAGGATGGATCTTTGCGTTTCTGCATTGATTATCGAGGTCTGAATGACATAACCATCAAGAGTCGTTATCCCCTGCCGCTTATGTCATCGGCCTTTGAAGTCCTGCAGGGAGCAAAGATCTTTACTAAGCTTGACCTTCGTAACGCTTATCACTTAATCCGCATTAAACAGGGGGATAAATGGAAGACTGCGTTTAATACTCCTCTTGGGCACTTCGAATATCGCGTTCTTCTGTTCGGATTGGTCAACGCCCCAGCTGTTTTTCAAGCGCTGGTCAATGATGTCCTCCGGGACATGCTCAATGTTTTTGTATTCGTGTACCTCGACGATATTCTCATTTTCTCTCCCTCTCTCCAGGTGCACGTCCAGCACATCCGTCGTGTTCTTCAGCGTCTGCTCGAGAATAAACTGTTTGTTAAAGCTGAGAAATGCAGGTTCCACGCTCAATCAGTTTCCTTTTTGGGCTCGATTATTTCGGCAGACGGGGTTAGTATGGATCCTGACAAGGTGAGAGCAGTCACTGATTGGCCAGTCCCAGATTCTCGGACCGCTCTTCAGCGTTTTCTGGGTTTTGCTAATTTTTACCGTCGTTTTATCTGTAATTTCAGTCAGATCGTTGCTCCCTTAACTGCGTTAACGTCTTCCAAGACCCGGTTTCAATGGTCAGAGCCCGCCCAGAACGCTTTTGATCGTCTTAAGACCTTGTTCACATCAGCCCCCATTCTGTTATTTCCCGACGTCTCAAGACAATTTATCGTTGAGGTTGACGCGTCGGAGGTGGGGGTTGGGGCTATCCTTTCCCAACGCTCGCCCATTGACGATAAGGTCCATCCCTGCGCGTTTTTCTCACACAAGTTGTCTCCCTCGGAGCGCAATTATGATGTGGGAAACTGCGAACTTCTCGCTATTCGCCTCGCCCTTGAGGAATGGCGTCAGTGGTTAGAGGGTGCTCCCATTCCGTTCGTTGTGTGGACTGACCACAGGAATCTCGAATATATCCGGTCAGCTAAGAGATTAAATGCTCGTCAGGCACGTTGGGCATTATTTTTTACTCGTTTTGACTTTACGATTTCTTATCGTCCGGGTACCAAGAATGTAAAGCCTGATGCGCTGTTTCGCCTCTTTGATCCCTCGGAGGTTGTCGATTCAGATTCTCCCATTATCCAAGAGAAACGTGTGGTTGGCGCAGCCATCTGGGGTATTGAGAGACTAGTTAAACGCGCCCTTTCTCGAGTTGTTCCCCCGCGGTCCTGTCCTAGTAACCTACTTTTTGTTCCCGTCTCCGCACGTCGAGCTGTGTTACAGTGGGCTCACTCTTCTAAACTTGCTGCCCATCCCGGCGTTAGGGGCACCTTAGCTTCCGTTCGCCAACGTTTTTGGTGGCCCACTTGTGAACGGGATACACGTCGGTTTGTTGCCTCTTGTTCCGAGTGCGCCCAGACTAAGACTAGCAATAATCCCCCGGCCGGGCTCTTAAGACCATTACCTATCCCTTCGCGACCTTGGTCTCATATCGCGCTTGATTTTATTACCGGTCTTCCAGCGTCATGTGGCAACACCGTTATTTTGACCATAATAGACCGCTTTTCTAAAGCTGCTCATTTTGTTCCTCTTCCTAAGCTCCCCTCTGCCAAGGAGACCGCCCAGATAGTTATTGAGCATGTTTTCAGACTCCACAGACTCCCCTCCGACGTCGTGTCTGACAGGGGTCCACAGTTCACGTCACAATTTTGGAAAGAGTTTTGTCGATCAATCGGAGCCTCCGTTAGTCTCTCGTCCGGCTTCCACCCACAGACCAACGGTCAAGCCGAACTGGCCAATCAGACTGTCAGCCGGATTTTACGTTCGCTCGTGTTTCGTAACCCCGCTTCATGGGCTGAGCAGCTTCCCTGGGCAGAATATGCTCATAACTCACTTCCGTCCTCCGCTACTGGCCTATCACCGTTTCAAGCCAGTCTCGGATATCAACCTCCCCTTTTCGCGTCCCAGAGTGCTGATTCTAACGTGCCGTCCGTTCAGAAGTTTATTCAGCGCTGCAAGCGCACCTGGGTGAGAGTAAGAGCCTCCCTTTGTCGCTCCCGAAGACAGACTCAGACTCAGAGCCGCTAACCGTCGTCGTGTCAAAAGCCCCAGGTACGTCTGTGGGCAAAGGGTATGGTTATCGACCTCTAATCTTCCTCTTCAGTCAATTTCACGCAAGCTTGCCCCTCGTTTTATTGGACCTTTTCATGTGTCTAAGATCATCAGTCCTGTCGCAGTCCAGCTTAAGCTTCCGAATCATCTCCGCCGCATTCATCACGTTTTTCACGTATCGTGTATCAAACCGGTCATTCGTCCCCCTCCGCGCTCTTTCTCGCCCCCTATTCATATCGAGGGTTCTCCTGTCTACACTGTCCGAAGGTTATTAGATGTCCGCCGCCGGGGTCGAGGTCAACAGTTCCTTGTAGACTGGGAGGGATATGGTCCGGAGGAGAGGAGTTGGGTACCCTCTCGAGACATCCTAGATCAGTCACTCATTGATGATTTCTTTCAGCCCCGTCAACCCTCCTCCTCGGGAGCGCCAGGGGGCGCTCGTTGAGGGGGGGGCACTGTCATGATCCTGTTTCTTTCTCTCACACACACACACACTCACACATAGCGCTATTTCCTCATTTACGCACACACCTCCTCATTCACGCACACACTTCCTCATTTAATCATTATTCCCTCTCAGCTGTCTCTCCTTTACTATTAGCCATCGCTCATTCCCTTCTTCACCTGAATACTCTTTTCCTCTGATTAGCGTTCCTATTTCTTTTCCGCTTTCTCTACCTGTCTTTGCCTGAGTATTGCATTATCTCTCAACTGCAGAACGTCTATTAATCGCTGTCTCTGTCGTGTCATGTTTTAGTCCTGTCGTGTTGGGAGCTGATTATCTATGAGAGAAATCTACTGAGCCGGAGAATCGCCGCTTGCCTCTACTCTCCCTCGGGAAACGTCAGCCTGCTCCTTTTCCAGTTACGGAGCTTTCTTCTGAGCATCTCATTTCACCCGGGCTGACTGCTGCTGTTTTCGTTTTCAACAAGCCGAGACCTAATTTGGACATTTTACTACTGCTTGTAGTTCTAAGTTTCCCTTTGAGTACCTTTTCTGTTTACTGAACACTCTGGCAAACTCTGCTTCAATTAAAGTGATTATTTCTCCGCATTTGCTGTCTGATCCTCTTACCTTCATGACAGATACCGCCTTTTCTAGTATCTTTGACAGAAAAGGTAGATTTGAGATCAAACTGCTCATAGTTTGGGAAAAAGACCGACCGACTATATTCATATTCCCAAGAGAACAAATGTGGCATTAAATGTATATACAACAAAACAAAAGCCTTTTAATGAAGCTTTTTATTAGAATCTAATAGCGTATCTGTTGCAGTGATCCTGACTTCAGCAAACATACTGCATGGAAACATTGAAAGAATCATTCTTTAGATGCATTAGAATTGCATCACATACTCCTTGTGCTGCTACATGGGGAAGCACAAATATCGATCATGACATTGCATGCCATTCATTTCAAACACAAACTCATTATCTGCTTCACCTGGACATCAAACACACACACACACACGGCTCAGAACATCCCTACTGTACTGCTATTTATTTGGACTTGAGATCATTGCTGTGTACAAACACCCCATCAAAAATCTATTTAAAGAAAAAATTAAGAGCTAAGGTAGAAGAAGAATATGTCATAAAGAAGGACTGCAGTTTTTTCATCCTTTTCTTTACTGATTGTAAATTATGCAGCATTGAAACATAAAATGTTAAACTAAGCTGAAAGTACTAAACTGGAAGCATAATTAAATTAGCCAATATATTTCATAAATGAATATGCAATGATTATGTATACAATTTTGTGAATGACAGCAGAATTCTGCAAAATCTCTATGTGGGCCTGAAGGCTTCCTTAGACACAAATCAGTGACTCTGATTACTCAGAAATACTCAGTAAGTAAATAAATGAAAATATACCAAAACAGCAACAAATAATATATTAGTGTCATGTGAAGAGCAGAGGTGTAAAGTCCAGGTTTACAGTATTTTGGATCAGGATCCTCAGTATTTTGTTCCAATCACCTGGATTTGCTAATTAGCACAGTTTTTCAGCCAGGAGATAGAACTAACTTAGTGAAATCAGCTGGCTGAGTTCATTGGTGGAATAAACATATGGCAGGATTTTTACTTTCTGACTCCTGGACTTTACACCTCTGGAGTGTCAAAATGTGCCAAAAAGCTTGGTGCAGTAGTAGAGAATTGGGGACAAAACATAAAGCTGTTGTAGAATACATTAAGACTGTCACAAAACACCATTAACACAAGCAAACTCACAAATACAGACGTCAAGATCTTTGATCAAACAAATGGGAAATAAGCTCACATTAACACTCAAAATTGACCCTTCATCTCAGAGGGAAGCCAATTCAAACGGCTTCAGTAATGGTTGTCTTGGTCCATGGTTAAAGATGAAGATGTAAAGCAAGCAGATTAATGAAGTGCGTACTGCATAGAAGAACACAAGCTTCGTGGACCTTACCAAGATCACTGTGAGGATAGTTCTCACACAATTCTAAGTGTCTTTGCACGTGTGTTCAGTTCAAGCTTTAACTTTTGGAATCTTCATGCACCATCCTCATGCTATCACAGAGGAAAGCAGATCTCACCAGTAATAATACCACATTTTAGCAAAAAAACATTCCCAGTCACAGGTAAACATGTTCTTTAAAAACACTACATGCTACAAACTGTGACAGCAGGTGCGAATTCAGCCTGTGATATAAATTAACATAAATTAGGAAACAGACTGCTACTGTATGTGTGATTACTCTGTAATCGACTGCATGAAGTGTTGCAATCAAAAACACATTTGCAAGTGGCCATTGAAAACTTGATTTAGTTATGGGGCAGGATAAGCTGATGCAGATAACCATGTCAGTGACTAAACTAAAGAGTGGCAGTCTGTAGCATGCATGTTCAATTCTGCATATCTCTCATCAGACACTTTGGGTGATTCTGATGCAGATGAGTAGAAACGTGAGACAGGAAGATGGTTCGCAGCACAGTCGAGCTGCTGTCCTTGAGCATAGACCTGAGTTACCATGGAGACTACTGAATCTTGGGGCATAGACATAACATCTCTGAAGTCTTGTTTGAGATGTTCAAGAAAGTGTCATCACGTCTCCCGTGCTGTTTCTCTGCTGGGAAGGCCCAGTGCTTAGCAGGTTTCTGGGTGCAGTCTAAAGCAGGTTTCCATGTGTAGAGCTGTCTGGAGGCATTATAGGATCCTCCGGCAGACTGGCAGTTCCTCTGTAGGCTTTGATTTGCTCATAAATGGTGGTGCTATCATTGCCAAAATCATATTGACCTGTTGACTGCCATTCTGCATCTAGCATGGGAGCTAGGAGAGGAGATGGGGGCGCCACCTCCTCAGTCCCATTAACTCCATATCTGTATAACACATGAATATCAGGTTTCGTGCTAGTGGCTGCCTCGACTTCCAACTTTGATTGAGACCAGTCCCCTCCATCATTGCTGTCTGTTGGTAGGCACTTGAGGCTGGGATAGTGTCCAGACTCAGCCATGACCTGTTGGAGCTTCTCCCAGGCAGCCGGCGCATCAACACCTGCTTGAGTGGCCTGGAAAAGTAGATTGGCATGTTGGCGGAGCTGGGCTATGTCTCGTTCGGTGGCGGCATTTTGTCGCAGCAGATCCTGCGTTCTTAAGGTGATGTCAAGTAGCCCCGACTTGCTCAGAATCTCCACTGTGTTGAGGAAGCGACGATACCGTGCTGTCCCTTTGTGGGTGTTTGACCCTTTACCAGTGTCATTTTTCGGTCCTTGGCAATGCTTATGGGGCTCTTTTCTGGACTGAATAAGGTCGTTGGAAGAGGGTGGGGAAGGAGTCTGAGTGCTTGAGACTGAAGGAGAGCTCACACTGAGGGAAGTGGAGGGACTAGATGGGCGGCATGGGCTCCGGTGCTGGTGAGAGGCAGAGAGTGTCTCATGGCCCACAGACTGCGACCGTGAAAGGGAATGAGAGTGCAACAGCAAGTTGTTATCTGGCTGTTTGTGCAGATGCTGCTTAGTCGCTTGCGTGGTTGTGGACACCTCCTCTCTTTTCTCCTCTGTGCATACTCTCTTACTCAGGCTGTGCTCCTCTGTGTTACTTCCCCTACTGGTTGTAGGTTTCTCTGGGGTTTTCTTATTAGGGTGAGGTGCAATTCGAGGGTAGGAGTTTAGGATGGGAAGGTAAGTGCTTTTCTTTACACCCTTGCTTTCGGATCTTTGTGAGTGGGGTTTGAGGGTGTGCATATGGGCGCTTTGACTGATGCCAGGCTGTTGTAGCAAAAGAACATGGGTGGCGCCCTGATTGCTTGTAGTACCTCCACCCCATGACAGTGATGAAGGGTGGATGTTGTCCTGACCAGACTGCCCTGGCTTGGGAAAGAGAAAAAGAGGAGACAGAAATATTTCTTGTACAGAGCAAGTCAAGTAAATTGTCTCTTTCGTAGCACATTTTATATGAGAAATGGCATGCCAATATTTCTTATGTGACTAATTTCCACGGATATGTTCACAAACACCTAGGACCTTCGGACACCTCTTACCATCTGTTTCAATTTAACGCATCATTCCGTTTTCTTTGTAGCTCTTTCTCATCAGTCTTTTCCAACCATCCGCCTAATTAATTTTTCTCTCTGGCTTTTGTTTCAAAATATAGTGAGCTGCCCTTTTTACTTTCTACATATGTTTCTGCCTTAGAAGGTAGCTGTCTAAAGCCGACTGTGTGCGACTCAATTTTTGTGTCTGAGCGGTGTCGTGCAAATGATTTGAATGTTTGAAAAGAAAGGTCCACATGTGTACATACATCAAATGCCTCCAACTGCCCTTTACGAAAAATAAGTTTATTCAAGTGTGCTATTAGTATACTTATTTTAAACAAAAATTATGAAAGTATACTTTGTCTACTTTTTATGCACTTCTCAGAAATATACTTAAAATCACACTTAACTATACAGAAAAGTATATTTGGCCTATACTTGTACTCAATCTTTTGATCTAGATATACTTTAAATTATAATTATTTTAAGTATACTTGGCTTGTAGTTGTGTTTACTCTGATTGAGTAGCCTATTAATTACTTTTTTCTAATTTTCTACATTGTTTGAAAAACCTGATATGTTCCTAATTCTGAGTTTTCTAATTTTTGTGTAGGCTAGTCCACTGATAGTGTACATAGGAATCTACTTTAAATCAAAATTTCTCAGCTTTTTGTTTAAAATATTTTTTCACTAGTTCGCCTGCCTATTCAGCCTTAAAGGTTAATAGTAAACTAGCTTGGCTTGCTGTCCTTGGAGGAGGCTCGAACCCGAGGCTCAGCTTGAGCTCTGAGTAAAAAAAAAAAAAAAAAACCTATGTTGAAATTGCGCATAAGAGGATTTTGTCAGATGAGATGACGTGGTCTCTGCTGCTTATGTAGTATGCTCGTAATGACGATTGACAGGACTAAATGTTTATGCTCCTCCCGAACCTACGTTTTGAAATTCATTTAAACTTACCTACATTCAAGTGTTGATATGCCGATATCAACTCGTCTCCATACCGGCGTGATGACTCCGACTTCCAACCAGATGGAACTGGATAAATATTCTGAATGTTCTGATCCAATCTGAATTCTGACCTGTAATGCTGCCTGAATCATAATCATACACTGTTCATTCATTGGCCAGATGAGAACTGGCCCCCGACTGAGCCTGGGTTCTCCCAAGGTTTTGTTCTCCATTCTGTCACCTGATGGAGTTTTGGTTCCTTGCCACTGTTGCCTTGGCTTTTGGCTTACTTAGTTGGGGACATTTAATATTCAACAATATTATTGATCTGCCTTACTTAAGGTGGACGGTGACGCAATTTTCTTCTAGAAACAAATTTTGTTGTATTATTTTCATGTTATCACTGTGAAGCTGCTTTGATACAATCTGCATTGTAAAAAGCGCTATATAAATAAAGGTGACTTGATTTGATAAAAAAGGATGCATGAAACTAGTAATAAATTTTTTAAAGTACAGTTAAAGGTATATTTCAAGTATAAAAAAAGTATAGGCCTACTTAAAATAGGAACATAGTAGTATACTGTACTTGAACTATATGAACTATAAGTATGATGTTATGTTCACTTAAAGAACATTTACAAGTATACTTGCAGTATAAAACTACTAAACTAGTAGTTTACTCAGAGAATACTTCAAAGTGTACTTTCATTAACTAAAAAAGTACAAGTATTTAAAGGGTTAGTTCACCCAAAAATGAAAATTATGTCATTAATGACTCACCCTCATGTCGTTCCAAGCCCGTAAGACCTCCGTTCATCTTCGGAACACATTTTAAGATATTTTAGATTTTGTTCGAGAGCTTTCTGTTCCTCCATTGAAAGTCAATGGACGGCATACTGTCCATGTCCAGAAAGGCAATACAGACATCATTAAAGTAGTCCATGTGACATCAGTGGCTCAATCTTAAATTTATCAAGCGACGAGAATACTTTTTGTGCGCAAAAAGTAAACAAAAATAACGACTTTATGCCACTATTCATTTCCTTCTCTCTGTGCCTCAAGTGAGTTCGCGTAGTGTTTCAGCGTAGCGCGTCTGTGTTGTACGTCACACACATCACACATGACCAGCGTCGGCCAATAGTGAGCCTACGTGTGACGTACAACACAGACGCGCTGCGCTGAAACACTACGTGAACTCACTTGAGGCACAGAGAGAAGGAAATGAATAGTGGCATAAAGTCGTTATTTTTGTTTACTTTTTGCGCACAAAAAGTATTCTCGGCGCTTGATAAATTTAAGATTGAGCCACTGATGTCACATGGACTACTTTAATGATGTCTGTATTGCCTTTCTGGACATGGACAGTATGCCGTCCATTGACTTTCAATGGAGGAACAGAAAGCTCTCGAACAAAATCTAAAATATCTTAAACTGTGTTCCGAAGATGAACGGAAGTCTTACGGGCTTGGAACGACATGAGGGTGAGTCATTAATGACATAATTTTCATTTTTGGGTGAACTAACCCTTTAACTAATAAACTATTGTTATAGTTATATATAAGTTCACTTGTAGTATAGTTGCAGTACAAATGAAAAACTTGGTTGTAAACTCAAAGTTTACTACTGTTACACTTAAAGTATACTTAAAAGTATACTTTTATACAATAAAAAGTGGGCCAATTTAGTCCCAAGAGTACTGACAAGTATCCTTCTAGAACATTAATATTAGTATACATAAAGTATACTTAAAAATATATTTGACATTTTTTTAAGTATACTTAATAAAATTAACTTGAAGTATACTTATTTTTCATAAGGATGAGCTCAATTGAGTATATTTTAAATAGGCTTCCATGCTAAACTACGTGAGACGGAGCGGAAAACGGAAAATTAAGTATACCTGGGTCTTAACTGTCATTGTGATTGTGAGAAACCTCATAAGTGACCAACCTGGAACAATTCACATTGGCAGCAATTCCATTTGTCAGAAATAGTGCAGCTCACATGAGGCATATGTTGGAAACATGTAGGCAGCTCACTATGTTTTAGAACAGAGCCTCTTACTCTTTCCACTCGGATTGTCTCACCTGCTTCAACACCACATTCTTAATGATGAATATGGGGGTGAGTTCAGGGGTCCTGGACACCAGTATGTGGCTTCCCTGTAGAGGGCCTTGATCCACCCCACCCAAATCTTCGTGGACCTGAGGCTCATTCACACTGCTCTGCTGGTCATCTGCATCAGTTTGCAAGGAATCTGAGCCAGTGTCTGAGAGAGAAAAAGAGCAATAGGAGGATCAGAGAAAGAAGGAAAGGCAACAGGAAGGGTGGGAAACAAAGAAAGAGAAAAACAAAAGTGAGATGGGTAGCCGTCTCAGTCTACTAATGACAAATGAAATTAAGTATCACTGATGTTACTTGAGCTTCACTACATGGTCAGAAGTACATCAACTTCTAATGAACAGGTTTGACTCTTTCAGCCGCACTCATTACTAGTATGTGCATAAATTCAAGCATGCAGCCATTAAATCTCCTTATACAAACAGTTTCAGTTGAATCGGGCTCATCAAAAAACATGACAGTCATAAACTGCAACCAGTAAAAGTATTCACTATTGAACACATTTGAGATTGACTGGAATGCTGTTTTTGATTATTTTTAGTGCTTGACCTTAACATTGCTTTTGTTTCTGACTGGTAGAAAATACCTGTACACATGATCCTACATCTATTGCTAGGCCTTTTCAGAAGAGTAGAAGCTGTTATAGAAGCAAAGGGAGGAGCAACTCCCTATTATTGCCCGTGGTTTTAAAATTACATGGTTAACAAGCACATAAACAAGGTTGTTACATTTCTGACACACTTGAGGTGTTTGGCCAATCATAACGCGCAGTCTGGGCTTTTCAGAATGAGGGCCTTTGTAGAAACCGGACCTCAATCTGAGCGTTTCAGACAGACTAAGAATAGAGGTGCTGCAATAATATACAGCATGTGAAAATAATGTGTTTTTTGAACATTAAAGCATGTTAACCTATTCTTGTACACCAATAAACAAAATAAACTTTTAAAATAGCATCATATGACCACTTTAATAGCCTTTGGACACTTTGTTGTATGAAAAAGAGTATGGAAAATCTTGTTTAGTGTTCTACAGAAAGAAAGTCATACAAGTTTGGAACTACATGAGGGCTGATGAGAAATCCAGATAAAACTTGCAGAGTGTGTGTCGTTACATGGCCACATATAAATAGAGAGATATATATCTTTTTTTTATGCACATGTGTTCCTTGTTTTTCTCTATTAATGCTATCAATGTGAGAGACCACCTTTTTTGTACTCACAATATTCAGAAGGACTGGTGATGTTGGGATGTGGCGCTGACAAAATCAAGGAAGTGCTTTTGAAGCAGTTTGAACAGCCGGTTAGGGAGAGTACAAGTTAAAGAATTTACAATGACTAGAGACTTCCACTCTTTTATTAGATTACTCTCACCAATAACTATTTCACGGGTTCACACTTACAAATAATCAGATAGAATAAAACGTATGCGTATTTGACGTGCTGCAGAAAACTTTCGAGGAACATAGGTGAGTCGGCCATGTATATATATATAGGCCTCATCTCTTGCTGATTGGCAAGGCAATTTGAACGTGTTCCTCCCGAAATTTGTTAATAAAACATCATGAAATATACCAAGAGTTTCTTTTTGGATTTATTTTCAATACAGAGATTTTATCACAAGAGTTCCAATCACCAGAACTTTCACTCACTATTTGACTACCAGGTAAGACTGATTTATTGACATTACTATATATATGGAATTAAAGAGGACTGAAACCTGGTGGGATTGTTTTGTGCTTTTGTATATATTGTATGTTAGGACAATTGTTCTTGGTACACTTGTTTGTTCTACACTTGCATTATACTAATAATAGTGTGACCCGAGTCTCTTAGGGGTGAATGTTACAGCAGGACTGTCAATCAATACTCACCTGAGTAACCAGAGTCTTTCTCAGAGCAGCGGGAACCACGTCCATATGTTTCCTTTTCAGTGTGTGCTCTTGCTCTAGATGCCAAAAGGGCGGCACTGTTGCTTTTGTCCTTAGCATTTTTACTGGCTGGACGAGAGGTGCGTTCCCTCTCCCCTACACACCCTTGGGCATCTCCTCTTGGTTCCTTGGGCATCCCGGGCCCTGGGAGCAGAGATACACAGCTGGGCAGACAGTGACCTCATGCAGAATGTATTTACCCATTTCTAACATGGAGTTTGTTCTTAAGGTTCTTACATACAAACATGTTTGGTCAGGAGCACTGATAACACCTATGCCCACAAAGGGTTGTCTAGAGGAGAATTGATTTTTTTTTAAAAAATAGGTAGCAAAAAAAAAAAAAAAAGATTATCAACAAATTCAAGTAATGATTAAGTATATTGTGTTCCGAAGCTGCTAATAGGCTTTTAAAGAACACTTCAATGTATGCAAATTGTAAATTCAAAACACAAGGTACACATTTTGTCACTAGTAGCGGCTTTTCTGAATGGCCAGCCTTTTCTGTAGTGACAATTAAAGTGTATTCAATGCTACTGCACAAAATGTAGCCTTTTTCTAACTACTAAAGTGACCACAACTCACATACATTATGCATATATGTAAACACTGAACTCACTGCTGATACACAATTGTTTATTGTAATTATTGTAATGTCTTCTCATTGACCAACATTTCAGACCCATACAATAGGCTTGAAGGCACCTTAAAATACTGCTAAAAA
The DNA here is from genome assembly GCF_964197995.2 of Scardinius erythrophthalmus. Classification (NCBI taxonomy): domain Eukaryota; kingdom Metazoa; phylum Chordata; class Actinopteri; order Cypriniformes; family Leuciscidae; genus Scardinius; species Scardinius erythrophthalmus. The sequence continues at coordinate 39,820,333 of NC_138228.1, forward strand.
CTGTCATCTTTGCTCATTAACACATGAGTTCTGGGATAATTTGTCATGTGATCTCGTCAAAAGCAGAAAAATGGGGAAAATCTATTTCACACTTTTAAGAGACCTCAAAAATAATGTGCCACTGGCCTCTGCATCTACAACATATTCATCACAAATATTTATCATATTTTTGTACATGTTGCCCGGGAAAATAAATATATATTGTCAGAACATAGTTACGTTTGAATGCAGAAAAATGATTTTTGCCGTCATGGTGTAGTTCTGGCATCTACCAGCAACCAGCCAATTCCATAACGCATTTTGCGTAGGCTACTGTTGAAGAAGAACAGTGATAAACCTTGCCAGAAAAAAAACTACAGCATGTGAATGATTATAACTATAATCATGATTAATGAACTATAAATGTATAGATAAGGCAACAATTTAATTAAATAGCTCTAATGCTTAATCATCATTTAGCATTAGTGCTCAAATCTGTGAAATATTAAAGAGGACATTTTAGATATGTCCATCGATGTTATGGCTGCTACATTATGACCAAAACCGAGGCATTTAATGCGCCAAAAGTTGCGACGTTGCTTGGCAATCATTTAGGCCTACCTACAGCCTACAGTTAGGCTATACTAATGCACAATACTTGGCTGGAGAATTGTATAACTAGCCTATTTTAGTGTACAATAGTGCTTTGTCATAATGCTATTATTTCGGTTCTATAACAACGATAAGCCACTAAATTCCGAGATTTTAGCCATTGGTTTTGCTTTAATGACTTTTGTCCGTAAAAAAAAAAAAAAAAAAAAAAAAAAGAATTCGGAAAAAGTACACTAAAATGTTCGATTCGGAAGTGATTGAAGAAACAGAGAAACTCTAATTATTACATTACCCCATCTCTCATGTAAAACTGTCAACATAAATTATCATGAGCAATACAAAATAGTTTCATACTTCTTGCTTTGGTCTGTGGCATGAATTATCCTGCCAGGAAGGTTATTTTAGACACACACACACACACACACACACGCGCGGAGCTCTGAGCCCTCCCTTCCCCTGACTGTTATGTAATATTACAACAGCCGAGCTCAGTCTCCACTTCCTCCTGTTGACACCACATACACCGTTAAAACAACGTGCTTTACTTAGACAACATTTATGTGCAAATAAAGCTGGAGCTTAATGCCAATGGGTAATAAAATATACACCCAAAGAGACCTAAAAAGACATCATTTGTTTGCAGAAAACTGAAATGTAAATAACACACCAATAGCCTATTGCCTACCTTAGTAATGTCCAATGCTGGTCCCGAGTGTTCGTCTCTTCTCCGTCCAGGGGTGCACACACTCCTAACTACCTGTCCAGGAACAATCTGTGCCTCCCGTCATCTCGCTGACAAGGATGATGACCACCCAGCGTGACCGAGCCACATTACCTTTTGCTGTACTTTTTTCTGATGGTCTTCAGCTCGGGTTTGTTAAACCTCCTCCAGCCCGTACGTCAAAATTGCCAAATGACAACTCCACCTGCAGTAAGCCCCGCCCTGCCTAAGCGGAGCCCACCCACTCGAGTGATTGACATTTCACCGGGCCAATAGTGGCAAAGGGATTCCGCCATATCTCGCCCCAAGCACGAGTGACGCAGGGGAATATGTGGCATGGCCAATCCTGTGAGCAGGCACGTGGAGAGGAGGAACGAGACGGTATGACAGCACGCAACTGAACGGACACGAAACATAACCAGAGGAGTGGCGAAGAAAGAACCGAACGACGCATGTAGACTTGGCTGTCCATGTGTTCGATATTTTGTAATCCTGACCATTGACTATGTGTTGAGTTTTTGGGTGAACTAACCATAGTAGTGTGAGTGCAGGTTTACATGATTATGTTATATTTTATGTTTTCATGTTTTCTCCTTTTTTGCCATGCAGTGTTGATCTATTTCAGGTTATGTTTTAGCTTTTAACAATGTAATTAAATAAATAACTTTACAACAATTTTAAATGAACTCACATTAATAAAAATAACAAATCCATATCTAAAGGTTATGGTTTTCATAATATGAATTTTTTGTCCTATCATTTATGGGTGAGTTTAGAGACATATTTTGTGTTACTGGAACATAATTCGAGTGTGAAAGGGTAACATTCTGGCCATTACAGATGTACCAGTGGGGCCTATAAAACGTAGGACGCGCATATTTCATTGACTGCCCGTATGTTTCACACGTTGCAGATTAAACTATAGAGGAAAACTCCCGGGAAACCAAGGCGCGCGGGGGAAATGTTTCGCTCCGTGAACTCTCCTTGTGTCTCTCACACGCGCCTCGCAAATGTGCCAGATCTCGAGAGCTCAGCTGTTCTACTACAGCGCCACGTGGTTTTTTGCAGAGCGCAATGACGCCGCGCGCTCGGGTCAGCCAATCAGCTGCGCGGGTGTGCGCGGACATGTGAGAACGAGAGTAGAGGAGCTGCGCGCACATGTTCTGTGCACAGGCGCTCGTTGACAAATTTGCTCTCGGTTCAGGTAACGTCATAAACAAAAGAAAACACAGCAGAGTTGCCAAATCCGTTTTTTTATCGGCGTAATATACCTAATTTGAAACCATCCCCACAGTTTGAGGGTTTGATATTTCACTTACAAAGCATATTATTAAATATGTGCAATTAATAAAAAATAAAAAATTACGATCAGCAGATTGAAGAGGTCAAGCTCATAGTCTACTTACCGCACTCCTAATGCTTTCAACAAACTGGAATACAGGTGCCTCAGCAACATATAGCCAATACATGAAATTAGCACAAGGCAATTTTCACGCCTATTATTAAAATGAGTTTAGTCCCTTTAAATACAGTAGGGATGTGATTTTCTCTTAATGTTTGTGAGCTTCATATTTTAATAACTGAATCAGCAACAATAATTATGTAATAAACCTACAAGAATCTAAAAGAACCAGCCTTTAACATGCAGGCAGATCTGGCAACTCTGCACATGATGCCCCTGCTGAGAGTGTCATGTGAGGAGGAGTGCACTGAACCTCCTACACACGATTTAGGAAAAACAAAAACCTTTCCTTTCATATACAGTGATGTACTGACACACGAAGCCTGTATGGATTCCCAATGCAGTTTTCCAAAACAGATTTCATTTTTATTTTTTCAAATCTTAGACATGGAAAGCACACATTTTCAAACAGTTAAAACGGTAAGTGTTTCAAAGTGCTTTAAATTTAATAAGACACCCCAACATCTATTCCAGTTTATAAAGTTCACACCATAGCATTGAGAAACACTTAAAAGCTACATAGACATAAATACACTTTTTTTTTATCCTTTTACATCAAGGTGACATAAGATTACAATAAAAAGTTACAAAAAACAATTCAGTCCAAAGAGTAACCAGCTCTCCTACATGGCATTTTGAAGTTCACTGATGTCCAGTGCAACACAATCCTCACGACTGGCCACATTGCGCGTTTACTTCCCTCCCCAGAATAGCAGTGTTGTGTGCAGCGGTCCCGAACACTTCCGGCCTCCTCACTGGTGTTGGAGCGTCACGTCCGAGGGCACGACAGGCCCAGTAAGCCAGGGGCGGCCTTCAGGGCAGGGTGCATGCTGACATGGAGGGTTTGTATAGTGGAGAACTTGATGAAAGTGGCACGGGTCTCACGAGTGTGTGCTCTCGCTGCTGCCATGGCCATGATCTGCATTATACTGAGGAGAGCTGCTTCACTGCCTCAGAAATAGTGAAGATAAAAAAGGAAGATTTATTAAATCAAATTTGAACATCTTTCTGCTTTTTAAAATTGCAATTTTAATTGTATGAAAGCATCAAATAGACCTATGATATGATTCAGAATATATGATATGATTCAGAACCATATGGTTCAGAATCAGGTTGATACCACATGACAATTTAATAACTGACAAAAATAGGATTTAGAATGGAAAAGGTTATCTTGAAATTATCCCATTATTCTTAACAATGTACTACCAGTCAGTTTTTTGCCATCCAAGGCCACATTTGAGGCCAACTATAAAAGTGATATTACTACGATTTAAAAGAACCTCACTCTTTTTCTCTACTATTTAAAGATCTTAAAATGTAGTTTATTCCTGTGATGATAAAGCTGTATTTCCAGCATCATTACTCCAGTCTTCAGTGTCACATGATTGTTCAGATATTCTAATATGCTGTTTTGGTGCTCAAGAAACATTTATCAATGTTGAAAACAGTTTTTGCTTTTTAATATTTATGGAAACTGTAATACACTACCATTCAAAAGTTTATGTAGTTCATTGAAAGAACACAGAAAAAAAGAAAATTAGCAGTTTTCACAAAATTAAGCAGCAACTTAAATTAAGTTTTAAACATCAGAAGGAGAACCAAATAAACTGAGCATTAATAATATAATATAATAAAATAAAATAAGATTCATCATGTGATGAATAATAATAATAATAATAACTTAATCAAATCAGCATATTATAATGATTTCTGAAGGATCATGTGACACTGAAGACTGGAGTAATGATGCTGAAAATTCAGCTTTGCCATATAAAATTAAATTTAAGGGTTAGTTCACCCAAAAATGACAATTATGTCATTAATGACTCACCCTCATGTCGTTCCAAGCCTGTAAGACATCCGTTCATCTCGAGCTATTTCACGTAGTGTTTTTGCGTAGTGCGTCTGTGTTGTACGTCACACGCATCACACATGACCAGCGTCGGCCAATAGTGAGCCTACGTGTGACGTACAACACAGACGCGCTGCGCAAAAACACTACGTGCAATAGCTTGAGGCCCAGAGAGAAGGAAATGAATAGTGGAATAAAGTCGTTATTTTTGTTTACTTTTTGCGCACAAAAAGTATTCTCGTCGCTTGATAAACTTAAGATTGAGCCACTGGAGTCACATGGACTACTTTGATGATGTCTGTATTGCCTTTCTGGACATGGACAGTATGCCGTCCATTGACTTTCAATGGAGGAACAGAAAGCTCTCGGACTAAATCTAAAATATCTTAAACTGTGTTCCGAAGATGAACGGAGGTCTTACGGGCTTGGAACGACATGAGGGTGAGTCATTAATGACATAATTTTCATTTTTGGGTGAACTAACCCTTTAAAAAAGAAAAGTCACTTTAAAATATTTCTTTTACTGCATTACATGAGGCGAACATAAGAAACTTTAATAATAAAACAGTAGGCTATAGTTTTATTTAATGCCATGTCAGCATCTGTGGCCATCTTCACTGGAAAAAAAACTGAATTACAAAAATACAACAGTTACATGTATACAATAAAAATAAAAATCAAGCAAACAGAAAAAAAAAGCAATTAATATTATACACGATTTTTAATAATAATAAAGTTTTAAAAGGACTACTACTATTACAAACTTTTGACTGGTAGTGTTAGTCACTGGAGTCTCTTAAGGGCCTTTTCAAAACAATGTGTTAAAGGTTAAAGTTTAAACTCCCAGAAATCAATCCCAACAACTGTGAGCAGTACTAAAGGGATATTTTCCTGACCTTCCTATATGGATACTGGAGGCAATGCACCAGGCCGTCTCTCCATCTGGAGTGGGCGCTTCCTGGAGGATCCTTCGGGCCAGTCGGAGGGCAGCACCTGCCAGCTGAGCGGGCAGAAACACCACACACTGCCCCTCCAGGAGCGACAGCTCCAACAGGTACCGGGCCATCCAGACCCACTGAACAAACCATTTAGGAACACATTTTGTTGATGTTCGAGTAAGAGTTTTTGCAATTCTGTTTGGTCCTACTTCACCTTTAACAAATGACTTTTAGTAGTCAGCTCCAGTTTAAGAGTAAACTGACCTTGTCGCTGCAGCGCGCAATGGAAGCAGTGATGAGAAGAAAGTGAAGTGGGAGACAGTAATAGAGATCAAACTTGAGCCCAGTTAAAACTCTCCTCTCCATCCGCAGCAGTTGTTTTTTACTGTAGGCATTCTCCATCAGATAGCAGAGCTCTGAAACCTGACAAACAATGGCACCTTAATAGTGTCGAGTTCAGTTAAAAATAAGTTTAATGGAGATGTGAAGTACCTCTGGTAATAGACATTCCTCTTTTTTGGCAGCCAGAAAGAGACAAACCACACCCAGCAACTGCAGGCTGGAGATGGACACTTTGATGAGCCTTAGCGCTCTATTCAGCAGGTGTACTGCCAGATACAACGTTTCCTCGGAGAACTGAAACACTTCCTGAGGTGAAAACGTGTGTGTGTATGTGTATATATATATATATATATATATATATATATATATATATATATATATATATATATATATATATATATATATATATATATATATATATATATATATATATATATAAATAAATAAATAAACAAACATTTCAGGTCGAAAGTTTGGAATAAACAAAATGTTTATTAATGTTTTTAAAAGCAGTTGCTTATGCTAATCCAAGCCTGCACTTGTTTGATTTAAAAAAATAAATAAAAAAATGCTACAGTCTAAAAGAACTTTTCTATTTTAATAAATTTCTAAAAGTGTAATTAACATGTGATGGAAAAGCGGAATTGTCAGCATCATAACTCCAGTCTAAAGTGTAACAAACCTTCAGAAATCATTCCAATATGATTTTTGGTGCTCAAGAAACATTTATCATCATAATCCTGTATTGAATAGTTGTTGGTGCTTAATATTTTTGTAGAAACCATGATACACTATTGAAATGTTTGTTTGTTAATCAGGAATGAATATTTTTTAACAAGGACATTAAGTTGACAAGTGTTTGACAAGCGTTTTTAACATTATAAACATCTTTACCATTTCAAATAAATTCCATTCTTTCACCGTGAAAAAAAAAAAAGTTTTTACATTGCTTTAACTCAGTGAAGCAATTTTCAAGATTATACAAGATTAAACATTTCAAGTTGATTTGACTTTTTTTTTTTACAGTGTTTGAACTATTCAAAGAATTCCCGGAAGAAAGTTTCCACAAAAATATTAAGCAGCAAAAACTTTGTTTTTACAACAATTATAAGAACTATTCAAATAGAGCACCAAATCAGCATATTACAATGATTACTGAAAGATATGACACTGAAGTAACAGCTGCTGAAAATCCAGCTTTGCCATCATAGGAATGAATATGAATGTTATATACAATAGAAAACAGTACTTTTAAATTGTATTTCGGTTTTTACTGTATTAGATTAAAATGCAGCCTTGGTGAGCATGATACGTTTCAAAAGTAATTTTAAATCATTTAAATTGTATATAAATATAATTAGTCTAAACTTTTGACCAGTAGTATAAACACTTAGGATATAACGCACCTAACTCCTATATAATCTAATCCACACTGATTGCATAGCTAAGAAAAGGAACAAACAAACAGGTCATACTTACAAATTTGCATCTATTGCACTTACATGGACTTGAGTTAGCCAGTCAACCAAAATAGCTCTGGTAGTGTCAGTGAAAGGCTTGGGCAGGTCAGCGTTTGGGAGGGTGCATAGTAGCTGACTTTTCTGTAACCAGGGGGGAAAACAAAAACATGACCACAGTGAAGGGAAATCAACAGTACTTTGCATTGTACCCTCACCATCATGTCTAAAAAGATGTCCCATGCATAGGTCTGGTCATAGAGGAGTCCCAGCTTGCTGATGGCTACCTCCACCTCTCTGCGCAGAAGTCCGGGCATCAATTCCCGCAGAATAGGTGGACCTGGCAACCTGTTCACATACTGCAGCAAAGCCTCCTCTTCATAGACATCTAGCACGGTCACACATGATTGATAAGTGTTCAAATGAAAGACTATAAACCTTCTTCTGCATTTCAGAACACTGTAGTGCATCAGCACATAATACCATGCTAATCCACAGTGAAATTAGTAGTCCATTCAAACGAAAGCACCTGCATTATTCATCCATGAGCATACTAGTTAGGAATGCGCCCAATAAATAAACAATGCACTAAGAAAAGTCTGTAAAAATAGGACAAAATACTGTTAATATTTTCTGTATTCTTTACAGGTATGTTGCCCGCATTACATGTTGCATTGTCGTTTAAGGGTTAACCCTTATGTTGTGTTCAGGTCATTTTAACCCAGAGAGGATTTTCTTTTTAACTAAAATGTTAGTTAACACACTGACCTTTGCTCACACAGGGTATAACTACTTCCCAAATTTAGGGGATTTTTTCCCCTACAATCAATTAGATCCAAAAAGAAATACAGAACCTGTCCTAATTGAAAGAACAAGTTTGAAAGATAAATGAAAAAAAAGATTGAATCCATTATTTGGCGATATAGCATAAAGAGCCATTTTTAAAAGGCCGTTCATTTTTGACCGGGAATATCAAAGATGTTTCATGGTTTTTAAAACAGCATAAGGGTTCAATTTTAGGACAATCTCACACCATTTGTGAACTGAGCAGCTTGGCAGACAATAAGGCCTGGTTTCACAGACAGGGCTTAGGCTGATTTATACTTCTGCGTCGGACCTACGCCAGAGCCTCTACGCTGTAGGCAACGTGTTGGTTTTCATTTATACTTCTGCGTCATTGTCGCAGAGGGAGCATATGAAACGAGGGAGCGGTCCTAGCAGACCAATCACAGCGCTTGCGTCCGCGTAGAGATGACGCGTTGTTACATTTTTGGAGAGGTGCACGTCAGGGTACGCGCGCTACACACAGCCTACGATGTAGCAACGGCGTAAGTTCGACGCAGAAGTATAAATTGGGCTTTAGATTAAGCCAGAATTAGATTGTAGTTCAATTAGGACATTCAAGTAGATTTTATAAATGTGCCTTAGAAAAAAAAAAAACATTACTGGTGTGCATCTTGAGACAAAACAATGGCACTGACATAACTCAAGATATGTCAGTGCAAGTTGCAGCTCAAACATGCATTTTAGTCTGGGACTTGTCTGCAAAACTGGGGGTAAAATGGAGGAAAAATATCTTGGACTGAAATTGGAGGGACAGAATTATAGCAACCACCCAGAACCTAGCAACTGCATAGCAACATTGTGGCAGCAAGCTTTAAACGGATAATTTTACAGACAACGCAAAAATCTAGTTGGCATTTTTAACGCAAATAAAAATGGCAAGTTAACAAAGTCACTGCATTTGCATGAATAGTTAAATGGGCCTCTGGCCTGACGACCTGAGAGGTCAAAACATTGTAGTTGTTGGATTAAATTAAGGATTAAATTAAGCATTAACATCAGCACATGGACATTTACTCTTTTGTTGCATTATGTCCTGCAGCAGTAACTTGGGTTAAGGGGCAGTCACAGTCATTCCATTGACTTCCATTCATACGCATGGTGAACTTAGCAAATTCATGTGTGAACCGTGTGACCAACAGAAGATCAATAAGTCACGGCGTGACCTCGTAGTGACATGGCTTTAGATTTGGTACACTAAATTGAAAATGTATCAAATCATGGACTTCAACTACTAAAGCAGCATCGAACATGCCATTTCATCTCACCTGAAACTGATTCGTCTTGAGGAACATAGTCCATTATGATCCCATCCTCTGCGGAGATGGAAAGCCTTCGAACCTTGAGAAATTGCAGAATGGTGATGAGAACACATAACTTGCATAAGAACCACATGTCTACCAGGGTGATTTTTGATCCATTACACGCAGAGAAGGTTACAAATTATTGCATTAATCTGGCACATAAAGAGATACGGCAGATGTCTTCAACCCTGCTCCTGGAGATCCACTGTCCTGCAAAGTTTATTTCCAACCTGAAAATATTATCCTAACCATATCCCTACCTCTTAACCTCATGCTACCCATATTCATTTTTCCCTAAAATCATTGGGAAATGATAGATGAACAATATTGATGTAGAAGCACCTAACCCTGGTTGGAAGCCTAAACTTGACAAACTCTGAACTTGTCCTGATTGGAACGCTGTTCCAAGATTCAAAGATGTTGATCCAGGAACATGTTGCACTCAGTGATTGACTTGATAAGCTGCTCCAGGTGTGTTTGATTAGGGTTGGAACTAAACTTTACAGGACAGTGGGTTTCCAGGAGCAGGGTTGAAGACCTCTCACATAAAAGGTGTAGTTACCCATCGACTCTCCAGGGCAGGTTTGCAGTGCTGCCCTGACCCAACCTCATCTCCTTCAGCAAACACCCTGCGCTCCCTCAGAATACAGGAGTTTGCCCACACCCGCAGAGGCGCTTGTCTGTCCTCAGCCTTTCAAAGCACAAAAGGATTTCACTTATTCAGTAGATTAAAGCATTACCACCTTAGAGTAGCAGTCTTTCAATCCAAATGTACAAGATCTGAATGAATCCAAAGACATTCAGTTTTAGTCCTAAACTCTGGAAGATAATCAGCATGGATTCCTTCTGCAAGTTTTCAATTATGGGCAAAGTAATGTCTGAGGATAATCCCACGCAAAGAGCTTTTATTTGACAACAAATGGCTATATACTTAAATGTGAATTCTGAAACCCTTGGTCAACTGAGCTAATTGCATTTTTCAAAGGACACAACAGTTTCAATGTTCACGTTTGAGGTTTAACTGTACAACAAATGGTTTCTTCAAGGAATGTTTACCACAGACCTCATTTTACACAAATGTCACATGGAAATATATTTTGGTTAACCCGAGTATGCCTTCAGATATCAAGAATGTAGTTGATACTGGTGAACTTGTACAAAGTTTCCTGCTGATCAGGTAAAATGGTTTTACTGGTCACATATTGGCCATTATTCACTATACACAAGAAGTCTAGGAATTAAATGAGAGATTTTACAGGCATTCTCACCATATGGAGGTCCAACAGTTGCCTGGAATCACAAAACCCAGTTCGAGCCATGATTCACCCGGACACTGCAGCTACCTTCACACACTGAACATGCAGCTGTTCACTGACACCAGCATCAGCTAATTAACACCAGTGCCACTAATAAAGCTTACTAATTGACCCGTCATTAAGCCCCACCTTGTGTCACTAGCTTGCTCTTGTCATGCATGTTTGAAGTCCTGTGTGTGCTTGAGTAAATTTGGAGTCGGAGAGAAATTGTCCAAATATATAGTAAGAGTGGCTATGACGCTTTTCCCCAAACAAACACATATTGTCAACATAACATTTCTCCAAGATTAATTACATAATGAAAATAATATAATCTGATTGTTTACATAAAAAAAAGAATAAATAAATTAAACATGTTTTTAGTTTATTTTTGATTTATCATTATCAAATTCAACTGTTAGTTCATGAACATAGATTTAATCCTGTTAATATGTAAAAGTGTGCCATATTCACAGAATGTGTCTGGTACATTTGCCTTAAGAATGTTCTAGTGGTCACCACTGGTTTATTAAAATTCATTTCAGTGTCAGTGACAAGTTTATATTCCCTTTGAAAATTGCAACGATTGCTCATAAAACGGGATTTTAACTTGCATTTGTAGACAAACATAATCTGACTAAACTAATAACACAAACAATTGTATTTGTCACATTTATTATCAAATACATTGAGGGTACGTTTTCACAATAACAATAGCCTGGTTAAAACCAGACCATTCTCAGTAGTAACTAAGTTATGGTCTGGCAGAGCTCCATAGACAAATCATTTCCAAAGGGGCGTCACCAACGGACGTCGCTCAAATGCCTCTGGGCGCAACTGGACAGACCTAAAACCAATCAGAGCGATCGTCATCGTGTAAAGCCTTATGCTGCGTCCCAATTCGCCTAAGTTACACTACGCCATAAAAGTATGTACTCTTTTTGTGAAGAAAAGGTATTTACTTTTGAATGTGTAGGAAAAAAGTAGGCAAGCTTTGGGACATACTACTTCGTCATCTTTATCGGACGGATCTGTCGCGCGCATCCCGTCATGTAAACTGTCCTGTCAATCATCTTGTCACAGTTAAAATCCTCTATTAAAACTAATTTAATTTCCTACCGTTTCGGAGAGAAATGTAGTAGCACGTTCATCTGCCAGCGGGTCTTTCATGGAGACTGTCCTCATGTGTTTGCAATTTGAATATAATAATGCATTTAAAAGTTGAACGGACGTCGCTCAAATGCCTCTGGGCGCGATTGGATAGACCTAAAACCAATCAGAGCGATCGTCATTGTGTAAAGCCCGCCTCAACGTTTCTGATTGGTGCCGCGATTTCTAGGCCATGGAAATGGGCTTGAATGAGCTCTTTGCCAGACTACTTCTCGAGCAAATCTGAATTTGCCGGAAGTTGTCTGGGTTTTCCCAGGCTACGATAACAATGTACTAAAAACGTAATGTTTCTTCTGTATTTTTCAAGTTGTCAAAAACAATCCCTGTTCACATAGATCCGTGAAAACGATTAAAAGTGCTATATTATTCATGCCAGGCCAGTAGTTGGCGTCTCGGCGATGTCACTTTGTAAAGAAACACTATACGCTCCAATAGACTGAACACATAATACACATGCACCAATTCACTTTTTGTAGTTTACACAGAGACGATAACAGTATCGTTTTCAGAAACTTGATCTTTGAAACCTGGGGCCTATACCATGAAGCCTGTTTTGGTGGCAAACTAGGTGTGTTTCAGTTTAGTTTGTGCAAACTCTGAGTTTTATGCACCTAACCTTATGGCTAACCTAGTCCGGGTCAGGTTATGTTACAGGTAAGAGGTTGCAAACCAGCGTGTACCAATCAGAGCTCTGTGAGCAAAGGATAAAGTCACTCCTCCTGTTTCTACTCCAAATTAAAGGTCACTGCATCGCGAATGATTTTTAACGACAAAATCGTCTGGCTTTTACTAATGCTTATTTAGAATAATAATTTTGTATGATTTAGATATTAGATATACCCTTAATCGATCAACATTTTAGTTTATCAATTATTATTACGCAGTTTAAATGAATAAATATAAATGTATATACGCTGTAGTATCAATAGATAAAGCTATAAAATTTTACTTTTACTTGCACTGATGTAGCAAGACCTTTTCTTTTAGTTGTCGTCATCATAGACGATTCTTCTTCTTGCTTCTCTTGCGAGAAATGAATCGCAGTTTCAGTCTTTCTAAGCATGTGATTGGCTGTTCGCTACTGATGTCACACCTAAACTCAGGATCAAAGCCCGAGTTGACAGAGAAAGTTGATGATCAGCATCATGCTACCAACAGAGCCTGATTGGATTGGTTTGATTTTGTCAACTTGAAACTAATCCTGTAACCCTGAGTTTGTTCAACTACCATCCTGGTACAGGCTCCCGTTTTCAAAAGTTTGCATGTTCAGCCCCCCAAAACGCTGTTTGCCAAAACTCATAAAAAGTTTTCAGTTGAAAATGGTGTGTCTTCCCAGAGTAAGTGAATTCTTGAATTTATCAGCTTGTAAATCCTCCTTTATAGCACAACCTCCACCAAATGTTTCCTGTCGCAGACTTTTGAATCCCTCCTCACAAATCAGTTAAGCAGTATTTCTGGGTTGTCTTGATAGCACAGTCCTCTTTAGGCTAAGCCACAGCATCTCGGCACACAGCAGTTTTCTTCTTTTTCAACCATTCTTTAATTGATTTGCTTTTGTCTTTGGGTTATTTCTCACATCTTTCAGGATTGCCTGTTGTGTTCGTTGCTGATCTTGGCAGGATGTCCTTGATTTCTCTCGGAAAGAACAAATTTGTCAGTAACCAGGCATTGTGTGCCTTTATTTAAAGGGCAGGGCATCCGTGCCACCCACACATCCAATCTCATCTTCTTAACTGATTTCAATTAGCCTTTGGAGAAACTGTACATATACAGGGCACATTGATGTGCTTGTAAAACACCTCTAAACATTTTTTTTTTGTTCAGTTATATGTTTTGGATGTAGCCTTTCGTTACAAAGACTACTGGACACATTTTTGATGGCTATGCATATTATTACAGCATTTAAATACCCATTTTAGATATTATTTGATAACTCATGAAATAATTCACTTATTTTGATTCTTCATGTTTTCTAGTGAATACTTAATGGACCCATTTGTGCAGATCAATGGATCAGATCACAGCAAATAGTATGTAATGATATCAAGATGTGATTATAGTGCATGTCATTCAAAACCATAAAGATGATATTGAAGAATGTTTGTAGCCACAGTTTTGGTGACCATAGACAATATGGGGGGAAAACCCACTATCACTGAAACAAATTTTATGTTCCACTGAAGAAAAAGTCATACCGGTTGGGAACAACATGACTAAGTAAATGATGAGAGAAAATTCATTTTTGAGTGAACTATCAATTTACGGTTAGGGTTTAGTGTAGGGTTAGAGGTTAGTATTTGTTGAGTGGGAAATCAGCACTGTGATGGGCATGGCCAAAGAAATCTTTAAAATCAACTGTGATTCCAAGGCTCTTCAATGTCCAGGACAATATTTAAATACCCATAGGTCTATAGGTTATTATCCTTGAGATGTAATGATGACTGTCAGTAGATTTTCATACAATAAGCAAATGTATGTTTAATATAGAAATTTCCATAATTTTAATTATCTTGGTATTTATTATTTTAAACCACACATTTAAAATGACAGGTTTGCCATGATCATGAAACCCTTCTTAAAAATGAGTTGTTGATAGTGACAAATTAAAAGAATAATGATATGATAAGTTTACATTTTGATATTTTTGTTTTACTTCGCTTGTCTAGTCTTATTTTAAATACATTTATGCCATCTTACAGGCCCCCGTCCACTGGATGAGGTCCGCTGCTCTACAAGAACACCCCCCAAAATATCACTGGTTTAGAAATGGAGAGTTCCAGTCCGATCAAAAGCAAAAACTATGTCCCTGTATTTTTTATTTATTGGCCATGAAAGCTTTTTGCAGTGCCATTAGGTGCAAATTATTATCCAGACCACTGCTGAAGAAGAATTATCATGCAGTCTCACCGTTGTGGGACTGCATCATGGACATTCATTTTGAAGATATTAGGGCGTATTTTATCTCCATGTACAAGTAATTCAAATGAACACTTTTGAAAAAAATATGTTTGAAGTATAAACGTCTTCAAATACTTGAATACATTTGCTGTCCACTAGGTTAATTTCACACACTGTCTGGGTTAGTAAAAGAGGCAGACATAGTTTTTGGTAAAAGAATTTACTTGCATGAATGTCCTAATAGCAAAGCATAACCCATAGCACTCTGTAGCCAAAAAAAAAAAAAAGAAAAAAAAAAAGAAGGAAGTTTGCTGACATATTTCAAGTTTCCCCTAACGTTTGCATCCCCAGCACTAAAAAAGCAAACTGTGCATCAATGATGACATTCGTGATTGTTCATCACATTCAGAACAGAACAGTCGATGGTTAAAGTCGCAAAATAATTTCACTTCAAAGCTGATTTGTCCAACAGGTAGGTATATACACACAAGAAAGATGGGTGAAACCACTACAGCAGACCCATTCAGATCTTTGCCCCTCATGTCTCACCCAAAAGTTTCTTTTAAAAACTGTATTTGAGCATCATTAATGGTGTGAACGAGAGTGCACAATTGTTATTCATGTACGGAGCAATGAATTATTTTATGACACGGGCAAATGGCACCATCTAGCGGTCTCTCTCAGTCAAGGCAACAAGGGCTGTTTCAAAACCTAGACGGGCAATCGGGCACGATGCGTTTAAGACCCGTAGAAGCACTTCAGTTCGGCCTTCCTGTATGAGTAAGTCCATGGAGGAGGGATGGTAATATATATCATGTTTAAACAAGAAGGATCGTCATATCTTAAAGGAGGTTTTTCATTTCCCGTTGCAAATATATACTGTGACTACTACCTTATCACACACCCACACATGCACAAATGAAGCACACACTCACACAAAATGGAAAAATGGACAAAAGAAACGAACAAACAAACAAAAAGAAAAACTTTACTACTGTAATATATATTTCATATATATTTTTATCAAGACAATTTAATTTCAGGGAGTAGGTGAATGGAACAAAAAGATGAAAAAAATTGATCCAAATAAAATAATGAATAAAATAAAAACAAAAATAATTTGATGTTCCTTACATGAAGAATCTTTAAAAAGGCAAAAGAAGAAAATAACACCTCACACATCTAAGCAGTGTGTTGTGACAGCTTCTATCTGGAGAAGCACGCCTACCTTACACATCTGGAGATCAAGTAGAACATTTCCTCTCAGACAGCCTAACCATTTTTTTTTTCTTACTAGACTAATAAAAAAAGGAGAAATGAAAAAAGTGTCAAGGCTGCGACAACAATGGCGTGGCACGCAGGTGCGCGTTTCCACCGTTTGCTACTTTAAGCAGTCAGTGACACTGACGCAGTAGCTATTGCAGTTAAATAACAGGACAAAGGACATTTAAATCCTCTTTCTTTTCTTTTTTTGGTTGTTGTTGTTGCCTGTACGTTTGTCTCTAAACTTCAACATCAATGCCAGCGAAACTGTTGAGAGAATGAAAACAACATGATGGAGAGTTTCTATGATACACTGACCTTGGAACATCAAGCCTCTTGGGCAGCGGATGAAAACTGGAAAGCCGGTTTCAAGGTTCCCGCTTGGGGAGGAAACCACAACCTCCCTGTTAACATGCTAGAGATGTCTTCCTCTCTCTTCCCTTTAAAGCACAAACATTTTCACATCTATAGTGTGTGTGAGCCTCCCAAAACCCCTAACAATCCCACCCCGGTCCACAACTCAACGTTATGCCCATGTACAAAAATTGAAACAAAAAGACACACAGTTTAAGAAGTAGATTTGAGAACACGCATTCGTCCGTCCGTCCGTACGCACAGCAGTCGGTAAGCTACCCAGGCAGAGAAACAGCACTATTCCTTTCGATGTTACCCCATCGTCGGTCCTCCCGCTGTAAAAACACTATTGGTAACAGCTAGTTCCAGAAAGAGCACTTGTACAATTGCAGAAATATGGCTTTAAAACTGTAACAATCAGTGGGGAAAAAAGTCCAAATTGTTTGATATCTTTTGTCCCCACAAGATGATTTAGAGCGTGTTCAATATTTGTGTTTACAAGAGGCTTTAGTCCTGTAGTCCAGTGTTGAGTGTGAGCGTGTGTCCTGAAACCTGCTGGTGCTGAGCTGTGTTCTCGATGGTACTTGATTGGTGGAGATTTATTCAGTGATTGGTGGATTGTGTTGCAGTGTGTAGTGTCAGGTTACGATAGGCTGGATGGAAAGCCAAACGTAAACCAGGACAGACCAGAGGGTACCACCTGTTCGGGATCCTTCACAGATGCCGTACTCCTGCTTAGAACCCGCTTCCTCAGAAGGCTTGGGTTGCTGGTGCACGTGTCCTTGTACGAGTTTGCGTTTGTGTATGTGAGGGGCGTCCGGTTTGCTGGTAAGGGTGAGAGAGTGGTGGGAAGGGGAAGGGAGGGGGGGTGGTGTGGTGTGGTCACTCCCGCACACTGGCTGAGTAGGAGAACTGCGAGAAGTGTGTACGTGTATCTGGGTCCTCCGCATCGAGACTGTCATCTGCAAGCAACGGAGACACAGGCCAATGAAAAAAAAAAAAAAAAAAAAATCAGTTCAAGTCATTTATTTTATTCATTATCTATCACTATTATTGTCTCTGTCTAAATGCAAGTTATTGATCTTATTGTGAACAAAACAATATTTTGACCTGGAAATGTTTAAAGGGATACTCCACTTTTTTTGGAAATAGGCTCATTTTACAACTCCCCCAGAGTTAAACAGTTGAGTTTTATCGTTTTCGAATCCATTCAGCCGATCTCCGGTTCTGGCGGTACCACTTTTAGCATAGCTTAGCATAGATCATTGAAGTGGACAAGACCATTAGCATTTCTCTAAAAAAAAAAAAAATTGACCAAAGAGTTTCGATATTTTTCCTATTTAAAATTTGACTCTTCTGTAGTTACATCGTGCACTAAGGCCGACGGAAAATGTAAATGTAAAAACTTTTCTGCCGTACCATGAGTGCAGCAGGCGTAATGATATGACGCAGCGCCTGAAAATAGGCTACCTTCCGTCAACATAACCAACGTGACAGCCTGCTTGCACAGGGAGCGTTGGAAGTTACCGAGCTGGGGACTATTTTCAGGCGCTGCGTCATATCATTACGCCTGCTGCACTCATGGTACGGCAGAAAAGTTTCTTGATTATTACGCCGGAATGAGAGTATAGTTCCTAGCCATTTCAGCCTAGAAAATCGCAACTTTACATTTTTTACGTCGGTCTTAGTGCACGATGTAACTACAGAAGAGTCAAGTTTTAAATAGGAAAAATATCTAAACTCTTTGGTCATTTTTTTGAGAGAAATGCTAATGGTCTTGTCCACTTCAATGATGTATGCTAAGCTATGCGGCTGAATGGATTCAAAAATGGTAAAACTCAACTGTTTAACTCTGGGGGAGCCTATTTCCAAAAAAAGTGGAGTATCCCTTTAACCCTATAAAGCCTACAATATCTTATTTTATATGCAAATTTCTAAGGCCTCTTAAGTATCAACTTAAGCGGAGTTGAAACTTTGCTGAAAAAGCTGTTGTACACAATCTTCTACATGCTTAGTTTTGTTTTTTGCTTGTGTTTCTACAGCTATTTGTTGTGAAATAGTAACATGGTGAAATACTCTATAAGGCCTAAAAATTTAGCCTAAACAATACTGTAATAACTAATATATTTATCAAAATGCTCCGGAGTTATTTTATTCTAGCTATTGAGCTATGGACATAGCATAGCTTTCCCTGAGGTAAACATGACACGACACGTTTTACTGACTTCTTTCCGCTGTTGATTACATGTGACCAGATACATTCCAGTAAGTTGTACTGTATCTTTCAACATGCCTTCTGAAGTTCATTCATGTTTATTAGCTTTTGAATCTCAGGAGTTTTTCTGAGGACCTGTCATCACCAACCATTTAAGTTATGATGAATGGCAGGCAATATCCAGCATGATGTGTGTTTTGAAACCAGGGAAAATATAAATGTTGTATATCAATATAAATAAGTTAGTATTGTGGTTTTATGTAGGAACGCATGAACAGAAATATTAAAATTCTGATTCTGTTCGGAGTGAATCAATTTATTTTTTTTCTCCCCGTTTTTACGCCGTGACAGCGAGTGATCCATTACGCCATGAAGAGCACCAAAACTACATTTATTCTTTGAATTTCATGATAAAAATCAACAGAATTTGAAAGTTGAGACAGACCTTCTATCTGCATTATCTAACGGGATACTTCCGATAAAGGTGACATATAGCCTATAAAGCATCAAGGAGTACGGGAGGTGATGCAAACAATATGTTATGCGTTACAGATAATATTATAAGGAGAATATATATTATAAGGAGTGACAACTGATATTTATACACATTTTATGCAAGTAGTGTATTATACTGTTAAAGATCTAGTTGATTTACATTGCAAGGTATCAGAATTTCATCTTAATATTTGGCCATATAAATATCAGCAACTGGACCACATTGCATATTTTTGCTCCGTTTGGGTCTCTGAATAAAACTGACATGTTTATGAATATAAACAAAAAATATATAATTTTGGGGGCGAGGGGGGGTTAAAGGTTTAATAAACCATTCTATTAAGAAAAAAAAAACATTTCTGACCTAATTCATATGTCAGAGTTAATTAAATTGTCATAACTGGATCTTCTGGAGAGAACGACAGACTCTGTTGATGTATGCTGGGACTTCTCCAATCAAATAAACCCTGCACCTTTACCCCTCCACTTTTGGGTGCAATGTCCACCTCGCAAAAAAACAATAAATAACCACCCTACATTTTTTCTTTTTCGATAATCCACTATACATATGTAAAATAAAAAAGACAAATTTTAAAAATTTATCTCCATCACTATTTGGAGTTATTTTCCACAGAGTGGCTCCTCCGATGTTACTACTTTTCTCAAACACACAGAAGAGTTGTGACTCCTCTCATGCAGACAGGCTGTGAGGAAGGACTGAGGTACTCACATTGGTCAGGTGGCGTGACAGTAATGGTCTGTGCAGTGAACTCGTCGTCAAAGTAGCGTGTGTCTGTCTCTGAGGTCACTTGTGGCTTGAAGGGTGGGATAAGCTGCAGTAAACAGGAGGAGAGAGAGAGGGGAGTCTGAGAAAAAAAACTCTAGAGAGCAATGGGTTTTCACACATCCCTCATTAGCCCCATGCAAAGATCAGCATAAATGACTGTTCACTGTTAAATGTCTTTTGAACTACAAATAAACACGTTTGGTTTGAGGGTAAAGCTCTTCTGATCACACTGCAATCAATCACACTGATGCACCCCATTTGAACACGAACGCAAACAAGATTGTAGAGCATTTGTCAAAGACGTTGGGTGAGTCTCAATCAGCTCCCTAGTTTAGTAGTCAGGGCACTGATCAGGGTTTTGGACATTTTAAGGGCTGTCTCATTCCTTCCAGGGCACTGAAACATGCACCGTGAAAACTAGAGTCAACTCAATACACATAACGACACGTGATAAATGTTTTTAAAAATTCAAACATATTTAAAAAATTTCAGCATAAACATACATCGCTAGACAGGTAATGAACATAATCTGGCTAACTATTTTTTTTTTTACAGCTGAAATGTTGCACGTAAATGTAACAAGCAAAGTACTTATCATAAAGTTCTTGAAATAACATTACAAGTAATGTCAGAAAGATGTCGCTGAAAATAGTCTCATCAATTTCCCAACGTGTAGTGAGCCAGCATCCTTTACTGTCCTTACCAGTGCCCGAATTCATGAACACAATATACTGATTCACGAGCTCGGGAGCTGACTGAGACGCACCCATTAACAGTGTACTCTTAACTTGTGATGAATTCATCTGATGAATCGGTTCTCTCACTGTCTTAACTCTTTTACCTTCTTTTGAAGGACATCTTGCCAGTTCATGGAATTGAAGAACTTGTGTGTCATCACTTCTTTGGCATCTTCAGGACTTCCTCCAAGCCTTGGAAAAAAAAAAAAAAATTTCATGTTATTAAAACATACACAAAATCTTCTTTACAACAAAAGTAGAAACAGACGCTCATCTAACCTCTGTTTGGGGTCTTTCTTAAGCAGGCCGGCCAGCAGGGCCTTAGCCTCGGGCGAGAGGTTTCTAGGAAAGCGAATCTCCTCCATTAAAATGAGCTCAAACAGACGCTCGTGGTCCTGGTTATAGAATGGCAGCCGACCACACATCATTTCATACATGACCACTCCCAGACCCCACCAGTCCACCGCACGGCCATAATCATTGTCTTCTAATACCTACAGCAAAGAATGTGGAGGAGGAGATGAAAAAGGGAGCATATACATATAATATTATATATATAATAAGAGAGAGAGAGAGAGAGAGAGAGAGAGAGAGAGAGAGAAAGAGAGAAAGAGAGAAAGAGAGAAAGAGAGAGAGAGAGAGAGAGAGAGAGAGAGAGAGAGAGAGAGAGAGAGAGAGAGAGAGAGAGAGAGAGAGAGAGAGAGAGAGAGAGAGAGAGAGAGAGAGAGAGAGAGAGAGAGAGAGAGAGAGAAATAAAACTCTTTAACATTAGGATAGTATATTAAGGTCCAAGAAGCTAGTGCTTAAATACAACATGAAATGGCTTTTGCAAACCAGGTTCATCTTCTAGCTTACCACCACATTTCCCAATTGAAACATCCTATTTGGAATTATTGGCAAACCTTTATTACATTAAAGGTGCAGTCTGTAATATTGACAACTAGCAGTTGAAATGGGTACTGCAGTCCCAATTCAAAATACTGGAGAGAGTTTTTTCCCCCACCCCTTCAGACTCAATGCTCATGCGGGTTGCCAGTTTGATGACACGTAACAGGAGCGAGCGCAATTGACAGTGAAAGCCGAGGAGACTTACTAATTTTAAGAGTTGATTTATCCACGTTTTAATATGCTTCCGTTCATAGAGATTTTTAGATGGATGCCGAGTTTTTTTTGGTCTGGTAGAATATGCCATCTCTGACCTAGCTTGTTTGCTGGCTTCCATTGCTGCAATATGCTGTGTTTTCCACCAAATGGCGACATAGTTGAAATACTATTGGGTAAACTGGCAGAGTGAGGTATCGGACAGACAAGTGGTCGACTATTTTCTGATATTTGGCATTTTTAAAATTTCGGCGTCGACCGATAAGTTTTTCTCATTGGCCAATGAGTTGGAAGCGGGACTTTTATTTTGATGGCGCTTCAGACTTTTATTTTGATGGGCGGCGCTGAGAACACCAGCGCCTGAGAAGAGAACGGCAGTGCCTGATCACACACACACAGTGCTCGCTCGCTCACATTCTCCGTCTTCATTAGTTTACGATCTCTGTCAGTCATATCTAATACTATGTTAGACAGAACTGGTAAACAAAGAAAGTAAATGGTATGCGAAAAAGTGAAGCGTTACTTTAATATTATTTGTAACCGAAAAGTAGGGCTGGGCGATATATCGCATGACATTGTTTGGCGCATCTCGTCAGTAAAGCCGGTTTCTTGATTAGTAGTAAATCGCCATCGCCTGCTTTCAGATGGAGCGGCATTCACTACAAAGAGCCGTAGTTAACTGACAAGCTGAGACATATCTCATTAATTATCGCAGGCGATACATCCGCGATATTAATGCGATATGGCTCAGCTTGAAAAAAAAAACAATATCGGTCGACCACTAGGACAGACCAAAACAAAAACAGACATTCCGACACGGAATGCACATTTCAAAGTAGAATAACTGGCTGTAGCATTGTTTTTCAGAGAAACGACTAGTGTTGTCAAAAGTTGAAATTTTAAAACTCTGACGCTTTGAGCGCTGTCGAGCTGAATCGTAAACGCCTCTAACTGGCCATTTTGTTCATGCGCTCATCGGATATGTCTGTGATTGGCTTCAATGATCAACGCACTGAGAAATTAAAAATGGGAGAAGGCCTGGGGAATATGATGATCAGGCAAGAGCTAGGACCCAAGTTAGCACTGGAGAAGCTTTCCGGCGCTGGAGAGAGAGAGTGTGGGAAAGCCTGAAAACACATGCCGAGGTTGCTTCTTTCTGCTCGATACTTGACTAACATTGGTTTTGCTATGTTTAACAGAAACCAGATATGTTGTTGTTATAAAATGAGCTGTAGTAACGGGACAATCTGATGTGCCAGCTGTTAGTCGTTGACTGTGCTGCATAGTGTTATTTTGGGGGCGGAGCAATAAAGGGAGGGTTGGGTTTGTTTGGGTGTCGAATTTCAGAATCAACAATGTTTCTCAGAAATTGCATACTGCACCTTAAACAAGCAGTAGATTACTGTGTCAAATACTGGAAAGATTTTATGAAGGCTGGATTACTACAACAGCACCATAATTAGCTATTTGGATATTGGTTAAGATCAACAACGAAAGCTTACGAAGATAACATTTTTCTTTGGAACAACATGCACTGATGAACTGTGAACAATGAGAATACACCGGGAATACACAGAGGATAACAGACGGATACATTCTATTTACAAAGCATCTTTTTTCTGCTAGCCAAAAGCCAAAAATTCTGCCAAATATTTTCAAACCAACATAATGCTTTTTTTCTACAGTGATTTTTGAATATTTTAAATAAATAAAAAAAAATCTAACATATTGTGCCTTTAAAACACTAAAAAACATTATCATGGTCCCAAACTATGATCTATAAATTGGTTGAGAAAACATGTTAATGGAGTGAGTTGGCAGTACCTCAGGAGCAAGGTACTCTGGGGTCCCACAGAATGTCTTCATGGTGGCCTCATTAGTAATGCCCTCTTTACACAGGCCAAAGTCTGTGATTTTAATGTGACCATCTTTATCCAGCATTAGATTCTCCAGCTGCAGAGAAAAACGCAATTCAAACTTTCAGAATTAGGAATCAGTTATTAGTGGTAAAAAAAGGAACACAGACTTCATGCCTTTGTGGTCTATGACACAATTACATGACATCCTTTCCCAACACAATTCATAAACTATTTTCACAATAATTACACAGCACATTAAAGGAGAAAACCTTTAGGTCCCTGTAGACGACATCTTTAGAGTGCAGATACTCCAATGCTGAAACAATTTCAGCCCCATAGAAGCGAGCTCTATCCTCCGTAAACACACGCTCTCGAGACAAGTGGAAGAACAGCTGGGAAAAAGTAAAAAGGAGACAAAACAATTTTAACAGAGACAGAATGGTGAAGGCTTTTTTAGTTTGTTTTTGTAAGGGGCGAGAGGATGTGACAAACCTCGCCTCCATTTGCATACTCCATGACGAAACATAGACGATCTCGTGTCTGGAAGGCGTATTTTAGTGTCTGTAGTCAGAAAGATTGAAAAATTTGAATTAAATCTAAAACCAAGATAATTGTGCAATAATGAAAAAAAAAAAAAACTAAAAGAGATGGACATACTGTAAGGAAGGGGTGCCGTGTGTTCTGCAACACTCTGCTTTCTGTGATTGTGTGTGCAACCTCGTCCTGAAACACATACGCCACCATGTTATTAATATAAAACAAATAATTCATGAGCATTTTAAACTTTGATTTGTGAGGTACCCACCTTAGCAATGATGACCTCTTTGCGTAGAATCTTCATGGCGTAGTACATGCCAGTAGCCTTTTCCCTCACTAGAATCACCTTTCCAAAAGTGCCTTTACCCAGCAGCTTTAAGTAGTCAAAGTCACTCATTGTCTGAGGAAGAAAAAAAATAAAGTTTAAAAGTTTATTTTATATTATTTAATTCAGTTATAAAACTGAATTGAATTACAGTGATGCAGATCTGAATCATTGCATACAAAAACAGTTAAATTAAATAAATGTGCACCATTATGCTTTTTCGGTATAGCTGTTTGTGAATGTAAAAGGTCAGCAAAGTTTCAATGCAGTAATTCCAGTCTTACTTCTTGCATGAACCTACATAGGTTTGTAACAAATTTGCATAATGCTAACCTTTGGGCTGTGCATGAGCAACAAAGTCACGATACGGTACATATCCCGATACAGGGGCCACAATATGATATATAATCACGATAAGGGTCTGCACTAAATTTTACCTCATCTTTCTCAGCAAGGAGTTGGTAACATTACTGTTTTTGAAGCAATTAAACTCACCGCTTCAGTTAGAGAAACGTGGCGCAGACTGTGGTCATTCTCTCTCTTTCAGGCCCGTAAATAAACACTGACTTGAAGTATTACATGTTTCTGTGAATAGAATATTGAACTGGAAATCGATAAACTTCAAGCTTAATGGTGTTTTCAGAAAGCCAGCGCTTTTATCCACAGTGGAGACAGAGTGTGGGCACATGGTTGCCAGGTTGAGAAAAATAAGTAAAACACTTAGCAGATATTTCAGTATTGCGCAAGTGTGAAGCTCTGATTGGGGGATTACATCTCTTGATATCAGTTAACCCCAGTTATGTTTCTCTGCAAGCCAGATTAAACCTTGTTCTAGCCTATATATTAAATTCTATTCATTAATTTAATGTATACTTAGAATAGTATACTTCGTTACTTAAGTAAATTTTTCACGTATCTGTACTTTACTTAAATAGAATCAATAGTGCATACTTTTGACTTTTACTTTGTTACTTTTTGCAGGAACTATTATACTTTCTACTCCACTACATTTCTACAAAGTTTCGTTACATTTTCTGATCAGTTTATCCCCCTACCAAAACAGGGATTGAAAAAAATCTCCATGTTTTCGGTGGTGACTCCATGTGTTCATGTAACATGTAAGGTTGGCGCTGCCAATAAAGCATGAAACCTGTCACAAAGAACCGGCAAAAGTAATGATCATGAATATGTAAAATATAGCAATTAGACATTTTAATTGTTTATTAATAAACAAGTGTTTTCTGTGTCACTGTCGGCTGCAAAGATGAAGTTGACGATGCGGACTCACAATCTTCGCAGTGAACGCGCCAGAGAGAAATGCACATTTCATACGGATTAGCCTACATGCAGACAACAGTCTGTTTTTTTCATTTTGAATTGCTCTGTTTAAAAGTAGACATTTCAAGCTTTATATATATATATATATATATATATATATATATATATATATATATATATATATATATATATATATATATATATATATATATATATATATATATATATATATATATATATATATATATATACACACACAGTGTTGGGAAGGATACTTTCAAAATGTATTCCGTTACAGAATACATACCCAAAAATGTAATTTGTAACGTATTCCGTTACGTTACTCAATCTGAGTAATGTATTCTGAATACTTGGATTACTTCCACATTGAATTGCATTTTATAAGTGTCGGCCATCAAATCCTGCTTAATAAACAGGCCTGGTGATGCGGTGGTGACGCGTATGCCAATAAAGCACCTAAAAGCTGTCACAAAGAACCGGCAAAAGTAATAATTATGAATCTATCAAATACAGAAAGGAGATATTTTAATTGTTTAAACAAGTGTTTTCTTTGTCAGTGTCGGCTACAAAGATGAAGTTGACGATGCTGACTCGCGATCTTCGCAGTAGCCTAGTGAACGTGCCAGAGAGAAATGCACATTTCATACTGATTACATATGCAGAGAGCAGTTCTTTCGTGTTGAATTGTTCTGTTTAAAAGTAGACCTGTCTGTGAGGCAAGTAGAGCCTACTACCTTATACGCTGAGTGCCCGTTTCACACATACTCCGCGTGCAGTGCGTATGCGCTGTGGGTATGCCGTACAGGAGCAGCACGTGCTATAGTGCTTTCACATATGATGCGTTTGCAGTGCGTAACTGATCCGCGGCTGTACCACAAACACATACACAATATTTGTATTTCAAATCCAGAAGTTTTCAGAAACTTTTATTTTAAAAAAGTTGTTACCGGTGCAATTTTCTTTGTAGCCTACACATATACACTCTTTAATAGACGTATTCAAGTTTAAACAATTTAAACAATGTATTAAATCAATGCATTACTTCTATATTAAGTTGCTCAAGCAAGTGGTAACATATTTAACATGTAGGCTATTAAAATTGCAAACATTTTAAATTAAAACTTTTAAATTTTAATACAATAAATCTTGCATGCCACAAATAACTTGTTTTTCAACCTCCACGAATCAGACGATTGTTGTTCATTATTTCGCCTTGTTAAAGTAAACTGTAGGCCTAGTTTTAATTGCTTTACCCCGGTCTTAAAGTAAAAAGATGACTGTGATAAAAAGCAGTATTTAATTAAATACATTTATGATGGTATTACTACATTTTATTTAATTAAATGCATTTATGGTGAAATTACTACATTTTCAGCTCAATCTGTGACATCTTTTGACCACGAAACATGCGCCGTCACTTTAATTCAGCGTTTGCGGCACAGCAGAAATCGACTCGGTGCGGAAACGATTGCTGCACTGCTGTATACGCACCGCAACTGGAACGGATAAATGGACCGCAGTGTGAAAGCTCTAACCTGTTAACATGGGTACGGAAAAAAAAAACGCAACGCATACGCACTGCAAACAGAGTATGTGTAAAACGGGCGTTCATTTCCAGTTCACGCGCTGGCGCCTCTGTATCCTGATTATCTAATGTCTGCTATATTTACTTCTTATTAAATCCAGCTTGCGTTAGCGCAACTACATCATTGCAGCTGCAGACTCACGAGAGTATTCACACTGGAAGCATTTGTACAGCGTCACAGCAGCTCCAAAGCTGAGCATTTCTTTACAAAGTCAACTATAAATTTGTTTTTAGAAATTGGTCATTTATAAACTTGATAGTATAGTAACTTGATAGTTAACGTGTACAACATTTGCATGCAAATTCGTAAACAAAACCCATGACAGCAGCTCCGATCATGTCGTTTCAGTCATACTTCAATATAGAATGTGATGTTCCTCTTGAAGGCAGGCAAAAGCACCATTTCAAACAATGGGCAAGTTCTCTCAACGTCTTTGTTTTTACTCATTATATTCAACTTGTTGAATATTTGTAATAAAATTGACATGACGATTAAGCCATTTCAACTTAGGTCTAAATTGTCTATTCATAATATGCATGTAATCATCACGGTTTTATTTTCTTGTAGGTTTTATGTCATATGTATGTTTTTTTCTGTCATAAAATCCTATTAAAATACGATAAGAACAATTGACACTCCAATTCTTGTTAAAACACTAGACATGCTTATTCTGTGCATTGGGCACTTTTTTGTGAAATCATTTATTTTGTCTATCAAAAGTGTGCTTTCACTGTAATTGAGCGTGAGCAGTGCAGCTAAAATAGACTTGGCAGTGAAACCCTTGCTTCACTGGTTCTTACACGACGCTACCGCTTCACGCTCACGTGTTGCTTCTCCTCCTGGTGTGAATGCACTCGTTTGTTAAACATGAACGTCTAAAAAATATGTGCTGCTCAAGCTTGAGGTATGAAAAGTCCGTCACTCTAATTGATACGGTAAAACCAACGACATTGTTACTGTTCGCATTACTATGTATGCAAATGCTGAGGAAGCCTCCGGAGCAGAAATTCAGATATGGTAATGGCCGCTTCATTTCCAACATGCGCTGTACTCTGAAGAGTAGACCAATCACAACAGCATGGGCCATCTGACCAATCAGAGCAGAGTAGGCTCTTGAAAAGGATCTGGATCCTTGATAGAACAGTTTCAGACATTGTGAGAAAAGAGGTGATGCTGCAATGTATATTATGCAAAATGTAAGTGTTTTTTGACCTCGGATGCATGTAAACCTATTGTAGACCTCCAAAAAATTAGGAACTAATTTTTACATTAAAAAAATTATCTTGTGTATTACATGGCTACTACATGATGATAACTGGATATGAAATATTGATATAAGATAAAATTCTATTACTTGACAAGAGTGAGTACAAGGTGACACCAGAGACATGAAATTAGCACAGCAATGCAGGAAATTGGTTACTTGGGACAGTAGACAAATGAGGAGGTTACTTAAAGAGAAGTGAATGTTACCCAAACAACCAGAATGTGGCTACACGTTGATGCAAGGCACTCACCACTTTGGTGCGGGATTTTGCGATCGCTGCCTCCATCCCCTCCAGGCTGTTGTCTCCAGGGGAGCCAAAATTAATGTCCATTGGCTCCTCCTCTTCCCGGGACTTGAGCCCATTGGCCACAGCCTGGATGGCACGAATCCACTCCTCTCTGCATAGACATCACGATGAAATCATATTAGTCATTCGTTAAATCTAAGTAGCAAAGCAGGTTAGATTTCCTCTTGTTATTTTGTGTGATCCTACGCTGATCTCATGTACCCGATTCCTATCCTTTTGGAAGACTTGGGCTTTTTAGTCACGAAATGACCTAAACACAACTCCTATTTCCACCGAAATGTTTTTCACCTACTTTACGGTTAATTTTAAGCAACAGGCAGTGAATAATATCCTGTTTGGATTGGCAAAAATCCAGTTAATAGAACCAAATCTGCTTTCCGGGTAAATACCATTCAACATCTCCTTAAGCTTTCTCTCTCTTTCATTCATTCATTCATTCATTCAGTCAGTCAGTCACTGATTCTAGCAGGACTCTCCATCTCATCTCCTCACCTTTCAGCATTGCTATCCACGTGGAAGGTGCGCTCAATAACAGTGGTCCACTGCAAGCAGCGGATGACAAACGTGTTCGGCCGAGGTCGTTCAGTCTTCATCAGCTGACACTCTGCAAAGGATATTACAGTTTTAAAACGTTTTATTTGGGATTTAAATTTCTTGAATGGGTCAAAAAATTCTAAATACCATATATTAAAAGTGAACTGTGATTTGATCTGTGCCTCTTGCTGTCTTAATTGGGAGGTTATTTTTGACTGAATACACTGTTTTCCAGGTTGGGAGATTGAAACACCAGACCAACCAACATTGATTGAGAAAAAAAAAAAAAAAGGTTACTATGAAGAGCCAAACAAGCCAAAATTCATTCTTCTACTCTCACACTCACATACATTCTCCTTTCACATATATACATTTTCCTCTTATGCAAACGTATTCAAAGTATGCATTTAATATTATAAATAATAAATGCATGTAAGAAGAAAATGTATGTAAGAAGAAAATGTATGTCTGAAAAAAATATGTGTATGTAAGAGAATAATGTATGTATGTATGTATGTATGTATGTATGTATGTATGTATGTATGTATGTATGTATGTATGTGTGAGAGAGAGTATAGTGGAAACGGAAGGCAGGTCTGGCGCGATCGGGGTCACCGGACTGCGGTCAAGACAGCCGCGGTTTGAAAATACACGGTTAAGCCAGCCGACAAAAAAAAAAATGGGTGTGCGCCAATTACTATGATTACAGTAAATTCAGGAACAGAAGCGAGAGAACTTTTTTCATCCGACTAGCTACGGATGTCCGCGGCCACGCTGTCAGATGTCGTGCGGGAGATCGCGACTTGACCATGTTTAAAAGAGATTCATTTTCAGTGCACTCAATGTTTTTGTAAAGAGAGTTTACAGTTACTACGTTAAGTGCTTGTATAGAGTTGGTGTATGTTAATTGAGCTTTATCTGATAACTGAAATGTTAATTATGTCAGTATTGTTTTATTTGGTGGAATACACTTTCATTTTCTGTGACCACATAGTATCAGATAAATGTGTAATGTGAGTTTATTGAAAGAGCATTTCACTTTTTGACGAAGTCACACTGCCAGCTATTTCAACACTGTGAAACAAAAACAAATGTATTGTTGTCTTTGTTGAATTCGCAGATTGTACAGTGTGTGACAGCCTCTTCTGTGTGTCCAACAGGACATAACTGTTCTCAGACCTGATTCTTTGTCTGGATTCATAACTTTGTCTGGATTCATAAGCAGTCCGCACTACATTTTGACATCCATATAAGGACTCCAATGTATTTACTGCTGCTCTATTTCTTGAATCCTCAACAAATCTTGAGACTGAGAGACATCCACATAGGGTTTGAATGTGATCACAGAGTTCTCAATGCAGCCTATCGTGTACAAAATAATCTGTTCTCTTTGCATTTGGTCAATACATTCCAGCACATTATTAAAAAATGGTCTCTGATTTCATGTTCATTGTTACTTAATACAAAAAGAAAAACTGTACTTGAAAAGAAAACAGGATTACTTTGAATAGCATCATTGTAAAGTTGTGATGAAGAGATGAGCAAGTCTTGCATATGTATTTCCGGGTCTGAGTGTGACTTCCTTGCTTAAAGAGGAAGTAATGGATACCAAAAAAAAAATGTATATAATAAAATATATATATGAAAGGAGAATGTAAGTGTGTGTGACAGTAGAAATGTATGTATGTGTGTGACAGTAGAAATGTATGCATGTGAAAGAAGAATGTATGTGTATGCGAGTAGAAATGTATGTATGTGTGTGACAGTAGAAATGTATGTATGTGTGTGCCAGTAGAAATGTATGCATGTGTGTGACAGTAGAAATGTATGTGTGTGTGCCAGTAGAAATGTATGCATGTGAAAGGAGTATGCATGTGTGTGACAGTAGAAATGTATGTATGTGAAAGTAGTATGCATGTGTATGTGAGAGTAGAAATGTATGTATGTGTGTGACAGTAGAAATGTATGTTTGTGAAAGGAGTATGCATGTGTATGTGAGAGTAGAAATGTATGCATGTGTGTGACAGTAGAAATGTATGTGAAAGGAGTATGAATGTGTGTGACAGTAGAAATGTATGTGAAAGGAGAATGTATGTGTGTGTGCGTATAGAAATGTATGTATGTGAAAGGAGAATATATGTGTGTGGCAGAAGAAATGCATGTATGTGAAAGGAGAATGTATGTGTGTGAATAGAAATGTATCTATGTGAAAGGAGAATGTAAGAACTCGTTTACACTGTCAGTGAAATGTAACCCAATTCTGATTTTTTGCTCATATGTGACACAGATCGGATGTGTTCTATGACAGTGTAAACAGAAAAAAAAAGCATGCATTCAGATATTTCCAGATCGGTTTCAGGCCTCATTCATATGTGGAAATAAATTAGAAATAAATCGGATATGTGCCAATGCGACTGTCATGTAAACAGGCAGATTGGATTTTCTGAGGCATTAGGCAACGTCTCCGTGGTTTAATGACGTGAGAAACCCGACGCGCTTCTGCAAAGGGACGGATGGCCTGACGAAACGTTGTGTCATCGTAGGAGAGGAATGTGACAAACGTTGACAACATATCAAAGGTTGGCTTGCTCATCCTAAAATTTCGGACCCACTACTTCTCGTTAAAGCCCACCACAATATGCTCCCACCAGTCCTGAGATCTCTCTCGCACACAATAACTGAAGCATATGCACAGGCTGCAATGAAGGCACTTTTCGTCCTCCTCTGCCTCATAATCATGGTGATGTTTGACGAACTTCGCATATATCGCACAGCTAGCATCAATCATATTTTGCGTTCGTCCATCTGTGCAAGATAATTTAACCCTTTAAGCATGCGCAATGTTTCAGATAGTATGGCAAGTGTAAACACATGAATCACAATTGAAAGAACATGTAAACGGATGGTCAAAAAAAAAAAATCGGATATAGGCAACAAATCAGAATTGGGCATCAAGACCTGCAGTGTAAACGAGGCCTAAGTGTGTGTGAGAGTAGAAATGTATGTAATGTATGTATGTGTGTGACAGTAGAAATGTATGTATGTGAAAGTAGAATGTATGTGTGTGACAGTAGAAGAATGGATTTTGGCTTGCACGGCCCCTCATAATTACACTTTATTTTAAGGTATCCGTCTTACCGTGTAATTATACATTTAAGTACTGAGTAATAATAATTAACTACAAGTACTTACTATGGGGTTAGGATTAGGTTAGTTCCATGTAATTAAGCACAATTTATAGTAATTACTATAATAACTACATGTAACGTGTCTAAGAAAAACACTAAAATAAAGTGTTACCAAAAAAAAAATTATAATAATGAAATACCTAAAACAAGTCATTTTTTTTAATGAACTCTTTCATTTTTGGTCAAATTGTAGTTTATAGTTTGTTTTTATACTTTTTCAAACATTTGTATGTACACTTCAGTTAAATGTGTGATTTGTGTGTTAAATGTGTAATTTGTGTAATTTCTTTGCCACTTTTGTCAAATTAAAGTCTATAAAAAAGTATTGTTGAACACTGACTCCATTTCCTATTGGTCAGACAAACGAATAAAGAGATATATAAAGATATATATATATATATATATATATATATATATATATATATATATATATATATATATATATATATATATATATATATATATATATATTAGGGCTTGCATAGACTAGTCGAGTAGTCGATAGATCGACTACTTCAACCACTATTCGACGCTGTCGGAAACAATCGACTACTCGAGCGTCCATTAACCATAAATGAATTAAAAATGTCGAACGTCACCAACAGACAACACACGTCAGATGTGTGGAAGTATTTCATCAAGGATGACAAAAATATTGTAATTGGCCTACTCTGCAAGAGGCCGTTCACATATTGCGTCTAAAAACGTGTGTAAAGCGCGCGTGGCTGTGCCGCTGTCTCCTACAAGCGCTTGCGCTCCTGCGGCGTCTGTCGTCGCTATGCAACCAAACTGCGCTCTCCATGATGACGACGAGGAAGTATCATTCAGCAAAGGATTCATTTATTTCTAGCCCTTGCATTAGCTTTACTACTAGATATATTTCTGGAGATGAGAAGGAAAAACCCGCCTGGAAAAACTAGCGCACCATGTTTCTTTCATTATGAGCGCGCTCGCCGCGCGCCTACATTTGAAATAACGACCTTGAACGCGGAAAAGACGCGATATGTGAACGGCCCCTAGAAGCAGACGTCTGAAATGAAAGGCAAGAACGGCTATTTATTTGGCTTTAGACTTGTACATGAAAATTTAAAAATGAAATGTCATAATTATAATGTTTTGAGAGTTTACTTATGTAATTGTTGCATTAGGCTATGAATTAATAAATGTTTATTGATAAGATCTAGCTATTTCATTTACAGTAGCATGAACGACGAGTAGTCGAGTAACTCGAGTACTGTTTTGATAAGAAATCGACTAGCAGAAATCAGTAGTCGTGCAACCCCTAATATATATATATATATATATATATATATATATATATATATAAAGAGATATATATATATATATATATATATATATATATATAAAGAGATATATATCTCTTTATTTATATATATATATATATATATAACAGTAACAGCAACAGTTTCTGTAAATGATAATTGGCAAGTAAGAAATAATAAACCAACTAAGGGAGCCATATTTTAGAATATTACACAATCTGGTTTGCATGAAGTGAGGCAGCACTGTGACAGACCTGCGACGGAAAAGTTGTTAAGAGGCGGCTGATTATGGTCTGACGTCTCAGGCTTTTCCTTGTAGCCGATGAAAGAGCCATCACTCTTTAGGATGAAATACCGGGGCCTCCAAGTCTTAATATATTCACCTGCAGACAGGAGGAGGAAGAGATACAAGGAAGTAGATGGCAAGAGGATGAAAGCATCACCGGGGGAAAATAAAAAAAAAAAACAGACAACAAATCAGTGTTTACAATGCAAATTTATGATACAGACTGTCCTGATGAATGACTGAGTAAGCAGTGCTCACCTCTCTTGTGGAGCCAGCCCTCTCTGACGATGCTGACCTCGTTCATACTGGGTTAGGGGTGCGTGGGGCGTAGGGCAGGGTGGCAGGGAGGTTGGGGGAGGGGGAGCGTTGAGTCTCGGGTAAGGCAGACGTTCAGTACCACAGAGCCAGACTCACCTGGGATCAAGGCAAATAAACTAATGTCAACCACAAAGTACGACACAGAAAGCACCACAGAAGCATTTCTATTGCTTATGTATGGCAAATAGAATTTATGAACAACATTAGATCCCATTGCCTTTCGTTCTATGACCATCTTTATTCCACAGAATAAAGAAAATTATACAGGTTTGCAACAGCATTTGGTGAGCAAATGACAGAATTCTCCCTTTTGGGTGAACAATACTGTGGGATTACAACTTTAAGAATCTGTTTTAAGATCTGCTGATCTCATGTCCTTACATAACAATAACATGAAAAACTAAGGTAGAGTACACTGAATTCAGCATTTAAGGTTATGATGATGATATCAGCTGTTAAGCAAAGTTTCCAGCAAGAGATTCCTGCCAGTCCTGTTCTCTCTATTGTAAGTTAAATGAGTCAGATTACTGAGACTCTCACCCTTTGTCTTTAATGGCTCTTGGAGCCCCTGTCCCAGTCTTTGAATAGTTATGCTGATTGGATTAGGAATGGTAACACTCTAGGACGGGTTCCTAAACCTGGATACTTCATTTGCATGTTTTGTCTCCATATCTAAGCACTGCCCACTAAAATCTATATAAACTACAACATACACTGCCTTAGTTAGACTTGATGACTGCAGCTACCGACAGCTCGTGTTCTCAATAAAAAAATCCTGCTGAAGATACAACCAAGTTTTTCTGGTCTTCGCTTCTGAGTTTCCTACAGTACCTTAATAAAAGCACGGTGAATGCGAATTTATGTTTGTTATTTTCTCAACTGGTTTGGCCATGGGTCCCATATTTCCCCATGGTCATTAGGCCACGACCCAAATTTTTAGCAATCTGAACCAAGCAAATTTATTTTTCAAGAATTGAAACATATGGACACTGATCCTGATGAATTGAATAAACACCATACCCGCATGCAATCTTCCCAGCTAACACACGACACACAAGTTAGGTAATTCATTGGTACTTTCAGGTAATTTCATGAATTAGGCTACTACATGCTCGTAATTTAATTTGCTCTTTTACAGTACACAGTGTGCACCTCCACATTTGCGCACAATTAAAGAGTGTGTGCTTGAGTACCTGGTATTGATGCGTTTTGGTCGATCGGATCACAAGTGATTGATGCTAAAGACAGGTGGTGTAAACGGTCAAAAACTTTTTGAGCTTGTCCACTTTCGATCCACTTCCAGAGGTAGTTGAAAACGCATTTGACCAGATTGCTTTCGTAGTGTAAACTCTCATGTGGTCAAATATGCAAAAGAGCGGCTACTGACCTTAACATTGTGAGAAGTGCGCTAGCCAGGCAGGACTTAAACTTTGTCGGCTGAAGACGGTTTGAGACGAAAAACCGTACCAAGAACAATGTTCTCTCACCATTCCTGATTTATAACACGCACTCACATTGTTCGCAGATGTTCTCCATAGGCCTATGTTTTTCCATCATCTCCTTTTGTGTTCATATGTAAATTGTGTGTGCTTATTTGTCCATAAGATCGTAAGATCTGGAAAAACCCATACGTTTACCTACCCATAGACCCTCTCCTCAAAGAAATCAGTACAGAAGTGGTTGAAAGTTCCTGGCAGACGAATTGAAAAGCCAGGTGGTAAACGTGTCTACCTCGTCCACTTGTGATCCGATCGACCAAAACGCATCTTAACACCAGATGTAAACAGGCCCTAAGGGTGAGAGACTTTCTTTCGTAACAAGTTACGAAAATAACGGAATAATGGCACTGACATACAGTTTAGCCTGACATCTCATCTGACCACAGATACTGAATCAGGACAACGCATTTTTCTCAAACGCTTTACTTAAACTGCGATTGAAAGAAGAGTCAACAGCATTCACACGTTTGTCAAAATAGAAGTTTTGCATCAGAAAAACTTTTAGATTTACGGGTTTTTTTGTTGTTGTTGTCTCTTTAACTACACACTCCGCGACCCACTCAAAACAGTCTTGCGACCAACTTTTGGGTCACAACCCACCAGTTGAAAAACACTAGCACATAAATAAAAGATTTTACACAAGTGGTCACCTGACTACAGCTACAGGAATGCCACCTGTTCAGAAATGTTTGTAATGTAAACTTGACAAATGCAGCATTCAGCACTCTGTAACAGATAAGCCTCCATCTCTAAGGACTTCATATTTAACAGAAGAGGAACAGCTGAATTCATCTTACTGAATAAAACAGCGTCCTGTACACCATCCAATATCGAACTCTAACTGGGGGTAGGAGAAGATGAACGATCATGACAAAGAGGTGAGTGCAAGACTTTCTATGGAAACTTTCATTGGTATTATAAACTGCATTAATGAATCTAAAGTGCTAAGTCATCATTATTCACATAAGTGTCTTTACATGTGGGGTAAAGTGCTGATCAAGGATCAGGGTCAGATCCTGATGGATAATCAGTTTTTTGTCTTGCACATCTTGAAGATGATTTTATGAAGGCTATGGGTTGACAACAAATCACCACCTTTTATTATAAAAGTGCTTACAGTGAATAATGCAATATTCACCTCACGTCGGTCCTGAACTCTGTCACTGAGTCCTAAAAAGAAAGAGCAATTCAGTTCAAAAAGATAAGATGGATACTTTCATTTGTTTTTAGACTTGGCAAGAGGTCCAATTCTTTGAATGAATAATTTATTGTAGCTAATAGCTATAATGAAATCAAAATATGAGAATTTATGATATAAAATTACATTCATTTCATATTTACAAAAGTTACCATTTACAAATGTGTTTAATTTACGCTTGGGATGAAAGTGCAAAATAATCATGAAACATGCATACCCTGTTTTATTTGCAAGGCTTTTACTCTGATAATATATGTATAATGCAAATGCTGTGATTTTTAAATCACAATACGTGTGAAGAGAAAAACACCAACATGGGACAAGGATGAGCCTCATTTACCACAAAGTGTTTTTAAACCATTTCTAACGGGAAATGCGACAGTGCTATTCTATCACTATGGAGATGCCAATTAGACTGCAGTGAAGCCAGTCTGATCCACAGGTGAACACACCACTCTGTACACCGAACAAGACAAGACACCTGCTGTTTTCAGAATCAACATTAGAAAGAAAACGTTTTGTTCTGCATAAAGCCAAGCTCAAAATGATAATTTGGGAGAAGAATTGTTCATCCACATGAAAAAAATGTAACTGTCACTTGTACATGCAGAAGTTGACAGGGTATTGTGGATGGTTGCCAAGGCATTGCTGGTAATTCTTTTTAAACTACACAACACTGATTTGGCAATGATTAAAACTACTGATAAGTTCTTTAGTGCGTTTAATTTATTCATTATTAATATTAGGGATGCACAAATACCACTTTTTCTAGAACTAGGCCGATACCGATACTTTCATTTTTGGTACTCGCCGATACCTGTATTTTCACTGCATTTGTAATTTCATATTTAAATTTTAAATATATTAGAGAAACCAAAAGAATATTGAATCATATTCATTGATTTCACTTGTTTCAGTGGGGCTGGGTATCGAGTTTGATACTTTTTACTTTTGTTCGGTACCAAATTTTGATACCTAAGGGGTTAATCTCATCAACGTCAGTGAACCAATAAGCATGCAGCATGATTGGCTGTGGCGAGGCATCAAGGAAAAACACTAGTTTATGCCGGTTAACCCAGAGACATAGCTTACACGTGAGGCTGTAGTCTGTAAGCGTCCCAACCCCCATAGATGTAAAAAATGTGGAAAAGATCAAAAGTGTGGCTACATTTCACCAGGCTCGATGCCAACAGTGCGCAATACAATATTTGCGACAAGATAATTGCTGCCAAGACCGGCAACACATCTGATGAAGCACTAGACAGTGCAGAGAAAAAAATTAAGATCAAACAGTTGGAGCAGACAGATCAGAAGATCAGACAGAACTGGAGCGTGTCACAAACGAACCAAAACTCAGCGTAAAGGCTACTTGCCTCATAGACATGAGAAATAGGCATATAGAAAGCTTGAAAATGTCTTTTAAATGAACCAATTCAAATCGAAAACAAATACTCTATGGTTATGTAATTCAAATGAAAGGTGCATTTCTCACTATAGGCGCGCGTTCACTATACTGCGGAGATGACTAGTCAGCAACGTCAACTTCATCTTTGCAACCAACAGTAGTTTATTAATAATAAACAATTAAAATGTCTCCTACCTATTTTTTCCCTGACACATTCATTATCATTACACCGTGTCTTAACCAGACGCGATGCTTTGAACATTAAATAAAGCACATAAACAGTACCTGAGATTATCATTGCCACACTTTGGCTTTCTGGATGCGCGCTTCGGATGTTTACGCACGGTAAACTTTTTGTCCTATAAACATTCTGTAATAACGCAGTGAACCACTCGATATACATAAATCACACAACAGTTAAAGTTTTTACTTGCATATACGATGTAAGTTTAGTTTTGATCTAAATGACGCATATGTGCCGAGTGAACAATCAGCAATCAAGAGTATACAAAAAAAAGTGAGCGCTCTTTCTTTTTACCATCAGTTAACGTTAGTAATGTGCCTTGTTTTACATTCTTTGCTATTGACATATCCGACCGAACTACAAACTTTCCAGCGATGTCTTAGCTAGCTAATGTAGAAAACGTTGTGAGAGTAAAAGACGGGGACATTGTTTATTTACTTTATAGCATAGTGTCTCACTAACTAGGTGACAACGTAGCGTTAAATCTCCATTCAACAGACTCAAGCCACCACGACACTGGTAACTAGCAACTTACCTTTAAGACACCACTCTTGCTGCTGCCTGAACAAGACACCGGACGCGAGCGGCACGATTCAACAAAAGAGAGTTGAACCCATTATAATCAGTGATGTTGTCTACACTGGATGTGGCGCGACGCGAGCGACAAATCTCCGACAGTAAACTGATGCCTCAATCTGCTTTGTAACGGGCGCTTTGCCCAGGGTCCAGGGTAAACAGCAGTTGCAACACGAGCGACAACGGCCGCATCCGGTGTAGACAGTGTGAGCCCATTCTGCATATAACGCTACGTTACAACAAAGCAATATTCCGAACATTTATATAACACTTTATATAGGGCCATTTTGCATAATGAGTAGTTTCACATTTACAGGGTTTCCCCAGGTTTGATCACCCCAAATTTAAGACTTTAAGACCTTTTTAAGACCACTTTAATGAAAATTAAGACCTACATCGCACCCATTATGCAGTCGTAAAACACCAGATCAAATCCCAATAATGACTATTCCTAACAAATGTTAATTAAAAATACATTTATTATAAAAAAAACCTCATTCAACAATACACTGCAAAGTGATGTTTTTGGTAAATATCAAATATTCATAAAAATAAACAGATAAACTAACTTTTCAAATCGTCTTAGTAAAGTTTCTCAGCATTCAAATTGCTTCAACCATTGCTTCCAGAGGGGTAGACAGATAGGTAAGAGAGATATAGATAGGGGTGTAGCGGTTCACAAAATTCACGGTTCGGTTCAATACGATACACTTGTGTCACGGTTCGGTACGTTTTCGATACAGCAACAAGAAAGAAATGCCAGAGAATTATTATTTTTTTATTAAAACTAACATAATAAAGTATGATTTTTTTTTTTTTACTTTGAGCAATGATGGAGCTATACTAGACTCTTCTTAGGAGCATATAAAACAAAACAGCTCCTTGGAAAAAATGAAATGTAACCTAATATTGTAGTAGTTATAAACTATTTTTAGTTCAGATTAACATTTGAGGGCAGCAATTGTATTAATAATGTCAAAATAAAACCAACGTAATGTTACTTGAAAGCATTATAGCCTACTATTCCTGCCAAACTTCCATGGTTGTAGTTAGTGTTACTACAGTAAATCCATGGTGAATGTTGCAGATCTGTGGACACTGGATAGTTCATTCATGCCACAATGTTTCTTCCTGGTTTCCACGCGCTGTTTGATCCGTTAATAACGGAGAAATGTGAATGTTTCTCACTAGATCTCACAGCGATGATATTACTTCTGTGGGGAATTAAAATGCTTTCTTTACTGGATCTCTTATTAGCGCTGTGTAGTAACAGTGTCGCTTGATCACGATCGGCTCGCGCTGCACTGGTCCAAACTGATAAACGGTCCTTCAACCACACAATAACGAGTAGCTCAGTTTCGTTCCGCTTACATTACGTATGCACATTTGATGTTGGACAATGTTGTGGTCTTTATGAGCGCGCTTGTCACGCGCAACGCACCTACATTTGAAATAATGAAATTTTGGTCGGCAGGAAAAATGGTCCAACGAACCGTTCGGTTTGAAAATGCGTACACCGAACCGAACGACACTTCCCGATGTCTCTCCTCTCGACTGATTGATTAGAATGTTGATCCACTGCCACCGGCGCGAAAACCCAAACTATTGTTTGTGCATACTAGAAATTAGACGTTCTCTGACGTTACGCTAAACCCTGTTGAATTTTCACGTTGTTGTTGTTTTTTCCCCCATTTCACCTTGCGTTGCAGTCTGGTTGACTTTGAATAAATACTATAGGCTAGTATAATGAAATTTAAGACCTTCTTTTAAAGGGGCTATGTGTAGGCCTAGGTTTTTACTTAAAAAAATCTTTAAGATAGAGTTTTCATTTGTACATGTATGAGCCAACCATGATATAATAAAAAGAATGACACTGTCCACCACGGTTGCCTCTATCAGCCTGTAGGCTCAATTGTGTGTGGAGGAGTCGGGCCCGAATCGGCGCGAAAATTCACAAAATGTGACGTCATGCGTGTTCTCGTCTACTTGGGCTTACATCCGTACGGCACGGCAGCCATTTTTAGTAAGCAGCGGCAATCGGTAGTGTTTTCAAATGGTGTTTTCTTACCTCAAACATTATGCTGGTGAATCTCGATGAGCCGTCAGTGGTTGCTGTGGCAACCCTGGTTGATGTGGTTGTGCTCGTACCAGCATGTGCGCACCGAGAACGAGCATGAGACTGGCTGCAGTTCCTCTAACGGCCACTGGTGTCAGTAACTGTTAGAAATTTCAGAACCTACGCAATGCTCTACTACGCAATTAAGACTTGGACAACGGAATTTAAGACTTTTTAAGGCCTTAATTTTTAAGACCCCGCGGCTACCCTGGTTTAGTACATTTTGCTGAATACTTAGGCCTATTTAAAATAGTATTTAAGTAAAAGTGCTGTACATATGTAATTAAACATGTTTTCATTATGGTATTATTCCTTTTACTTAGTAAAAAGATCTGAGTAGCCTACTTCCTCCACTGGTAGAGACTAACAATAGAAGATAACAAGGTTTTGCCAGTGACACTTTTGATATATTTATTGATACAAGTTATTTTTTATATAACGTGACTAAATAAAAAGACAAAGTCATTAGTGAAGATTAGCCTATGTAACAGTATTTAGAATATAATATACAGTATCTCACAAAATTGAGTGCACCCCACACATTTCAGCAAACATTTTATTATATCTAATACTATAGAAATGAAACTTGGATATATTTTAGAGTAGTCAATGTGCTGCTTGTATAGCAGTATATATTTACTGTCTTCTGAAAATAACTCAACATACAGCCATTATTGTCAAAATAGGTGGCAACAAAAGTGAGTACATCCTAAGTGAACATGTCAAAACTGTGTCCAAAGTGTCAATATTTTGTGTGAGTACCATTGCATTGTTATCTATCACTGCCTTAATCCTCCTTGACATGTAATTCACCAGAGCTGCACAGGTTGTTGCTGGGATCCTCTTCCACTCCTCCATAATGACATCATGGAGCTGCTGGCTGTTAGACATATGGCGGTTCTCCTCCTTCCGCTTGAGGACGCCCCACAGGTGCTCAATAGGGTTCAGGTCTGGAGACATACTTGGCCACTCCATCACCTTCACCTTCAGCTTCCTCAGCAAGGCAGTTGTCATCTTGGCGGTGTGTTTGGGGTCGTTATGCCGTTTGGCCCAGTTTCTGAAGGGAGGGCATCATGTTCTGCTTCAGACTGTCGCAGTACATGCTGGAATCCATGTTTCCTTCATTGAAGCACAGCTCACCAGTACCAGCAGCACTCATGCAGTCCCAGACCATGATGCTACCATCACAATGCTTGACTGTAGGCAAGACACAATTTTCTTGGTACTCCTTACCAGGGTGCTGCCACACATGCTGGACACCATCTGAGCCAAACAAGTTTATCTTAGTCTCATCTGGCCACAGGACATGGTTCCAGTAATTCATGCTCTTGGACAGGTTGTCTTAAGGAAACTGTTTGCGGGCTTTCTTGTGAGCCAGCTTCAGAAGAGTCTTGTTGCAAACCGACTTGTTGCAGTGTGGCGTATGGTCTGAGCACTAACAAGCTGACCTTCCGCTTCTGCAACCTCTAAAGCAATGCTGGCAGCACTCATGTGTCTGTTTTTTTAAGCCAGCTTCTGCACCTGACGCACAGCACGAGGACTCAACTTCTTCGATTGACCCTTGCGAGGCCTGTTCCGAGTGAAACCCGTCTTGGAAAATCTCTGTATGACCCTGGCCTGACCTGTGACTCAGTTTCAGGGTGTTACCAATCTTCTTATAGCCTAGTGCAACTTTGTGGAGAGTAACAATTCTAATTCTCAAATCCTTAGAGAGTTCTTTGCCATGAAAAGCCATGTTGAACATCCAGTGGTCAGTATGAGAGAATTGTACTCAAAGCACAAATTTGAACTGCTCTAATACAAGATTTACAAATTTGTATGGTCCTGTCAAGCAGACAAAAATATGAAAATGATGAATAGGACATGTGGCTTTGCATGGTTAAACGACGTACAGCTATTA
This sequence comes from Scardinius erythrophthalmus, assembly GCF_964197995.2. Classification (NCBI taxonomy): domain Eukaryota; kingdom Metazoa; phylum Chordata; class Actinopteri; order Cypriniformes; family Leuciscidae; genus Scardinius; species Scardinius erythrophthalmus. Next base: position 39,863,888 of record NC_138228.1, read on the forward strand.
TCACTTTTATTATCGTGTACTCACTTTTGTTGCCAGCTATTTTGACAATAATGGCTGTATGTTGAGTTATTTTCAGAAGACAGTAAATATATACTGCTATACAAGCAGCACATTGACTACTCTAAAATATATCCAAGTTTCATTTCTATAGTATTGTCCCTTGAGAAGATATACTAAAATGTTTGCTGAAATGTGAGGGGTGTACTCACTTTCGTGAGATACTGTAGAATAGAATGCAAACTAGTTTGGTTACAGCTCAAATGTATCATTCTCATTCTATCATTCACCCTGCCTCCATTACATATCTTTGTCACACAAGTGTTTGATATCCACGTTTGAGTGATCATTGCAAAAACAACTGTTAATATATATTATATTCTGTTAAATATATAGGCTACTGTATTCTATATACAGTACCAGTCAAATGTTTGTACACACGAATGGGAAAGTGTCCAAACTTTTGACTGGTACTGTACTATAATATGCACATAAATAATATTGCTACTGTATTATAATATACACATAGATAATATCGGGCTTTTTTACTCCCTAATATCGGTATTGGCCCCCAAAATTCCATACCGGTTGGGCTCTAGTGAAGACTGGTGTTTTGAGCAGCATTTCCACACCCTGTCATGCTGTTGGCTATTTGCCACTGCAGTAGACGAATATTGCGGTATTTAGGCTAACGATTAATCAATCATTAATTTAGCCTAAACAATGATCGATTATGGGAATTTGAGTAAATTGACATCCCTAATTGAAACGATTTGTTTAAATGGCTGATTCATTTAAGAATGTGAATGAGTTGTTTATGAATGGATCATTGAATCTTTGACTCAATGGATTCGTTCAGAAGGCTGAATTATTCAGTAATAAAAACATGGCTGTGTTGCAGTGAGATGTGCTATAGTTCTGCTATGATCTTTGTTCGGTACAATTTTTGTTGCTGAAATAGAACAAAAAGTCAATATTGCATCTAAAATGTAAGTGACTTCATAGTAACTACCTGTTTATTGAACTGTTGTGTGACATCAGTCTCATATTTTCAATCATGATTCAGGAATTGGTATTCAGGAAAACAGTTGGTCATGTGATGTTGCTCACTGTAACTTAGGGTTGTGCCAATGGAAAATAGTATTGTGTATCGACGATAGTCAGAGATGTCCCTGTTGGCAGATGCCTTTGACGATATCAATACGATAATTGGCTCGTTTTCCCATTAATGTATTACATTATTATTATTATTATTATAAAGCTAGTATTGTTCTTAAATTAATATTAGGAACTACAATTAATTTGCCTTGCCTAAATTCATAAAGACACCACATCATTCTTATACAGATCCAAGATGAAAACGGCATTGATGTTCGTCAGTATTTTGTTTCCATAGCACATTAAATCATTTAATGACACTAAAAACAATACAATTACAAAACATTAATAATAATAATAATATCACTAAAATGATATAGGCCTAATAACAGTCTTTTGCTCACGAACACAGCACAACTGCCATCTGTGAAAATCAAAATCAGTTTCAAACACTTGTTTAACAAGAAATATTCTTCAAATTTTTTCAGTCATTAATGTAGGTCCACAAGAGAAATATTAAGATTTACCCGCGTTCTTTGGGCTTATTGAAGTGCACATATATGAAGGGCATTCAGACAGTGAGAGCACTCGTAGGAGTTCATAGGCCTATATCGCAAACTCCGACTTTTTACCTCACTATACCGGGAAATAACCTGATATAACCTATTAATAAACACTCCACCTTTGCTAGCAAAATAGAAAAAGATTCTCACGAAGTAATAAAACAAGCAAATTGAGTAAATAAGCAAGTTAATAATCAAATAAGTAGGCTAAGCCCCACCCCTCTCACGATAATATCGTGTATCGCCGAAAATGGAGCATATCGCCCAACACTACTGTAACTCCATATTTTGTCAGGTCGGGCAAATAAAATTATCTTTCTCTTGCCCCTTCAAAAAAAACATTTGTCCCGGACAACCATTAATAGCAACTCGCGAGTCCAACTATATACCAATTTAATGGTTGCTGCCATAAAATTCAATCTTGAACCACTAGGCTAGATGCCCCATGTTAGATTTGATTGACATAGATTAGAACATGATTCACAATATCTCTTTTTTATGTTCCGTGGAAGAAAGTCATACAGATATCATTATGGGGTAAGCGATTACATTATTTTTTAACATTGTCCTTCAATCTGTTTTTGACCATAATATTATAATAATTATTGTAGTATCTGTCAGAATGTTAATATTGGTGCATCCTTTGTGTAAAAAACAAACATGCACAAAGGTATTAGATCAATCTCCTTAACCCTTAAAACCAACGGGACCGTGTTTGCGTGTCTCAACTGAAACAAAATGGGTAGCACAACCATTCTTTTTGCATACAAAATCAGAGACGTTACACATTCAGATCAAGCCTCCAACATGCTCCTGTTGCGTTGTTTTCACCGTCTAATGAGTCTGCACAAATTGCGTAAAATGACACGCTTTTTTGTTTACAACAAAAACAGCGCACAGGCACTAACTAAAAACAAATATTTAGATTTCACGTGGCGTTTTCGCTCATAACTTCATTAAACATATGTGCCACACGTAGAATGGCACATAATTATTTACAGCAGATTCTCAGAATTAAAAAGTGATGTAACATACTTGGCTAAAAACATGTCTCTCATCTTTCCGGGATGCAATGTGTTATCCAGTGTTCCCAGAACTGTCCATGCTTGTTTTCCAACATGGAATAACACAAAAAGGGTATAATTTTAAAGCTCAGAAACTCAGCTTTTTAATGCATCTAACCATTTTTATCCACTCTTAACGAGTGCTGAGTAATCCCTCTAAACCGGAGTGTACCGCCCCCGGGCGCCACCTAGCAACGAAAAAATAATAATCATATTTTTCAAAAATACTGCCTTGATGAACACAAAATAGGTGTCATTTTATTTGAAAGCTTAGAGTCTGAACTTTACAATGCATGAAGCCAATTCCATTACCTCCTATGTAGTGCTGAATTATTTGCTGATAAATGGGGGGGGTGTCATAATTTATTAATGACTTTTTTTACTATATGTGTCAAAAACATCAGATTCCTCCCTGAGTTATTGCATAATGAATAAGAAAAATATGTAAAATTATAATAAAAATTGTAGCCTATATATATTTTGTGTCTTTTACCAGCAGTTTCTCAGCATGAGAATGTCCAAATGTATTAATGTAAATTAGGCTAATTTTCTAAAAATAAAAAAATAAAATAAAAACTCCCTGCTTTAGTTTTGGAGTTATGATTCTTTACTTTCGTGTGTGTCACTCAGACAAAACAACTCTAAAAAAATGCCTTCGGGCTTAAATTGCATGAAATATTAATCTAAGAAGCAAAAATGTGTAAGTTTAAAAGAGGTGTTGACAAAGAATCAATCTTGAATGGTATTAATGAATAAATTAACTCCAGATATATTAAAATATGCAAAAAAAATATATATATCTAATATATCTAATAAAGTCTAATATTTTATTAAATTTGATAAGCAAAAATCTTTCTCTCTCGTATATATATATATAAAATGTTTACCAGAATTTATTTATTTTTTTGCACTGTGGTCAAAAGTCCAAAAAGCCCAAAAAGCCCATCTCTGAGTCGCTTTAATTTTTGGTGTCTTGATATGGCTCCTATAATGCAAGTCTGTGGGATTTTCTTTAAGTTTATCTATAGCTGATCACAGAGAAAACACCTCTCCAGTCCTCAACAAGACACATATTTTGAGGGATCATTAATGTTTGTAGCACACACTGTGCAGGACAAAACGTATGCTACGGTTTAACGTTTAGTGTAAGGTGTTTGTTCAGACCTCTAACCCAATATAAACAGAAGTAACTGAAAGCTGTTTTTCTGCTTTTTCTTTCATTGTTGTTGTGAGGCGAGTAAGACCAGTCTGTGCCAGAGGAGTTTCCTGGCATGGCAGTGCCTCTGGCACAGATCTGGCATGCTGTCCTATCACCATGGGCACAACACTGGATTATCCCTGCAAAATAAAATCCCCACCTTGTGACGCCCCTGCTAGTCCATTACACAACTGCTTAACACATGCACTGGCATTAAAAACACACTGACTGTCTCTATCGCTGGCATATACGTGCCGTGCATCTAGTGTGCGTGTGTATATCAGTTGGTCAGTGGTCTGACTGTTCCTCTTTTTCAACAACTCTCTCGCGCACATACGCACTTTGAAGTCCACAAGAGAAAGACAAACAAGAGCTGTGACCATTTCAACAAACTAATGATTACACATTTTCTGTGACGAGTGGAATAATTCCAGTCTGAGAAGTCCTAAAACTGACCAGTCCTAAAACTGACCCCTCTCAGCCTCAATAACCTTCAGGCCTCATTTACACTCGCGCACTAAACTGGTAGATGCATTATTTCATATGAGTCAAATATCTGACCACTGTACATTTAAAGTTGAAAGATTGTACACACGCAAACAGAATTGAACTGAACTCCACGTGGAACCGCATGGCAGCTCTATTAATAAAACCAAAGGCAAAGTGGCATAAATCTGATCGCTAATCCAGCATGTACAGTAAGTTCGCCCTATAGATTCACATCCATCTGTAACTTACAACGTGTAAACGGCCTGATCTATAACATACTCTTCATTTACACTAATTCGGCTATTCTTTTTTTTTATTTACCTAATATAATGAGATTTTCGTCAAGACACATTAATGCACTCACAAGAAGATAACATGCAAAGACCCCGCGAGAGAGATAAGCATACGCGCCAAATGGGTTTAAATGGATCTATAAGCGTTCTTTTATTTATTAAACTGATGTGTAAAGGGAAACGGAGAACAAACGCGTGTTATGACGGGAGATGATGTTTATCTATCCAGTAAGCATAAGAAACACATATTCGTAAAGAGATTCTGTCTGGTAATGGATCCCAATGGTCAACGGCACATAACATTTAAGTGCAATTTAAATATAGAGACTCGGGCTAGGCTAAACATCACGCTAGCCATCAATCATCGATGCACGCTTCAGTCCCTTACCTCCACTTTTATTCTCCTGCGCTGTGTTGGTCAACCGAACTGTACAAATCCTCAAAAGCCCATGTAATTGGAGTGAAACGAGGGTATTTCAAGACGTGAAGTGTGTATTTATTCCTCTCGCGAGCTGCTGTGTATTGAGCTCTGCCAATGACCACTCAGCTGCCCCAAAAATAACAACACCCAACCGCCCGATTATCCTCACAAACCGCCCCTCAGTGGCCCAAAGCACGAGTCCGGTCGCCCAAACTCATCCCACAGCGCTTATCTGACGCGTTTAAGGCTTTTAAAACCTCGTCGTGCCCGTCCTTTGTAGGTCTGTGTGTGATGTTACGGCGTTGGTAGTGGTGGTGGTATCGCGATTAGGCCTCCGTCTAGCGACTCAACGGGAGCACAAACAGGAAATGACCTCAACGCACGCTCGGCGCGACGTCACATGCAACGTCCGAAATTTGAAAAGGTTCGATTTTTGTGTTGCCGTCAGTCAGTAATATACTAATATCGAGGGTGTGATTTTAGGGTGAAATCATAAATGTCCGGATTGTTTCATCGATTACTATTTCATCACACATTTACCCTGCATGCGCCCTCTGCTGCTTATGTGGCACACGGTTCCTCTGCAATATTCATTTTTCAAAGTTAAAGCCTTGAGGTTAAGAGAGAATAATACTGTACTCCAATATAAGCATGGTTTCATATAGCCTGATTATTGAAGGATTTGTAGCTAATTTTATAAACAGACATAAAAATAAATCAAAAAGCACTATGGTACTACTACCATTTTGTTGCTATTTTTGAAGTGCATTGGAGGATCAAACAATTACCATGGTACTGAATATGGTAATAATTAGATAATATGGTATTATCAGATACCGTTATTGTTTTATGGTACCACCTACTACATAAATAAATTCTGATGAAACCTGTGAAAAAATTGGTCACTGGTATTTGCTGCATCAATAGAATAGAATAGAATAGAATAGAATAGAATAGAATAGAATAGAATAGAATAGAATAGAATAGAATAGAATAGAATAGAATAGAATAGAATAAAGTTCAGGTCCTCGTTTTTTCTGCAAGTTACAGATGGCGACAAGTAACTGTCTTTATGAGTGAGTTTTTTAATGATTCACTCAACCAACCGTTTGTTGAGAACTATAACAATAATGTTCATAAAATGTTCAACGCATGGTTACGGCCTTATAGTAGAAAAAAGTAGTACAGAAATAGATAGTATTCATAAATTAGTAGGTGAAAAGTACCCAAATTAACTACGACTTCCGCCAGTATTCTGAAGTATGCATCTGGTGGACAATTTACTATCCCATGAGGCCAAGGGAGAGGAGTTGTAAATGGCAGTAAAGCAACACACCTGATGTTGGTATGATAATGACAACATGACGAATGTAGTCTGGATTTCATTCATACTACAGACATATATAGAGCTTTTTTCATGAAATCAAAAAGGACAATTCATATATTTCAAGGAATATTACAGTATGTATTAAAAGTGATTTGTCCGTGCACATCATTATTGTTTTATATAATTCATGTGCCCTTGTAATCTTTAATCAAAATAACTTCCCCCTCCCTCTTGCACTGACATCATTTCTCTGATGATGTGTTCACTAGTGTGATGGCGGGACAACCTGTCATCAACCTGCGAGATCACAGCAGCAAACGACAACGATCCAATCAATTCCCAATGGGAAGTTAGGATGATTCTAAGGGCCCACGCATTTTTGGGGCCCCCAGAGATCGATTTTAGTAATAGCGGGGCCCAACCTCAAATTCTTTCATAGGGCCCAAAATTGCTAGTGGCGCCCCAACTCATGTAGGACAGGACTCGATTTCGTCCTCGGGAGTGGGACTTGATTTTATCCTCAAGAATTGATTGGAGCATAGGAAGTTGGGCATTGCTAACTAAATGGAGGCAGATCATTGAAAAAGCTGCCCACTGCAGAGCCATGGGTGAGGCGTGAAGTCCAGCTCCCCCTCTCTGGATGTAATTTGGGCGCAATAGGTGGAGCTAGAAGATCCAACCACGCTACCCATAACTATATCCCTCCACCCATTAGATCCACTGAGGTAGAGCTGGACGTCACGTGGCTTTGCAGTGAGCACCACTTGGATCTGAATGCCAGTTTGCAGTCAGTTATGGAGGATATTTAGACCCACCCTCTGCCGAGAGATACATCAGAGAACAGATGTTGAGGGGAAGGGGAGGTTAATGTTTTTGATTACAGATTACAAGAGCATAAACTGTAAAACCTGATGAGTTAGTTCAACTCAAACCGTTTGAGGAAACCGATTGCCTTAAATCATTTAAGTTTATTAACTCAAACAATTTAAGCATAAAAAAAATTTGATTTGTGTCCAACTCAATAACTTATTGTTAAGATAACTGGGTAAATAAAGTTAATAGTACTAATTCCATTCAGTTAATATAACTTAAAACTATGAAGTACACTGTAAACCCGAATAAGTTGGCAGAACTCAAAACATTTAAGGCAATCAATTGCCACAATTTTTTTAAGTTCTGAAATTCAAAGTTTAAGTAAGCAGAACTAGCAGATTTTTATTTTGTACTTAAACATTTATAAGTTAAGAACAATTCAAATGTATGTATGAGTACATTAATTCATACAATTAACTTAAAACTTCAATGTAATCTAATGTGAACACTTTAATTAGTATAAACTTAGTTAGCTTTAAAAAGCTAATCTACTAACATACTAATTTGCTAACATTTTAGCAATAGTATGTTATACCGAGGCACTTGCTGTATGAGCGCATCAATATAAAGAGATTATTTGCTCTCAAATCAAGCTGCATGCACCACTCGTCACCATGATGGTAACTATTCTAAAGCCAACATTAACAGAAATTCTTCTAAATTAACATAACAAAACATTAATCACTACTAAATCTCACACTTAACATTAATCTTACACACACACACAAAAATAAAACCATTATATTACACTTAATTTTAGCATTTACTCTCCCTTTCGAGTGCCTTCAGCAAAGCATGCTGGGAAATAGACATCCCCTTCGTCTAAATTAAAATAAATAATTTCATAAAACTCAAAACAATGAAACAGTTCAGTTTACTTAAAATATATCAGTTCTGTGAACTTGAAAGAAAAAGAAAGTGCTAAATACTCATAAAAGTTAATTTGACTCGTTTAATTTAAGTTTGTCCTACTCAAACCAATTAATTATTTTGAGCGTTAAATAATGATGTGCACAGATAAATCATTTTAAAACACTGCAACATCCTGTACAAAAAAAAAGAAAGAAAGATTTGTCCTTTTTGATTTCATGGTGGCTTTAATTCGATCTGCTGTGTCTTTGTTTCACAAGTATGTTTAAACTGAATGATCATATTCATGTAACATGATATATACGTTCATGGTTCTTTTTAATGACCTTATTTATTTCCATATGACGGGGCCAGTGGAAATTGGAAACCATGCGTGACAAAGAAAACAATTTCTAAAGAACAGATATTATCTGCAGAATTGTAACATTTGTGTATTGTTATTGCGCTCAGTTTGGCCTGTTGTTGAGGTTATTCTAATCCTCTATTCTAAAAATCAAATGTGTTTATCAGGGCTGGCTTCTAAAAGCAGAGTGAGATAGCAGTTGTTGACAACTCTGCTTGGGTCCATTCATAACAGGAAACAACAGCTCATTATCCTTCTGCTGTTGCTCTCTTAGCCACGGCTAAATAAACATTTATATAGTCAAAGAAATCGTTTCCTGGATTTCATAACAAGCTTGTTTTTATTATGTCCAGTACGTGTGATGACAATACATGGGCTGCAAATATGTTTCCTTAACTCAAGAGTAAGGTTTACTCCTGTCATATGTAGGCTACTATATATTATTGCGTTCGTTGAAAGAGCTGATTTCAGGTTTCACTTCAATGTTTCCCATCCTATATGTACATGCTAGGTTAACCTGTATTATCACATCCATTTTTGTATCTGAAACAATTGAATCAACAGAGAAACCAGAAAATCTCCTAATGAATAAGCTAAATATGTTCTGTGACAAGGCTAAATAATAGATTAAAATAATTTTTCTTGTGATTATGGGTACATGGTGGTAATAAAAACGAGGCAGACACAAGTGCAGTAGAAGAAGCATCTGTATTTGACTATAAAGACATCTAATCCAGTGTCTCTACGCAATTTTCTTTATATATTTCAGTGTAAAAAGCCTATATTCTATAGAAAAAGAAACAAAAAAGAAAACAGAAAACCGAAAATAACAATCTCTGAAAAAGAAAACATTATAAATCACAATAAGTCCCCATTCACCAATTATTTCAATTAAAATAGAAACATTATCAAGTTTTCTATCATTTTCCCTCAAAACAAATATATATACCTTATATATATATATTTATATTTATATGTATTTTCCAAGGCAGTTTGGCATGGCCAACAGACAAAAATGATCATGGCCATAGTATTTCATATCGCAACACAAAGTTTAAAAACTTTTCAAATGAGGGCCGAAGTTATGAAAACAGTTGTTTCGCACCAACGGATAGTGGCGGTCAGGTGACCACGTTCAAGATGGCACCGATAAACGGAGGCATACAAGTGCAGCCATACACGCAAACATGCAACCACACACACAAAACATGACGCTCAGAGCCTCAAATGAATGTGTTAAATATGCTATTGTTTTCCCTACACAGAAAAAGAGGTGCTAAATCAGGCCTGACACGAAAATCTCCCAGCTGAAAGCCCAAGAGTGGAACCTGACATGGTGGTCCGGTCACGTGCGGTAGATAGTGTGCGGGATACTGCAGGTCTTTTTCTCCAAGATCCGTCTCGGTTTGGCCTCCTTAGTGCTGCATCATAACTCGCCGGCTCTGCGGATCTGTGTATGGCCATTACAGTCACTGGGATAAGTGATATGCTTTATTCCCTGAATACAATAACCTTAGGCGAGTTTTACGGTGAGCGTTTATGTATAACAGGAATCAAGTGTGAGGGTGACGACGTGTACGGTATGTAAATCATTAAGTGGAAAACTAAATACGTAAAACTAAATGTGGAGAGAAAAGAAATGGATGAATGTGAAAGAAAACGATGGCAGGTAAAGGTACAACAAAGCTCATCTTGGGTTGAATTGTAATGATTTAGGGTTAAGTCCCTTGGTGATTATGTGTGCGTGTGTATCCCTGGGTTCTCAGGACCGAGCAATCCCTTCCCATCCATTTCTGTGGGACTATGTAGATCCTCGTTTCTGTAACTCCTGAATAAAGGCTGTGAAAGAACAGGTGTTATAATACAAAAACAATCTTCATTTTAAACACAGCAGGGACAGGGAAGGGAAAAACTTGTTCTCACCTCCGATGATTTCATTCTTAACCTTCTGAAGCTCTTTTCTCACCTCCTCTAGCAGTTCCTAAAGAATCAGATAGACACATATAAACACACATCCATGGTAATGTCAAGGTTATAGGGTTGTCGAAATACAAAACTTTCAGTAGTCAGTACAAATGTCAATAACGCAGTAAAAACTAAAACGCTAAAGAACAAACTCCTTTATTTAAAGTCGGCGTGAAATGGCTTCTTAAACAAAATAAAAGTGTAAGGCTGGATTTGATTTTGCCCATCAGGAATGAATTAGATCGTTGAATCACTAGGGTTTGCTATTGCTGCGATCTCATTTGATTGACAGGTTGTTTGCACCAGTGAACATGTTTTAATGAACATGAATTAAAACATAAAATATGATGTGACAGATAAATCATTTAGAATTTCATGGTGACTTTAACAAATGTATCACCAGTAACTAATACCAGCCAATATTCACTTAATTAAATCAATTAAAAAAAAATAGTTTTACCCAAATAAACTGTATAAAAGTTTTTCGCAATTAAATAAATAGTTAATTGAGGTTTTTTTTTTCAAGTAAACCACCCTACAGCTTTTGGTTACCGAATGAATTTTGCAGTTCATTCGGACTCCTTTCACCCTGCATTGTTTCCCAGCACAATCAGTGGAAGACGTCACCGCCACCAGACTGCTCTCTCAACCACGTGGAACATAAATATCACTTCACCTAGCTTTTTTTCCTCACGTCCCCCAACCTCTACAACCGCTATTCACGCAATCTCTTCTCTGATGACGTTTACTGGCGTTCACTCACACGAGATCTCAGCAATAGCAAACCACAACCATCCAATCAATTCCCGATAGACAAACTCAAGACCGTTTTTTGTCTTTTCATTCAGCCATGCATCACAAATAGGGAAGAAAAAATGATCGTAACTTCAGTTCCATGCCGACCTTAAGAGAAAAATCAAGAGCAAGATCACACTTAATCATTTACGTTCTATGCATCCATTTTTTTATCCATTCATTGGATTAGTTTATCTCACAAATCCTTCAGGACAAACTCCCAAAAATGTACAATATTTGTTTTTCTTCAACAATCCTCATTGACTGGTCTTTACTGTAAAGGTGAGATTCCTAAGCTGGTGCCTCAAGTTAAAAGGAGGATAAACTCATCCGACACTCACCTTAAGTGATGTGACCAAAATTCATAATCTAACATATTTAATTAAATTAACAATTCACTCAACATAGTTAGTGTTTGATCAAAAACACAGTAAAACAGTAATATTGTGAAATAGTATTACAATTTAAAATAACTGTTTTCTATTTAAATTAGGGTTGGGCGATATACAGCTAGATATCTTGGTATTTTCTACTTTTTTCTATTTGGATAAAAAAAAGTTTGTCTTCATTTAAAACAAAAAAATTCACATCCTGCCCAATGTTGTCCTACAAACAATGTTCATATTTAAGGCAATGTTCATATTTAACTATGAAGGCTATGCTATATATTTTGTGTTAAAAGAGAAATAAATCAGAATTGTGAGACAAACACAATTGAGAGTTATAAAGTCAGAATTGTGAGATATAAATGGGAAATTATTACTTTTTTTCCTTGCAATTGTGAGTTTCTATCTCACAATGGAGAAAAATGGAGAATTGTGAGATAAAAATTCGTAATTACCTTTTTTATTTTTTAATCAAGTCTCAATAAATCACTGGTATTTTTGACATTCCCGTATGGCTAGCTATTCGTTTATTGACTTCAGTTCTGACCTGTTTAAGTCGTTCCATCTCTGACTCTCCTTCTCCACTGTCTTGCTCTGCTGATTGGTTAACAGTTTTCATCCTGAAAAGACAGAAAGACAAGTAATTAATAAAAGGAAATAGGGAAAAATAGGAGGGAAAAGGAAAAACAGAAAGGAGAATGCAACGGCCTGTACACCATCCCAAACGGCAATAGGCCAGCTTAAAAGAAGTCCAAAATGAGTTATTTAGAGGAAAACCCCAACATCAAAGTCTCATTCACTTCCATGGCTTCAACTGGAACAACGTCACTGCCAAAAAACTGCTGTTCACAAATACGACTGCAGTTCATTTCTATAGCTATGCATTTACTTTCAAAAAGTCGAAAGTGAATAACCATCCTTTTCCAATGTGAAAGAGGTTGTGGGCAATATTAGCAGGAAAAAAGCAAGGATACACACTTGAAAAAGTGATAATCTGTGCACCTTTGAACAATTTGTGGGTGTTAATTCTAATCTTGCATACTAATTAGTAATTTTATTTTATTTTTTGAATGCAGCAAAGTGATGCTGTGGTTTTAGAATTTAAGTCATGGATGTGGAGAGAGCTTTAATAGGGGTTCTTACACAGATCTGCTGGAAACAGGAGTAATAAAGTCAGTAACAATTGAGCCCCCTGTGGACAATGAGAGAATAGCAGCAGAATCAAAGCAATAAACCCAAGCCTGAAGATAAATGTAAAGAAGACCCTTAAATAAATCCTGTAATACTGTTGAAAAAAAACATGTAATACTGTGACAGTGTTGCACAGATCTACAGACACTACAGAAAGCCAAAGAGTTTTCCAAAGCCCATGAGTTTATAGATGGCAAAACCAGCAAAGATGAAGCAAAACAAGATCAGAAACTCAGATCCACTCCAGTCTCATGATGGGTCAAGTTAAGTCCAGTCTCCCTGAACAACCAACACTGTGTGTGTGTGTGAGTGTGTGTGTGTGTGTGTGTGTGTGTGTGTGTGTGTGTGTGTGTGTGTGTGTGTGTGTGTGTGTGTGTGTGTGTGTGTGTGTTAGACTAGTTAGAATCTATCCATACTTTGGTGACAAAATTGCTGACAATCTGTTTAGAAGTTACAAGTTAGCTAAGTCTGGTCACTATGATAACTAATGTAAACTGATTACTAATGCAGCGTCTCATTCCCTATTAAGGAATTATGTAACAGAAACATTTTATTAAAAAAAAATAATAATAATAAGGTTGTGTTTTTAGAAATTATAACTAGTTGTAAAATGAATAGAGGTCTATGCAATATTGGTATATTCCCATTAATACAACAGATTTATCGAGTACCATTTAAAAGTTTGAGAAATTAATATTTTTATTAAGCAAGGATGCATTAAAATTAGGGCTGTCAAAATGAATGTTTTAACGTCATGCAAGTAATATTTTCTATTTTAGACCCGCTTCAGACAGCACACCGACAGCAACGGACAAAAAAACTCTATGCAAACCGTTTTGTCGAGTATCCTCACAAGCAAGAGTTAAATGAGTTAAATGAAGTCTTAAATGAACGTAAAGATGCGTGTCAGATCCGCGTCATGTGCAGCAGCGGCAGGTCTTAAAGTGACAGTGGCCTAATAAACCTGCTGCTGTCTGTCATTAATGTTAAAAAAGAAAAGCATCCACTGCTCTTGACTGAATAACCTTTGTAGCTTTAATAAGGAGTATTCTATATTTAATTTATAATAGGCTTTGCAGTGAAGACAATGAATTGTTTGATAACTTTATTCAATTTCTGTATACTTCCTCCCTATTAGACATACCTTAAAAACCTTAAAGCACTGCTACCGTGAAGGATATTTTGACAGGGCAAGTAAAAATCTAAACTGGCTTGACTGGGCCAAGAGAAAAAAAATCCTTAGCGTTGAGCCTCGATATATTAAAGGCACAGTCAAATGTGACATTTATTATAATGGGTTTATGTGAAGATTGTTTCAAGTTCAAATAAAAGTTATTATATTTTTTCATTTTAAAATTGAAATCTTTCAAATATATTGTAAAGTTGAATGGCTACAACTGATTAATAGAGACATTAGCAGTATTGGTATCGATTATTCTGGCCTTCATTCAGATGCAAGTAAACAAATATTTAAAATATACTGTCTTTATGTTGTTTCTACATTAATTTGGAGATTAAATATTACAAATATTTTAAAAACTTTACTTGTTAGGTGCAATTAATCACGATTAATTTCAGAAAAATGTGTGATTAGTTCATTTTTTTAATAATTTGATAGCACTAATCAAAATGATTAAAAGTGGCAGTAATGACTAATAGACAGTACATTTCTATTTCGAAAAAAAGCTGATTTTTTAACTTACTATTCAAAGAATCCTGGAAAAAATATATTATAGTTTCTACAAAAATGTCAAGCAGTACAACTGTTTTTAACATTGATAATAAGAAATGTATGAAGCCCTTAATGGGACGTTCTCTTGAGAAACGTTTCATTCGCCATTACCAAACACAAAGTTTCTCGGGGGAATGTGAAACCGTTGCGAGAGAACGGTTTCAGGGGTTTCAGAACCCTTTACGGGCTCAGAAGAAATGTTTCTTCAGCATCAAATCAGCATATTGCATCAAGCATCAAATCAGCATAATGGCTGCTAAAATATCAGCTTTGGAGTAGTAAGGAATAAACTGCATTTTAAAATATTTTGAAATAGAAATGCATGCATTGCATGTTTAGGTAAATGTGTGTGTGAAAGCAGAGGAACCAGGCGCGCTGACAGTGTTAGACCATAACCACATGAGAGCTTACTGTAGTAAAAGTACCTGGTAAGTGGGCTAGTGGAAGAGGGCGATTCCAGACTTCTGGGTGCCGAGTTAGTCCTGTTTGAGACATGTACTGTATATATACTTCACTTTAAACTACAGTGCCCTATGGACAGTCACACTGTCCATACTCACTCAACAGCTGGAGTTCTTCAAACACCAGACTAACGGAGATTCAGTTCTGTTACATGATTTAGACAAAAGTTTTCAATTCAATATTCAATACAGTTCAATATGTGTCTCTAAATGAGTGTTTACCTGGGCATGGTGGCGGATTTTTCCCATGGTCTCCTAAAGTCTGTTAATGAAAAATCACGGATGAGAAAAGACTTGAGTATCTAAATGTCACAAATATCAATCACAAATGCATTGTATTCTTACCGCCTGGGCCTTGACTGTCGGAATCATCCTGAAGATCAACAGGTAAAGGAATAGAAACAGAGAGTCGAAATAAAGAGTGTTTCTACAGCATTCAGTAATAGTGATGGTGTTTCAAGTCTAACTCAATTTTACTTGCTTACATTTACAGTAATAGCAGCTATATTCCATCTCAAGTCTATGGACAATCTCTATACATCTTTTAAGACTTTTGCATGCACTTTAAATAGTTGATTTACAGGAAATTAAAAAAAAAAAATTGCAGGATTTTCAAAACCAGTTAAGCACAAACCCCGCCTCACAACCCATTTCATTGGTCAACTGAACACATAGTCTCCTGTTAAGAAAATTTCAGACTTTCAGAAAATTTTAGATGAATCTGATCCCGACAACCAGTAATGCTATCTATTAGAATATGCTACCAATGCTATACTAAGGTTATGGTTATGGTTTAGGGTAGCATTGTGTAGGCAATCAGGACTGTGACTGCCATAACTAATAAAATATTATCAGTGTGTTTGTGCTTAACTGTGGGAAAAATCATGCAAATGCTTTGTTTGGGAATTGACACATTTACCCATAATGAGCCTTAAAAGATAGAAGGTGTTCTTACATTACTGGGCTCTTCTGCTTTGGGAGGAGGCTTCTCTCCTTTATCGGTTGCTTTTCTCCTGTTTCAGCAGACATAATAGACAATAGTTTTTTAAAAATAAAAATCAAGTCAAGTCAAGTCAAGTCAAGTTTATTTATATAGCGCTTTTCACAACACAGGTTGTATCAAAGCAGCTTCACAGTAATAAATTAGAACAATACATCAATGTTTGTTTCTAGTGGAACGTCTACGTTCGGTAATGCTGATCAATAGTATCGTTGATTGATTAATTCAATTAAATATCCCCAAATATCCCCAACTGAGCAAGCCAAAGGCAACAGTGGCAAGGAACCGAAAAACTCCATCAGGTGACCTAATGGAGAAAAAAAAAAAACCTTGGGAGAACCCGGGCTCAGTCGGGGGCCAGTTCTCCTCTGGCGTTTATGAACTAGAGGTCGGATTTAACTGTAGGATTAAAAGTATTATATGAATGCCTGGCTGAAGAGATGCGTCTTTAATCTAGTTTTAAACTGGGAGAGCGAGTCTGAGCAACGAACAGTATCCGGAAGACTATTCCAGAGTTTTGGTGCTAAATGTGAAAATGCTCTCCCTCCTTTGGTGGATCTGGATATCCTAGGTATGACCAAAAGCCTCGAATTTAGTGACCTTAAAGAGCGCGATGGATTATAGGGCGATAGAAGATCGGTTAAATAGACTGGAGCTAAGCCGTTTAGGGCTTTATAAGTCAGTAGCAATACCTTGTAATTAATACGGGACTTTATAGGTAACCAATGTAGGGATGATAAAATCGGTGTTATATGATCATATTTTCTTGATCTAGTTAGAACTCTAGCGGCGGCATTTTGGACTAACTGTAGCTTGTTTATTAAGGATGCAGGACAACCGGCTAATAACGCATTACAGTAATCTAGTCTCGAGGTCATGAATGCATGAACTAACTTTTCTGCGTCAGAAACTGATAGCATATTACGTAGCTTAGCAATGTTTCTAAGGTGGAAAAAGGCTGTTCTTGTAACATATGAAATATGATTTTCAAAAGACAGGTTGCAGTCTAATATAACACCCAGGTCTTTTACTGTAGAGGATGAAGTAACAGGACATCCTACTATGTTAAAGTTGTATTGTGAGAGGTTTTGTGGGTGGTTTTTTGAACCGATAAGTAGTACCTCTGTCTTGTCTGGATTTAATAAAAGAAAATTATGCGTCATCCAATCTTTTATATCTTTAACACACTCTGTCAATTTGGATAATTTAGCGTTTTCATCTGGCCGTGATGAAATATAGATTTGAGTGTCATCAGCATAACAATGGAAACTAATTCCATGTTTCCTTATAATATTTCCAAGTGGTAGCATATATATTGAGAATAATAGAGGGCCTAACACAGATCCCTGCGGCACTCCATAGTTTACTGGAGTTATGATAGATTTTTCTCCATTTAAATAAACAAAATGGTAGCGGTCAGATAAATACGATCTAAACCAGCTTAATGCTTGTCCTTGAACACCAGTATAATTTTGTAGTCGATCTAAGAGTATTGTATGATCTATAGTATCGAACGCAGCACTAAGATCAAGTAAAACTAATATTGAGATACAGCCTTGGTCAGAAGCTAAAAGTAAATCATTTGTGATTTTAACGAGCGCAGTTTCAGTGCTATGATGCGGCCTGAATCCAGACTGAAACTTTTCATAGGTGTCATTTTCTTGTAAGAAAGAGCCCAGTTGAGCGGACACAACTTTTTCTAGTATTTTAGACATAAAAGGTAGATTTGAAATGGGTCTATAATTTACTAGATTATTTGGATCTAATTGTGGTTTCTTAATGAGAGGTTTTATAACTGCCAGTTTAAATGTTCTTGGAACATGACCTAAAGATAAAGACGAGTTAATAATATTGAGGAGAGGCTCTTCCACTACAGGTAACACTTCTTTCAATAGTTTAGTTGGTATGGGATCTAATAAACATGTTGTTGTTTTAGAGGAAATGATAAATTTATTTAACTCTTTTTGTTCTATAGTTGAAAAGCACTGTAATTGTTCTTTCGGCGTGATAATTGAGGCTGAATTATAAGGCGCGATTGAGGATTGAACGTTTACAATTGTGGTTCTGATGTTTTCTATTTTCTCAGTGAAGAACTTCATGAAATCATTACTACTAAACTGTAATGGAATACTTTGTTCAGGAGACATCTGTTTATTTGTTAGTCTCGCCACAGTGTTAAATAAGAACTTAGGATTGTTATGGTTGTTTTCTATTAGTTTGCGTAGATGCTCAGCCCTGGCCGCTTTTAGGGCCTTTTTATAACGTGACATACTGTCTTTCCATGCGATTCTAAAGACCTCTAAGTTGGTTTGTTTCCATTTACGCTCTAAATTACGGGTTTCTCTCTTTAGAACACGCGTAGTACTGTTGTACCATGGTGCTTTACTTTTCTCTCTGACCTTTTTTAATCTAATGGGCGCAACAATATCCAATGATCCAGAGAGAATGGTGCTCATAGTGCTAGTTAATTCCTCAAGTTCATCTGTTTGTTTGGGTTCACTGAGCAGCTGAGACAGATCCGATAAGCTGTTTGAAAAATTATCTATGGTGGATGGAAGGATTGTTCTGCCTAATCAATAACGCGGCGCAGCATGATATATTACAGGAGTACGTAATATGCAAGTTACCATGTAATGGTCAGTGACATCGTCACTTTGTGGAATGATATCTATATCGGTTGGATCGGTTCCATGTGATATAATTAAATCGAGTGTATGATTAAATCGATGAGTCGGTCCGGTAATGTTTTGCTTGACCCCAAAGGAGTTTAATAAATCTGTAAACGCAGCCCCTAACGCATCATTTTGATTATCTACATGGATATTAAAGTCTCCAACAATTAATGCTTTATCGAAGTTAACTAATAGGTCTGAGAGAAAATCTGCAAACTCTTTTAGGAAATCAGCGTAAGGCCCAGGCGGTCTATATACGGTAGCCAAGGCTAGAGATAATAGGGATGTTTTTCGAACATCTAAGAGCGTAACATTTAGTACAAGTACTTCAAATGAAATAAACTTATAACCCGTTTTCTGAGTAACATTGAGAAAATCTCTATAGATTGTTGCAACACCGCCGCCACGACCATTCAGACGGAGCTCGTGCTTATAGGAGTATCCTGATGGAGTAGACTCATTTAAACCGAAATAATCATTTGGTTTAAGCCAGGTTTCAGTAAGGCAAAGTACATCGAAGCTATTATCTGTGACTATTTCATTTACAATAACTGCCTTAGGTGTGAGTGATCTAATGTTTAGAAGACCTAGCTTTAAAAATTGTTTTTGATTACCAATAGCAACATTTTCTGGTTTAATAACAATTAGATTTTTTCTAGATCCTGCAGTAGATTTATGATTTGATCTCACTAAACGAGGAATAGACACAGTTTCTATGCAATGTTCTACACTATTTATATCAGTTAAATTGGTGCAGCAGAGACTATGATTTGGACTTTTGTTTACTAGTCAAAAGGTATTTAACATTTTGGAGATGTTATCTGACAGAAGATCCGATCCGAATCTGCTTGGGTGTAAGCCATCAGCACGGTAAAGCCTAGGACGCTCCCAAAACAGATTCCAATTATTTACAAAGAGAAGTTTCTGCTCATTGCACCATGACATTAACCATTCATTAAGCGCAAATAATCTACTAAACTTTTCATGACCTAGTCGATACGTGGGAAGCGGTCCTGACACAATAATCGTTATATCAGGCGATGTGCTGCGTACCGTATCGATCAGATTCCTGAAGTCTTTCTTCAAAACCTCCGTTTGGCGCAGTCTGATGTCGGCCCCTCCCGCGTGCAGGACAACGGTTCCGACGCGCTCGTTCAGAATCTCGGGAACGTGAGCAGCGATTTCAGAAACACGAGCACCAGGAAAGCAGTGACTATGCACCTTACTTTTATTTAACGTAGCGTGTACGTGTCGAACGATGGAATCGCCGATGATCACAGCATCGCGTTCTGTTTCGCGAAGAGGGGAGAAGCGGTTTTGTGTGGTTATCTCGAAAACCGGGAGGGTCGGAGAGAGTTTTCTTGGTCTAGACCTGACTCGCGACTTCCGCTGCGGAAAAATCCAGGCTTCGTGATGGCATGTTGGAGCCGGAGTGAACGAGACCATGGCTGATCGCGACCTCGACGTTCGGGACCGATGTTGAGGAACGCACGGAGTAGACGAGGTCGGAGTCAGCGGGTTAGTAACATTAATCTCTGATTTGTGTGCCTCGGCACGTGATGTTTCGAGAGCCAAACGCCGGTCTATCAGCTCGGCTTTTCTTACTAAAAGGTCGTGGATCTGTTTCTCAACAGCTTCCAGCTCAGACTGCACCGCGTGCAGCTCAAATGTGTCCTCACCTGCACCAAAAGGTAGACTACTTACATTTGATATATTCGCCATTTTAACAGATGGACAGTAAGTTAAGTTAGCAACGACGCTACCAGTGGTGCTATCAATATTAATACTAATTTATGGCTTAAGTCTTGGATATAATCCGTCTTTTCAGTGGTACGGGTGTAGAGTAGACGCACGATAGGCGAAAAAATGTTTGTTTGTAACTTAAATGAGTGCGGAGAAGACGCGTTCAGCCGTGATCCACGGACGTAACCTATAAGAGTATCCAGCGTTGGATCACTAGGCTTGAGACGCGTCTACTCAACAATCCGCGTTATAACTATGAGGTGAGGAAAAGTAGAAAATGTTCGTTGTAAGTGAGTTTAAAGAGAAATCAAGAATTATAAATCAATCGATGGAGCTCCAAAGACAACAACGCGCTCAGACGCGACGCATGCGCATTCGAAACAGGAAGTTCAAAATCAGTCAAATAGTCAAAATCAAAAATAAAAATCAGTCATTTACAATAGATTTCAACACACAAGCCAAAGAAATATCATGGGTTATTTACAACTTAATATCTATAGATAGCATTAGTAGCAAGTCTGTAAAATAAAATGAAAGAAGCATTAACAGTAATAAATTTGGTGCAAGGATGAATTACTTGAATTAAAGGCACACTATGCAGCTTTCCGTTTTTGTCAAACAGCGACCCCTAGAGTCGCTGTGGAGTACTTGTATTTAATGTTACTGTCGTAAATAACACTCGCGCAGAGCCGTCGCTGCACTCACGGCCTGATCCCTTCCGCCCTCTATACCGGTACCGGTTCAGTCGGATGGAAGCTGTAATGAGTGGAAATAAGGTGTGGCCCCTTTAAGAGCTGCGCGCGCCCTGTTGAACTGTCGGCAGTCTGTGTTGTATGTGCACCTCGAACACCCCGTGTATGCGGGTTATTTCAGTTTGATGCTCGTTTTGAACCGCGAGAGGCGTCAAACCTTACGCTACAGCTACATCCTACATCATACATCGTCAAGTGTTACTCTTCTGGCGTAAGTCGACTTGCGTAGGCCGGACCTATATATTTTAGTCGATAAAGTTTTAAATATGGATATTTTTCTTACGAATGCATCGCTTCACTTCAGAAGGCCTATATTAACCCCCCAGAGCCGTGTGGAGGACTTTTATCATGGATGGATGCACTTTGATGGACTTCAGCCATTTATGGCGCTTTTCCACTGCATGGTACGGCTCGGTTCGGCTCGGTACGGTTCGACTCGGCGCGGAACGGTTCGGCTCGCTTCGCTTTTCCACTGCGTGGTACGACTCGACTCGTTACGGCACGGTTCGGCTCGCTTTAGCTCGTTTGCTTTTCCACTGCAGTTAGTAGGCTACCGCTTCAAAGTGGGTGGGACTGATCGTTATAGTTGCCGTCTCTACTACCATGACATCATATTAAATGCGAATTTTTCATTCCGTGTTTCCCCATCCACTCCTCGACAACTGACGAGAGGAACGTCTGCACCTCGTCCACTGACCACGATTCAGCCATTTCTTTTTTGTTTATAATCTTTTTTTGAAGCAAATACTTTAAAAACAGGTTGGCTGTTGTCTACTGGCTATTTAAATCTAACGGGTTAAGTGTCTCGTGTTGTAAATACAATGACGCTGGTAGAGATGATTCTGTCTGACCAATCAGTGATCTGCAGTGTTTTCACGTCACATTTTAGTATCGGTACGGTACGCTTGGAACCTCAACAGAGGTGGTACCATTTAAAGCGAGCCGAAGCAAGCCGTACCGTACCGTACCATGCAGTGGAAATGCGCCAGTAGTGAGCCGTACTGAACCGAGCCGTACCGTACCATGCAGTGGAAATGCGCCAGTAGTGAGCCGTACTGAACCGAGCCGTACCGTACCATGCAGTGGAAATGCGCCAAAGCGTGCCGTACCGAACTGAGCCGTACCGTACCATGCAGTGGAAAAGCGCCATTACTGTCATTATAAAGCTTGAAAAAGCCAGGACATTTTTTAATATAACTCCAATTGTATTCGTCTGAAAGAATAATGTCATATACACCTAGGATGGCTTGAGGGTGAGTAAATTATGGGCTAATTTTCATTTTTGGGTGAACTAACCCTTTAAGAGGGCATTTGTCAATTTACCCTAATAAATTAAATATTTATTTATACAAATATCGCTCGTCTCAAAATATTTGTATATATAGGCCTTGCATATTTTGCAAGAAACTTATATAGTTTCTACAGATATAATCAACAACTTTAAATGAATTGTTTTATATTTCTCCATTGTTTTTTGTCTCCATTGTAATTCGCAATGCTTGATGGGATTGTTGTTATTTCCCTCATTATAGCCGTTAAGTATACAGTCTTGCACCTTTTTTTTTGTCTAAATTTCAGATACTTTTTGATTTTTTTCAAATCAAAGTTTGTGATGTTATGATTCACATCATAGCTGGTTGGCTTAGTTCATGGCTTATTATAATGCTTTAACAAAAACTTTAAAATCCCTATGGGAAAAAATAAATAGAAAAATACTTCCCGAACCAGTGCTGGCGACGCACTAATGCACTCAATAAAGCTGAGTTCTGCACCTCGAATTACAGGAATTATGTCAGTAATGCAGAACAAGAAGTTCATCCACCTAGTCATGCCTCTTCACAGCTCAAATATGAAATATTTTTGTAATGAGCAATTAATTTAATGAGCAAATCATGTAAGTGCTTCACATTGCTGCTATTAAAGCCTCCAGCACCCTTTACATTTCAAGGTCATTACGAAAGTACTTCGATTAACAGCCATTTTGGAAACACCCCAGGCTGTTATTTTCTAATTACACAAGAACATCTTTCAGGTTGATCAGGGAAAGACAAAAAATTCCAAAACCAACTAACAAGACTAAATTGCAATAATGTAATCTATCTGTTTAGTACTACAGTATGTGGTCATTTTATGCATTTGAAATTAATTCAGAAACTGAGAATCTGTTCTTATTTATTTCCACCTTTAAATAAATAAAAAATACCAGAACCAAATGTCTTTTGGTTCTTGAACATGTAGAATCGAATCGGTGGAACAACACTTCTACTGAATCTATGGAGCGAAACATACAGTGCAACCAGTGCCGAATAAATCAGTCTGATACTTATTTTGTAAGTCAAAAACAAAGTGTGAGGAGTGCAGCCCAGTTCAAACGACTCTTATGAGCTGGTGAAATACTGAAATGAATGAAAGAAATACTGTTACTACATTTTTGTATGTTTAATATTTTTATTATGTATTTATTGTATTATGTGTCCGTATGTAGTTAGAACAAATGACTGGATTGCATTTATGGCGCCTCTAAAAAGGTCTGTTAAAAGTGATTAAATGTATCTGTAAACAGATACCTTTTGAAAGAGCTATATAGTATTTATTTCTAATTTGTTATCTATTGCTCAAATGTGAAATGAATGAATCAGTTGCTAACAGATTGCTGATGGAGGTAAATACAAATGCAATTTTCAAAAACAAAACAGAAGCATTTTTAACAGAACTGCTAAGGAACTGCTAAATAAATGGAATCGGATGGAATCGGACCAAATGGAATAAAATGGAGTCAGGGGAGCCTTTGAAGATTAGCAAAATAAACACAAGTTAGCGTAAGAGCACTGCCGAGAAATGGATGTCAATGGAGGAGAGGCTTCAGTACACTGAACAGCCAATCGGCTATTCTTCAACATATTTTCCATTAAATATTCAGTTTGGATTGATCGTTTTGCGACAGGTAGGATTCTGTTTTGCTATTAATATCCGCAAACAGCAACTCAGTGACGTTGAAGCAATATTGTGTTTGGTTATTAAAAGGCACATGTGATCCAGGTTGGCCTCTGTTTCATCTCATGGTAGAGCAGTAGAGTTTGATATCTTTCCATTTGAGAGAATCTGACAGCTCAGTTTCTGCCCTTTTTTACAATCTGAGATAGAGCTGATTATATTGTTATATTATATTATACTCACAATTATATTGGTCAATTTTGTATTGTAATCACGATTATTTAACACGATTAGAAGTGAGCGACATGACCAAAATCGTATATGAGCTTGCATATCTTACATAATCTTTTCACGATAGCGATATACATCAAGTATATTTTGTTGGAAATTTGGTTCACGACAGTCACATTAAATGATTTGGCTGATTCGGACGTTAAGGTGGGGAGAAAGTGCACTGCTTTAAAGGAAAGGAACTGAATGTGGCAGAATAATCGGTTTATCTCAATTACCATGTTATCATAATCGTTGGAGGCCCAAATTAAAATCGAAACTTAAATTCAATTAATCGCACAACCATAATCTGAGGGACGATCTGAAATTATCGTGGTAACCGAGCCTGCTACTCATGCATCAAATCATCATTAAGCTGTAAAAAATGTGAAAAATTCCGTCAAACTCCTTAAAACTGAGACATGTTCCACTGTTAATGGGGGGATATGTTTGTGATCTTCACATTTACCGTATGCTTTTTTCTAATTTTTTTTTTTTTACTGACCGTCGTGCTAGAATTGCGCTCATCTCTCCCATCAGGCCTCCTCCTCCTCCTCCTCCGCTGGGCAGAGATACACTGCTGCGACTGCTGTCTGCTTTAGGAGCTGCCGCCACACTGACTGCAGCACTGCCTCCTCCAGCAGCAGCAGCAGCCTCATCCTGCAGGGGGAAGCACTGAGTCAATAACAGCAGATAGCCATGAATATGTGTGCAAAATGGGTAACACTTTATTTCACAGTGTCCCTGTTACGCATGTCACATGTACTTACCATAGTGATAACAGTAAATTAGGCATGATTACATGCAACTAACCCTCAACCAAACCCTAATCCTACCCTAACCCTATAGTAAGTACATGTAATTGCTTAATATTACTCAGTTCTTAAATATAGAATTACACTGTTACACCGCAAAATGTTATAGGAGTTCAGTCTCAACATTTAAACTACTGAACAAACTGAATAACATTTGTTTGTAATTTCACCTTTGTGAATGGATGTCTTTTTTCATTATTCATCATTTCACTGTCTTCATAAAGTTCCACCGGGGGAACATTAAGGCCTGTTCACACCAAGAACGATAACTATAAAGATAATTATATTAGCATCCACACTGATGCACCCATAAAGTTCTATTTATTATAAGAGTGCGCTGCGGTTACGTCATCTGCCGCTTTAAATGCTTTAGCTCATCAAAGTGGAGTGGATTCTGATTGGCTGTCAATGTTTTTGTCATTCATCAGCTGGAAAAAATAAAAGGTTCTAAAAGTGAATCCAACAATATCGTTCCTCTGAGTCATTATCATTATAGTTGTGGTGTGGACTTCCCTATTCTCATTCAATTAGAACAACTATTAAAACTTTATAGTTATCGCAATAGTTACCATTCTTGGTGTGAACGAGCCTTTATGCTCTTATTTCACAACTGACTTTGTATGTGATTGGTTCAATTCAATTTACTTTTATTTGTATAGCGCTTTTCACTATACACATCGTTTACAAAAGCAGCTTTACAGAAAGCTCAGACAGAAAAAAAGCTGTTATGAGAGGTAACTGTCTAATTTATGTATTTCAGAAATGTACATATACAAAATCACAGTTAGCGAAAAATGTATTTAACTTAAACAACTTAATAATTTAAGGAAGAAACAATGAGCTCATTCAAGAAATGAATACTTGTTTGTTAACAAATGGAAAAATGTAGCATTGGTGCATGTTGATTCAGAGTTGGTTGTCAACTTCTACCCTATTTCTACTGTCTATATAATTTTTGTAAACCTTTAGTGCAAGTTTTAGATTTGCCAGTAATTTATTTTCTGTTACTCTATTTTCTACTTCAACTTAATACACATTCCTGGTCTTTCAATTGCGCATGCATGATTCACAAGGGCACGTTATTCCACGAAAAAAAAAAAATTGTATCATTAAAATGTGATAACCTTCTAGTCCTCTGAAAGGAATTTCATTTTCGGGTGACTCCACCAAGGCCATAAATAATGTTACAAGGATGTGATACATTATTTCAACCTCTGGAAATTCTCTTATTGTGATTCTCATGTCACTCATTGTCTCACCTTGGCCACTTTGCGCAGTTTGGCAGCTGCCAGAGCAGCAGCGAGACCCCCGCCACCTGCTCCTCCTTCCCCACCTCCACCTCCTCCAGAAGAGGGCAGTGGAGGAGCAGGTGGAGGTGGAGCTCCTCCTCCTCCCATGGGGGGAGGCCCAGGTGGTGGGGGGGGTCCAGACGGAGGGGGC
Source organism: Scardinius erythrophthalmus (assembly GCF_964197995.2). Taxonomy (NCBI): domain Eukaryota; kingdom Metazoa; phylum Chordata; class Actinopteri; order Cypriniformes; family Leuciscidae; genus Scardinius; species Scardinius erythrophthalmus. Next base: position 39,890,580 of record NC_138228.1, read on the forward strand.
CCAGGGGGAGGTGGGGGTCCAGGGGGAGCCGGAGGGCCTCCAGGGGCCAGTGGTGGTGGAGGAGGAATGACTACTGTAGAACAAAAGCACATCATTTACACACACATACAACAAATTACGTATTAATTAAATATGTATAAGCTCAGAAATGGGGACAGACAGGTTAGGTTTGTAGGGGTGTGAATCATCACTGGTCAATGAATGCAAACAGTCAGAAATACGAACTCCCTTTTTATTTTATCTGCTCCATGAAAGTACACAACTTAAGTCTGAACACAACAGACGACAGGAGCATTTAGAACTAATAAACACTAGTAAATACTAAAAACGCATGTAACTGTGTACTTGTGTAGTGTACTTAAGTTACAATAGCGCTCACACACACACGCGCACACACACTCAGAAGACAGCAATAATCGATACACAGAGTTTCTTCGTTGAGGTGAAACACTTTCTACTGACCTGAAGCTGCTTGCCGTTCTCTTTCCTGTCGTTCTCTTTCTTGTCGTTCTCTTTCTTGTCTTTCTCTTTCCTGTCTCTCCCTCTCAAGCTGCTCCAACCTCTGCTGTTCCAATCTGCAGGGGGAAAACGTGAAGAAGGCATTGCAATTATTTTGGCAAATACTGCGATTTTAATGAGTCAATAAGCGAATAATTAAATCGTGAAAAATGTCAAATTAAAATAAATTCAAAAGAAAACCAATAAAACATTATGAAATAATATGAATATAATACATTCTTCCAAATGAAAGCCGAATCGAAACAGAAATATCGATTAATCGTCCACATTACGTACATCCAAGTGTAACGGATTATCAAAAAAGAAAAAATATAGGGTTGGTTCTATGCATTGGTTGTTGAGATGAACAAGAGCTTTCAGGGTCAGGGTTTAAGCGGACTAAATGACTGGAGAAAACATACATACGTCACCAGATTGTTCTGTCAATTTCCATCCGGAAGATCCAGTAATGACATTTTGTTTTTAAATAAAACATATACACAAATAACTGTTCACAATAAAACCTATAACATGCATTTAGAAAAGGCATAGGGTGAAATAGATCTTTATTTGACACTGTTGCCAATGCAGTCACTGGGTTGAATCAGTGGGATGCAATTATTTGGTGGGTTGGCATATTTTGAATCGTTCTGAGAACTCTTAAATGAGCCTGTATATATAAAACACTTTAAACACGCAACATGCATGCAAACTTACACAAATAAACATACATACTCTTTGAGGCACTTACGAGACTGCAATGCCAAGTTTCATGTTAAGCCATTCAAAACATTTCAGTCAAGTCAAGACATGACTCATGAGTCAACAGGCTCCATGTAAAGTCTTTTTCAAGGTAACCATAACAACAGACATACAGAGAGAGAGATATGAGCAAGCGAGCGAGAGAGAGAGAGAGAGAGAGAGAGAGAGAGAGAGAGAGAGAGAGAGAGAGAGAGAGAGAGAGAGAGAGAGAGAGAGAGAGAGAGAGAGAGAGAGAGAGAGAGAGAGAGAGAGAGAGAGAGAGAGAGAGAGAGAGAGAGAGAATGTTCTGGAATTACAGTCTCATTCCAGAGTTTTCCTCTGCTGGCAGGGATATTGTCTCTTGAATGTTCTTATTAATTTAAAACACTATTAATTACCACTATAAAATTGCTTTAAAAATCATTCACTGTACAATTTCCCTATGATGTCAATGTGGACTGCCACAAACTTTTCTGCCACAAATATTTGTTCAAATAATGGCACAGTAACCTAAAATAGCTGTGCAGTAGTTATAAAAAGACGTCCATGAACAATTTAAATTGAGCCGGAATTAAACCAGAGCTGTGGCATAACGGCTATCAGAATTAGTTGAGCTTTACTGCTCATGTGGGCAATGCAAGTTCGAGTCTGGCTCACATAATTTCCAAATCTGTCAACTCACCATTATTTGTATAGCGCTTTATACAATACAGATTGCTTCAAAGCAGCTTTACAGTGATAAAAAGTAAAATAATGATTCAATGACACAAACAAGATTTCAATTCTGCTGTAAAGCAGCTCTAAAAAGACAACAGTAAACAGTACTCAGTTGAAATCAGTTCAGTGTTGATTCAGTTTGGTTTAATAACTGTGTAAAGTTCACTAATAATGTAATAATTCAGTTCAGTTCATCTAGAAAACAGCTCTGGTGATGTCATTGTCCAGCTCAGTTCAGTTGTCATCCAATAGCATCAGTGCATTTAGTAAATAATATTGCTGAATATTAAGTGTCCCCAACAAGATTTTAAGTTTAAAAAGACACAAATGTTTCATTTTTTTACCCTGTAGTATCCAGAAAGAAGAAGAGGATTTAAATGTCAGAAGACCTGACCCGACTTTTGCCCCATCACTTCAGGGGCTCACGGAAAGCTAAAGACTTGAGCGTTAATACCAGTAAATCCCTTGAGAGTGTGTGCTTGTTTCTGTGTGTGTGTGTGTGTGTGTGTGTGTGTGTGTGTGTGTGTGTGTGTGTGCATCTGTAAATGAGGTTAAAGACTGACCAAGGAAACAGCGAACAAAAACAAAATCACTTAATGAAAATACTGATAAAATAAAACCTGTCAAATTCTTTGTTACACACACAACAACAAATAAGTTTGTACCTCTTCTGTTGTTCCAGCTCTTCTGGTGATGGTCCATTGGACACGGGCCGTGTGGGGAAACCTAATGACAATAATGCAGTTGTAAAAGGTTGTGTTGAACAGATACGCCCTGTCACAATGGGGTGTAAATGTGAGTATACGTTACCTCCATCAGGGATGGTGCTGAGGATATCGAGCGCGTGCATCATGCCATTGGCGAACAGCGCTGCATCTTCCTTGCTGCCAAAATTCAGTCCCCACACCTGCCGAGCGTCCCGCCATTGGTGGAAGTTTGGCGTGGCCTGATTATATTTTAATCCCTTTACAATTGGACAATTCATCACAACCTGTACAAGAAAAAACACAAATGTCTAAATGTAAATTAAGCCATAAATGCACACAAGTATAAACTGTAGTTTATTGGAGAAGATAAATATTCATGCATATTCATGCATAACCTATGTGACGATTATTTTTTAAATGCAATTCATTATAGACTATTACTTAAATACACTTCTTTTATGATGAACATATCTTACATTTCTGAATGATATATTTTTTGAAACTTTTGTAGGGCTCTTTTTTGTTGTCAAGTTGATGCAATTGTACTGAGAGTTAAAGGGATATTTCACCCAAAATTGAAAATTACCCCATGACTTACACACCCTCAAGCCATCCTAGGTGTAAATGACTTTCTTCTTTCAGACAAAATACATTTGGAGTTATGTTAAAAAATGTCCTGGCTCTTCCAAGCTTTATAATGGGAGTGAATAGCGGTCCTGATTTTGAAGCTCAAAAAAGTGCATCCATCCATTATAAAAGAACTCCGATGGGTTTGGGTTTGAAGCGATGGGTTTGTGTAAGAAAAATGTCCATTTTTAAAACTTTATAAACTAAAATAACTAGCCATATGCATCGATTTACGGTGAAAGAGTGACCTCTGACCCGACAGTTGAGATTTGAAAAATATTTCTCAAAAAAATTCCTGAAAAATCAGGACGCATTCAACTGAACAACTGAAGTAACCAAAATGCAAGGTTCTCAAAGAGAGTTTCGAGAAACAAAAAAACAAATTTTTATTGAAGATACGAAAATGTGAATAACCCTTAAAAAAGACTGATATATGCAATTGAAAAAACTGACTGCCATGGATTGTAGGCCTATGACAAACATACATTAAACCATATGAAACAATAATCATCTCTAAATTCACTTTTCTAATAAAGAATTCACTCGTCTGCCACCATAAATAATTTATCCTAAATGATCTACATTTGGGTGCTTTTATTTCAGTTAATATCAATATATGATTTTTTGCAATTATTTAAACTGTTTTAATGAATCCAAGAATGAATCCAGCATAAATACAAAGACTACATGTCCAAGAACATGGTACATGCGTTTTAAACAAGATCTAGATTCACATATATTTAAATGCACCAAATGATTTGCTCATACTCAAAGTAGTTCAACCCCAAAGTGTCAGATTTGTAAACTTATTTGTATATTCCAGAAAGAATATATGCTTTTTTAACAGAATGTCCACGAGGGGGCTCTACCGCTGCAGGGCACATGAGTGTGTGTGTGTGTGTGTGTGTGTGTGTGTGTGTGTTTGTGTGCGTGTTTGTGTATGTGTGTGTGTTTCAGGGATTCTAATATAAGAATTAGAATAAGAATACTAAGAATAGTAATACCAGAAATCTTTGACCTTGTGGAGATATTTTTTGGTCCCCATGGAGAAATCAGCTTGTAAATAATACTAAATGATGTCTTTTCGAGATGTAAAAATGCAGAAAGTTTTCTGTGCTGGGTAGGTTTAGGGTTAGGAGACTGGAAATACATTTTGTACAGTATAAAAATCATTCTATGGAAAGTCCCCATAAAACATGGAGACCTGTGTGTGTGCGCGCGCGCACGTGTGTGTGTGTGTGTGTGTGTGTGTGTGTGTGTGTGTGTGTGTGTGTGTGTGTGTGTGTGTGTGTGTGTGTGTGTTCGTTCGTCTTCAGTGAATGTGCTGACACTTAGTTTCTCTGTTTGTATTACAATCATGAATTCCACAAAGCAGAGCGGCGGAGAAAAAAGGGAAGAGAGAGAAGAAAAGACGAAAATGACCAAAAAAGCTCAACATGCCATCCACACAGAAGCACCGTCATAAAAATACACATAAACCAACTAAGAAAGCAGACACCTCTGAGAAACAGTGACGGAAAGAGATAAAAGTCACTGAGTCATTCAGACAAAGAAAAATGAGTTTGAGGAATCAGACAGATGGACTGTGGAGAGGTAGAGACATGGGAATGGGGGAGGAGGGCCTAACTGGCACAGGAAATGGTTTGGCTATCTTACAGGAAACAACAACACTACTTTAGTAGTCATCTCTGGAGAGCATTCGTGTCTGTGCGTATAGAGGGCGACCGAGCTGGGAGGAGGAAGAGAGAACTCAAGATAGAGGGATACAGGTGATGGATGGACTGTAAAACTGGGAAATAGACTAATTATTTCCATTCCGTCAGTTAGAGGAATATTTCACCCAAAAATTAATTATGGGTCATCAGGTGACAGACGCGTTTAGTAGAATGTCCAGGCTGCTCTTTTCTATTTGATAAAAGTGGATGGATATATACAAACGCATGCATTTTCTATTGACCACCAATAATCCTGTAAATAAATAACTGCAATTTTCTTTCAATTAATTCTTCCCTCTGTAACAGATGCAAAGATCAACCACATATAAGGTACAGAATGTATTGGATCCAACAATATTAATAATGCCATTCATTTTAATACTGAAAATTATGACTGAGTATGCTTCCCTGAGGTACTCCAAGTTCTTGTTTGGGTAAATTTGATAGTGTTTCCTATTTGGACTCTGCGATATCTACTAGCCAAAAAGTTGGAGATGAAGATGCAGACAAAATGATTATTTGCCGTCCTTTCCATGGTTTTACAAAGGCTACTGGTAAGAGCAGCCGGCAGAGTGTTATGTGGATTAGTATGATCTTTTCCTGGTTTAGGCACAGGAATTACTGTTGCTTCTTTTCAAGATGATGGTATTTTACCAGACGTTGTCAAATATGTTTAAACTTAAATAAACTACCTATACAAGTAGTTATGTCTCTTTGTATTAATTTGTCCTGTTATTGACGTAATGCGCGTCATTGACAAAATGCGCAACCAGATGTTCGAATAGTTTGAATATAAGCTATGTGTTTTTTTTTAGAGGGAATATTCGAAGGTCATTTCTGAGTAATTTTGACAGCCCTAATGAGTATTGTCGCTAGTGACCGACAACAAAGAATCGAAGAGACAGCTATAGCTGCCCTGCTGGAGTTATGTCGTATGCCGGTGGAGCAATGTGGCGACATATAATACATAATACATGGTTTTATTTTAAAAAAGGAGCTTTACACACAACCTTATCAGAGCTAATGATAATGACCTGTATTGTTATACATTTATGTAGTCTTGATTAAGGTGTGTACAGTGGTTTTACATTTAAAAGTAGTGCTGGGCGGTTTACCGGTTCATACCGAATACCGGTGTTTATTTTTGTTACGATATGAATTTTTAATATACCGCAATACCGGTGTATGTCGCTTTAATCGGAACGCGGCGCTGCGCGACACAGTCTCACCCCTCATTTACAACACACGTTTGCGGCGCATTACAGCTGCGACAAGGTTTTATTCCGTCCTCCACGCGGTGTGTCAAAATAGACTAGGCGCCTATATTTAGCGAAGCGGCGCGGAGAGCCGCTTCTGGGAAGCTTCGATCTGAAACACAAGCATTGACTAGAATGGGCACGAGTCGTGTGGGGGTGAGAGTGTCTTTTTTTCTCGCGGCGCGCGTTTTTATACTGTATTAACGTATCTGAAGTGAACTGACGGTCTTTAAAAGTTTCTTTGGTATTACGATTGAATATTTCTTTATCTTTCCTGATAAAGCAGTGTTTATGAGCGTTGCTGCTTTGTGTACAGCCGTTTGCTACCGGGGAAACCACTGTTTCTGCCGCTCCTAAAGCGCGTCCTGCTGGCACCTCTTTGTAAACAGCCTTGCAAACCTGTATTATTAATATTAGTGTGGATTTTTTCTATAATATTCACTCATGACAATAAAATAGGGCATTATAAGTAAATCTACTCCAGTATTTCCTCTCTCACTCAGTAGAAAATGTGGTTAACACCCATCATGCTTAAAAAAAAAAACAAAAAAAAAAACGGTAAAAACCGTGAAACCGGTATAATTTAGAAAAAAACCGTGATGTTGATTTTTGGTCAAACCGCCCAGCACTATTTAAAAGGGTTGTAAATCTAGTTCAAGTAAATTTTAGCACGCCATAGTCAACTTTTATCAGGTAATTTCACAACAACAAAAATGTGGCTAGTAAAAATGCTGTGTGGCTAGTAACTTTGGAAAACCACTAGCCACATTGGTTAATGTCAAGTTAATGTCAAGCCCTGCCAATATGAGTACTTAATAATACCATACAGTTCTTCTAACAATATTTAGTTTTCATCAGATGTTTTTCACTTTCTGACTGTAACAAAGTAAATATACAACTTATATAATCAAATTGCTTGTGTTAAAGGAGCTATTTCTCACCTGTCACCCCTCCTCTTGACAATTTAGCAAAGCATAGTGACGAGAGGTTAGGCTAATGTCTCGTTGCCATTAGCGGCCGTTCACATATCGCGTTTTTTGCGCGTGCAAATTCGTTATTTCAAATGTAGGCACTCATAATAGCAACGCGGTGAGGCGCGCTCGTTTTTCCAGGCGCGCCTATGTTCATGTTTGCATAGCAACGACAGACGACACGGGAGCGCGAGTGCTTGTGGAAAGAAGGAGAGAAAGCGGCGCGGCCGCGATTTCCACGCATTTCTTGACGCGATATGTGAACGGCCACTTAAAGTGGTATATCGGGTGCGGTTGTATCGGGGTAGTTTTATGAGTACAAGTACATGAGCACAGTATCGGACCGACACCCGAGTACTGGTATCGGTATCGGTGCATCCCTATCCTTTATGGAGCACCTTTATCATATTTGTAAAGTTTTTTTGCTCATCTTTGACGCTCAACATCCGAGTATGCACACAGAATAGACCTCCTGGTAAATTTCTTTTTTTTATGTTCTGTAGGAAAAAAATAAAAAATACAGGTCTGGAAACACATGAGGATCAGAAAATGAATCATTTTCGGGTGAACTATCCCTTTAACAACACAGTGTTAGACTGCAGCATCTGCTGCTGGTCTTTAACCGTGAACAAAAAATATTGAAGTCAGTTCTTGCAAACTATTTTAAAGTGTTAGCTTGCGGCGGACTGATTTTATTTCCAGTTACCCTGAATGTGTCACCTACATGCAGTATTACCTTCAATGAAAAATGGTTTGTTTGTCCACAACTACAGGCTAAATCTGTCTGACTGTAGTTTGTTTACCTGCTGGTCGGTCTGCATTTTGCGTCCCACCACTCTGAAGGCGTTATTGCTTGGGTTGTGATAGATTTGGACCCTGCTGAAAGCCTGGGGGCCCGTGCCTGCTGGGACCCACTTCTTATTGCCATCATCGTAGATCATCACAGTGGCCCGCGCCTGACAGATACTTGACTCACTGTGCATATGAAAGAAAGAAAGAGAGAGAGAGAGAAAGAGAGAGAAAGAGAGAGAGAGAGAGAGAGAGAGAGAGAGAGAGAGAGAGAGAGAGAGAGAGAGATGACATTAACAACAGCGTCACCCTTTTATATCAATAAAACTGCTTTTCAAACTGCAAGAAAGTGACACGGAAAACAGGGGTTGGACACCGGGAAAAGGATGACAAACAAAGGGGGAAGAGAGACTGAGGCATAATGAACAAAGAGACAAGTGTGGTTAGAAATGTGTGAGGTAGGAGGAGAAGTCTGTCTGATCGAAACAAGCCCAGCAAGTACCAACAATGGGGGCAGACAAAGAAAGGAAGTGCTCAACATTCCGGTGCTCAGGAGAGAAAGCAGGTTCTGGAAACTTCAAACTGACCGCATATCACATTCTCACACATTACATACATGCACAAACAGAGCCTGTTCTTGAAGGAACAGTTCAAATGGAAATTCCAGGGCTCGACAATAAGGACTGCCTGATGGCCCGGAGCCACAGTAAAAGACTGTCTGGGCAGTTGACGGAATTGTCACTGTCCCGATCGGGCCAGTACTGGAGTTATGCATTCAAACTATATTAAAGTGCCCATATTATGCCATTTTAAAGGTTCCTAATTTTGTTTTGAAGGTCTCCCACAAAAGGTTTACAAGCATCCAAGGTTAAAAATCACTTTAATTTTCTCATATTAAAAATTGCACATCACCTCATTCCTCAGAGAGTCCGAAAACGACTTGTTTGAACCATATACAGTAAAAAAGAAGATGCAGTCACTTTAAACCCCTCCTTTCCGAGAGCCTGCTCTGATTGGTCAGACAGCCCATGCGGCTGTGATTGGTCTACCACTTACAGTGCTTGTCGGGAATGAAATGCCCATTCCTATATCTAAATTTCAGCTCTTCCTCAGCAATTGATACTGTGATATGAACCGTAACATTGGTGTTTACCGTATCAATTCCAGCGCGACTCCTCGATCATACTTTTGAAGTGCATGTAAATTTAATTTAATTGAACAGCTACAAGTAGTGTTTGAGGGCGTGTCGAAATAGCCGTTGTTCATGGTTGTTCATCAAGACCATAGGGGCTTTGTTACATTAGGGGCTTTTAGACAAATGTTTTCATAGTTCCGAACTATTGGTAGAAGTGTTTTTTGCCATATTTGCACTGCAGGAACTGGGAATTTATTTTATTTTAGGAACGCCTTTTAGGGGGACTAAGTTAGCTCCTATTTCAGAGTAGGGTCTAACCCAGCACAATAGGAACTACCAGTGACATAAATGTATGTTGATCGGCCAAACACATGCCATATGAAACACCGGCACCCGCAATTTATAAAAACTCCATGAACTAATTCCATTTAAATGGAAAAGAACGATAGATGGACCGATGACGAAGTCCAGGCATTTCTCAACCTTTACGCTAGGGAGTTATTAAATGCTGTGCTTAAATGACATCGCTGTTGACCGGCTTGCGTCACTTCTGAGAGTCTACTAGCAGTGTAAATGCAACCAGGAGAATGGCCCTATGAGACATTTAGGTCACGGGAGACCGGCGTGGCTAGTTAACAGAGTTCCTATAACTACCCCATGTGAAAGCCCCTATTGTTACGCAGGTATATAACAGGAAGTGAAACTGGAATTGCTAACGACTAATTTTGGCAGTTTTCAACAAAATTGATTCTTTCTTTCTTTAAGGAGACAATACATTTATTTGTCATGCACTTTGATCTTTAAAACATTGCAAACCTTTTACATTCACAAACAGCTATTTTACACACTACATGAAAGGCAATATTGGATAAAAACATAATAGGTGCACTTTAAAACGATTCAAGCGCAAAAATATGCGAAAGAGAACTCAATTTGGATCTCAAGCGCTGGTTGATAGATGGCTTTCTGTGCACTATTGACTAAATAGCTTACGTAGCTTTAATAAGAATTAATCCTTATTTAGTTAATAAAGACCTTGCAGTGTTATTTTGCATTTGTTTACTATAGTATTCAGGTAAGAAATACTAAAATGTATTACTGTTAGACTCACCTGAAAAACTTAAAGCACTATTTCATTTGTATGTTTGTTCTATTGTATTTATTTGTGCTATTGCTTGTAATTTGTTTGTTTGTACTTTCTTTTTATTACTGACAATTTACTTGTCTTTCATAATGTTTGAAACACTATATAATAGTCAGGTTAGTTGTTTTTGTTGTGGAATAAAAAAATGGAATTGAGAATTAGGAAATTTCACTGGTATCTAAAATTTTTGTGTCATAACATTATTTATTAAAATACCAGGTTAACATGGGACAAAAACAACAACAAAAAATATTGACAGGGCAAGTAAAAATCTGGGCCAGTAGAAAAAATCCTTAGCGTTCAGCCCTGAATTCTACTTCTATTTACTCGGCCAACACAAAAGGAGAGATTTTATATATTTGTGAGCACTTTTTTTGGGGATGCTTAAATTGATTAATCGATTCACCAGTGCTATTGATCTGCATTACCAAACGTGGATGTTTTACACCAGAAACAAACACTGATGTACTATTTTATTTAATACTGTGATGCTGCTTTGATACAATCTGTATTGTGAAAAGCGCTATATAAATAAAGTTGACTTGACTTGACTTTTAGAATAGTCATTTGGAACAACATGAGGATGAGCACAAAAATGACAAGTTTTGGCTGAACAAATCCTTTCAGAATTCTGCTGACAGCGGATGGAAAAAAAAACAGCTGGATTTGTCCATCACAAATATATACAAATAAGGATGTCATGACATCACCTTACTCATAGTGTGCGCATGTGGCGGCACATTTGTTCCTGGACTGTTTATAGTGTCTCTAGAGAAATGAATCAGACACAAACAGGCGGTTCATTCTCAAACTCAAATGCTGCCTCTTCACTGGCTCCATGTTCACATTCCTCCATGCTTATTAAATTAAATATTTTCACTAGGGGTGCACGATATATCGGCCGCCGATATAATATCGGCCGATATGGTCATTTTTTTTACACATCGGTATCGGTCCGATGTCAAAATAGGGCCGATGTGAACAGGCCGATATTTGACGTGTGAAGTTGAAGATTAAGTTACTGATGCTGACTCGTGCAGTGAACGCGCCTGAGAGAAATACACATTTCATACAGATGACATAAGCAGAGAACAGTCTGTTTTCTTTCATTTTGAATTGTTCTGTTTAAAAATAGATGTTTCAAGCTTTCTATATAGGCTATGTCTCAGGTCTGTGAGGCAGGTAGGTTTCGGTTCATTTGAGACGCGCTTCAGTTCACGCGCTTTCGCCTCCATGTCCTGATTAAATATTTTCTAATATTTACGTTGTTTATTTTTGATGAAACATTGATCAAAATTAAGATACAATTAATACAAAACGAAATTAAATTTAAAGACAGGCTTTGTGCTTTCTGTTTGAGGTCTCTGTGAAAGTTTTAAAGCAGTCTTTGGACGTGCGTTACAGAGAACTGTCCCGTCAGTAACATTGTTAACGCAGTCCAGTGCGACTTATGATTTTTCCCTCTTCATGACACATTTTTGATTGATCGTTTTTTGACTCGTAGATATTTGAATATTGCTTGATATTTGATACCCGTTCGAATTTGATTTTTCTCAAAAGTGACCGCACGTGTGATTTGTGGATTACTGATAAGCGCGAGTGGAGAAACAGGCGTTTATTATTCATTCTCAGTGTTGAGAAACGTAGCCTTCATGTGTTACGTTATTGTGTTAATAATAACTAAAGTATCCTACCTAATTATGTTACATATTTATTTTGTATGAAAACTAGCGCGTTCGTTACTTATGGATTAAAAGGTAGGCTACCGATGTATCAGTGCTGCGCGAGCTCTCCCTCATAAACACGGACGCGCGCACACAGAGAGAGAGAGAGAAGATAATTGTAAAATGAAAAATTGACGGGCTAAGTTTAAATTTTGTTCTTGCTTGTTTTTTTTTTCTTTCAAAATGTCAGAAAGCATTTTGTATTATCCATCCGTGTTTTTAAAATTCGTTAAATGACGGACGTTTTACTGTTAACACAGCCCATATGTCGGATTCGTCTTATAGCATACTTGTTATTATTTTTAGAATAAGTGATTCGTTAAGCCGGTCGCACACCGGACGCGCAGCTCAGCGCCGCGCAGCGCAGCGCCACGTCTTTTAAATTCGAACACATTATTCTCTATGAGAGTACACACACCGGCGGCGTCTGTCCGCGGCGCCCAGCAACGGCTCAGGACCGTGTTCAAAACCCTGCCGCGCCACACAGCGCCATTTACATAGTTTTATATTAAATTTACATTTATGTGTCTCAAATCGTAGTTAATGTATATACGGACTTAACCCCGTGCTGCAATATACATTTAGTTTTATATTTATTTACAGAAATCAGAAAATTGCTGATGCTAACGGATTTTCAGGTGACAGTTGTCCTAGACGTGGCGCGGCGCGGCGCTGAGCTGCGCGTCCGGTGTGCGACCGGCTTTATGCTATTATTGGACTCCTGTCTATTCATTGTCAACTGTTTTCTATAAATATGTTTGAATTGGCTAACATTTATTCAGCTAATGCGTGTCCTGATTAAAATGTGCAATGTTCAAAGGCAAAGACAGCACGTCACAAATAGAAGCCCTTTTCCCTGTGCTATTTAGTATCATATTTGGATATTGGAATAATAAATTAAGTAGCCTATCTTAATTGTACACAATGTTCCTGTTTTTTTTTTTCCTGTTTTCTAAGGGTTTCTTAATTTTAGACAAGTTGACCAGCACACATTATATGCAATGCAATATAATGCATGTGTGTCGTATGTGTGACATATTTTGCATACAGGTAAAGGTGCCCAATATCAGTCATTTCTAAAGTAAAAAAAAAAAAAAAGTGTTTTGGAAAATAGCTCTTTATTTGATAATCATTAAAATTTGTTTTCTATACAGAGATATCGACATCGGTAAATATCGGTATCGGCCATAACAGCAATATTAATATCGGTTATCGGTATCGGCCACAATTTTCACATCGGTGCATCCCTAATTTTCACCTGCATGCACAATTACTCAACTAATAGCAGACCTCTGAAGTTTTCTGTACAGAGGAAGAAGAAAATGACGCTTAGGGGTTTGATAGACACTTTAAGCCAGAAAATAAACTCTTAAAACACTTTTCACACTCTCATTAGCTTATTTAATTTGTCTCCCATGACAGCACTGGACATGCATGACGCATCACTACAGAAGTCTCATCCTAAATTATCTGTCAAGTTTAATAGCATTATGTGGTGGAATTAACATTTTTAAAAGGGGCATGAATTGAGAAATAAAATTTTCCATGTCCTTTTTTTTTTTTAATAAAGAGGTCATTGTACTCTAAAATATAGTTTCAGAACTAAAAAACGTCCTCCTCGTTAGTCCAAAAAAAAAAAACCTTTAATTGAAACCAAGCTCCCAAAACAACTCGTTTCAGATTTTGTCTCAGTATGTCATAGTGTGACGAAAAACCATCTCTGCAAAAGATCAACAGATTCTTCCTACATCCACCAATTTGCCCATGTAGTACGAGAGAGACGCAAACACAGGACTACTTGACCAACAAAATGATAAAAATGCCTCTAAGGATTACAAGACGTTTTTCAGTGCCCAGTATTTACATTCCCTTCCTTGTGATTATTTTTAGCAAAGTTCTAGATCTCGTCAGTAAGACACAGTTTGTGTTCACTTCTGTGACAGTACAATGCGGGCTTCTCAGAGACAGAAAATAAAAGATGATTCAGTGATAACTATATTGGATGTGACAGTGTTGCATGTGTGAGTAACAGTGTTTTTACCATGAGTCACTTTTGTTTTGTCCGTTACAGATGGTTTGATATATCCACTCACTTTACTGAAAATAATGAATGATGAATATAAGTACGACAAACAATGATACATTCATTCATAATTCGTTTACATGAAAAACTAGGTTATCCTTTCAACTATACCTTTAGTTACTCCAAGTACTTATTTGCAACAACCAAGAAATATATAGCATATGTAATACGCATAAATGTTTCACAGTTGGCAAATGTTGGTGGTAGCAGTGATTTCAGGCCCAAAAATATTTGTTTATATTTAATATATGAATATTAATATGTGAATATTTAATATATTCACCGACAGGGGGAGGGTGTTGTGAGGTTTTGAGCCAGCTTTTTCTTCAGCTCTGACTTCGCGTGCAGCCGTGCACGAGCACAAAACCTCACAACACCCTCCCCCTGACGGTGATTGGTTGGAACACTATTTGTTTTGGTTTTGAGTGGTTGGTGAAACCATTTGTTTTTGTGTGCAGATCTCAGAGCCTAGGCTGCCTACAGAGACGCTTTTTTTGACGGCATGCTTATGGGGCGGGCAGCTAGCGGATCGTTAGGAAAGATTAGATGAATGTGATAAAAATATTTTTGGGCCTGAAATCACTGATACCACCTTTAACTATGTTTTGAGACAAACACCTTTCTGTAGCGTCTTTGTTTAAACACTATTATAATGTAATAATTACCTCACAAATACAGAAGGAATAAATATAAATAAAGATAATTAATTAGCACACTGTCGTAGATTGGAGTATCCTTAGTATTTGAGGTGTAGGTTCGTTGTCTTCCGATTTGGGATCAGACTCTGGCTCAAACATGTATGCCTGCCATTTTTCAGCACTGGAAGGTTTCAGAACAATTCCACACCAGTAATGGCGGGGATGTTGAAATGTATTTTAACATGCAAACTGATACCCTATCATAGTAATGGGCGTTTATTTCTAAGTCTTGAATGCGACACGCCTATCAGAACAAAGTGTTTTACAAAGAGTGTCAAATGAGAGGGTTTTAAAGAGAGGGCTTGTGATGTAAAAATCTTGCTTACATTATAAAATGGACCTCAAAGAACATTATAAAACTTTTTTTAAATGCAGTTCATGTCCCCTTTAAGATTTTAGGCACTCCTCTGTACATTTTTATGTACCCTAAGTATACAAAATAAAATAATATATTAACACTATCTAAATTATTTGACTAAATTAAAGCTGGCCTAAAAAAAAATAATTCTTTGATTTTTCACATTTCTTCGACACTGCTGTCTAATTGAAGACAATAATAATATTGGATAATATTGGATAAGAAGTTTATTATGGGCCAAACTGAGTGACATTTATTGTCTTAATAATAATACTAATTAGCCTATTATTATATTAATAATAACAACAATTAGTAATTTCTGGGGGGGAATCATATACATTATTTTCACACAATTTAAAATGCTTCAAAAATTTCACTATTTGTTTATATTATCATATATTAAAAAATATATTTTTTAAGATCTCGGTTCTGGGACTAGGGTAACAAAATAGAATCTATTCATAATAGCATTTAAAAGTAGCCATTGTAAAAAAAAACATATCTTCTTTCTACATTCTCTCCCTCCTCATTTCCTCCAAACTGTGATATAATCTCGTCTTCCTGTGACATCACACTGAGGACACAGCCCACTTCCTTCTCCAAGAAATGCCGAATAAGGACTGACTATATGGTCTGCCGAGTGCACACAACACACACACACACTTTGAGCCCAGATGTTGATTACTATTGGAGGAGGGGGCTTTGGTAAACCAGATGGAAGGAAAGACGGGATAAAAGAATCACAGAGGAGATAAAGAGGATGAGTGAAAGAGGAGGGAGATCAGGAAGAACTTGGCTCAGACTCTACAGACAGCCATACTGTTATGGGAAATACATACATTTTTAATATGGGAAGGCCGAGCTAGAACTAGGAACGAAACAGTATGTACAGTAAATTATTAATGACGAGGAAGACACACACACACGCGCTGTACGTAAACAATTGCCTTCATTAACAGATGCAAATGCAAACTGCTCATCAAGCGTTCACGACAGTGACTAAACAAATCACGACACTTTGAAACAGATGTAATATATTTAAGAATGAATATATATTATATTGTTTAATTTATCAGTTTTTGGTGCCGGTTTAGGGTGGCAACATATTGTTCATCCCGAGTTTTATTGGGTAAATTACTTCAAGACAAGCTGGACTTGCTGTTTCAGAAACAAGATGAAGCTAAGCAAGTCCCAAAGCAAACATAATATCAAACCTCTTTATCATCCAGAAAGATTAACTGGCCATGTCCAATATCTGCCCATGTTGTTTTAGTTATGTTTTCATCAATATTCTTTGTGCAAAGTTTGAGACTGTTGCTCTCTAGATATCGATATCGGCAATTGAAACAACATACCAGGCCGTCACAACTTTAAAAATACACTACTCCTAAGTAGCACGAAAAATCGCCACAGTTTCCAAGTAATGAAGGAGTTAACAGGAAACTGCTGAGCACGGCTGAAGAAATGTCTGTATAAGGCTGTTCAGACAGCTGCCCTTGAACACTAACAAGTAGAGTCAAGCCCACTAATCGGTCTCAAACTCTCTCTCTCTCCCTCCCTCATTTCTCCTTCAACACCTCAAATATGTTCTGTTCCCCTTCACTCACCTGGTTCTCCAGCTCACCAATGATACAAAGGCAGAAGATAAGGGCTAAATGGTCATTGTGTAATTACAAGTGACTCACTGAGGATAAAACACGCAGACTGGCAGATGGGTGTTTGGACAAAAGAAGAAAAGAATGTAAACTCAAGGAACCTGTGGGATTTTGAAGGGTCTTTCTCTCAGCAGAGTGTGTCATGCTTTATAGCTGTTTAGATCAGCTGTCAAGTCTTGCTTACACTGTTTTAACTCTGTGTGGGTTTTAAGTCAATTTCAATAAATGCTTACACTAAAGACATCCTCTGGTCAAACAATTATGGAATGGTATAGATATAATTTACAGTTTTTGATGATATATAAGAGAAGGCATGAAAAGTCTTCAGGGAAATTAATGGACAAATAACAAGAATTTTAAATCATTCGATATTAACTATATTGCTTAATTTTATTAGCAAAAACAATAAATAAAATATATAAATAGATTTCTACCAAATACTCGAAGGTGAGGAGGATTCATCCGTCTACATTAAAAAAGGATTTCAAAATTGATTGGTGTGAAATATTTTGAAGTTGAAAGAAAAAACTGTTTTCATGATCGACCACTGCTGTCTTTTCCAAGTACTCATTTTTGGATACTTGTCCTTTCCAAGGGTGAAATTCTAAGGTCACTGGTTCAAGCCCATTACTGGAAGAATTATGTTGAGCAAGACAACCAACACCACCATATCAGGATGGTATTTCCAAGAAATATAAGACAATCACATTGGTACATCCAAAGAAACAAGGTCCTACTATGGTAATGTAAAAAAAAAATGGAAGTAACATGGAAGTTTTTGATGTCAAAATATGACAACTCAATTTGCATTAAAAACATCACATATCTGGAGCTTGCTAAACAAAAATCGTTTTTGTTAGATAGTACCATGCGTAATTCCTTAGTCAGAACCAAAATAAATGAATTAAAAACCAATTTTAATCATGTTAAAAAGAATTGGTCATTCAAAACTGAACTTTAAAGGGAAGTCTGTGATGCCTGTCAAAGACTGAGATGAGGCAAAGCTAAAGAGCTACTTGCTTTGCTCTAATGTCTCTCTTTTCTCACAAGTCTCAGCTTGTTGTTTGAAGGGCTGCGGGCTACAGCTTTTAAAGTTTTTCTCTGTAAGCAGTACTGAATTAGGCAAGAAAACTTACCTTAACAGTTACCTTAACAGTAAAAAAGCAAAACAACCCAAGCACAATTCTAAGTGGCTTTTCCATTCCTTAAATAAAAATGCCATTGAACGAATCACTCATTGAAGGCCCGAGTATACGTCATTTTCCACGTTCTGCTCAGTCTTGCACACAGTTGAGCGCCCGAGTCTTTCAAAGTATGGGCCTTTGGCCGTGAGCGCGGAAAGGCACGTTCGGCGCGTGCGCACTGTCTAGTGGACTTTGTTTTCAAGTGCTCAAGTAACTCGCACATGCGCTGTTGTACACGCACTGCCTGGACACAAAAGTGGGCTGCACTCAGGATGGCTGAAGTATACTTTGGGCTTTACTGTTGTTTAATGTAAGAAAAGATAGAGGGATTGGGTTTTAATTAATGGGAGTTTAGTAGCCCTGTTCTACTGAAAGAGTCATCCTTGGTCTTTATTATCATAGTCTGGTTCTCACCACACAGAGTTTCTGTTACCCTGTTTCCACCTTGTATTTAGATGTGTCTACTCTGACCACTTCTGTTCAGATTTCATCAAGACACACCCCTCTTATTTTCTCACATTCTACATCACTGCAGAAGTGTGAGTACTACTACACACAAATATTATTGACTGAACGAATCCATGTTAACTAGACCACGGACGAATGAAAAGGATAAAGGATAAAGGAAGCAGCTGCGATTTCGACCATAATCTGTATTTGGTACAACAGCAAAGTTTGAATTGCTTATTTCTTGTCCTACAAAGATTACAAATTACGTCAGTAGGCGGAGAGTAGGCAGTCTTTTGTGGCTGTTTGACCCCATTTGACCACATGAGCATCTATGAAAGCAATCAGGATGAATGTGTTTTTCAACTACCTATGGAAGCGGTCAAAAGTGGACAAGCTCAAACACTTTTGACCCTGTTTACATCTATATTTAGTGTTGTTCACTTTCGATCAGATCATCAAAAACGTATCCTAATATCAGGCATAAACAGGACAAAAGTTGCCATGTCTCGGTCAAAAGAGATTTCTGAGGACCTCTGAAAAACGTTGATGATGCTCTATCAGGCTACAAACAATATTCATAGGTCCATGAGGTCCATATGTGCTCCATTTAATAGTAGTTATCCAACAAAAACACTCCAAGAGCAAGCTGTTTAATAGCTACAAATAACTCCAGGGTAACATCGATCGATCAACCAGGGACCAGAATCCGCAGATTTTCCGCATGATTGGCCCGTTTTGTTGCCAGTGGCACAGGTAATAACGTCAGCTGCACGTTCTCACTCTCTTCTCTCCAATGGCGAAGTGGCACACACCCGCCTCCTCTCACTCACTCGTCTCATCGGTTAAAAAGTGCTCGTATTGCGCATAGTTTTACTAATTCCTGCAGGTTTCACGCTCACACCGAAAGCATGCACACCACTGATCTATATAAGTGCCGTGCGCAAGCAGCCTCTCAAACAGCTCGAGAGTGGCAAGTACCAAATTGAGTGCCGTACCTTAAACGGTCAAATACACAAAAAATTGTCAAAATACCTGTCTTGGTGAGTATTCAGTTGAACACAGTCAGTTTTGGAATCGAATTAGTTGAGAAAGATAACGCAAGTTGTGTAACAGTATATTGGATCCGTGCATAAAGCTCTTAAAGTGACAGTAGTCTAATTTTCCTGCTGCTGTCTGTCATGTTAATTAAAGAACAAAAGACATAGAAAATCACTATCTGCTCTTGACTGAATAACTTTTGTAACTAATTGTAAGCATTAATCTGTATTTATTTTTTTACAATGAAGACTATCCAGTATTATTTTACATTGTATTACTTTAATTTCTGTAATATTTCTTACCTGAATATACTGTATATCCACCGGGGAAAAATTAAGCCGTGTTTATTTAATATCTCTTTTTATTCTATTGCATTGATTTTTCTTGCTGTTGTTTGAAATTAGTTTTTTGTTTGTTTTTATTTTATTACTGTCTTTTAACTTAATTTTTATTAAAATTACAATTTTGCATTGAAAACACATTGGCTAAGGTTAATCCCTGATGATGCAGGATCAAAATCCATGGCAGGATAGCAAGGAGCAAGTCACTGCAAACACTGCATTCAGAAATAATGGGAACGTGGGTTTTGTAGGTGGTTAAAGCAGAAGAATGCCGGGTTTTGGAAAGGCCTAGTCAAATTCCTGATATGACCCAATAAAAACATTGTGGAAGGGCCTGAAGAAAGCAGTTCATCCAAGAAAGCCAACCAACAGTTTTCCACAGATACTAGAAGCATTTGGTTGTTTTACATAGTTTTTCCAGACACGCATTTATGGTTCATTTTGATTAAGTGAAAATATAAAACATAATTTAGATCTCTGTGAAGAAGAAGATTTGGATAAAGATCTCAAATGTACTGTAGGTCATATTTATGCCAAAAAAAAATCATAAGAGGAAATGAAAATTCTGTCATTATTTACTTATTTCATATCGTTCATATTTCATATCGTTCCAAACCAGTATGACTTGGAAAACACACACAAAAAAGATATTTTAAAAAATGTTTCAGTGTTTTTTGTCTATTTAATGAAACTCAGGCGGGTCCAATGTTGTTTGGAACACAATGTTCTTGAAAATATCTGCATGTTCTACATAAGAATGTAAGCCATAGAGGTTTGGAACAACATGAGGGTGAGAAAATTATAACAAAAGTTACATTTTTGGGTGGACTATCTCTTTAAGGGCTCACAAGTTTTCTACCATGACCGTATATTTCCCATATAATTAAAGTGAATGGGGACTGGTGCTATCAAACTCCAAAACAACAAATCAAGCACCATGAAAGTAGTTCAATATGACTTGTAAACTAGGTTGGGTGGCATGCCGATATATCATGGCGAAGACATACATGACGTGCAATTCCAAAGAGATATTTATATTGCGGCATGTAAATATATCCACTTAGCACAGTACTGACATGTTAGAGAGAAAAAAAACATTGATGAAAGAGCAAATAAAGAAGCGGGACATCATAGAAATAAAAAATCTATTAAAAGCGCAACAAAACGGAAAAGAGAACACAATTCTGAACTCAATTTTGCTTTTTTTCGCAAAAGAACTTGGGTGCTGTCTTTACCTAAAAACAACAACAAAAACGGACTCATTGCTCTTGACTGAATTATTCCTTTAGTTTAATGAAGACAATGGACTGTTTTATTTTACATTTGATTATTTAATTTCTGTACCTGAATACCTTGCCTATCTGAAAAATGTCTTGCCTATCTAAAGCACTGTTTAGTTCATTTCTCTTTGTTCTATAGTATTTTTTGTCTTGTTTCTTTTAATTAGTTTTTTTGTTGTTTTTTTTTACTGACTTTTAATTTTGATATCTTAAAAAGCCTAATTATAGCCTAATTTCTTGCAAAAAGTTTGCAAGTTAACATCTGAAGCCGTCAAATTCAACCTTTAACCATTAGATGTTTCATCTTGGATTTGATTTCATTGATTTGAACATCAAACGTTATTCACTTTCATTGTATGGAAAACAGAGGCCAGGACATTCTTCAAAATATCTTTTACGTTCCACAGAAGAAGTCATACAGGTATGGAGTGATAAGAGACTAAGTAACTGATGACAATTGTAATTTATAAGTGGCCTATCCCTTTAAAACACTGCTTCCTCAAAATGCAGCGAAAGCTCTTTGAAGCAGTGACAGAACAAACACATTCCTCCTCCTCCACGTCCCTGGCTGGCACTCCGCATGGCCATATTTGGCCAATCAAACACAGCAGTAGGCTTTTCCTCTTAAATCCTTTTACAGGTTGGTGCACATCCCCCCCTGACAGATATTTGTCCTGGGAGAGCCCCCTTTCACAAGGAAGGGGAGGTCAAGATGAGGCAGCCAATCATTCCGCTCCCCGTTGTCCTAACATGCTCATCTGTAATACTCCAGGGGAGCTTGTAGTTAATATCAAAGTGGACTCAGTTAAAGAACCAAAAAGGCAAATATAATATTAACTCTAGGAATTTAATAACGCAGCAAATGCGATTCATTACTGGAGATCTGTTGGGGATGAATCGTCTGGTCTGGTCATGCTGATCTGCAACAGAACGGCGAGAGCCACGGCCAACACTGGGGCCAGGCACCAGACATCCCAGGACACCAGACCAATTTATCTCAGGCTGTCCATATGACTGCCGCACTTAATCTCAGATCCCAACAGCAATCTCAAATGAGAACACTTGTATTGTAGACTAAACAATGATTCTCATTCAAATAAGGCCTTGTTTACACCTGGTATTAAGAAGAGTTTTTGTCAATCCGAACGCAGGTAGACGCCGCTAAATATGGTGTAAACGGGGTCTAAAACATTTTGAGTTGTCCACTTTCGACCACTTCCAGAGGTAGTCGAAAACGCATTCGATTGGCTTGCTTTGGTAGTGTAGATGCTCATGTGGTCAAATGCATTCGAACAGCCACAAAAGACGGCCCACTCTCTGCCTACTGACCTAATGCGTAAACATTATGGGAAGAACGGTGGTCAGACAGGATTTAAACTTTGTCGACTGAAGACAAAAACGTACCAAGCACAATGTTCTCTCAACATTCCTGATTTCTTACACGCACTTTCAGTGTGGTCTTGTGGCTATCAGACCCTGCTCTACCTAATTTTTTCCCGTCACCACGTTTCGCATTAATATGTAAATTGCGCAAGTTTATTTCGTCCATTAGATTGAAAGATCTGAAAAAGCCCATACATTTACCCACACATAGACCCCTCCCCTCAAAGAAATCAGGGCAGAAGTGGTCGAAACTAAACTAAACATTGGTTGACTAACGTCGTTGGTTTAAATTTTAATTAATTGGTTAGTCGCAGAAAAATCCACAGGAAGTGGCGAAGTCACGCAGTCCGTGATCATTAACACAGCTGGTCCATGTGCTAATTACAGTATGTCGGGCAAGTAAATCAAATGTTCACCTATCATTCATCAACCTCAAATATGGCTTATTTGAAACACGCAAGTGGTAGCCTAATGTTAGCAACTTTACATAGCCACTCGCTCTAATGTTAACCTAGATAAATGCGCGCCATTATTTTGCACATAACTTAAGTGTTCATGCAGAGGTTACTTGCATTTTTTCCTGATAACAGCGAAAAGTAACCAAACTAAATTTTTGGTCAGATAAGAGTAATACAGTAAATGGTCTATTTTATTTGTCCTGTCTTGGAAATCACAATTTTAATTAAAATATATATGATATCCAGGGGAGCCTTGTGATGGAAGTGATGCCACACAGATCAACATTTTTGTAGTGATAATATAGTGCTATTGAATTTCTTAGCATCTGTCTAGACACACTCAGAGACATGAGATCTATGCTAATAAAGACTAAATCACAGACTCCTTTACCACCAGGTCCATTAAACTCCATTACAGACACTCTCTCTCTCTCTCTCTCTCTCTGAATATACAGAGTGTGTGTTTAAAACGGTTGTTCTCTGCAGAACAGCTGGTTGTTATGACATCACCACCTGTGCAAGTGGGTATCAGTGTTGTGTTGTCTGGGTTCATATGCTGAAAGAAATATTCTTCAAACAAATAAGTGCAATACGACAGATAAAACAGAATGCATCACAGATTAAGGGCTATTGTTTGTGTAAAAAAACACTCAGGGCCTACAACAACTTCCTGCTGTTAAAGAACATATCAACACAAGCCACACCAGACCCCAGTGAATAAATTTGACTGTTTCAATCAGGAGCTTTGTTGGCACCATGAGGCATCAGCTTTCATGTTCAGCTGTTCAGTAGATTAAGAGTCGGTTGGTTTCCTGGATGTCTCTATGTAAATCCGGCTCTAACGTTTTTTGCTATTCCCTAAGCAACACATTTCCTTAATATGAGGGGTTAGATTTACATGCATTTGAATTTCACACACAAAAAAAAATTAAACTATGACATCTAAAATGTGCCACAAATAACTTTTAAAAACAATTTACCCTTTAAACATATCAATCTCCTCTCACAATGATGCGTCAACTAACCAGCTAACCGATTAAAAGTTCTGTGAATACAGAATACAGTACAGTGAAAAAGTCTTAGGCACTTTAGTATTTTCACAAAAAAAAATGGTTAAGTTAGTTATTTATATCTTTTGCTGTAGTGTGTCAGTAGGAAATATCAGTTTACACTAAATATAGCTGAAAGCAACAATTTAAGGGGCCACACACAAAAAGGCATGAGTAATGCAAGCATGGCACGGAGTATCAGTCCAACTGCAACAATGAGTAATTAAAGACATTTTCGATTATTTTAATCAGAATGGCTGAAAAGTCTTAAGTAGAATCACTGGTAATATAATTTAATTGTTTATCACTTTTGACCAATTGGTGGCGCTGAGACCAAATTGATGAGGTGTGAAGTGGGGTGACATAAGCCGCATTTCCATTACTCTTCAAATTGCGCAAACTGATATTGCGAATTGAAAATACGCCAAATAGAAACACGTTGATTTTGTAAAAACACCCATATATATCGCAAAAAAGTTTTTACATTGGCATGAGGTGGTTTTTCAGGCAATTCGAAAAAGGAATATTTCGCAAAACCTCATGGAAACAGTTTTTTAGCATTTACAGGTCACCTGGTCTACGTAAAATTCGCTCAGTCTTTAAAGATGTTTGGACAGAAGACGAGACATTTGAGTTCTTTACTAAACTCATAAAAGACAAAAGTATTAAGGGAATACTGGATTCTAAACAAAGAAATGCCACAATTTATCAAGACCTTGAAGCAGAAAGGAGGGAGAAACGCCTCATATGCGGCCGCTCCCAAGTATAAGGGGCTTTCCATACCATTAATGCTTGGATAACATGCCTACGTCTCCTTCGATTAAAAATAATGGATAGTGCAGTGGCTGCTCTATACGTAAACCTACCAACATCCATTGCCATGATTTTTGGAATGACTTATCGCAAGAGGAAAAAATTACATTTTAGTTGCATAACATTGGTTAATGGAAATGAGGAATTTTTATCGATTTGTTGAGTTGTTTTAACATCATTTTACATTTTACAACAAAATTCTAAAACGGAAAATTACGTCATAGGGTGCATTCGAATCGTCTTGAGCCAAGGAATCAGAGGAAATTTTGTTTTGTAGTCCTTCCGGTTCAAATGTTATTAGCATAAACAGTGCAAATTTGGACAGGGTTTAAGTTAGAGACTCCAAGTCAAGTCACCTTTATTTACATAGTGCTTAATATAATACAGATTGTTTCAAAGCAGCTTTACTGTGATAACATGAAAATGATTCAGTGAGGCAAACAGTTCATTTCAGCTGTACAGCAGCTCTAAAAGAAAATAGTGTCATTGTTCAGCTGAAGTCAGTTCAATCAGTGTTGATTTAGTTACGTTGTAAAGATTTTAGTTTTGGTTATTAAATTTGTTCATTTAAACTCTAAAGCAGTTCTGCAGAAAAACAGTGATGTCATCGTCAGTTCAGTTCTCATCAAATAGTGTCAGTGCAGTCAAATCAGTAATATAGTTGAATATGAAGATCAGATTCATCACACCCGAATGGGGACGACGAAGCTAGTCATAGGTCTGTGCAGAGGACTTGTCTGATTCTTGTGGTCTTGCTGAGGATCCAAATTTACCATAGTAACAGTTCAGACTGTCCTCTTTCTGTGTGCCAAATTTCATAACTTTCCTGCAAGTGGTTTTATATGTGGAAAACTGCAGGGAGTCCTTTAAGCTTCGCTTTTGTTGACAAAAGGGCTTCTTATTACAAGTTTGTGAAGATGGTTGGCGATTTATGTGTAACAAATTAAATATTTGGCTAATTTGATTGTATATTCAGCTACCAGTAGAGTCTAGCTCTATTAACACATTTTAAAATCTTCCAAAATCAGCACATTATTGTGGTTTAAGATAATTCAAAGCTGATAAAAACAGCAAATGTAGAATAGTTATTTTTACTTCAAAACAACAACACTCACAAGCGTTTCAGAAAGAATGAAATGGATGGATTTTGCCAGCATTTAAATCTAGTGGATTCTGTAAGCAACTTGTGGTAATGCATGCACCTAATCTTGTCCAAGGGCTGTTTCACCAGCCATTCAAAAGCAATAAATCCGGATAATGAACCAATCAGCAGCTGGCGAGGGCGTGACGGAGCCTCTGTAAGGAGGCCAGAGGCCCAGCTAAGCAGTGTGACTCTGGCCGAGCGCCAGGATCCTATGAGAACAGAGGCCAACGACACGGAGCAAATACACACGCCACAGGGTGCAGGGCGACCCCTACTACTGATCTAACATGTTAAATAGATTTCAAAGGACCTCTGAGACATCATATTACATTTGAATCCAGAAAGAGAAGTGAGATTCTCAGCCGGGGGACTTATTTTGTAATATTATTTTTTTATTAACGTAAAAGTCTTTCAAGGATTTCCACAATTGCACAAATCCAAAACGGGTTCTCCACAGTTACTGTAAGAGCGTAACAATGACAGCCCACTTTTTGCAAAGCCTTAGTTACAGAAGTATTTTTCATATAGATTTTAAAAAACAAACAAAATAGTACCATACACAAGACAACCAGCTCTGAAATTAATTATAACATTCTATTCAAAGCAAAAAAGTACAATACTGTGAACTTAAATTACATTATATCAGAAATTATGATAAACATTTTTTTTAAATACTATTACATTTTATTTATATTATTATATTATGCTAGTATTATTGTTATGATTGTATGTATACATACAGTATATACAACTATAACCAAATAAATAGTTGTTTGAGAGTATGAGGGGACTTTATTTGCAAATCTTTTGACTGTTGGCCTTCTCTTTTGTATCATGGGTAGTGTAGTTCTTAACCAAAAATCAGACATACGTTTAAAATAAATTCAGTTTTGGCTTCTACAGAAGCATATATCAACTTTGAACAGCCCTAAATTTGGGTCTGCCTTAATTGGCTTTGTTAATGTTATAGCAAAGCAATTCCTCTATTGAGAAAAGGAATTACATTTCCACATCCAGACCATGACTGTTGATCTCTATTGAGTCCTTACAAAGGACTCAATATAACTAGCTCAGTTGTTACAAGCAGCTTTGATGTAAATAAGCCATACATTTAAACATTTCCTAATTTTTCTAAACATGCAGTGATTGCTTTAAGCATTGAGATTTGCATGTCAAGATCTGCCTTCATCTTATTCAAGGCAGATATTTTTCCTAAATGTTAAGCCATTTGAATACGTAGAGGCTCAGATCAATATGCATTTGAGCTTTCAATGGCTGTGGGTGATTCATGGTTAGCATAAGGGCTGCAATTCGAAAGATGTACGACGGGCCAGACCCATACAAAATACCAAAGAGAATCAAGACATGTTGAGGCAAGAAAGGCTGTAATTACGCAACCAAGTGTGCTTCATGACGAACAACACTTGAAATGAAACAGCCGTTTTTGGTTTTGCTCATAACACAAGACTTGTGTATGATGATACACAAATGGTGTATGAAGGCAAGTCCTCAACGTAAAGAATAATTAATGACGATCCATTGAATTATTGAAAATTACTGCATACTGCCCATAAGGCTCTCCACATTGTTAGGCAGTAGTTTCTCTACAAATAGCAAAGCCATTAGTTAGTAACTACTTCAAAAACAGCAGTGTTACCTCACTACTAAGAAATGTAAAGCCATTTTTTTACTCCAGTAATGTCTTCTGGTTCTGCAAGGCTCTTAATTTGGCAAAGTGATGTCATGTGGTCCAGATTTGTAATGCAGTTGAGAACTATTTTTCAACAGATGCACAAGCACAACTATGAAGTAATCAACACCTCAGAACGTCTGTTAGCCAATCAGAATCATGCATTCAACATCACTGCGGTGCAAGTCCTTAAGCTTGACCTAAGATCCCCTTCAATGGTTTTTCTTGGCAGCGACTATTTCCTGCAAATGTTCTTCAACAAGGATTTACATTCAATGATGTCCACTTAGGGTTGATGGAGACCAAATAAGATACAGTATTTGACCTCTCCCCACAATCCATAGCTCTAGATATGTGAGGAGAGAAAACAACTTTAAACATTAGCTCATTTCTGTCAGTGTATCATTCATCTAGTGTTGTCAAAAGACCCGGTACTTCGGTACCAAGTCGGTACTAAAAAAATTAAACCGCTACAGTACAAGCTTTTCTTAAGTACCGGTGGTACCGAAGTAAATCCGGTTCTTGATGCGCCATCCTCTTCATAAAAACACTGAGACATGGTGACCGGTGGCGCTGCTAATGCAGTAGCTCTGAATCCACTTGTTGACAAGAAAGGAGGAAAGAGCCACATATGGAAATATTTTGGATTAGGCTAATGTCACGTTGCCATAAGGGGCCGTTCACATAACGCGTTTTTTTGAACGGCCACCTAAAGTGGTATATCGGGTGCGGTTGTATCGGGGTAGTTTTACGAACTGAGCACAGTATCGGACCGACACCCAAGAAACTTACTGGTATCAGTATCGTTACATCCCTACTTACGTCATTAATATCAGTCCGTCAGAAAAGCAGTTCTAGGCTTATTCTTGGCTGGATAACTCTCAGCAGGTTTAAAAAGCCCTTTATTTGAAGCTTTTATTTGTGAAGCTATTTTATAACTAAAAGTCGCAGGGCCGCTTTGATAAAGTTTCCGTGTGTGTACAGCACGATCTCCGTTCTCTGTGTGCGCTTTAACAGCGCATTAATATAGAACAGCGATTAAAATGACTTGGAACACCTTCCAGCCAATCAGAATCGAGTATTCAGACAGACCATGGAATAAATTCATATAAACCCCCACCCCCAATTAATTATTTATATTTATTATATATTCATTTATATACATCGCGAACAGTGAGCTTGCTGTGCCTGGTACAGTATTTTCTCTGCTCTCCTCTCCTTTTTTTGCGTCCATCTTCAGCATGTCTCGTCTCTGGCTTCTGTTAACGTCCTGTTTACAGACTTTGTAATATATCCACACAAATAATGTTTAGGGAAATAGGAAATGGGCAATGCAGTTTGTGTGCAAGTCTGGAACAAAATCAGCCAACAACAACTAACAACAACAAAAATGGTTCTGATTGATGGCCAGTTTGACCGGTGCATCTCTAATTGTCATTTCACGTTTCTATCTCAGCCCTCATCTTAATGTTCTGCTTTTACCCAGCACTCCGGTTCCTTCCTGTGTTCTTAACTTCTAATAAGCACTAAGGATTTGCATTAATCGAATTGTATCCTGGGAGCTGAGGTATTCATAACAAACAATAAATGCACCTTCTTTTAAGTCACATTGGTTATGGAGTAAACTGCTAAGTAGTAGTAGCCAGGCTACATGTAAAGTCCATCCAGTGAACTTAGGCCAAACATCTGCTCTGAGTTAATCAATCCATTCAATAATATTCAGTCAATACTGTGAAGACCCAGAAGAATGTTTTCCCCACAGAGCTGACCAACTGACACATTCATCCATACAATTTACAACATGACTTTACTTTGCTGTTCCCAATATTCTGGTCAAAACATTAGCTAAGGGTGGAGGGGTATAAATGTTTCAACTGGTAAAGATTCTGCAGTACCATTTATACCACAGTATTTCCACGGCACGTATTATGAAATCCAAGCACTAACATATTTTAAGTACAAATAAATACACGTGTACCCATCTTGATCATTACTATCAGGAAAATAAGTATTTTCTGACTGACACACACACGAAACTGATGTATTGGCATTGGATTTTTCATAAAAAGCATGTAATTCGAACATAGTTCTCTTTCGTGGCGTATCGCACTTGAACAGTCAGATCCACACAGAGTTATGTCAGAATTATGTCCATCTTGGCAAGAATTCACTTAAACAGTCAGTTATGTCTTAAGTAGTGATGCACACGAGAATTTTCATCCAAAACAGCAATTTTCAGTATCCGTTGAAATGGTTTCGCAGGGCCGAAATCATTGACCAAAACCAATGATGTTTAATTGAGGGCTAGTGTCCAATTTCATTTCAGTAATTTTGTGTACATCTCATTTGAAGATGTTTAAATTGATGTTTATATCTATGTTCCATGGTTATTTCAGCCATCAGTCTATTTTCAAGAAATCTGTCTCAGCCATTAAAAGGCCCATTTTAGTTGACCCCTTTGTTCTCCTATATCATTTCAATATCTAATGGTCTGTAATCACCCAGGATCATAAGAAATTAAATACCGGCAGCAGAAGGACCACACTGCAGCATCTGGCATGGGGAGCGAAGCCACCGGTGCCACCCTAAACCCTTTAGCCTGTAGACGCACCAGAGTGGAAGTCATTTAGATAAAGACATGCTGGGCGAGTCCCTCCCAGTCATCAGTCTGATAACAGCAGTGAATCACAGCGCTGCCATTAATCAGACATGCACTTCCAGGATGACATGCTGTGACAGAAATACACACAGGAACAAACTGGACTGATTACACAGCAAGTGTGGAAAACCAGCTGCGGACCACCTGTGCGTTTGTGTTTTCACATAAAGTTGAAGGGTGCCATTTCAGTTCCACTAGGGGCACCAAACAGAACTGCAAAAACAATGTTTTCAATTTCAAAAATGTGTGTGCCATTGCTTAGACAAAACAGATTATCACCATAACAACTACACGGCATAACAACTCCACTCCACTTCCTTTTATACTCCTTAACAAGTTTCTCCTCATTTTGACTTGTTTGGGATGCGTCTTCCTCTATGTATTTTCACATTACTCAATGTTTCTACAATGCTCTAATGTGTAAATATATTATAAGCAGTCCGCATCACTAACAGTCATGCAAATATATCTACTGCAGTTGAAATGGTAAAGCAATCAGTCGAATCCCAAAATAATTTACTGTATAACAGATTTTCAAGTTTAAAATATTCTAACTGAGGCTATGTCCACACTATGTGCGTTTTTGTTTTAAGTTTAACACGGAGTTTTAAAATGAAAACAATCCACATCCATACTGACGTTTCCACAGCGTTTCAGAAAAGATCTCCGTCCACACTACACAACCGAAAACGCATGTCACATGATCAATCATGCACACTGGCGGGAATGCCGATTGCTCGAATAATAGCCTCTTGCGCATGTAGGCAGCTGCAGTATTATAAAATGCAGAGTTTAACTGCACAATGGCTGCTAAAAAGAACAACAAAGTCAGCAAAGCTTGCAGTTCCGTCTCCATGTTATTGTTTACACTGTCCAGGCTGGTCTGTTATTGTCATCTTCCGGTAACATAATGGTCATTTGATAAGGGCTCGACGAATCAGGGAAGGATATGCAATGATCCAGAGAAGACCCAATCAGGGAGCGAATGTGGGCAGCCACGCCTTTGTTTTCATAAGTCTCCGTTTTGTTCTGTCTACACTAAAATGCAACCCTGAGGTTTTCAAATTGAAGCATTTCCAAAATCGACTGTTATTTTAGAATGTATCACCTTTTTATTTCCATGGCAATGCAGCAAACTTGTCACCTGACACACCGCAGCCACAATAAGAATAGAGTACACTATAGTTACCTACACAACGTTTATCTAAAGTGAATGAATCACGTCTTTACGTCTGATATTTTCAGTGTCTGTGGCCTCACTATATCAGAACACTCCACATGAAGCTGCTCTAAGAGCTTTTCCAACCCAATCTCATGAGACAAATTTCACAAGGTTGTTATTTCACATTTCATACGATTCACATTCACAAATTTGGAATTTGGGAACATAATAAAACGGATTTCATAGGGTCCTAAACAGTTAAATAATTCTTGAGCCACTGAAGATTTGGAGCCTGTTCTGAGCCACTGGTAAATGTCATACTTCACCTTTATAAAGGCTACATTCAGACTGCAGGCAAATGTGGCCAAAATCCGATTTTTTTGCTCACATGTGGGTCCGACTTCGATCTGTTTTTCTCATGACAGTGTGAACAGCACAAACCACATGAAATCTGATATTTTCGATTCCGATTTGGGCCGCTTCTATATACGTTGTCCTAAATCTGATACAGCCAGGTCGGATGTTTTGCAATGCAACCTCAGTCTGAACAGTTCAATCGAAATTCATGCGACTTTTATGTCACTGTAGAGCAACATTCGTCACAATTCTGTGCTCACGGGAGTCACTTCAGAGATTTTACATATACCCGACATTATCAAGACAGTTGTGAAAGCTGTCAGTGGAAAGACAGTGATGTGTTAGAACTAACAATTATTAGTGTCAAATATAAAAGCAAAACATGTTAGCTCGTTTCATAAATGTTTTAATAAAATCTGCTCTCTTTTTTCGCATCCTCGTCATTGTTTTTTATATTGCCTGCACATAAATTCGCTGGCTTCCATGGCAAATCACACGTGTAATTGCTTACTTTAATGTCCTCCTTGTTCACTTCCGAATGACAGCGAGCTGCGTGACATCTTCTTATAGCTTTTTTTTTTGCACATGCGGGTCAGTACAGGACCATGATCTGTTCACACTGGAATCTGATATTGGCCACATTTAAAACAACAATGTGAACAGCTATACAAAAAAATCTGATCTGAGAATTGAGCACTATAGGCTTGCAGTGTGAACGTAGCCTAAAGAGGACCATGTATAGTGTTTGAATAACCCTGGAACTTTGATTGTTCTTTGTAATCTTAACCCAGGGACTGCAGGTCAGTGACTTAGCCTGGGTTCCCATGAATTCAATACTGGGCTTCCCAAATAACAAGGTCAGTTTGAGAAACCATTGTTACATTGGGTGGCCTGGCAAAATTCAAAATGAGGCGCTAACCGCTCCAGTGCATTCTGATGTTGACGTTCCACAACATGACAGGACAATAAACTTGTAAATGTGACAACATTCCATTCTTCACCTATTATGCAAGCAGACCCGACACAGTAAACTCATGGCTGTGCGCGCGTACTCTGCACCTTTTGCTTGAACCCAGCAGGCCTCCCTGAGCCAAGTTTCCTGTGTGTCACAATGGCAACATGGCATGAAACGTCACCCTTCAACACATTGCCTGATAACGTCGCTGAACTGAAATTTGCATAGAAATGCATGGCTGAGGTTTTAAAGTGCATATGCTTATTTAATGCATTCTTATTTTGGTGCGAGACAGATCTAAGAGTTGCTTTGACGAAAACCTGTCAGTCAGGTTGCTGTTGTTGTTTACATAGCAAAACGAGTGTTTTACATTCTCAAGATGTTGGAAGAACATGTCGGTGCTGGCGCTTCCCTATTTTACACAAAATATGGATGGTTGCACAACACAGTAGGAAGTCTCTGTCCACTTTATAGAATCTGGAAAGCTCTTTCCTGTTGCCTTGTGTCACTTGGGTTCCTTGTGATTATTTGTCATGTATTACATGTCGTGTGTGTGTCATTATCATAAAGCATATTCTAGCTGTCTTTAACAAAATTTTGCTTCATTGTACAGTCCTAAAGTCCGAGACCAAATTGGGAGAAAAACAAACAAAAAAAAACAAATCAACGTTTTTTTTTTTTTTTTAATAAACGTATAATGAGGAAATATTTAAGATTCTGTACTACAGTATTCGACACTATTCTAATATAAACAAACTTGTGACATACAGACCATTAACTCCTTTGTACAGATGGTCAGATTTCCTTGCATCAATTCAATAATTTCGAATCATGCTACAAGATAACATGACCATCAGGTTTTCTTTATGTCAGCTTGAGTGAAAAATGTGTAGTGATTTTTATTTTATTTTTTTCAAATCTGAAAAATATGTAGTGTATTTTTGTTTAGCTTAAGGCAAGACACTACAGGCTGCAAGTAGTTTTTTATGCATCAGTTTGAGATTTTGGTATATTTTTGGTATAGCCTAAGTGTTGTTTCAAACTAGTGTAAAGAAAACATCCAAAATACACTTTTAAGTGTTGATTTTATAGCACTTTATCTATTTGCGTCTGTAGATTTCAATTACAATAGGCTACATGTATTTAAAGGCTGTTTTCTCATAATGAAATTTCCACTTCAGCAGCTCTTACGTACACATAATTTAACACTCTCATTCCTATCCATAATCTGAAGGTTTTTACAGAGAGGTTTATTCATGTAAAAGTCACCTGATTTTATACAACGTTTTATTCCTAAAAAAAAAAATGTATTGTGTTCTGGCTGAAATGTATTGTTTTTCACCCGTGTCTTGTCTCAAACTAAACTAAAAGTGCCCTTGAACTCTACAACTGCTCAGGCCGAAGCAGGATGTGGAATTATCAGGCTTCAGTGCTCTATAGGCTACATGGCGCAAATGTAGGTTAGTTCCGGGTTCTGCCCTGACAGTCAAATTACAAATCCAACTATGGCAAAGGTCTTGAATATTAAGTAGGCTATTTGACGTTCGCTACTGGGTGAATGTCCCGTGACCTAATTAATATGCATGAGCCGAACCTTCCCCACAGTAGGATTTTTGAATTCGCGCCGCGGCCAACTCCCAGAACAGAAGGAACAGGGAGGGCTCACAAAAGAGGACTGGCTACGTGTTACAAAGGGCCAATTTACCGGTTGACAGCTGCATTTTCAACATGCACAATAAACAACTTCGTGCACACCGCCTGGGGATACAGTTATCGATACTAGCTCGTTTAACTGTGTTTTGTAAAAAGTCATTAATGTTATTCAAAAGATCACACCTAGCGCACAAAGCAGGTGCACCTTATTTTAAAAACCACTTTAAGTTTAGGGAAAAATCGATTTATTGAACTGTTCTTCTTGCTTTATCAAAAAACATTTAATAAAAAAAAGTGTAAAAAAATTCAATGTGTAAATAAAACTGTATACAACAGTGTTTTATTCAACCTTGCACTGTGTTTGTACAGTAAACGACTAATTATTGTAAAAAATATATATATTTTTTTGAAATGTCAGCATTAAATTCTTTCTAATCAATACATAGTGCAAGGCTAGTAGCCTAATGGCAAAAAAAATTAACCGAAAAATGTCCAAACTTGTTTTTAAAGCGATAGGCCTCTCTAACCAAACACATTTAGGCTATTTAAAATATATAGCTTTAGATGCCAAAACGCTGTGTTTTTACAATTAATGACATGATTCGTTTGACAGAATCACCGTCTCAAAACGGAAAAGGAACCCATTTGGTGCCAAACTCATTCAAACTCAAAGTAGTCTATCTCCAGAAAAAATCAGTGCAAAATTATTAATAAATGTTCAGCTCAATTCAACAGCTATAGAGCAACGCGATAAAAGAAAGAACTCTTTGGCTGTCAAAGCCACGCAAAAACGGACGAGCTGGAGTGTGTAAACGCTCCGAAAGGACACACTTGCTCCTGTGATGGTCCCCCACCTCCAGTAGGTGCGAGTAACAGGACAGAAAGTGAGTAGGCTAACAGACCGAAGTCCCACATGCGGCCTCACACATTATCCATACTATGCGTTACATTGTAGCGCGCAAAACTAAGTACACACAAAAGCGAGGGCAACAAATGTGCTTTGACGCGCTTTACCTCATTGTTCGACGACAGTGCAGATTCCCTTCAGATGGAAAGCCGAACTTCCAGAGGCGAAAACCCAAAGAGAAAACGACGAGATCCTCATGGATAAACCCACCGAGGGGTTTGGTGTTTTTGTTTAATCTGTGGGAAGAAGGATAAGCAGCACAGCTCGATGATTTCCTGGTTGAGGAGTGAAGGAGGGGGTTGGAGGTGAAGTGTGGATAGAGTTGCTACTGGAGCTGGGCTTGTGTCAACTCTAATCAGTATCCTGGACTCATGTCTCGCTCCGAGCAAAGTCTACACATATTCCGCCTCATGTCCTCGTCTCCATTCGTGCGGCTGTTTGTAAAATGTGGAAGCGGTTTTCGACAAACTCCTCTTGTTCGCCGGTCGGTCTGTTAACGCTCGTTCGCGACCGAAGCCCAACCTGCTCCTCAACTCTGAGGAAAAGCTTTCATTCCTGTCTCTCTCTCCCCCTCCCGAGCTGAAAAACAGCCAGAGAAATGTACTCATCCACTCCCTAGCGGCCGAGCTCCATTACTCCAGCTCTGCGTTACAAAGAAGGATCTGCGGATGGGAATGATACGATGAATGTATACTTAGTTCTGACTGGAAAAAAATAATTTAATCTTCCATCTTTAAGTGTGTGGTGTGCGTCACTATTCCCACATTCTGTAATATGCTCAAATGTGAAATGTGTATTGTAGGAGTGGGTTTATGCTGTGTTCATTTTTGACATGGTAGGCTACCGTGATTAATACCATAAAGTTTTAACATATTTCATATAATACTATGGTATGTGATTTAAAAAAAAAATTGGGGGGGATATTTAATTGTTCATAATAATGTATCTTATTTTTATATTTATATTAAGTTTTAGAAGATCAACAGTAATGTTTATGTTTCAAAAACTAATAATTTAATAACCATAGATCTCAAAAGAATCTCAGTAGATATCCATTTTCATTTACCTACATCATAATGATGTGATTCTTAAATTAACTTGTCGCATTAAAAGCTATTTCAGTTTATTTAGTATTTTTAATTTAGACAAATCTATCTGTCTGTCTGTCTGTCTATTTATTTTGATAGTATCTATCTATCATCTCTCTATCCACCTCTCTATATATCTATTTGTCTGTCTAGCTAGCTAGCTTTGTCCAGCGTTGCATGTTACTCAAAGTGCTCAAAATCATGGAAATCAGGTAGCTTTTGAAAGATTACATTTAGTTGTGAAGTAATAGAAATTAATGTATGTTTATATGCAGTATACAATTATAAATTAAAGTGACAGTATGTGTCCACACAAGTCATTTAAATTAGAAAAGGAATAAAATAGCTTGCATATGCGAAGATCAAATATCTTCTAATTTACTGGTTTTTCTTTGGAAACATGAAAGATATCCAACCATGTGTCACATCTGCCACATTAGTGACTGTTTGGCTGTCCCGCTCTCTCACACACACACACACACACACACACATACACAAATAGTTTGTCTTATGTCTGGAGACCTATTAAAACCCCTTCAAAATCAAATGCCAAATTAGTTATGGATGTGTCTGATTATAATCCTGCTGTGTGCAGTTTACATCACTTACGGACATTTTTTGAAGTAAACATTTGAAGTAATTATGTAAGCCTTTGATAATTACATAATCAGATTTTCGGCCTGTCAGGCGTGTCATTTTGGTTCAGAGGAGAACACTTGAGAAAAAAGAGATGTACATCTATCAAAAGACCTTTTGTACATCTGTAGAGTGTGTTTGTGCATGTGTAATGTGCATTATACACATCTGACTGCTTTGATAAGCGTATTATCTGAAAGGAAACTAGTCAGTTGTAATTTTAGGCTCACCCCTCCTCCATTGAGCCACTTTTACAAGCTCCCATTCTGGCTCTGCTTGCATGGCACAGATTCGCAGGATAGAGCCTCGGACTCTGTGGCCTATAACATTCTTTACATTTGCACAGTCATGCTTTCAGATGCAGACTGCATGCAAATGTGAGACAAACAGAGCAATGCATTAAAGAATAAAACACCAACAGTAGGATGCATTTGTGAGTGTGTTTACCAGAGGCTGACAACAAGCAGGAAATTGTAAAGAATTTCTAAAGGCATTCTGGACGGAGGCCAAACAGCGCTGGCCTTGGTTATGACACTAAGCAATGTATGTGCAATCACTACTGCGCGTGCAAAACAAACATAAAAAGAAAGAAGAGTCTTATTCTTCTCCTTACACTTTTTTTACAAAGTCATTCTCAAAGCTATTGTAAATGTAAATGATACGTGGTTAAATCACGTCACCTAGTGGACAGTCTTTGGCTGTACATTCACAGTAGAAGACATTTTGTTGTTTACCACTAGATGGGGATGTAAGTACAAAGATGGCAGAATACAGTCACAACAATAGCCGACAGAATCTGTCTAGTCTCTATCAGGAGGTAATATCACCGAGCTCAGACATTAACCAGGACTCTGTCAAAAATGCCACTAAAAGTGACAAAGGAGGACATTTTCTCGGTTTTGTTATGATAGGCCTTTATTTTTTCACCAAATTCTATAATAACTATAGAGTCTCTGCAGAACGGTGACCTTGTCAGTTTATTGTTGCTGAAAACATTAATGTTGCTCAATGAATGTGAAGAAAAAAATAATAAAAAAAACGTAAAACAATTGTTATACTAAAATGTGCTGTGACTAATCAACATGAACAGTCCTTTTATCATTAATTCTAAAAAGACAAAAGCATCTTCCTCCTCCATAGATTCAACAGATAATTCTAATTCTAAAAAAACGGCCAAGTTTATTTCGTTTTAATATATATTATAAGGTCTATCTATCTATCTATCTATCTATCTATCTATCTATCTATCTATCTATCTATCTATCTATCTATCTATCTATCTATCTATCTATCTATCTAT
The DNA here is from genome assembly GCF_964197995.2 of Scardinius erythrophthalmus. Taxonomy (NCBI): domain Eukaryota; kingdom Metazoa; phylum Chordata; class Actinopteri; order Cypriniformes; family Leuciscidae; genus Scardinius; species Scardinius erythrophthalmus. The sequence goes on from NC_138228.1 coordinate 39,928,945, forward strand.
CTATCTCTATTGATACTATCTATTGATAGTTGTGAAATATAAATTAATGTGGTAGCCTATATAAAGTGGCGATATGTGTCCACGCAAGTCATTTAAATTAGAAAAGGGAAATTGAGGAAAATAGCTTGCATATGCAAAGATGAAATATCTTCAAATTTACTGGTATGGAAGATATCCAACCATGTGTGTCACATCTGCCACCAAAACAGCATGAGCAGTCATATAAACATTTATTCTAAAAAGACAAGAGCTTCTTCCTTCAGATTCAACACATACATTTATTATGCAATTTTTTCATATTTTAATATGGATAAAATATTAAGCATATTACAATAAAACATTTTAAAGACAGAAATCGATTTTTTATCATAATATCAAAACACGTTTGTTTTTTTTATACTTTGGTTTGAGCTGATTCTGCTAATAATGTCTAAAATGGGGAGGGGGATCCATGTTTCTTAATTTTTTTAACAGAACACGTTTGAAAATATTTTAATTTGTATTTTTTTTTTTATGTTTCCTTAAACTACAACAGAGTTTAATAGATATACAACTGTGCATAACATGAATGAGCAGGTAACTAATGTGATGTGCGGACAGAGAGAGACAGTGCGAGCGCACGAGATCAAGTGCGCCCAATGTGAGAAGCGAATGGGTGACGGTGTGTTCCTCATGACTGTGCTGTCACCCTTCGGCTCCCCGGTGCGCACCTGATCTCGCGGCTGCGGAGCTGCTTGGAAACAAACTGCGGAGTCTCGAGTTACCGTGCGCCCGATCGATGGCTGATGTGAGAGCCCCGCGCGCCGGGCGACAGTATCGCGTTGCGCGCGCGGGGGAGACTGAGTATCGACGCGTGACCGATCACTATCATAATCACACTTCCCCTCTTATCGCCTCAACTTGCTGAATAAAACATAGCGCTTTCCTGCCAAGAGCAGTCACCCCGAGCAAACTTATTCAAGTTCATTTCACACACTCTGAGAAAAGAAAAAGAAGAGAAAGATGAAATGGGAAAATACACAAAAAAATGAACACTTAGTAGCCTACATTTCGCGAACATTTACAAAGAAACGGCAAGTGACATAATGAATTAAACGTGAAATGTTTACATAGGCTAGGCTACTCCAATAATCTTTATTTTATCTTTATTAACTTCGAAAAATCATGGTCTACAGTGGGGTCATTCCTGATATAAAGCATCTTCTGGACTCAAAATTGAAAATTGAATATCCTCGTGTTGTAGTTAAAAAAAAAAAACATTTTTTTTTTTTTATAAAATAATAGCAGACTTTCATAAATATGCTATTCTCGGGCTCAAGAACTTATAACGTGCAAGCGCATGAAAATGTTTCCATAATTTCCATCAAAGCCACACTGAGGGATTTACAAATCAACTGATATTTAACTGATGTTTCTGCTGTTTTCCCGCCAATAATGATGTCAGTTTTTGGGAATGGTGATGTCGTTAAGGAACGTTTTCAACATGATATGTTTGAAACATTAGAGAAATGAAATTGAAAACTTATTGAAGTTTGTCTTGAGTTTGTATTTTATCCAGTAAATGGAGACATATGTGATGGGAATATGTAAATTCGTGCAGTGATAGCCTTCTAGAAATGATCCTGTGGAGGCTTAGAGCTTCACATGGATGTTAGAAGGCAGCGATATTATTTCGTTCGTTTCAGAAAACAGCGAAATAAGTAAATATTCCATGAACGATTTCAGGCCACTTTTGTATTGATTTTCTCTCATAGATATGTGATAGGCTTTATCCAATTTCTGGAGCTTGCACCTAACCCTTGCTTTCTAACTTGAACTTGCATATAAAAAAAAAAATAAAAAAAATCCTTTCCTTTCAAAAATGTACATGCAACATATAGCTTCCCCTAAAATATCAGTTATTGTTTAGTTATCTACTTTTAAGAAAACACTTTCTTTTGTAATGTGTAATTTTTTAGTGGCTAATACCAAGATCCCACATTTTGTTGGAGACATTCTGATTGCATGCCTTCATATACAACTAATCAATGTACATATTTTATTGTTACTAAATGCCCCAAAGGACACTTGAGCATTAAAAATGCATCAGAAGTTGCATTTTCAAAAAAAAGAAAGAAACAGCACACGTTCAAGTGTAAAGTTTTACAAAAGCATAATTTCAACTGATAAAACAAGAAGTTATAAAATAGAACTAATATGGTAATTATATTTGATTGGCTTTATTGGTATCTGTGGTTCATTAAATAACCTTTAACATCTATAAACCTTTCCATTGCAAATAGAATGGAACTTTAAGAACTTTTCACTGAAATGTTCTTTAAGGGAACCAAATGAATCTTCTTTTGCTGCATGTTTTTTCACAAACCTGCCAATTTTTATTTTATTTTAAGAGTGTTTGCAATATTAATACAATTTGTAAAAGGGTAACATGGTTTAATACATTGACAATTCACTTTGATATTTTTAGACCAGTAAATCACAATATTCATATTTTGCAAAAACAGCTTTAGTAATTTTAGCAAAAAAAAAAAAAAAAAAAAAAAAAATGACCCCACTGCTCAAAATGACCAATATTGTGACCCAATATTATTCAATGTAATTGATTGTGTTAATGTGATGATGAACTCTGTCAAGAAAACTGATTCTGAACATTTGTTTGCAAATGATGTCACATGGTTTGATATTTTGTATGTAATCCAGTGAGAATCAGAAATTTAGACTTCAATGTGGCTTCAATATCCAAATACTTTTGGGACCAATATGACATGGCAGGTTGAACTAGTTTGTCAGTTAAGGAAAAATGGGGATTTTTTTCTCCCCAATTATTTTCTGTGGAATGTTGGTACTATGAATATATGGTACATTTTTGTAAGGATTAAATTGAATTATGTCCCATTTAACAAAAAAGCTTTTACGCCTATTTAGAACAAGTGAAAGAACTACATTTAAGAAATGCTGCGGTGCCAAATGAAGATGTTTTGGAAGTTTAATTCAGATCTATATAGTGCAATAATAAGGGTGTGTTTGTAACTGGACCATCAATGATCTGACTTTAACAGTGCCAAATGCAAAAAGCCAAGGCGGATCATTTTCCAAAAGTTCACTTTTTAGGTGTGTGTGCTATATCGGTGGGTTATTCAGGATATTACATTATCCATTGTTTTACATTATTTCTGCATAAAATAACATAGCTGTCGAGCAGGTGGATGAATATAACACACACAAATATGCAGTAAGGTCAGGGAAGTTTTTCTCTTTCTGCCGGGCAAGGATAAAGTATTCACTGCTGAACGATGAGTTTTCACTATTCATAAACGGAACATATCAAACCATGATCCAATAGACAATTCCCCACAAAATGACTCAAACATGACCAACACATTGCAGACCTAAACCACTAAATCTCAGTTCTGACAGCATGATAAGATCTCAGGCTGAAGCGTCAGCTGTAAGTCATGGCTGTAGTATTCAGAGCTTCAGGCTAACCCACACGCAGATCCAGGTGCAGCGGCCCAGGGGAACACGGAGGACGGCGGGATGAGCGTCTCACACTAGAGAACACCTCAGGAGCCTGGGAAAAGCTCATTAACTCCATCGAAAACAGACACACTGTTAATGGCACATAAATCTTTTTCCTTTACCCTTCTGTGTCTGTGCTATAGATACCAATTTAGCATTTGTGAAACTGTATGGAACAATTTCTTACATTTTCTAAAGAAAAAGTCTGTGGTTTAATGCAATGTTCCTATGCAGGATCCAAGATCCCTTTTTTTTCATCCATTTATTGTTCCCTAGGCATAAACTCAGCTCTAAGAAACGAAATAGCAAACTGCCTCTGTACAATCTGAGGTATCTTTCATGTTTGGGGTCAGAACAATTGTATACAGAACAACATTTCCTATTTCAATATATTTTAAAATGTCATTTATTCCTGTGTTTTAGCATTACTAATGTCTTCAGTGTCACATGATCCTTCAGAAATCACTGAATAGAAAGCTCAAAAGAAAAGCATTATTTGAAATGGAAAATTTAATAAAACATTATAAATGTCTTTACGGTCACTTTTGAACAATTTAATGCATCCTTGCTAAATAAAAGTATTAATTTCTTTCAAACACAAATTGCTTATAATATTAATATAGTGATTCTTTTCTAATCAAAACTGTATAAAATGAATAAAAATGTAAATATTTTAACTTAACACATATTAACAATTTATAGAACACATCTAAGAACATTCCATCAATATACATTTGTTTGATATAGTTTAGCATTAAAACACACAAAAATGACTGAATAAACACATTTAATAAATATGACACCAGTGGATCACAATAACCCAAACTGATACACCGAGTTGGATTTTCACCGTTCCACTGAATATTTAAGTGACCTGACTGAGTGATTTTCAGACTGTCCTCTCAGGTCAAGTCCTGAGATAACCCTTTTGTCCATATATATACACCTTTAAAACACTCATAATTAACCCTAGATATTTTTTTTTACCATGATAAACCCCTTTCAGAGAGCTCATTCTAATTTTCAAAACAAAAATTGTGTCATTTTCAGAAACATTAGCCAAATCCTTTTAAACAAAAATGAAGGGTTTAAAATGGCTTTTAGTACAAGGGGTCAGCGGAGCCCACTGTGGAGGGCAGGGGTGTGAAGTGACAGTCAGCACATCTGGTCACATTAATAATGCAGAGGCCTTTAAACGGCAGTTTGTCACTTATTGAGTGCTGCCTGCTGAAATCTACACTGACACCCAAGCTGCTGCCAAGGGACTCTACCAAATGAGAGTCAGATGAAGAGGAGGGGGAGAGGATGAGAGGAGAGGAAAGAGGACAAACAGCAACGTGAAACTTCTGATGAACACTTTCTGCTTTGTCTGGAAACGGTTAAAGGGGTCCTATTATGCTTTCTTACATTTTCAACTTTCTTGAGTGTGTAATCTTGCTGTTTGAGCATGAAGTTACAAAGCACAAAGTCACTCCAAAGGGAGTTATTCTCTTTATCAGTGCAAACAGTTTCTGACCTCCCTGAAACGCCTGCAAAGTCTTCTATCGGGAATAAACACGTCACGGTATTCCTCGTTTTCAATAATTCCCACCCAAGGCATACGCAAAAATGTAGTGGCGAGGCCTGGTTTAGTTGTGTTCGTAGTGTTGAAACCTACGGTTATGGTAAGGGTGACATTTCCTAAATTCACTCAAAATGGTTGGCCAATCACAACACACTGGTCCAGTCGACCAATCAGAGCACATTGTGCTTTTCGGAAGGAGGGGCTTCATAGAGACAGGAAATAAACAGGGCTGTGTTTGTCAAAACATCATGAGCCAAGTTGATTGTAGAGACCACTGGTGTCAATGGCTCTACGATCTAGTTAGGGTTATGATGCTTTTGAGACGCAGACTGGTAAGAGAGGTGCTGCAACAATGTAAAATAAGTGGGGGAAAAAAACCTATTCCAGTAGACCCCAAAAACAAAATCAAGACTTTAAAAAAAAGGTTATAATAGGTCCCCTTTAATTTCTGAAAGAATCATACAACAGATTTATAGAGATTTGAATATCCAAAAGTTTATTTAGAAAACAAAGCACACTTTAACATCAAAAACAAACAAAAATTCTTTGACCAAACAATCTCTCATGATGATGCTAAACATTTTCCAGCAAAATACATTTGTTACAGCACAAGGCAAACTGTGTACTGTCTCTTAAGGGCAAAATAATTAAGTTGCTCAAAGGCCTAATTAACACTTTAACAGGTGCTGTTGAGTCAAAGGGAGTTCAGCTCGCAGGCGAGCTGGTGTATGAGTGTCCAGGAGATTGCCTGTTCTTGAACAGACGTGTTATACGTCAAGTTTATTTCCCGGTGATGAGTGGGTTCCTCAGCACCACAATGACTGAATCGCCTCTCAGGAACATCTTCGAGATGTAACGATCCTTGTTCACTGGCTTTGACTTCTTCTTGCCCTTGCCGCTCTTAGGCACCTCAGTCCACATTTCTTTCACGTTCTCCAGAACCATGTTGCAATGCCTGAAAGTCCAGAGAAAAGAGACAGTAGCATTCGTTTACATACAACCAAATAATCCGTTCTGATTGACAGTTCAATCGGACTGAAAAGCCTCAATTGATCCGACTGATTGAATAAAATTTCGATCAGACTGAAATGGGTAATGATCCGATCAACATAATAAATTTATTCAGATTTAAAAACACTGTGCCACCCTTGCTCGGCTTCTGAACGTGGCGACTGGTCTGAAGTTTTGGTTGGAATACACACACATGTAAACAGATCTGTGAATCAGACTGCTATGTCAAGGAAAGGTTCATTTAAACCATTGGTTCCCAAACAGGGGGCGTCAAGATGACTTAAAATGATTTAAAATAAGACAAAACAACTAGAAATCGAGATCTTTTTTATTTTTCTAGTTATGGGGGGGGGCTTCAAATATCATTGTGAAAAATGAGGATGGCCTTAAAGTCAAAAAGGTTGAGATCCACTGATATAAACAGAACTTTAAAAATCTGAAATATGATTGGATTCCTTCCGATTGACAAAATTAGTGCCTATTGAAAGTCCATATCATGGAAACTTTGTTTAACAATTTTATATATACATGAATGATGTGAGCCAATTCATTTGTACTATCTATTCACATATTTTACAGTAACGGTTTATCTACAGCATGTCTCTCTGATGAAGATCATAAATGATTTAATACTTCCACAGAGATTCTGAAGCGTGCATTCGATGAATACTTTACTATCCCGTGAAGCCACTTTAGATTATCTGTGAATGGAAGTGAAGTGACGCAACTCACACTACATAGAACACCCTTTTTTTTTTAAATGGTCGCGAAGTAAATTCAAATGCATTACCTACGCAATTTCAGGCGCAGCTTGTGTCTCATTCAACCATATATTGGGTGGCCTGTGGCCTTATATTCGGTTTAAAATGACATTTTATACAGATATTTAATCTCAAATATACTTCATATACAATGAAAGAATAAGAAAGGCTGCGTTAGTATAGCTTGAGCTGTGAGGTTTTTCAGCAGAACACCGACACGCATATGTACAGCTGACTAGTAATGAGAGGTCTGTAATCTGGGTCTGTGTTGTGTTTGAACTGGTTTTGAGAATGGCACATCTTGCCGCGCGTACTTCAGGCTAGACTGTGTTTTTTCGAGAGCGTCAGAGTAATGAAAGGCTGTAAAAGAAATCCCTTATTTGGAGATATATGTGCATTTTATGCAAATGACTAACCTTGGGCAGGTGGTTGCTCATACAGAATACTCCAAATTCATTAACATTATAAAGAGGTTAAGAACTTAAGAAATTCATGTGAGAGAAGTTCTCCAGGGCATATAAAATACGAAATAATCCACACAATTATTAGTGAATGAGACCCACTTTCTTGGCATTTTTCAAAGGACACATTTGTGTCATGATGTTGACTCTGAATTTAATAGTGCTTGAAATTTGTATTGTATTGTTATGTCAAATTTATTCATTTGCATTGTTCTTGCATTCCATGTAAAAATGTACTAGCCATTGGCGACTCGAGCTTTAGTGTGTCGGTAGAGGGTTGCAGTGTATATAATAAATCCAACAGAAGGCTTCACGTATCACGTACCTGTCGAATGCTTTGACTCTGCCCAGTAGCTTCTTATTGTTGCGGCAGTTGATGAGAACCTGCGTGTTGTTTTTCACAGACTGGGTGAGGACTGAAAGTGGACCGGTGTTAAACTCTTCCTCCTCTCGCTTCTGGAGCTCCTCTGGAGTCATCTCAGATTTAGGCTTGTTTAACAAACTCCTAACAAAGCATTTCAACAGTTAGAATGTGTGGATGAACAGGCAACACGAATATCACTCAATTTACACCATATATAGAGTTAGGTAAAGTATATGAAGAGTTAGAGCTCAAAAGCTTAGAATACCACAAATGTAGAAGTTAATCTAGCTTTGTTTCATGTTTTTAGGTATAGAGATCATATAATCATACGCACTAAATTAACGTAACGTTAAGCCATAACGTAATGATTCAGATATTAAGTGCGCAAAAAAAAACTAAATTAGAGACAAAGCCAATATCCAAGCAATTTGACAAAGACAACGATTGCAAAACAAACACATAAGTTAGATATTATAACAGTATTCACTAAGGACGAATCCTAATCATCAGTACAATAGTTCATTGTAGCTGCTAACATTAGCATCAGTCTTGCTTAATGACTTTTTTTTAGCGGCCATAAAACTATTAACTGGTTATTTCTGTCCCAGCAGTACAACTCAAACATTTATCATAATATACGGTGTGCAGAAGAGTGAACTTACATGTTTTAGTAGGTTCTTCTTCTTCTCAAATGTCTTCAATGAAATGAACAACTGCACATAGGCGCCTCACGTTTCCACAACGTTAAAGTCACTTCCGGGTCTGCTGTGCCGCCTTACTCAGTTGTAAGTTCCGGTTCCGGTTTTGTCCCGCAAAGTAAATAAACTTGTTTTTAGGTTTTTATGTTCGTATAGAGTTGTAAGTTAGTGATTAGTTAATTATACTTAATCGTTTTACATTATAATATTTAAACAGGGCTAGTTGTCACACAAGGAAGTGGTCTCAAAGGCTATCTCTCAGTAACTATTATGTTTTGAAACTAAAGTTTAATTACACAAATGTTTATATTTTCTAGCAGTGGTTTGTATGTTGATAGCAATCATCTAGTTCACAGAGATCTTGAATGAATCTATTATTATTAATAATAATGTGTATGTTTTGTGTGAATTCAGCCCAACTAATTCCAATGTCATCATAACAAGGTAGGCTAATTGTATTTTTCCTAAATATATTATTATATATTAAGGAGTACCTGTCAAAAGTTTGGAAACATTACTATTTTATGTATATCTATTATAAGTGCCCCAGATTTTTTTTAATGCAGCTGTATGTGAAAACAGTCTGCAAAGTTGTAAAGCTGAAAGTGCATCATAAATAAAGTTAGTTTATCTCAAAAGAAAGAGTCGACTCTGAATCGCTCAAACGAGTCGTTTGGAGTTCGAATCTATTTTCGTGAAGTTCACACGTCACAGCTTACTATATTTACATAATGCCCACCTATGTTCTGCATGGACAGGACTTGCTTTAGCTCTTTCGTGTGGATACAGTACAGGCCAAAAGTTTGGAAACATTACTATTTTTAATGGTTTTGAAAGAAGTTTCTTCTGCTCATCAAGCCTGCATTTATTTGGTCAAAAATACAGAAAAAAAAAAAATGTAATATTGTGATTTATTATTACAATTTAAAATAATTGGTTTTCAATTTATTATACTTTAAATTATCATTTATTTCTGTGATGCAAAGCTGAATTTTCAGCATCATTACTCCAGTCTATCACATGATCCTTTAGAAATCATTCTAATATTCTGATTTATTATGAGTGTTGGAAACAGTTCTGCTGCTTAATATTTTTGATGAATAAAATGTTAAAAAGAACTGCATTTATTCAAAATAAAAAAATATTTTCTAATAATATAAATCTTCTTTACTATCACTTTTTCTCAATTTAACACATCCTTGCTGAATAAAAGTATTGATTTATTTAAAAAAAAAGAAAAAGAAAAAAAAATGACTGACCAGTAGTGTATATTGTTGTTACAAAAGATTTCTATTTTTAAAATATTTGCTTCTTTTTTTTATTTATTTTTTTATTATATTTTTTTTACTTTTTATTCATCAAAGTATCCTAAAAAAGTATCACAGGTTATGAAAAAAATATTAAGCAGCAGAACTGTTTCCAACTTTGATAATGAATCGTCATATTAGAATGATTTCTAAAGGATCATGTGATAGACTGGAGTAATGATCCTGAAAATTCAGCTTTGCATCACAGAAATAAATGATAATTTAAAGTATAATAAATTGAAAACCAATTATTTTAAATTGTAATAATATATCACAATATTAAAAAAAAAATCTGTATTTTTGATCAAATAAATGCAGGCTTGATGAGCAGAAGAAACTTCTTTCAAAAACATTAAAAATAGTAATGTTTCCAAACTTTTGGCCTGTACTGTATCATGTGGTCAAGATACTGTGCTCTCTGCTGTGAAAGTAAATTTGGTTTATTTTCACTTCCAAAGGATGAGGCTGTGAAGAATCAGTGGTCAAAATTCATCTTCACCACGATACCACAGCGGTATAATCCCAAACTGTTGCTGTGTTCCCTTCATTTTACTGACGACTGCTTCTCAAATCTCAGAGTTCAATGCGGGATTCGCAAAACGCTTGCTCTAGAAAGATGGGTCTGTACCCAGCATATTTGGACCAACTTGCTCCTCAGAATCACAACCTGTAAGTATGACTAATTATTGATGTATATATTTTCAAACAAATCTCAATGTACTTCAAACTGAGTAGTGTATCACTGAGAAACGTCCTGCTCAAGTCGTCTTGCGATGGAAGTTTGGGTTGAATAACTAGTTCTTCCAATGTTTCATATTCGGACTCCGCTCAGATTGATATGGTAAAGTTAACGTCATCGTTCGTTACTGTCTTTAGTTTACGATGTACAATCGCAGAGCTGTAGGAAGCCTCCGGATGGAGCTGAAGTTCAGTTATGGTAATAGGCGTTTTTGTTTTCGACGTGTGATGTAAGCGGTAGACCAATCACAACAGACTGAGCTATCTGGCCAATCAGAGCAGAGAAGCTCGCAGAAAGGAGAGATTTAGAGAGATTGATTCATCCATGGAGTCGTTTGAGAATCATTGAAAAATGTGGTGATGTGCAATGTTTATTATGAGAAAATGAAACCTTTGATGCTTGTAATCCTATTGTAGGAGACCTCCAAAACAAAATAAGGAGACTTTAAAGTAGCATAATAGGGACACTTTAATGTTTTTGAAAGAAGTCTCTTCTGCTCACCAAGCCTGCATTTTTTATCAAAAATAGAGAAAAAACACTAATATTGTGAAATATTATTACAATTTAAAATAATGGCAATGGGAAAAGCTCCTTTTTTCCCTCAGAAGTACTGAAGCCTGATTCAATCAGGCAGTGAAACTGCTCGGACCTATGGCGCTGCAGCCCGCCGAAATTGGTATGAGAAGCTGCCTCATCTCGAAGAAGCCATGGCCGTGCACCTCTGCCCTTATGGAGCAACTTGGTGCACGTCCTCCGTTCCAAAGTTCCAAAATCAACCTAGCCACTGTCTTCCAGCCAGTAAATCTCCTTCCCAGGAGCAGTTCTCGATTTGGCCCAAAGGCAGGCCTTGCTCACGCCGGAGCGCGCTCTGGCTATTCAGCAGCTCACGGCATCTTTCAGAGTCTGGGTTTCACTCCCCCTCAGAGCCTGTCAGAGAATGCTAGGCCTAAAGGTGGCCGCATCATTGGTAATTCCGGTGGGCCTGCTACACATGTGGCCCCTGCAGTATTGGCTGAAACCCCAGGTTCCAGCCCACTGTATCAAGGTGGACCAAGGCTGTGTCATAGCCCTGGCCCCTTGGAAGGACCCTCATCTGGAAGGACCTTCATTAGTCTCCAGAGGGAAGGAGGTCTCAACAGATGCCTCCAACACGGGTTGGAGAGCTCTGTTCGAGGGCGGGCCGAACATCCGGCTCTTGGTTGAGCTTGGAGAGACAGTGGTATATCAACTGCCTAGAAATGCTGGCAGTTTGTCTGGCCCTCAAAACCTTCCTACCAGACCTGAAAGGGCACCATGTCTTAGTCCGCTTGGACAACATGGCAGTGGTGTCCTATATAAACCACTAAGGTGGACTCAGATCGAGGTCTCTGTACAAACTGGTGAGACACCTCCTCTTATGGGCACAATGCAACCTGCGCTCGCTAAAAGCAGTGCGCATGCCGGGCAAGTTGAACCAAGGGGCGGACATGCTGTTCTGGGGCAATGTGTCCTCAGGGGATTGTATGCTTCATCCCCATTCGGTTTGCATGATCTGTGTTTTAGGGAGGGCAAAGGTCGACCTCTTCGCTTAAAGGAGAACTCCGGTCAATTTTTACATTGAGCTCATTTTATTGTACATTTGGAGTGCTGTCAATACAGAGAACAACGACAAAAATCGGTGTTGCCTACACCGAGTTATTCTATTTTTAAAATTTGCACCCTGTTGACTTCAATAGGGCAAGTACTAAACCTGCTTTTAGGCTCTTAACATCCTTGATGTGTCATTACAAGTGCACAGAAAATGTGAGTGATTCCTTCTGAGTGAACACGAGTGGATCTGACTGCAGTAGATGTAAAAGATATGTATAAAAATGATGTTATTTAAGCCAGCGCAAATACCTGTTTACATCCTGTTTTTCGGTTGAAGTCCAAAGTAGTCGATTGCCGAGTTCACGCGCAAGATCATAGGTAACTAAACCTATGCGCGTGAACTCGGCAATCGACTACTTTGGACTTCAACCGAAAAACAGGATGTAAACAGGTATTTGCTCTGGCTTAAATAACATCATTTTTATTCATATCTTTCACATCTACTGCAGTCAGATTCACTCGTGTTCACTCAGAAGGAATCACTCACATTTTCTGTGCACTTGTAATAACACATCAAGGATGTTAAGAGCCTAAAAGCAGGTTTAGTACTTGCCCTATTGAAGTCAACAGGGTGCAAATTTTAAAAATAGAATAACTCGGTGTAGGCAACACCGATTTTTGTCGTTGTTCTCTGTATTGACAGCACTCCAAATGTACAAAAAAATGAGCTCAATGTTAAAATTGACCGGAGTTCTCCTTTAAGAAGACAATTCACATTGCCCAATATTCTTCTCAAAGGACAGGGACTCGCTGGCCCACGAGTGGCTTAGCCTTCCCCTTATGGCTTTCCCCGAGCTGCGCTGCTCTCTCAGATCATCAGACAAATCAGGGAGGACAGATGCGCAGTGCTTCTCATCTTTGGCGGAACCAGTCATGACTCCCCGAGTTGATGCATTTGTTCACAGCAGCTCCCTAGCCAAGTCCCCTGAGATAGAACCTCCTCTCCCAGGCAATAGGGACGATTTGGCTCCCCCAACCCGAGTTATGGGCCCCTCCAGGTCTGGTCCGCTATTGAATTGCGTTCCCATAGTGTCTTAGGATGCAATACAAGTGAACCGTATCGATAGGGAACGTGCTCGGTTACTAATGTAACCTCGGTTCCCTGAGATAACGGGAACGAGTATTGCCTAGCTGGCCACGCTACCACGTTGCACAACTCGGCGCTCGTCGCTTTTCAGTCGAAAGATTCTAAAGATTATGGAGAGTTTTGCCCGTTTATATAGACGGGTAGCCCCGGCCATTCCGGCGGTCTGCAGCCCCATAGGTTTGTGCAGTTTCACTGCGTGATTCAATCAGGCTTCAGCATTTCACTTTTTCCCATTTCCCTTATCTCAAAGAACCAAGGTTACGTTAGTAACTGAATACATTTTCTATTTTAATATACTTTATTAAATATAATTTATTTCTGCAATGCAAAGCTGAATTTTAATCAGCCATTACTCCAGTCTTCAGTGTCACATGATCCTCCAGAAATCATTCTAATAATCATTCTATATATTTTATAGATATAGCCTACTTATGCTTCATATGCCTACATATTTTACTTTTTAAAATATTTTGCTGTCATGAAACAGAGCAGTCTGATCTAGTGATCTGCCTCATCGAAGTATTCATGTATAGATAACAGAAGAATGTGTCTGGCCTCTTAGCCGTGGTGTGGGGTAATATTCACGGGGCAGGGGTCAGGTCTGTAGACCAAACAGACATCTCTTTGTTATGTGTCATGACTGACAGGGAAGACGGCTGTATGATGGGGTGAGTTTGTAAGACAGACAAAGATGTGTGTCTGTACGGTGCTCAGACTCCAGGGGATTGGCTTACTGCTTAGAGACAGGCGGGCGCCCGCGGAGCACAATCCCACCCATGTGATTTCACAGGTTGGTGAGTTTGCTCGGGATAATCGCACCCTATAGTGTGGAGATTTGAGGATCATGTCTGTGGAATTGGTTTACAAAGCTTAACTATGGTTAGGAAATACACACCGAGCCCAGAGTTATTCAAGTACATCGGCTTATGTTTTTACCTCTCCAGATCACTTCCTTCCTTCCAGACTGGGTTCTCTCTCGACTTCCACCATGCATCTTTGGAGTCTTACAAGTGTTCCTTATAAACAGAAAACAGAGTGCAGTTAAAACCTCTTTAAGTTGTGCTTTAGATCTCTTTTGACAAGACCTCTAAGACATCTATGGGCATCTTTAATTGAGGAAATGATACATAAACATTTGTTTTATTTTTTATTTTTACAAAAAAATGTTAAATGTTTGAGCTTGGTATTATTCAATTCTGTTAACTTTACAGTAAAAAAAATGTAGCTGTGGTTGCCAGAAATTTACTGTAAAAAATATGGTAGTAAATACAGATGGAACTTAAATTTGAAAACCACCTTGAAAACACTAGTGGTAAAGAGAAAACCACATGATGAATCAAAGTTCATCACAACTAGCTAATATATAGAAAGTGCACGGTGTCATTCACAACAAATACTAAACGCCATCATGGCAACACACGGCATGAAAATAATTCAATTATACAACATAAGATGTATATAGGCCTAACTGATAAGAAAAAGTAACCGTTATTTCAATGAAACAGCATCTGTTACACAGAGAATTCTGGGTGCGTAATTTATAGTTTTTCATTGTAAATTATAAGATGACTTTGTTCTTTTTCCAAAAGCTGGACATTTAACAGTAAAAAATATAAAATTCCATGAAACATAATCACTATTACAGATTCGAATATATATATATTATATTACTGCAGACTCACCCAAATCTTAGCCATTAAAAAATTTATGCATATACCATTATATATATAAAGACTATTACGTCTGGAGAAGCCCTAAAAAAATAACGAACCAGGTGTGTGTGCGTGTGTGTGTGCGTGTGCGTGTGCGTGTGCGTGTGTGTGTGTGTGCGTGCGTGCGTGCGCGTGCGTGCGTGCGCGCGCGTGCGTGTGTGTGTGTGTGTGTGTGTGTGTGTGTGTGTGTGTGTGCGCGTGTGTGTGGTCTCACCAGCAGGTTTCAGTGAACACCTTATATTCCAGCCTCAGGAGTGAACGTGGAGAAGCACATGCACAAAAGTTTCTGATTTATATCTCAGCTGTTTGTTTTGTAGGCTGTATAGTGTGATCGAGGGGTGTAGAAATCGTTAGTCAAGCCTGTCAAAGGGAGGATGTTATTTATTACACAAATTAAAGGAAAATAGTATCAACTTACAGCCGCCTTTGGGCATCTCTTCACCTGTCTATTTGTTTTCCTTTCACTCTTTCTCCTCTCACATCCGGCTCTCGTTCCCCTGCAGACTAATTACACGATTACTCAGCAGTCATATCAATATTATGGTTATCTTTTGCATCAGAGATTGTAGTTTGCCAACAGTTTTCCAGTAAGGTTACAGTGAAGCACGCCTGAAGTCGCCTGTGTGTGTGTGTGTGTGTGTGTGTGTGTGTGTGTGTGTGTGTGTGTGTGTGTGTGTGTGTGTGTGTGTGTGTGTGTGTGTGTGTGTGTGTGTGTGTGTGTGAGATTGGTGAAATAGCATCGTGTCCTCATAAAGCTCTCTTTGTTTGATGAAGAAGAGGCTCCAGAAAGCTGTCTTGAGAGGCGTCTTCACACATCTGTGTGTTCCTCTCTTTATATCAGGTGATACTGAGAGGTGAGGTGAAGTTCAACATTGTATAATGAGATATAATGTGAAACTATAAATGTGCTGCTACAGTAAAAAAATGAATCATGAGTCTCAAGCCTTAAAAACTACAAAAAAAGTGTTTTTTGTCTTACCCTGATTCACTGTAAGCCTATTATGAGTGTATTTAGACCTGACGGGATGGTTGTGTTTTTGATGGGACATTGTGCAAGTGTGTGTCTCATCATATCTTATCTTAAGGTAAACTGAAGCTCAAGCATGTTCACTTCAAGTGTGAGAACCGCGCAGCACGTTTGAGCTTCTGCAAGAACCAATGAGGTTTGTTCTCGCGCATCAAACAGGTTCGGTTGTTGAGCTTCTGTTTATGTTCGCTGATCAATATGTGAGTAAAAGCCTAAATTCAGTCTGTTGATTGTGATTGTCTTCAGAAAATTTTTACTAAACCGATCAATTCATATGGATTAGTTTTACAATCTCTTTATGAACTTCTTGAGGCATCAAAGTGGTAGCTTTCAATGGAGGAACAGAAATCTCTCAGATTTCATTAAAAAGATCTTCATTTGTGTTCTGAAGAAAGTCTTACCAGTTTGGAACGACATGAGGTTGAGTAATTAATGACAGAATTTAATATTTGGGTGAACTAGGGAAGGCTCAAAAGTGTATTTAGCTGTAATAACATGAAGGATTTTTTTTTAAAATAGAAGTACAATGTAAAAACATATTACACAATACTGCATTGTATCAAATAATTAATTTAAATGTTACATATAGGTCTCTACTATGTATGATTTTTTTTTATTATATCACTCAAAGAAATTTAAACTAGGTTTAATATTAAAATAACCTAATTAAAAAAAATAGCAATTCAATATCAAGACAAATAAAAGAAAACCGATTTTAAACCAGATATGTTAACTGGAAAGACTCATTGATGGCTCAGACGAGGGCACGTGAGGTCTGCTCAGATCGGTCATTCAGCGAGGTGAAATCTGGACTCACTGGCTTCCTTAGTTCAAGGGCAACACTTTTCATCCAGCTCACTCAATTACCACAGCTTGTACAAATGTGAAAAACCACTTGTGTCTATTTGAAGTGGTGTAATCTGATGAACGTGATTTTTATTTCTAGCGTGCTGTGGTTGGATTCTCTCTTTCTCTCTGAATTTCCTTCTATCATCTCTTTTTATCTCTCCCCTCCTCAGCCATTTGAAAAAGGAGACCCATTTCATTACTGAGCTGAGGCTGTGATCGCACTCTAGAGACCCTCAGACATTCTCTGTGTGTGTGTGTGTGTGTGTGTGTGTGTGTGTGTGTGTGTGTGTGTGTGTGTGTGTGTGTGTGTGTGTGTGTGTGTGTGTGTGTGTGTGTGTGTGTGTGTGTGTGTGTGTGAATGAGAGGAGAGAAAGATGTGGAAAAACAAAGCACTGTACAATATTTTCTTATTTCTTCCATGGAAGGCTAATCAGATATTTATCTGCATATCGTTGAATATACACATAAACCGTTTCATAAAACATTACAATTTGTATTAAATCATGGGCCGTAGGCCTGCTCTAAATTCCCTGCATTGTTGAATAAATGGATAATCTATTCATTGATGAGATGAGGTTTAAGCATATGAACTCTCAAACTCCAGCTTTGTATTATACAATATGGGCTTTTATTTGTTCTAACCTTTATGAATCAAAGAATATCAAAGTGCCGTACAAAATAAAAAATTGAAAAGAGTAAAAACATTCAATTAACATATTTTCACATATTGATGTTAATTGAAAGCAAAAATAAGTAAAATTTCAAATCACATTGAAACCGAATAAAGGATATTTTTTACATACACATTTTTAATAAAAGTTGGTAACACTTTACAATAAGGTTTCATTTGTTAACACAAGTTAATTAACAAACATGAACTGACAATAAGCAATACATTTTTACTGTATTTATTAACCTTTGTTAATGTTACTTAATAAAAATGTCCTTGTTCGTTCAACTTCAAAGTGCATGTTAGCAGATACAATTTTTGTATCTAAAAAATGTATTAGTTAATGTTGAAATTAACATTAGCTAAGATTAATAAATGATGTTGTTCTTTGTTAGTTCATGTTAACTGATGTATTTGATCATGTTAACAACTGAAACCTTATTGTAAATTACACCGAAATGTTATCACCTGTCTGCAAATTTGAAATTGCAGTAGGAGATTTCTTTCATAAAACAATTAATAAACAATTAATTGTCATGAACAACAAAGGTCTGTTCCTCCAAAACATTTATTTCCTTTGAGTGGATACATGTTTGGGCCAGGTCAAAATTACAGGCCAAGACCTGTAGGCTTCTTCTTAGACAAATATCTACAGTATTAAGATTATGCGAGTGACTGTAAATGCTGAACAACACGAAGACATCTTATGAAAAAGCACCGGACAGAATCATGCAGTTAATCTTTTCTTTTTGGTATCGTACATACAAAGAAAAAACAGCAGACATAAAAAAGTGACATATGTGGTCAGAACAAAACATGATTGTTTCCCTCATGATTTCCCCCTTTTTTTTAGAAGTGCATTGACTTTCAGATCGGCACGTTTAGTTCAGCCGCCATGTGCATACAAATATTTGCCTAACTCGTTTTTGCGGTGACTAGACTGTAAACAACTGGATATCACAAAAGAAAACTAGTTTGGCCACAAATATTTGGCCTCACGTGAAATTAAATAATGGATAAAAAGATTGCACATGAACTGCTTGTCTATGATACTCTTCAAAAAGCTGAAAATGTTCAGTGCATGGAGCTGGCTGTGTTAAAATGGGGAAAATAACTGGGAATGTCTGAACATAGTCCTCCAATGTATTCAGAAGAAGGAGATGGCTTCCCAGGGAATAACTGTCCAGAAGGAGATGTTTTGGAGAGGTACGATTCCTCCTGCGACCAGGGTGACAGTCCCGCTGTGTGAGGCACCTGGTGAGAGTAAAAGTAACTGGACTGATTGGAAAGTAAATTGAAAGAGCGGGGAGCAGAGAGAGGCAGAGGCACAGAAGCTGATGTGGAGAAGGAGGAGGTGGAGGTCATCTGTTCACAGCCCATTCCATAATAAGCTGCCTCTTGGGCGGACGGGAGAAGCAGTCTTTCCGCAGCGGGACCGACCGAGCTGAAGTGGCGCGAGCTCTGGGACAGAACCGACGCGGCGTAGTTGTTGTGGTGAGCCGCGGAGCTCGGGTGACGATGCTGGAGAGTCACGAACGGCGGGACGGGCCAGTAAAACGAGCCCGCGAATGCCAGTCCTGCGGTGGCGGCAGTGGAGGATAACCGTGCGCCTCTCTTCATGGCCAGCTTGGCTCGAGACGCGGCCGTAGACCGGCGCCGGAGCTTTCCAGTGGTTCCGCCGATGAACACGTCGTCGCTGGACGGGTCCAGCATCCAGTAGTTGCCTTTTCCCGGGTCGTCGTAGTGGCGCGGGACTTTGACGAAGCACTTGTTGAGGCTCAGGTTGTGCCGGATGGAGTTCTGCCAACCCTGCCTGTTTTCTCGGTAGTACGGGAAGTTGCCCATAATGAACTCATAGATGCCGTTGAGGGTGAGCCGTCGCTCCGGGCTCTGGCGGATGGCCATCATGATAAGCGCGTTATAACTAAACGGAGGCTTATCGGGTTTGCTCTTCTTCTCCGGTGACTGTCCATCTGTTCCTTCACACTTTTGCTCTCCATCTCCCCCAGACTCTTTTATATCCGGTCTGTTCGCTTCGTTCCGCTTTGAAATCGGCTTGTCTTTTCCGTCATTTGTCTGCTGGTGATGGGAGCGCGCGATGGGTGGCTTTGCGGCACGAGAGCGCGGTGCTTCCGGCGCGGCGCTCGAGTCGCTCCTCGCGCGCTCGTGTCGGAGCAGTAAACTACTGATGCTGAAAGACGACTTGTGGAAAAAACTCACGGGGGATTTTAGTTCCTCCATGTTTAACAATACAAACACGCTCCTAAAGGTGTCCAACAGGACTTAAAAGTTTCGAAAAAAACCTACAAAGTGCCCGTCCATTCTTCGGAAACGCTTGCGGAAAAACAAAAAGATCTGATAAGTTTCCGGCACAGCCAATCTCTCTGACTGATCAATGAACTCGAAGGCTCAATTATAACACTTCGAAAGCCGGTGAAACTCAAGCCTCTCACCTGAGACCGCCCTTCTGTTTACACATTCATCTGACTGAATGCCTGTCAGAAGCGAGTGAGGCAAAAAGACGTTATGCTAAGGACTTCTGATATACGACAACACTCGGAGATGTGAGTAAACAAACAGCTTAGGATGGACATGAACCTAATCTCTGGAGGATGAACCCAGAAGAGCGTGTCCTTCACGGACCGCGCAAAAGAAAAAAGAAAAAGAAACACTTTAACGTAACTCAGTGCTTTTTTTCGCCATGTGCTTCAAACTTTGATAAAATATTCCCATATTTGTTTGCTTCAAATTAACGTTGTTTTGAAATATACTCATTCGTAAACTGTAAATTAATGTCAAGTACAAGGAGTAGGCCTACTGTGGTTACATTCTACCCCATAATCGGAGTGAGTTGGACAACATTAGAAAACATGGACGTTTTAAATTTTGCGCATGAAATTAATTTAGCTAGGCCTACATAATAGATGAAAGGCTAGTTGTTAGCTATATTAAACAAGAGAAACTGCCTATTCATATGATACCAGTTCATGCATTGGAATTTTAGGTCAAACTTTATATTAGGTGTCATTAACTGTAGGCTACTTAGGCCTATATACATAAAAATATATCTATTTATTTATTGTGTTCATGTTGTAAACGCTGCGGTTACATTATGCATGTATGCATAATTTACTGTTATTACCATGGTAAGTACATGTAACATATGTAACGGACACTGTAAAATAAAGTGTTACCAATGCTGCTATTGTTAAAACATGTAAGTGCATTGAATCAAATGATTAATTTAAATATTAGTACATAGTTGTTAACGTCGCTTAATATAAAGTGGACCTACATTTTGATTAGAAGCAAAATGTTACATTTAAAGAAATTTCTTCAAATTTAAACTGTTAGATGTTTAGTGGCATTGTGCAGACAATTTATTTTCAGTTTAATTAGCTATACTTGTACAAATAATAATTACATTCAGGTTTTTTTAAGTATAAGTACAGTAACATGCATTTATACAGTAAGTGCATTGTATCAAATTATTAATTTAAATGATAGTTAAAAGCAATACTATATAATGGGACCAAGTTACAGTAAATAATACAAGTACTAAACAACAGATAAAGTAAAATAATTACATATTTGTCTAATTATTGCATAATAAGAAGTGCATAGAAAGACTACATACAAGTAGGGCAAACAGTAGTAGTAAATAAAAGTTTAGTGATAAAAACCGACACAATGACATTAAAACTTTGCTTTTGCTTTTTGGCAGAAATAAAAAATCCTTATCAATGCATGAGCTCACAAGTACATCTCTTTTAGCCTTTAAAATGTATTTGCATATACATTGTTTACAACTAGCCAGAGTACTAAATTATTGCACGTCACTGTACAGTCCATTTTAAGTTTTTTTGTGTGTGTGTGTGTGTGTGTGTATGTGTGTGTGTGCGCAGATAAATTAAAACATACCATAATCATGATTTTGTAGCTTTCAAGTAGTCTAGTCAAGAAAAAAATAATTTTAATCAGTAAAATATATCATAAAACCATGAAGGAATGCTAATACGATTTGTAGGATTGACCCATGATAACATGGATCTTACTGGATCTTCAGAATTTTCAATTTTCTGAATTTATTTTCTCTTAGTAGGATCATGCTTGATGACTCTTCATTATGTCGTTCAGAACTGGTTCCAAACTGGTTGTGATTGAATTTATATGTATCCATTATTTCTCACTAGAGACTTTCACAAGGCACACACAAATAAACCTATCATACACTTTCACATTCACACAGTCCTGCATACACTACAGGGGTTTAATGCAACTTGCGCAGTCATCATTGGTTTCGTAATTGGTCTCTTAGTTTTGGTAGCAGAGCGTATAAATGTTCGCCCGGACACTCAGTCTTTGCCACGTCTCTATGTCCCACAAGCACAAAATTAGGGCGCACATGACCGTGAAGCACTCCAAAGTGCAGCAGTCTCAGCAGAGCAGACAGTGATGCAGAACTGGGCAAATCATCTACAGACAAACAGAAAATACAACATATCTTCTTTATGATGTGTGAACTGTGGTTCAGTACTTCATTACTATGAAATTCTTATGCATGTTGATTTCTCTTTCCATTTACAAAACCACTAATTATCACAATAGTATAAACAGGCAATAAATATAAGATGAAAATGAATGTAATGATAGAGGTAGTCGTGTTCTCACCATTGAAGTTACCCATGAAGGCGATGCCAATAGAATAAAAGTTGTGTTCCTTTGCATGGGCCCCTACAATCCCCCATCCCCGCCCTTCATACACCACCCCATCTCCAGAGATCAGAAAGCTGGAGGAAAACAGAACTGATAATTAACGTATAGACTAGAGGCAGTCCGGTTATGTCAGCAGAATTGAAACGGGACAAAACATGCCTTTTTATAGAGAGATGAAAATATGTGATTATAAAAAAACAGGACAGTCATAAGGGTCTACAGGGCACCTTTTTGTTTTATGGTTTTCTTGTCACATGACTAAAAATGGCTTCCTGCATATAGGTTACACCTCCCTTACTTAAATTTGGTAAAAATATATATATTTTTTTATTTTAATAATAATTAATAATAAATACAGAATTTATGTCTATTAATTATGTTCTTTTTTTTAATTCGAGAGAGTTATTCAAGTAACATTAAAATAATGTTTGTTTAAAGTTAATCATGTTGGCACAAAAACATTATTTACACATTGTTCATGGAACTTTTTTTTCTGAAACATTTTAGTTGGACGCTTTCTAATTTATTTATTTATTTTTTATGTTATTTGTTTCAGAATGTTCAGAGAACATTCAAACGTACCATAATGTTTGCAAAATGGTCAAATGGAATGTTCTTTTACCGTTCTAGGTTATAACACGTTTTAAAACGATAAAAAAAACTGGACGTTTTGAACATTCAGGCAACATTTCATAACTTAATGGGAACGTTAGCAAAACGTTCTTGGTTGGAATATATTTTTGTTAGCTGGGTGATGTAACCAGACAGTTAGGCTACACCGGCACCAAGACATTTTAGTTGCACTTTATTTTACAGTAGGCTACGTGCACTTACAAGTAATTAGACTACCTATGAAAGATGCCCACTATGGGCAGTTAATATAATGTAACATGGGTATAGGTTCACGGTTAGTTATTACCCAGTTATTGCAATAACTATAAGTAGGCTACATATAGGAAGTAGGCTACATGGGGAACAGGACTGTAAAATAAAGTGAGAATAAAATAAAAAATAATTCAGAAAATTAATCGTGTTCATCATAGAAAACGTCCTACAGTTTTCTTTTGTTTGTTTTAGTTTAAATCGCATTTAAATAGTCTGACCGGGGCAAAAAAAAGTCACGTCATGGATCCATACCATCCTAAATTTATGCATGAATCCATGGAATTACCATTTGACGTCCAAACTAAGTTTATACAAGCCTAGTTCTGCAAAACAATTACAAACATTTGTATTTATTAGATACGTAATAAACGTGTGGTCAGAAGTTAAATGTAGTGTTCTAACATCTTACTTATAACCGATATCGTCGAAGCTCCTCTCCTGCATGTGCATGCGCTGGATGTGCGCGAGCTGAGAGACGCTATCGCGCGGACGCGAGCAGTACCGGAGCGCCGTGTGGTGAACGATCACATTCTGCGCGGGACTCTTCATCGCTGTCCTGTCTCGAGGATCCACTGCGTCCCAAGCACGACGACACACTACAGCCGCTGCGAAACAACAGTGTGGTCAGATCAAAATGCTAGAAATTACATGTATATAGCCTGCGCGCGATCGCTTGTGGATGATTGGTCTCACCCGAGTTCACGTCCACTGTTTCTCCAGGTGTGTGTCCGTCCATATCAGCGACAAACTTTTCTTTCAACAGCCGGCGAATGTAGGCTACATGACTTGTAAACTGACAAGTTTATTAGCTTTGACTGACAGGGAGGTACAAACGTGTTGTTGATACTTCCGCGTACTTTCCTGTCTCGTGCAAAACATTCTGGTCGCGAGTCCTGCAACAACTTGAAGAAATTAGCCTATGCTGCACGGGCTATTTATAGATCTATGGAAATGCCGCTATGAAAGAATGGTGATATTTTCCATTGCTAAAATAACAGAAGTGCATGGCAACTTGGCATGAAAAAAGTTACACTTGCATAAACACTACAATTACACAATCTCTGAACATGGTGAGAACAAGTCAAATCTTGTGATTATCCTCTTTTTAATTATAACTTCATTTAGCCTACATACTGTGACCCCAAAAGTGTGAATTCCCTTGTATTAGATTTAAAGGGATTAATTCATCCAAATTGTCATATTTTGCTAACCCTGTGGAAATAAAATAAAATATATAGCCTATATATATATTATAATATATATGTTTTGTCAGTTCAACTTAGAAAATATATAGCCTACTTCATGTGGTAACATCTAAAATAACTGGTTTTGTTGAAATGAATAAATTATTTAAGATTACTGATTAATCAACCAACCTGAAAAAAACAATCCGGGAAGCATAACTGTCAGTTGATATAATCTAATTTCTCCAGCAAAGCAAAATTACTTACAGTTTTTCTCAATTGCTAAAACACTAAAACTCATTGCCTGAACTCGTTTAGCTAATTCTGCAGTCTGATGTCAATAACTTAAACCATTTCACATGGTAAAGCACAATTTGCAGATCTCACTTAGACTTCTCAGCAAAACTCTAAACACATTATCATTTTTAAAACACATTCTGCACTCTAATGCACACATCATCCATACTGGTAAACACAAGTGGCAACGATCAAATACAAATAGAGAACACACGTCATTGATTGAACACAACCACTCAAAACTGATTTAACCTGTTTCAAATGATGTGGCACAACCAATATAAGCCAGTTCAGAGAGCAAACAGGTTGTTGAAGGTGGGAAGGAGAAAGTGTGAGAATGGATAGAAGAAACAATGTGAGAGGACAAGGACGAGTGCGTATGCGAGGTTTGGCTAAGAGGAGGAAGAGGAGGAGGGCAAGAAAGAGGAAGAGGAGGAGTAGGGCAAGAAAGAGGAGGAGGAGGGCAAGAAAGAGGAAGAGGAGGGCAAGAAAGAGGAGGAGGAGGAGGGACAATATTGCTTGTGATGTTGATGAAGTGCTCTGGCCTGGCCTGACCCAGCCCAAAGACAAGAAGAAGCACATTGATCACATGTTTACTCCTTTGATTTTTGTCTCTGTTAGTATTGTATACTGTAATACAGTGCATTGTAGGCTGTATACTGTACAATGAACAAATTGTATGGCCCTGAACATTGTGCTTTCCATTTGTTAACAATACTGACTGCTCAATAGAATGGTTGCAGGTTCATATCAACAAAGAACAAGAATTACAGTATCACAGAGACAAAGGACAAGTTTGTGAGATTCAGGGTACAGGGTAAAAATTGCAGAGAGCAAAGCAGAGTAGTCATTTCTGATCAATTTTGAGCTACTATGATAGAACATGTTTTCGTTCATCAAAAGACAATGACGGAAAAATAGGAAATTTGTTTTGAGATTAAAAATGTACTTCTCCCTGAGAACTATATGTTTCGAACAATGTGTTTTCTACAGTATTTTTTGGTGTATTGTTTACTGACTGCTTGACATTTTGATCACTTTGTTTAGGATTTGAGAGCAGTGTTTGATTTTGAACACGGGTAAAACTGTTTTGAGGCGAAAGTTTCATTTTGCAAAAGGAGTCAGAGGTTATGTAAATGCTTGAAGATGAGGTTTAATGTTTTCAGAAAATAGAGCAAGGTTTCAGAAATTGTGTTTTAGCAATTGAGAAAAACTGTAATAACTTTGATATAATCTTTTTTGTTTTATATGATGAAAGTCATTTTTCACCTTGATAAATACACTCAAAAATGAATTTCTTAATTTAATTTAAGAATTTTTACCCACAACTTAATTTAGTTCATTCAAAATAAATCAGTTTAGTTTGGTCAACACAATTTAGTTGCTTTAGGTCAAATTAATTTAAAGCCTTAATCTTTAAGCCAGTAGTGTTATCCATCATTATACACAATGTACAGTAAATAATGAACTGGTAAGAATTGAAATATAAGTACTGATACTGGTATAGAACTTTGAGTGTCCACAGGTGCTACTCTTCAGCACAATGGTAGCCACAAAATTCAATAACAGAAACGCCTCTAAATGTCCAACATAACACATCAACTAACAACATTTTTCCCATTCCTGAAAAACACCCCCAAATTTACTCTCCCGGTGCATACCCTTGCAGCATGCTGGGAAGTACAGAGCCACTGCCCAGTTAGTTTCACTCAAATTAATTAAATATACTTTGCTTTTAAATATATTGGGTGGATTGAACACAATAAATTAAGTTGTGACGAAATGTTAAATTGTGTTACTTTAGCTCATTTTAATTAAACTGAACAAAAGGCAAAAATATTTGTTTTATAACATCATCTGTGATTTTCACTTTGATGCAACATGTGTAATAACCACAAATCACAATTTCACATTGAAGCAAAATCCGCCGTTCAGCAAGGAGCAGCCAAACGCTATCCTTTCTTACTTAAGAACAGAATGTCATAGCCGACACGAGTCACGACTATACTGCCCTCAATAGGTCTGGTGCAGTCGTAGCGCGCATGTGTCAAATATGTTCATCCTGAGCTTTATTGGAAATTGTATATTGGGTCAGTGTAACTCAATTAAGTTAAAACAACATTCCCTTGTTTTATGTTACCTAAACCTGATTGAATTAGGTATCCGCAACACATTTTTATTTCATAGGTTGAATCAGGTAGAAATATCTCCTTAAAGCAACCACTGTGTAATTTTTTTAAGTTGATTCTTTGCAAAAAACACGATTAGTGAAAAATATGATTAGGGTAAAATGATTTAATTTAAATGATTGTACTTATTAATGTGTAATTACTTATACCAACTAATCAAGTATTCTCGTAAGCGTAGAATCTGCCATTTAGAAGACATACGAGCGAGTCGCTCGAATGGCGGAAGCCATGTTGTGCCTCCATCTTGAAAATACATTAGCCAAAGAGGGACATACCTGGAAATTCAAGCTTGACGAATGCGAGGGGGAGATTTGAAATAATACGGCCACCATAGGAGTTAAAACGCCCTCGGAATGGGAGAATGGGCTGGAAAGTAATATTCAGTTGGTAGTCATAAACAATTTCACCGCTAGATGGGAGAAAATCCTACACAGTGTAGCTTTAAAGCAACCACTGCACTTTCACTTTTTACATCTTTCTTCTGCGGAACACAAAAAAAAAAGTAGTTTGAAAAATGTTGGTAACCAAACAGTTTTAGTTACCATAGACTCCATTGTATGATGAACAAAGTTGTAGACAGACAGCCACAGAGCACAGCAAATAAACAGCTGCAGCCTTTTACAGTACCTCCTGAACTTAAACAATGAGCTTATGCTGCTTTCACACCATCGTAACCGTAATTACAAGATGGCAACCCGTGATTTTTCTATGTCAACACTCAACGCCGAAATTAATCTGCAGCAGTCAGGTGGTTCAAGTAAGAGCTCTGTAAGTTGTTTACCTTCATTATTTTTGTAATATTATGTGGTTTGAGACATGAGGTAATTTAACAGTGTTTCTTGTGACACTTTGCAGACTCTGCTGTGTGCATTCATGTGTTTTGAAGGAGGAGTGGTTTTGGAGACGCTGCACACTGCACATGATTCACGTCTCAGCGCGGCTCAGTTCACAGTAAATGCTGCGAGCTCCATCACTGCATGTGAGTTTAACGTGCATTTTTGACTACTCCTGTGTATCAAGTTGCAAACTTTTTGTTTTTTACATTGATGTAATATTTGTAGCAACTTTACACTTTGAGCTATATTCTTGAGTATTGTGTGTATGTTGGATCAGGGCTGGACTGGTTGCCGGCGCTGCCATTTTCTTTAGCCTACATAGTTTACAAAATAAAACAATACTCTTTGAAATCATAATTGTATTGCATTATGTTTTTTTAAACCCCAAATCATTTACTTAAAACATTCTTGATTAACATTTATTCAGGTATTTGTAATATGCAGTGCCATTGTTAAAAAAAAAAAAAGTGTAGCCAACTACTTCTACAGACGTGTAACTTGATCTTAACTACTTTTTAACTTAGTAGCTAGTCAGACTAGTTTCAGAGTAGCTTCCCCAACACTGGAAGGGAGGGTGTGATCTATTGCTTTCAAATCTAGCTTGCGTGTGAAACGCGCCACTCTGAAACACTGAGAAAACCAATCATCAGCAGCTTGTGTGTAAAAGAACACTCTAAAAAAACACAACGCTCAAATATTAATTAAATCACAGCCTATGTGATTTGATAATCACACTGAACCATATCACAATTTAGGTTTTATTCAGATTTATTTCTACTCTAAACCACCATGCAATAAACGGTATCTGTTATCAAAATCTCTGAAGTTTAAAGGGGTCCTATTATGCTTTTCCACTTTTGTTAGTGTGTAATGTTGCTGTTTGAGCAGATCTGCAAAAAATATCTGCAAGGTTACAAGGCTCAGTCTACTCCAAAGGGAGATATTTTAACAAAATCCCCTTTTCAACAACTACTGTACAACGAACTGCTCGTTTTGACTACAACGCGATTTTTCCAGATCTTATGAAGTCATAATGTTACTCATTTAAATAATCCCCGCCCACTGAATATGCAAAAAAGGGGACGAGGCCTGGTTGAGCTGCATTAGAGTTCAAATTTATTTTAAACACTGTTCCTGAACATTATAATCCCAGCATTTATCTGTGTGCTGCATATTTTATGGAGAACAGCTTGTTTTGTTGCTATTGTAAGATGGTTCACCTCTCCTTAAAAAAATTAACCATGGTTTTGTGGTCGATTACTGTTTGTAATACCTTAGTTTTCTGACAAATAACATCTATAATGTATATTGTTTCAAATGTATAAGAAATTTACAAAATACATATCACTCAAATGTCCTGTGAAATCCGTGCTAGCTAAGTCTGTGCATGAAATCTCATGCGTTAACATAGTCAGGGTCTGAATCTGGCTCGAATTGGTTTGAAATTGATGCCATCATTAATATGTCTAGCACAGAACTTGCAGTTATGGAGAGACGGGACATTTCCCAAACACGCTCTAACCAGTGCCAATCACAACACACTGGGACAGCTAACCAATCACAGCACATTGCAGATTTCGAAGGAAGGGCTCCATCGAAATCAGCATGTTCGAGCCAGACTGGGAATGCATTTTTTGAACATTCAAGAATGAAAACACCCCAAAAACAAAATCAAGACTTTGTAAAAGGGCATAATAGGATCCCTATAAAACTAGTACTTTTTAAAAATAAAAACTCAGTTTTTGTAATCTTTTATTACAAACCTTCAAAAAATACAGTGGGAAATATTAAAATGAGAAACTATAAAGATCCTTGAGGGAAAAAAAGTCTCGGAAAAGTCTTCATGCTGGTGTTTGCGCACCAGTCTCACGCTCAGAGGGAAAATTTAAAATTAAACTCTAGTTTATTCACAAATGCATCCAGATATGTCCGCTCCACATCATATGTCCCCTAACCTGAGAAATAACAAGTAGGAATGGAGCAGTGGTGAGACGGGGCCGAAGAGCACGTCCTCATGTTTTGATAGTCATGGCTTTATCCTTCTCATTCAGTCCATCTGTGGCCGCAGTGTGGGGCGGTGCAGACATAGTAAAGCCTCATGGCGTCCTGCATTCAGAAAATCAAAACGCACCTCTTAAGTTTCAGTTTTTTCAGTAGGTATTATTTAATATTGCTGTAATTAAAATTAACAGAGCTATTTATATTACCGTACTTATAGTCTGTTTAAAAACACCAAAATATAAGCATTTTTAAACTTAATTCCAGTCACAAAATCTGTCATGCGGATTCAATGTATAATGTGCATGAAAGATTACCTCAGCCTTCATGCTGTGAGACTGGAAGAACACCGCCTCCTTGTGGCCACACCTAAAAAAAAAAAATCATTTTAAAATGGCCATATCATATCATATTATTAATATACATGTACATCACAAAACATATTTATCACTCACTTTGGGCACGGGTGGTCCTCCGTCCGAGGCAGTGTTGGATCTTGGGCCACGTCTGCGATAATCTGAGTCAGTTCACTTGTAGAGAAGAGGGACGAGACAAGGTTAGAAGTGTCCAGAAAAATCTCTTCAGCCGATAAACATTATAGATCAACTGAATCAGAGTTAATGAGTGTGGTAGGTGGAGCATTTGTGCTTTGGAGAGGCTATTTAAGTATATAATATTCTTATTTTATCCACATTAGCTCTGAAGTCTCTGCAGTCCTAAACATTCTCGTGCATATAGACACAGTGACACCTGTGCATCCTCCAGGAGCGGTGTTAACATTAAGTGGCATGGCATCCAAGTACACAAGGAAGCCATCAGCACATGTCCACATTGAGAGGCACATCCAGTTGTAGTGTCATGTGCCAGTGGAAATTAAAGAAATGGTGGCACCTCCAATATCATGTTATGTTATATAGTTTATCTGTACAAGAACCATTAGGCTTCTCCATACTGTGATGTTTTATCTGTCTTGTGTCCCATTGTAAGTATAATTACAGACTGACTTTGTAATATGTGCATAGTACTGTAATAGGTTCATATAATTATTATTAGGGGTGGGGGGATTGATACAGCATAGTATCGCGATATTTTGCATGGGGATATTGTATCGATACACGGAAGCTAAGTTTCGATATTTTCAGGGAGTGTATTTCGGCGATTAAGAGTATTGTGCATAAGTTTACCCTTTACCCTAATTCGACATGCAAATGCAAGCCGTAAAATGTGTCTAATGCTGTGAGAGGGTGGAGGAGGTTACTTAAAACAGCCTGAATCGTCATTACCTGGGAGTTCACCTGTTACATACGGTCGGTGATACTGGTTATATACTCTCTTGAAATCGAACTCTTACGTTTCTGTGTAGGCTATTTCACGTTATACACTGTTAATGGCTAATTTATGAATTATCCTATAACAATATAAATATGATTTAGCACAATTACATTTCATAACTGAATACTGTCACCTTTGACTTGTTGATTAGGGTTTTAGTAAGACCGTCGTTCTTTCTAAAACTACTTAAAACAACATTTATTGTAAAAACAAATAGATTTAGATTTAAGTGAAAACATTAAAATGTGCAAATATTTTTATTTGACGACTAATTTCTACCTGAAAATACAAGGAAAAATATTGAAGGAAAGGTACGAAATAAGATTGATATGAAGATGTGAAATTGACAGACAGAATTTTATCTCATTAAATAAAAATGATCTGAATAAAGTTGTATCGTGGCTTAAGTGTTAATAATTAAGTGTAATAATATTGATTGGATGGTGTGGTTTGCTATTGCTGTGATCTCATGTGACGTGAGTGACAGTTTGTCCCGCCCTCACGCCAGTAAACACATCATCAGAGGAAAAAAGTTACTTTGATCGGAGATAAGGGCATATGAATTTACAACAAAAAAAACTATGTGCACTAATAAATCATTTATAAAATACAGCAATATTCCATTAAAATTCAGGTTTCATAGTAACTTGAATGAAAACTGCCACTATAGGTGTTTTTCCACTGGATGGTACGGCTCACTTAAATAGTACCACCTATTTATAGTGTTTTCACTGCATGACGAAGTAGTTTGTTAGTTCGTGTCGCAAATCCAATGACGCTGGTAGTGAAGATTCCCTCTGGCCAATCAGTGATATGATGAGAAAGATGCCATGTCACTTGTTAATATTACTAATGTCAATACCTTTCGCAACTTCTCTGTAAAAATAAAATAAAATAAAATAAAATAAAAATAGCAAGACACTCACTCGACCTCATGGGTGATTTTGTTCACATAGATGCAGCTGTTGTCGGCTTCCTGTTGATAGTCACAGTTTCTGCACTGAAAACATACATGAACACACACAAGTAAGGGACTGTTCTGTCAGTTTGAACACTAACGTTACCCCTCTGTTAAACCTCTTATAACGTTACAGTTTTCTGTGAACACCATCAGCCTCTTAGCCTCTTCTCAAAAGTTAGCTCGATGCATTCCAAATCATTAAGAGTTAGTTAACGGTATATCAAATCGGTTAATTAAATCAAACTGTAAATATAACTCATTGATTAAACAATAACACTCTACCTTGGATTAAAGATCTAACGTTATTCATGTAACAAAAAAGAACTTACCGCATAGAGCAGAATGCGGTTTTCTTTATCCTCTTTAGGATACAACATGTTATTACTGTGGAGGGAGAGAGAGAGATTAATATTAGAGCCGCTATTGCCATCCAAACAAACACGCACATCAGATCAGCAACTCATCTAAACTCACCACTCCTGACAAAACCTGATGCCCACAAAACCAGGTTCATAATTGCCGCCTTCCAAATCCATGATAAAGTTACTGTAGCTCTCTGTATTAAAGTGTGCAGAGCTAATAATGAGTACAAATCCACCTCCACTCCGTAGAAATGAATGGAAATAGTTTGTGCGCATGCGTGACCTTAACTTTGTGCTGCGTGAATAAATCACAGCGACTCCTTGTGGCGGCGGACAAAACAATGATTTATCCGTGTATTTTCTGTTTAATTCATTCTGATGTGTTTTATCTTTCTCAATAAATATTGTTATTATTCGTTTTGACACTAATACCTAAAGATGTCATAACTGGCATGCATATACATCTTACAGTTGATTACTTATACAACTTTGACTGACGGATAAATTTGCAAGAAAAGTAGCCTACTAGGCTACTACTTCTCTCTCATTTTTCATGGAAACCCACTGTAATGAACACAATGAATGTTTATTCTGTTTCTGCATAATTCTGTAACAGGACAAAAAAAACAGTTCTGAATTAGTTAAAAGATTTAAACAAAAAGTAATAAAATCAAATTTGAAATACCATTAAGAACAATCAATATAATTTTATTTAGAAGGACCTAATAGATGTTTTTAGAAAAAGTCAAGTGATCTAAAGTAAGTTCTATTGGCTTAAAATATATTGATAAGTGACAAATATGTTAGGCGGTTTGTTACAAGACGTTTGTTATTGATTAGTTTTGCCTGTTCATTGCGGTTTATGGTATTTTACTATTTTGCACCATTATATTTTGGAACCATACAACCAGTAATTCCTTATTAAATGTAAGCTAGACAAAAACAAATTCTACATTAGGCAGTCAAACTTCATGTTTGGATTCACTTTATTTTGTGAGGTACCATAACCAGAGGCAAGAGTAAAACAGGCGATTAGCCTGTGGATGGCTAATCCATAGAAATGGATACAACAGTTCAGTATCATTCTTGGCCATAGGGTGGAGACAAAACCAAATTTAGCAGAAAAAATATCCACGAGTCAGAGTCTGCTCTCCACATGACGGGCAGACACACACAGAAATACACAAATAAATGCTTACAACTTTTCCCACATTATTCTGTAAAATGTAAACATTGCATGTATTAGACTGTTCCGGAAAAAAAAAAACCCACAAACAAGGACTCACATTTTGTCAGCAAAGATGAAAGGAGAAGGAAACGGAAGAAGCACTAAAACAAACATCCTTATTTTATTTCGAGCTCCCAATAGTGACAAAAAAATAAGATCCCATCCAGAACCCCTACGCACCACTGACAAATACATGCTTCATGATCCATGAGTCTGTTGTGCTCACATTTGGCAATGCAATAATTTGGTAATGCAGATTTGGTAATGCATTCAAACACAATTCAGACTTAAAAGAGGATGATTCCCGAAAGACTATGGCGACAAACTGACAACATGGTGAAATAGTTTGAAAAAACATTCTTGTGTAAACCAGTAACATACTTTCAATATCCTCCAGACAGATGCATTACTTTGTTTTTCCCTAGAAATGATCAAATAAGACCGTTATTACAGAAAGTTATTCTTCATGAATTAATTTACATTTTTTATGACATTTCAAGCAAACACAGAGTCCCCAAAAATTATTTGAAGCCTTATGACTAAAAAAGTGTTGCAAAAATAAAGCGATAGTTCCGAGAAAAGCTTTAGCATCATTTGTTTACACATTTATACAGGCATTACCAAATCCTTTTTAGGGCCACTGTACATTTTACAGCATCACAATATCTTACCGCACCTTTGTCTTTCTTCTCTTTTTCCCAGATTTAAGTTCCTTTGCGCTTTTCAAAATGGCACTGAATGTTTCTGTGGACATGCGTGCTGAAACTTGGATTTTAATTGGAGATAGTTTAGCTGTCAAGGAGATGGGAAAATGGTTAACAATCTCATTTTACCAAACTGTCATCCACTACCAGCACATATCCAGACTTTTATCAAGGCTTCTCAATCCATAAAAGCCATAGTTTGTGTGAGGAACAAACCTAAATTGAAGTCATTGATTTGCAATAGCTTTCCTCTCCAATGTAGCACTCATGAGAAAGAACCCAGCTAACAAAAATATGTTCTAAGACTATGAAAACATCATTTCTGAATGCTCTCTGGATTATGTGAACATTAAGGGAACATTTCATTTAGCAAGTATTACAAGAATGTTACTTTTGAATGTTCTCTGAAACAAACTAACAATTAAAAATGTTTGACGAACATTCCATGAATGATGTATAGACAATGTTTTTAACAGTAACATTATATTATTGTTACTTTAAGTTAGGGAATTGTCTGAGAACATTCCGGGAAGTGATGAGAAAGAAGATAAAATAATTAGTAGGCCTATTTACTTTTTAAAAATGGCATCTCCAGAATTCACTAATTGAATATGTTCAGGTCATGTTATTCACTAGACACAAGGAATCAGAGGAAACTTTTTTTGTCTCTAGCCCTTACGGTTCAAAAAGTTATTGGCATAAACATGAGTGCAACTTTGGACAGCTGGTGGTGCTAAAGTGATTGAGTTAAGCCGGGTGCACACTGCGATTTATAATAGTCCTTTACGATTGTTGCTTGCCAGACTGTACGAACATGATCATCGTTGTAAGATCTCAGTTGTCATTAATGTCAGTTAACGGACAGACACGAGAAAACTTGTCCGAAGTTTTACATCAATCAATGACGCGTGCGGTGATGTGAGCTGCATTACACGCGGGATTGAAATGGTGGATGCAAAGAAATCTCTAACGTTAATTTTGGTCATGGCTTGTCTAGTCACACTTGCAGGACTCTGAGTCAAATCTTCTGACACGTCAGAATTTCGTCTGAGGTCAAATTTGATCGCAACGGTCATTAACTGGCTGTCAGTGAACATGTCAAACAATCAAAGACTTCAGATTTTAGCCTAGGATCTGAGGAATCTTTTAGGATTTGAAAAAATTATCTCAGACAGCCAAATTGTGGCCAAAATCGCAGTGTGCACCTGAGAGGCTCCAAATTTGCTATGGTGAATGTTTGGATAGAACTTCTATCTGTGTGCAAAATGTAACAACTTTTAACCATACGGTTCTATGGGCTACCATAGACTAAAGAGCGGAAGAAGAAACGGAATAATAGGAACGCCAACAGATACAATTATGCATAATTACAATGAACTCTAAACCAAACCCTAACCATAACTCAATATTAAAAGGGTCATTGGATGCAAAATTCATTTTTATATGGTGTTTGCATATAAATATATGGTCTTTGCAGTGTGTGTACACAACCACCATACAATGAAAAAAATCCATTCACTCTTTTTTTTTAATCCTCAGAGAGTCTAAACCGGTCTAAACACTCAATAATCAAGTTTGGATTTTCTGAGTACTATGATGTCATAATGCTCATGCTCCGCCCACGACCGCTGACGGACTGTCCCGTATTAGCATATTTCTGCCCTCAGCCATTCAACAAGCCACATGGAAGAGAGGGGTGGGGTGAGCAGTTGCTCATTATCATTTAAAGAGACATGCACCAAAACGGGTCACTGTGAACAAAGCTGTTTTTGAGGAGTTAAAAAGGGTGTTGTTTTACACAATCATTGAGGAATTTTAACCAAAGTATATTACAAACTTTACATGAACACCCTAAAGAATCGTACCAACTTGTGGAAAATGGGCATCCGATGACCCCTTTAAAGCTGCAGGCCGTAACTTTTTTTGTGTTCAAAATCTACAAAAAATGATATATTGAGCGAGTACATCATGAATTCATTTTCCAAACCGTGTTTTTGTCTTATCCCGAATCACTATGGTACACCTATAATAAGTGTTTATATTCAGACTATTTTAGACTGATACTGGTCGAATCGCTGCGGAGTAGCCCAGTACCTGTGTGACTCGTCGTCATAGACATAAACAGAGAGAAGTAGCTCCGGCTACAATGTTCATCCGCAAAAAGCATTCAGTTCTGTTTATTAACCGCTAGAGCGCCAAAAGTTACGAACTGAATCTTTAAGTACATGTAATCTTTTCATGAGGTCACCTCTAGAGTCATATTTCCATCATATTAAAGTTCACACCTGTTTGTCTCTCTCTCAGGGCCTCTAAAAGCACTTTCCCACCATCCTCTCCGATGTGATTCTCACCAAGGTCCAGTTCGGTCAGGTGCCTGGAGAACTGTATTAGACTGAAAAACATTTATAGACATATGTACAGTTGAGTTTGATGCGTTATAGGATCAACTGCTCTGACAAATGGTAAAAGTATTCTCTCATTGTGGCCAATCCAAACTTAAATCTACCATCTAATAAAACAATTAATACAAACATGTTGAGAAACAGTAACAGCTGTGAACGATTTCAATTGCAAATGCCAACAGAAGGTGTTTTAACCAGTATTAGTTACAAATATTTGGTGAGTCGCCAAAGAAATCAGTTCTTGTTTCACTTATAATGTTAGCCAATGTTGTTTTGTGCCAAAAACAATCATAGTTTAGTTGTTCATGATCATTTTCCGCCCTCTCTCTGGTCCTTCCTGTTGTACAGAAAGCAAAGTAGCATCATAACTACAACAGCAGCCTCCTATTGTGCTTTTCTGCTGTGCAACCAAACTGCTGTTCTATAGCCTACAGAAAAAAATATATGTATTAAATTTTGGGTTACTGAACATTTCCGATGTGATATGATAATGGTCATAAATTATACAATTTACATGAGAAAGGGAACCACACTCAAATCTAAATGGTAATTACTCAGAACACCAAAGTGAAGCTATAAACTACTTCATCTTCATCTAAATCATCTGGATTCAGTCAGATATACTGAGTAGAAACTGCTGTTTGTGTGCCTGTCACAACATGTGGAACCTGTATCAAGTTCAACAGGCATACTTTTTCAAACAATGGGTGTGTATTTGGATTGTGTTTTCTGAGTTCTGCATGTGATGTGCACAACTTTACTTGCAATTTTTGTTCTGCTGTGCAGCTGAAAGTGCTGTAATCTGTTCATATGGACGTTCAAATAAATAAGACCTGCATACATGTTGCAGATGCTAGTGTAAATCAGATATTGAGTGTGTTTTGCTGCTCAGATGGCAATGCCAAAAGTCTGTTCACTGACCTCAGGGGAAAAAATTAATAAACAGTAATGCATGATTTGCCTCGTTTAAGACTACTGTGAAAATGTTCTGTTCACTAAAAATCATGTTTATTGGATTTGTTGAGTGAGAAGGGAAATGCTTTATTTTTTAATGGCTGCTATAATCATACTTATCATTAAACAAATTACACGCATCCATATCAGTCCAGAAACTAGTATATGTGACTTAAAACAGAAATGACTGTTTTAACAACCTTTTGTCATGCTTTAAAGAAGTACATTTATTTTGATGTGTTGATAAACATACTAAACCACCTGTAAAACACTTGATTATAATTTCTCTGTAGTGTATTCAATAATATTAATTAAAAATATTTTAAAGGAGTGGTTGAATATGATTTAACTTTTTTAACTTTAGTTAGTGTGTAATGTTGCTGTTTGAGCATAAACAACATCTGCAATGTTACAACGCTCAAAGTTCAAAGCAAAGGGAGATATTTTCTTTGAAAGAAATCACTTTTTAAAGGTGCATTAAGCAAGTCTCTGAGTTTTTGCAGAACTATGCCCCCTCTGGCGGCAAGCGAAACTGCAACCAGAGGTGTGCACGCTCACGGACAAAAGTTTTCTTTTTTTTTATCTTACGTGGAGTTTGCGTTGGTGTTTAAAATGAACTATAAGCAGGTCTCTTACAATCCATCTTCTACGCAGAATGCCGGCGAATACACAAACCTGCCAGGCATAGCTATGTGAGCGTGCCGTGAACGCGCATGACGTCACGCCCAGTCTAAAATTCCGGCCCGAATCCCTCTTATTTATTTTACTTTACAGGATTATAGAGACAATCTCAGTGATCAGAGAAGGGCTCATTCAGCCCATCGGGCAATTTTTTAAGCATGTATGGGTTAGAAAACGGGTATTTTTAACATGAAAAGTTGCTTAATGCACCTTTAAGGACTACAACAAACGGCTGGTAGGGACTACACGACATTCCTCCAGGGTTAGTGACATCACTAACCCTAAAATTTACATAAACCCGTCCCCGGGAACGCGATTTATAGATTATCAAGACAGAATATGCTAATCAATTACTAGAAGATAACTACACATAAGCTACATAAATTCATCAACTAACCATTCAGAAATGTTCTGTTGCTTCTACATGTTGTCACTTCTTCTTGAGTCTCTCCATCTTTCTGACTTTTTAAATTTCCAGTGCATTTCTGTGTGAGGTAAAAGGACACAAGCTCTTGAAGCTCCGCCCCCTGTGCCGGAAGCAGCAGCTCATTTGCATTTAAAGGGACAGACACAAAAACGGTGTGTTTTTGCTAACCCTCAAAAAGTGACAACTTTAACATGCTATATAAAAATATCTGTGGGGTATTTTGAGCTAAAACTTCACATACACACTCTGGGGACATCAAAGACTTATTTTACATCTTGTGAAAAGGGTATTATACCACCCATTTAAATATGCTGAAATTGCAACTTAATTGCAAATGTGTAATTATTACAAATATATTTTAAGAGCAAAATTAAGAGCAAATTAATGCCAATTAAGAAGTATGGGTCTTCGTGACGTCAGCTGGGGCGGAATTTCCTTATATGGGTCCTAAGGGCACTTCTCCGCGGGCGCGCGCGCACTCGTAGACCAGACAGAGAGAGAAGAGAGCGAAAGCAGTACGTTACCTCATCAAAGCGCTCTGCTCAGCTTTTGGAAGTCAATATCACCAAAGAAGTGTGTTTTTGGTTGCCAGGGCAAGACAACCCTGCACAGATTCCTAAAGAACCCAGCGCTAAGGGACCAGTGGATGGAGTTTGTTTTTTCAGAGACTGTTTGTTTTTGTGCAAGACTGTTTGTTCCCTGCATTTCGACGATGATTGTTTTATAAACAAAGCCCAGATCGACGGATTTGCAGATCGTCTAATGCTTAAGGATCGAGCAGTCACAATGATAAAGGTTCGCGGTCGCAGGCGGTGAGTAACTGCTTCACATGTCTCTGTGTGTTGTTAGCTCGGTTACACAGCTTTAGCTCCGCCCACACAGCCCGCCTCCAGACGCTCGTTTTTTTCCGGAAAGACTCGGTACAGCCTATCTTTCTTTTATAAATATAATAAAACTAAAGACTTTTTGGAGATATGAAGGATGCAATACTACTCTATAGGTACTCAAGATTAACAGGAGATTGAGTGAAAATGAGCATTTCACCCCGCCTTTAAATGAAGAAAGATAGGTAACACTTTAGAATACTCTTCCGTCATTAATGAATGAATACACAGGAACAAATGAGTAACGCAATATTAACATTATAGCAATTACTATTTACTAACAAGAAACTCTGATTACTGAATTAGTAAGAAATAGCGCTCAGTTGAATTTGGTAGTTCACTTTTAGCTAATCAGTGACTACTTTTTTTCAATGACAGAACTATTCTAAAGTGTTACTGAAAGATACATTTACTTGAGAAGCAAGATGTCAAAAAAAAGTCTTGTTTTCTAAATGTATCAAAATAAAAGTGATTTTATGCTTAAATTGAGAAAAAATATCTGCAAATGGGGTGAGGGGAAAAACTTGCTTTTCTTACAACATTGGCAGATTTTTTCGTTTTATTTTTGTAGCATAAACTTTTTTACATTATTCTTTTCAGGTAATTATATCTTGAGTTATGAATGTTCAGATATTTTTATTGGAAAACGACAAAAATACTGAGTAAGAAAATTACTTTTTGCAGTGCAGTTGTTACGGAATGTGGTATCGAAACACACAAAGGCAATGAATAATACTAGGAGATAGACTTTAAGGAGCCATGGTGGAGACGACTTGATGGAAGACCCCCGGCGAAGATGCAGCCACCGATGATGGAGCTGACAGGCCGAAGAGCCCACGCAATACTGATGGTACTGGAGACCAAGGTGGATCTGCGGCGGCAAGCATCTGAGTGAACCAGAGGACTGATGCAGAGTTGGAGGAACAGAGGACGAAGGTGGAGGCAGGACACGCCAAGGAGAAGCTAGAGGGACGAGGGAGCCTGGTGGAGCGGTATGGCCAATGGTTTCCGGTGGAGCAGAGCGAGGGAGGAGCCAAGGTGGAGCCAAAGTGTCAACAGGCCGAGGTGGAGCGATGGGCCCTAAGGCTGAAGGTGGAGCCAGGGGATCCTCTAGGCTTGGTGAAACTGGTGGCCTGAAGACACTTGGCAGATCCTCGAAGTAAGTGGGAGATGAGCGGAGGCGGGGCTGAGCCACAGGTTGTTTGAAGAGGTGGGAGAGGGAGGCTGGGTGGGCAATCTGAAGATACAGAGGGCGTTGGATTTACAGGAAGCACTGGAGATACAGTGAACACTGGAGAAACTGGGAATGATATCACCAAAAAAATCCATTTAATCTTCCTCAAATAAATCCTTTAATTCTTCAAAATAAGTACCAGAGGCAATTAACATCTTATCCACAGCGTTGGGGTAGGGGGTGGGGCTTTCCACCAAGCCCTCCCTCAGCGATGCACGACGTTGCCGGCTCACGCACCTGGTCAGACTCCAGCAATGGTACAGGCCCCGGGGCGATGACTCC
This sequence comes from Scardinius erythrophthalmus, assembly GCF_964197995.2. NCBI lineage: Eukaryota > Metazoa > Chordata > Actinopteri > Cypriniformes > Leuciscidae > Scardinius > Scardinius erythrophthalmus. The sequence goes on from NC_138228.1 coordinate 39,969,899, forward strand.
TTCTGACCTCTTCTCTGGTTCGGACTCGTCCATCGCGGCGGGCCGGTCTGCGGTGACCACAGGCAACTCCATCATGCCAGTCGCGGTCGGTGGTGGATGGCTAGTATCTGGCGGTTTGTTCAGACTGGGGTTGTTGACGATGTCATCCTCAGCTGGGCCGATGGTGTAGGCTGAACCGCAGTTCACCAACACCGACTCAATGAACTCAGTGAATGATCCTCGAGGACCCAAACCGCGCCTTTGTGCGCTCGTTCAAACTGGCCAAATAAAAAGCGCACAGGGAGTGGTCTTGATAGTGCGCGAGGCTCGCCGGAATCCAGATGAGTGGGCCTCAAGGGGTTTTGGGTCAGTTCTTCTGTTACGGAACGTGGTATCGAAACACACAAAGATGAGGAACAATACTAGGAGACAGACTTTAATAACAATATTCTGGAAACAGGAACAAATGTAGAAGAAAATCACACACGCTAACGAGAACCGACAAACACTAAGCGAGAACTGAAGGCTTATAAGCATGAACAAACAAAATGAACTAATGAGTTAATTAAAAAGACACAGGTGAATATAAGGACTAATTAATCAGAGGAAAACCAGGTCACAGGACAGAACCAAAAACAAAATGAAGGAGGGAACACAGAACATACATGTTACAGAAGTAGCTTTATCTGGTGCAAGTTAGCATTGCTTACAGTAGCGTTAAGCCTGTCAACATATTTTAAACTTATCTTTTATGGTCAAAAGTACATCATCTGTGTTGACAATTCCAGTTGCCAAGAAAAGACAGATGACATTTTGAACAATATACTCAACTGTATATACAGAGTCATGTACACTCACATGCAAAGGAGCTCCAAGAATTGAGTTAGTTGATTTGGTCCCTCCTTTCCTGAGTGATCAATGGAGTTATCAAACATGTGCAGCTTGTCCAGCCACGGACCCCCTGCAGCACCAGGACCGCTCTTTGTTTTTCCTCTTTTCTTCTTCGTCTTCTTTCCTAACCACAACAACATGTCATCAACAGCTGAGACTAATCTGGCATCCATCAAATTGACATGACTCACTACCTCCTCCCATTTATCAAGAGATGCAATTCAATTTTATAATAACTCAGTGCATAAACAAGAAAATATAATTAAACTAGAAAACTAGATTAATTAACTCCGACTGAGAGGTCTGTAAATTTAAACACAGACAGTGGCAGAGGCAGTCTGTCCATTAGTTCTCTCGTTGGTTTTTCCAGGTGCTGCGAGATGAAAAAATATCAACTTTTCAGAATGCCACAAACGCACCGCAGGTCATGTGACAAGAACCAACCAATCAGCTTCACCCTTTCCGTAACAACATTGAAAACTCAGTCAACATGAAGGATGGGGGTGCACCCAAACACTACGGGTGTTTTTCTCTTCTTCGTAAATAAATCTTGTAGCAAAACTACAGCAAGCATTTTTCGGTGATGGAAATCCATTAGCTACTAAAACTTCTTTGCCGTTGTGGAGAGCGCAGTGCATGGTTGCATAGCAACGACAATCGCCACGGGAAAATCGGACCGAATTTTACTATTAATAATAAAAGATAAGCTAATATGCATTGTAAATGTCAGTAGTTTGACTCATTCTTTTTATAAAAAGTTATTTAAAGGCTGAAATATGTGAGGTTTATCTTTTTATAAAACCTTTTTTGTCAAAACGTTTTTTGAACTTGTACATGTTGGTAGATAACATGTTGCAAGACACTACAGGGTGGGCCATTTATATGGATACACCGTAATAACATGGGAATGGTTGGTGATATTAAAGTCCTGTTTGTGGCACATTAGTATATGTCATGGTCACCACCCATCTTGAGGAGTTTGCCCCCTCACATATACTAATGTGCCACAAACAGGACTTTAATATCACCAACCATTCCCATGTTATTACGGTGTATCCATATAAATGGCCCACCCTGTACTTTAAAATCTTGCCATACTTTTTAATGTTATTATTTTAATGTTTATGTAAACAAAAAGTGCATATTGATGCTAATTTTATTTGTTATTTGCTGGTTTTCGACATAAAACTTGGTGAATTGATTTCATTGTGTAGTATTAGTACTTTTTAAACAGGATTCTGTGATAACCGTGATCATTTTGGTCACTTTAATCATATAATGAAATGTTCATACCATTTCATCTCTAGTTATGATCAGCTAAAATCAACTTTAAAATGCAAAGTACAATTTTCTATAAAAAAAAAATTAATCTCTGATTCTGTTCTTTTCTCTGACATTTAAGGGTGACATATATAGGCCTACAAAAACTCTTTTAGGTCTAAAACAGTTTGGATAGTTGTTAATATGAGTTATGAGACATTATTTAAGATATTTAAGTAATGTATTACATGAGTAGCTCTCGGCCACTTTCATTTTTAAAAAGTAGCTCTCAAATGAAAAAAGCTTGGAGACCCCTGGTCTAGAGTAGAGGGAAGGTTTCTGAGGAAACGGCGAAATGCCATTGGTCACACTGAGAATTTGGCAACCAGAGTGTGAGACCAGCTTCACTCATCAACAAGTTCAGTTGTGGCCTCCCTTTGACAACATGATCGATTTATGTGTGTGAAAACATCTGTCATAATATGTAATTTATAAGTGCCCGTACACGTGCGTGGTTATGTTTTCATTAATAAATCGATCATGTTGTCAAAGGGAGGCCATAAGTGAACTTGTGGTTTGTGTTGATGAGTGAAGCTGGTCTCACTTTATTTGAAAAGGTTACAGCTGATCTTTCAACAAAAAAAAACATGTAATCCATGTAAATGGCAGTAATCGCCATAACTTGGAGGACCCACCAAAGACTGCACCAACATTTAAATGTAAACTTTTTAAAAGCCACCCAATATATTTACTGTATACAATGTAGTTTCTACTGCTTTCTGTCAGTTATTGTATATGCATGTATGCAAAGCTGGTGTGTGTTTTTTTATTTATTTTTATGAATTATCTTCTTGGATTATCTTTCATGTGAATCGCTAGAATTAGACCCTTATCTACTATTCGTTTTTTTCATGTAAATTATATCAATATTGTCATGAGACACAAATGGAAAAGAAATGGCCCCAATCCCTCAGAAAGAGCCACGAATCTTCATGTACTATTACTCTGTTCCTTCTTATATACAGAAAGCCACAAAAATAAGTTGCTTTGATTAAAAGAGTTTGGTGTATATCTGCCTAGGACTGTACAAGCATGTGTGTCCAATACAGTTGTAATTTTTCCTGTTTCTCCTCCACATTGTCTGTGGATGTGTTGTGTTGTCAAGGTGCCGTAACAGGAGTCCTAAGCAAGAATATTTGTTCAGGTGGTTTCAATAGGGGGTTTGTGCTGTTTAACACGAGGGAAACCAAGATCCCATCAGAGCTCTTAGTGATAACTCTGTGAATATGTGGAGACAGTTTAGTTAGGTTTTTGTTTTATTATTATTTTAAAGCTGTATGAATATGTTTATGTTTGGACAAAGCTAAATAATCTAATATATATGTTTCAGGCTTTATGAGGCTCCTGATATGTTTTTCTGAGGAAGAGAAAATGAGTAGTACCTTTGTTCTTTGCTTTCTTTTGCCTGGAAGACGTATTGCTCATTTGGGAGATCAACTCTGTCTCGTCTGAAAGGAGGAAACCAGTGCATGACATCACTTTGCACGAAATGGGGTTACTTTACACCCTTTACTGTCTACTAGTAAGTTGAGAAAAAAGAATGATGAGGAGATCATTCTAATAATTTAGTTACTTGACACATTCCATTGCATAACATGACACACTGCATGTTTGTATCCCACTCATGCAGAACTCTGAGGTTTAGAAAAACAGAGAAACTTTATATTGAAGTCTTATCTTGATCTTTTTAAGACCAATTCACACTGCACCAACAGACGTCGTCCAATCGGACAATCACCAGAATATAGCCTTTCACTTCTCAGATATTCCACCACTGACAAAATACATCTGTACTATTGAATGAATCAGGTGAGAGTTGATAAACTCACATACACACCTGTGATGGATGTGGACATTTTCCGGCTGTTTTCAGCCACAGGTCTCAGCAGCTCAATGGCACCCCCACATTGCAGCTCATTGCCATTGATGTAGAGCTCCCTAAAGGCGAGGATCAACAAATTAATGCATTTAGGGCTGACAAAGTAAGCCTACTTAATGAGACTGACTAATTAATTAAAATTCAAACAGTCGATGCATTTACCTAATTTGACATTAAACTATAGACTCTGTTATGTGTTCATTTTAAAGATAGATGTCAGAAGTCTTTGTTCAATACACAGACAAGCCAGTCTCCTGTTTATCAGTAAATTATGATGAAAGACCAATCCTATATAAACTAGTTTATATTTTTATTTTCTCAAGACAGAGTGATATTTATGATGAGACACTGTATAGAACATCTATTTCCTTTTATTACAGACTGTCAGAGTGACTAGAGGAAATACCTGCATTCCCATTTTAAAAAGAAGCCATTTAAAGAGTTAATGCATCACTCTGTGATGCAAGATATTTCTTGAGCTATAAAAGCCCCCAAACATGTCAACTCAATCTCTTCTTCATTTTCGGTTGATGAAATTGATTAGTCATGATACTCTATGCAGTTTTCATCTTTAAAGAGGTTCAAATTAAGCCTTGTACATGCCTGGAAAGAGCTGTTTTTATGTTTCTTTTCATGAACATTTCTTCTTTGGAATGTGCTGATTTACAAGCGGCTTGTTCTCCAAAAGGCATACCCAGGATGGCCAAGTGGTTTGAGATGCCTTCCACATTTCTGCCGGACTGCACATATCAACTTTGTGAACACACACATTCTGTATCCCTTTCATTTTGACCTCACTGGGACTGCTCTTAGGTGAGTACTGAAGCTCAATGTGGATACAGTTAGAAGGTCAACATGCCTTAGTGTGATGGATAGCATGGGTGGACATAATCAGTGCCCTTCCTGCCTCAATATTGAGCACCTCATGGAGATGCTGGATATGTTTGCATGAGCTGTGCAATTCTGCACTGCTATCAAGTAATACGTATTTATATAGAACTTTAAACAATAGATTGCTTCAAAGCAAGCAGCTTTACAGCAGCTTTTAATTAAACATGAGAAAACAAATGTCAGTGTCTCTTTCAATTATAATTGCAACTTCAATTTCTACTATAAAGCAGCTCTCCAGAGTGTTCATTTTTTTACTTGCGGACGTCTGACCTCGATTGACTAAACAGAAGAAATTAACCGGAAAAGATTTCCATGTCAAAGAAAGTGGAGCCTCAGTGATGTCAGTGATGGATGTTTACCAGTTGGAGTGAACTTTTCCAGAGAGTTTGCTTTGGCAAGCTGTTTTGAAACTTGATTTTGTTCAAAAAGACATCACACCAGTTTGTTGTTTGATTTTGCTTGAAGTATATTGGGGCCTTTAGTGTGACCTCCCATTCAAATCAAGTCGGTTAGTGTAGCGACAGCTTTACTGAACTTGAGGTGCAGGCTATGCGTGTCATTGCATCAACTACTTTGGTACTTTAGTGCAATCCAGGCACCAAGTTTGGTTAGCTCAATCTCCCTTGCCTGAGGTCTTTTGGAACGACTTGAGATGGCAGCTGCTAGTGCAAGGTTGAATCTTTGGACCAGTGTTCCAAGAGACCCTGGACCAATGCATTTCAGTCTCATTTCAAGACTCATTTCCACAACAGTGCTTCTTGCCAGCGTTTGAGGTCTCACTTGTGGTCATTTCCCAATCTAATTCTTCTATCTCTTCTTCAGTCATTTCCTGTCTCTCTCCAAACATTGCAGAAATGCCAAAAATATATCTTAAAAATTATATTTGAGTGGACTACATGCAATGCTACGTCATATTAACTCTATCCCTGCCAGCATTTTTGAAAAAAGTTGCCTGCCAGCACCAGCATTTTTGATAATTTTCACAAAAGTTTCACAGCCCCCAGAATATTTTGTTGTATGACTATCTGGACATGCATTTTATCAAAAGAAAGAACAGGCCCTCTGCTTTTAAAAAAAAAAAAGAAGAAAAAAAAAAGAACACTTGACAACACTTGAATGTGGGAAAGTTTCACTAAAAAGCAACATTTCAAGCAAAAAGCTGAGAAAAATCACGGTTTTGTCCAAGACTACATCTGGATCGGATTCAGAACGATGATAAAAACATAGATGGAGTAGATTGAGTCATCAACACCTCCAAAGCTTCACAATCCTATATCTAGTCCTGGGTCAACATTTAATTCGGTAACATTAGGCAGTTTTGATTTATATGCTGTTTAATGTTGATGATCGAGATTCTGTACTCGTTCATAGTGATAGTGACTACACGAAAAGTCAGAAAATTCAATTGGGTTGTCAAAATAGCCTTTCTCCTACTGTAACTCCAAACCCCTGTGGCCCAGTAAGATGTCATCAGCTGAAGCTCACATTCATGAATTAGTATGTGATGAAATATTTCAGCAGAAGCTAATGGATCCCATGAGTCACAGCAGAGAGTCACAGGTTAATGGGAAACATAAGAATCAGTGGTCATAACAGTCCGTACCTCACAGAACTGCTGGTGAGAAGTGAAGCTAGCAGAGTTCCGCTCCATGAACCCAAACCACAATAACATAAACTCAAGGAACATATCTGACTGGTCCCCAAACCTCCACTCAGCAAACCTTTCAATCCCTCCTGTCCTACACTGAGAGAGAAACAAGCAGACAGAGAGGAGAGGTCATTATTAAACCTTTAAAAACACATTCAAGATGACTTAAAAAAATATTTAAATAGGAAAAAATACATACAAAAACCAATGAAACAAAAGGCTAAAACATTTTCCAAAGTACTGTAGCTCAAACAGTAGAATAGCATTGAAAGGTTCCATTCACACAGAAAATGTTTTCGTGTTTAAAAACGTGGGACACAGGGTGGTGGAATGGGGGGTACGCAAGGTCTAGAAACACGTTTTTCTAGACTTCTTAGAATGGCATGTCATGCGCGAGACGCTACAAAAATCACAAGACATGAGCGTAACGGTCAAACACGTCCGTCTAGCACGTTTACCTAGAAAACCAATGAAAAAGTACAGCAATTGAATACAAAAACATGTTCTGTGTGAAAGGCCCCTATCAAGGTCATGGGTTTGATTCTCAGCATTATGGCAATTAAAGGTGCACTATGTAAGATTTTTGCAGTAAAATATCCAAAAACCACTAGGCCGGTTTTATACATTTTGTTTAGTAGATTACTGTTTCCAACTATTTGTGAATCGTAAGACAATTGCAATTTTAACCAAGGAACCGGGACGTGTGAGCAGGTGTGAGGGAGTCGCCAGTCAGTGGCGTCATATCCGCTCGTACTGCCATAGTAACCATGGCGACAGACGTGGACAACTGGGTTACGCCTAGTGGCACGCTCATGCTATTGTTGTTTTGTTTAAACATTATGGACCATGGCAAGCAGACTTTGGGACAAAAGGAGAACTAAAACGAGGATCAATATCAGCGTGCCGTTTTCGAGATGCCGAGAGCTCCACGTCCGCGACTAACTTCGACTTGACAGAGACGCCAGTGTTGCATGTACTTTATTAGACAGGTGAGCAAATGTACATAAAACGAATCAATGTTATATAGTTCAACATAATGAAATGTTAGAATATGATCTGTATGTTATTCTAATGTTGATCTAGCTTACTACTAGTCTCATACAGCCAACAAACTAACACACACAGAATAACATTCAACACACTCAAATGCAGTTGAATGTGATAGTATAACGTTAGACCAAGTGAAACAGCGCTGCGTTACCTCACAAGTTCAGTTTGTTTAATAAACTGACCTGTGTGAGTAGTAATAAAGCACTTGCGTGTAGTTCGGTAGAATTAATTCTCCTTATTCCTATATATCCGCGGGACTCGCGTGTGACGCTGATATCTGTCTCTCATTAGCAATTGCGCCCTGTTTCAAACCACAGTCATGTTAAAAACATCAATGTATTCACTCATCCTTAAACATGAGACCCATCAGCTTGACGACAAGATCCATAATTCCGCTTTATGCTTATGCGTCATCAACCTACGCCTTTGTTATTGTAAGAGGTTAGCGACCCCTAGCGGTGAAAAAAATTACATATTGTAGAAAAAAACATATTAAAAACATGTACTGTACATATTAATAAAAAAAGAGATTACGTCAAGATACTGCAAAACAATTTTACAATTATGGTTACAATCACAACTCATTGTTTAAAAAGCACTGTTGGTATTGGAAATTATATAATTTTCTATAGATATCTTGGCACACACTTGCCATGTAGTCAGCATAACACAGGGATGGGCAATACAGTCCTGGAGGGCCACTGTTCTGCAGAGCTTAGTTACATTCCTAATAAAACACATATGCCTGGTTTTCAGGTGTGTTTAATTAGGGAAAGAGCTAAACTCTGCACGACTGCAGTTGCTTATCCTTGGTGAAACACTTAATATACTCATCTCATGGCGATTTGTCATAGGACAATCTCATGGAATTTTTACGTTTTGGCGAATTGGTGGCTAATAATTTGTATAAAATTGTACAATCTCATTCGTATGTTTTCGTATGATCTACTTGCGCCCCAGTGACCGGTTTGTTTAGGGCTGGGCTTAGGAGTGGACCTTCATGCTTACTTTTTCTAATAATCATACTTTTTTTGTACGATTCACATCATATGAATTCATATGAAATTTCCACCTCATAACATAATTAAGTTTTCCTGTGAGATCAGGTTGATAACACCAGGGATGGGCAACTTCGGTCCTGGAGGGCCACCGTCCAGCAGATTTCAGTTCAAACATACCTGCCTGTAATTTTCAAGCAATCCTGAAGACATAGGGTGGTTCTCAAACGGAAGGCTGCATCCTAGTGAGGCTGCGTCCTTCCTAGTTTAGTACTTCAGAGGCTTGTAGACTAGAGTATTACTCAACAATAAACAATAGAATGAGCACTTCTAGTATGTGCGCATGGCTACGTCATAAATGTTTCTGGCAGCTGCGGTAACGGCGCAAAATTACTATTAAAATTATTATTTGAAAAATACTTTATATTAAAAAGCTTTATATTAACTGACTTTCTTTTAAGGCAGCACATAAGTTAAAGCACCCATAAGATTTTTCAGGTTTGTTTATTAGGGATGGAGATAAACTCTGTTAGGACAGTGACCCTCCAGGATCTAAGTTGCCCATCTCTGTACACTGTGATTGACAAACTGGAATGCATTTGAAGACATTCACACAAAACACAATCAGATATCCTCTCACAGTGTGTAGTCCAGGCAGAGTGTGGTGAGGTAGCTGATGCCTGAAGCCTTGCCCAATCTTTCCAGAGACCATTCAGTCAGTTTGCAATCAAGCAGCTCCAGTGATCTGAAGGGATAAACTGTCCTCCCCCTTTTCTCCAAAAGAAGACACTGTCAGAACAAACAGCTGGGTTGGTGAAATGCACAATTTTCCATGTGGTAAATTTACAATCTTGGATTTTACAATTACTATTATGTCGCGCACACACAGTCAACTGGACGTTACAACAATGCCCCGACAACCACCCATAGCACATTAGCATTGTGATAGTGAGTTTTTCACAGGCAGACAACACTCACTTTTTCTTCAGAATATACAAATTTGGTTAAATTAATCAGCGCTACTTTGTTTCATACTTCTTTTAATATACAACTGATTATTATACAACAGAAAGACCACAGAATAGCACAATTTCCACCACAGTCCAAGAGATTAAACGCTGGTTTGTGCACTCACAAACACTGCTAAGCAGTTGGGAAGATGTCACTCAAACTAGTTTACTAAAATAAATAGCTAGTATTACAGAGATCAAAGCTGCAGTTCTTGACAAAGCGGCTGTGTGTAATCTCTTTCTAACTGTGAGAAAGAGTAATTCCATTGAGATATCATTCTTACCCTACATATAAAGCTCCCCTTGAACATCATTCCATAGGTTAGTGATGATCTACAGAAGAAATAAATCTCCCAGAATCTCATCAACATCTTAAAACTAAGGACCTCTTATTGAAGCACTTATTGTTATAACCGACTGACCGGCACATATAATCTGTGTATGTGCCAAATATATATGTCAGGGTTGTCCTAACAGCATTTAAGTGCAGAACTTCAATTGCATGCTTCTCCACCATATTGTTTTCCTTACATTCTTTGTCTGCAGGTCTGGAAAAATATGCCAGTGATTTTTGCAGCATCAAAGCTGTTCTGGAAGTAAATCTCACCCTTTAATAGAACAGATTTTTCCTATTTATACGAGTTAAAGTGTGAACATGCTGCCCCTGGAACGGAATGAAAATGGGTGTGGACCACAGGATAATAAAGGTCTAAGTAGCCATAATATGAAAACATGAAAACATCTAAACAAAGTCTTCAAGTTCCAAGTTGGAACTAAAAATCTACAGGACAATGACGCAGCCTGATCTACATTATATGCTAGGCTATTTTCAGGCCCAAAACAAGGATGAAAAATTGTATGACAATGCATGTTGCCTTCAAACTAAGTGTCTGTTGATAGGACTACATACTGTATCAGTTCTGAATGAAAAAAAATATATAGTTTATGATGTGTTGTAATCTCTCAGGTTTATTTCAAGTTCCTACAGAAGTTACAAGTCTTACATTGCTGGAAAAATAATCAAAAGTTTTGGCCGTAGCCGAGTAAATCCCCTGATTTTAATTAGGCTTTCATGGGTTTGACAGCCCGCCATAGCCTCAGAGGTATTGTGGTTCTTGTTGAAAACACAAGCCAGTAGTTGGCTGCCAATGGCCTCTAAAACTAGAAAAGCCCCACCATAATGATAATAAGCCCTGTTTCCTAAATCCAAAAGAGAACAGATGTGTCTCTAAAACAAAACAACAGTTAACAATGTCAGATGCTTCTGGTTTATGCAAAATTTCAATCAAACATGGCAATTTGGTGTGTGGAACACAAAAGGAGACATTTTAAATAATATACTGATTTCTCTTTGCTATACAGCAATGAAAGGGGACTGGAGCTTTCAAGCTTGAAAAGGAATGCCATAGCATCACAAAAGTATCATGAAAGTGATACGACTTATATTTAATTCTGTTTAATTTTTCATTGCGAATGTTTCATTTCTCACTTCGATAATGATGTGGAAATGCACGGACGAAAAGAATGTGATTAATGGAAAGGGAGAGAGAGTAAGCAGGTACATTTAACATGCAAAGCCAAAATGTTTTGCAACAAAATGCAGAGATGACAGAAAACATTCAGAGTTCTGGAACCTGAAATTGTTGTGTAATTCAAAATTCTTTCCAGAGCTAAACTGATCTGGTGTTAAGATAAAATGTCAACAGTTATGACTCATTACCATTTACTGCTGAAATAAAAGACGCATATCTTACTGTGAGTGATGTGACCAAACAAGCATTTGTTTGTTAGCACAGAAAGGTTTGGTTTGAATTCCAGCAGGCTTGTCTACCCTGGAAGACTCTTTCCCTCTCTTGTGTTGTGGAACAAGCATCCAACAAGATTTCCATAACTGCCAATCACAAAACTAGGATCTACAGTAAAGTGTGATCAGTGCTCACCAGCTCAACTATATCTTTTTGCTTGAGAGACAGACTCCAGATGTGGAATTCTTGTGCATGTGTGTAACGCTCCTTTCGTATAGCCATTAACAGAGGCTGAAGGCTGGGCGTTATAGCGTCCAAGGGCCTGCAATCTGGAAATGACAGCGTTATCTACAGGGAAGGGAGAGGAACAAACATAAACAGTGAGTGAGAAAGTGATGCATGCAGTAGACATTTTTAACAAAACATTAATATAAAGGAAGTCTGGGAACACATTTTGCAAGAGAGCGAAGCTCATATTTTTTTACCCTCACCATGTCCCTTTAGGGGCTCCACAGCCTTTTTCTCTTTTTTTTTTTTTTTTTTTTTTTGCGTTGTGACATACTAAGACACCTGGGGCTCAAATGACACATCCAAGATGATATCATCGTGCTAATCATGATCCGGCTAATTGGGTTCTTCGAACTCACCTGTTGTTTATGATTAGTATAGCTGGATTGAGTTATCTGAGATAACTGCGCGTTCATGCGCTGGTTTAAAAGGGGATATGTATCGATCGTAGAAACATTGATCAGCAACGCTGCTATTGGCTGTTCAGCGTGGCCAAAGAGCGCGCACAGTTTTTCTCCTCAGCAGAGCAAGAACTAATAGTCGAAGTTTATTCGGAATTTTAATGTTTAATCAAAACGCCAGGGAACACAAAGTCTGCAAAAGCCAGGAGAGAGGGCTGGCAAAAAGTAGCAGACAATTTAAATCCGTTAGAAGTGGCCATGTTAGATGTTTTTATCACTTATTAGCCTTATTTGTATTTTAATAATTGCATAATTAGGCTACTTTTTTCATTGTAATGTCAGAGTCACCACACTAGAACATGGGAACAAATAAAAGTGAAGTACAAAAATATTCTACATAGCCTAATGGTAATTTTTAGTTATATTATAGTCTCTTCTCTTCTATAAAAGGCACTGTTGAATAAATGGTTGTCTGTTTATAAAAGCAACCAAGAAAAAGGCTGAAAAAAAGAAAAGATCTTAGTAGCCTACACTGTAAAATAATTGTACATATTGCTGATAAACTTTAATTGATAAACTTATGTTAATGTAAAAATATTTTGCCATGAGTTATTGATCACATTTTCCAGAGTGTAGTTCATTGTAATGACATTGTGTTTTCCTCTTTTGTGCACTTTTACATAATACACACTTGTATCTGTTCCCAAGAAAGTGGTGGCTGAAATATGTGCAGTAAGTGGACATTTTCTACCTTTCCAAAGGAAAGAAAGTATAAGACTTTGTAATGTCTATTTGTTTCCATTGCACTGGACACTGAATAAAGCCTCTCAGATAACTGTCATATGGAGGAACTAGCTACGGTGACCGGGAGGGGACATGTTCGGTTCACTTATTTTTGTCGTGGCCACAACATATAAACTCGTGGGAACGTGATATTAAGTCGTGGGAACGTCATAATATCTCGTGGGAACGTCATATTAAGTCGTGGCCACAAGATCATTTTGTTGAGGTAACGACATCATTATGTCGTGGCCACGCGATGCAAAGTCGTGGCCTCAAGATCATATGTTGAGGGAACGATATATTTTTCTCGTGGCCACGAGATCATTTTGTTGAGGTAACGACATCATTATGTCGTGGCCACGCGTTGAGGGAGCCACAGCGGCCAATACTGTAACCGTACCATAGACTGGGCTACAGCAGAGATGGAGATGACAGAAGAAATAACATTTTACTTTAAATTAGGAATGTCATATAAAGATATAGTGCGGTCTTTGGCATTAAGACATGGGTACGTTATAAAGATAAGCGCATTCTTAGACTTTTTTTGTCGCACGCATATTTAGGGACCGTCTCAAAATTACATGCGACATTGGCATAAACGTTTCTAACTTCAATAGCATTTGAAGACAATGACTTACAGTCATAAAACCAATTGTACATTGTTCACCCAGGTCTCATGTATGATGCACACCTTTTAGATTTTTGATATTTATGACAATAAACTGCTGAATCATATGCAAATATTGTAGGCCTATTTCACATCTCTACTGTATGGGATCATACATAAAATATGACAATATTTAAAGCTCAATATCATTTGAAGACAATGACTCATAAAACCAACTGTATATTGTTCATATAGGTCTCATGTATGATGCACACCTTTAATATTTTTGATATTTATGACATAAACTGCTAAATCATATGCAAATATTGCTATGTATTTCACTACTGTATGGGATCATATACAGAATATGACAATATTTAAAGCTCAATAGCATTTGAAGACAGTGACTTACAGTCATAAAACCAACTGTACATTGTTCATATAGGTCTCATGTATGATGCACACCTTTAATATTTTTGATATGTATGACAGTAAACTGCTAAATCATATGCAAATAATGCTATGTATTTCACTACTGTGTGGGATCATATACAGAATATGACCACATTTAAAGCTCAATAGCATTTGAAGACAATGACTTACAGTCATAAAACCAACTGTAGCCTACATTGTTCATCTAGGTGTCAGGTATGTGGCAGTAGTGAAATAGGCCTACAATATTTGCATATGATTTAGCAGTTTATTGTCATAAATATAAAAAATCTAAAAGGTGTGCATCATACATGAGACCTGGGTGAACAGTGTACAGTTGGTTTTATGACTGTAAGTCATTGTCTTCAAATGCTATTGAAGTTAGAAATGTTTATGCCAATGTCGCATGTAATTTTGAGACGGTCCCTAAATATGCGTGCGACAAAAGGCTTGTTTGAGATGCGCCTCGCCTCGCCTGAAATGTAGGCGAGAGTAGGCGGCTGCAGTGAGGGGAGGAGTGAAAAAAGCGCAGGCAAGCCGGACAGATCTCTCTTCTCGCAGTGGATCTGACACCTGTGAGATCAAAGGCGGATATCGCGGGATTCACTGGATTCACGCTCGTTCACAGTGTTGCTAATAAACTGGATCATGGATGGAATTTAAGTTCTGTTGCTTTTATATGAAAATAAATATAATGAACAAGACACCCAAAGTAGCCTACTTATATAATACATGTTTATCGGTCTTTTTTCTTTAATACAGACGTGTTTTTTTTTTCTTTCTTTTTTTACATAAAAATTACATTGCATAACCCATAGAGATCGCACTGAGATAGTTTGGGAATATTATCACATAACGTATACACATAAAACATGATAGCCTATCAGAGTTTTAAAATCAAACATTTTAAAAGAGAACAATACATCACGGTTGTTTAAACCAATGAACATTAAGCTGTGTCGTCAGCAAGTCGTTTCCCATCATGCTTTTGATCAGCGCAGTCGGTGGAGAGCAACTGCGCCCGACTGCAGAATCCGACACGTGCGCCTTGCGCTCGCGAGAGATTTTTGACATACGTCAGCATGACATCAGAGCAAGGCGGACCGCACTCGGACACATTTCTAACCGGCATGCATCTCGCGCTGATCACCGGTGATCGATTCTGCGCAGATTTTGCTCATCTCAAACAAGCCTATAGTCTAAGAATGCGCTTCATGTGTCTTTCACTTATAACGTACCCATGTCTTAATGCCAAAGACCGCACTATATCTTTATATGACATTCCTAATTTAAAGTAAAATGTTATTTCTTCTGTCATCTCCATCTCTGCTGTAGCCCAGTCTATGGTACGGTTACAGTATTGGCCGCTGTGGCTCCCTCAACGCGTGGCCACGACATAATGATGTCGTTACCTCAACAAAATGATCTCGTGGCCACGAGAAAAATATATCGTTCCCTCAACATATGATCTCGAGGCCACGACTTTGCATCGCGTGGCCACGACATAATGATGTCGTTACCTCAACAAAATGATCTTGTGGCCACGACTTAATATGACGTTCCCACGAGATATTATGACGTTCCCACGAGATATTATGACGTTCCCACGACTTAATATCACGTTCCCACGAGTTTATATGTTGTGGCCACAACAAAAATAAGTGAACCGAACATGTCCCCTCCCGGTCACCGTACTAGCCTACCTGCAAGTGCATAAATAACTTTACTTCATTTATACTTGTATGCTTTATGGCTGCAATATAAGTTGCAGGATTCCACATCTATAGAAAGGCCTACAGAAGAGTCTGCACAGACAGAGGAGACATAGGCCTACAGGTGGGCAGTGTATAGCCAACTTTTCCTTTTTATTTGTTGCATGAGGCATGTGTCTAATATCTCTTGTTGCAGGCACTTGACCACTGGCTTTTCTTTACAAAGAACAATTTAAATAAAACTCAAGGAACTAAGCATATTTGTCTTTTATTAAACATTTAATTAATTTTTTTTTTTTTGGCAATGTTGTGTAATATGGCACATGCAGCAATGTCACAGGCCCTGTCAGGTGTGCAACCCTCAGACTTTTTTTTAGACACTGAAATCTTCCCTTTAGTTAGCTGAAGTTCATTTTTATTGTGTGCCCTTGTCCTGGCTAGAGCTGCATTGTAACTGGTTTGGGTCAGGGAATGGGGTCATAAAACACCTGTCTGCAGGAACATGTCATAATCACCTATGAAAAAATGCAGTTCTGTTAGGATCAATAAGTGTATGTAATACAGTGAGCTTGATATTTAATTGTGGAACTTTCCTTACCACTTTCAAATAATGTGCAGGAATGTGAATCTCTGAAAATTCTTAAGTCATGCACAGATCCTGGCCGTTTTGCTTTCACATTTGTGATTATGGAAGATTTTAGTCAACTGCCTTTTTTTTATTTGATATAATATTATTAATCTGGAATATTAAGAATCCCAATTGTAACTGGGCTGCACATTTACATTGTGAACCCCCTTTCTGTTCACATAATCCCCTTCATTGAGGCCTTGATGGCAGCCTATAGTCTATGGTACCAATCACGTTAGTGAAGCCTGAGTGACATACTGTAATCGGCATGGTCATGATTGTATGATCTTCATAAAAAATGATGATAGCCTAAAGAAATTGCTTTAAAAAAAACTGCTTTACAACATTGGGTCTTAAGTGGCTTGGAAATGCCAAAAAAAACAAAAAAAAAAAAAAAAAAAAACTGTTTTTTAAACCTAAAAGCGCAAGGTAAACTCCAAATGACACGACAGACAGCACTTTCCATCAAGTTCTCCGCATCTCCAATAGTGTAAAGGAAAGAGCCACTCGCAAATAATCTTAGGGCAATGCAAACAGTTTGTGCTGTATTTAAAGCCAGACTCCGACAAGTCGAAAATAAATGTGCGTTTCCAACAATTTAATAATGTAAACGACAATCTCACGAGTCACGAGAAAAAAAAAAAAAAAAACATCTCAGAAAGTGCACTATCGCGCTGCGCTGGACTTCCCGTATCAGCTCCGCTTATGAAGCCGCGATCTAATCCTGTTTACATGAAATAAGCCTGCTCCCGAGCAGGTTTGAGCTTGCGCATCTGTTGCTATGACAGCAAGTCCAGGATGAGCTTCGAAGAACCAAACGATCCAAGATCATGCCAAATCGTCAACAATCAAATCCAGCTAACTGAGTTAGCGACCTACGAAGAACGAGCCCCTGAACTGAATTCCACCTGAATTATTGTAATACAAAAAAAATATATGTTTTTTTGACTGTGTAAAAAAGGCTATAGTTTGCCATCAAACCTAACCTCTCTTTATAATTTCTCCCTCTGTATTTGAGGCACACACGGCACCTTACCTGAGCCAATCAGCGTCCAGAAACCTTGAGCATGTGACCTCCCCCGCCCTCACAGAGACAGTATTACAATGCAGCGGGACTCGGAGATTGACGCTGAAGTTACATCGGTAAACTGTTTACATACCGCATTTCGGACGAAGTGTTGTGCGTGAATGCAAAAGTAAGTTTGTAATCCTTGATTATACACTGGATGAGTGCTGCATTCGCTCTGGGAAACAAGTTATTGTGCCCGTGATGTAAGGTTATATCATAGATGTGTGTGTGTGTTTCCCCTCGTGTATTCATGCCACTCTAGCTCGTATATTTGTATACATAACTTTATTATTATCCGGACTAGAGTTACACTTCTTTTATTATTACATGTTATGTTATTGTTTGAAGCAGAGTTTGCTGTATATTTTCTATATTTAATGGGAGAACTGTTGTGGAAAATTCGCTACGCGCATGCGCACTCATAATCCAGTCAGAGCAGCGCTATACCATCTTCACAGCATAATAAAGTGTCAGATTACATCTGTGTTGAATATAATATAGGAGTTACAGCCTATCTTACATTTACTTTCAGTTTGTTTTTTATAATAATGTGCATGTTTAATTATTGATGTTAAAATATCATACTACATTATTGCTCATGTTTAATTGTTGTAATTTATCACTGTTATTATTATGTACGTGGGATATCACTTCTCAGTATAGTTGGGAAAGCCTTTGCCCGGGTAGTACTAGTCAGGTTACAGGCACTAGCAGAGCGCGTATATCCTGAAGCTCAGTGTGGATTCAGAGCAGGGAGGTCAACAGTTGACATGATCTTCTCACTGAGGCAGCTACAAGAGAAATGTTGCAAGCAGAGGCGACCATTGTTCATCGCCTTTATCGACCTGACTAAGGCGTTCGATCTGGTCAGCCGTAACGGCCTATTCACTCTACTGCAAAGGATAGGATGCCCCCACAAGCTTTTGAGGATTATCATCTCTTTTCACGATGATATGCAAGGCATTGTCCAGTACGATGGCTCTTCCTCAGACCCATTCCCTATCAGAGGTGGAGTGAAGCAGGGCTGTGTACTCGCTCCAGTGCTCTTCGGCATCTTCTTTTCCTTGCTGCTGACCCATGCCTTTAGTAAATCAGAAGAAGGCATATACCTTCACACTCGAACCGATGGAAACCTCTCTTAGCTAAGAGAGCTTGGGACAATTCCATGCTGACAACCTACACCAAGATGAGGGTGTATCAAGCTTGTGTGCTCAGTACTCTATTATACGGTAGTGAAGCATGGACCCTGTACTCCCGGCAAGAACGCAGGCTC
Source organism: Scardinius erythrophthalmus (assembly GCF_964197995.2). Taxonomy (NCBI): domain Eukaryota; kingdom Metazoa; phylum Chordata; class Actinopteri; order Cypriniformes; family Leuciscidae; genus Scardinius; species Scardinius erythrophthalmus. Next base: position 39,988,503 of record NC_138228.1, read on the forward strand.
AACTCATTCCACCTGCGTTGCCTCAGGAAAATCCTGGGCATCACATGGCAAGACCGTGTTTTCAAACAAAGACGTTCTGGCCAGGGCGGGAATACCAAGCGTGTTTGCATTACTTTGCCAGAAACGCCTGCGCTGGCTAGGCCATGTCAGTCGCATGCAGGATGGTCGTATACCCAAAGATCTACTCTACAGCGAGCTTGCTACGGGCTCCAGACCAGCAGGAAGGCCTGTTCTTCGCTACAAAGACGTTTGTAAACGAGACTTGAAGGCAGGCAACATCAATCCAGCAGTCTGGGAAGCAGCAGCTGCAGATCGCTGCACATGGAGGCAGGTTGTCGAAGCAGGCATCAAAGTGTCGGAGAAGAAAAAAGAGGACGAGTGGGAAGAGAAGAGCGGAGAAAGCGCAGACAGAGGGTTTTACTCGCAGATATAGCACCAAGAGATCCAGACCCAGGCACATACTACACCTGCAGCAACTGCAATAGAGCCTGCCGCTCCAAAATTGGACTGTACAGTCACAGCAGGCGCTGCATACCAACCAAAGAGACTCTCAGACGCATATTCCATTGTCTCCAGAGACAGACGGATGCCAACAACAACAAATCAGAAGCATTTTTTCATGGTCCTTCGAGCCGGATCCTGGACTTACCAAAGAGATAGAAGATGTCACTATATGAAGAGGATGAGCCAACTGTGCGAGTCAGGAGGAGGACTGTCCTTCCCGCACGTTACGATGAGTACGATCTCACTGGCTTCACCCTCTCTAAGCCTGTTCCAGAACCCATGTCACCACTCACTCATCCAGTCAGACTGGCAGAGAAAGGCGCAACTGGATTCACTCCAGTGCTACCAGGTTATGAAGATGACAATCTGTCACAGTGGTCCGATGATGAGCGCAAATCTGTATCAGACATCATACGGGAAGAGAATAAGGATCTCCGCAAAGTCCTACAAAGGATACAGCAGGAAAGGGACACAGTTCAGAGCAAAAATGACCAATATGCAAAGGAGCTTTCTCAGCTCAAGCAGCAAATTAAGCAGCTACAAATTCAGATGGAGCATCAACTTCCTGGAAGTCAGCCACTTTCGCCTGACACCCCTACGAGGCAGTATGGCTCCAGTTCTCCTGTGCCTGCACCACATGTCCGCCCACAGGCACGTTCTGAGGAAACTAGCTTCAGACCTGTACCAGCTCCGCGCATAAAATCGCAAAAGGAGCATCAGACCGAGGACAAGTTTCAAAGTCCTCCACACCACCCAACTCCAGCATCTGCTTACAATAAAGAACCAAGCTCTTCTTACCACTATATGCCACAAGGGGTTCAGAGATTAGAGGCACATTACTCCCACATGCAAGAACACTCAAATTCTCCATATTGGGTCTCTCAAGACACTACAAGACATCCACAAATGCCATGCCGGTCACTTACTCCATCACCTCCCCCTGAACGAGAACTGATGTATAGAGGTCCAACACCCACAATTCCTGACTTTAGAGAGCTAACCCAAGAGAGTTCTCACGACTGAAAATTGCTCTGGAAAATATCCTCCCAGCTAATGCAACAGAAAGGTTCAAATTCCAGATACTGATGGATCATCTGAAATTGGAGGAGGCTCTGCTAATTGCTGACTCGTACTGCCATTCGCAACACCCTTACACAAGGACGATGGCTGCTTTAGATCAGCAGTATGGTCAGCCACATCAACTAGCTCTACAACGGATTGCAGAGTTAATGGATGGCACGAATATAGCTAGTGGAGACCAGAAGGCCTTTAGACTTTTCGCTCTCAAGGTCCGTTCCCTGGTTGGCATGCTGGAACAATTAGGCAAGAAGGGAACTTTCGAATTACAGTGTGGGTCTCATGTGTCTCGGCTGCTTGGGAAGCTTCCACATGACCTCAGATCGGGGTTTCGGAGGTTTGCACATCCACATCATGTGCCCATCCCTACACTTCTGGACTTTGCAGAATGGCTGGAGTTTGAAATTCAAGTTCAAGAGGACACTACAAGGTTTGCAAGTAATCAACGTAGAGGGCCCTTACCACGAACAAGAGAGACTTACAGAGACTCTAAGCCAGCCGCTAAAAGCACCACAATCTTACTGAACACAGAGAAGGAGAATTCTGAGTCTATGCCATCTGCTTCACCACTTAAGACTTCTCTGAGACCCTACTGCACCTACTGTGACAACAGTAAGCACTCCGTCAACAACTGCACCAACTTCAAGCTGCTTACTAAAGACCAGAAACGAAGCTGGGTCAAAGACAACAACAGATGTTGGCGCTGTGGTAGAACTCATAAGTCAGCAGAATGTAACCTAAAAATGCGATGCAAACAGTGCAACAGTCGACACCTTAATGGCTCTGCATGATATCAGTGCTTGGAAGCCAGAGAATCCAAAGCCTGTTCACGATGAAACTGCTGATACCAACACCTGTCTGCTCAACACTATGAATGAGATTCTCTTGATTCATAAACCGCCCACCAGCCGGAAAGTTCTTCTTAAAATTACAAAAGTGATTCTCAGAAATGGCAAGAGGAGAATGGATGCATACACAATCCAGGATGATGGATCTGAGAGAACTATCCTCCTCCACAATGCAGCTCAGCAGTTGGGCCTCAAAGGTCAGCCTGAAGACCTACCCCTTCGAACAGTCAGGCAGGAGTTTCAAGTTCTCAGAGGTGCAGACGTCTCATTTACAATCTCCCCAATGGCTCAGCCCACCAAACGGTATCGCATCAAAGGTGCCTTTACTGCTCAACAGCTAAGTTTAGCAGAGCACTCACATCCTGTGAATAATCTGAGAAAGAGATATCAACACCTTAAAGGGCTTCCACTATATGATTTTGACGCAGTCTGTCCCATGCTGCTCATTGGTTCTGATTATCCCCATCTGATCACTCCTGTAGAACCAGTAAGACTAGGCCCTCCAGGGGGACCAGCAGCTATAAAGACACGTCTTGGCTGGACATTACAGGGCCCAGTCCAACACTTTCGGCAGGAGATGACTGAACAGCACTGTCTCTTCACTTCAGTTTCGTTCCCAGAATCAGATCTCTACAAGCAAGTGGAGAAATTATGGCAGATGGACATACTGCCCTGGCGCAACGAAAAGATTTGCATCAGATCCAGACTGGACCAGGAGGCAGTGGACCTCTTGGAAAGAAAGACAATCAGGGTTGAGGTGGATGGTATCAAACGTTACGCAACCCCTCTCTTGCGTGTCAAGAACATGCCTGAACTCAGGGCACCCAAAGAGGCAGTCTTATCACAGCTGAGGGCCACCGAAAAGAGACTGGCAAAGAATCCAGAGCAAGCAGCCGCTTATACTACTGAGATTTCAAAACTGGAACAAGCAGGCTATGTTAGTAAATTGCCACAGAATGCTGAGCCAGATCCTTCCAGCTCCTGGTATATCCCGCATCACATGGTGCACCACAATGGGAAAAACAGGATAGTTTTCAACTGCTCGTTCCAATATCACGGACAAAACTTGAATGAGCTTCTGCTGCCAGGACCAGTGTTGGGACCATCTGTGATAAAATGAGGTTTGTAACTTTCAATTCAAAAAACCAAACAATGGGTTGTGTGTTCAAGATGATTTTATTCACTGTTTTGTCTCACACATGTGTCGAATGGAAGGTGCACATTCCAGTGCGACTCATGTTTTGTCTGTCTTAGCCTTTTGTGCCTGGAAATAAGAAAAGGTGAATGTAAATTATACAAATAATGATTTGATGAACATCCTAATAGGAGGGGCTCGCGAACAGGAAGCCTGATTTATACCTTCCCAAAGGAGGAGGAGTTCAAGTATTGAGAATGTGAAATGTTATTACATTGAATGCATGTCTTTTAAGATTCTCGTTGGTTTTCATGATGAAAGTGGAGCTTGATAAAGAAGATGCTAATATTCATGTTTGAATGTTGATGTTAAATCTGGTCTCATAAATAATCTTATGTATATTGTAATTGAGATAGCCTTGCCATTGGTATGTTTGAATTTGAGGGGAGGAGCCTCAACTATAAAGAGTCTAATTGTTTGGACCGGAGGGGGACAAAGGGTGACTGTTGGGCCTGTAGCTCCCCCCAGTAATTTCACGAGCACAAGGATTCTCTGATGACAGGCGATTTATTGACTGGTTCACCATGAGGATAACCATCCAACTCAAGATGCCGTGAGAACTAAACATACAAAAATAAAGTTACAATAAAAAATATAAAAGGACACAAATAAATCAAATAAATAAATGTTATCTTTGTAAACTTTCCGAACAGAGTTAAATTCACTTTAACAGCAACTAGTCTTTGTATAGATATCACTCTTTTCCACACAGCAACACAATCCACATTAATCACATACAATATAAATGACAAACTTACTTCATTGGCTGCTTATTACCAAAGGAGAACTTAATCTTGCATCTTGTGATATCTTCTGTAACTTCAGATGAGTAAATTAACTTAAAATACTCATTAGAAATGTGGAATACAGCTTCAACTCGCCATGCGGTGTAGACAACTTTCTTCCTGAGTCACTCTGTGCTTTTCATAATAAAAGTCTCCACTCAAACAGCTCTTTACAAAGCAGTTTCAAATTAAAAGTGTTTAACAGAATAGTTAAATAAACATGAAATATTACCTGACTTCTCTGACAGTTACACTCCCACCAAAGCACTTTCTTGTGATTTTTGTAACTGAGTGACATAACTTTAATCAAAAATATTATGGACTAACCCAAGGAATGGTAGACACAAGGTACGCTTTTAATCTGCTTCAATCAGGGTAACTATTTTCTGGATGGGCCTTTCGAGGTAAGTTGGTTTAGTAACACGTTTGCCCTTTTTATCCAATGTCGAATCACTGATTAATAACTTCACTGTTCTCACACAGCCATCTGTACCACTGTGCACTTCTGTTACCTTCGCTAGCTTCCATTGACTGCGTGGAGCTGTGTCATCTTTCAGAATGACAATGTCATTAACCTTTGCATTTCTACGACGTTTGTGCCATTTCTGCCTGTGTTGCAGGTTTAGAAGATATTCCTTTCTCCATCTTGACCAGAACACATTCGCTAAATACTGCACCTTACGCCATCTCTTACGAAGGTAAAGGTCTTCCTTGACAAAATCTCCAGGTGGTGGTAAAATTATTGAAGTCTTCATAGTCAAGATATGGTTTGGTGTAAGAGGCTGCGGACCAGATGGATCATTCAGATGCTCTGTGGTTAAAGGTCTGCTATTCACGATAGCCATGACTTCATAGAGAAATGTTCTTAGTGAGGCACTATCAAGTCTTTGAGATGACTGATTCAGAATGGATGTCAAAACACTTCTTATTGTTCGAATTTGCCTCTCCCAAATGCCACCCATGTGACTTGCTGATGGGGTGTTCATGATGAATTCACAGCCATACTCCTTTAGGCGTTCTTGGTTAATTTCCTTTAGTGCTTCAGCAAATTCTCGTCTTGCACCAACGAAATTAGTGCCCTGGTCAGATCGAAGTTGACGCACAGGTCCACGTATGGCAATGAAAGCACGCAAAGCATTAATGAATGCGTCAGTGGATAAATCATCCAGCATTTCTACATGGACCGCCCTGGAACACATACATGTAAGTAGAAGCCCATAGCGCTTCAACTCCTTTCTTCCTTCTTTGACGTAGAAAGGACCGAAACAGTCCATCCCACAGTATGTGAAAGGAGGGGTTGTCTCCATACGTTCCTGAGGAAGGTTCGCCATCCTTTGCTCTTCGGTGCATCTTCTCAGTTTCCTGCACCTAGTGCATTTGTAGATATATGAAGACACTGCTTTGCTACATCCCAAAATCCAGAAACCGTTTGATCGCAGTTCATTGATAGTCATTCCTCTCCCTTGGTGATACACTTGCTCATGATAATGTCTGATGAGTAATGTTGATATATGACTATGTCGTGGTAGAATTGCTGGATGTTTTACATGTGGGTGTAATGCAGAATGTACTAAGCGACCTCCCACCCTGAGGATTCCATGCTCATCTAAGAAGGGATTCAGGCGATGCAGTTTGTTTGTGCTGTTGTTGGACTCAATCTCCTTCTGTTGCCGGAGTCTCTGGATCTCATCACAAAAGGCTGATTGTTGAACCATTTTGATAATGGTAAGCTCTGCATCCTGTCTTTCTTCAATACTGGTGGCTTCATTAACCCTTGAACTTAGACCTTTTACTTCCTTGGAACATCTCTGAAGTCTTGCAATAGCTTTTACCACTCTTGTCCAATCCGAAAACTTGTGAAGTCGATCAAGCAATGATCTTTCTTCTTTTGTTTGAGTTTTATGAACTTGAGCCTTTCGTAGCTCTGGGTCATTGTCTATGATCTCTCCCACCTTAACAGTTGCGCTCCAAAAAAAATGGAGCGCAACTGGAAGAAAACAAAACTAGAGGTATTTCGCATTTCATGGAAGGAGAGCTCAATTACTTACAGAGAGGCTTTAAAAGCTGCTAGATCTGCTTATTTTTCAACCCTATTAGAAGAAAATAAACATAATCCTAGGTATTTATTTGAAACGATGGCTAAACTAACGAAAAATAAAGCTTCAAGCACCGAAGTTTCCAAGCAACACAGCAGTAATGACTTTATGAACTTCTTCACTTATAAGATTGATAATATCAGGGACAAAATTATAACTATGCAACCGTCTACTACAGTATCGCATCAGGCAGTGTATTGTAGTCTCCCTGAGGAAAAATTTGATTCATTCGTTGCTATAGGAGAGGAAGAATTTACTAAACTCATTAAATCATCTAAATCTACAACATGTATGTTAGACCCTATACCGACTAAGCTACTGAAAGAAATACTTCCAGAGGTCATAGATCCTCCTCTTAATATCATTAATTCATCTTTGTCTCTAGGATACGTACCAAAAAACTTTAAGCTGGCTTTGATTAAACCGCTTGTTAAAAAAACGCAACTTGATCCTTCAGAATTAGTCAATTACAGGCCGATCTCGAATCTACCTTTTCTGTCAAAGATATTAGAAAAGGCAGTATCCTCACAACTGTGTTCCTTTCTTGAAAGAAATGATATCTGCGAGGATTTCCAGTCCGGATTTAGACCGTACCATAGTACCGAAACAGCTCTCGTTAGAGTCACAAATGATTTGCTCTTATCATCCGATCGTGGTTGTATCTCTCTATTAGTGTTACTCGATCTTAGCGCTGCATTTGACACCATCGACCACAACGTTCCTTTAAATAGATTAGAACATTATGTTGGCATTACGGGAAATGCACTAGCATGGTTTAAATCATACTTATCTGACCGTTATCAGTTTGTAGCAGTAAATGATGAGATGTCTCATCGATCACAAGTTCAGTATGGCGTACCACAAGGCTCAGTACTAGGACCGCTGCTGTTCACTCTGTACATGCTACCCTTAGGAGATATCATTAGGAAACATGGCATTAGCTTTCACTGTTATGCCGATGATACTCAGCTCTATATTTCTTCAAAACCTAACGAAACTTATCAATTCACAAAATTAACGGAATGCATAGCGGATATAAAAAATTGGATGACTTGTAATTTCCTACTTCTAAATTCTGAAAAAACAGAGTTTCTAATTATTGGACAAAAAACTTCCTCATGTAATAACCTAGAATACTGTCTAACACTTGATGGCTGCTCTGTTAAGTCTTCGTCGTCGGTTAGGAACCTGGGTGTGCTCTTTGATACCAATCTTTCATTTGAAAGTCACGTGTCTAGTATCTGTAAAACTGCATTTTTCCATCTTAAAAATATATCTAAATTACGTCATATGCTCTCATTGACAAATGCGGAACAATTAGTTCATGCGTTCATGACCTCAAGGCTAGATTACTGTAATGCTCTACTAGGTGGTTGCCCTGCACGCTTAATAAACAAACTACAGCTGGTTCAAAACGCAGCAGCTCGAGTTCTTACCAGAACCAGGAAGTATGACCATATTAGCCCGGTTCTGTCAAAACTGCATTGGCTCCCTATTAAACATCGCATAAATTTTAAAATATTGCTGATTACTTACAAAGCACTGAATGGTTTAGCTCCGCAGTACTTGAGCGAGCTCTTAACACATTATAGTCCGTCACGTCTATTGCGATCTCAAAATTCCGGCCAGTTGATTATACCTAGAATATCAAAATCCACTGCTGGCGGTAGATCCTTTTCCTATTTAGCACCAAAACTCTGGAACAGTCTTCCTACCATTGTCCGGGAAGCAGACACACTCTGTCAGTTCAAAGCCAGATTAAAGACACATCTCTTTGACCTGGCTTTCACATAATACATTATAGACTTCTATAATTTAATGTTATGCTGCATAGATTAGGTCAGCCGGAACCGGGAACACTTCCCAAAAATCCTGATGTACTCGTTACATCATGAGAAGAATGGCATCTACGCTAATTTTAGTGTCTGTGTTTATCCCAAGGTTTTTCCTGCAGCCTGCCGGATCCAGGCCGTATCCAGGTCTGACGAAGGACCTTCACCTGGACCGATGACAACGCAGTGCTGAAGTGCCAACTAGTCTCTCCCTATGGAGGATCCCACTACCACTCTACAGATAAGGCGTTGTCGGGAAAATTCGTCTCACGGTCCTACCCCAAAGCAACAAATAAAATAAAATTCCTTATCAAAATTTATAAGGAAAGACAAGTATTTTGTTTAGGCTTGGCTTGTAGGGAATTCCAAACCTGCGTATATTCAAACGCACATAACTATAGAACCCATTCTAAATGCGCATGTGAACGCCATCAGCGTTTCTCACAGGTTCGCGTTTAAAGTCTGTGTAGAGAGAATGGTGTCGTCTTAGCGGCCCCTAATTTAATAACAAATGATCATTGCGACGGAACCAAATCAATTAAAACTAACTTTAGATGGAAATAACTTAACTCTGCTGTAAAGCCGAAACAATCTCTGTTACCTTAAATTATACGCTTATCTCTGTAAAGCTGCTTTGAGACAATCTACATTGTTAAAAGCGCTATATAAATGAAGATGACTTGACTTGACTGACTTAACATCTCTGGGCAGTTCAGCTTTCCACAGAAACTTTGGTCCTGTGAACCAGTTGGAGGATATGAGCTCTTCTGCTGTAAGTCCTCTGGAAGCATAATCAGCAGGGTTCTCTTCAGACGCCACATATCTCCATTGTTTATTATCTGTACTTTGTTTTATGCGTTGAACGCGGTTTGCAACAAAGACATGAAATCTTTTGGCGTCATTATTAATGTACCCAAAGACAACCTTTGAGTCAGTCCAGAAGTACTCTTCTAGGTTGTCCATCTCCAGTTCCTTTCTGAGCAAGTCACTTATTTGTACAGCAACTACTGCCGCTGATAACTCCAGCCTTGGTATGGTTGTCACCTTAGAAGGAGCAACTCTGGCTTTGCCCATAACCAAGGAGCAATGAACATCTCCTGATTTGCCAATAGCTCTGAGATATGTGCATTCTCCATATCCCGGTGCACTAGCATCAGAGAAATGATGAAGCTCATAACGCTGAACTTCCTTAAAGGTCGACGGAAGATAACATCTCTGAATCTTCACATCAGCCAGGTTTCGCAGATCTGTAAGCCAAGCTTCCCACTTTGTCAACAACTCATCTTTAAGTGGTTCATCCCAGCCCACCTTATCTTGACACATTTGCTGCAGTATTTGCTTACCAACAAGAATGAAGGGTGCTGCAAAGCCAAGTGGGTCATATATAGAAGCCACTGTGGACAAGATTCCTCTTCTAGTGAGTGGTTGTTCCTTAAAGGTCCCATGACATGAAATTTTCACTTTCTGAGGTTTTTTAACATTAATATGAGTTCCCCTAGCCTGTATATGGTCCCCAAGTTTCTAGAAATTTCAATCGGTGTAAATCAAGCTTTTGTTATCTTTCTCTGCCTTTGAGAAAATGGAAGCTCAATCGCGCTGATCTTGAATCTCCTCCTTGTGACGTCATAAGGAGGAATGTTACCTCCCCTGTCTCTGCTTTGCCCGCCCAGAGAATATTTTCCGCCCATGAGAAAATGAGCTAGGAAGTAGGAACGCGCGCGCGCGATTTTAGTTTGTCCACGAGAGATATCATGGCTTTTGAGCGAGCGAAGCATAACACTTGCTCAATAATTGGATGTACAAATGAACACCGAAGGGTTAATACAGAGCTGGGCTTGCTGAACGTCTGAAACTAAAGTCTGGATCACTCTCTTTGGCTCAGCTACACACCTCGGAACAGTAAGTCAACTAATGATATATAAGTGTGTTGCTTTACTGTTTATGGTTGCCTAGACTGTTACACGTAGAATGTGGCTGTCACTTTAGCTATGCAGCCATGCAGTTTATGTGTGTGAATACACACACTGTAACGCGAGTGTTGTACACTTCTTTGTTATTTGGATAACCGTTTTCCTGTTGGTTATACGGCGCGCGCGATATCCGCATTTCAAGATCGCAGAGCTTGATGATGTAATTGTAATAAGATAAATTACAGATGTTACAGATCTCTCATGAAAAGGCAACAGTAGGTTAGCGTTAGCTACATGATAATAACTGTAAACCATCCGAATAAAGTACCGTATCCAGACATAATATTTTAAACTAACCATTCGGAAATGTCCTGCTGGAACCGCTGAGTTGTTGCTTCTCCATCCGGATCAGATTCTGGGTCAAACTGAAATGCTTGAACGTGTCTTCGTGCCATTGCTATATCCAACGTTAACATGCACGGACCGGTACCGTTGCGCAAGATGGTCAAGGCAACACCCACCCTCCACCTTGCGCCGTCTTTCTCCTCCTCATTAACATTTAAAGCTACAGACACCGAAACGGCCTGTCTGAAGGAAGCTCATTCTGGGACTGGCTTGTAGTGGCTATAATTCTGCACCGAGGCTGAATTTTTGAAAAGAGATTTCAGATACAGTACTAGGGACCACTAAGGCCTATATTAAAGCCTACAAAAAATAGCATGTCATGGGACCTTTAACGAATACTCTGAACTGGAAGCTGTCAGATCTGATGCACCATTTCACACCAAGTGCCCTTTCCATGTGAAGCTCACCCAAAGCCAAGTCATGTTCCACAACACTTTTAGCACATTCTTCCTGAGGAATTGATGCTTTTACTTCTTCACTGCTTGACACAAATTTATGCAAACGAAGCTTTCCTGTGCTACAAAGTTCTCTTGCTTCCTTTATCAGTTTGATAGCTTCATCTACAATTGAGACACTTGTCAGCCCATCATCGACATAGAAATTCCTTTCTATGAATCGAATGGAAGTTTCACTGAAGCAACCACGACCTTGAGCAGCAATATGCTTGAGGCCGTAATTGGCACACCCGGGTGATGAGGCTGCACCGAAAAGGTGTACTTTCATCCTATAGACCTGTGGCTTGGATTCTAGATCTCCTTTCTCCCACCAGAGGAACCGTAAGTAGTCTTGATCTTCTTCCTTTACATGAAATTAGTGAAACATGCGCTCTATGTCACACATGATTGCCACCGGACCCTTGCGGAAGCGACAGAGAACACCTACAAGGGTGTTTGTTAACTCTGGACCAGTTAGCAAATGGTCATTGAGGGATGAACCTTGGAACTTTGCTGAACAATCAAAGACTACACGGATCTTTCCAGGTTTTTGAGGATGATAAACCCCATGATGGGGAATATACCAAGCGGGATTCTTGTCTGTTTCTTCAGCTGGGACCTTCTCAGCATCTCCTCGAGCAATTGTCTCATTCATAAAGTCTACATAGTCTCTATAGTATTTCTCATCTCTTTTAAGCCTTTTTTCTAAGCTTTTGAGGTGATGAATAGCACATCCTTTATTATTGGGCAAGTTTGGTCTGTCCTCTTTGAAAGGCAAAGGCATTTCATAATGACCATCTTCTTTGTGTCTGATGCCTGTTTCCATTTTTGACAGAAAACGTAGATCTTCTTGAGAAATACAACTATTCTCTGCTGCTTTCTCATTGAAGTCAGACTCAAGAGCTTTGATGACATTTGGTGGAGTGATTACTTCCTTGATCTGTGTTCTACATATGTACTGAACTTCACTTGTAAGATTGAGAGAAGACTGTAGACTTGGCAGCACTTGTTTCACTATAATGTGATGACTCACTCCAATAGCATCCCCGTAATCTACAGAGGAATTGCCACAGCCAACAATGCTCCAGCCCAGATCCGTTCTTTGAGCAAATGGCTGATTTTCTTTACCAGACACAATTTCTCTAGGAAGAAGAGCTTGAGGGCAGTTGTAGCCAATCAGGAGGCCAATATCACAAACTTGTTTAGGAGCAATCTTCTCAGTTATGTGCATTAGATGAGGCCACACTCTTGCAGTTTTGGGTGTAGGAATGTGAGTTCTGTTTGCAGGAATGAACTCTCTAGAATAGGTTACTGGCAAAGAGATCTTCTTATCTGAATAAAATCCTCTCACCTTTAAACCAATTATTTTCTGGCATGGAACAACTGTACTCTTGGATACCATCGTTGAGAGCTTCAGCTGCACAGATTCCTTCTTTGTGTCAAGAGCTTGAGCGATCTCTTCCAGGATGAAGGTAGTATCACTCTGGGTGTCAAGAAGTGCATATACCAGAACTTCATTATTTGGTTCACTGGTAGCTGATACCCATACTGGAACAATTGTAGAGGTGTGAGTATTATTTACATCCTGTATTACTCGATTAGATGTTGCTTCACTTGCAGTATCTTTATCCTGTACCAACTCTGGGTTTCTTTCCTTTAACTTCTCTTTTGACTGACCTGAATGTGGAGTCCTCTTTGCTTCCTTGATACGATCCTCGTGTAAACATGATGGGTGCTTCTTCTGACACTTCTCACAGACACTCCTGTCTTCACAGTTCTTTGAGTGATGACCAGGCTTCAAACATCCAAAGCATAACTTATTCATTTGGACAAACTTGACTCGCTCTGCAACATTCTTCTCCATAAACTTACGACATTTGTGAATACCATGTCCTGGTCTCTCACAAAAGGTACATTTTGCAGCATCTGCTTTTTCTCTGGACTGTACTGTTAACACCTTTGCTCTAGTGTCTTGACTTCTTGGTACCTTTCCCTTTCCGATCTCATTAGACTTCAGTGCATGAAGTGATGTCACTGGGTTACAAGCTATCTTAGCTTCTCGTGTTAGAAACTTGACAAACCGACTGAAGGTAGGAAATGTCTTAGTTTCTTCTTCAATTTCTATGACCTGACGATTCCACGCTGAGGCCAACCAATCAGGAAGCTTGGAAAGGATTTTCTGGTTCTCATTACAATCATTGAGGACTTCAAGACCCTTAATCTGAGACATAGCTGCTTCACAGCCTCTGAGGAAGTCAGTAAATTCTCTCAGCTCAACACTGTCCTTGGAACCAATCCTTGGCCATGAATTAAGCTTGTCTCGAAAGGCTTTAGCAATGACGAATGGGTTTCCATACCTTTCTTCTAGTACGTCCCATGCTGCTTGATATGCCGACTCTGTGCCTAGCAGGAAGTAACTTTCAATGGCCTTCTTAGCTGGTCCTTCCACATATTTGTGCAAGTAGTAAAGCTTCTCATTCACTGGTATGTTTTTTCTGTCGATCAGAGTTTGAAATGAGATTTTCCAATCACTAAATCTGAGAGAATCTCCATAGAATGTTGCAGGTTCAGGTATTGGAAGACGACTTGAGCTGATAGATTCTGCTAACACCTTAACAAGGTCTGCAGTGCTGGCTTCTTGATGTGATTTTGTTACACTTTCCTGTGGAGGTATGCTCTGTAACACGGAGCTGCTTAACTTTGGTACATGCTTCTTTTTTACAGATGTGCAGTCACGAAGTAGCTCTCTTGTTTCTTCCTGTGAGTCTTCGTTCTGCTCGTAGACTTGCATTCGTGCTTTTGCAGCATTCAACCTTTTAAGTGTCTCCAAGCGCTCAAGCTCTCTGCGCTTGTCTTCTAATGCCATCTGTCTAGCAGCATTTTCAGCTTCAATCTTAACACGTAGCCTAGCTTCTTCTTCTTCTCTTTCTAGTCGTCGCTTCAATTCTTCAGCTTCTTGTTCTGCTATTCTCCTTTTATCTTCAGCCTCAAGTCTTTGTAGTTCTTCCAGTTCATGCTCTTGTTGCTGTAATATTTCTAATGTTGCTTCAGTTGCAGCAATTTCTGCAGCAGCCTCTTGTTTCTTAGCGGAGGAAAAACTTGAACCTCTGGAGCTCAACTGAGAAGACCTGGAATGTCCATAACTTGATTTGGAGGCTATGGATGAGAACACCGAACCTGTATCAATACAGCATGCTTCTGGTCTAAGAGGATCTTGACCCTCAACTCCCTCACCTAGACGACTCCATGCAGACTCAACTATCATTTTTGTGACTGCTTCACAAGTGTCTACTCTGCGGCGAGTATCACTGTCTGGACTCACATTTTGTCGCAACTCTTCATAAGCAACATTTACATCCTTTGAAGAACCACTGATTGCATCTATGAGGCTGTGCAACATGTCATTGGAGAGACGCCCCATGAGTCTTTGTCTAGCATCTCTAGCAAGAGTCTTCCATTTCTCATAAGAGCGTTGAAAGCAATTTTTAAGTTTAGTCAGCCTTTCATCATGTAACTCTTTACCTTTCTCAGTAAGTTTGCGTGCTCTTTGACTTCTTCGTGGCTCTTGCTCTGTTGTGTCATCAACAGCTAATAATGCTTGTGTGTCTACACATTCTTGGGATTCTAGCTGCTGCTGTGATTGCACAGTATCTGTTATATTTTCTTTGCCACTCTTAGCAGACTGACCACCTTCTGCCATTTTCTGTATCTCTTAGTTACACTGACTACTCTAATTGAATAGTTGTACATGTAACGTGAACTGTAATGAACTTAAATAGACAGATGTTTCTCTTTTGATGATTAACTATGTTTAAAGTAGTATTTTAACAGTTAAATCACCTGTATATTAAACTTGTAACCGAAATTCAATAACACTTAGATCAAGTTATTTTTAGACGTTGCACTTTGCTATTTTTCACAATTAATTCTCTTACTTGCAGCTTGAAACCTGCTCAAAAAAATCACTTAAACTTGAAAAGGTAAGTACATAACACCAGCACTTCTTTAAACACTGTACTGAACACTTAAAGAGTCCTTTTTTAGCAAATGGCAAGAATAAGTCCACTTCAAGCACCTTAATTTGAACTTGGTTGTGCTTATCTTCTTGTCGGCCTTAACTTGACAATGCCTTTAAACTCTGTGCATGTGCATGTCACTAGCTTCTTGGTTACCAGAGTATACAATGCTTGTAGAATCCAGAATGATGGAACTTGGAGTTAACTTGACGCTCACTTGACTGCTATTTGGAAACGTTCCTTCTCCTACCCGTGAAGAGCAGATGAATTCTCACTGTAGCTCCCCCCAGTAATTTCACGAGCACAAGGATTCTCTGATGACAGGCGATTTATTGACTGGTTCACCATGAGGATAACCATCCAACTCAAGATGCCGTGAGAACTAAACATACAAAAATAAAGTTACAATAAAAAATATAAAAGGACACAAATAAATCAAATAAATAAATGTTATCTTTGTAAACTTTCCGAACAGAGTTAAATTCACTTTAACAGCAACTAGTCTTTGTATAGATATCACTCTTTTCCACACAGCAACACAATCCACATTAATCACATACAATATAAATGACAAACTTACTTCATTGGCTGCTTATTACCAAAGGAGAACTTAATCTTGCATCTTGTGATATCTTCTGTAACTTCAGATGAGTAAATTAACTTAAAATACTCATTAGAAATGTGGAATACAGCTTCAACTCGCCATGCGGTGTAGACAACTTTCTTCCTGAGTCACTCTGTGCTTTTCATAATAAAAGTCTCCACTCAAACAGCTCTTTACAAAGCAGTTTCAAATTAAAAGTCTTTAACAGAATAGTTAAATAAACATGAAATATTAACTGACTTCTCTGACAGTTACAGGGCCAGTAGCCAACGTGTTTGATGTTCCTTATGTAAATATTATTTTGTTATTTTTTTTTTCTCTTCTTTTATTTTGTTTGTACTTTATTTTTCCTGTGTTAAAATTTTGGTGGATGGAACCCTGTTACACTGTTGGAGCATGCCCTGACAAGAAAATTAAATCATCTTTAAGAGACTTCAGAGTTTTTATTTTTTTTTTGCTGCCTGCCTAGCTACAACTAAGACCATCTTTACCACAAATGGTGTCAGAATTTCGTGCCCCCACAGGACTATATCAGTATAATGTAATGCCTTTTGGGTTACACGGAGCACCAGCAACGTTCCAGAGACTTATGGACGATGTACTTGCTGGATGTGATCAATATGCAGCAGCATATTTAGATGATGTAGTAATATATAGTGGCACATGGCAGGAACATTTAGATCATCTTAGTGAGATCCTAAGAAGGCTTCAGCAAGCTGGACTCGCGATTAACACCACCAAATGCTCGTGGGCACAAACAGAGGTAAAGTATTTGGGATACCTCATTGGCCATGGTCAGATAAAGCCACAGGTGGAGAAGCTTAAGTGTATTCAAAACATTCAAAGGCCACAGACAAAGAAACAAGTGAGATCATTCCTTGGTTTAATTGGGTGGTACCGCCGTTTTATTCCACATTTCGCATCTTTGGCTACCCCATTGACTGATTTAACTGTAAGATATTTGTAATTTGTAGTGATTACAATTTAGCTCAAAAGAATTATTAATTAATTTATAGGGAATTCAAAAGAGTCACTTATTACAACCGAGCAAATGACTCGTTCGCGGTTCATTTGAACTGGCTGCAATTATCAACTCTGCAACGGATATAAATATCCGAACTATAGTGAAACACTATATAGTTAGCAAGGTAACTTAGATCAGAAGTTTAAGACATTAAATTTGTAAGCAAAGTAACACAAGTAATATCTCTCTTTAAAATACAAACAAGACTTTATTGATTATTCTAACACATACAACTAATATCTAACACAGACACACACATTCATATGCGTTGCAGAAAGAAAGAGATTAAGGAAAGATTAAGTTTTAAGAGTGAGTTTAAGAGTGAGATGATGTAATCCCAAGTTTCTATGCACTTATAAAACACAACCTGAATGAACCATCAATCATTAGTTTAACCGTTTTATCGTTTCCTAGGTTATTAAATCTGTATCAAATACACCAGTTCAGTTTAAGAGTCTGGAGGCAGTACTTGCTTGTCTTTGCTTTTGGGGATTCCCTTTTGTTGCGTGTAAAGGGTTTTCCCGGTCCGTTCGTTGGCTGGTCTCCGCGTGCCTGATGTCTGGGTCATGTGGTCAGTCACGTGGCGTGCTGGCGGAATGAAAGTCTTTGTTTGAAGCTGGCTTTGCAGAAGAAACGTGGCTCGAAATCTTGTCGCAAAACTTAACTTAGAACCGAGACTCACAACGGAAAAGAAAGGAAACTCAGAAAAGAAAGGAAATTGAGAAGAGTAGATGATGGCTTGAATGAAGCTGTTTAACCCATGTTCTTCAGATCTTGATTTGGGTTATTTCGTCTGCGCGTTTTACATGGTTACTGGTCTGTCTTAGATCTTCATCTCCCGCTGCATTTTTGGTTCTGCACTGAAACTCTAAACTTGTAAACTGGTGTTAAGATTTTAAACTCAAATGTCCGCCCAGCCTCCTGGATCAGTTCTAACCAATTAGACACTGTCTTTGTTTAGGAGGTGGCGTTCTCTTCACTTCTTATCATAAATCAAGCTTATCTGTGCTCTCCTTACTCTCTAAGCTCTAGCAAAGAGTACAGAGGCCACAGCTAAGACATTATTACTATTATAAGAATCCGAAACATTTTCCACAGATTTCAATCAAGCCATCCTTTGAATTAAGAACATACGATCATATTGATATGAAACACAACACATTTTGATTCAAACATCTAACAATTATAACAATTACATGAATTGTATGGCATCTAAGCATATCAGATACACCCATCTATTGTAGGAACAATATAGAATCATGTCGTTGCATGATGCTTGATCTATAAGTCCATTGAAAATTGTTCTTGAATGATTTTATTTATGTTATAGGTAAAATCTCAGCTCTGTGGTTTGAAACGATTTTACACCCTGAGGTCTATCAGAGGTCCTTAAGGAGGGGGGGAGTCTGGAATGTTGTGGGCTCGAGCAGCTTCTGCTGTTATCTTGATCGGGCTGAATTGTGCTATCTCTGAGCCAATCATTCTTTTCCAAGCTATCTTACATTGACCAGTTCTTCCTTTAGTTGGGCTCATCTTCTTTGAAGCTTGCATGGCCATAAAGTTCTTAGCTGGGGGTTTTCGTTGGTCAGCGGAGACTGGCTGGCTGGAGCCTTCTTTTATGGCTCTGGGGTTGGTGATTTGGTGTCTGGAATGTTCAGTTCTGTGAGAAATTATGTTTGAACAATTCACCTGGAAGATTCATTTGTGTTTGTTTCGCACTCAATCCTACATAACCAAAAAGAGTCCTTCTAAGTTTCACTGGACAGTGGAGTGCGAAAGAGCTTTCACAGCACTTAAAGATATGTTATGTCAAGAGGCAGTGTTGCAGGGCCCTGATTTCTTGAAGAGGTTTCTTGTGCAGGTGGATGCCTCGGATGTCGGGCTGGGAGCAGTTTTGGCCCAAGGAGAGTCTGGGAGTGAGAGGCCAGTACTGTTCTTGAGCAGAAAACTCTTTGACAGAGAGAGGAGATATTCAACAATTGAAAAGGAAGGCCTGGCGATCAAGTGGGCTATTGACTCTCTCCGATACTATCTACTTGGGCGGGAATTCACCCTGCAAACTGACCACCGAGCCTTGAAATGGATGCAGCAGAGTTGGCGGACGTTTACGGCATAGTCCCTACCTTGAACCTGACAACATGCACCCTATAGTACTAGATCCAAAGCACCCCATCACGAAACTTATCATCCAAAGGTATGACTCCAAACTTTGTCATCCAGGTCCTGAGAGGGTGTTCGCTGAACTCCGCCGTAAATATTGGGTTCTACGAGGTAGAGAGGCCATCAAGCATCTGCAGCGAGAGTGTGTGCAGTGCCAAAAATGGAGGAAAAAAACAGAGGTACCTAAAATGGCGGACCTCCCCCAGCAAGACTACATCTGTTCAAGCCCACCTTTTACTCCACTGGTGTGGACTGCTTTGGCCCCTATACTGTTAAAGTGGGTTGACGCAGTGAAAAAAAATGGGGAATAATATTCAAATGCCTCACCACCAGAGCAGTATACATTGACATCCTGCATAGTCTGGAAGCCGACTCCTTCCTTATGGCTCTCAGACGATTCACGGCTAGACGAGGAAAACCCCATGAGCTCTTGTCAGATCAAGGCACAAACTTCAGAGGAGGCGAAAGGGAGCTAAAGGAAGCTTTTACAGCTCTTGCTCCAAATCTGCAGAGACATCTGGCTAAACAACAAATTGAATTCCATTTCAACCCTCCTAGCTCACCCCACTTTGGAGGTTGTTGGGAGCGAGAAATTCGCTCCTTGAAAAACGCACTGATGGTGACTCTAGGAACTCAATCAGTGACTTTTGAGGTCCTTCAAACTGTGTTGGTGGAAATTGAAGGAATCTTAAACTCCAAACCACTGGGATATACATCATCTGATGTTTCTGATCCTGACCCTATTACCCCAAATTGTCTCCTAATGGGGCGGCCAGATGCTTCACTCCCCTTGACAGTATATCCCCAGTCTGAGCTAATCAGCCGACGGCGATGGCGTCACAGCCAGATCCTTGCGGACCAATTCTGGAGACATTACCTCAAATTCTACCTCCCGGGTCTTCAGAACCGCCAAAAGTGGCGAAAGGACACTCCAGACATCCAGGTTGGCACTACAGTGTTGATTATCGACCCTCAACAACCCAGAGCTCTCTGGCCTCTGGGCAAGGTGTCAGAAGTATTCCCTGGAGCTGACACCAGAGTGAGGACAGCCAAGGTTCAGGTGGGAGAAAAAACATACACTCGACCAGTTGCACGACTTGTACAATTACCTGCTATTCCTGATTAAAGTAATTGTAACCGACAGTAGATTAAAAAGGCTTTTGAATGTGTACATATTTCCTTACGGAAATCTGGGGGCGGCTGTAAAAAAGGCTATAGTTTGCCATCAAACCTAACCTCTCTTTATAATTTCTCCCTCTGTATTTGAGGCACACACGGCACCTTACCTGAGCCAATCAGCGTCCAGAAACCTTGAGCATGTGACCTCCCCCGCCCTCACAGTGACAGTATTACAATGCAGCGGGACTCGGAGATTGACGCTGAAGTTACATCGGTGTAAACTGTTTGCATACCGCATTTCGGACGAAGTGTTGTGCGTGAATGCAAAATTAAGTTTGTAATCCTTGATTATACACTGGATGAGTGCTGCATTCGCTCTGGAAAACAAGTTATTGTGCCCGTGATGTAAGGTTATATCATAGATGTGTGTGTGTGTTTCCCCTCGTGTATTCATGCCACTCTAGCTCGTATGTTTGTATACATAACTTTATTATTATCCGGACTAGAGTTACACTTCTTTTATTATTACATGTTATGTTATTGTTTGAAGCAGAGTTTGCTGTATATTTTCTATATTTAATGGGAGAACTGTTGTGGAAAATTCGCTACGCGCATGCGCACTCGTAATCCAGTCAGAGCAGCGCTATACCATCTTCACAGCATAATAAAGTGTCAGATTACATCTGTGTTGAATATAATATAGGAGTTACAGCCTATCTTACATTTACTTTCAGTTTGTTTTTTATAATAATGTGCATGTTTAATTATTGATGTTAAAATATCATACTACATTATTGCTCATGTTTAATTGTTGTAATTTATCACTGTTATTATTATGTATTCATGTTTATTTTACTGTTTATTTTATAGAAAACCACACAAACACAACCATACAAGCCAGTCTGTTGAGTGGTGACAATAAATGGGTTATTCCCAGAAAAGTGCATCTTCGTTTGGTCTCTAATCGGACAGTCTTTGGTGGGTCAGCACCCTGAGCTGGCAACTTGTTGTATAAGTGCTACTAATCAGAAGCATTTTTTCAGACTGTAACGCACAAAAAGCAATGTAAAGTAAAACTGTCAGAGCCCGAGCACATGGCTCTGTCTTTGTTTGTGTTGGCCATGTGCTCCTCTTGTCCCGCCTTCTTGTTTCCCGTTACCACACCCCCTTGTTTGTCTAGGGGTGCCCAATCCTGCTCCTGCCGATCGACTGTCCTGCACAGTTCATCTCCAACCCTAATCAAACACACCTGCCTTTAATTTTCAAGTGATCCTGAAGACGTTAATTAGTTGCTTCAGGTGTGTTTGATTAGGGTTGGAGATGAACTGTGCAGGACAGTCGATCAGCAGGAGCAGGGTTGGCCTCTTCTACTCCTCACTTAAAGCTCACTAAAAACCTATGCAATGTTAAGTGTACAAAAGAGTAACTATACATGTTTGGTATCATTTAAAGGCGTTCCCTCCCCCAGATCCTCCACTACCTCCTGTATGTAAATAGCCTAAGTATAATCTACAGGTATCAAGAATCCATTCAATTACAAATTCTGATCCCACAGAAGTGAACCCCTCAATAGGCGGATCTTTTGTGACGTCATTGTTTATGTTTACCGCGTTGCATCACGGGAATCGTGTGGCAGGAAACACCGCTAGATACCTGTAATTTGATTGTTTTGCACGTTTGGAGGAGGATTTAGAGAAGAGGATGGTTCACTCTTGTAGGCCACTGTCAGTAGCCTAAAAGAGGCCTAGAAATAGGGTTTCGTTCCACCAAGTGGGGCACTAAATTTTCTTTTGCTCAATATGTTCAACGTTAATAAAAGGTATCCAAGCAAAAAGTTCTCCACGCATTTTCCTGCAGTTAATGAGAAAAGTGTATTTATTGGCGCACTATATTGATTGCATGTTGAGACGTCTAAAACGGTTGAGCTCGATTTTCAACCAATCAGCATCGAGAATGTAAGTAGGTCACAGCCGAAATCAAGCCAATATCACTACGCACATGTAAACAGAGGAGGACGTAAGCAGCGCATCTTCATCTGATAGCGGCGATCAAGCTCGATTAACATCCGTAAAGTGTATTCTTCATGTCGGAAAAGATGGTGGGAAAGGTCCGCAGCCCTTTACTGAAGTCCGATGGGAAAAAATCAAGCAATGTGCGTAGGAATGGCTCAAAACGTCTGACACTACGGAGCTAACGTTAGCTATTGCTAATAAACATGTTGCCCTCCTGGACAAACTGGTCTCTGATGTCCCAACAACTACGGGTTTCACCCGGCCTGATATCGGCGTTTTATAGACAAAAAAAAAAAACGCTTGACTTGTGTGTATGTGCGTGATGGGTAGGTTAAGGGGTCGGGTTAGTGTGTGTGTGTGTGTGTGTGTGTGTGTGTGAGAGAGAGAGAGAGAGAGAGAGAGAGAGAGAGAGAGAGAGAGAGAGAGAGAGAGAGAGAGAGAGAGAGAGAGAGAGAGAGAGAGAGAGAGAGAGAGAGAGAGAGAGAGAGAGAGAGAGAGAGAGAGAGAGAGAGAGAGAGATGGGTAGGTTTAGGGGTCAGGTTAGTGTGTGTGTGTGTGTGTGTGAGAGAGAGAGAGAGATGGGTAGGTTTAGGGGTTGGGTTAGTGTGTGTGTGTGAGAGAGATGGGTAGGTAAATAAATAAATCAAAATTAAATCTTGTTTACAATAATCATTCCTGTGAATATGTACATGTAGTGCAGTTACTGCTTGTGTATGCAAATTAACAATTCACCATTAAATGTGTTATTTTTAAAAGTGTTTTTCTTTGTATACTTTTGAGTTTAACTTGGAGTGAGATTTTTTTTTGGGGGGGGGGGTTGCAAAAAAAAACTTGCATCACAATAAGTGTATTGTGATTGTCAAAACATTTTAGTAACTAAACTGAATTTTGACAACATGTTACAATGTTTATATGGTACAATTTCTGGTAAGCTAAGTTTTTCTTAAAGAAATTTCACTTTTTTAATTCAATTCTTGTGATTTGATTTAATGTTGACTCATTTGGATAAATATTAGGTACACAAGATAGGCGTTCATTTTTCTCAAGAAAAATAGGCTACACACAGACAGCCCTATCAGCTGGCAGTATTATTTAAGGTTAAAAATAACTCAAATTAAATATAATGTGTTTTTTATTATAACAACTACTTTATTTAATGATATAAGTACAAATATAATAAATATGTAATATAGTACACATATTTAGCAAAATACTCTATAGCTCTTTTTCTAGCCAACTAACGTGCCTATATTATGGTCAATAAATGGCTTTTCTGAGAATGGATGTGTGGTGTGAGAGCGTGTGAAAAGTGTCAATTGCGATTTTACCTCAAATATTACCTTTGAATTGGAACAACATAATGAGAAGTAATTGGGATGTTAATGTTACAGTAGACGTTTTCTTGATAATCTTATCATGTTTACTGTCCCTAGATAGCAACTTCAGGTATATCACACATTTCAAACTGTTTTAAAATTTCAAAATTTTATTTTGTACTTCAAGTGGTAATTCGGCATTTTTGGGTTTATATGATAACAGGTTTGAAAGTGCAAAATTCCCTATGTTTTCCCTTTTTTTCAAAATGGGCACCTTTAGCATAATTTTTCTCAAAAACTGCAAGATTGTGTGTGGAGAACTTTTTCCTAAGGAATCTCATTTCTGATATTAAATATGTGGAACGAAACCCTATTTCTAGGCCTCTTTTAGGCTACTGACAGCGGCCTATCTCTCTCTCCTCACACACACTCACACACTAACCTGACCCCTAAACCTACCCATCTTTCTCTCTCTCTCACACACTAACCTGACCCCTAAACCTACCCATCTCTCTCTCACACACACACACACACACACACACACACACACACACACTAACCCGACCCCTTAACCTACCCATCTCTCTCTCTCTCTCTCTCTCACACACACACACACACACACACACACACTAACCTGACCCCTAAACCTACCTATCTCTCTCTCTCTCACACACACTAACCTGACCCCTAAACCTACCCATCTCTCTCTCTCTCTCACACACACACACACACACACACACACGCACACACTAACCCGACCCCTTAACCTACCCATCTCTCTCTCTCTCACACACACACTAACCTGACCCCTAAACCTACCCATCTCTCTCTCTCTCACACACACTAACCTGACCCCTAAACCTACCCATCTCTCTCTCTCTCTCTCTCTCTCTCTCTCTCTCACACACACACACACTAACCTACCCATCACGCACATACACACAAGTCAAGCGTTTTTTTTTTTTTTTGTCTATAAAACGCCGATATCAGGCCGGGTGAAACCCGTAGTTGTTGGGACATCAGAGACCAGTTTGTCCAGGAGGGCAACATGTTTATTAGCAACAGCTAATGTTAGCTCCGTAGTGTCCGACGTTTTGAGCCATTCCTACGCACATTGCTTGATTTTTTCCCATCGGACTTCAGTAAAGGGCTGCGGACCTTTCCCACCATCTTTTCCGACATAAAGAATACACTTTACGGGTGTTAATCGAGCTTGATCGCCGCTATCAGATGAAGATGCGCTGCTTACGTCCTCCTCTGTTTACATGTGCGTAGTGATATTGGCTTGATTTCGGCTGTGACCTACTTACATTCTCGATGCTGATTGGTTGAAAATCGAGCTCAACCGTTTTAGACGTCTCAATACGCAATCAATATAGTGCGCCAATAAATACACTTTTCTCATTAACTGCAGGAAAATGCGTGGAGAACTTTTTGCTTGGATACCTTTTATTAACGTTGAACATATTGAGCAAAAGAAAATTTAGTGCCCCACTTGGTGGAACGAAACTGAATGATACAGCTCACGTACAGCGGCCTATTGCTGTGTGGTCGATTGTACGGCTCGTTGGGGGCCTGATAAAAAGTTTTTTCGAATTCCCTCCGAAAAGGATCGCGAAAAACGAAAGAAATGGTTGCGTGCAATTAGGCGATTGAACCTGGACGCTCCGAAGCCTGGATTCCTAACGTTACTGATCGAGTTTGTGAGGCTCATTTTGTTCATGGTAGGCCTAAGTCTTAGTGACTATGTATTTATAGAAGATTGAATAAAATAAAAAATAATAAAACTGAGTCAAATCAACCGAGTCATATGTTTTCGCGTTCTGATTCAGGTGTCCCAAACCGCGATCCACAGCACCCAGACTACCGTATTTTCCGCACTATAAGCAGAGGCGCACCTTCAATGAATGGCCTATTTTATAACTGTTTTCATATATAGGGCGCACCGGATTATAAGGCGCATAGAATAGAAGATACTGCAGTCAAACGTTTGACTGGGTTTGCGTTATGCAATGGTCACCAACCTTTTCAAGCCTATAAGATCACATCCAAGTCCAAATGTAAACCAAGATCTACCACTTGCAAAAAAATATGAAAAAAACAAGTGGCTGAGCTGTAAAACCTTGTTTATACTCGACGCGTCCGCATGAGCGCGAAGGTAATAAAAAAACTAATATCCGTCTGCTCGGGCAGATTCGGCTTAACAGCGCGCGCGCCTCCGCATCCGCAGATGCACGACTTTGAGCCGAATCTGCCCGAGCAGACGGATATTAGTACATCTCATCATCACCCAGTTTGCGCGTCTAAATCAGTTGTATGGTCTGCTGTTCAGTCTAAAACAAAACAGTTGCGTCAAGTATAAATGCCTCGTCTGTTTGGGGAGTTGCACGCACAGTCAGCGGAGATCTCATATGGGCTTTGAATAACTTCGATTTTTCACCAATACAAATTTTGAGCTTCTCTCCAAACCTCCTCCGGTCTTCAGATGTTAAAGTGCTTATATATTGTGGATTTTGCCCGTTAACTTTCTTGAAAGTGCTCGTCGCGTCTTTACAGCCCGCAATACTGTTTGATTTGTTGCCACACAACCACTCGCGCATGCGTACAAAGATGTCAACAAAGATCCTCCTATAGGGGACCAAAATCTAATTATAATGACAGACACCACCGTTTGGTAAGCATATTGAATTATGTGAGCTTATAAGGAAAATTGGCAAAAGGTTCGAGGAGTCTGTAGGTAGACTTCCCACCCAATCGCTGTGTGTAGTTTTCGTTGCCAGGTAAATATTTCTAGAATTCCTCGATTTCCGAATTGTTGTTATTATATTTGATTGACCGATGATTTTATTCTATGAATTGGATTTTGAATTATTGTTCTATTACCTGGTCAATAAATTGTAGCCTAAACATTTGATTTTATTCTGACTGACTCTGAAATTGTTTTCCCAAGTAGATTAAACGGATTCGTATGTTACCGCAAGTTTTGCGTCAGATTAGTGGCGACTAATATTTGACACCAATTCAAGTGTACTTGGTTTGCAAAGACAAGAAGTGAATTTCCGTTTTAGAACAGCAAATGCTGCTTGACCAATCTAAATTTGGGTGTGTCTTACCTCTGTTTTAATTTAAAGGTTCTCTAAGCGATGTTGGGTGACGTCACTTCTTGTTGACATTCAAAGTATTGTCATACAAAACGGAGGCTAGCTCGACCCTCTCTTCTCCTCACTCATCCCGTCCCCCCCTCCTAATTTGGATTATCCTATGGCAAAACACTTCCAAAATGTGAACAATAGCAATCCAGAAGGCCTAATGGTTGACGGTTTAGAAATGATCAAAAAGAATATCGGGGATGGTGACCGATTAAAATTACTTTTACAGAGAGAAACATTCTATACTATTTACAGGCCACAGTGTACCCTGGGTTGAATGAAGAAATAGATTTCAGTCCTTTTTTGTGATCATTCTTGTTATATACAATTGTTTTTGGATTTAATTCGCAATGTGGCCACCTAGTGGACTCTCTTTGTATGTTACTTTGGCATGCTTCATTTGGAAACTAACCATGTCACTCAGGTGTTTGTAATTAGCACACACAAAAGGGGAAATTGTTTGTTTGGAAAGCACACCCTGAAGAAGGCTGTTTGCGCCGCTACGCGTGGATTGCTTCTCCCTTTGTTTTTGTTTTTTTCTTTTTCTATTATGAAAAATTTTGAAGAAGAGTGCCTTGGATTTTCTCTTTACCACATTTATTTGAATTCCCGACCCCAAAGAACACTTTTTTGTCTTCATTTTTGCAGTGTTTCGTCAGCAGAACAATATAAAAACACATTAAATAACAGTACAAGATGTAACGTTAGGCCTTAATCAAAGATTTTCAACGTTTATTAACCGTTTCCCTTCGTAAAATACCTTTTTGAGATGTTGCTGTTTGTCGATGTGGTGAAGGATGTCCTGTTTGAGCACTGCACTGGGACAGCTGCCATTCTGCATGCAGAGATGCTCATATGTTCTCCAGAGCGCGCGGAGCTGCAGCACCACTGCATCATCGACGGCGCTCGGCACTCTAGACTGCGCCTTTCGCATTATGATTAGGAAATGTGTTTATTCAAACCACTTAATGTGTTAATGTCAAAGTTTTTCCAACGAGTTAAACGCATTCAAACATATTTATCGGCAGGTTATCAACTTTGTTTTGGAATGTGTCAGCGTTCTCCATAGCGCTCTGTCTGTTGCCGTAGCAACAGCAAAGCCAAACAACACTAACGTTAGATCCTCCCTCTTACCCTCACAATTCACCAATTTAGAACAATAGGTAGCCTATATTTTATTTAGGAACAAGTCACTCTTTATAAGAGATTGGTGGGAAATAGCCTGTATCTGGTCTGTTGTTCATTTTCTATATGTGGAAAGTCATTTTATGAATCACAGGACTTTCTGTGAAAAGTGTAATTTTCAATGTGATTAATCATAAGGTTTAATCATAAGGTGTTGCATTGGGTTGCAAGCCCAAAAGCTATATTAATAGATTTAAAACTATGTATCTTTCCTATACCTCCAAAAGTTAAGGATTTTTTTTAAAAACGTTTAACGATATCTACCCATCCAACTTCTTAGATAGGCCTAGATCTGATTGCATAATTAGTAGAACCTTTTGGTTTGACGTGTACATGTACATTAATTTCATTTTCTTAATTTTTCAAAAAATAATATTTTAATTTTGGGGAAATTTTATATCCATAAATGTAAGTGCCTTAAAACAAAGCCATTATTTTCTGTTTTTCAGAATGAATTTTGGATTTACTGTAAATCATTATGAATGTTACAATCGAAAAGTGGAAGATTACATGGTTTATTGAAGAAATATAAACTATTAGAAGACCCCTTCTTTCTTTCTTGTAATTCTTGTTTAATTTCTACAGAGTTGTGCTCTGTTCTTTAGGGATTTTATGTGATTTTGCATTGCCTTATTGTAATTGTGTTTTCTTGCATTAATAAAAATAATTTTAAAAAAAAGATCGTCCCTCTCATTTCGTTTCCCTCGCAAAATACCGTTAACAGTCACACTGTACTGAGTGTGTGTGATGATGTGTATCACATTCAAGATGAGTTATCACATGTTAAAGGGATTGGTCACCCAAAAATGAAAACTCAGTCATTATTTACACTCAAGCTGCTCTGGGATGACTTATTCTATGAAATTTGAAAGGAGATATTAAAGAATTAGTTCACCCAAAAATGAAAATAATCCCATCATTTACTCACCCTCAAGCCATATATGACTTTCTTCTTTCAGTAAAACACAATCGGTGTTATATTTAAAAAATATCCTGAGTTGACCCCTTATTAAAAATGTTCAATGACTCATTCGTAAAAGGTCGTCTACCACAGTCCCTGAGAGAGGCAAATATATCTTTAATTTTGAAAAAAGGTAAGCAAGCAAAGGATTGTTCGTCATATCTCGCTAAAGATTCTGTCCAAAATCCTATAGCAACATGGTTAGAAGGCCTTCTCCCATCTCTAATTAAAGTTGACCAAACAGGCTTTATTGCAGGACGTAACTCTGTCAATAACATGCGTCACTTGTTGAATGTGATACAGTTTTCTAAACAGCAATCAATAGATGGTCTTGTGATCTCTTTAGATGCGGAGAAGGCATTAGATCGCATCGAGTGGCCTTGCCTATTTCATACGTTACATAAATTCATTCTTGGTGAACAATTCATTAAGTGGGTCAAGCTATTGTATAATGAAGCTCTTTTTGCTGTGAATGCTCAATAATGGCTGTCGCTCCTCTACATTCAGAGTTGGGAGAGGGACGAGACAAGGCCTTTCACCGCTTTTATTTGCCTTGGTGATCGAACCGTTGGCAGAAGCTATAAGCAAATATAAGCAAATAACCAACATAAGATTTCCCTGTATGCCGACAATATTTTGGTTTTCATGGTGAATCTCATACCTCTATCCCAGCTCTTACAGATACGATTAACAAATTTGGCACCTTTTCAGGATATAGAATTAATTATCATAAGTCAGTGGCAATGCCTATAGGTGGCTTATTAAAACAATAATACCCCAAACTCTACCCTCCTTTCCATAGATGGGCTCCTGAGGGCTTGATGTTACTCCCTCTTTCGAACAGATCGATAAGGCAAACTTTCTTCCACTTTTTGAACGCATTCGGATGGATTTGGAAAGGTGGAATGTCCTTCCTATTTCTTGGCTGGGTCGGATCTCCCTTCTGAAGATGAATATTCTTCAAAGATTACTTCACCCCATCCAAATGATTCCGATAAATTTCACAACCAAAACTATCAGGAAATGTAATGGTTGGTTTAGTTCCTTTAAATGGGCTATAAAAAAAGCACGTATTAAAATTTCAACTCTAATGCATTTGTCTGCGGTGGGAGGTCTTGACCTTCCAGATATTCTGACATATCAATTAAGTGTTCATTTACATCTCATCTCTGATTGGATACATAAAGGGTCAGTGTGGTTTGATAATGAAAGTTCACTCAGTAAACTTCCTTTAGTAAATTTGCTTTTTATAAAGAGGTTTAAATCCTTGAAATTAGCTTGTAGTAACCCTATCACAATTTGTTCTATCAAGGTATGGCAGTTTATTAGACGTCTGGAGGGTAGACCCCAACTCACCTCAACATTTACTCCTGTTTGTAATAATTAACTTCCTGCCGGGGACTGTAGACCCAGCTTTCGAGATTGGGCACCCAAAGGTCTCACCACATAGCATGATTTATTTGATGGGCACATCTTAATGTCATTTGACCAACTAGTCGACAAGTACAGTATCCCACGACAGGATTTATTTTGTTATCTACTGCTGGACAGAATTATTTGCCCCCTTGGTAAATATGATCAAAGATGGCTGTAAAAAATAAATCTGCATTGTTTATCCTTTTGAAATTGTATTTAAAAAAAATGCAAAAATCTAATCTTTTATTGAAGTAAAATAATTGAAAGTGTGTGTGTGTGTGTGGGGGGGGGGGGGTCACATTATGAAATAAATGTTTTTCTCCAAAACACAATGGGAACAATTATTTCCCCCCTTTTATTAAATACTTTTTGCAATCTCCTTTTTCCATGAGTTTGGAGAACACCTGACAAGAGATCAGAGACCATACTCTAATATTGTATACTTACTGTAATGCTTCATATTACAGTAGCATTTTTAGACTTACAGTAGCATATTACACTTGCATTTTAGTACACTTTATGCAGATACATGCTATATCTCACACATACACATACAGTGTTTGTATATATATATATATATATATATATATATATATATATATATATACACATATATATATATATACATATATGGTCTTTTTCTTTTATATCGCAATGCTATTGAACTGTAATTTGTTAAGACCAACAGTAAAAGAGTAACTGTGAATCCTGTCCAGTCTCTTGCAATCAATATCCCATATACACTAAAAAAATGGTTTTGTGGCACTGTTCTTTTTAAGCAAATATGTTTTGTTAAAATAACACACATATATTTTTTTACCACCAAAACACTATTGAATTGCGTTTAGTTAACTTAACCCATAAAATTTCCCACTATACTTAATTATCAATCCTTAAACTAATGTAAAGGGTTTCATTTCGCGATTAAAAAAAAATTGTGAATTTCAAAGAAAAGTCTGAAAGTCTGTGGGATGCTTTTAAAATATTGATGTGTCAAATTGTACTGTATTGATATAGGCCTATGGCAATGCCATACAGAAAGATTGCAGTCTAGTGAATTTTCATCCATTACCATCAAAATCGTAGCCATAGTTTGTATCTGAAAATACTGAAAGAGTACACTGTTATATTGACAAAGTTGCTAAACATTTTGACCATCTTATATGTGCACTGATTTGTTCATTGAAATAAATACTTTTGAGAGATTAACTAAGGATTTTGAGGAAGTTATAGGCTTTTGCTTGTAGTAAATTTTGTGGTGCTGTTTGTACCAATTGTTTCGAGAAATGCACTTACTGGTTTGCAAATGTTAAGAATGATTCAAGAAATGTACCAAAGTGACTGAGAAAAACAGCAACATTTGACGGAGGTAAAAAGGAGTTGTGTGTAATGACATGAAGGATAAATAAAAAATGAATTTACATTTTTTGGGTGAACTAATCCCTTAAATATGCTATTTTGTAACAAAAACCGGTGATGAATTATGGGGTGTCACTGCCATGTTGTATAACAGATCAAAAAATAAAAATTGGCCAGACTGAATGTTGCATAAATTTTAGTTATACACAATTGAATGGTGTCCGTGCAATATAAAACTCAACTGATTGCACGGTTTATTACTTTGTGCAATGCAACTTCTTTTTCGCATTGTAAACAAAGTACACTTTTCCACTATTTTTAGCTCCTCTACAAAAATCCAACGGTAACATATTTTTTAAATTTCTTTGAAACCGGTTTTTGCCAAGTTCAGAATAAAAACATGTCCCTGATGATTGCTGCCATACTGCTCATTTTAATGATGGTCACATTTATTGAAACCACAAACATTGATAGCCTACCATGAAAAGCACGAGAGATGCATATTATGAAAAATGTCTTTTTTGGGCCTCCAAACCACAAACAAGCTTATATTTAAACACCATTTTCTAACGCCTTTTTGTGCAGTAAAAATTGATCATGCAGGCTCTTGTGGTGTCCTGAGACAAGAAGCCTTTATTAGACTGGCTGTTCCCCAGCCTAAAGTCTGGAGTCAGACTTGTTTGCCCCACTTCAATGAGTCTACCACTAATCGTATTGGGAATCCAGATTGATTGATGGAATCTCTAAAATGTTGGCCTTAGCTAATACATCATCACCCGGTTTCACAGACAAGGTTTAGCTTAGTTCCAGACTAAAATGCATTTTTGAGCTGATGTTTTAACTGAAAGCAACTTGCACTGACATATCTTAAAATATGTCAGTGCCGTTGTTTTGTCTCAAGATGCACACCAAGGCATTTCTAAGGCATGTTTATAAAAGCTAATTAAATGTCCTAATTGAACTAAGGACTCAGCCTGGCTTAATTTAAGCCCTGTCTGTGAAAACAGGCCAAAGTATCAGTAAATTGTCCTGAAAATGTCTGTAGAATATACTAAATGTGTCAAACACTCATGACTAAGCTGCTTTGAGACATTTTACACTGCCTCAGAAGACCACAACGGGTGCCACTCCTGTCAGAACAGAAAAATACCTGAGAGATCATTGTGCCGAATTTCTGATATATTTGTCCCTACAAAGCTGTTAACAGCTGGATTTAAAGCAGGAGTTTAATATATTGCTTTCTGTTCACTGAAGTGCCTCCCCTCATGAAAGATATTATGAAGAGGATTATGAAGGGAAGATGTTCACAGGACTGAGGAGGGTCTCATACTTACAACGAGAGAGAGCAATAAAAAGAAAATGAACAAGACAGATCATGTTTGTAGAACACTTTGTTCCTTGTTTGTGAAGTGTCTCAAGTACTTTAGCATTTTCCCCCTTGATCTTTTAAGGCTTGGGAGGATCCATAGGCCATGCAAGTCAGATAAGTGTTCAGGAGTTGAGTGTACCGGTTTGTGTCTGTGTACATTAGGGTGGGTGCTTTTAAAGAAAAAAATCTATTTGACAAATCTGAAGCATATGTGTATGTGTCTCAGAAGACAAATGCAGAATGCTGTGCCAGAATGCATATTGTCTGGACTCCAAATTTCCTATATTTGTTTTTTAGATGTCAAGTTTAACCCTCATAGATCCACTGTAACCAAATTAAACCAAAAAATATAAATCAGCTCACACATAATATTTAACAATGCTTTAAGCAAGAATTGTACCTGTTACATTTTAGTGATAGATGGTGTTATATATAATCCTATATATGTTCAGGGCTGTCAAAGTTAACTGTAAAATTGCTCTGTAAAACAAAATTTATAGTCAAAAGTGCTATACAGGTTACATCCATTACTGTAATATTGGCAGTGTTGGGTAAGTTAAAAAAGTAATTAGTTATAGTTAGTTACTTCTCACAAAATTAACTGAGTTAGTAACTGAGTACATCATTACAAAAGTAACTAATTACCAGGGAAAGTAAATATTGCGTTACTATATAAAAAAAAAAAAAAAATATATATATATATATATATATATATATATATATATATATATATATATATATATATATATATATATATATATATATATATATATATATATATATATATATATACACTCACCTAAAGGATTATTAGGAACACCATACTAATACTGTGTTTGACCCCCTTTCGCCTTCAGAACTGCCTTAATTCTACGTGGCATTGATTCAACAAGGTGCTGAAAGCATTCTTTAGAAATGTTGGCCTATATTGATAGGATAGCATCTTGCAGTTGATGAAGATTTGTCGGATGCACATCCAGGGCACAAAGCTCCCGTTCCACCACATCCCAAAGATGCTCTCTTGGGTTGAGATCTAGTGAGTGTGGGGGCCATTTTAGTACAGTGAACTCATTGTCATGTTCAAGAAACCAATTTGAAATGATTCGAGCTTTGTGACATGGTGCATTATCCTGCTGGAAGTAGCCATCAGAGGATGGGTACATGGTGGTCATAAAGGGATGGACATGGTCAGAAACAATGCTCAGGTAGGCCGTGGCATTTAAACGATGCCCAATTGGCACTAAGGGGCCTAAAGTGTGCCAAGAAAACATCCCCCACACCATTACACCACCACCACCAGCCTGCACAGTGGTAATGATGGATCCATGTTCTCATTCTGTTTACGCCAAATTCTGACTCTACCATCTGAATTTCTCAACAGAAATCGAGACTCATCAGACCAGGCAACATTATTCCAGTCTTCAACTGTCCAATTTTGGTGAGCTCGTGCAAATTGTAGCCTCTTTTTCCTCTTTTTCGAGTGGTACCCAGTGGGGTCTTCTGCTGTTGTTGCCCATCCGCCTTAAGGTTGTGCGTGTTGTGGCTTCACAAATGCTTTGCTGCATACCTCAGTTGTAACGAGTGGTTATTTCAGTCAAAGTTGCTCTTCTATCTTGAATCAGTCGGCCCATTCTCCTCTGAGCTCTAGCATCAACAAGGCATTTTCGCCCACAGGACTGCCGCATACTGGATGTTTTCCCCTTTTCACACCATTCTTTGTAAAACCTAGAAATGGTTGTGCGTGAAAATCCCAGTAACTGAGCAGATTGTGAAATACTCAGACCGGCCCGTCTGGCACCAACAACCATGCCACGCTCAAAATTGCTTAAATCACCTTTCTTTCCCATTCTGACATTCAGTTTGGAGTTCAGGAGATTGTCTTGACCAGGACCACACCCCTAAATGCATTGAAGCAACTGCCATGTGAATGGTTGATTAGATAATTGCATTAATGAGAAATTGAACAGGTGTTCCTAATAATCCTTTAGGTGAGTGTATATACATGTGAAATAACTTGGACACCCCCAATATTAAATATGTTAAATGAATGAAATGGACACTAAATAGAATACATTATTATTATAAAACATTGTACACTAATCTACACTATTTTAATGTTGCTGTGGGACAATGTGAGAGAGACACCTAGTAACTTAAATATTCAAATATTATCATTACTATAGTGCAGTGGTTCTCAACCTCTCCTGCAGGGACCCCCTGACAGGCCATGTTTCTGTTTTAACCCTGAAATGGCACACCTGATTCAATCAATGAGTATAGGAAGAGCAGGAATTAGTCAATTAATCAATTAGTCAACTACTCATTAAGCTTTTGATTATTTGAATCAGGTGTGCCATTTCAGGGTTAAAACAGAAACATGGCCTGTCAGGGGGTCCCTGCAGGAGAGGTTGAGAACCACTGCTATAGTGGAACAACAAAACACAATAGATGGTTTAGAACTTTTAATATTTATTGCACAGACCACAACTGGCCAACAAATAGCCTACACTGTAAAAAGTAATCCTGTTAAAAAACAGTAAACTACTGTTAGCTGTGGTTGCCAGCATCATACTGTAAAATTACGGTATGTTACTGTTTTTGAAATTAACAGTTAAATACCGTTTTGTCAGCTACAGCCTGAAACTGTAATTTAACAGCATATAGCTGTTTAAACATTAACAGTAACACGCCATTATTTTTTACAGTGAAAGTCTAAAAATAAATTATGCTTCTTTAGAAATGTAGCCTACCAAAAATAAATAGTAATAAAAAATATACACACACACACACACACACACACACACACACACACACACTATCTCTCTCTCTCTCTCTCTCTCTCTCTCTCTCTCTCTCTCTCTCTCTCTTTGTAGTGCAAATTATAAAACTCACACACCTTTACCAACTGTTAGACATATACTGTATAGCCTACTTAAAGTATTTTGTTCCTCACAAAAGTAAACAGTTTAACAAAACCTACTATCAATATAATACTGAACAATGTACCAACATAAATAATAATAATAATAAATATAATATTTTTGGGTTTTATTTTTATAACCTACAGAGAGGGTCATAATCAGAGGTTATTTAAGACAAATTCTAGGCATGTTGGCCGCACGTGTTCACAACCGGTCAAACAAAGATGTTTTCTTTGAATGGTCCCTGCAGGTTATTTGGAGTTTTATTTTATAACCATGTAAACTAATTAAAACGTTTCAGATGATACCAATATGCTACAGATATTATTCGAAAATGTTGAAATGTGTAATTTATTTATAAACAAACTATATTATTCTCGGACACATTCGGTCTCTCTCGCGCACTGTCGAACGCGCTCGCGGCGTTCACCTCGCTTTTGTCACACCGGTGCCTCATAAACACACACACACACACCAGAGAAAAACTTTGCAGGTCCTATGGCTGAGAGAGAGCCTACTCGGATGAAAACGCTTCAGTGAGCTTAATTATAGTAACGCTGCATTTTATTGTCAGTAACGGTAACGGCGTTGTAACGGAGGAAACAGTAATTAGTTTGATTACTCGTTACTGAAAAAAATTACGACGTTAGTAACGCCATTTATTTATAACGCCGTTATTCCCATCACTGAACTTGTATAGGCCAGACAAGATTTTAATAATTTCCTTTGCTGTCAGTATAGTAACAATATAAAAGCAAAATATATTAAATTTTGGGACTACACATTTATAGTATCCTGCTTTTTCGAAATGTTATAAATGTATAGCTGCCTTTATATTTTAGGAAGGGGGTCCTTCACAAGGGCATACTCATGTTTGGAGGGTCCATAGCATCAAAATGTTTGCGATTACTGTAAATACTTTTATGAAGTTAGGTTAGAGCAAATGCACTGCTGGTTTCATTTTCAGAAGGTGGCAGTGAGGTTGATGGATATTGCAGGGTCATGAAACTTTAGATTGTCAGAGCATAATTTCAGCCTCAAACCATACACTGAAAAAAAAATGGTGTACAAACAATTTTCACTCAGAAATTGCTAGTAAATTTTTACAAATAATTACAAAGAAACAGCATGTGACACATTGAATTAAATGAAACATTTTGAAGCATAAAGACTGAAATAGTATTTTCTTGCAAAACTAGCTCAATAAGCTTTACAACTTTATCGACTGTTGTGAAATATTGCATTTATTGCAATTTTGCAAAAAAAATTCCAAAACACCACCCAAAATATGCCTTAACATAATTATTTTTATAACAAGTGGCTTGCTGACCTAAACACTTTGAAGTGAATATTTTTTTACAGTCTATGGAATTTGCACATGGTTTGTCTTAAAGGTGGTATCAGTGATTTCAGGCCCAAAAATATTTTATCACAATCATCTAATCTTTCCTAACGATCCGCTAGCTGCCCGCCCCATAAGCATGCCGTCAAAAAAACGCGTCTCTGTAGGCAGCCTAGGCTCTGAGATCTGCACACAAAAACAAATGGTTAAGCCAAACATTAAAAAGGTTTTGTGCTCGTGCACGGCTGCACGCAAAGTCAGAGCTGAAGAAAAAGCTGGCTCAAAACGTCACAACACCCACCCCCTGTCGGTGATTGGTTGGAACACTATTTGTTTTGATTTTTAATGTTTGGCTAAACCATTTGTTTTTGTGTGCAGATCTCAGAGCCTATACTATGGGGCGCCGTTTGTAAAGCGGCTCACGCTGAAAATAACAGCAACATTTTGTCACATTTAGCTTCAAACAATGTTTAAAAAACTGGTATGAATTTTTGACGGTCACTTTTTACCACATTTACAACAATATTTGTCAACTTAGAGATACTTTAAATAGTTAAATCTAAATATTAAATGTTACACCTAAATGTTAAATGTTAAATCTAAATGCTAAATCTAAATCTAAATGCTAAATCTAAATCTAAATCTAAATGTTAAATCTAAATCTAAATGTTAAATATAAATATAAATCTAAATGTTAAATCTAAATATTAAATCTAAATCTAAATGTTAAATCTAAATGTTAAATGTTAAATCTAAATCTAAATGTTAAATCTAAATATTAAATCTAAATCTAAATGTTAAATCTAAATGTTAAATCTAAATCTAAATGTTAAATCTAAATGTTAAATCTAAATCTAAATCTAAATGTTGAATCTAAATCTAAATGTTAAATCTAAATGTTAAATCTAAATGTTGAATCTAAATCTAAATGTTAAATCTAAATCTAAATGTTGAATCTAAATGTTTGGGGTGAAACTAAATATTTAACTAATATGCAAATTCAAAATGCCGGTAACAGGAAGTGCCAAAATAAAAGCTCGAGGTGGTCAGTGTGTGTTTATAGCATGGTTTATAGTGTCAAATAACGAATAAAAACCATCTCATCCGAGGAAATGGACTCTTGGACATAGATTATCGTGATAATAACTACCTAAAATAATAAACACGTTTGGAGAAACTGTATTTGAAGAGTAGGCTAGTGTCACTTTTATGAAAAGTGCGGGACTTATGACCTGTAGCCATAATAGCCAGCCACGAGGGGGCTCACTTTGACTGAATGTCATGTCATCGCTCTGTCATCACGAGACTCTACAGTTTCTCCAAACGTGTTTATTATTTTAGGAAGTTATTATCGTTATATTATAGTTATTATTATGAGATGGTTTTTATTCGTTATTTGACACTATAAACCATGCTATAAACACACACTGACCACCTCGCGCTTTTATTTTGGCACTTCCGGCATTTTGAATTTGCATATTAGTTAAATATTTAGTTTCACCCAAAACATTTAGATTCAACATTTAGATTTAGATTCAACATTTAGATTTAGATTTAGATTTAACATTTAGATTTAACATTTAGATTTAGATTTAACATTTAGATTTAGATTTAACATTTAGATTTAACATTTAGATTTAGATTTAATATTTAGATTTAACATTTAGATTTAGATTTAACATTTAACATTTAGATTTAACATTTAGATTTAGATTTAATATTTAGATTTAACATTTAGATTTAACATTTAGATTTAGATTTAATATTTAGATTTAACATTTAGATTTAGATTTAGATTTAACATTTAACATTTAGATTTAACATTTAGATTTAGATTTAACATTTAGATTTATATTTAGCATTTAGATTTAATATTTAACATTTAGGTGTAACATTTAATCTTTAGATTTAACTATTTAAAATATCTCTAAGTTGACAAATATTGTTGTAAATGTGGTAAAAAGTGACCGTCAAAAACTCATACCAGTTTTTTAAACATTGTTTGAAGCTAAATGTGACAAAATGTTGCTGTTATTTTCAGCGTGAGCCGCTTTACAAACGGCGCCCCATACTAGGCTGCCTACAGAGACGCGTTTTTTTGACGGCATGCTTATGGGGCGGGCAGCTAGCGGATCATTAGGAAAGATTAGATGAATGTGATAAAAATATTTTTGGGCCTGAAATCACTGATACCACCTTTAAAGCATAAAAACACTACATAAACAACATTAGCTTTTTCATTAGCTTTTTCACCACAGGGGGACTTTAACAGTAACTAATTACATTTACTCAAATACTTTACACCACTGCACTAAAACACATGTTTGTCGTGTACTTTGCAGTTTCCATGATAGATCATTGTAATAACATGTAATAACTTTATGTAAATAGTCACATCATGTAGCCTATTACAAGAATGTAACAGTCAGGTGAACCACTTAGAAAATAGCTACAACTTGAAGTGACAATTTGAAGCATTTACTTCACAAAGACCAATCAACAGGCACAAAAATCATTTCAACACATCAACATTCTTTTTTTAATAAAATTATTATTATTATTATTATTATTATTATTTTACATTTTAAAGAACAAGGAACATTACAGATTGAAACAGATTATTTACAAATAATAGACATAAGAATATATATATATATATATATATATATATATATATATATATATATATATATATATATATATATATATATATACTGACATGGGTGCCTGTATAGTATTGTTAGACATCACTGCTACTTTTGACACAATATCTCATGCTGTCCTTCTTGAAAGATTGTGTGTATGGATAGGAATCTCTGGTACTGCGTTTGAATGGTTTACATCTTATCTCACTAATCGATTTCAGTTTGTGTCTCTGGGGAAAAACAAATCTGTACCAACACTAGTTCAGCAGGGTGTCCCACAAGGGTCTGTGCTTGGTCCCATCTTATTTAACATTTATATGTTGCCTTTGGGTGACATCATTCGTAAGTTTGGGTTAGGGTTAGGGTTTCATTGTTATGCTGACAATACCCAGACATATATCAGCATGCACCCTAATCCAAACCTTGCAGTTACAGCTCTTACCACCTGCTTGGATGAGATAAAAGCCTGGATGCACGACAATTTTCTTAAACTCAAAGAGTCAAAAACAGAACTTCTATTCGTCGGTACGCCAATGCCTTTACTTAAACTTAACAGTTCAAATTTGATTACTGGCAATGACTTTGTTACTCCGTCCTCTCAAGTGTGCAACCTTGGTGTTATCTTTGACCCAGAACTGATGTTCGATGCCCATATTAAAATGGTATTGAAAACTGCATTTTTCCATCTAAGAAATATAGACTACAACCTTTTCTATCACTGCCAGATGCAGAAAGGCTTATTCACGCCTTTATTACGTCGAGGCATGATTATTGCAATGCACTCTATGTTGGTCTCCCAAATCGATCCATCAAAAAATGACAATATATTCAAAATTCAGCTGCCCGGTTATTGACATAATACAACTGCTCGTCAACATATTTCCCCATACTCCATGACTTGCATTGGCTGCCTATACAAGCACGTATCGAATTCAAAACACTGGTTTTAATATATAAAGCTATCATGGGACCGCACTTGCCTATCTCTGCAGTTTAGTTACCTCTCATACTCCAGCTCGCTCTCTGCGCTCTTCCAGGTCACGTATCCTTCAGCAGCCTCGATATAAATTAAAGTATTTGGGTGGTCGAGCATTTTTGGTCTCAGCACCACGTCTATGGAATGCTCTACCATCAGGAATTAGAGACTCTCCAACGTTGGACTGTTTTAAGAATTATTTAAAGACACTGAGACACATTTAGAGCTGCTTATTGTAACTTAAGTGTGTTTGTTTTATTGTATTTTATTGTTGTTATTCTCTTTTTGTGTATTGTAGCGCTTTGAGTCTAAGAAAATAAACATTTGAAATAAAATGTATTTTATATATATATATATATATATATATATATATATATATATTTAAGGTAATGGTAATGAGGTATATATAAAAAATACACATAAGAGCTCAGACAAACATATACACCATCCCAATACACAAGAATGACCAATAATGTAATAATATGCAGGATAGGGCTGACAAATTTTTGTAAAAATAGCAAATATATATTGCTCTGTATTGTGGGAACAATCAAATAAAAATCAGTCATCAGATCAGCAAATTTATTCCACATAAGTGCTATAAAACTGTCAGCATGTTATGTTGTCTTCTGGCCTGTTTGAATTAGTTAAGGTGTTAAGTGTAGCAAATGCTGTTCTAGCTGGATTTATTTAAAAGTCGCATTCCTGCCAGGCTGTAAATTTTTCCTGTTCAACACACTCTTCTAGACAGGTGTGTCTTGTTAGCAGAGAAAAACGGCTTTACATTGTGACAAAAGCTTAGATTATACATAATTAGATCTTTAAATTCAGTCTGCTGTACCTCTATGTCCTTTGCCAAATAGCACTCATTTTTGTCCTTATTTGCCACATTTTAGAAATCTCCCCTGTGTTCTGCAGGGTGTTTAAACTGACACAATGATCCATGATTTAATAGGTGTGTGATGTTTTTCCTCTGCCTGCAGCTAATCTCTGGAACTTACAGGGATGGTCAGGATCGGTCAGTGTGGGTTCACTGACATAGGACAAAAACAGCGTCTCAGATCTCACACAGGCCAGTGACCTCTGCTTGAATCATGAACTGAGGACAGAGAGCGAGGATGGTTGTAACACTTTTTCCTTTAACATCTTTTGCTCGTAACTTGTTTCATATTAAATAACCTCACTGGCATTCAGTCATGGCAAGTCACATAAGAACTGGGGCAAATTACTTGTATTGTAATTAAATAAAAAGTATAGTAAAAAACCTTTTCTACTGGCCAACACAATGGTATGAGACTTTTTTTTTTTTGTGAATTGTGTTAGTTTTATAATTATTTTACTGTTAAACATGCCAGAAAAGGCTAATTAATAATGGCAGATTCCATTGTCACACAAAAAAGCAATAGCCTATGTTAAATAAACTATTTTAAATGTTTTTCCTGAGCTGTAGCCTACTATAGATTTTTATAGTCAAAACTTTTAAGATTTGCGTCTATAGCCTAAATCAAAAATCTTCCTTGAGAAATATTCTCTGTAGTCAAAGGTGTGACAGCTATCCCGCAATTAATCTATATATTCAGCATGTCTGTGGAAGTTTCAAAGAAACCATAAAGTCAAATAAGAAGGCCTTGCCCCAAATTCTACTAATAATATCTAATTTTACGACCTTGAATTCCCCGGAGTGCGCGGGCACGTGTATAAAAGCTCGAGCAGTCGCGGTGGCGCGCACAGTCCGGATTTATAGGCTACCAGTGAGTGAGATCGAGTGGATTATAAACATCAACGAAAAAGATGACAAACTCACAGGAAACGACCCTTCGCGACGCCGCTCGTCCACATACTGCTGTGGGTAAGTGTGAGGGGTTTGAATGAGAATTCAAAAATACAATCGATTCTGCGTAAGAAAAAGAAATTAGAGAGTATTTTTTTTATTTAGGCTAAAATATGAAAGAATGGTCTGCGTTAACTTGCACAACTCATTTTTATACGCAAATATTTTATCATTTATTGTAAAGTTTAATAGATATATATCATGCAGTCTTACATTTGATATTCTTTATATTTGATTGGCTTCAGCTCAGGCAAAGTAAGTGAGACTTCAGGTAAAGTGGAGTCCTTTAAAAATCAGTAGACAATCAAATGTTTAGGCTACCTGTCATTAATAATTGTCTCAAGGGTCTTTGTCTTTCTGGAAATGTTTTCATTTGTCTGAAATACTCTTAGTGGATATGATTATACACAAGCATCTAACAAGGGTGTATTTAAGAAATTAGATAAAGTGAGACCTAATTTGAAGAAATATTTTTGTAGTGCTTCAATTATATAAAACATTTGCTATAATTTTGACATACTATAGACTATACTGACATGTTATGACATATTTACATTGACATTTGCTCAATGCTCAAAGGTTGAGATTGAAAAGCTTGTTTCACTGTTTCTTTGTTGCTATTCACATGCGTGTCATAGATCTCATAATTCCCACTGAAATCCTTTGAATCGTTTAATATTTTCAAAACAGTTTTACATAGTGGTAGCTCTGAGAGATCATTTAAATATAGTTGGCAGTTGGCAATACGTAAATATATGAAGACAACAATAAAATATCAGAGAATTTCCCCTGTGTACTGGGCAGAGAATGATTTATTATTTCAACTGAGTTTGTCAAGTCAAGAGAGAAAACTTGTATTTTAGCCGTTTTAAACTGTGTTTATGTTGTTGATTTGCAATCATTGGTAAGATGAGCTAATTTATCAATTATTTTTCATTTAACTCTCTATCTCACTGTCTCTTTGGTAGATGCTGCGAGGATGAGGAGGAGAAAAGCTCAGTGGCTGGTTTCAGGCATGTTAAGTCTGTCTTTGCTCATTGTTGTGATGGGTATCTACATCAGCACACGCACTGAGAGTGTCAGCATCACAGGATACATGTCCGGGATTATCGTAAGTATCAATCACATTTTGAATCATATTGGGTGTAAATGCAATAAAAAGAAAATATATTTAAATGTTTATAAAACAATGCTTGTTTTTTTGGTTTGAATTTGTTCTATTCTGACTAACTATGAGACCCATTGACATCCTTGAATTTTTTTGTACATACCCTGGGGAACTAGAGATTATTCTGGTCTTAATGAAGATTCCATTCCAAATTCCAGCCATATGAAAATGTACTTATATGTCTCATTCAGTCCAACCATAATCTGATAAGAAAGCAGACATTTGAAACGGGTCGTCTGACAAGAAAAACACAACTTTTTTATGTTGGAGCAGTCATTCCCCCAACAACCTAAGCCAAATACACTGCTCTGACTCTATTTAACCAATAGAAGTTGCCAAAATATACAGAGACCAACCAAAAACCTTCCAAGACAAATTTTCATGAGAAAATCGCACACTACTAT
Source organism: Scardinius erythrophthalmus (assembly GCF_964197995.2). Taxonomy (NCBI): domain Eukaryota; kingdom Metazoa; phylum Chordata; class Actinopteri; order Cypriniformes; family Leuciscidae; genus Scardinius; species Scardinius erythrophthalmus. The sequence continues at coordinate 40,032,566 of NC_138228.1, forward strand.
GAAGCAGGAGTACAATTAATAAATACAATTTATAAATTAAGTTTTGGATAAAATCATTTTGGATATCACCAGTCTTTTCAAAATCCTTAAATGCACATTGATTTATGATTTAGCCTGAAAGATGAAATAATTATGGTAATTTCCAAGACAATTATGTTTTCCAGTAAATGCTATAAATCAAACAAATAGCATTTAATTGTTTTTGTTGTCGTTGTTTTTTTTAGCAAATATGCATGTAATGTAGGTTTGTGTAATTTTCCTGACGTGATTATAGGCCCACACAATAATTCTCCTAATTTGCAGAATTGAGTTTGTTGACAAATAGGAACCTTTTAATTTCCCATTTTATGATTATGACAATTATCATTTTGTCACATACTCAGCAGCTTTGATGTGTGATCATGTTAGTGAAATTTCTGTAACATTTTGTGGTTAAAAAAAGGTCTGTTGTCTTTTGTCAATACTGTAGCAATTTTTGATACACTATCACACAGAAGTCACTTTCAAACCAAGCAGCTTTCTGCTGGTCAGGGTAGTGAATGCATGTGACTAACTTGAACCCATTGCGAAATCTGCATGGGAAAAAATTGCCAAACAACGAACATGGAAAAATTCTTCTTTCTTATCATAGAAAAGATCCACTTCATCTCTACACCAATCAATCCACCGGAGTTCCCTTTCAAAAGCTACAATCGATGCTGCGCTGCTTAGTGCATTGGGAATGTATTTAATCATGACCACCTGTGAATATTGTGTGTAACACGTCTATAGAATTGACCCGGAGGTATTAATAGTCTCGTTCAGTGACTTTATCGGCGTGCACCCGCAACACGAGGCTATAAATAGATGAGCCACAGGTGCATCGACAGGTCTTTTGTCTTCAGACCATTCTGTGCATGTGTGCGTCTAACTCTCTCTCTTACCTCTTTATATCTGACTACAGATCTGTATTAGGAGTCAGTTTTCAACTGGCAGTGTGCAGGAAATTCTCATTTTCTCGTTTTCTCATTTTTCTCTAAAGTCTTTAAAAAAAGAGTCACCTACAGAGTAAGCATTGTGTTCCTCCATGCTCCCGTCCCATGTCTGAGCTGGATACACATGATTACTGTTTTGCTTGTTTGGGGGAGGAGCACGCGGCTCTTGCTCTGGAGCAGGGCGAGTGCGAGCATTGTGAGTTGTTCACCGTTAAAATGCTGCTAGCTCGCCTTAGCTACTTCCAGACCGCACCCACATTGTCATCGTGGGGCTCCCGCATGGATCTGGCTGACGAGCAAGAGACGGGTCCATCCCTATCGCTTGCTTAGTCACCAGATCCACATGTTCCCTCGCAGGATCTCGAAGTGCGCCCCGGCGCTTCTTCGGTTCACGTGGGGGACGATGATATATCTCTTGGTTCAACAGACTATGAGCAGCCTACCTCTGAGCGTTCTTCCTGCTAAAGTAGATCTGTCGAAGAATTGCTTGAGGTAGTGACTTGCGTGGCGGCCAGATTACAGCTTGACTGGCCACGCGAACAAGAGACCCCCAAACAGTCTAAGCTAGAGGATAGGTTTCTGTCTGGTGGCAGGGGGGAGAGACTGATGTTTTGGAGTAAACCATATACTTCCAGTGTCTTTGTGCCCTCGACGTCGACTTTTTCAACTATCGTGGGTGCGAAGTCGCGGGGGTATACGGAAATGCCGCAGGTTGAAGAGACGTTCGCGGGCTATCTCTCACACCTCGCACCTCCTGGGTCGGCATCTCCGTTAAAGATACCTACCCTCCCCACGAAGCCATGTAGAACAACTTCAGCGCTCATGGGAAAAGCTTATCAAGCTGCAGGTCAGGCTGGTGCTGCGCTGCACACTATGGCAGTGTTACAGGCGTACCAGGCTGACCTGTTGAAGGACTTGAGTGCAGGCAGTACAATAGATGAGGAAGCATTCTCTGAACTGCGCAGAGCCACAGATCTGTCTCTCCCTGCTCCGGGCACGTAAAACATCTTACCACCCCTCCTCTTTACCCCTACGAAACCTCTCCATCTCCGCTGCCTCTGGTGCTTCGGGCGGCAGCGAGTTCCAGCGATATGTTAGATGTTCCGTTGATTCCTGCTGTCATCCAGGACACGGAACATCTAACATCCCCTCAAGAGGAAGTATTAATATTGATACCACTCTCAGAGAGTCTGGCAGCGTGGAAATTTCTGCCAGGCATTTTTGCATGGGTATTAAGCACAGTACAAATACGATAAAGAATCCAATTTATTCATCGTCCTCCGCATTTCAACAGCGTGGTCTCCACTTCCGTGAGACCGGAGCTGATGCACGTACTGTCACAGGAGCTACAAACTCTTCTGAGCAAAGAGGCCATAGAACATGTTCCTCTTCCAGAGAGAGAGTCAGGCTATTACAGCAGATACATCCTGGGTCCAAAGAAGGATGGGGGGGGGGTGCGTCCAATCTTAGATCTTCGAGGCTTAAACCATACAGTCAAAGCGCTCAAGTTCACGATGTTAACTTTCAAGATGGTCGTGTTGCAAATTCAACACCACGATTGGTTCGTCACGATTGATCTGAAGGACGCATATTTTCACATAGAAATATTGCCACAACACAGGAAGTTCCTGAGGTTTGCTTTCGGGGCGAAGCGTACAAATTTCGGGTTCTTCCATTCGGTCTAGCCTTGTCAATCCACACATACACAAAATGCATGGATGCAGCACTGGCTCCATTAAGACTCCAGGGCATTCGAATTTTGAATTATATTGACGATTGGTTAATACTAGCACAATCGCAAGAGGTGGCATTTCAACAAAGAGACATCGTGTTAGCTCATCTAGTTTCTCTAGGGTTGAGACTCAACACCAAGAAAAGTGTTCTTTCTTCTGCCCAGAGAACGATTTATCTCAGGATCGTTTGGGATTCGATCACGATGCGGGCACAACTGTCTCCCGCTTGAATCGAGACCATCCGGCAGACAATGAGCAAAGTCAGGCTAGGCCAAGATCGCACTGTTCGTCAGTACCAAGAAATGTTAGGTTTCATGGCTTCAGCATCCACAGTGATTCCTCTGGGGCTGTTGCACATGAGACCATTTCAGTTGTGGCTAAAAGCCAGAGGATTTCATCCAAGGGCTAATCCTCAAAGGCAAATAAAAGGCAAATAATAGTACACTATCCCTGTGGCTCAGACCCCGGTTCCTTGCCTTGGGTCCCACTCTAGGGGCGCCTTGTCGTCGCAAACTGTTAACGACAGACGCCTCTCTGACGGGCTGGGGACCGGTCTTAAGTGGTCGTCCAGCTCAAGGGGAATGGGAGAGTCATCAGCTCGATTGGCACATCAACTGCCTCAAGTTGAAGGCTGTATTTCTGGCCATGAAATATTTTCTCCCTCAGTTGAGAGGTTGTCATGTCCTAGTGCGGGTGGACAACACAGCGGCAGTCTCTTACATAAATCACCAGGGAGGTCTACGCTCACGCAATCTGAACAGAATAGCGAGGCAGATTTTTCTCTGGGCCCAGGACAAGTTCCTGTCACTCAGGGCGGTGTTCATTCCAGGACATCTGAATGTGAGGCCGGATTTACTGTCCAGACAGAAACTACCGATGGGGGAATGGAAACTCCCAGAAGTAGTGTAACAGATTTGGACCAGATTTTATGAAGCGGAGGTGGACCTCTTCGCCTCCCATCAGACAGTGCATTGTCCCCTCTATTTCTCTCTGAGTCACCCAGCCCCCCTGGGTCTGGATGCAATGGCGCACACATGGCCCAAAATGCGCCTGTATGCGTTTCCTCTAGTTTCTCTGCTCCCGGGAGTTCTAGCCAGAGTTCGCCAGCAAGGGTCTTGCCTCTTACTGATTGCGCCACGTTGGCCGAACAGAGTGTGGTTCTCGGAGATAAAGTCTCTCCTCGACGGCTCGCCATGGGCGATTCCGGAGAGGAGGGACCTTCTGTCTCAGGCGGAGGGCACGATATTCCATCCCAGGCCCGACCTGTTTGGCCCCTGATGGGTACCAATTGAGAGACACTGGGCTTTCGCCGGACGTTATTGAGACCATTCTAAGTGCTAGGGCTTCCTCCACTATAAAGAGTTGAGCTAGCAAATGGGGTGTCTTTGAAAAGTGGTGTGTTGTACACAATGCTGATCCGGTCAACTGCCAGATTGCTTCAGTTCTGGATTTCCTGCTGGAGAAATTATTAACAGGCACAAGCTCCACCACCCTTAAGGTTTATGTGGCCGCTCTTTTGGCTTGCCACGTCTTGGTTGACAGGGTGCCACTCGGCAGGCCCGTCGCGACAAGGCAGGCAAACCAAGCAATTGCTTGGGGCCCCGAGCTGGCCTGGGGCCCCAAGACAACGACTGGTTAAGAATAAAATGCAACGACAAACTGTGTGAGCGCCCCTTTGATGGTCAATGCAGTAAAGTGCAATGACACTGTTATCGGGATCCCCCTCAAGGGGGCCCCCCTCAGTAGTCGCTGACAGCAGCCAGCCAACCACGCGATCTCTGCCGCCGCAAAATACAAAACCTCCTCGGCAGTCATCATTAAGCGGAATTATGCTTCAGGAAGCCAGAAAAGAATGAAGAGAAAGGAAGAGGAGGATAAGAAAAAACAAGATAGTGGTAAGTAGGGGTGTAACGATACACGTATTCGTATTGAACCGTTCGGTACGAGGCTTTCGGTTCGGTGTTCGGTACGCATTTTCAAACCGAACGGTTCGTTGGATCATTTTTCCTGCCGACCAAAATTTCGTTATTTCAAATGTAGGCGGGTCGCGCGTGGCAAGCGCGCTCATAATGTAGAGATGCCGGCGCGACTACAACATTGCCCAACATCAAATGGCAAATGTAATGTAAGCGGAACGAAACTGAGCTACTCGTTATTGTGTGGTTGAAGGACCGTTGTTTATCAGTTTGGACCAGTGCAGCGCGAGACGATCGTGATCATGCGACACTGTTACTACACAGCACTAATAAGAGATCCAGTAAAGAAAGCATTTGAATTCGCCACAGAAGTAATAACATCGCTGCGAGATGTAGTGAGAAACATTCACATTGTTTGGCAGGAATAGTAGGCTATAATGCCTTCAAGAAACATTACGTCGGTTTTATTTTGACATTATGAATACAATGCCCTCAAATGTTAATCTTAACTAAAATAAACATTTGTTTATAACTACTACAATATTAAATTTATTTTTTTTCCAAGGAGCTGTTTTGTTTTATATGCTCCTAAGAAGAGTCAATTATAGCTCCAGAATTGCTCAAAGTAAAAAGAAATAATATTTTATGGTGCTAGTTTTAATTAAAAAAAAGAAGAAAAATAAATAAATCAAGGAAATTGGCATTTCTTTCTTTTTGCTGTATCGAAAACATACCAAACCGTAACACGTGTATCGTATTGAACCGAACCGTGAATTTTGTTACATCCCTAGTGGTAAGTGATAAATTACACTGGATAAAATAGCTCCACTTGTCTTGTACAAATGGTGTAATTTTGCAGCAGGTAGGCTAGAAAAAAAATATGTTTATGTTAGCTACCTGCCTGACGGCAAATGCTGCTTGTAACAAACAGTTAGTGCAACTTTTTTTTCGAACGGATATGTTTTTTATTGGGGGGGCCTCCATGTCCATTTTGCTTGGGGCCCCCAAATTCCTTCAAACGGCCCTGCCACTCGGGAGACATCCTCTGCTCGCTCGTTTCATTCGTGGGGCCAGACAACTGAGACCTCCCATAAGAACCAAGATCCCTTCATGGGACTTAGCTATAGACCCCTTTTCAGTTAATAAACATGGTCACGTTTTTTTGTGGGCGGAACTTAGTTGGTGGCAGAACGATTCCTCTGGCCACTTCACTAACGTTAGTTTGCAAGTTTTGTTAGCTTGTTTTTTAATAATGACTGGAGAAAATCCGATTTTATCTTAATGTGCAAGGTCACTTACTGTCCAGGACCGCTATTGTTATTTGCAAAAGTTCATTTTAACGGACATCCCAGACTGGCTGACCTGTACACGCTAATGCCTAGTTCACACTACACAACTTTAAATGTCGGCAGATCGCTGTGCTGTTTAGACTACATGACTTGCTCTGGAGTCTTGAAGTCATTGTGGTGTTCACACTATGTGACACTACGTAAATGATCTGCAACGGGGGTTACACACTACACGAGCTGACAACAACTCTGTCACCCAACGACTCTATCCGGTCCCAAAACCACATTTTGTCACGAAAACATGCGCAAGTGGAATGGGAAATGGCGCATTCTAATGGCGCATTGTCTATTTGAAAATGGACGGCGGGACAAAATTGGCGGTAAAAAAAATGTATATTATATATATATATATATATTGTTTGCGCAATGATCTGTTTTGAAAAAAAAAAAGAATATGGGTGAAAGGATGGATAAGCACACGCAGGCAGCAGGGATTGTCTGTCAGAGAGAGTTGGAGGTGAGTAAAACATTATAATGAAAAAGCAACTGCCTGTTGTGGTTTGGCAACGATGGTTACAAATACAAAATGCTTTTGTAATTTCATAACAAGCTGATCATTGGCTGTTGCTCGTCGCGACACGTGACACCACAGGCTATCGAGTCGGCCGACAGCTCCAGATATTTGGCATGCTAGATATTTGTCTGGCATCAGCGAGCTCGTTAACTTGCAAATCGGGCTTAAATCGGGCTTAAAATCCTGTAGTGTGAACTAGCCATAAGTCAATGGATGGACGATCTGACAGTATTAACGTTAACGCTACCTCCGGTTGAGTGGCCTGACTTCTACACCTACCTGATAGAGAAACTGAGCATAAAGAGAAACTGAGGCCATATAAATCTTTAGATGCCTATAACTGTACTAAATGGTCACGTACAAGACTTGTGTGGTAGCCTACGATCTGCAGTTCTGCATAGCCTGCGCCAAGGCCAGACAGAAGACGACAATGTAAAGAGTGAAATTACGGTGCAATTATAATGATGTAAATTTTTTTCTAGAAATAAAAATTCCAGATACAACATATTAATTTTTTAACTATGTATTTGATTACCCTTTCTTACCAGGTTCTTTAAAAAGTCTAGTCACAATCAATCAAAACAATGTATACAGTCATAGATGATTCACAAATAATCACAATCATTTAGAAAACATTATGCGATAAATTTTCAAATTGGAGCCTGTACGATTCTTGCACCCAACAACACAACAAGATGACATTTAATAACAATAATAATAATTTAACCACCTTATAGTTACTCAACAAAGACCCTCAATACTGGACTCATTTTACCCCATTTCCCTGGAGGACGTCATTAGGTTAGTGGGTACAATCAGCCTTCCCAAAGCTCTGTCGATATTTTGCCTATATCTTTGTTCATGAAATCCATTACATCTATTGGCCAGTGTTTGGTTTCAATTATAAATCTTTCTCTTAGGCTGGGCTAGGTCCCTAGGTGTTTTAAACATTCTGTTGTTCAGCCTCTTTTGAAAAAGAGTAATCTCGATGCAGCATCTTTTAACAACTATAGGCCTATTTCTAGATTGCCTTTTATTTCTAAAATCCTAGAAAAGGTTGTGGCAATGCAGTTAAATTATGTGTTGGAGGCTCATAATATCTGTGATAAATTTCAGTCTGGCTTTCGTAAAAAACCATTCAACTGAAACCCTCTTAGGGTTTCAAATGACATCTTGATGGCTGCTGATGCAGGAGAGTGTTCTGTGCTGGTCTTGTTAGATCTCCGTGCAGCGTTTGATACTGTTGATCACTGCACTCTGATTGATAGACTGAACTCTCTAGTGGGCATTTCTGGATCTGCTCTGGATTGGTTTACCTCCTATCTTTCTGACAGGAGTTTTTCAGTGTCCACAGGATCTTTCATGTCAGATTCTGTTCCTTTGTCCTGTGGTGTGCCGCAAGGTTCTGTGCTTGGCCCCCTGCTGTTCAGTCTGTACATGCGTTCCCTTGGAAAGTTTATACGTAGTTTTAAAACAGTATCTTATCATTGTTATGCAGATGACATCCAGTTATTTATTTCATTTAGTCCAGATAGACTACTAGACAAACTGTCCCTTCTGCTGAACTGTTTAGTCTCCATTAATAATGGCTGAGAACTTTCTGCAACTTAATACGGATAAAACAGAAGTGATGATTTTTGCCCCAGACAACATCACCCCTAAGATTAGGCAGGCCCTTGGGGGTCTATCATCCTCTGACCGCAGTGACATAAGAAATCTGGGTGTCATTTTTGACAGATCGATGTGTTTTAACAGTCATGTTAAGTCTGTGGGTCGAACCTGTTTTTTCCATCTCAGGAACATTGCTAAGATTAGATCTATGGTTTCCAAAAAAGAGATGGAGATGCATGTTCATGCCTTTATTTCTACACGGTTGGACTATTGCAATGTGCTGTACACTTGTTTGAATAAATCTTCTAGATCGGCTGCAAGTTGTACAAAATGCAGCTGCTAGGGTTTTGACTAGGACCAGCAGGAGGTCACACATTACTCCTGGGCTGAAGGCCCTTCATTGGCTTCCTGTTGGTTTTAGAGTACATTTTAAAATTTTGGTCATTTCTTTCAGAGCCTTGCATGCAAGCACCCTCTTACGTCCAGGATCTATTACATACAGTATGCATACTCCATGTCGGTCTCTGAGGTCTTCAGGCCAAGATCTTTTAACTGTTCCCAGAACACGCCTTAAGACAAGAGGTGACCGTGCTTTTTGTGTTGTGGCTCCAAAGCTCTGGAACTCGCTCCCTTTAGCTCTGAGAACTGTGAGTTCTGTGAAATCTTTTAAAAAACACTTAAAGACTCATCTTTTTGGACAAGCTTTTAACTAACAATTTGATTTGTTTTTTATTGAATTTTTATGAAATCTGATGGTAGTACAGTTGTGGAGTTGTACTAGGTTTGTATTTGTACAGTTGTTATTTTATTTTGTTTATTTTTATTACTGTGCAGCACTTTGTGACCCTTCTTTGTCTGTGAAAGGTGCTATACAAATAAACTTTACTTACTTACTTACTTACTAATTATGTAGCCGAATCAGTGCTGGTTTGTATTGGCCTTTGTTTTACCCCTGTTATTGTTCATTTCATCAAGAACCAACATAATTAAGACTTTATCATTTCAATCAGAATCAGGTTGAAAACAGGTTCCTAGCATACAGGGCAGTCAATGGTCAAGCACCATCCAACATTTCTAGTCCTATTATGACACCTAGGACTATAGCTAGGATTGCCAACTGTCACATTTAATACACGATCAACTTGTATATAAATATGAAATGCTATGTCCTTTTTTTTTAGCAAATGTTTTTTGGGCCATTTGTACAGTATTTTTTTCATGTACCCCTCAATTCACTAACAATACCTGTTGGATAGGTTCCTACAGAGATTGTACATGAATTGATATACAAATATATGTTATACTTTTGCATCCTTTTTATCTAACTATAAATTATACAGAATGTCTCCTTTTGTGGCGAATGGATTTAGAAAAACATTCAAATAAGGACGTAATTTCTCCCCATTTTTGTGAAATAATCCTTAAGTGTCGACCCTAATAGTACCCGAATTTGCATTTCCCTCATTAATAAATTGCATTAGTGACTTCATCTGTGAGCTCAAGGCTGTTCAGACATTATAAACAAGGGGCTTCTTGTTAATACAATGTCAAATATTATCAATGGGTTCACAGCAGGAAAAAGAAGATAATAAAGTCAGTCTGACAGTGAGAAATAAACCGCATACTGTGTTGCCAATACATCTCTTTTCCATCTGTGAACTTGGATGCTCTGTGAAACTCCAGCAGATACCCTGCTGGAGACCTGGGTTATGAGTATAGCTAAAGTATGTCAGCTCTCATAAGCTGATAGTCATAAAGTTTTGCATGCAAAGTGATTGGATCTTCCAGTTAGCTATTAGCAAGATGTTGAGGAAAGGTTATATGTTCCAAAACAGGATGTAATCTCATGAACGCTGAAATATTTATGTATTTGAGACTTTCCCTCATATTTTCTTGTCATATAAGCTTGATAAACCCATAGAATGAATGTCATAAATCATTAGCTTGAAATGAATTGAAACCATGATAATGATTCCCAGTGCTCGTATGGTCATGCTTATGTTCTCCAGAGAACTTTGCATCATTTGTTTCTCTTTTTACATTAATGTCTGTCTGCTGATTGCAGTTGGCGTTTGGATCCTTCTTGGGAGTTCTTGGACTATGCCTGGAGGAAAACCGCAAACAGCTGGTAGATATCCCATGTATCCATCATCAGCTTGAGTTTTGTCTTCCTGTTTTATGATCCTGCTCAGCTTGCTACCTCGTCATCCTGCAATGGTCCTTTTAGTTATGCTTCACAAAATATGTACCATCTTTTATTGCCCTTTTTGTTCCCTGTGGTTATGGAAACATTATAATCTCTCGCTTCCAACATGAAAATATGTGAAGCACAAAGTTTTTTTACCACAGTGCTCCTGAATGCTTGATTCTGGTTGAATGTTTCACATGTTGATACATTTTTTGTGACTGAATGACCACATTAAGGCTTTGCCACACTAATATCTTTTTCTCTCCGTTTTGGAGATTTTGTCCTGCGAAAACTGAGCTTTTTGAAAACGCTTTCCCAAGTGGATAAATTTGAAAACGTTTGTTTAGTCATGTGACGCATATTGAATTGATAGATAAGATACAGTATGTATGTTTATACTGCTATTGTGCTACTCACTTTCACACTGTTGCTAAAGATATGTTACTTTGTACACTCTTCATATCACAGTCCTGCAAAGATGACAGAAAATGTACTCGTAATTGCTGTCCTGCGGCAAAACATGAGAGTATGTTTTAGACCAAACATGTAATGGTGAGTGAGTGCGACCTGGACTCATCAGTGAATGGTGAGATATTTTGCTAAAAAAAATTCTGCCAGAAGAATAGCATGAGAACTTTATTATAAATGTTCCGACTACATCACCTCAGTGAGCTTTTGAGGTTTTACGCATGCGCAGTAAGGTGAATTTAACTTTTTCCGACGTTTCAGTGAGAATGAATTTATAAAGTTTTATAAAGTTCCATATCACTTGACCACATTCTTCAATAGATAGGTTCAAATGTTTATAATAAATGAAACTTCAAAACCCATCAACTTTAGTATGCAAAATTGTCATGGGATTGCAGAGAGAGATGAACCCAATCGCAGACGGTATGCAATACACACAGATTTATTAAGACAAAACAGGGAAAACAAAACCCACGAGGGGGCAAAACAAGACAGGAATGACTAACTAGACTAGACTAAGACTGACAGAAAACAGAACAATAAACTAACAGCTAAGACAGGATCAAATACTTCACAAGACTTCTCAACAGGTTACTCACAAATGAATCGACAAAGATTGGCAATGAACCGGCACAGGACAGCAAACACAAGGGGATTAAATAGGGAGCAAACTAATCAGGAACAGGTGACACAGGTAAAGCAATAATCTAATGATAACGAGATGAGATAACAGGGGGGCGGGGTTACATGACGAGACAACGCAAGCACACAGCCAAACAAATGGCCATGTGCTTACACACAAAACATGGGTCTGTCATGATCCTGCCTCAAAACAAGAAAGATCTAGGACATGAAGGCAGAACCATGACAGAACCCTCCCCCCAAGGAGCGGCTTCCAGACGCTCCCTAGAGGGAACATGAAACACGGGACAAGACCGACTGAGACATAGACACAAACCAACAATACATGACAAAAACTAATAAAGGCAGACATGAATACACAATGACAGGATTGGGGTGACATAATAAAAATAAAAAACAAGGAAGAGGAGGCGGAGACAACACAGAGTTCATAGGGGAATGTCCAGGGTGGATGGGAGGACTGGGGGGAAACACAAAGTCCTTAGGGGGCAGTCCAGGGTGGATGGGTGGACTAGGGGTCTTGGGTGGACAGGACGAGGGCTGACGGCGAGGGGTCCGGGCAGACATGGATGGGGACACACGAGGGACAGTCTTGGGGGAAACAGTCCGGGGTGAAGTGGTGACAGAGGGAACAGCTACAGCCGGCAGCGGAGCGAAGACAATGGGTGAGGCAGGTGGTAAGGGAGTGGAGAAAGATGTAGACTGATGCTGGGACAGGGCTGGACACAAAATTAGGGACAGGGCTGAACACATTAGCTGGGACAGGACTGGACAGACATCCTCCTGTCAGCTGGGACTGGACACAGACATCCTCCTGTCAGCTGGGACTGGACACAGACATCCTCCTGTCAGCTGGGACTGGACACAGACATCCTCCTGTCAGCTGGGACTGGACACAGACATCCTCCTGTCAGCTGGGACTGGACACAGACATCCTCCTGTCAGCTGGGACTGGACACAGACATCCTCCTGTCAGCTGGGACTGGACACAGACATCCTCCTGTCAGCTGGGACTGGACACAGACATCCTCCTGTCAGCTGGGACTGGACACAGACATCCTCCTGTCAGCTGGGACTGGACACAGACATCCTCCTGTCAGCTGGGACTGGACACAGACATCCTCCTGTCAGCTGGGACTGGACACAGACATCCTCCTGTCAGCTGGGACTGGACACAGACATCCTCCTGTCAGCTGGGACTGGACACAGACATCCTCCTGTCAGCTGGGACTGGACACAGACATCCTCCTGTCAGCTGGGACTGGACACAGACATCCTCCTGTCAGCTGGGACTGGACACAGACATCCTCCTGTCAGCTGGGACAGGGCTGGACCCGTCAGCTGGGACAGGGCTGGACCCGTCAGCTGGGACAGGGCTGGACCCGTCAGCTGGGACAGGGCTGGACCCGTCAGCTGGGACAGGGCTGGACCCGTCAGCTGGGACAGGGCTGGACCCGTCAGCTGGGACAGGGCTGGACCCGTCAGCTGGGACAGGGCTGGACCCGTCAGCTGGGACAGGGCTGGACCCGTCAGCTGGGACAGGGCTGGACCCGTCAGCTGGGACAGGGCTGGACCCGTCAGCTGGGACAGGGCTGGACCCGTCAGCTGGGACAGGGCTGGACCCGTCAGCTGGGACAGGCATCTCCAGAATCTTGGCTAGACTGGACAGATACTCGGACAAGGTTCTTACAGCGATGACAATCGGCATCTCGTGGCTCGCCGAAACCGACCGCAAAACAGCCTTGGCAGCTGAATCGGCCGCTGCTCGCTCTGCAGCCCTCATGACGGCGGGCTCAGGAACAGCGCTTGCCGTGGCGGCGGGCTCAGGAACAGCGCTTGCCGTGGCGGCGGGCTCAGGAACAGCGCTTGCCGTGGCGGCGGGCTCAGGAACAGCGCTTGCCGTGGCGGCGGGCTCAGGAACAGCGCTTGCCGTGGCGGCGGGCTCAGGAACAGCGCTTGCCGTGGCGGCGGGCTCAGGAACAGCGCTTGCCGTGGCGGCGGGCTCAGGAACAGCGCTTGCCGTGGCGGCGGGCTCAGGAACAGCGCTTGCCGTGGCGGCGGGCTCAGGAACAGCGCTTGCCGTGGCGGCGGGCTCAGGAACAGCGCTTGCCGTGGCGGCGGGCTCAGGAACAGCGCTTGCCGTGGCGGCGGGCTCAGGAACAGCGCTTGCCGTGGCGGCGGGCTCAGGAACAGCGCTTGCCGTGGCGGCGGGCTCAGGAACAGCGCTTGCCGTGGCGGCGGGCTCAGGAACAGCGCTTGCCGTGGCGGCGGGCTCAGGAACAGCGCTTGCCGTGGCGGCGGGCTCAGGAACAGCGCTTGCCGTGGCGGCGGGCTCAGGAACAGCGCTTGCCGTGGCGGCGGGCTCAGGAACAGCGCTTGCCGTGGCGGCGGGCTCAGGAACAGCGCTTGCCGTGGCGGCGGGCTCAGGAACAGCGCTTGCCGTGGCGGCGGGCTCAGGAACAGCGCTTGCCGTGGCGGCGGGCTCAGGAACAGCGCTTGCCGTGGCGGCGGGCTCAGGAACAGCGCTTGCCGTGGCGGCGGGCTCAGGAACAGCGCTTGCCGTGGCGGCGGGCTCAGGAACAGCGCTTGCCGTGGCGGCGGGCTCAGGAACAGCGCTTGCCGTGGCGGCGGGCTCAGGAACAGCGCTTGCCGTGGCGGCGGGCTCAGGAACAGCGCTTGCCGTGGCGGCGGGCTCAGGAACAGCGCTTGCCGTGGCGGCGGGCTCAGGAACAGCGCTTGCCGTGGCGGCGGGCTCAGGAACAGCGCTTGGGACAGCGCTTGAAGTAGCGGGCTCTGGGACAGGCTGAGACGAAGGACAAGAGGCTCCCTTTCTCCTCTTCTTTCTCTTAGGCCGTGGTGTGGAAGTCATAGCCGGACTTGTGACCGGTTGAAGAAGCTCAGCGGGATCTGTGACCTGAGTTGGAAGGGCAGTCTCAGGCAGCGCTGACTCGGTCGAGGATGACTCCGACGGAGAATCCCACGAAGTCCTCCTCCCTCGTTTGCCACGAAGATCAACGGGAGTGGCTGGGACCTCAGGAGAAGTGGAGTGAGCCTGGTCCCCTTGAGAAACAACAGCCAGGACCCGACCCTCCAGGATCACGGGCAGCTTGGCTGGTGGCGACAACACGGTGGGACTCGGCGGCTCCTCCTGAGAGAAACGATCCCAGAGTTGGGCATAATTCTTCAGGATCCACTCACCCTCAGACGAGAATGGGAGGTTGACCCTCTTTCTGTCGGTGGAAGCCGACAACCAGCATTGTTCATTGAACTTCATTTGTTGCTGGAACTGGGAGGACACACTATCTGCTGGGTTCTTCTTTGGCCGGTTCATTCTGTCATGGGATTGCAGAGAGAGATGAACCCAATCGCAGACGGTATGCAATACACACAGATTTATTAAGACAAAACAGGGAAAACAAAACCCACGAGGGGGCAAAACAAGACAGGAATGACTAACTAGACTAGACTAAGACTGACACAAAACAGAACAATAAACTAACAGCTAAGACAGGATCAAATACTTCACAAGACTTCTCAACAGGTTACTCACAAATGAATCGACATAAAGATTGGCAATGAACCGGCACAGGACAGCAAACACAAGGGGATTAAATAGGGAGCAAACTAATCAGGAACAGGTGACACAGGTAAAGCAATAATCTAATGATAACGAGATGAGATAACAGGGGGGCGGGGTTACATGACGAGACAACGCAAGCACACAGCCAAACAAATGGCCATGTGCTTACACACAAAACATGGGTCTGTCATGATCCTGCCTCAAAACAAGAAAGATCTAGGACATGAAGGCAGAACCATGACACAAAATAATGAGAAAGTCAGACATTTTCTAAAATTTGGTCCTCATGTAACCAAAACTGCAAACATACAGATCTGGTTTGTGGTGGGAATTTGAGTTTTATTGTCTTTACACTGAGCTAAAGATATTTTCACATATCACATCATAACCCTACTCATAAACCTAACCCCCACACAAACCTTTCTGAATCTTTACATTTTTAAGCTTAATTAAGCAAATTTCCTTATTGGGATTGTTGATTTCTTCCAGTAATTGTTGGTGATTTCAGGTTAAGTCCAATTACTGGGTGAATTAGTGATTTAACAGTAAGTAGAAAAGTTAATCACTATACAATGACAATTGCACGTGTAGTAAATGTGGTATTGAATTTTTCAATGATTCATTGTTCCTTAAATATTACACTGAAGCATATTCGTTGTCATTGATATCTACCTTGACAGATTAATGGATAGTAGTATAGTGCAGGTAAATCTCTTTAACTAGAGTGTTAGTGTTCATAGGTCAAAAGTTAAACTCTATCAACAGTATCTTTGACATGCTGTACCAGATTAAATTATTTTGGTTATAAATGCACTGAAAATGTTAGTTATAGAAAATACACATCCTTGTACACTTAAGGATACTTTTAAAAACAGTACTTAGGAAAATACTGAATAGTGATACTTTCTACTGAAATTTGTGTCATGCATTTAAACAAAGCCTATTTGTAATTACTACGGTGGCCGAGAGAGCCCAACACACTGCAACTGAAGAAAACGCATGCAAATTGAAAAACACCCGCAAATTAAGAAAACATCTTCATCAGTTTCACAACACATGTGTGCTCCAAATATTCACAAAACAACCAAATACAGAAACATGCTGCAAATAGCACAGACCATAACAGAAATGTTTCCAGGGGACCCCAATAAGTTATGAACCCGGCTGGGCTTCAAATGTGTCTATCATGCGTTAACATGAACCAACAAAGGAGCACTGAATCAAGGGCACTTGAGGCACTGGCTGCGTTTCAGTCCAAAATTGTCATGCCCTTCACTCGCTAACTTCCCTCCGTCTCGTTCACTCGGATGTACGTCATTGCTTACGTTGCACGAGTGCCCACTACTGGCGGAAACTGCAATGGGCTGAATACGCTCTATGCAAGAACGGCTACTAGCGGCAAAACTTTCAGAAGATTCATTTTCTCAGAAACAGAGACAACGATTTTAGAAACCGATTCGCTAGTCGGATTTCGCATGATATGAGAGAATTCTCACCCTCAAAGTTGTCGATGTAGCTCGAAATATATCATTTAAAGCCCTTCTCTTTCTTACTCTTAGGTGTGACAGCTAACTGCCTCACAATATTGTTAACATCATTCACGTTAACCGCTGGAAGTTCTTGTAAACAGCGAGTGTAATTTGCCATTATCTCCACCGAATGCAAAAACGCCTTCCGACGCAGCACCGGATGTAACTGGGCGGACTGAGACAAAACGCGGAAGCGATCGTGCATTGAGCCTATTGGAACGTCCTAAGCCCTTGATCACTTGGAATCAACTATGGAGTTGATTTATTATTTAAAAAATTATTTTCCCTTTAAGAATTTGTCTAATGCAGCATCCAAATGTATATAGGTGTGTTTGGGTTGTTTTAAATTAAAAAATGTAAATTAAATTAACAAAATGTTTGTCGTGGTGGTGATTAGACGAGATCTGTGGTGACATCACAATCGTACTGCATTGTGGGAAATATAGGTGCCTGAAGTGTACATATGAAGTAGACTCGCTCCCTCGGTCAAAATCGAGGGGTCGAGGGTCTGTCCATATAAACTTCCCTCGTCCACTTCACAAAGTGGAACGCACTTCAAAATGGCGGCAGGGATTCCCCCGAGGGGGTGTGTGTATGTCTAAAAGTGGACTGGAACACAGCCATTGACAAACAAGGAGAACTAATTAGACCACAGCTGAACTAGATGAATAATCAAATGATAACTATGGTGACATATTAATGAACTAACTCAGGTGGGGAGGCTGTAAAAATAGAAATTATAGACAAAACAAAGTCAAAACACAATGGAACAGTGACAATAAGTATAAAAAGAAAATACATTTTTTGGAGGGTTTCATTCAGAAATTGGCAGATTTTTTTCAGCTTCATTTTATGTTAAAGTGAAATTCATTCTCTTACTTAAATTATCCAAAAATGTGTATTGTTTGTGCTGTAAAGTTGTTTAAATGTTCCCTTTACCAGCAGAATGAATTTATTTATGCATCATTCATAAAATGGCCCATAGACTTCCATTGTACAGTAAGTGCATTATTGTGAGTGTTTTTGCTTGTTTTTACAAAGTGATGGACGCAAGTATATTTCTGTGGTAATCGGCAGCATTTCAGAGGTGCTGTTGATAGAGCATAACCAGAAGACAATGGGTTCATTTAATGATTCACAGATGTATATTTGATGTTTTGCTATGTAACAGTCCATTTTATACTTGACCAAAATACTTTTGCGTTCATTAACAGAAAACAACTTTCTTTAAATACGTAAATTATGTTCAGGCAAAGTGTTCAAAGCAAGTAGACCACACACATTTTAATGGCAATGGTACAGCCCAGAACATTGTATCTTTGTATTGGTTTTCTTTAGGTTATTTATTCTGCTATTGTAATTCTTAACAGAACTTTTAAATGACGGTGAAATGGGACAGATACATGTCCAAGCCACAGTTTTTGCTCCAGATTGGTGTTCCAGGGGAATTGGGCACCCTTTATTTATGTCTGTGCCTCTTGTACTTTTTTAAATGGCAGAACCACTTCCTCTAATATTTGCTGGGTCACTATAGTGTACACACAGCATGAGCTGATTTCCTGCCCAGTGTTTATGGGACTGGTCTGGTGTCAGTCCGTCTATACTCAGCTTCAGCATAAACTACATTCTACATCAGTGGTTCTCAACTGGTTTGGCCATGGGACCCACATTTTCCCATGGTCATCAAGCCATGACCCACTTTGATATATGATATATATTATTATAAAAGCAAGCAAATTTATTTCACAAAATTTGTTGACACACACACAAGTACCATCCTACTTTACACATATAGGCCTATTGTAAGATTAGTTTTACAAGTGCAACTGTCGTAAGTAATGTAAGAATGTTAAAAGAAATTCTTGGTCTAATTGCTAACTGTTATGAAATAATCTATTTAAGCTTTTTGCAAATAGGCCTATTATTAAATATGCACACATTCACTCTTATTTGTGTCAACTATGTCACAAATGCTAAACTTACCTTGTCTCATCACATTCAGTTGTGCATTACATGAATCATGTAAATGATAGCATATTTCCTATTTAAAAATGGCAAAATTTCATTTTAAAAAGTTGAGTAGTTTGCATTACTGGATATAGAGGTCGGTCGTTGAATATTTCTATCAAAAAACATTTGTCAAATATTAAATGTTTAGCTATTACATCTTACCAACCACGCACTCTTTCACTGCTAAAACTAAAGAGTCATGTTGGAATTCGCACTTGTCTTCTGTGAACAAAGCCCCACCTTCTTTTTGTCAATGATTTTGACATTGACGAGTGCTGTTAGTAATTTCACCCAAAAATTAAATTTCTGTCATTAATTACTCACGCTCATGTCGTTCCAAACCCGTAAGACCTTCATTCATCTTCAGAACACAAATGAAAATATTTTTGATGAAATCCCAGAGCTTTCTGAACCCCACCCCCCCACATAGACTGCAATGTTATTAGCACTTTTAAGACCCAGAAAGGTAGTAAATACATTGTTCAAATAGTCCATGTGACCACAGTGGTTCAACCTTAATGCTAAGAAGAGACTAGAATGTTTTTGTGCACAAAAAACACACAAAAATAACGACTTTATTCTAATTTCTTCTCTTCCTTGTCAGTCTCCGACACTTTTCACTAGGGCTGGGGGAAAAATCGATTCACCTAGCTATCGCAATTTTATTTTTTACGATTCAAAAGTCGATTTTTTTATTCCAGAATCGATATTAATTCAAATTCAATTGCTTCATTTTTGTCCTTGCTTGTAGATGAGGTTGACAGACGTTAGCCATTTTCGTTCCAACGGAGGATGAAATGTGTCGTTATCTATGAGTGTTAAGTGACGTAATATCCCAAGTGGACGCGTGGAAAGAGGCGTGAGACTGAAAGCACTGAAAAGCCCTCGCACTGCTCATATGCT
Source organism: Scardinius erythrophthalmus (assembly GCF_964197995.2). Taxonomy (NCBI): domain Eukaryota; kingdom Metazoa; phylum Chordata; class Actinopteri; order Cypriniformes; family Leuciscidae; genus Scardinius; species Scardinius erythrophthalmus. Next base: position 40,051,983 of record NC_138228.1, read on the forward strand.
GAGAGAGAGATAAGACAATAGAGCTGCACGATAAATTTTTTAAAGACTGTGATCTCCATTCAAACACCCACGCGATCTTTCAATTCGTCTGTCTATTAAACTTTGACAAAATCATATCGCAGCATTCAAAGCTGTGTTGACGCTGCCGCTGACCCGGAGAGAGTTGTCATGAAACAGCTTCACAAACAGTCTTTTCAACCTCATAGTATCAATATTTCTGTGATGCAATAGTTAAAATTATCATAGAAGTACTTGGATAAAAGTTTAAAGTTCAAATATGAACACTGATGTCTACGATAGAAACAGTCCAGTTGGTGCTTAAAATAACGCATTTATCGATAACATTGTTTCGCGACAAGCGACTGTTAAAAAAAGTATTTGTTACTGAATCATTTATTCCAGAGATTGTAGTATTGTATGATGCTTCTGAAATAAAAGTCAGAAAGATGTGATGATTTGTTTTTGTAAATATGACTGTATAAGTGTATGATTGAACTTTTCCCGATGGTCTAGTGTTAAAAAAAATTGCAATATATTGCAATATTGAATCGCAATACTTACAGAATTGCAATTCTTAAAAAAATCGCAATACATATTGTATCGGCACCCAATTATCGTGATAGTATCGAATCGGGAGATAGGTGTATCATCCCAGCCCTATACTGTTCACGTGACGCAGGAGCCTTAGTTTTATGCAAATTCATGATTGAATAATGTCTTGTGTGAAAAGAGTAAGGATTGGGCTTTTGCTGTCTGATGATCAGATTTAAGATGACATAACTGTCTGTGTCTTTCCTGACAACATTCTCAGAGCACTTCATTTCTGTCTATCTGTAGAGAAGGAACCATATTATATAGAACTATGTAGTAGTTATATAGAATACAATATTATCAGAAACTCATCATAATCTGTGTGTATTCATTTTTACCAACAAATAACTATACTTCCACAGATTTGAAAAGGTAGATTTTAAGGGCTAAATTTTTTGCTCATTGAATTCCAACCAGGGAATATTATTTTCAGGCACAATGTTCAAAAAGGTAATATTAGCTAAATAATAAGATAATAGTAAAGACACTATTTTTGACGACACCATAGATGGTGTGAGGTCTAAAAAAGCTAATGTGCCACAGCTACAACATTTATTGTGTTTCTGAGTTTTGTTTACATGTGCTACTTGCTGAAATAACTTGAGTTACGAATTTGGCTTTATAATTTCATGGCACCAATAAACAATGATTTCACCTTTAATTGAATACAACTCACTGTAAAATATTCTTTTATAGTTGCTGATAAAATGTGATATATTAGAAAATCACTAATTAAACTTTGTTTTCCATATGCTGAACTTTGCTTTGGAGCCGTATAATCACATAATCAAAAACAAATGATTCATTAGTAACTCTAAATGAAAAATATGACTCTACCCTAAGGAAATTTGAACCCAGGCTTTTGAATAAAATAAGCCTAATGTTGTGATAATTGCAAAGCTCTTGGGAAACATTGCATGTATTATTCAGTATTTCAGGCAGTCATAGAACAAAGCCATGACATTTCCACAAGGATATGCAGTTTCTTTAGGCGTTAGTGGTTGTTTATAAGTTTTCTGCGACCATCTGAAGCAGTTTGCTTTGTTGGTGGCCAACCAAAATCTTTAACATATTGTAGTTGATATTATAGCAGAAATTAAATGTCCGCTTTCTCAGCCCAACTCAACAATGGTACAAAAAAAGTGCTGTCCATCTATATTCTTGTAGCTCGATTGCCAGAGCAAAGTGATGGTAACCTTAAAGGGCATTTGATTCAATTTGCTAGGGTTTGATTCAAGAACGAATTGTTGAGATGGGAAAAATTGGAAAATCTGTGACATCATTTCCACTTCTCCCCACGGCAATGATGTAACCCTGTCTGTGAAAAGCTTTGCTTGAGAAATATGATACAGCTGATGTGTGAAGACATCTAAAAGTAAAATATCCCTTGTGAGATGAATATTTTTATTGTGTCTCATTTTAAATCAAGCAGTAAATTTGTCAAGTTGTGCTTTAAAATATGAATTATTTAGTATACATAACGTGCAGCCATAGCAAGACATTTAATGCTAAATTGTAATAAATGTAATTTCCACCACATAATGCTATCAAATAGTATACATTGTAGGGGAATTTACAGTTAAAGACCCAAGGACCAAATATTATTAATGAAGACCTGGAGTCAGAAGTGCAGTCAATTGAAGAAAGTTTTACTGAAGAATAATTTGCAGTTTGAAGCAACAGAAGTCAGCTTCAACACTCAGGAAGGAGTTCGTAGACCTCTCATGAATATACGTCATTACTTCAGGTTGAATGATTCTGATTGGCTAAGAAATAGATAAAATTGTCCACACATGGACTGATAGGCAGAAGCATATCTTAATGGATGATACGGCTGACACCCGGACCCTGAGTTAGGTAAGAAGTGATCCTCCTGGGTCACAGAACTGAGTTTCTGGCGCCAACTTGTCGAGAAAAACAGGTCATTCCGTCTCCCAAGGGTGCCAGTTGTTCACCTCACCAATACTGATCTGTACTGATCTGTAACAAAAAAAATGCTAGCACAGATACACAGGATACTTCTTCAAGGGTATCTGTTGGGCGGGACTTGTTTTTGTCCATCTGGAATTGATTGAACCGTTGGATGGTTGCAGTTTGCTATTGCTGTGATGTCATGTGATTGACAGGTTGTCCCGGCCTCATGCTGGTAAACACATCATCAGAGAAGAGATGAAGTTATTTTGATTAAAGATTAGGAAGGCACATTAATTCAAAATAAAAGAGATAAACACTGTGATATTTCATTATTTTTTTTTATTATTATTGTCAATTGTGAATTCATGGTGACTTCAAATAAGGCTTCAAATGTAGTCTCTAAAGTTTTTAATAATTCAACTGTCATTTAAAGCCGTAATGATTTCGGTGCCACTAGCATCGTCAAATGGAATTACCAAAATAACTATTTTCTAACAGGTTTCCTGAAAATTCCCCCATCTGCCATTGTTCAGACAAACAGATAGTCTCGCTCCAAGGGGGGGCGGAGCTTAGTGAAGAGTTAATTAAAAGCAATACAGTCATACTGAACGATTATTATTTGACAAGAAATGTGTATTTATGTGTGTCTTGTTTAATTTGAATATGTCTTCCTCGTTCCCAACTTTGAATATCTGGTATATTTCACTTAACTGAACAAGAAGCACAGGTCCTGAGCTTAAACCTTGTCCTTTTTTTTTCCTTCCTGTTAATGCTCTCTGATCCTCTATTGACCTTCATTTACAGTATGTCCATTTACTGTCTCGGTTCACGTTCTCTCTTCCTGCCTCTCCTTTTCTCTTGATGTGCATCCGTCTCTCTGTTGGTGGGTTCAGCTTCCCTTGGCAGTCTGTCTCTGATCAGCTGAGAAAAGATATGTCCCTCTGGATATCATATTGCATGTTCAAATAAATACACTGTGACATTTGGTTTAGTCATTGCAGTCAGTTATATGTAATTTATGGCTAGTTTCAAAGCCAGATGAGTTTTTATTGAGCCCCCAGGAATCACATAAAAGTTGATATGCTTTGGACAAGACAGATACTGTGTGTATGTGCACATATATGAATGTGTATTTAATAGGAAAGGTATTTACAACATTAAAGTTCATCTCAAAAAAGAAACAGTGTTTTATATAATATTAGGCCTGTTGTGATTATTTTAGATGACTGATTATTGCATATTTAAAATGTCAAAATTATGCGCTCTTCTGGCTCCGTTTGAATACATGTGGCATTTAATTCAAGCACAAATATTATTAATGATATTAATATTAATAATAATATGAATAAATGGACATTGTGAATGTAGTCCAAGACTAAAGTGTTTAAAAGACAACAGTGATGTATAAATCAATGAAATATTACGGAATAAATGTCTTCTTAAGGTGTATGTGTATTAGGCTTCTTTGTAAATTACATTAACATTGTGATTAGTATAAATTTATAGCAATTATTTGTATGACAATAGGAAACATTTCATGACCTTGACAACATTATAGGCTAATACATTCTTTGCACTTTGAGGGCCACATACAGCCTAGTAATTTAGAGCGTGAACTTATACATTATTATTTTTTTATTTTTCAAGGCAAGGCAAGTTTATTTATACAGCACATTTCATACACAATGGCAATTCAAAGTGCTTTACATAGAAGAAATTAAAATAATAAAAAGAAATAAGAATAATTAAAAGAAAATAAAAAGAAAATACAGTACAGTACAAACAGTCGGACGAACAGCGGCACAGTGCTCATTCAGTAAATGCATAGTTAAACAGATGTGTTTTGAGTCTGGATTTGAATGTGACTACTGTAGGAGCACATCTGATCTCTTCTGGAAGCTGGCTCCAGCATAATAGCTAAAAGCGGACTCGCCATGCTTAGAGTGAACCCTTGGTATTTCTAGCTGATATGATCCTAGTGATCTGAGTGATCTGTTGGGTTTATATTCAGTGAGCATATCTGCAATGTATTGAGGTCCTAGGCCATTGAATGATTTATATACCAGTAATAATACTTTAAAATCAATCCTAAATCTAACTGGGAGCCAGTGTAAAGACCTGAGGACTGGTGTGATGTTTTCATATGTTCTGGTTCTGCTCAGTGTTCTGTATGAGCTGCAACTGTCTTATGGTCTTTTTGGGAGTCCATTACAATAATCCACCCTGCTGGTGATGAAAGCATGCACAAGTTTCTTTAAGTCTTTTCTGGAAACAAAGCATCTAATTCTTGCAATATTTTTCAGATGATAGTATGCTAATTTAGTTATTGCTTTGACATGACTACTGAAACTAAGGTCTGACTCTAGTGTCACACCAAGATTCCTGACTTGATTTTTAGTTGTTTGACCCCTAGAGTGAAGGTATGCTTTCACCTTGAGAACTTCATCTTTGTTTCCAAACGCAATGAAGTCATTAAAAAATTAATATCATATAAAACATTCCAAGAAATTTTATTTTATTTTATATTGTTAAGTATTTAGGGGAAACTGTACCAAAAATAAATAATGACAGCATTTCTTTTGTTTGTTATGAGGGGCCGTACAAGCCCAAATCCATTATTCTACTCTCACACACATTTATTCTCTTTTCACATACGTGCATTTCTAATCTCACACTCATACATTCTCCTTTCACATATTTCTAATCTCACACTCATACATTCTCCTTTCACATATTTCTAATCTCACACTCATACATTCTCCTTTCACATATTTCTAATCTCACACTCATACATTCTCCTTTCACATATTTCTAATCTCACACTCATACATTCTCCTTTCACATACATATTTCTACTCTCACACACATACATTCCTTTCACATACATTTCTGCTCTCACACACACATACAGTACATTCTCCTTTCATATATATATTTTATTATATATATATATATATATATATATATATATATATATATATATATATATATATATATATATATATATATATATATTGGTATCCATTACTTCCTCTTTAAGCAGGAAATCACACTCAGACCCGGAAATACATATGCAAGACTTGCTCAGCTCTTCATCACAACTTTACAATGATGCTATTCAAAGTAATCCTGTTTTCTTTTCAAGTACAGTTTTTACTTTTTGGAGTAAGTAGCAATGAACATGAAATCAGACCATTTTTTAATAATGTGCTGGAATGTATTGACCAAATGCAAAGAGAACAGATTATTTTGTACACGATAGGCTGCATTGAGAACTCTGTGATCACATTCAAACCCTATGTGGATGTCTCTCAGTCTCAAGATTTGTTGAGGATTCAAGAAATAGAGCAGCAGTAAATACATTGGAGTCCTTATATGGATGTCTACATTTAGTGCGGACTGCTTATGAATCCAGACAAAGAATCAGGTCTGAGAACAGTTATGTCCTATTGCCTCCACCTGTCATTACTGGACATCAGGCTAGACCTCGATACAGCATTCAGGATAGCAAATTTCTGGGCAGAGCTAAATCGAATAGTGTCATTTCTTTTCAACTTTATGGAGGAGTATGGTGTGTTAGATTCACTTAATGGGCTTCATTTATTTTGTCTTCACTATATTTGCCACAAATTCAAAGAAGTGAGGCTCAATTTCAGAACCAGTGGAATAACCATGGTCTATTAACTCAAGGGGGGCAAACTCCTCTTCAGCTGTGGCAAAGGGGCATGGTCAACGATGCAGGAATGCATAACCCAAGTATGAATGGTATTTATGACACAGACAGTGGATTTGGTATTGATGACAACGTAACACTCTCAGACTTACAGACAAATAATGTTGTTGTTCCATCAATTAACATTACCATCAGTGACACAACAATGCATACACTTGAGTAGACTTTTGATCCATTTGAAGATGATGGAAAACATGGTATCCTTGATGATGTAAATCATTTTGCAACCTTGTGCAATTTCTAGAAGAAAGGCATTCCTAAAATCATATACATGTATAAAAAAGGGAACCAATCCCTCCCCCATCAACAGATTTGTGATTCGACAAACAGACTAACAGCACATTCAACCGAAAAGGTCAACACAAAATATGTATTTACTGTCGATGTGTAGTACACAGAAAAATGAAGAACACATTGCCATGCTTTGTGATAGCTTTAATACAATTATTGTCATAGCTTTATGTTGATAGTTTTAGTTTTCTTCCATTTCATGGATCTTTGCTGTGTATGGGATAAGACCTTTATCAATGTGGTTCTGTGAGCCGAAAGCTCTATGTTTACATTTTACATCCACGTGTCTTTAAATGTTCTTCTTTAAAAAAACAAATGATAAAAACATGTAAAACTATGAAACCATTTTATTAAAGAGTTTGGATACGGAGAAATCAAATTGACTGAACTATTTTTTATTTTAACATTTGATGCCCTTTGTTGAATAGGATGATTAACAACGTCAACATTAATACATCAGTAGAATCAGCAGGACAACAGGAGATATGTATTGCACATACATTGACCCACATAGAAAAAAAAATTAAGCAGTGTATGACAAGTTTAAATCTTGATTAAAACAAACTCAAGACTTGTTTACTATATCTGGCAATTCAGAGGGGTCTAAACCACTTGTACATTTTATAAGTCTTAAAATCTTTCTGTTATGACAGAGATACATCTTTATTAAAGATTGTTGGTGAATTTTGAGAATTATTAAATTGATCAGAAGAAAGCTTTTCTCCAAAGGCATCCCTTATGTGTTCAGCGACAGTCCTCTGGTCCCAGGATTTCTGGATGTCCTTGTTCATGCAACTGTTGCTTTGTGCGATGCTTGACAACGACACTGCTTGATGGCGTTTGAAGAAGGATGACATCTTTGTTGAAAGTAGCGTGAAAGTGTGTATTATATTTGATATTTATTCATCCACAATTTAAATCTGTACTCATCAAACCATAAAACATGACAACATTTATGATAATGTATTTTTATATTCATACCACAGCTATTTAAAAAAAAGTTGGCAATCATTCATTTTAATTCCCTTAAACACTTCCCTAAAACTGGTGACAGGGAGTACATCAAATCACTCCATACATTTAAATTTAAATTAACAAGCTGATGGAAGACACATAATTAGAAAACGAATGTTGTCCTACAATGAACTACAATAACACCTTTTTTTTAAAAAAAATAATGATTTAAATCAATTGCACTGCTGAACAATAATAACTAATTTCTATTTCTCCCCATATTTTATTTATGACAATTGTATGATTGGTTTATGTACTACAAACACTTGTGCATTATTTCATAATGGATTTTTTACAATGTAAAAAATATACATCAGAATAAGGCAGAAAGAAGGCGTATAATTTCTTTATAAAATGATATATATCCAGTCTTTGATTCTGATTGGTCAATAGCTGTGATTTATTCACTATAAAACATGGCTATGACCGCTTCACCCAACGGTTCAATGTATCACTCAAGCGGCAACCTCCCTGGGTGCTTCTCAATATCCCTCCTCGTCTCCTCTCTCCTCCGTCCTCCATCCTATGACCCGGAAACCGATCGAGCTCAGCCATCTTGAAGGACATCTCAATTCTCTAATTGCACCGCGAGGAGTCGAGGATCGAGGAGTTAGGAGGCTTCCTGAGGAGTCATGAGCGAGGATACACAGGTGTATCCTATGCGGAAGAGTTTGAACGACTTAAACGTGACGCACGTCTAAATTCTCCTCCCCCTTCACATCGGTCACAATCATTTTAATGTATACTTTACCTTTGCAGTTTATAAACCACACATCTCACATATTTCAACAGGGTATCTTGCTTTATTATTATTTATTATGAATTTCTTAAATAAACAAACTCCAACAACATAAGGGCAGATCCTTTGAGCGCTGCTGATGACGCAATGAAGTGACGCTCGAGTGATCAAGGATTCCAATGTATAAAAAAAAGTTACATTCGATTCCTCCGTCCTCACGTCTTTTCCTTGCAGCCTTCCCTCGCATCCTACAGGGGGCGGAGCTGAGACGCGAGGAAAGGAAGCGAGGAAAGGAAACAAGGATGCACAAATAAGAAATGAGAAGCACCCTAGGGCTGCGTTCCAGTCCAAAATTGTCATGCCCTTCACTTGCTAACTTCCCTTCGTCTCGTTCACTCGGATGTACGTCATTGCGAGTGCCCACTACTGGCGGAAACTGCAATGGGCTGAACTGGAACGTCCTAAGCCCTGATCACTTGGAATCAGCTGTGGAGTTGATTTATTATTTACATTTTTTTCCCTTTAAGAATTTGTTTAATGCAGCATCCAAATGTTTATAGGTGTGTTTGGGTTGTTTTAAATTTAAAAAAAAATTATAATTAATATATCATAGAGTTGTTTGTGTGGTGGTGATTAGACGAGATATGCGGTGACGTCACAATCGTGTTGCATTGTGGGACATATAGGTGCCTGAAGTGTACATTTGAAGCAGACTCGCTCCCTCGGTCAAAATCGAGGGAACGAGGGTCTGTCCATATAAACTTCCCTCGTCCACTTCACGAAGTGGAACGCACTTCAAAATGGCGGCAGGGATTCCCCCGAGGGGAAGTGCTTAGGGAAGTTCGCAAGTGCGTGTCTAAAAGTGGACTGGAACGCAGCACAAGTCTCTTTCTTGAAACCAATACGGAAGTGAATTAAACGGCAATTCATCGGCTGGCCGCTTGAGGCTGGGTGCAGAAGTGAGTCAAATCCGGATCTCCCCCATGTTAAAATACCGAACTTTACAGCAGAAAAAAAAACACGTTTACAGCCTGGTGCAAAAAGTGGCTTTGGTCTATACAGCTTATTTTTCCCTTCATGACAACTGTGTGAGGGTGGTGAATTTTTTTTATAACTCATCTGTTTACATTATATTAAGCCTTAAAGTTCTGCAAAATTAAGGGTGTCCACTTTTGAGTGACAGGGGGATTCCCGCTGCTGTGGTCATTAGTCATCATTAGCCGTTTGTCTGCTGTCTGTTAGCCGTCACGTTACCTCAGCTCATTGTCTGACTGTAAAAATAAATAAATTCGGGAGTGACGCGCTACCAAGATGGCGGCGGTCGGCCACGCCCACTTTAGGCTTCAAAAGAAGAAACCTACGGGTGACGTCACAGACAATACGTCCATTTTTTTTTACAGTCTATGGTCTGTATGTCTCTGTGTGTGTGTGTGTGTGTGTGTGTGTGTGTGTGTGTGTGTGTCTGTATGTCTGATATTCGCATATTTCTCGAACCGTTAGTCCGATGGATTTCAAACTCGACAGGTGTCTTGCTACGGGCACGAGTAAGTGCAGTGCCAAGTTTGACGTTGTTTGGATGAGAAATGCAATATCGTTAAATATATCGGTAAAAGAAGCACTTAGAAGGTTGTGGTTTAAAAATAACATTCTGACATAAACACTCTTGTCAGCTACACTGTTTACTTATGAATATTATAGTTTGGTTCCAAAACGTGATAATCCATTTTGATTAATTTGAGTAAAAAATTTGTTTTCTTTACCAAGAAAGTGGCAAGATGAAAACCACTATTTTCTGTATCAAACTTTCACATAGCATCTTTAGGTAATAATAACATAAAAAATTCAAATCTAGATTTTGATTTTCAAAGATTTATTATAAAACCGGATTATTTTTTCCCAAAAATGCAATAAATTCATGACACTTTTTTTTCAAAATGCAGTTAATCCATTGAATCAATATAAAAGTTATTTTTCATATTGAAACTGTTGAAAATACACAACAAAGTAAGTTGATCCACATATGACAGCCTCTGAACTCGGTCAATACTAATCTTATATACAGGCACGTACTGGACTAAACATACATTCAATCAGCCATCGCTAAGAAATACCTCCTGAACTTTTTTGACGGCGATCAGCTGTAAAATGGCTTGGTCCTGCTCGTTTTTTGTTGACTTTGAGTACAAGAATTGAAGGTTTTTTAAAAGATCCCCTGGGGTTAACGTGTCAGCGTGACAGAAGTTTGTTGCTGTCGTGTGAGAACAAGCAAACTTACAGTCGGCATTTTTCCTCCTCCCACGTGCCTCATCTTCTTAATCTCCTCACGTAAATGATTAGATTTCGATGGCTTACGTTTCTTCCCTATGGCAGAAACCACCACAGGTTCATCAATGCCGTCAAATGTATTAATTTGTTTGTTTGTTTGTTGATCAAAAAGTACAAAGTAGCCTAGATAAGGAAAACTAGGATGCCGGGTGTATTCAAAGCGCCGCCGTTACTGTTTCCAATGTGTGGAATGGTCCACTGTGATTGGTTGAGCGGATTTATCGCATTCTGCAGAGAAAGGAGACTGGCGTTTGTAGCGTTTTGGAAATAAAGGGAGAAAACATGACAGATTAACATGGCGGATATCGCATGCTCGGCAGGAGCATGGCGAACTTGACAGTGCTTGAACGTCATCCCTGGTTAAACCTAACAGAGATGAAGGATGCGGATTGGGCAGCTTTTCTCGACTTTTCTTCGTCGAGAGCTTTTCTCCCCCTGCACATAAGCACTGTTCCTAAAGTGTCACAAGCACAAAGCAGCTGGGCTGCCGGGTCCCTTTCACAAAGCGGCCCCTCCCCAGACATCATTCAACCCCTAGCTATGTGGGCCAAGGTCTGGGAGGCCATCCCCGGTATATCAGAATGGGTTTTGAATATAATAAAACGAGGCTACTCTTATATGCTATCCAGAGACAAAGTTCCCCCAGGGGAATGGTCGCTTCACCCGAGAGTGGTTCAGCTAATGTAAAGCATCTTCGGCGAGGCAGAGGTCGACCTCTTCACCTCAGAAGACAACGCTCACTGCCAAACATTTTTTTCCAAGGACAGGGATGCGCTTGCTCACAATTGGCCGAGCCGCCCGCTGTATCCATAGATCGGATCAGGGAGAGCAAGTGCGCTGTGCTCTTGATAGCCCCTCTCTGGAAGAACCAGCTATGGTTCTCCGAGTTGACTCAGCTGCTAGAAACAGTCCCATGGCCGATTTCGCTGTCGAGAGACCTCCTCTCGCAGGCGAACGGAAGGATCTGGCATCCCCGTACTGACTTGTGGGCCCTCTATGTATAGCCCCTCAACGGATACCCAGGGACCTCCCAGAAGGAGTGCTGAAAACTATCACTGAAGCTAGAGCGCCCTCGACCAGGCAGCTTTACGCTTTGAAATGGTCAGTATGGTCAATAGCGCGCATGAGCCACCTCGCCATAGGTTCGTGCAGTTGCCGCAGCACAGCCAATGACCGCTCTAGGCGTTCAGCTAGGTGTCTGCTGTGCAGCTGCACTGCGTGTTAAAAATTTGGCTTCAATATTCTCAAGAAAAGTTTTTACCTTAGCGTAAGCTTACGCAATACCAAAGTCCTTTTAGGCAAGTCGTGCCACTCGGCCGCCATCTTGGCAACGCCTCCGGGCAGCTATTTCGGACTAACAAGACCAGGCTCCTATCTAAATGAATGGGCAGAGAGTCAGAACTGCACTTTCACTGGTCACTGGGACATAAAAACGGCATGTATAGAAACAGCAGTAAAATATGATAAAAATCGCTGAAAAAGTTTGATGACTTTGCCCCAAAATAAGGTTTAAAACGCCTTTTTCCCCACAGGTTATACTTTTACTACGCATGCACAAGGGTTCACGACACCAACTTCATTTACGTCTCTATCCAGAATGCCGGTGTTGTGCATATTCAATGTCAATATTGTTCTCCTTTATTTAAATATAAGCAGGTTTGCACTTTATCATTAATAACAATGTATTGTATAGATCAGTAGTTTTAACTATTCATTAAAATGAATCGGTTCAAATGAATCATTAGTTCGCGAATTGGACGTGTCATACGGTTGTGTGATTATCCCAGCAGTTAGGACATGGACATCCGCAAGGTTAGTGTCAACACAGAAAACATTACATCACTGGATAGACTTTTTCGTTTATTTAGAGTAATTTTATGTCAGCTGAATGTGCGGAACGCATTTCAGAGAAGATAAGGCAATGTATTTTAGCACAATTCACACCCAGCGGTAATTCAGGGGAAAAAAAATCTCCTAATGCTCCAACATGAAACTTTGGTCTTCCGACCTTTCACCATCATGTCGTTTTATTTTGATTAATATGCGTGCGGGAGAGAGAGCAAGACAGCTTAATTTGGAGACGGTGAAGTCATATTTACACTTTCGCCTGGCTTCGGAAAGAGAGAGAGAGGGTGCGCGCGCGCGACCGGGGCTCTCCCATAGACAGTAAAAGAAATGGACACAGCGACCCCATTGGGACTCAATTGAGACAAGTGAAGCCCATTTTTAGCGATTTCTTAGCACTTCCTTTCCTGACGCGCAGACTCAAACCGAGCAAAGCGTTACACGGACCACGTGAGCAACCCGTCTGTCTTCTAGTAGCTGCGCCAAGAGAAATCTGAATCATTCCCTTCCGAATCTTGCAGAGACGGAGAGTGTAAGTAGGAATTGTCCATGAGCATGGAGCAGGATCAACTTTTGCTAGGTATTCTGATTAATTATATTATCATTTTGCCCCTACGTCCCCCCGATTGCCAGCGAGCTTCTCCTCCTGTCCATACGGTAATCTCTCTAATGTGCGACAAAGAGTCGCTTGGTTATGACGCAATCGTTAGCCTACTTTTACAAAAACTGCTTCTACGGGGCCATAACATAAGCTACAAGGTAATGGAGCATTTTATACATTGTCGTGTTTCTTTAGAAATAAAAAATGGACAAATGGAGTCTTCAAACGCCTCAGATGTAAAGTTATTCGCTGTCAAAGTGACGCCAAAATGAATGGAAGTCAATGGGATTGCTAACGCAAGTGAAGTTCCGCTCAAGATGGCGGCACCCGGCCGACTTCAACTTCCGGTCGACTTCCTTCCCGCTTGGGCTCTCCCTCTCTGCTTGTCCTGACTCCTTTCCATATGGTTCTTTCTTTCAGTTAAATATGTGCCCTGTCACTGATCTCGCACACACAACTCGCTGTCCCCAAATCGTCTCCGCTGTCGCAAAACCTCAACTGTGCGCGTGCGTCAATGGAACCAGACGATAGGTTTAAATGTTTCGCGGCTTGACTGTTAAAAGCAGATGATTGGCTTTCCAGCGGGAGGGGCGGGACATGTTCATACAACCGCCATCTTTGCCGTTACGGGTTTTCCCTGTATAGTTCTATTGAGGATTGAGGAAGTGGCATGTCTCTTATATAAATTGTCTCTGGCAATACTCGTTCCCTTCTCTTAGGGAACCGAGGTTACGTTAGTAACCGAGACGATTACGTGCGGATGAGCCTGTCCCTGTCAAGGGACGAGGCCAAAGATGTAACCGTTTCAGGAGATGATAAAATATTTCTTAAAACTCAAATAGCTAGCTGAAGTGCACCTGCGGTTGCCTCATCTACCTCAGCCATGCTGATCAGGACCTGTCCTGGAGTGACCCCGATCGCGCCAGACCTGACTTCCGTTTCCATTATACGCCTTCCGTTTCCACTATACTCTCTCACACACATACATACATTATTCTCTTACATACACATATTTTTTCAGACATACATACATTTTCTTCTTACATACATTTATTCTTTATACTTTGAATACATTTGCATAAGAGGAAAATGTATAAATGTATGCATAAAAATATATACGAGTACAAAATGTTGGCTGTGAATGTGCGTTAAAAATATATGAATATAAGAGTAAAATGTAAGACGGTGTGCGTTATAAAATATGGCAACATGAGAGCAAAAATATAAGTAGAAAGGAGAATGTAAGTGTGTGTGTGTGTGGGGGGGGGGTGTAAAAATGTATGTATGTGAAAGGAGAATGTATGAGTGTGAGAGTAGAACTGTATGTATGTGAAAGGAGAATGTATGAGTGTGAGAGTAGAAGAATGAATTTTGGCTTGTTTGGCTCTTCATAGTATGTCAATCCAAATGTATATTTGTATCTATAATCCATTTTTCTTTATCTGTCCAGCTGATTGCAGCCATCGTGTTCCTGAGTTTTGGTATAATTTCCAGCTTCTTGTGTCTTTTGGTTGATGGCGTTTTCATCCTACTCAACATTGTGAGTACATTAACCATTCATAATTTTGCATAAAAACCACCTTAGCAACTGCCTAGCAGCCATTCAACATTAGCGGTGCTATAGCAACCAAAGGGTATTATACTGGAGATCTGCATTCTTGTGTCTGCACAATCATAAAATGTTCAGTCCAGAAGCCAGTTGCATGAATATAGCCAATATGATAAGACTGTGTCTTAAAAACTAGTCTGACTATCTAGCAGTTAATAAAAGTAATCAGTCTTAAGGCCCGTTCACACCAAGGACGATAACTATAAAGATAACGATAAAGATATAATTCTAAAAATCGTTCTCCATATTAAAGAATAACAGAGTTCACACCACAACTATAACGATAAAGATATGAGGAACGATATCGTTGGGATCACTTTCAGAACAATTTTTTTCCAGCAGTCAAACGATAAAACACTGACAGTCAATCAGAATCCATTCTAATTTAAAGGTCTCGCGCATTTAAAATGGGGCGGGCGCGCGCGTGCTTAGAATAAAAAGACCATTATCGGTCGTTGGTGTGGACGCATATATAGTTATCTTTATCGTTATCTTTATAGTTATCGTGCTTGATGTGAACGGGCCTTTAGGCTACTTTTTGGATTCAATTTAGACTAATCTACCTTTTATGTAACTGACTTTAAATACAGTTTATGCAACCAGTCACAGATTTCAGTGTCAAAATACATTCAAGGGCTTAACTTGGAAGGATGAGGAAGTCACTGAATACTGGCGCTCTTTAGTACTTGTGTAAAAATTCAGAGGACAGATCATCTGTCTTAGCAGCATGGATGCGGCCCATAAAGAGAAGAGAAGATGGGATTCGAAAGGATAAGGTGTGGTGAGAAGAAAATCCCACTGTGAGCTTCTTCAAACAAAAGGCATTCTACTGTTACTTGTCACTCCAAAAAGGGAATTGTATTAAAAAAAGTTAGTTAAAACAGTTTCAAAGGAAAAAGACAAACTGTAGACATTTCTTACACTCTGTCAACAGGATATGCGTCCAATGAGGGCAGGAAGATGTCAGTTCTACACCAGTGGAAATAGTTACATCTATGAGAACTACTACGCTACAGTGAGTCAAATCCTCTAGCTTTACTTTAAGTTCTGTAAAATAAGTGTGGTTCATCATTTTATTGAATGTGCACTTGTAGTATTCTGCCAATCTTAAAAAAAAAATGTTTTAAACTACTAAATAAAAGGTTACTTATATGTATTTAAAGAGAGTACACCATGACTAAGTAATTAAGTAAAGATAACTCTTTCCCCTCCATTGACGGAACTTTCCGGCAATCCATGTTTTCATTGTTATACGGTAGGGGTGCTATTACTCAACTTCTAAAATAGTACAGAATCTCCTGATCAAAACACAGGCAAAGAATAAGCAGAAACAAGTTATAGAACCATATGCACATATAAAATAACACAATTATCAAACATTAAACAGCAAATAAATCACAACTGCCTAATGTTACCGAATGAGATGTCAAAACAGGACAAGCTATATAGTCCATGAGCCAGGGGGGTTGATCGGTATCAATGGGGGGCAAATGCTATCATTGTTTTTTGGCAAGGTATACACCCCTAGTATTAGAAAAATCACGATAGCAGTGCAGCGGTGGTAGCGAAATCACTTTTTTCAGCTTATGTAGTTACTAACCCCCTAAGATAAATTCCGTTTTTGAAATCTGGTGTATATCTGGTTTAGGCTCATGCTAGGGATATTGTCAATATTCTATAATATGGTGATTGGTATCGTTGGAAAGGGGACCTTTTAGGCTTTCATTTAAGCCCAGTACTGAATCTGTCTGCCAAACACAGAGGTCACAAGACTTCTTTAAACCAGAAATAACACACATTTTTTCACAATTTCCGCCTAAACTGTATGCTTTCTTTTATCCCTGTGGCATGAAAGAACACCATGGACACAAAACTCAACAACTTCAATACTCAAGGCACTCTGATGACTCAGAAAATGTATAATATACCCATACTATTTATTTGTGAGAGCCTTAAATTAGACTTGTGCAGCCAGCACAAGTCTTCAAAATAGAATAGAGCCAATAGACTGGACAAATAGACTGGACAAATTTTTTTTTTTTTTTTTTTTTTGTGAAAAGATTGTTGGTTCAGTTGACTGGTTATAACAACACTACCAACTATGCCATCTTCAATCAACTTCCATTGAGTTCCAGGGGTATTAAATGTAAGTACAAAATACTTTTTCTCTTGTGCTTGTGAATTGGTGGGGAATAGTAGCAGTAGCTAATGTAAGCTTGGCGTTTTTAGCAGGCTAGCTATCTAGCAGGCTAGCTAGCTTGCAGGTTAAACTGGCTGTCATAGATTAATCATAGACTGGCATAGATCAATCTATGAAACAGTGTAACAGTAACTGCTACAGTGCAGTCAGGGCTCTCAAGTGTCACATGACAGTCACTCATTTCGGTCTTTTGTCACGCCCTCTCGCCACACATTGTATTTCTCACGTGGAAAAACTATTTATAATATATTTAATATGCCGCAGCACCCAAAATGTCTCTGGCCGCGCCAGTCTCATTATGGAAACGGCAGGAATCAATCGCTGTAAAAATCTATTATTGTCTATCCATTATAAAAGTGCATCTATCCATAATAAAAGTGGATATATCCATTATAAAAGTGCATATATCCATAATAAAAGTGGATATATCCATCATAAAAGTGCATCTATCCATCATAAAAGTCCATCTATCCATCATAAAAGTCCATCTATCCATCATAAAAGTCCATCTATCCATTATAAAAGTCCATCTATCCATCATAAAAGTCCATCTATCCATCATAAAAGTGCATCTATCCATTATAAAAGTGCATCTATCCATCATAAAAGTCCATCTATCCATTATAAAAGTGCATCTATCCATTATAAAAGTGCATCTATCCATCATAAAAGTCCATCTATCCATTATAAAAGTGCATCTATCCATCATAAAAGTCCATCTATCCATTATAAAAGTCCATCTATCCATTATAAAAGTGCATCTATCCATTATTAAAGTGCATCTATCCATTATAAAAGTGCATCTATCCATTATAAAAGTGCATCTATCCATCATAAAAGTCCATCTATCCATTATAAAAGTGCATCTATCCATCATAAAAGTGTCACGGTTCATAAATCCTATGTCTCTTCCTTGTCTCGTGTTTCTGTTGTTGTGTGCTGATTGTGTGGGTGTGTCAGCTGATTATTCACTCATCGGCAATCAAGTTCATCACTCCCGTCACCAGCTGCAGCTCATCTCAGCGCATATATAAATACTCACTCAATTCTCATTTCCTCTGTCAGATCGTTCTATGTGGTTCCCAGTGTGTGGTTCGTCTTGTTCCAGTTCCAGTGTCTCGTCGTTGCCTGTTCTTGTTCCTGTGGATGTTTCACTCTGGACTTGTCACCGTCATCACCACTCTTCACCACAGCACTCATCTGACCATCAAAGTCCCTGCGCCGCTATCCTGTTCCACCCTGGATTACTGTGTTCTCACTGATTGTCAAATAAAGAGTGTTTTGAGCTACTTGCGATTCCTTCCGTCCTTCTATCATGACAGAACGATCTGACCGTTCAATGGAAGCAGCGAGTAGCTCCACCAGATCGCTGGAGGAATTCGTCAACAGCAGCATACTTCGAATGGATTCCCAGGAGAAGAACCTCAGCGATACAGCTCGCGCTGTCCAGGCTCTAGTGGCGCAGGTGTCCGGGCTCACCCAACAGCTTCAACATCTGCGAGGTCCCGCTGCGCCCCCCACACCGCCGGTTCCCCCACCACCACCAGAGAACCCTTCCCAGTCGGAGCCCCGCCTACCAGTTCCTGAGTCATATGCAGGTGAACCAAACTTCTGTCGAGCTTTCTTAACACGATGCTCCATGCACTTTTCTCTTCAGCCCAGGACATTCAACAATGAGCAAACCAAGGTCGCTTTTGTCTTGACGCTGCTGACTGGGAAGGCGGCACTCTGGGGGACAGCGGTGTGGGAGAATCAAGACCCATGCTGTGCCTCGTTCCTGGAGCTCTCCGCCGAAATGAAACGGGTCTTCGACCGGTCCGTCGCGGGACGAGAGGCAGCAAGGATGCTGGCCGATTTGCAACAGGGAGAGAGATCTGTTTCGGACTACTCCATCGAGTTTCGTACTCTAGCGGCGGAGAGCCAATGGAACGAGGAGGCGCAGTGGGATATGTTCCTGCATGGGTTGGCTGACCGCGTCCAGAAGGAGATTTACGCCATGGACCTTCCCACCTCACTCAACGGCCTGATCGCGTTGGCGTTAAGAGTAGACGCACGGTTATCACGAATGACTCGTCGCACTATGCCCAGTCGTCCCACAGGAGGGTTCGAGGGCCAACGTTTTGGAGGCGGGGACGCGGTCAGCCCTGTCTGCGATCACGAGCCCATGCAGGTGGGTCGAGCCCGGCTTTCCCGGGAGGAGAAGGAAAGGCGGAGATCCCAGGGCCTCTGCATGTACTGTGGAGGCGCGGGCCATTTCGCCTATAACTGCCCGTTAAAAGGCCCAGCCCGATAGTAAGTATGAGGCTACTATCGGGTGGGATCTCCGCCAAGAAGTCCTCATCCACATCGACTCTCCTTCCGGTAAGACTGAGATGGTCAAATCACCTTCACGATTGTCAAGCACTGTTGGATTCTGGGGCAGAAGGTAATTTCATGGACCGTTCATTTGCACACAAACTCCAAGTTCCCCTCAGACCCCTCACTCACAAGATTTCTGTACACACTCTCAACGGCCAGGAACTCCCCACCATCTCATTCATCACCGAAGACATCACTCTCATCACATCAGGAAACCACACAGAAACTACCTCATTTTACATTCTGGACACTCCCCTCGCACCCATCGTCCTTGGTCACCCCTGGCTCACCCGTCACAACCCCAAAGTGGACTGGCTATCCAATTCTGTGTCTGCGTGGAGCAGTTTTTGTCATGAGTCTTGTCTTGTGTCTGCTTGTCCGTCTGTTTCTGTCCCTGTGTTTCAGGAGGAGGCAGTGGATTTATCTAACGTGCCCACGGAGTACCTGGACCTGAAGGAAGTGTTCAGTAAGTCTCGGGCTGCTTCTCTTCCCCCGCATCGTCCCTATGACTGTGCTATAGAGTTACTGCCAGGTACGTCTCCGCCTAAGGGCAAGTTGTATTCACTCTCTGTCCCAGAGAGGCAGGCCATGGAGAAATATATTTCTGATTCTTTAGCAACTGGGTTCATCCGTCCTTCCTCTTCTCCAGCGGGGGCGGGGTTCTTTTTTGTGGGGAAGAAGGACGGGTCCCTGCGACCTTGTATTGACTACCGGGGGCTGAACAGCATCACGGTAAAGAATACTTATCCTTTGCCGTTGATGTCTTCAGCCTTCGAGAGGTTGCAGGGAGCGTCCATTTTCACAAAATTGGATTTACGGAATGCTTATCATTTGGTCCGCATCAGGGAGGGGGATGAATGGAAAACTGCTTTTAACACCCCCAGGGGGCACTTTGAATACTTGGTCATGCCCTTCGGGCTGTCCAACTCCCCAGCGGTTTTCCAAGCACTTGTCAACGACGTGTTGCGAGACATGGTCGATCAGTTCATATATGTCTACCTGGATGACATATTGATTTTTTCTTCGTCTCTCCAGGAACATGTGCAACACGTCCGACAAGTGCTCCAGAGATTGCTAGAGAATGGGCTTTTTGTCAAGGCGGAGAAATGCGATTTTCATGCACAGTCTGTTCCTTTTTTAGGTTACATCGTGTCGGTTGAGGGAATGCGCATGGATCCTGAGAAGATCAAGGCTGTGGTAGAATGGCCAAGTCCAGATTCCCGTAAGGCCCTACAGAGGTTTCTGGGATTCGCCAATTTCTACCGGCGTTTCATTCGCAACTTCAGCCAACTAGCCGCACCTCTGACCGCCTTGACCTCCCCCAGAACGACGTTCAGGTGGTCAGACGCAGCCGAGGCTGCGTTTGCCAAACTTAAGGGTTGCTTCGTTTCAGCCCCCATCCTGATAACCCCTGATCCTTCACGTCAGTTCATGGTGGAGGTCGATGCGTCAGAGGTGGGGGTAGGTGCAGTGTTATCCCACTTCTCCTTCAGACGATAAGATGCATCCTTGCGCGTTTTTGTCTCATCGTTTGTCCCCTGCGGAGCGTAATTATGACATTGGCAACAGAGAGTTGTTGGCAGTCAAATTAGCATTGGAGGAATGGCGCCACTGGTTAGAAGGGTCGGGGGTACCTTTTATCGTCTGGACCGATCACAAGAACTTGGAATATATTCGGACGGCTAAAAGATTAAACTCCAGGCAGGCTCGGTGGGCTCTTTTTTTCGGTCGTTTTGATTTTACTCTCTCGTACCGCCCGGGTTCCAAGAACATCAAACCCGATTCTTTATCACGTATTTTTGACCGTTCCGAACGCCCGTCTACTCCCGAGTGCATTTTACCAGAGTCTCTATTCGTCTCTACACTCATATGGGAGGTCGAATCGAAGGTCAAGAAGGCCTTAGAAGGGGTAACGCCTCCGACTCGTTGTCCATCGAATCGTTTGTTTGTGCCTGAGAGTTTACGGTCCAGCGTTATTCAGTGGGGACATTGTTCCAATGTGGCTTGCCATCCAGGAGTAAATCGTACTAAATTTTTGGTCAAGCAACGATTCTGGTGGCCTCTCATGGCTCGTGACGTTCACAATTTTGTTCTGGCTTGCTCAGTTTGTGCCACGGGTAAGACTTCCAATCGTTCCCCAGATGGGTTACTCCAACCGCTGCCGGTGCCTTCGAGACCCTGGTCCCATATCGCTCTAGATTTTGTCACCGCCCTCCCACCCTCCCAGGGTCACACGGTAGTTTTGACCGTGGTGGACCGGTTCTCGAAGGCGGCCCATTTCATACCCTTGCCCAAATTACCCTCAGCCAAGGAGACAGCGTTGATTGTCGTTAATCACGTCTTTCGGTTACATGGCCTCCCGATAGACGTGGTTTCTGACAGGGGACCCCAATTTGTGTCCAAATTTTGGCGAGAGTTTTGTAAGTGCCTGGGTGCGACTGTCAGTCTGTCCTCTGGGTTTCATCCCCAGAGCAATGGTCAAACTGAGCGAGCCAACCAGGATTTGGAGAGAACGTTGCGATGTTTAGTGTCCAAGAATCCTTCCTCTTGGAGCCAACAATTGTCTATGGTGGAGTACGCCCACAACACGTTGCCAGTGTCATCCACGGGCCTATCACCGTTTGAGTGTAGTTTAGGGTACCAGCCACCTATTTTTCCTAGTCTGGAATCCGAAGTCGCGGTTCCCTCCGCCCACGCCTTCGTCCAGAGGTGTCGCCGCACTTGGACTAGAGCCCGTGAGACTCTACTCCAAGTGGGGGCGCGCACTAAGGCCAAAGCCGATCGCCACCGGCGGAAGCCTCCCGTGTACGTCGTCGGTTCTAAAGTGTGGCTTTCTACCAAGGACATTCCTCTCCGCTCTGTTTCTAATAAGCTTGCTCCTAAATTTATTGGCCCATTCTCTGTCACTAAAATCATTAGTCCGGTGACAGTCCGTCTCAATCTTCCTCCAGTGTACAGGAGGATTCATCCCGTCTTTCACGTATCCAAAATCAAGCCCGTGTTTTTTGCTCGCATTAATCCGCCAGTCCCGGTTCCCCCCCCGCCGCGACTCGTAGATGGGGAACCAACTTATTCGGTCAGTCGTGTTCTGGACTCAAGGCGGAGGGGACGCGGATTTCAGTACTTGGTGGACTGGGAAGGTTACGGTCCGGAGGAGAGGAGTTGGGTACCGGCCAGAGACATCCTGGATCACTCTCTTATCGATGATTACAATCGGCAGGTAAGGGAGCCTGGGAACGCCAGGAGGCGTTCCTAGGGGAGGGGGTACTGTCACGGTTCATAAATCCTATGTCTCTTCCTTGTCTCGTGTTTCTGTTGTTGTGTGCTGATTGTGTGGGTGTGTCAGCTGATTATTCACTCATCGGCAATCAAGTTCATCACTCCCGTCACCAGCTGCAGCTCATCTCAGCACATATATAAATACTCACTCAATTCTCATTTCCTCTGTCAGATCGTTCTATGTGGTTCCCAGTGTGTGGTTCGTCTTGTTCCAGTTCCAGTGTCTCGTCGTTGCCTGTTCTTGTTCCTGTGGATGTTTCACTCTGGACTTGTCACCGTCATCACCACTCTTCACCACAGCACTCATCTGACCATCAAAGTCCCTGCGCCGCTATCCTGTTCCACCCTGGATTACTGTGTTCTCACTGATTGTCAAATAAAGAGTGTTTTGAGCTACTTGCGATTGCTTCCGTCCTTCTATCATGACAAAAAGTCCATCTATCCATTATAAAAGTCCATATATCCATTATAAAAGTGCATCTATCCATTATAAAAGTGCATCTATCCATTATAAAAGTGCATCTATCCATCATAAAATTCCATCTATCCATCATTAAAGTCCATCTATCCATTATAAAAGTCCATCTATCCATCATAAAAGTGCATCTATCCATTATAAAAGTGCATCTATCCATCATAAAAGTCCATCTATCCATCATAAAAGTCCATCTATCCATTATAAAAGTCCATCTATCCATTATAAAAGTCCATCTATCCATCATAAAAGTCCATCTATCCATCATAAAAGTCCATCTATCCATTATAAAAGTCCATCTATCCATTATAAAAGTGCATCTATCCATCATAAAAGTCCATCTATCCATTATAAAAGTGCATCTATCCATCATAAAAGTCCATCTATCCATCATAAAAGTCCATCTATCCATTATAAAAGTGCATCTATCCATTATAAAAGTGCATCTATCCATTATAAAAGTCCATCTATCCATCATAAAAGTCCATTTATCCATTATAAAAGTGCATCTATCCATTATAAAAGTGCATCTATCCATCATAAAAGTCCATTTATCCATTATAAAAGTGCATCTATCCATTATAAAAGTGCATCTATCCATCATAAAAGTCCATTTATCCATTATAAAAGTCCATCTATCCATCATAAAAGTCCATTTATCCATTATAAAAGTGCATCTATCCATTATAAAAGTCCATCTATCCATTATAAAAGTCCATCTATCCATCATAAAAGTGCATCTATCCATTATAAAAGTGCATCTATCCATCATAAAAGTCCATCTATCCATCATAAAAGTCCATCTATCCATTATAAAAGTGCATCTATCCATTATAAAAGTGCATCTATCCATTATAAAAGTCCATCTATCCATCATAAAAGTCCATTTATCCATTATAAAAGTGCATCTATCCATTATAAAAGTGCATCTATCCATTATAAAAGTGCATCTATCCATCATAAAAGTCAATCTATCCATCATAAAAGTCCATCTATCCATTATAAAAGTGCATCTATCCATTATAAAAGTGCATCTATCCATCATAAAAGTCAATCTATCCATCATAAAAGTCCATCTATCCATTATAAAAGTCCATCTATCCATCATAAGTCTATCTATCCATTATAAAAGTGCATCTATCCATTATAAAAGTGCATCTATCCATTATAAAAGTACATCTATCCATCATAAAAGTGCATCTCTTCATCATAATAGTGCATGTCTTCATGTTCATTTTATGAAGTATACTTAAGTAATTTGCAAGTATATTTTTTTAAGTATACTTTATGTAGTAAGTATACTAATATCAATGTGTACTTGTAGTAAACTTGTGTACTATTTCAATACTGATTGGGACTAAATTGGCCCACTTTTAGTATTTTTAGTATTTGTAAGAGTAGTAAACTAAGTACACAACTAGGTTTCTCATTTGTAATGCATCTGTACTACAAGTTACTTATAAGTATACTAGTAGTTTACTATTTTAATACAAGTAGTAAAAATTTTTGTTTATGAAAGTATACACTGAAGTGTACTCTCAGTAAACTACTATTTCGTAGTTTATACTGCAAGTATACTTGTAAGTTTTCTAACATTATACTTATAGTTTACTATTATATGTTATTTTTGCACTTGAAAAATACCTTTAACTGTACTTTAATTTTTTAAATATTTTATTAGCTTCATGCATCCTTTTTTAAAATACACTTGAATGTCAGTAAGTTTCATAAAGAATGGCAACATTTTAAACAAAAAAGTAGAATTAGAGTAAATTGCTATATACCACCAGTGGACTAGCTTACACAAAAATTCAGATATGCAGAATAAGAAACATATCTGTTTTATATCAATATTCTAATCAATATTTTCAAACAATGTAAGTTTCATAAGACTGTATATGAAAAACTATGTAAAAAAATATATATTTAATTGACTACTCAATCAAAAGAGTTAACACAACTATAAGCCATGTATACTTTGATTTCTTAATTATTCTTTTAAGTATATCTGGATCAAAAGATTGAGTTCAAGTACAGGCCAAATATACCTGGGCCCGTATTCATAAAGAATCTTAATGCAAAGAGTAGCTCCTAGTGACAAAATTCTAAGAAAATTCTTAGAAATGTGGGCGTTTACTCTTAAAATTAAAGAACAAATCCCAGTAAAGAAAAAAGTACTTCAGAAAGCATCTTAACCCTTAAAAGAGGTCTTAAGGTCAGAATTGTAAGGAGCACGGACGAGGACTTTTCAGAGGCTGAAGAGTTTCTTTAGCAGAGGAGAACATGGCAGAAAGACGAAGAGGGAGAAGAAAAGTGTTGCAGTCAATGACAGTGAGTTAATAAGAGCTATAGATTAGATTGTGCAGGGATCATGTTTGTGACTGATCTTATTAGAGACGATATTTGGCAACTGGGAAAATGCAATAATGCAGCAGTGTGTAATGTACACAGTTGCATGTAATTTCAAAGTGAAGGCTTAGAATAGACCCTATACTTAAAATCACTATTTTTTTCCTTCTTGGACAACCAGCCAATCACAGTCTTCAAAAGATTGTGTCATACATAGCAACGGGGGCAACCCCGCCTCCTCACTAAGATGAAAGTTTTTGTCTTTTCCTTGCTCAGAGTTGCTCTCAGATCGGCCCCGAATCGCTCTTAAGATAAGACTCTATATGTAAAATCCTGAGAGGATTCTTAGAATCTTTATGAATACGGGCCCTGGACTTTTCTCTCAGGATAAATCAAGTACACTGAAGTGTAATTTTAGGTATATTTCTGAGAAGTACATAAAATGTAGACTGAAAGTATACTAAGTGTGAAAAACACCAAGCTTACATTAGCTACTGCTACTATTCCCCACCAATTCACAAACACAAGAGAAAAAGTATTTTGTACTTACATTTAATACCCCTGGAACTCAATGGAAGTTGATTGAAGATGGCATAGTTGGTAGTGTTGTTATAACCAGTCAACTGAACCAACAATCTTTTCACAAAACTGACAAAACCTCGTCAAACTGTCAAAATCCATCAACATTCCCTGCATGAGCTACTTTCTGACATTCAAACTGAAAGTGGGTGAATATCAAAATACATGATAGAAACATTTTGTTAAACCACTTACAAGTGTTATGTTGACAACACTATTGAAACAATTACTTTTTATTACAACTGTACATGAATAAATAGGCCATTTGGCCCTGGACTAATAGGGTATTCTATTTGTCCAGTCTATTGGCTCTATTCTATTTTGAAGACTTGTGCTGGCTGCACAAGTCTAATTTAAGGCTCTCACAAATAAATAGTATGGGTATATTATACATTTTCTGAGTCATCAGAGTGCCTTGAGTATTGAAGTTGTTGAGTTTTGTGTCCATGGTGTTCTTTCATGCCACAGGGATAAAATAAAGCATACAGTTTAGGCGGAAATTGTGAAAAAATGTGTGTTATTTCTGGTTTAAAGAAGTCATGTGACCTCTGAGTTTGGCAGACAGATTCAGTACTGGGCTTAAATGAAAGCCTAAAAGGTCCCCTTTCCAACGATACCAATCACCATATTATAGAATATTGACAATATCCCTAGCATGAGCCTAAACCAGATATACACCAGATTTCAAAAACGGAATTTATCTTAGGGGGTTAGTAACTACATAAGCTGAAAAAAGTGATTTCGCTACCACCGCTGCACTGCTATCGTGATTTTTCTAATACTAGGGGTGTATACCTTGCCAAAAAACAATGAACAATGATTTGCCCCCCCAGATGATACCGATGGACCAAATTTGGGGCCCTGGCTCATGGACTAATAGGACTGTGAAGCTTTGTGAGTGCTGATGGAAGCGATCGACTCCATCTATGAATTTTGATCATTGTTCTGAATGGGATCCAGACATAGTCTTTGAAAAAATGAGATTTTCTCCGCTTTTTGTTCAAATTGTTGCTTTTTTATGAAACTTACACACATTCAAGTGTTGAATGTAACATTTTATTTCTATACTCATTTGTTTTGTAGGTTCCCTGTCAAGGACTAACAGAGTCCTGTGAAATGAATGTTCGCAGTGGAACATGTTACTGTTGTGATTTGTATGATTGTGCCAAGTAAGTAATTCGCATATTTGTGAAGACACACTTTAAAGAAACACTCATCGATAATGCTAAATAAATAATAATAATAATAAAAAAGTTGTTATCTGTCCACCCCATAGTATAAAAGAGAGCTAAGGCAAATATAACTATTGCTATTATTCATATTTTGAGGGTTTAAATTCCTAAAAGTAAGCAAGGAAGCACATAACTCATTTCGCACCATACATAGCATGAACCACATACACTTTCTACAGAACATCTTGTTGCAGTAAATTAGTTATTAATGTGAAATAGCACATAATCATGTAATACCATGACAATGATTTGCCTGCTTGCTTTCTTTTCCAGTGGAGGATATCTGAACAATTACTATGAGTTTGTTGGTGTGCAGAGCTGTCAGGATGTCCTTTCTCTGTATGTTCTCCTCTGGATCCTAACTGCCCTCAACCTTTTGGCCTTCGTGTTTGGAATCCTGACCACTGCTGTACTGGGCAGTTTCAAAGACATGGTGAGAAACAAAGAAAAAGAGCACTCTGCAGTAACATTGTGCACCGTTTAGAATCAGAATTTAAACTTCAATTTAATTTTAAGTCCATTTCATAAAATATGAATTTTGCTCATTCATGATCTGTCCAACTTAAGGGGGTGGTCACATTTACCGTTGTCCTGCAAATTTTCATGGGAATTTCGCATGAAGGGCGAAAGATTCCTTCACACACATTTGTCTACGGATTCAAGTTGGTCACACATTCACCGCACTGACCAACAGAAAGGTGCTTGGTTTGAAAGTGTATTGTGAGCTGTGCTTCACACATCATAGTGTAGTATTTACAATAGACAATGGACCTTTTTGGCCCATGAAATTTAATCTGACTTTTAAACGGATACTTTAGAAATATATACTTTTGGTAACACTTTAGTTTAGGGTCTCTATTTCTCTAATTCAGGGTCTAATTGCTTATAGCATGCATATTACTATATTGGCTGTTTATTAGTAGCCTACTTATAAAGCACATATTAATGCCTTATTCTGCATGACCATATTCTACATCCCTTAATCCTTCCCAATACATAAACTTAACAACTACCTTACTAACTATTAATAAGCAATAGTTAGAGGAGTTTATTAAGGGAAAAGTCATTGGTAATAGTTAGTTAATAGTGAGAAATCAACCCTAAAATAAAATCCTAAAAAAAGATCTGCAATGATTTAGTTAGCTGTTTTACACCTATAAAATCTCTGCTAGGTGTGGGCGATATTGGATTTGGATTTTGGCTTCCAGTGATCAGGAAAATAAGACAATTGTGATAAAGTGATCATTGTGCCACATTCAGTTTCAAAATTGGTCTTGTGTTATAAATCCAATACACCCCTTTTCTGGTACACCTTTATCCCTCCTTAAAAGCCTAAACTTAATGCCCAAATCAGTTCAAGTCATTACTGCAAAATGCAGTGTAGTGTTGCTAAACTGTGGGATCTTCTTGTTAGGCCCGGTCTCAAATGGAACCTAGTGGAGTCCACAAGTAATGGCGCTTTGCTTGGCAAAAGTGTGCATCGAGGGTGCACATCGGCCGCAAAAGGGACGCTGCCTTCTGATACCTAAAATAACAAATGGGACACCCTATGGTCTTGTGCACACGGCAGCAATTGCAAGTCCACAAGACCACAAGTGCACATGAGGTGTGCCATTTGGGGCAGAGCCTAAATAATAGCGTGAATAAGAACCCTGTTCAGTAGACACACACTTTCCATAACACGGGCAAGCGAAGTATGCTTAGTGCTTCGGGTGTCCGCAATCTAAAATAGCTCAAATTGTCATGTTGTCAAGAAGAACAAAAACACACAAAAAAGAACAAGGTAATATCAAGTAATAATGAGTGTTTGCCCATGTGCTCTTTAGACAAAGCGAGAGAGGAGAATGAAAAGGGAATAGTAGTCTGTCATAGGGTGACCATATTTTAGTTTTCAGAAAACAGAACGGGGGTGTGGTTGATGGGCGGGGCGTGGTTTGAGGAGGCGTGGTTAAGGGTGGGGGCGTGGCTGGGGGTGAATGCATCAAAAAATACTTGACAAAATGCATTCACAACCTTGTTGTGACATAGGCCACAACCTATGTTATTGTAGGCTACTTTAATACATAAAGGAATACATCCTTTCCATTCAATGTTTGGCCCGCAAAAATAGAATACTATTAAAAAAAAAGGTTTAGCTTTTAACACCTTTTACATGATGACACTA
The DNA here is from genome assembly GCF_964197995.2 of Scardinius erythrophthalmus. Taxonomy (NCBI): domain Eukaryota; kingdom Metazoa; phylum Chordata; class Actinopteri; order Cypriniformes; family Leuciscidae; genus Scardinius; species Scardinius erythrophthalmus. The sequence goes on from NC_138228.1 coordinate 40,081,281, forward strand.
TTTCTTTTCATTGCCATAAGCATAGGTTGAAAATCTACTGCTAAAATAAAAAATCTACTACACTATTTAAGTAAAAAAAAAAAAAATTCAATCCTCCTGTTGTTCTCTTGTAGCCTATACTTTCTTTTATGTGGGCTTCTAGGTCGCTAGCACCTTTATTTGACACTGACACGTGCGTGCCAGCTTTGCTGTTCATGCATTCTGCTTTACACGGATCCCGACCGAAATGAAAACGCAAGAATTTTCTCTGTAAATCATCTGTGAATTTACATTTGGGCTTTTTTTACGCTGTTAGCTACTTACATCTTACCTCGCACTTGACCGCAAACTGAAGCGTCGAGTCACGCTGCTAAAATTCTGTGAACGTAAAGTCCGCCTACTTTGATTTGATTGGTCAATGTCAGAATATTTGAAATGACAAGCAGTGACAGACCAATGAGGCTGAGATGAACACACACACACACACGCACACACCTCTGTTTTCTGACGTGCTCTCTGCTTGCCGCTGCGGAATCGGATTGAGGAACGCGCTGATTATAACAAGACGGGGCGAAGCCGAAGCCGGTTTCATATGTTTTGTGTGCAAAGGCAAGCGTATATTTAAAGTACACGCTTAAAGGCACAATATGTAACTTTTTTGCTTTAAAATTAGCAAAAATCACTATATCTACGTTATATATATTTTTTAGTTGTGTACTTACATTATCCCGACTGTTTCAACTTTCAAACCAGGAGAAATTTTAATTTAATTTTTAGACACGGCACGTTTCTTTATTTCCGGTTTGTCGCAGTCAATGGCGTCATATCCGCCTTGTCCCTGGTTTCCGCTTGTACTGCCATAGCAACCAGAGCTGTGAGCAGAGCCCTCTGATTAACCAAAGCAACAGACGCAAACAACTGTGGAGTTCGCAATGTCTATTTGCACGCTGTTGTTGTTTCGTTCAAACATTATGGACCATGGCAAGCAGACTTTGGATAAAACAGGAGAACTAAAACGAGAATCAATATCAGCGCTGTTTTCGAGATGCCGAGAGCTCCCATAGACAGAGACTTCGACCGCTCCTACATGTACTTATTAAACAGGTGAGCGCATTTACATAAAACTAATCAATGTTATATAGTTCAACAATGATAAAATGTTAGAATATGATCTGTATGTTATTCTAATGTTGATCTAGCTTACTGCTAGTCTCATACAGACAAACTAACACATACATTTAAACACATTCAAATGCAGTTTAGTGTGCTAATGTAATGTTAGACCAATGAAACAGCGCTGCGTTACCTCACAAGTTTAATTGGTCTAATAAACTGACCTGTGAGTAGTAATTCTGCGTGTAGTTCGGTAGAATGAAATGTCCGTATTCCTTTTATATCCGCGGGACTCGCGTCGCGTGTGGAGCTGACAGCTGTCTCTTAGCGATCCCGAACTGCTTCATATCACAGTCATGATAAAAGCATCGATGTATTCAGTCAACCATAAACATTATTAGATCGGCCGGCTTAACGTTGACGACAACATCCATAATTCTTAGCATGTGTTGCATCATCAAACTACGCCTTTGTTATTGTAAAGAGGTTAGCGACCCCTAGTGGCGAAAAATGCCATACTGTACGTTTAATGGCCCAATGAAAAATAATGAAAACCAGGACATTTTCATCACTTTATAAAAAACAGACAGGACGGCCAGGACAGGACGTGAAAACAGGACATGTCCTGGGAAAACAGGACGGTTGGTCACCCTAGTCTGTAAGAAGACAACAAATCTTTTTTTACAGGTTTTTAATTGTTTCACCATTTTCTGCAATCCTTATATAATGCTGCTTTCACATCACTCGCCAACATCCTGGATATTTGGCATGTGTTTAATTGAACGTGACATTCTCAAATTAGAAAGAAAGAGAAAGTTTTTGTGATCTCTTGGGAATCTGTGGTGACATTCTTTTGTTTATTGATAAAGCAGAAAACAGCTGCAGAGATTTCCACTTTGTTTCCAGTAATCCTCCAGTGTTGAAGGATTGGAAATTCATCATATTCATGGATTGTCTCTTCCTAGCAAAGTCAATCTTGGCCTAAACGCAGATGTTTGGCTGACCAAAACGGATTCTCCTCAAGGATGTTTGTGTATTTTTTCTTTGTCCTTGATGCAAACAAGCTTTCTAGTTTCTCCTGCAAATAGAAACGCAGAACATAATGCTGCTGTCACCATGTTTGACTGATGGTGTTACTTGAGAGGAGGGAACAAAAAAGCAACAATTTAAACCATCTGTGTGTGTGTTAATTGCAAACTTTTAAAAAGATCATATGAAATGTCAGAATAAAACGAAGAATAAAGAAACACAAGCGTTAGAACAAAGAGGGTTTTTCCATCACTGATTTGTTTGCATTTACACTACAGGACTTAATACGCAGATCTATTTTGACAAATTCAATTTTCTCCCCTCCTTAGCTATGGTTATCACTGTCAGTCATCCCAAATATTGGTCCAGTTCGTTCATTCGGAACACCCTGCAGTGCCATCAAACACCGACAAAAATTCAGTAGTGCATATTAGAGAAGTTTGAGGTATGATGACATATACTTCTGAAAAGAAATACAAATTACCATACTTTTATTTAATGTGAAAGTAATTCAAGTGAATTTATATAAATATAAAAAATATTATTTAGTTAATATAAATTGTCAAGTGATAAACTGTGTGCTAAATGTCTGCTGCAATGTTTAATATGAAAATGTATGTCATTTGGTTATATTAGATGTGTACTTCATCTTCATCTGAATACTGAAATTAAAGCTGTTTTAATGAATTTAGAACTTTTACAGAAATTCCTGGGTAAAATAACATTTGGTGTAATCTTTCCTTTACACTGACATCCAGACAACAGACGCTTCCACCCTGGTAATAACTACAAAGATCCCAATCCTGTCTGAATCAGTACTTGAAATGACAGTACTGATTTAGGAATCTAATCTCATCAGAATAGTGCTGAAGACACAGATGCTCTTCTGGAAACACTTATGCAAAATAATGAAAATCAGTTACCTACATTGGTCCAATTTTTCACAAAGGTCAAAAGAGTGCAGCTTTAAAGACTTTAAGTGGGAAAATATTGGACCGCAAATCACATAAAACACTGCACATCTGTCGGACCGCTGGAAGGGCTTTTTAAAAATCTGTCAGCAGAGCTCAATGAAGAGAAACTTCTGGGCTTATTTTTATATAAATTATCCTCCTGGTAAACCTCTGAAGTGTTGAAGAGAAATGTTTGTAAATGTTTTAATGCTCAACTCAGTATTTGTTACAGTCAGAAGAGGAGACAGCTGATTTAAAGATACAAGTTCTTTATTGTAACGTGCCAACACAAGTATCAATCAGGTATGTCAACAGTGTCTGAGAAATTCACTTAGCTGTTCATTTCAAATTTCTTTGTCCTTTGCAGGTATGGATGAATGAAGATTGTCGGTGCAAGGAAGATGATGATGATCGCAAGGGGTAAGCATCCACAAGGCAGGTAAGCAGTCAGGTAAGTCCAGACGAGACCAGACAATGTGATGTGGTGCTGCTGATGAGGATGATTGATGGTGATTGAGTGTGTGCAGGTGGGAGCCAGGAAGGATTTAGCTGGGAAATGTAGTTTTGCGGTGACTGGAAATCGTGATAGTATTTAATTGAAGCACCTTTACAGCCTCAAGTCATTTGGGGTATGATTCAACAAGCTTTGTACATCTGTATTTGGGGATTTTCTGCCATTCTTCTCTGCTGATCCTCTGGACTAGGTTTTCATTAAGGAAAGCTCTGTAGTTTTCTGGATTGAGCTTCCCTTTTCTGACGAGTCCGCCAGTCCCTGGTGCTGAAAAACACCCCCACAGCGTGATGCTGCCACCACCACATTTTACTGTTGGGATGGTATTGTGCAGGTGATGAGCGGTGCCTGGTTTCCTTCAGACATGACGCTTGGAACAGAGGTTCATCAGTCCAGAGAATCTTGTTTCTCAAAGTTGGAGAGTCCTTTAGGTGCTTTTTTGCATATTCCAAGAGGGTTTTCTTGTGTCTTTACTGAGGAAAGGCTTGAGTCTGGCCAGTCTGCCATAAAGCCCAGATCAGTGGAGTGTTGCAGTGATGTTTGTCCTTCCGTAAGTTTCTCCCATCTCCATATACGATCATGGAGCTCAACCAGAGTGACCATCAGCTTCTAGGTCACCACTCTAACCAAGGCCCTTCTCCATGGATTGCTCAGTTTGGCCAGAAGGTCAGCTCTAGGAAAAGTCCTGGTTGTTCCAAACTTCTTCCATGAAGGATTATGTAGGCTTCATGCTACTGTGAACTTTCAATGCAGCCGATTTTTTGGCAGTCTTCCCCTGGTCTGTGTCTAGACACAATCCTGTCACTGAGCTCTGCACCCTGTTCCTATGACCTCATGGCTTGGTTTATGCTCTATGTATTTTCAACTGTTAGACCTTTTATTGACAGGTGTGTGCTGTTTCAAATCATGTCCATTCAATTGAATTTGCCACAGGGTGTCTCCAGTCGAAGTGTAGAAACATCCTAAAATTGCTCCTGAGCTAAATTTCAATTTTCCCAGAAAAGGGTATAAATACTTGTTTTTACATTTCTTAATAAATGTATTTATTTATTTATTTATTTGCTTTGTCATTAAAAATGTAATTCAAAGCAGCTGCAACAGCAAAATGTGAAAAAAATAAAGGGGTAAGAATACGTTTGCAAGTTCCCTGTAGATATCTTTTGCTAACCTGATTCATTTTAGTTTGCTAAGATCGTTGTAACTATTATTTTAAACAGGTCTCACAATGTGTAATTGTGTGTTCAGTGTATTTGATGGTTTGTGTTTGAATTTGATTGAACGTTTTTTTAACACAGTGTTTCATTTTGTCTTAAACGTTTGAAGTTTGTGATATTGAATTGGTGGTTTTGGCTTTGTGTTAATAGTTTTGATTAATGTGGTATTGCTTTCAGGAAATGTGTGAGCAATTTGGGGAAACTGTGCTAATTTAGATGGCTGCTGAATGAAAGTTCCCCAAGATGGGCATTCGGGTTATACAGTCATGGTCAGAATTATTAGCACACTTGGTAAATATAATCAAAGATGGCTGTACTATTAAATCTGCATTGTTTACCGTTTAGATTTTTCATTCAAAATGTAAAAAAAACCCGAAACTTTCACTGAAGTAAAAGAATTGAAAGTGGGGGGAAAATCACATTAGGAAATAAATGTTTTTCTCCAAAACACATTGGCCACAATTATTGGGACCCTTTTATTAAATACTTGTCCTAATGCCTGATGAGGTTTGAGAACACCTGACAAGAGATCATAGACCATTACTCCTTATAGAATCTCTCCAGATCCTTCAGATTCCCAGATCCATGTTGGTGCTTCTTCTCTTCAGTTCAGCCCACTCATTTCCTATAGGGTTCAGGTCAGGGGATTGGTATGGCCATGGCAGAAGCTTCATTTTGTGTTCAGTGACTCATTTTTGTGTCTAAACTAGATTTAAAATCTAGTTTAAAGCTAGACTAAAAACTCATCTCTTTGACCTAGCATCCACATAACACATTATCAACTTCTATAATTCAATGTTAGGCTGCATAGTTTAGGCCAGCCGGAACCGGGAACACTTCCCATAAATCCTGATGTACTCGTTACATCATAAGAAGAATGGCGTCTACGCTAATATTAGTCTCTCTGTATATCCCGAGGTTTACCGCAGTCCGCCGGATCCAGGCCGTATCCAGATCTTATGAAGGACCTGCGCCTGGACGTGACGACAACGCAGTCCTGAATTGTCAACTAGTCAACTGCCCTGTGAAGGCCTCCTTCCCTTCCCTTTACCTCTGTACAGATAAAACATTGTCAAAATGATTCCAGTTCACATGGATATGCGGAAGCGGCAAAGCAAAAAAAAATCTGTATTATGAATATTTAAGGCCAGAAAAGTAATTTGTTGAGGTCAATTTGTAAAGAAAGACTAAACGCCTGCGCACATATATATTCAAACGTGCATAACAATAGACTAAACACGTAATGCGCATGTGCACGCCGTCATCGTTTTCACAGATTCGCTTTTCTTAAGTTTACGCAGAGATGATAAAGTTTTTCAAAATGTTTCAATGCTTGTACCTTCGAACCTATTTCAGGGTTTGCGTTCTTGAGCCACCAGGCACTGTTGTTGTGCGAATGAGCGGACCGGAGCGTGTTAGGGGTTTTCTGTTAGAACGGTGTCGTGTTAGCAGCCCCTAAGTTAATAACTAATGATCTTTGCAACGGAAGTGAATCAATCAAAACTAACTTTAGCTGGACAATAACATTATTCTAGAGCAGCTGTAAAGCCAAAACAATCTCTGTTACTATAATTTCCTATTATCACTGTAAAGCTGCTTTGAACGAATCTATATTGTTAAAAGCGCTATATAAATGAAGATGACTTGATTTGAGAACGCCCACCACACACCAGCTTATTGGTGGAGAAGAGACAGAATGATGCAGCCAATCAGTGTTTATATGGGGATGATTAGAATTTTGATGGATAGAGGCCAGTGGGCAAATTTGGCCAGGATGCCGGGGGTTAAACCCCTATATTTTTTTTCAAGGATATCCTGGGATTTTTAATGACGAGAGAGAGACAGGACCTTGGTTTAACGTCTCATCCAAAGGACGGTGCTTTTTGACAGTATAGTGTCCCCATCCCTATACTGGGGCGTTAGGACCCACACAGACCACAGGGCGAGCGCCCCCTGCTGGCCTCACTAACACCTCTTTCAGCAGCAACCTGGTTTTCCAAGGAGGTCTCCCATCCAGGTACTGACCAGGGACCACTTAGCTTCAGTGGGCAACCAGTCTTGAGCTACAGGGTGATATGGCTGCTGGCACGGTAGAATCCATGATGCCATGTATCAGAACAAGAAGTCCAGGATCTCCAGCAGAAAAATAGCCCCACAACATTAAAGATCCAGCAGTATATTTAACCGTGGGCATGGGGTACTTTATTATTTTTTTTTATCCCTGTTTGCACCAAACCCATCTAGTGTGTTTGCTGCCAAGAAGCTATTTTTATTTGTCTGACAACTGAATATGCTGGAGTTTGTTCTTAGATGAGTGAGGAGGATTTTTCTTGAAACCCTCCCAAAAAAAATAGTGCTGATGTTGTCACGGATCGCACCTCTGTGGCTCTCCCCACTCATCAGCGAACACCTTCACCGGAATATTGAACTTCACTTCCCATAAGCCCCGTACCTAGGTCTGATTACCTGCACAGGTGTTTCCTATTTCACCTCTCCATATAAACTGTTGCCTGACTCTCCCTCATTGCGAAGTCTTGTTCTGCCTCGGCTAACATCTCCAAGCGTTATTATTCTACTGTTGTCTCTCCGTGTATTGGACCTTTGACTGTTTATCGACACCTGTTTCCTTGTCTGCCGCCTGCCCTGACCTTCTGCCTGTTTACCGTCTCTGATTCTGGATTGCCGCCTGCCTCGATCTCTGCCTGGTATTGTTTATGTTCTTGGATTCTCTTCGTTGTTGTCTACGCTGTACTCTGACCCTTGCCTGTTTGACCATTCTCAATAAATACTGCAAATGGATCCGAACGTCTCTGACTCTGCATCACAGAAGACTTCGCCAACACAGGATCCAGCAGCCATGTATCGTTTGTCAACCGAAGTAACATCTCAAGCATCGGTGCTGGCTGCCGACCAGCAACAGCTCGTCAAGTTAACTGCACTTACAGAAGACCTCGTACGATCCATGCAGACTCTCACCACCCAGGCAGCTGCTTCACCTCCGGCAGCGATCGCTCCGGTTCAGCCTACCTCGTATGTGAGTGTTCCATTCAATAATCTTCGTCTGTCCCTTCCTGATAAGTTTGATGGTTCATCGGCCCTGTGTAAGGGATTCCTGTTGCAGTGTTCTATATTCATCAATCAACAACCGCAGCTGTACCAAACTGATGACAGCCGGGTTTCATTCATCTGTTCTTTACTGACCGGAAGGGCGCTGGAGTGGGCAACAGCGCTGTGGCACGGCGGTCGACTATCATTCCCTTCATATGACAGCTTTCTTCAGCAATTCAGAGAGGTGTTCGAACATCCCGCTGGAGGAAAGGAGCCGGGCGAACTACTATTGTCTCTACGCCAGGGCGGATCATCTGCGGCAGATTACACTCTTTCGTTCCGCACTCTAGCTGCACAGACGGGCTGGAAAGATGACCCACTCAAGTTGCTATATCGCAAGGGGCTCAGTGCTAACCTGCAGGGGGAGCTGGCGTGTCGAGATGAGGGTAAGACACTGAATCAACTCATGGATCTGGCCATTCGTCTGGACAACCTGATGCGAGCTCGGCGAGTGCCCCAAATGCACCGAGTCAGTGAACCGCTATCCACCGCCCAAGAATCTGAACCCATGCAAGTTGGCTACACTCGTCTCACCCCAGAGGAGAGAGAGAGAAGATTGCGCAATCGTCTCTGTTTGTATTGTGGACAATCCGGCCACATGAGGGCGACCTGCCCTAATCGACCAATCACCCGAGATTCTGCTGCGGTGAGTTCGCATCTCTGCTCTTCTAAATCCTTTGAACTGGCTATTACTCTGCGTTTTGACAATGAAGTAGTTCATACCACAGCTTTAATTGACTCCGGAGCTGCTGGAAATTTCATTGACTTAACCTTCGCTAAAACTCATTGCCTTTCTCTTCTTCCATGTGAATCCCGGTTGGCAGTGGCAGCGTTAGACGGACGCCCATTGGGTTCCGGCAAAGTCCATTACATCACTTCAGAAATCACTTTATGCACTAGCACTCTTCATTCCGAGCTCATTCAACTGTTCACCATCGAATCCCCACGACACCCCATCATTCTCGGTTTACCCTGGCTGGAGAAGCACAACCCCACAATTTCATGGTCTGAGAAACAGATAACCCAGTGGTCCAAGATCTGTCAAGAGAACTGTTTGCAACCTCTAACTAAGTTTACTCCCATCACCATTCACTCTGAGGGGACCGATCTTCAGGGGATTCCGGCTCAGTATCACGATCTCTCCCTAGCGTTCAGTGAGAACCGGGCCAACCAACTTCCTCCTCATCGATCCAGCGACTGTGCCATTGATCTCATCCCGGGGGCCATGCCCACGCGAGGAAGAATTTTTCCTCTTTCCCAACCAGAGTCTGAGGCCATGAAATCATACATAGAGGAACAGCTTTCAAGAGGATTCATAAAGCCATCCACATCTCCCGCTTCAGCTGGGTTCTTCTTCGTAAAGAAAAAGGATGGAGGGCTTCGTCCCTGTATCGATTACCGCAGCCTAAATGAGATCACGGTAAAGTTTCGTTATCCCCTGCCTTTGGTTCCAGCAGCCCTCGAACAGCTCCGTACCGCAAGGTACTTCACAAAGTTGGATTTACGTAACGCTTATAATCTCATTCGGATCAGAGAGGGAGACGAGTGGAAAACCGCTTTCTCAACCACTACGGGGCACTACGAATATCATGTGATGCCGTTCGGGCTCGCCAATAGTCCTTCAGTATTCCAGTCTTTTGTCAACGAGGTCTTCCGAGATATGCTCAACCAGAACGTCATTGTCTATATAGATGATATTCTTATTTATTCAGAGACATTCAAGGATCACGTGAAAGATGTAAGAGCAGTTCTTCAACGTCTCATTGAGAACCAACTGTACGCCAAGATACAGAAATGTGAGTTTCATCAGACACAGGTCTCCTTCCTGGGGTACATCATCAGCGCAGAGGGGGTGACTATGGACAGCGGCAAGGTGCGAGCAGTTGTAGATTGGCCTCAACCCACCAATGTGAAGGGGTTACAACGTTTCCTGGGTTTCGCCAACTTCTATCAGCGATTCATCAGAAACTTCAGCATCACGGCAGCACCCCTCACCTCTCTGCTTCAGGGCGGAGGTCAGCGGTTAAGATGGTCTTCTGAGTGTGCTGCAGCATTCCAACGCCTCAAGGACAGGTTCACTACAGCTCCCATTCTTCATCATCCAGATCCCAGACGTGAGTTTATCGTGGAAGTGGACGCGTCCAATACAGGAGTCGGGGCTATACTGTCACAACGGCAGGGTAATCCAGCGAAATTATTCCCCTGTGCTTACTATTCCCGCAAACTTACCCCAGCAGAGAGAAACTACGATGTGGGTGACAGAGAGCTGTTGGCGATGAAGGCAGCATTCGAGGAGTGGCGGCATTGGTTGGAGGGAGCCCATCTGCCCTTTACAGTACTTACGGACCATCGTAACCTAGAGTACATTAAGGCTGCTAAACGATTGAACCCCAGACAGGCTAGGTGGTCGCTCTTCTTCACGAGATTCGACTTCAAAGTAACATATCGGCCAGGCTCCAAGAACGTCAAGGCAGATGCGCTGTCACGCCAGTTCGACAGCTCCGCTAATCCTTCCACTTCAGATCCCATACTTCCCGCAACGCTGATTCTCGCGCCCATTCAATGGGACATAATGACAGAGATATCTTCGGCTCAGAGTGAGGTACCAGCACCGCCTGAATGTCCCCCAGATCGCACTTACGTGCCAACCTGTCTCCGCACTCGAGTATTACAATGGATTCATAATACCCCCAGTGCTGGTCATCCCGGGATTACAGCCACTACTCATCTGACCATGAATCGTTTCTGGTGGCCTACGATTCAGGCCGATGTCATCACGTTCATACATCAATGCAGCACGTGCAACATCGTCAAATCGTCCCATCAGAGACCGGCCGGACTCCTTCAACCACTACCGGTCCCGCAACGCCCATGGTCTCACATAGCCATCGACTTTGTGACCGATCTACCCTCCTCCCAGAATTACACGACCATCCTGACTGTAGTTGATCGTTTCTCGAAGGCTTGCAGATTCATTCCCCTGACCAAGCTGCCCACAGCATTACAGACAGCGGAGGCTTTGGTGCAACAGGTTTTCAGGCTGTACGGACTACCTGAAGATATCGTCTCCGATCAGGGCCCTCAATTCACCTCTCGTGTGTGGCAAGCTTTGTGTGGTCAACTCAACATTAACGTCAGTTTGACATCTGGCTATCATCCACAGTCCAATGGTCAGGTAGAGAGGCTTAATCAGGAGCTCACTCGTTTCCTTCGCACTTACTGTCATCAGAGTCAGCAGGATTGGAGCCGTTTCCTCATGTGGGCCGAGTACGCCCAGAACTCGTTGCGCAAACCTTCTACTGGCCTTACTCCCTTTCAGTGTGTGTTAGGATATCAACCTCCTCTGTTTCCCTGGTCTGGGGAGCCCACCGATCTTCCAGCTGTAAATACGTGGCTTCAGAGAAGTGAGGAGACCTGGAACAATGCTCACGTACATCTTCAACGAGCAGTTCGCAGAGTCAGAGAACAGGCTGATCGTCATCGGAGAAGGGGACCTGAATACATTCCCGGACAGTGGGTGTGGTTGTCAGCCAGGGATCTCCGTCTTCGACTTCCCTGCAAAAAACTAAGTCCTAGGTACGTGGGTCCTTTTAAGATTCTCAGACAAATAACACCAGTTTCATACCGTCTTGCATTACCACCCACTTATCGCATCTCTCCTACTTTTCATGTTTCATTACTCAAACCGGCCGGTGATCCGAGTGGAGAGAGGGACCAGGACGAGGCTGCGGAGGAGAGCTCCCCTCCAATCATCATCGAGGGCGAGGAGGCTTACCGAGTGAAGGAGATCCTCGATTCCAGACGCCGAGGCAGGGAGTTACAGTACCTTATCGACTGGGAGGGGTATGGTCCCGAGGAAAGATCCTGGGTGAGATCACAGGACATATTGGATCCTTCACTTACCTCCGAGTTTCATCGAAACCACCCAACAAGACCTGCCCCCAGACCCCGTGGAAGACCTCGGCGTCGCACCTGTCCTCGCTTCAGGAGCCGCTCGCAGGAGGGGGGCTCTGTCACGGATCGCACCTCTGTGGCTCTCCCCACTCATCAGCGAACACCTTCACCGGAATATTGAACTTCACTTCCCATAAGCCCCGTACCTAGGTCTGATTACCTGCACAGGTGTTTCCTATTTCACCTCTCCATATAAACTGTTGCCTGACTCTCCCTCATTGCGAAGTCTTGTTCTGCCTCGGCTAACATCTCCAAGCGTTATTATTCTACTGTTGTCTCTCCGTGTATTGGACCTTTGACTGTTTATCGACACCTGTTTCCTTGTCTGCCGCCTGCCCTGACCTTCTGCCTGTTTACCGTCTCTGATTCTGGATTGCCGCCTGCCTCGATCTCTGCCTGGTATTGTTTATGTTCTTGGATTCTCTTCGTTGTTGTCTACGCTGTACTCTGACCCTTGCCTGTTTGACCATTCTCAATAAATACTGCAAATGGATCCGAACGTCTCTGACTCTGCATCACAGATGTAGGGGCTATTTGAATTTTTTTAGGCTTTCTGACCCCAAGACTCAACTAATCTCTGCAGTTCTCCAGCTGTGATCCTGGAGTCTTTGGCCACTCATACTTCCTCACCGTGCATTAGGACGATATAGACACACGTCCTCTTCCTGGCAGATTTGTAACATCTTTAGTTGATTGGAAATTCTTAATTATTGCCCCGATGGTGGAAATGGAATGGAATGGAAATGCACATCAGAATTATATTCTTTGGTTTTACTTATTGTGATGGATGATTAAGGGAATTTGGCCTTTGTGTTTTCTCATATTTATACTCCAGTGAAACAACAAGTCACGGCTAGACAATTTCATGTTCCTGGTTACCCTGGTGTGTTAAAAATGTAAATATGAATGGGAATATACTTGTTCTCATAGAAAATTATAGGGGTGCCAATAATTGTGGCCAACATGTTTTGGAGAAAAACATTTCATAGTGTGATTTTCTCCCCACTTATTTCAATTATTTTACTTCAATGAAAAGTAATTTTTTTGCAATAAATAAATAAATAAATAAATGTAATGAAAGATCAAAAGGATAAACAATGCAGATTTATTTTTACAGCCATCTTTGACCAGGTGTCAATAATTCTGGCCATGACTATATATTGCTTACATGCATAAAAAGTCACAATGAGGATTTATGAAAGCTTAAAAGACTGCATATAATGGGCTATTTTTATGCTGATGTCTGGTCTATTTTCAATTGAATACTTTTAATAACTTTATTACTTTTAAATACCCTTTTAAGAAGTTTCTAAACTTAAGACCTGCATAATCACTCCAATCACGATGACTGCAAAAAAATATTTTCTTCCTCAGTATTTACACAGTAAGTGTTGTTTTGTATCAAACTTGACTTTATGCTTAAAGCAAGAAACAAATATTTGCCAATGAGGTGAGCAAAATAAACTTATTTTCCCTTAAAATTAAGTTTATTTTTATGACCCCACTTTTTTTTGTCTTAAACCTAAACTTGCTTAATTTTGATCAGTTTTTCAGAAAACAAGACTTAATATCTTAAGTAATTTTGCTTCTCAAGAATGTTAAGATAGTTTTAAAGGAAACCAAGACAAAAATACTGAGTAGGAAGAAAAATTTTTGCAGTGCAGGATCAAAACAGATTGTGTTGATGCATTTAAATCAAAACATGAATCCATTGGCTCATACTCATAATCTCCCTGCTCAACAGAAATATACAAATAAACAATGGGCGCTTTCCATAATTCTGGGATTGGAATGCAGAAGTAAACTATACTTTCTGGGGCAATTAAGAAACTGTTTGGATAAATAGTCTATTAAAATTGCATACGGCAAGCAGAGATGATGCTTACACTTTTTTTTTTTTTTTTTTCGCCAGAGGAGTGGGGTGGTCGGTCTTGATGTGTCCCAGTGGAGAGGTTCATCTCTATTCTCCTCTGATGGGGCCAACTGTTCATCCCCCACTGCACCCCTGCTTATGGACCCTAACACACACACAGGACACCAGCTCTACCCGGTCAGTTCATCACGCTCGCACACACACACACACAGATTCCGCTTATGGTCTTTTATGGTATGATTCAGTTGCGGAGTTCAATCTGCAGACTTTTTGTGCACCGTAAAATTAGTGTGAGACTCCCTATCAAATCCCCTGGTGATGCGATGCATACTCTCAGAATGATCCCAGTCCAAAATCCCACAGCATTCCCTTATAAAACTGTGCCTAAGTACACTGATCCTTGGGCTTGTCCTGATCACACCCCTTCCCTGCCGGGAACGCCAGCCAGAAGTCCAACCAATCCCAGATCATGGATCTCCCAGCACCCTCACCCCTGTTGAGTGATCTAGAGTTGCTCTTGGAAGCATCACCGCAAAAAGTTCCTCTGGCCAACTTAAACACACATTGCTAAGCATAAGATATTAGATATGTTCATCATGAACACAACAAATAAGCTAAGAAAATAGTATAATATGACTTACTAAGGTAAAACAGAAAATGGTCACTGAGGAAATCAGCATAGATAAACGTGATAAATATGAATGAGCAGTCCACCTAGACAACATCTCAGTTTGTCCTGAAATCCAAGACAATTCCAGAATCTCCAATCCAGAATCTGGACTAATTCTCAATATCATTTTTTATTCAGTACTGATACTGAAATGTAAATTAGATAATGAACCATATAATCCAATGTTTCTATTCTGGGCTCACTGAAATAGATAGCTGATACAAACTGTTCTCTGCACATTTCGCTTCATCAAATCTTCTGGAGCTGTATACTGAAATTTAGAAGCTGAAAAGATGATTCGTTTCACCTTGAAGTAATGTATTTTCTCCATATTTCTTCCAGAGGACATCACTTTATGTTTCTCCAGCAGCCCCTGCAGCAGCAGGATCTAGTGTATCTCCAGGAGGATCATCAGATACATCCCATGTACAGCCCAACCCTCCTCCCTTCGCTCCCCTCTACAACCTGCTACCCTAAGACCTCCAGCTTCTCAGCTTAGAACATCTGGATCCAGACCAAAGACATTTACACTGCACTCCCCTTAAACACAACATGAAATCAAAATGGACTGTTTGCTTTCTGTCCCTGGTCTTATTGTGCAAGATTCATCATGCATGTTACTCTCAAGAAAAACTGGTTGTTTTCATTAAAATGTCTTTTTACTTTCTTTACCTCTGTAACCACTTTTTTTTTTCTGCTGCAAGACTGGTGCAGATGAGAAAAATAATATTAACTAATTGTATTTATCTACTTTTCACGATCAAACCCTGAAGGACATTCAGATATATGTTTTCCACAATATAGACATTTACTGAAGAAATATATTGCTAATTCAGTTTCATGTTGTCTTTAAGGTGATATTAAGATGCAGAGTCTAGTTCTGACTATGGCTGCAGAATATACAGTAAATATATCACATTATAACAGAGCTAATTTAAAAAACAGATCACACGAAGGACTAATTACAATCAGTTGTAGACTATGACTCAGTTTGAACTAACTTCACCACTGACTAACTTTAATTAGCTCAGTTTTATTGTCCCATACTTCAAAATCAGTCATTTATTTCATCCGCTTGCAAACTTGAGGGATAGAAACAGAGCTTCAAAATTCTAATCTAGATGTTTGTATATGATGTGTAAATGTTTCTTTTGATAAAAGTCAATTGATGTTTCTATGTAATGTTTTATAACTTTTATACGTAAAAGTTGTACTTTAATTTTGTGCTCAAGTCAGGGCATTTCCCCCATGTTTAAGAAGAAGTTCATATTTTATACCAAATGTTATGTAGCCTACTTGGCAATAAAAATATTATTTTTTGCTTATGCTTACATGATTTTTCTACTGTACTTTGTCATGATTTAAAACTACTGTACTATATCCACACGGAAACTCCACAGTAAATATTTTGCCTCAATGCCTGGAGGTCTAATCAAATAGAATTCTAATCAAATAAGTCTGAAATGACTCAAAATAACTGCATTTAAGAATATCTTACATTTTGAGAGAGTTCAGAGACTAAAAAAATATGTCAGCATGCAGGTCAATGTCCTGTTCACTGTACTGAATAAATGATTAGCTCATTAGCTGATGTATTTTAAAGCATTGCCTGAGACTAAAGTTATAAAATCACAATAATAGCAATATTTCAATTCCTGCTGTGATTATGTAAAGCCTGCAAACCTTTTATCTTTTCTAAAATAGGCCCTATGTGCAATGAAAACAGAAACGGACAGGTTGGTTTGCGTCATTTATTCGCTTTCTTTTTCTCTTTTTTTTTTTGGTGACGACTGACGACCCCCTTTAAGAGTTGAAATATATTTACGCTATGGGCGTATGCTTTATTTCTGATGAAAGACAAAAATGTTCTAGATAGGCACACATTATCTTGTTATTTTACAAGAAAATACAGGACCATTTACATTTACTCAATAAAGGAGTTTTAATTAGCCTATATCATTTTAGGCTCATCCTAAATTAATGAATAAAAATGATAGCTTTGCAGGAGCAATATATGACAGGAATAGTTGGCCCAAAATAAAATTCTGTCATTTACGTATGTCTCCAAACCTTAAAGGTCATGTTTGCCTAATTTCAACCAGCTTTGTTACGATGTTGGTAGTATATGTAAATGATGTGTAGGCCTACTCTTACCACATGTTACCTACCCTCAGATCTCCAGGTTTAATTTTCAGCTAAAGTCCACCAAATGACGTCTTTTGACAGCTCCATGGCTTTTGTTCAAACTATAGATTGTACTTCTGCATTTGTCCTCTAGCACTGCCCACGGACAGTTGGATCAAGTTTCTACCTTTTTAGGAAAAAGGGAACACCACAGTCCCTGTCTCTGTTTCCTCTAGTCATGAAAAGCACCCATTATTTCCACTGAACCAAACTATTTTAAATGTTGATCAAGCAATCTCATTAGCAGCAGAATCAGCAGTGGCCAATCAGCTTGTGTCGTGTAGAAAATAATGTGATTGCTGGCAGATTAAATGTAAAGGATCTATCAGCCTACACCATCTACAGTTTAATGACACTGAACAAAATTATAAACGCAACACTTTTGTTTTTGCCCCCATTTTTCATGAGCTGAACTCAAAGATCTAAGACTTCTATATACACAAAAGGCCTATTTCTCTCAAATATTGTTCACAAATCTGTCAAAATCTGTGTTAGTGAGCACTTCTCTTTTGCCGAGATAATCCATCCACCTCACAGGTGTGGCATATCAAGATGCTGATTAGACAGCATGATTATTGCACAGGTGTGCCTTAGGCTGGCCACAATAAAAGGCCACTCTAAAATGTGCAGTTTTATCACACAGCACAATGCCACAGATGTCGCAAGTTTTGAGGGAGCGTGCAATTGGCATGATGTGAGTGGAAAAGAGATCATAAAAGCATGCCAATTGCACGCTCCCTCAAAACTTGCGACATCTGTGGCAATGTGCTGTGTGATATATACGCTTGATCAGGACTTCTTGGTGTCACAGGGTGCAGCTTTAGCATACATTTACGACATGCAGGTCGCATTGTTTTCAATGAGAAACACTTTGAAACCTTTTCAATACACACTACACAGACATGATGGGCATGGGAATTTGAACGTCATGATGAAATTATATATTGGGGTGTAACCCATTTGTATATTCTATAATACAAAACACATGATATAACTGGCAGATACAACTACAGTCACAATTTTTTAGGAATAGAGCCAAAAGCGATCACCGTCTCCTTCCATCGTAAAGATCAAGCCGTTCATGCCATGTCGTAATTACAAAATGTCAACGTTCTACTCGGAGCTGTTCGATTTTTCAAACTCAGAATAATGCAGTTCTATGGCAACACTATGAACAGCAAAATGACGGTGAGGTGGTACAAGTCAGAGCTCTTAGAAAATGCAGAGTTTTACAAGTTGTAATCACAAGTTCTACATGGACATAAATGCTTTTTACAAGTCAGAATCTCGAAATTACGGTAATTCCAACATGGCATGAACGCACCTTCAGATCCTGTGCACACCTCAGATTTGATCATGAAATGGCATTGGCTGTGTGCCATGCTAAAGTTCAGGTATATCTTTTGAATGAGATATGATTGCATTGTGTATTCGTTCACAGAGCAGGATCATTTTCAGCGATTCATAGTGTGTTCCATTGTCTTTGGAAGTAGGAAATTCCTAGTTCCCAGTAGGAATGTCCCCTCAAGTAGGAGTTGTGAATGGGAATCCAATATGGCTGCTCAGCGCATCAACCGTAGTGAAACAGTATATTGTTTATTAGCACTTCTGTTTTGTCTGTGTCTCAATAACCTCAATAAATAGTACTATCCCAACTATATTTGTGGACATCATACTTAGGCATAATCCTTGCAAATTGCCGCTTTGTATTCCAATTGGGAAAGCACAAAAAAGGTTTGCTTGGATGTGTACATCTTAGAATTCTGACCTATGAACTGGAACACAGTCAACTCGGGTGTGACGTCATTCCCAGCTCGGACATCCTTCTTCCAAAGTAAATGGAACACAGCGTGAGTTCCTTAAGTTCCACTCTGTTCTTCACATAAAGATATTGTGTGGCTTCAGAAGACTTGGAATGCAATCCGAGTTGTTTGCAATACATTTATACTGTTTTTTGGTCAGTTTTATACCTGTGACTGTACTCTTATTAGCATGTTACGTGTTTTATATTGTTGAGAAATGGTTAGGTTTAGGGTAGGGGTGGGGTTAGGTGCTCCAAAATATTTATGAATGTATAAATGTTTATAAAAATAATTTCTACTGAAAGCAACGGAGTACCCTGCACGTCAAAAAATAACGCTAAAGGTACCCTGTGCGTTAAAAATTGACACCAAGTGGTCCTGTCCAAGCGTCCATTCTGTTCGAGTTGGGAGTCTGAACGAGTGGGTGAAACAGAATGTTCATTTGAAATGGTACATTTAGAGCATAATAAATAGAAAGTAATGTAACATTAAATACCAAACAACAGCAACAAATCCAAACCACAATACCTTGTTAACTCTGAAACTTTATACACCAAAACTGGGACACAGTCAACAGCAGATTCATTGATCTTGATTCGGGAAATGAGTAATAGAGACACTCCTGGATGGAAACATGAAACATGAGTTTAATGAACTACAGTAACACATCTTGGCAGAACGTGTTCGAAATGTGTGATGACATACCAGCCAAATCCAATAAATATACTGAAATCACCGGGCTCGCTTTGTCTGCAGCATGTGTTTCAGCGCTGTGATTAGGTTAATAGGAAGTGCGTGTGTGTTCTCTGTTATTTGGATGATGTGTATGTGGATATATGAGACGTTTTTTTGCCTTTGATTGGGTAAGCTTCTCACCAAACACTGTTCTTCTGAGCTGCACAACGTCATCTTCATTGTCGACAGTCTTTTACAGCTTTCACTGTGGAATGGGCTCCTGAGCAGCAGAGATATAATGCAACAGCTCACTGGGAATGGAGAGAACAGGCCTTGACACAAAATAGATGTCTAGACTAAAGATCACTGAGGAGAACATGAGGGAGAGAATGAGAGAGAAACTGAGTGAGAGGGTGAGGATCATGACAGGGCAAACATGACCCTCATGGCTGGACGTTGGGACATTTGGCTTGGGAATGAGAATACATTCCTAACACTCTGGATAATGGGTGGACTAAATATTATTTTTACAACCCTAAAAATAGTCATTAATAATCAGAAACTCTCACACCGCAGTGACATATAATAAGATCCCTTTCCTTAATAATACTGGCCTGTATTTTCAAAATAAACCTCAATGCAAGTACATAATTTATTTCTTGACATGATTTCTTGTCTATACATCATCATACATACATCAAAAATTGGAACAGGATGATGATGATGCATCATTAGTATATTATTAACATAAATAAATAGCTCATTTAGGGGTAAACTTATCCCAGTTGCAGAATTTGTAGGCTAATTATATGTATTTTTTTATGGTTTATTTAAATGGTGTAATTTATGTACAATATGAATCTATTTGTCTGTAAATACGTTTACATAGAAAATACAATACAATACATTTATAAATATAATTGAATAATGACAGACAAATGAAAATGGTCAGAATCCCAGTCACAGAGATCCATCTGAACACTTTATATGATCTTTTCTTATTTGAAGGATGTCATGGTTGCAATGATATGATTGATATTTTGAAGATGCTTGAAATGTTTCTCTAATTGATTGGACAATTAAAAAAACGCTCCATAAATAGCTATAATGATTCAATTAAATAATAAAAACACCAGCCTTTTACCTCAATTCTGAGGGGTGCATGTTACGATAAGGTGTTAACTTTTATATTTTTACTCCAGAATATAAAAAAGTAATTATCATTGTACAAATCTAAATTATTTAATATGTGCAAAAATCCCCTATTGATAAATGGACAAAAACATTTAATATCCAACTTAAAATAAATTCATAGATCACTATTATCCAACGCCAAACATTTTAAAATTCTAAATTGTTCAGATTAAATAAATACTGATGTTCAGATGAAAAGTGTTTATCTGAAATGAAATAAAAGCCATATATATATATATATACAGTACCAGTCAAAAGTTTGGAAACATTACTATTTTTAATGTTTTTGAAAGAAGTCTCTTATGCTCATCAAGCCTGCAGTAAAAAAAAAACACACACACACACACACACACAAAAACAGTAATATTATGAAATATTATTACAATTTAAAATAATGGTTCTCTTTTTTAATATATTTTAAAATGTAATTTATTTTTGTGATGCAAAGCTGAATTTTCATCAGCAAGTACTCCAGTCTTTGGTGTCTTATGATCCTTCAGAAATCATTCTAATATGATGATTTGATACTCAGTTATTATCAATGATGGAAACAGTTGTGCTGTTTAATATATTTTTTTGGAATACATTTTTCAGGATTCATTGAGTAAAACGTTAACAGCATTTATTCATAAAAACAGCATTTATTCAAAATAAAAACATTTCTAACAATATAAATCGTTACCATCACCTTTTATCAATTTAACGCATCCTTGTTGAATTAAAGTACTAATTTCTTTAAAAAAAATAGTTATTGTTCCCAAACTTTTGAACGGTAGTGTATATTGTTACAAAAGATTTCTATTCTAAATAAATACAGTTCTTTTTAACTTTTTATTCATCAAATAATCCTGAAAAAAGTATCTCAGGTTATAAAAAAAATATTAAGCAGCACAACTGTTTCCAACATTGATCATAAATCAGCATATTAGAATGATTTCTGAAGGATCATAAGACACCAAAGACTGGAGTACTTGCTGATGAAAATTCAGCTTTGCATCACAAAAATAAATTACATTTTAAAGTATATTAAAAAAGAGAACCATTTTTTTAAATTGTAATAATATTTCATAATATTAGGCTACTGTTTTTTTTTTTTTTTTTACTGCAGGCTTGATGAGCATAAGAGACTTGAGAAGAGAAATAGTAATGTTTCCAAACTTTTGACTGGTACTTGAGCCAGCAGCCATGTCACCCTGTAGCCCAAGACTGGTTGCCCACTGAAGCTAAGCAGGGCTGAGCCTGGTCAGTACCTGGATGGGAGACCTCCTGAGAAAACCATGTGCTGCTGGAAGAGGTGTTAGTGAGGCCAGCAGGGGGTGCTCACCCTGTGGTCTGTGTGGGTCCTAACACCCCAGTGTAGTGACGGGGACACTATACTGTCAAAGAGCACCGTCCTTCGGATGAGACGTTAAACCGAGGTCCTGACTCTCTGTGGTCATTAAAAATCCCAGGATGTCTTTCGAAAAAGAGTAGGGGTGTAACCCCGGCATCCTGGCCAAATTTGCCCCTTGGCCTCTGTCCATCATGGCCTCCTAATCATCCCCATATACTGATTGGCTTCATCACTGTCTCCTCTCCACCAGTAAGCTGGTGTGTGGTGGGCGTTCTGGCGCAATATGGCTGCCGTCGCATCATCCAGGTGGATGCTGCACATTGGTGGTGGTTGAGGAGATTCCCCCATCTATGTAAAGCGCTTTGAGTGTCGAGAAAAGCGCTATATAAATGTAATGAATTATTATTATTTACTGTATATATATATATATATATATATATATATTCCTTTCGCTTCACCTAATCTTTTGGAGCTATATTTAAAAGATAAAAAGATGATTTATTTTACCTTTGAAATGTCACTTTATTGCTTTATTGTAGTTTCATTGTAGTGCATTGTTAGTGGCATTCACCAGTTTGCACATTAAATGGTGTGAGATTGCCATTTAAAGGTCAGAGGATGTAAAAACACGAACTAATCTTAATAAGTTGTGTGACTTGGTGGATAAACATGCTGCGGTTTAAAGAAGAAAAGGCATAGTTTATGACTTTACTGAACCATTAAACTGTACTGTTTTGGAAAAAACATGAAAAGTTGTGTTGGTTTAACTTTGGCAGACAATTGTGAATCTCAACATTGAGACTCCAGCCTTATACTGCTCCCTTAAGGCATTTTATTTTAAACAGACAGGGCCAAAATAGGGCCAAAAAAATTATCGTCCAACTGGAGGTTGAAATAAATTATATGAAATATTTGACAGGTTTATTTTATGCAAAAATATTATAACTTTTAACTTTGACATGTTTGAAACAGAACCCTGATTTGTATTATTTAAAAAACAACAACAACAACAACAAAAAAAAAAACATTAAAGGAGCTATAGAATTCAGAAACCCTTTGAAACGATACTGGTGGCCGTTAAGTGAGCTGCAGCCAGCAACTTACTGTGCATGTTCGGATTCGTGCACACGTAACGTGCAAGAGATTGAACTGAACGTGAGTGATTCAAGACCTGATGTACTTACGGTGAAGTTCTTTTTCGTTTTTCACTTAGAAGTAAAAAAGAAGTTGGAAATACTTTTGCAGCGATTTACTTTTTAACGAACATACCGATGCCGTTCATGCTGCTGAGAGCTACGTTTAAATTAATTGTTGCTTTCCTCTCAATAACAAAAAATAAACACACAACAAAAATGACAGCGGTGGAACAACAGCAGATATGTTTGCAATAGCTCTTCGCAATTCACCAGCATCATGTCAACAGATTAGGTAATTAAAATTGCACTGTTATGATAGTTTGATTATAAGGTAGGCCTATATTTGAGACTACTGTAGGTCTGGCTATGCAGTTTGAATGAATCCCTTTTCTTTGCATGACACATTGACATTTTGGTACAGAATGTTCTTTCGGTATTATCCATTGTATTAAAGGGATAGTTCACCCAAAAATGAAATTTATGACATTAATTTCTCACCCTGTTGTTCCAGACCTATAAGACTTTCATTCATCTTCAGAACACATGTAGATCTCTTTGATGAAATCTGAGAGCCTCTATTGACAGCTGCAACTGACACTTTGATGCTTCAAAAAGTTCATAGAGATCACAAAACTAATCCATATGAATGGAGCGTTCCCTTTCGAGAGCGGTCACTTCTACTTTGCATCAGCTAATGCTGCGGTAACTCCTCCCTTTTCCACTTTTGTTGAAATCTTATAGGATAACACCAGCTTGGAACAGCTGGCCAATTGTCACGAAGTATGCAAATACTGACAGGCTCATGGGCAGTATAAAATGCATGGGCGCGACAATTGCGTCAGAATCTCTTTCTTCACGCTTCCATCGTGGAAGCTGCACCTGAGGACTAGCAACCCCCTTTTTCTCAACACATCCGAGGCTTTATTTTACCAGATTTGTGCGGGCCCCATCGACCCGCCCGACAACCACGAGTTCTGCGCTGCCTGCCTGGGCCTCGCCCACGCCGAGGTGGTCTGCACGGACTCCACGTGTGCTCACTGTAGTGACCTGCCGGTGCGCACTCTTAGAGCCAGGAGAGATTTGGCTCGCGCTATAATGGGGACGAGGTCAATGAGGCCCTCCCCCGCCTGGACGGCCTGGAGCCGTCGTCCTCTACCGTCACCACGCTCATCTGTCCTTTTCACGGAAGCGAGCTTTCCCTCCCTCGCTGTCGCGGACTTCGTTTCCTTCAGAGCTGGTGGGGATGAGGACTCCATGTAACTTTCAGCATCAGAAAAGCACTGTGCAGAGTCAGAACTGGACCACCCCGACAAAGAAGGCCCTCTAGACCCTCTAGCTCCTCAGGGTCCTCGGCAAGGCTGTCAAGGAGCTGGACTTGACATGGAATGCTCCGGACGAGCCTACTAAGAGTAAGCTGGATTCCTGGTATCTCCAGTTGGGTCACAGAAACCAGGCTGCTTCGAGGAGGAGGACTCCATTCTTCCTAGATATCCACGAGCATGTGGTGAAGTTGTGGTCTGCACCCCAATCGGTGCGAGTCCACGCTGCCACATAGGCCATTTTCTCCCATGGCTACATGCGAATGACCCCCATCGAGGAGACCGTCGCCGCGCACCTGTGCCCGTCCTCACCTTCTCTGAGCACGGACCTCAGCCTGCCGTCCAAGCTGTGCAAATTCACGGCCCACCAGACAGACAAGGCCTATGCATCTGCAGGCGAAGCAGCATCTGCTCTTCACTCCATGGCTATAGTGCAGGTGTTTCAGGAAAAACTTCTGCAGTACCTGGATGACTGCTTCGTGGACACTGACGTCATTAAAGACCTGCACGCGGCGATGGACCTCGCTCTTATGGCAACTAAGCGATCTGCCCAGGCCATTGGCCATTCCATGGACTTCATGGTCGTCCTTAACAGGCACCTGTGGTTAACCCTGGCTGACCTGAAGGACGCGGACCACAAGACGCTGCTTAACGCTCTGATCACTCCCTCCGGCCTCTTTGGTGATGCCGTGGAGTCAGTCACGGAGTGCTTCTCTGAGGCACAGAAGTGCCCGAAAGCAATGAGCTACGTGATGCCCCGTTGCTCGTTCCAGCCTTCGTTGATGTCTCGGTCTACCGCTGCGCCTCGCTCCGTTCAGAGACTGACTAGGCAGCCTAGGATGTTCGCCACAGGCAGTGGACGGGACCTGGGAGGAGGCGTCAGGGACAGACGAGAAGCCTGCGCCACATCAGCGCGCCATCCTTGGCAACCAAGCCTTCGTCCTGATGGATCGTTCAAGAGGAGGGGATAGTTCACTGGAGAGCGCTGTGTTCTGCATCATGTCCCCTATGTTCCTGCAGGCGACAGTTGCAATGTGTGTGTAAATGCTGTGTCTGTTTGTGGGAGTTCCACAATCAAAACACATATCCCTTCACAAAAAGAGCTTTTACCTCCTCATACTCTCAATACTGTGTCACTCACCCTGCCCCAGAGCAGCGCAGAGTCCCAGTACATAATTATAATGGCCTCTCGAGAGCACGAGAGTGTCAATATTCCCCCGCAGTGCACGTCACCGCTTGTGCCCGATCAGCAACCAGCCTATCCTCCATGAGTCGTCCCCCCACCAGTGTGTTTAGCCTTGCTGGGGCAAGGCTCCACTCTATACACATCACCAAAAGCAACGTTGTCCGCAGAACTAATGCGACCACTTTGTCATTTCCTAGACGCATGGAGAGATATCCCGGGCGTTTCACCATGGCTACTGGGAATTATTCAACAAGGATATTCTCTTCAGGTCAGACTCAGACGTGTACTTCCATATTCAAATAGCGACGAGTCACAGGCGCTTCCTGAGATTTGCTTTCGAAGGCACAGCATACCAGTATTCAGTGCTTCCGTTCGGGTTGGCCCAAGCCTCTTGCCCCTTTTCCAAGTGCGTGGCCGCAGCGTTTCTCCCCTTAGAACGAGCGGAATGCGCATTTTGAATTATCTGGACGATTGGCTGATTTTAGCTCACTCAAGGGATGTACTAATCAGTCACTTGGTGGTCGGTGCAAATGATTTGGGATAGATTCGGGAGGGGGAACGTAGATCTGTTTGCCATGAGCGAGAACACGCACAGACGTCAGATGTTCTTCTCGCTATCTCACTCCCCGTTGACGGGAGATGCTCTGACATCGCGTTGGCCCAAAGCCAGGCTTTACGCATTCCCTCCGGTGAAGATTATGCCTATGGTGTTATGCAAAAACAGGGAGGAGAGAGCGTCAGTGATCCTTGTGGTCCTGAACTGGCCGAACCAGCCCAGAGATAATGGTGGCTCCCCCATTGCAAATCCCCTTGAGGAAGGACCTGTTGTCTCAGGCGAACGGCACGATATGGCACCCCAGCCCGGAGCTGTGGAACCTTCATGCGTGTTGTGCTGGACACACTCGCAGAGTCACGCATGCCTTCTACATGTTTCACGCATGCCTTCTACATGTATGCCTTCTTCTAGTTTTTGCAAAATGGTGCCAGGACATCGACATCAACCCGATGTTTTGTGTTTCCTACAGCACAGACTGGATAGCGGGAGTTTTCCATCCACGCTGAAGGTGTATATGGCCGCTATTGCTTCGTTTCGTTTTGTTACCCGATTGACGGGCACTCGATCGTTAAGTACACTCTGGTGACCAGATTTCGCAGATTATGTCCTTCACAGCCGTCGTCAGTGCCGCCGTAGGATCTAGCTCTAGTTTTGAGGGCTCTCTCTCTACCGCCGTTCGAGCTGTTAGCTTCGATTGCTGTTAAGGAGCTCTCCCTGAAAACAGCTTTGCTCCTTGCTCTCTCCTCAGCAAAGCACATTGGAGACTTACACGCATTCTTGGTGGACGACGATTGTATTTGTTTCGGACCCGGTGACTGCAGCGTTACTCACCGGCCGAGACGGGGCTATGTGCCTAAGTCATTCTCTACACCGTTCAAAACACAGGTTTATTCCCTGCCCGCTTTATCTGCCGAGCCGTCATCCTCGCATGACGCTAACACTCAGAGCGCTGTTTGCCCTGTCAGAGCTTTGCGGATGAATCTGAATTGCTCAGCCACCTTTTGTCAGTCGGACCAGCTTTTTGTGTGCTTTACTAAGGGACGTGCTGTCTCAAAACGGACTTTCTCACTGGATTGTGCACACTATCGTATTGGCTTACGAATGCCAGGGGGAAGATTGTCCCCTTAACATCAGAGCTCATTCGACGAGGGCTGTTGCCTCTTCGTGGACCTGGTCTAGATGTCTATCCAGGATTTATGTTTTGCTGCTGGCTGGTCTTCTCAGAACAGCTTCGCCAGATTTTACAAGCTGGATGTACTGTCTGTGGCGTCTCAAGTGCTTTCGGTGAGTTAAGTTCCTTACTCATGTACTGTGAACTGTTCTAGTTGTACACAGTGGTTACCACTATACTGTTGACTCTGTGTATATGACTACAAGTGTTCCAAGCTGGCGTTAGCCTATAAGATTTCAACAAAAGTGGAGAAAGAAGAAGTTCCCGCAGCGTTAGCTGAAGCAATGATTTGTTCCCGCCTCTCAGGGAACCAAGGTTACGATAGTAACCCGAAACCTTTTAGGGTACGTTTACACGACAATGCTTAAAACTGAGAAGTTTTGAAACGACACCATTGCCAAAATGATCCCCATTCAGACGGATCCGCAAAAACGACTAAAAACGCTGTATTCTGCAGCCAGGCCATTATATGGCAATGAAACACTATAGACTGAACACGTAATACGCATGTGCATGACATCCTCGTCTTCAGAAATTCATGTTTTTGTTGTTCATGTTATAGTTGATGAATGTTTATATGTGAATAAAAACCTAAATTCAATCTGTTCATCACCACCATTTTGAACTGCGTTCAACTTCATCAAGTGGACGAGGGAAGTTTATTTGGACGGAGTCTACTTAATGAGTGCATCTGAAATCTCATACTCTCGAGTATGTATTTATTTGGAATGAGTACTACTTTGTGACTGCTAAAAAAGTATGTTCTCTATAGTATGAATGTGTGTAGTATGAATGTTATCCAGACATACTACATTTATCATGTTGTCATTATCACGTAACGTACTTACCAGTGTGTTGCGTCGCTTCACTGCCATTCATAAATCCTCTCCCGTGGCCTTATGGGATCCTAAAGTGTCCTTTGTATGCACACTTCAGAATCTTGCCGGAAAAAAGACGTCCGGGTACTTTTTGCAGACTCTTTTATGAGTACTGTGAATTCGGACGTACTACTCTTGTCACATACTGTTTTTCACCAACTATTTAGTAGGGAAGTATACAATTTCTGATGCAGCCAATATGTACACTTCAGGCAGTTCCATAGACCACAATGCACCATGATTGTGACATCACAGCACAATATAAAAATATGAATATTTAATATTTGTTCATATTTATTTTTTTTAACAGCCCAAGCCTACATACAGGACTATAGAATGGTGTGTAAACAAGTGATCTAGGGCTTAGGGTGTTACATTTAAACACATTGTGTTCCACCAGTTGTGGGCACTTGTGCAACGTGAGCAATGACGTACATCTGAGTGAATGAAACAGAGGGAATTTAGCGAGGGAAGGGCATTCAAAATTGGACTCAAATGCAGTGTCCAACTACTCTACAGGCTTTCCTAGACAACGTAGGAAGTCAGGGAAGGCCTCGTTTTTTTAAATTCCGTTACAAGCTTGCACATTGGCAATAAGAAAGCAATTAATACATGAAAATTCTTACATATATCCCCTTTAGAATGAAATACATTTTATCCAAAAAAGAAAAAAAATATGCTCTAAAAAGATTTATTATTATGACAGATTATGCCAAATGATGACATTGTGTGAATTTATTTGTGGGATACGGTCAAGAAGGTCAAGATTCCTGCGGTGGGACAGACCAAAACCAACATTTTAAGTGAGGAACAGAAATCTGATGTGCTTAAAACAAGCTACTTTTCATGCTGGTGATTTTGTGATAGATAAAAGCTTACTGTGATTATAAAATTTGTTCATTTAAAACCACATCATTGATTTACTGAAGTGATACTGTTATAAAGTGGAACCATATGGTTTTAAAAAAAATGAGATTTTCTATTTATCCTCAACAATGTTTGAATACGACTGATATCACTTGTATTAACCTTGACGGCAAATGTTTGAGATGAAAACGTTTGTACGTGCATGTACAAACAAAACTCTTCCATATGTTTTCATTTGCACTGGAGTGCTTCCCAGCCTCTGATACTACACACTTAATCACAGTTCATGTGAGGAAAAACAGGGAAACTCAGCAGTTTCCATAGATTGAATGCCGCGGGAAAATGTTGGACAAGAAATCGGAAGAAATCTGGAGTTTGGAAAGGAGCTTGTGTACGTCTCAAATTCAGTCCAGAGAAATCCACACGCAACCACCATGTGCATTGTAAAGACAATTGCCACAGTTAATATTTTACAGGTTTCTCAGCTGTGAGAAACTGAAGACAGTTTTGTGATACTGATTTTAGTCGTCGTAATTTATTAAAACGTGCCAAGTTACACACGTGCTTCCTTTTAAACACAAATCATATTTTTCGATTAGCCGATTGTGATACTATTTGCAACAAGAAGGTTGAATAGTTTTCTTTTGTCTTCTCTATAATACCATCAAATAGGATCCCCGATCACTATCTGTTTTTGTTTGTTATCTGCATTTTGGTGAATCACAGAAAGGGCAGATTAAAACTTGTATGTTTAAACAGAGCAACTGTGTGTGTGTGTATGTGTGTGTTATTATTAATTATCTTCAACACTTTGAAAAGATACTTTCATTTTGAGCATCTAAATTTCACCATCCAATGCAAAGATACTTGTACATTTTTAATAAGGCTGAGGTGTCAAAATATGTTTTGTATGGGGTAGTAAATTCAAAACAAAAATATTTACAAGTGTGTGTGTTTTTTTTTTTGTTTTTTTTACAAAACCCAATTCTGCCTAGACTTTATTTGTGGATCATTTTTTAGCAGACATTTCATGCTATTAATTGATAATTAAAATAACAAAATACCTCCAACTGGACATTATCACATAATACTATTCACTGTCTACAGTGTTACAGCTGATTCTAATTTAATTTATTAGTTATTGTCTCACAACAGCTCAATGTGGTATGGATCTGAACTGCGAAAATCATTGTTCTTAAATATAAATTGTGGTGCAGAGCCACTGATGTAATACACACACAACAGAAATCACACAAACAATATATTTATTTATTGCAAATTAATTCCACAGAACTAATAACAGAGGAATTATGTGAGCTTGTATTGTGAAAACAATGGTATAAAAACATTTAAATAACAAAATGAAGCAAACATGTCCAGTACAATTAGTAATACATTGGAAGAAGAATCGGGTAAAAAAAAAAAAAAGTGGTCAAATTTGTGCAAATATTTATAGCAGTTTTACTGAGCTACATTGATCTAAAAATAAAATAATTTAGGAAATGCATTATTAAAACTACAAGGTTTTCAAAAGGGCGACTTGCAGCGCATTTACGCCAACAAGTTAAAATTCGAGAACAAACATCAGAACAGGAGCACATGATCGTTTGAAACTTTCTTATGATATAGTGATTGTAGATTCGTACCGATATACATTCGAGACTTCAAGAAAAAGAAAAAAGACATTGTCTGCATTGTTCCATCGACTCAAAGATAAGTGCTAAATTGGGAATGTTAAAGAATAAATCTTTAGTCTTGGGTGTCTTAAGGGCCACTGGATGCTGGTTGTAATGGTTACTGTATGTTCACACAAGATGAAAATATGCCCAGTTCGGAGAATTACAGCAATACACAGAAACCACTAAATTCGATCCGACAAATATAATGACTGGAGGAGGTCTGCGGGCTCTTAGCTCATCACAGTTATGAAGTGAGGATGATCGATACCACATTTCTACTCAAGCTCACTGGAGCCTCAGAGTACCAGATGAACATCCATGTACCATTCAATCAATGCATCAACATTCAGTTCACAGTGTGCAACAAACATCTACACGTCACACATGAGGAAAAAAAAAACCCCACACAAATCTGTCAAATATGATGGACCAAATACAAAGATATATATATATTCTGAGACCATTACCGGAAGGTGAATGTTGCATAATTGTTCGTGCTGAAACGGCAAACTGTGTTCCAGGCTTTTTTTTTTTTTAATCAATGCTCAATACAATCTTTCAGCTTTCAAAATTCACGATTACAAAAATATATATCTGTTTGAGAGGCACGTCACTAAAAATGTCACAAACATAGACTGATGCCCTGTAGTTTTACTTGCGTTTTGACCAACCCAATCTCAAGGGAAATCATAACTATTTTACAAGGTGGTGATTAAATATGAATTTGTATGATGCGAACTGCCCAAAAATGTTTGATTATTTGAAAAAAAATTAAGCTAACCCCACCCCTAAACATAACCATCACTGGGGCGTAAGAAGATCGTACGAAACCGTACAAATTAATTTGCATGACTTCATACCAATCAACCACCAATTCGCCAAAGCGTAAAATGGTTACGAATTGCCATGAGATTGTGTTAAAACTAAGAGTTTAAGAATGGAATGTTCTGACAACTAAAAATCCTAATATGGAGTTTTTTTTTTTTTTTTTTTTTTTGGTTCCTGTGTTCCCCAATGGTGATTTTTTACATATCCTTCTATCATATAGCTAAGGGGTCTTTTTTAAAAGAACATACAATGATCATGCTAAGTACACTTAAATTTGATGCCACACTAAGAGGTTAGATTATTTAGATCAGTGGTTTGCATCGTGACCCAACGCGGTACCAAAATTGTGTATCGTACAAAATTTCGATGGTTTCATGCTCTCAGCAGCCAATAATTCTCTGCACAAAACTTTGTGGTTTCCACAAACCATGTCCTCATTGAACCGGGTATTTGATGTTTTTGGGAGTTTTTTCTCAACCCGTCCATGCTGGCATCTGCCCGATTTGGCTAGCTTCTATCAAGTGACAGATGTCAACATCAAAAGATATGGGAAGCATTTTCTCCTCCCTTTTAAAGAATCATATATCCATATCCAGACCAGACAGAGCCTCAATTCATCTTCTCCACTGCTCCAAACATGAAGCAACAGCAACAGCGATCTGTCACGTGACATTTAAGAGCTTCAAAACGGCATTTATTGTTTGAATTTATAGTTTTGTGTTTTTATGTAGGTTAAAACCAAGAAACGTTAGCATTTTAGCACTTCTGGTTCCATCATCCCGAAATCGATGGGTTTTTGGTTAAATGCCAAGATATTAACATAGAGAGTCACGTTTTACTTTACAACATAAAATACATCTGTAATACCCCGTTTACTTGTCTTGAAAAAGGCGGCTGCTGACAAGTGGCTAAACGGGACCGCAAAGGTTTTCGGGGAAATTAAACGTCATCATCCGAACAGCTAAACTGTCTAGTCTGCTTTTACAGCCTCAATGCGTTTATAATCACACTCTTCCAAACTATTAGAACTCGAACGTTCAGGGAAAATGTTTTTTAAATAAAGACTGAAAAGATGTCGGAAGCTTTAATGATGTTGAATTCATTCAACATGGGTATAGTTCGTTTACGGCCTACGTTTAGCTTTGTACTTCTAACGATTGTATTTAGGCTTTAAAATTCATTAAAGTTGTGTTCATTTGTGAAGTTTATTATGATGAACAAAACGTGCAAGAATCGTAAACTTTTGTTGGTCACAGAGCTTATTTTCTGCATTAATCCAAAAGCCAATTTAAGAATCCTATTTTTGTCAAGGGAAGCTACAGTACGAAATAAACATCCTACAATAAACAAACTCACAAATTGGTCTCCGAAGCTAATATTGTGGGCAAAATCGTACAGTGTGCACTGGGCCAAATTCAATACATTTATGCCAGTTACGCCATCGAGCTGATCATGTACACAGTGACATATAGATAGAATGGAGAGATCTGTAATGCTCATAAAAGTGAGGATATTGTAAATGATAAGATGGTTTGGAAGATCTTAAATGTTCTTTCTCAGGGTTCATTTACACAACAATGTACTAAA
This sequence comes from Scardinius erythrophthalmus, assembly GCF_964197995.2. Taxonomy (NCBI): domain Eukaryota; kingdom Metazoa; phylum Chordata; class Actinopteri; order Cypriniformes; family Leuciscidae; genus Scardinius; species Scardinius erythrophthalmus. Next base: position 40,114,080 of record NC_138228.1, read on the forward strand.
AACGGAAACGTTTTTTCTTTGTGTTTTTCGCATATAGACAAAGTTCCACCAAAGATCCATGAAAACGATTGTATTATGAATGCCAGGCCAGTAGTTGGCGATGTCACTTTGTAAAGAAACACTACAAGCCTATAGACTGAACACGTAATAAGCAAACGCACAACATCACCGCTTTCACAAATTCGCAAGACGATAACGGTATGGTTTTCAAAAACTTTGAATCCCATTTTCAAAAGTTTGTGTTTTAAGGCCCTCAAACGCCCCTTTAGTTGAATATGGTGTCGTGTAAACGGCCCCTCTGTCTTAAACGTACAGTCCAATTGTTAAAATGTTCATTCTTTTGTATTTGTTTTATTTCATGGGGTGTTTAAAAGTTAAGCTTATTTATTTTGCTATCTAAGCTCTTCACTATTATATGGTTAGTGCATTTTATTGTTTTCATTTCCCCTGAAGTCCATGACCCTTTTTTGACCTACCAGTTGAGAACCACTGATCTAGGCTACTAAGAATAGATAGATGCGAAACACAAGTATACCAAGCAGAACATGACAGTTTCCAATGTTACAGAAAAGACACACAAAATCCCTTCAGTACAGTTAAAAATGGGTCATTTTAAAACAAAACCACACATGTGTAGACCTGTAATAACCAGTAGGTGGAAGTTATCAGAAAATGACATGACAATTCCACCTCTAAATTAGACACTGTGACACCACAAACATGATACAGGAGATTGTCGATCAGAATTCATACCAAACAATCCGTTTCTAGCTCTGTTCAAAACTCTAGTGAGCTTCCTTGCTGTTTACCCTGCAAAATATTCCAGTTGCAATGCTGTTATCATGTTGCTAAGCTAACAACTCAATACTCAATTGAGCAAAAATATACATAGCACACACCCATATTGGGATGTTTGTAAGTACATGGAACTATTTGAACAATACTTTTTAGTATGGTACATTTACGATCAATATTTCTCTCAAGTGCCACCTTGGATTGTTTTTTTCCCCCCACTAAGTTAGTTGCAGTGCATTATGGCATTGCAGTCTCTGCAAAGGAGGGAGCGATTCTATAATTTCATAATTTAGTTGCTTACATTTTTAGAACAGCTTTTGTATTTTTAAGTATGCCTGTGCTGTCTTTGTAGGCAGCTCACTAGGTTATGGAACAGAGCTTATGACATCATACTATAAAATATTGTCATTGTGTGATTGGGGGGGGGGGGGGTGATTACAAAGAATTTTCTTCATGTTTATCAAAATGCATGAGGCTCCCAAAACGTACATCCATGAAATATAGATAGCCATTTTCCTTTTTTTACAAATTCTGTAATTAAAAAACTACATGTATACCATTTTCAAGTCATGAAAACCTACAAAACAACATCTTTGGCGTAAGAAAAATAGCTAGTAAAAATCTACGGGATATGAACCTTATCTACAGAACATTACACAAGAGCTGATCATGTAACTGATCAATATCAGGAAAAAAAGGTTTGATACCACGTATCTAAAACAATCTCATCTGGAATATTCCAAATATCTAAAGTGCTTCTGCATTAGTCCCTAATTCATACAGGTGTGGGATTGTAAGTACCTCCACTGAATTTATAAGGCAGATTAATTCTATCCACTACAGATAGAAAACCATGCACACACTCAAAGGGATGGACTGAGAGGGATGAAACTACAAGAATAAAGAACAATGAAGATTCCCTTTGACATGGTTATTTTACTTAACGACCAGTAGTCTGAAAAAACTGGCGCTTTACAAAGAAAAATGTGAAGGTTGAGTTCTTTCATTTTAGCAGCTATAATTTCTCAGACAAACTCTTGGCGTCTGGACTTTCACAGCCTGTTTAGGAATGAATAAGAGGTGATCGGAATCCTTTCTTACTGTGCGGACTGGCGATTGAGGTTACTAAAACGATCTTAAAAACTGATATAAGACTGAGACCGGACAGGCACACAGAGAAAAGAGCTAGATTTTTCCAATGATAGCAACTCACGGACACGCCACTCGACTCTTGACTGGCCAAATTCTTCCAAGTACACCGTAACTCCAGGTCAGGCCATTGCTGGAGAGGTTAGACTGAGTCACGTGTGGAACGGCAGCGCTTCTCTGAGCATTATCAGCGCGCTGTCATGCTCCTAAATGTTGTCAAACACAGCGCCCTCTGCTTGTGTGGCTGTGTCAGTACCACCTGTTCACGCAGTCACAATGTTACGCTGTCTTCCCAACAATAGGATTCGCGCTATAAAAGAAAGTAAAAAAAATGCAAAACATTTTTTTTTAATCATTTTACTGCACATACACATATAAGACAAGATTTTGTTTACTTGGCTCTTGAAGAAGATGGGAATTTTTTAGAAAAAGTCTTCAAGGATAATTAAAAAAATGCAAATTACGAATTTGAAACATCTATGTAACAATTAAAATTTCCACTTTTGTATAAAAATGTGATGTATTGATTCATTTTGGGTGTCTTACATAGTGCCTGGTTCATCGGTTAGTGCCCCCTTTAAGTCGTGGTGAGCCTGCAGCTCATCCAGTACTTCTCCGAGCTCTTTAATGGTACGGAAGGTCTCTTTAGGGTCCTGTATAGTGAAGGCTGAGCACTCCTCCTGCTGCCCGAGGTACACTGACATGCCAGCACAGGTATCTGTAGACACACACACATAAACAATTAAATTCACACGTTTAAATGAAAATACATTTTTCTGGTTTAGAGAGACTGATTCCTTTGTTGAATCGTTTCAGACATCGTGCAATGTATATTATTAGAAAATTTAAGTTTTTTGACCTTGGATCAGATGCATGTAAAATTATTTTAGGAGACCTCCAAAACAAAATTAGGAACCTTCAAAATAGTATAATAGACAATATGCAAACTATTTTTTATGAATATCTTTAAAAAAAAAAAAATTAAATAAAAGGTATTACTTTTTAATGGTTGAATGGACCAAATAATAAAAGGAAAAGAGCCATTAAGTGCATTCATGGGACACATTTTTGGTCATTTTGGTGTTTCTAGACCAACATTTGTGTCATTTTACAGTTCAGATGACTTTACCTAGTAGCAATAAAAAATGACTAGCTGTGTTCAAACATTTGACTGGTAATTCTGAATGAAACGGAATATTGAGCAGGATCCTGGATGCAATATCCTGGGTTGATTTATATGACTGCACAATAGCTACTTTTCATAGGTCAATATTTTTTACTTGTATATAGTGGAGAAACAAAAAACACACTTAATAAAGTAAATGATTTCATATTGTTTTTAGGCTATACACACCCTCCATCTTCTGTAGTCTGGAGCGGTTTGTGGAGAAAAAGGAGAAGATTCGTTCTGTTTCTCGGTCAGTGTCGATGTCCAGTTGAATATTAGCCAACGCTGTCCTATAAGACGGAGTCAGACATGAAAAAAGGTAACGTGTACATGCTTGCACATACAGCGATAAAATGCAAATGTATTAATAAGATGTCTTACGCAGTGCATGGTCGGCAGCCCGGGGCGTTCTCGTTGGGTTCCTTACAGCATAACCAGAATCCACTCACATAAGCAGACGGGTGAAACGCACTGAGCCGCCCCGGGTTACAGCGGCTGACCTGACTCAGCACCTCAATCCAGCTGTTGGTCTCCACACAGTTACCCGCCTGCACGTACAGAGGCTTTTCTGAATGGATTACCTGAAACATCTGCAAAACAAAAGTTTGGATGTTTTAATCCATGAGCTATTTTATTTTTATTTTATTTTAACAGTAATATTGTGAAGTATTATTATAATTAAAAAAAACTTTTTTTGCATAAGCGATGCATTAGGATGTAGTGTAACGACGCCCAGTTCCAGGAATGCACTAATATTTTGTTGGTAGAACCAGTTTGCAACAATTATTAGTTAACACTAAGTTGTCAACACTTTGGAAAAAAAAAAATCCGTCGTTACACCACATCCTTATGCATCGCTTTCTGCCAGGACTTTTACGTGCTTTTCCCAAACCACTGAAGTGACGTCGACGACCAGGTTAGTGGTAGCATGAGCCGTCAGGCAAGTGTTATTTAAATAAACTCCTGATGTACTTACAAACTTTCCAATACCTTTCCTGTACCTCGAGTACAGAATCTATTTGTACTACTGTATAAGTTTGGTACCATTCTGGGCATTATTAGTGGGGTAATTTACGAGATACATCCTTGGATCCGTTAGCGCCTGCACTAAGCCATCCGGCTGATATCTCTAAATAAGCTCTAACTTTAATAATGTTCGACCAAGGGAAAAAAGGCTTCTGGGGGAGGGGGTGTTTGGCTCGAGGTCACGGTGCAAAGGACCCTAGGTTGATTTTACTCCGAACCATCCCTTTAATCTAATGGTCATAATGATTTCAGAAGAATAAAGAATAAAATCAAATATAACATTTTATTTGTCAGGTAAAAATGTATCATGTCAATTACACAGTTAAACAATTAGAAGCCAATTTAGAAATAATAAATACATCAATTGCGCAAAGAATGAATCTAAGAGTATGCATACCTGTGCATTTTTCATACATACTCTTATGCATTTCTTACTCTTAGATTCATCTCTGAGAGCAGAACTCACACGGCACTGTGTGGGGGGTTTCTGACTACAGAATTTCCAAAGACTATTCTGCCATATTTCCCTTAAACACCCAGAGAACAATTGTAAACAGTTTTAAATATTTACCACACAGATATTTTTGGAACTGTGTTGGGCCTATTCATGTGCCCCAATGAGTTACACCTGGCTTTGGGGGAGAGAAGCAGGCAAGCAGGACAAGGCTGAGAGCCGTGGGAACGAGTGAGACCGGTGGGGCGATTGCTAATGTCACCTGCGCGCCGCAGCGAGCTCGAGCTGAGCTGCTAGAACACATACACAAGAACGTACAAATATGACTGAGCTACTCACGTTTTTGCGGTTAAAGGCACCTTCTTCCAGTTTCTCAACACCGAGGATGTTTTTCACAAGAATGACGCACAGTGGTTCTTTCCCTGGACACAAACACAAAGATACATTTATTAAAAGAGCGAAAAAATAAATAAATGAATTAATAGAAAATTCACACTTTGCTATTTTTTACACTTGTGCAAGGGAGGAGGGACATGATAATGTGCATCATGAAATAAAGACAAATACAGAGTCCAGACCTCTTACTGCATGGGTCTGTTTTTGCATACACGCATAAAAACCTGGGGACTGCGGTTTAGACACGGACACTAAATCTTACAAGATATTCTTTAACGACCCGTGACTAGGTCCAGTCGGGCCGAGCCCGTGGAGCTGATAGCGCACCAACTTGGCCAGCCAACAAAAACACACAGCAGTTTCTCATGCACATTCAACACATTTGATAAATTCCTATTTTCATCTCCTTCGCTAATGTGCATCATTTTGACCACAGAACAGCCAAAGTACACAGATGCTTGAAAACTAGAGCTGCACATGCCACCCCAGCCCATCTTGCTCTCTTTTTAATGCATCTTCTTTCTGAACGTTTACCAGCTGTGTACTGCCAATAGCTGGTTTGCGGTCTTTTCCCGTTCCTTTTTACTGAAAAAAAAAAACAAACACAAAAAACACATTGGAATTGTGATATTTCACTGGTATCTAAACAGTTGAACCACTGACTCTTAGCATTGAACCCTGCTGAAGCAGCTCTAAATATGCGGTGCTATTAAATGAAAGACAAACTATGATAGAGCAATAGAATGAACAGTAAGGCTTGTATTATACATTTTAACAGGCATAAATAAACATAAAAATAACTGAAGGAAATACTCTATCTGTTTTCTAAACAAATTAAACCAATGCATACGATTCATATACTTATGGTTACTCTACCTAATATCTAAAAAAAAAAATACAAATACAATGAAAATACAGGTATCGGTATCGACGAGTACCAAAAATGAAAGTATCGGTATTGGCCGAGTTCTGGAAAAAGTGGTATCGGTGCATGCATCCCTAATTTAAATACATGCCATACTGTACAAGTTTATATAGAAATAATATTAAAAGAGTATTTTAGTTTATCATAAATGCTTGTAAATACATTCGGCATGTACACTTTAATTACATTACAAAGAAATTGCATATAAATATGTATTTAAGTCCTTTCCAGTGAGATTTCGAATCATTAAAGGGGTTCAGGTGGAGTTTAGCCAGTGAACAACACAGAGTATAACATCCTCAACCGCCCCAGATCTGATATCTGGAGTACAGTTACAAATGAAAGGTGCATGTCTACAGACTCTAGAAGATGACCCTTGATCAAATGAGAGGAAATGAAATCACGAGTTATTAGCTTCTCTCCCTCTTCGGTCTAATGGCACTGTCTACTAAAAATGCAAGTGTCCCAACCTTTCAAGCTCATGTTCCAAGAATAAATTTGAGAATCCCTGCAGTAAAGCGGTGAATAACACAGTTGCACTTACTATATGTTAGCTATAAGTAAATGTCACTTTTCCTCAAGTTTACACACAGGTGTCCTAGCTGAGTAGCCACTTTGTCACAATACTTTTTGTCTTCATTTTGTTTCCAAAATTGTGCTTGAGCCATATGTTTTTGTTATCAAATGCATTTTAAATGTGACTTTGGTGTCCAAATGCTTTCTGGGTCACTATATGGACATACAATCACTAGAACAACTGTTACATCCACAAACTTTTACAAATATTACACAGAAAATACCTTTATTGGTAAAATTAGGAGAATATCTTACTTAAAATGAGCTAAGAAAAGTCATATATCCCAACATCAAACAAAACTAATGAATGAACATTATAATACTTGCCATGTGTGTGAAATCAAACGAGAAACGCTTTCTGCCAAAGTAACTCCCAGCACAAATGCTTAAGTTATAAGATAGATAACGTACAAAATTACTTAATAAAATCAGGGAGGAAAATCTAAATGCATGGGGAAAAAACCTGCAAACGAGATGATAATCACGATTGTTCCGTGTCAATGTGACCCAGTTGTGCCTTCCACATCATCGCCTATTGGTTAGTCAACAATCCTGACTGACTGTAAAAAAAAAGGGGGGTTTGTACATTTGTACAATTGGAATAGCGCATAAAACATATGCGAATAAAGCCCCATTTCCATTCCATGCGTTCAAGAGAACAAAATCGTCACTTCCTGGGAAACTGGCACAAAATATCTGTAATAATTAAAGTTTTCTGCAACAGGGGAAGCCAATGTGGCTCTCCAACGTCATAAATGACTTGTGACTTCTGGTAAATGTGTTTCTATCGCAGTTTATGCGCATGTCTTCTTATCTGATAAAAAAATTATCCACCTCAATTGAGCACATGTGTTTTTTATGCACATTTTCTAGAATTTATGTGCATTTTGGTGTTTCTATCCAGTGTTTTTTGTATGCGATCTCCCAATAGATGTAATTCCAATAAAAATAGGTAGATGGAAACAGCTAATGTAATACTTAGGGTAAGTTTGTTCAGCTCTCCCATAGAAAAGACAACAACAGTAACTCAGCTTTGCTAACAGTCCAGCAGGAAACAAAAGAAGGTCAAGCCACCATGCTGACTCTTTCTGAGATGATCACGCTAAAGAATGTTTATTATTACAACAGTGATAAACGTGTATCATGCAGGGACAACAAGACTTGCAGTTGGTGACCTTGAAATTCACATCACTCCACAGTTCTTTTTCACAGGGTAGATCACTCAAAGGACTATGGTTAGTATGCCATGAAGCTGATCAACAAAAGTATTAGGACTAGATGATGCATAATGTAGTATATTTACCTATATATACACTATATCGGTCCGCTGGCAGTGAAATCGTAAATATTTCCTGTTACATAGGCTAAGTCATGACTCATTTAAGGTATTTGTAATATGGTCCTCATTCAAACATCAACAAAAATGCTGAGAAAGAAGGGAAGTTTGATTCATTTCTGCAAATCATTTATTTTGAACTGGCCATTTCAGTGAATCATTTCAGTGATTCATCATCACAGAACCTTCCGTGTGGAATTTTTCATGCTTTAAAATGTTGTCATATAGATAGAATACAGTACCGTACAAACATTTGGGGTCGGTAAGATTTTTAATCTCTTTAAAATTAATTACTCCAGTCTTCAGTGTCGCATGATCCTTCAGAAATCATTCTAATATGTTGATTTGTTTCTTAAGAAACATTTCGTAGTAATATCAACTTTGAACACAGGTGTTCTGATTAATAGTTTTGATGAATAGAAAGTTCAAAAGAACAGCATTTATTTGAAATCTTTTGTAATATTATAATTTAATGTCATTTTTGACAGATCAATAAAATTATTAATTTCTTAAAAAACAATCTTACTAACCCCAAACCTTTTAAATGGTTGGTTGTGTATGTAGGTAAATATTGTTGTTAACTGCGGTTTAAATTTTTGATTATATTAATAATTTAATTATATTAAGTATCATTCTTTCCTCTGTTCATTTCATGAAAAACTATTAATTTGATTTTTACTGTATTTAACTTTTTAATGTCATAACAGAGCAAATTTATAAATTGAATATCCTCCTTTTTATCATTTAATTTTGAAATCTAGTTCTTTTTTTGTCCAGAATCTACTGACAGCCTTGTTGATCCATAATGCAGATCTTTCCCCAATTATTTTTGAGAAAATTTTACGTAAATAAGTATTTATTAATTTGAGGAATTTCTTAAATCTTACTTGTTTTAACTAATTAATTAAATTTGGTATATATAATATATTATAATATATTATATATATGTAGGCCTATGTCTATGTGTGTGTGTGTATATATATATATAGTATATATACACACACACACATAGACATAGGCCTACATATACATATATATATATATATATATATATATATATATATATATATATATATATATATATATATATATATATATATATATATACATACATACATACATACATACATAGACACACACACACACACACACACACACACACACACACACACACACACACACACACACATATATATATATATATATATATATATATATATATATATATATATATATATATATATACACACACACATACATATATTATGTGACCAAAAACTCAAAAACTTTTATGTTAGATTCAGTTAATCGATCTGACAGCACTAATCAAATTACATCACATCCTTTATATCAGCATTATATATGGTATTTTGGACATTGTCCACTCAATAACCCATATCAAACACTAATTAAAAATATTCACAATGATACAAATTATTACCAATGGACATGCGCATTTTCAGTCCTCTCAACCCAACACATTAAAAAATACATGATATCCACTGACACCATTAAGCACACGTACATACCCATGACATAAAGCTGACAGCATAAATCAAAAAGGGGAAACAGAAAGTTTCACATCCAGAGCTGGCTGGCAACACTACATGAACAGGAGCTAGACAAACGAGAATGTGAAACTGAGGACAAGCTAAAAGAATCCAGGGATACTTCTCATGTTATTTCAACTTCGTTTCCAAATAAAACCTGCCAGCAAAAACAAGTGTCTGGACCGCCACATTTTAGAGCTGAACTCGATGACTGCCCACAAACAGAAAGTTCTTTGGATCATGGACCAAACATGTTTTCAGGGGAACACATTATCGTCAACAGCCAGGAACACTCACCTTTCTGCTTGTGATAGGAGAGCTCTTGATTGGTCACTCGCAACCAGCGTTTCTTAAAGTTCTTCTTTCCTATTCGCTTTCTGCCCTGTGCCCGCTTATGTACCTCTCTGTTAAAAATCATACACACACATAACTGTCAGGTTTCCTGGAAACAATGTGGTAAAAAAACAAAACAAAACAAAAACAATCACCCAGACTCAACCCTTATTTCAGCTACTCAAAGACGTAATAAATGGGACTAATCAATTAGTCTGTTCTGAGAACTGTGGCGTTTTCTACTCACCCCTCCTTCAGCACAAAGGAGTCCTCCACTCCACTAGACTCCTTACTTACATTAGAGGAGATCTCATCTAAGAACTAAAGCAAAAAAGATGACAGAAGAGAATTTACACATGAGAATGAAGCCCAAGCTTAACACAGAATATGCTTTATAATAAATGCACACAATACACAGATATTGAAGGCTGGTCAATGGCAGCTACTTCACATCATAATACACATAGCAATACTGCGTAAAAATGTCCTGTTACATAAGTCATGACTCATAAGTATTTGTGTTAACAGATTTAAGGTATTTGTAACAGGGCCCTCGTTCAAACATCAACAACAAAAATGCTGAGAGAGATGGGAAGTTTGATTCATGATTGCAAATAATTTATTTTCAAGAATATCATAACATTTTTGGGGAGTCACACCATCAGATTACATTTTATAACCTGACCTAACCTTGCCTTCTCATATGAAGGTCAAACTACCTGATATTTTAAAAGGAACTTGACACAGTTTTTAGTTTATGCCCCCTAAAAATTAAATACATGCTCATCAAAATGTGTATTCAAAGCACTGTATTTATGAAGTGCATTTTTTAGCTTTTAAAATATCGATCCAATCTATTCTGAGTAAAAGAATTGCAATATAAGGAAATATGGCACAGCCCTATGTACAACGGAGACCTCAAAAAACAGTTTGTTAGAAATACTTACCTGTTTAACTTTCTCTATACATTCATCTTCTTGGAATAACTTGAAGAAATCGTACATATAGGTTTCTTTAAAGCTAGACTGGAAAAACAACAACAAAACAAGAACAGGAATTTTTTTTTTAAATGTCCCAAAGTCTAGGGGAAAACTTTTGAAAAGTTACTTCCTTCAGCGCACCGTATGACTAATAGCTGACATACCAGTTTGTTCTTGGAAAGGCTGCCCCAGCTGCCCAGAGATTGGATGGTTTTAGAGATAAGAGTAAGTGTGCGGGAAATTTCAGGGTCCTGAGAGAGAGAAAGAGGAAGATAGGTGATTCTCTACATTTACTGTTAATTATGTTATGCTTTTTTCTTTTTTTTTTAGTAAACAGTATTGTTGTCTCATGGCATTCTCAGAAAAGACTGGAGTGTCTCAATGGGTCTTTCCTGGCATGAATAAATTAGTCACATGCTAAAAAAGGAAGTAAATCATGTTTGTTACAACTAAGTAGGTAGTTTGTTATAGCTGTGGTGTGCGTGACTGTTTTTGTTGCACACTCACAGGATGATGGGATCTCAGCTGGAATGTGTGTGGAGAGAGAACAGCCACCGCAAAGAACCTCAGAAATATAAAACTACTGACCGCTGAGTACTGCACATGAGGATCCGCTGTGGTAAAACACACACACACACACACACACACAAGAGATTATTAGTCATGACTGAGTATCTGGCTCCTCCTAGTGGTGAATCAACACAGTCTTACAGGAATGCATGCAGAGACTTTATTCAGTGTGAGGTATACTAAAACACTGAAACATTCCTGAACAAAATAAATGTGTGGACCCCGCACAAGCAAATGAGAGTGAAAGCGTGTCCATGCGCATGTGCTGCTTCACCTGGAAAGCGTTTCGATGCGAGCTGTCTGAGTGACCTGAAGACATCACACATGAGGGGAGGACAACTGGAGCTGGACTGTGTTATAGACGTAAAAACCTTATGCACATAACCCTGAAGATTCTCCTAAGAATACACAAACACATGCAAGTGAGATCAGAAAAAAAAAAATTTTTTAATCAAATTTCTCAGTCATGGGAATTTATTGCATCCAACCTGTAAAATTACAGCTTATATTATATCAATATTAACTTATATATAGCTAGGCTTAGAAATGCATATTAAAAACTATATCAGATGGAATAAACAGAGGAAGTCATTACAGGGACATTTTACCCCCACATTTTGAATTTCAGGGTTTCATTTTTGGTGGCCCAGAATATCTCCTTAATTTAACTGACACACACGGCCAAATTAAGTACAACAATTCAACAAGAAACCAAAAAAAAAAAAAAAAAAAAAAAAAATCACCTTGTTGACCTCCACATTATCGCCTTCTTTCAGTTTGACAGGATCGATCTCACAGGTTTTATTTGATTCAAAGATCTGTAAAGCAGAATGAAAGTAACAACTGTCAAATCTAAGTCACACATTTCAATGCATCTATAAACATGTCCAGTTAACAAAACAAAAAAAACTTAAATCCTTTGTGTCTCACCTCATTGAGAACAGGTTTGAGAGTGACGGTCAAGTAACTTCGGCCCACAATCTTCATCATGTCATCTATGCAGCGGGTGGCCAGAGAATTCCCTCTGAATATGGTGTTGGCCTCTCTGCACAGGGAGACAGAGGACATTTAAGAGGACAAAGAAATAGCGTGAGTTTATAACCTAGACAAACTATGGGGCAAAAAAAATAAAATAATTATATATAAAAAAACAAAAACCTATATGCATACCTGTCAAATAAAAAACTAAATAAAAAAATACATATATGGATATTACCAAAACAAAACTATAGAAGTGTTTTTGTGTGAGTGTGTTACTGAACTGTGTATTCTCCAGCTCCAGGGCAGCAACAGCGGTGAGAAAGGGAAGCAGTCTGTTGTGATGGAGCAGAAGTCTGACCACAGGAAGCAGCGCTTCATAACCCAAACTCTCCCTGCATATATCTCCCAGAACGTGAGCCGCTGATGCGGAGATCGGCTAGAGACGCAAAGAAACAATGAAAAGATGCTATAAACGAAAGAATGTGTGTCTGAAAACTAAAAATAATGTTCAACAATTAAACATGACTGCCAGTCTTCCAGACAGAAGGGGGGTGCTATTGTACCTTGACATCTGGGGATTTGAGCATCAGGTTTCGAAGGGCCGTGTAGCAGGCAGAGGGCAGGACGTTGTCCTCGGTGTACGTTACTTTCAGACGTAGAGAACCCAGGTCATCTGGCTTAGGCTTCGTACCATTTCCTTTCGGCTGTAGCAAGTACCTACAAAACACAAAGCAAAAAGAAATTTCCTCTTTATAGCTATTTTACAGTGTCACACAGCTTCATCATTCAATTTGCTGTATTACGCAATGTATATTAAATATTCAAAATATAGTCACAATGATTTAGCTGGTGCTATAAAAGTTGTGATGATTTTGAAACCCTATTTATGTAGTCATTAAGTTTCCGTCACTCTCTGTGTCACTAAACTAGCTTTGCGTATGCGAGTGTTGAGACATTTTAAAAGCAAAAATACAATAGTTATGCAAAAATACAATAGTGTGTGTGTGTGTGAAAACTAATTTTCTCTAAGATTATCCTTTCTATATGCGTGTCTAGCACATGAATCATTTTATCGTATGTGTCATTTGCAGGAATTAGTGTGGCAAGACCATGTTTAATAGTGTCAGCGTCTGTTTGTGTATGTGCGCTTGTTTTATGCTAGGTTCATGCAAAAGCTCACCCACGCAGTAGACTCACTGCCCTCATTCAAAACATGCAGATCAGTATCAACAAGTTCCCTCTCAGTCTGAACACACACACACACACACACACACACACACACACACACACTAATGCACGCACATACAATGTTTACACAACACTACCGGCAGGACGCTGTGATCCACAGTCTGAGGACACAGGGGAAGCGGGCAACGGAAGCAATCCGCCCAAAACACACACACCTACACACCCACGGTCTCTCAAACGCTTCTCGACAAAAAAACATCAGAGATAAGACGCAATTGCAGCTGAAATCTAAATTATGGATGTTGCAGTAAGCAGTCATCGCAAATGTCTCTAAAGTAATGCTGAAGTATGTTCATTTAAGCTCTGACGTCAGAGGTGGTGCTCTCATGTCTGATTGGGCTGATAAGGCCAGTGGAGAGCTGGGATTGGCTGTTATCTTTCTTCCTCATCTGGTCGTGTTCCTCATCTGTACCTCACTCAGACACTAAGATCAGCATATTACAGCACAGCATGGAAGTGCACGCATGCACCAAACACCTCATAGTAGAATTGGGTCAAATACAGAGGGGTCCAACTTATTAAAGGGGTGGTTGAATATGATGTCACTTTTCTAACTTTAGTTAGTGTGTAATGTTGCTGTTTGAGCATAAACAACATCTGCAAAGTTACGACACTCAAAGTTCAAAGCAAAGGGAGATATTTTCTTTTAAAGAAATCGCTTTTTAAGGACTACAACAAACGGCTGGTAGGGACTACACGACAATGCTCCAGGGTTAGTGACATCACTAACCCTAAAATTTACATAAACCCGTCCCCGGGAACGCGATTTATAGATTATCAAGACAGAATATGCTAATCAATGACTAGAAAATAACTACACATAAGCTACATAAATTCACCAACTAACCATTCAGAAATGTTGTCTACATGTTGTCACTTCTTCCTGAGTCTCTCCATCTTTCTGAGGCTAAAAGTTTAAAATTTCCAGTGCATTTCTGTGTGAGGTAAAAGGACACAAGCTGTTGTAGCTCCGCCCCCTGCGCGGGAGCAGCAGCTCATTTGCATTTAAAGGGACAGACACAAAAACGATGCGTTTTTGCTCACCCTCAAAAAGTGACAATTTTAACATGCTATATAAAAATATCTGTGGGGTATTTTGACTTCACATACACACTCTGGGGGCATTATACCACCCTTTTAAAATGCTTCTATTTTGCATGTCTAATTATGCTTTTTCAAATATTACTTTTCATGCAGTGTATAAATATAGCTGTTTGTCAATGTAAAAGGACTGCAAAGTTTTAAAGATCAAAGTGCATGACAAAATTAAGTCATTGTCTCCTAAAAGAAAGAATAGATTCTGAACTGCTGAAACAAGTCGTCAGCAATTCCAGTCTCACTTCCTGTTACATACCTACGTAACAATGTAACACATTTGCATAATGCCAGCCTATGCTCTTCGTTGGCTGACTGTGTAGCTACAACTACAGTGTTTGAGGGCGGGTCAAAGTAGACGGTGTTCTACTTTGACCCGCCCTCAAACACTGTAGTTGTAGCTGAGGCCTGGAAGACTTTGGTTTGCTGTTTTCTCCGCTGCCAAAGCAAATGCACTTTGCATGCACTTCAAAAGAATAAGGACTTGATAAGGTAAAACCGACGCTGTCGTAACTGTTTATATCACTGTGTGTAAAGTGTTGAGGGACAGCTGAAATTCAGATATGGTGACTGGTCTACCGCTTTGTGTTGGAAACAAAACGCCAATCACAACAGAATGGCCGTCTGACCAATCAGAGCAGAGTAGCCTCATGGAAAGGAGGGATTTAGAGAGACTGCATATTGGTTACAACCTCAGCTCTATATACATTTATATAGATCAGTGTTAACCCAACCCGATTTCAGTGGACAAAAAACTTTATATTAATAACCAGTAAAGCAGTTTTGTTAATATGATCATTTAAATAATAATAAGAGTTGTGAAGTCATTGTAAGTACGAACTACAAATTGTAAGTTTGCTGTATTTTTTTATTAAATTAATAAACCTGAAAAAAAAAAAGATCAAATCACTCATTGTTAATAAGGTGTTATCCACCTTATTTTTCAATGCAGAAGTAACTATTTTCTGTGAATGCACGACTTCCAATTAGAAAAATAAAGTGATAGTAAAAATAGTTACGCTATAAACGTGTTTTATGATTACGATAATAAAGTAATATGATAAGAAATACCAGTTTGCAATATTACATTAATATACTTCCTTTAAAAAATAAGGTGGATATTGCCAGCAAATTGAATATTCCATATATTGTCCAGCTTTACTTCTGAGTGTGTGTGTGTGTGTGTGTGTGTGTGTGTGTGTGTTCCTACCATGCTTTGTGGACATGGTCGTTTCTCAGGATTTTCACAGATACCCGTGTCTCTCCGAGGAACACGTCCTGTGCCAAGTTACCATTATTCCACAGCTCTACCCTGCAAGGGAGAGTACAAGATAGTGTGCATTAGCTAAATGTTCATTTACAAACACAAACAGTGCTCTGTTTCAATGTATTCAACCCCCGAAAAAAACAACAAAAAAAACACACAATTGAACTTGTCCCATTTTCAGTCAAACTGAATCTGAAATCCAGCACGCAGAGTATAGATGCAGTTGCATCAAGGTGGGTTAGTCATTTTTCTCTCCACTACTGGATGAAGCTTTTTCTCACATCAAACATGCACACAAATAATTTGCCTTTGAGTGGAAAACCAACAACACACAAAATCATGCATAAACATACACACACGCACACACACATTAGTGTCATGATCTAATGTGCCGTCTGGTGGTTTCACCTACTCTTACCTGTCAGCTTCTGCAGAGGGCTATATGGGACAATTCAGAGTGGCACATAATGTGTCAAATCAGAGCAAAGCCACATTCATCAAAATATTTTTGACATTACATACAGTCTTCCAATCAAATAAGCACTCATCCCTGATTACCATAATCATCCACAAACAGTCAATATGTGCAGTTATATGCAGTTTAAAAAAAAAGAAAAGAAAAAAAAGTATGCACCCGGCGAAGAGAAGAGAAGCAAAAGTTAAAAGAATGGAAACATGATGAACAAAAACAAACATACATCCAGCCAGAAGAGACAAAGATGAAACAATGACAACACAACAATGAAGTAATGAAAAGAAGAGAACAAAACAAACACAAATCCAGCCATTACAGCCAAAGATTAAACTGACAACGCAACAATGAAGAAGAGAAGAGAACTCACTTGATCAAAAAAAAAAAAAAAAAAAACATATCCAGGAGAGGCTAACATGAAACAATGCCAACACAATAATGAAGAAGAGAACTCACTTGATCTCTAGTTTCTCTATGTCCTCCTCCTCCACCTGGAAGTGTGACCTCCCCTTGTAACTGCTTGACCTTGTGACCTGCAGAAACATTGTGAATTGTAAACATAATATGGCTAATGCTACAAATGCATACTGCATCCACAGGAAATCATAACTCTGACATGATCAAAATTAATGACGATCCCTTTTTAAGCCATTTGGGGGAGATTTAGACTCACAAAATCAACACTCATTAACTATTACTGAATGAATGGATGAGGCTGTACCTCAAAATGAAAGGTCTCCTCAAACTGAGGGTCGCTGGTTTTCTTCTTCACTTTCGTTTTTTTCTGGTCAGACCTGAGAGAGAGAAAAACAGAAAGACAGAGAGCAGGATGTTATTATTGAATCAGAGCGGATGTTATGTACTCATTTCAGCCTAGATCGGTGACAGAGGCTGAAATGATCAGATGACTGACTGATTTAGAAACAATCACAATAATGCATTTTGACTGTTTTCAGTACTTCATAAGAAACCATCAGGTTTCATGAAAACCTCTGTTCCTTTACAGTAAACCTTGTGATTTATAATGTATATAGACCTACCTGGCGGGCCCTACAAGTGCTACTGTTGCGTACGGGTCACAGTTCTGTCCACTTATCAACGGCAAACCCTGACACGCAATTATCCTGCAAAAGACACACACAGGGCCTGTTATTGAAAGTAACATTAAATATCAAACAGCAGAATGCTCTGTCCATATGTGATTAAACACAACATTCAAGTCAACATCAAACAGCATTCTTAACCAATTTTACTTGGTTGACGACACATTTCCAAGTGAAACAGGATATTTAGGCAACTGTTTTAGAAGTCTAAACTAAATAATGCCTAATTAACTATTTGGCCTCTTCCCTTGAAATTAAAAGCACCAATATCACAAAAGCAATCACAACAAGATCATAAACATGTATTAATAAAGTATACAGGGTACATTTTTTATGCCATGTTCTCCATCCTGACCAGTACTACAGATTTTTATTTGACTGTTTATTTATAAGAATAATACTTTTACTCATTATTCTTATTCTAAGGATGCATTAAATTGATCGAACGTGACAGTTAAGATATTTAAAATGTTAAAAATTATATATATATATTTTTTTTATTTAACTGCTGTTCTTTTGAACTTGCTATTCATCAATGAATAGTTCAAAATTTGATCACATTTTCAACAAAATATTAAGCAGCACAACTGTTTTCAACATTGATAATATTAAGAAATGTTTCTTGAGCAGCAAATCAGCGTATTCAGCATAGGATCGTGTGACACTGAAGACTGGAGTAATGATGATGCTGAAAATTCAGCTTTGATCACAGGGATAAATTACATTTTAAAATATATTAAAATAGAAAAAGAGTTATTTTATATTGTAATATTACTTCAAAATATACAAATAAACATTTCATGTGCGTCACAAAAGTAAAGGTGTTTGTTTCACTTTTTACAAAAAAACTAATTTTCTTCAAAAGAACATTTAAAAATAACTTTCATTTACTAGCGTTGCGTTCGAAATCGCATGGTGTACACTGTATAGTAAGTACTACATTTGGTTTGAAACTTTGCAACCATTAAAAAAGTATGTTATATTATAGTATGAATGAAATTTGGACGTACTACATCCCCCATGTTGTCACTGTCATCTGACCTATCGCATAAGTTACTGCCATTCACATCTCCTTTGTCCCGTGGCCTCATGGGATAGTAAAGTGTCCATCGAATGCACACTTCAGAATCTCAGCAGAAGTAGTAGGTCATCCTGGGAACTTTTCGCCTACTGTTTTTCGAATGCTATGGGCCAGATTTACTAACAGCTTACGCCAACACAAACCTTCTTTCGGCGTTAAAAAGCTACTGTCTGTATTTATTAAAGACACGCAGTGAAAAATTAGCCCTGAAAAGGCGTGGACACAGTTATGTTTGTGGCTGACCTTATTGCATATGCATTTGTAGGACTTTCCCTTTCAGACGCAAAATTTGTGGGAGGAGAGTATTTAAAAGAATCATGCAAGGTGATTTACTAAGGTTTGCGCTCGTCAATTTACTGGTATTTGCGCTACTATTTAACGCCTAAAGAAAGCATCATGGTCTTAAACCAGGTGCTAATTTGCGCAGCTCTTGGTAGATTGCGTTTGTCATTCTGGAAATGATCTGGCTGCGTCTTTGTTCTTTGATTTGTGCGTCGTCAGTAGATCATACTGCTCTATTTAGTAGGGAAGTATTTGATTTCAAACGCACTGTATGTTTTTGCAATTTGCAATAACAGCAGGAAGTACAAAAATACAACATGATTAATCCATACACACACTTAGCTGGAAACAAAGGCACATAGGGCAAAACATGACACTTTTTTGGAGACTTTTCAGCGGTGTTGGTTCTGGAAGTATTTTTCCATTTGTCTCTCCCATTAGGATTTCAAAAAAGTCTTTGATAAAGTGTTATAAGCCATGAACGAAGCCAATGAGCTATGCGTTGAGCTATGCGAATGAGCCAATGAGCTATAGCCAATGAGCTATGCGAAGCCAATGAGCTTAGGCGTTGGGGATATTTAATTTTATCAATCAATAAATTCCATTAGAAACAAACATTGTTGTATTATTTTAATTTAATACTGTGAAGCTGCTTTGATACAATCTGTATTGTGAAAAGCGCTATACAAATACACTTGAAGAAGATAAAGAAGATGAAATACACTTGAAGCTATGAGGTGAATCATAACATTATAAACTACATACAGCATAATCGAAAAATTAAAAATGGAGATATATAAAACTACTCATTTAAAAATGTTGATTATATATACACACAAATAAAAATATGCATGTTTATTCAAATATTTAAGTACTTTGAGAGCGTAGGGAGATTGACTGACTCGATTACATTCGCAGTGCTTCGTGGGAGTGGGCGGGGCTAAAAAGATATTTTGGCGTGTTTCAACTGCGATTGGTGGAATTTTCTGCACAGCATCATGGGCAATGTAGTTTTTCACCACAAATTCCAATGTTAAACATGATTATTTTAAAACGAAGTTGTGATAATGTGGGCTGACGGCTTCAACAACCTTGTAGCTCAAAGTAAGGCTGTCTTTAAAGGTTTATAAGTTATCGTTAAAAATCTATTTCCTTAATGGAGAAAATGAATGGAGTTTTTACTACTGGAACCCGACTGTTGCACTCCATTACAAGTCATTCTCAAAATTCTGATACAATATTATCTATATTAGTTAGATAAGATTAGTTATTATAAATTCTTCTGGTTCAAATGTCACCAATATTTAAAGGCACACTATGCAGCTTTCCGTTTTTGTCAAACAGCGACCCCTAGAGTCGCTGTGGAGTACTTGTATTTAATGTTACTGTCGTAAATAGCACTCACGCAGAGCCGTCGCTGCACTCACGGCCTGATCCCTTCCGCCCTCTATACCGGTACCGGTTCAGTCGGATGGAAGCTGTAATGAGTGGAAATAAGGTGTGGCCCCTTTAAGAGCTGCGCGCGCCCTGTTGAACTGTCGGCAGTCTGTGTTGTATGTGCACCTCGAACACCCCGTGTATGCGGGTTATTTCAGTTTGATGCTCGTTCTTATCCTACTTTTGTTTATCAAGTAAAGCTGTGGACGGTAGAACGGGTGACAGACAGTTACACGAGTTCGATTGGGGAATAAAGTGCAAGTTGTGAGATGCCAATCGCCTCCGTGAGTCTGTCTGGCCTCTAATAACTTCATCTGTGAGCTATCCCTATTGTGTATATGTGCAGTGCCGTGAAGCAATTCGTTACATCGTGAGACCTGATATCACACGATACTTCCCACCGGCCCAAAGTTGCAAGTGTGGTTTTTCGGCTCACAGGCGCTTTGGGGCTGCGCGACAACCACCATTGAACCCGAAAAAAGTCATAGAACTATTCCAATGACTCCGAAGCTGTTCGGTTAAGGTAAAAAAGTTACTTAGTTCACCTTTAATACATGCAACCATACAACCAAATGTTTGCATTTGCAAG
Source organism: Scardinius erythrophthalmus (assembly GCF_964197995.2). Lineage (NCBI taxonomy): Eukaryota > Metazoa > Chordata > Actinopteri > Cypriniformes > Leuciscidae > Scardinius > Scardinius erythrophthalmus. The sequence goes on from NC_138228.1 coordinate 40,134,893, forward strand.
GCACATGATCAACAAATGTAATATATAATGCCAAAGTAGCAGCTCAGTGAACTGGCCCCAAACCCTCTCAGCCATCCTTATTGTTGAACCCTGATGTTGACTTTGTCAGAGGTTCCTCCACGTCACAAGTTAAAATATGAATGAACGGGAGAATGAGACGATGAAAGAAGAACGTGCATAAATGAAGGTGTCAGATAAGAAAGGTGAAAGCAGAAGCACTGCCATCCAAGACGAGAAGTAATTCACACTCGTAGTCGTCATGGTGACAGCCGTGAAGCGGTGAAGGAAGGTGAGAAAGAACGACAGAGAGGGAGAGAGAATGAAAGAGAGAAAAAAGCAGTGTGACGGCAAAACAAAACCACAGAAACAGCGCAGTGCGGGCTTCCTGCAGTCACGGCATCGCTTCCTCTTTCGTCAACCTGCTCTGTGGGAGAGTGTGAATGAACAGCGATGGCCAACATTAAACAGAGATGCACGTCAGCAACTCTATATTGAGTCAGACCATCTTTCACACCATTAAAGAAAACACACAACCCTGTAGTGGTGTGAACATGAACTTCACAGGTATTCTCGCCCTCCCAGACGAGACACACCACTGAAGTTATAGTTCACAGCGTCCACAGGTCGCAGAATGCGTACTTCGCGAATACTGCACGTGAAGTACAATGATGTCGGTTAATGGTCACATGACATGCAGAAAAACGTCAAATATTTCATCTTATTTACTTAGGGTTGCACAATTAGGTACATTTTTTTATCATTTTGTCATGAGCTGCAATTGGATAAACATTTAATCTTATAAGAAAACTGAAATAATACATTATTATTATTATTAATTTGGAAACACTTAAGTTAACTATGCTTTTAAAGCGATAGGGATGCACCAATATGAACATTTCGGCTTATACAGATAAACGATAAATCTTGAAATCCGATAACCGATATATTGGCAGATAAATCTAAATCCAAATTTTTATATAATTTTTGAGAGCCTGATCGCAAAAACAAAAGTCTCACCATTAAAATCCATGTCCCAAGCACACAATTATACTGTTCTCATTATTATTTTATGCAGCCTATATGACAGCACATTGCACTTAACTGTACTTTCCTTTTTGAAATGATTCCAGTCATATTTTAAGCAATTCAAAAGCGACCAGTGCGCATCTGAAGCGTCTCAGCTGAAGGAAATAATACATTATTTATCGGCTTTAATATAGCGGCCTAATATTCTTATTGGGCCAATGACGATAACATTAAAAATGAACATATCGGCCGATACCGATATGGTGGCCGATATATTGTGCATCCCAATTATTAATAAGTTTAATGCACTGTGAACTAACATGAACAAAAAATGAACAAATGTATTTTATAAACTAACATTAACAAAGGTTAATTAATGCTGTAATAATAAATTGTTCATAGTTAGTTCATTTTAACTAATGTTAACAAATAAGACCATATTGTATAGTGTGTACACCATTATTTAACTCAAATGATAAAGAGAGAGAAATATATTACTATTGTAATAAAACATTTGTACTTTAATATAAAAATTATATTTGATAACTAAAAGTTACAATACTAATATGTCTTAAATTCTTGAGGGTTTAATGTTTGAAAGAATTTACTTAGGCAGAAAACTACAGAAAGTCTCGTTACAAATATGATAGAATGAAGAAAACTTGTCCACAAAAATGTAGGAAATTATGCGAATGTGAAAATAAAGTGCTCCTGGTTCACACTGTTATACGCAGCATGCAGAGATGGAGTTTCAATTTTATTTTGACCGCTGTTCATTGATTTGTAACATTTCATTAATTTTAAGCTTTTAATTTACATTAACATCATTCAGCCATCATTCAGTATAGTACAAACTAGAATAGGAAGGGATTAAGGAATAGTGAAGTAGAATAGAATGTTTCTTCATGAACTCACCAACCCACTGCAGACAATGGACACTACTATAATATGGATACTGGTAAAACATCTACTATAATATAATGAAATATAAGTGATATAGCCTACAGTAGATGCTGTTACAAAAAAAAAAAAAACATTAGAATACATCAACAAAAATCAATTGAAAATACACGGTTGCTTTTGAGTGGCCATCAATGGAGAAAGACTAGTAAAGACTTCTACCAGCAGGGGATAAAGAGGCCCTGCCGACTAGCCAAACCTTGACTTCTTGATATCCTGTTTCACATTGACGTATGTAACGTTACAGAAGCGCAATGGGTTGTGAATGCCGATTCATGTTGTGCTGCTCAAACACATTTAAAAACACACAAACACATGCATTGACTGACAGGCATCACTTACTGAACCACAAGCTGCTGGCAGACGGATCCATTCTCTGTGATCAGTTCATTCAGCTTCATCTCTAAATGAACCTTCCCCTGTCAAAGTAGAAAGACTTCTGTCACAATATCCAACACAGATGCAATTACACTTAGTTAGAGCTATTTATAGCATAACTCATATAACAACATCTATAAACACACACACATTATCTCCGTGGGGACTCTCCATAGACAATGATTTTTATACTGTACAAACCGTATATTTACTTGAAATACAGAATGTGTTTTGAAGGCCATGGCACTGAATATAAACTTCAAAAACATTTAGTCTCTGGACTTTTATCATGACGGACATGTTTATGATATAATATGATATATGTTGAAATCACCTATCCAGCCAGTCAAATTTGTTGAAGCTGATAATGTCAGAATGAGAAAGAGTGCAAACATAGGAGAGGCGGGAAGGAAAGGACAGGGAGGGAGAAAGATAGAGAAGAAAACGACATAAAAACGCCCACATACTCCTACGCAATATTTTGTGCAAGTTCCTTTGAAAAATGACACCGAGAACGCACCAATAACTCAACGTTAACAGATGTCCAAAGCAGACAGATACTATAGAACTACTTTGTAAAAATATTTTTTTATGCAATATGAAGTGCCAATCTGCAAACATCTATTCATAGAATCGTGTCATCTAATCATTTATCCCTGCAAAGTAGAGATCTGTTTGCAACATACAGTACATTTACAATATCTGTTAATCACTAGTTTTATAAGTATGTGGAAAGACTGGAAAGAAACAGCTTGTTTTGTGTACATAAGTTGTTTAAGGTTTTTGGAGTACGTAAGGGCTTTTTGAAAACAGAAATGGAGGAACGTCTTTCTTGTGATTTCAGCCAGTTCAGGGCGGCTCTGAACGTTATCGGATGTAACTGCCACCCACCTTTTTCTCGTCCTCAGGGTTAAAGACACATCAACCACAGTGTTTAACCACTGTCGTAAAATAATGCTGCAACACTTCAACTCTAGGGTTATCAAGAGCCTATTAATATTTTTTAGCATTTTGACAATATTCTATATTTTGATATCTGGTTTCTTTTGAGTGCAAAAATAGCCATGAACATGTTTTTTTGTAAAAAATGTCAATCAAACTGCAATTTCTGCCCAGCAGAAATAATGCAAGAATTGCAATACAGTAGAAATCAAGTTGTGTTTAAATATTTTGTTCCACAGTTTTTTACTAAATGTAGGAGCAAAATACTGATAAAACTGAAGTGAATAACCTTTATTATAAGCACCAATATAACAATACACTGTAATAGAGTAATTTTTATAAAAATATTTTAATATAATAAAAAACAACAGACTTCCCAAAAACAATTATGTGAGAGTGAAAAATGACTGAATCAGAGTCTCGAAACTATTAATTGTAAATATGAATAAAATAATATTAATTGAAACTAAGTTTGAACTGATTTAGAGAAAATAATCTTATCAACTCAGTTTGATAAAAAAACTTACTGCTAAAGGATGGAATACACTACACGACTTATAAATTATAAAATGTATACAACAATGGGCAACACTTGCCGACTTTGTAAATGGTTACAGAGAAAAACCGGGCATCGCACACTAAACGACTGGGGATCATACACTAACAGAACATGTTACTGAAGAACGCGCCTCATTGCTTAGCAGACGCGTGACAGATGAAACAAACATGGATGTGCAGGAGAGGATTGCAGTCATTGTTGTAGCGACTCTTTGTGCTGACTAGAGCGTTTGGATGCATTCATGGGTGGGTAGACGCGGTCTGTATGGACTCTACAAATTACATTGGGAGTTAGAGTTGAGTGGTGCAATCAGTTGTTTTATCTGTGCTCATGAGTCAAATATTGAGGCTTATTTGTTACATGTGTTCTGCTAAAGGGGTAGTTTTAAAGGATAAAATTCTGTCATTAATTACTCACCCTCATGTCGTTCCAAACCCATAAGACTTTCGTTTATCTACAGAACATAAATGAAGATCTTTTTGATGAAATCTCCACTGACAGCTACGCAATTGACACTTTTGAATTGAGCGGATTAGTCCAAATTTTCTGAAGAGACACGATCGCTTTATACGCTGAACAGATTGAATTTAGGCTTTTATTCACATATAAACATATCAATTCACACATCAGTTGTGGTAAACAGAAGCTCAAGCATGTTCGCTTGACGTGCGAGAACCAAGGAAGTTCATTCTCGTGTGTAATGCAGTAATTTGAGCTTCTGCAAGAACCAATGAGGTTTGTTCTTGCCCGTCAAGCAGCTTCAGTTGAGCTTCTGTTCATGTTTGCTGATCAATGTTTACAAATCAAATATCAAGCGATCAAATATCTTCAAAACAATTTGGGCTAAACCGCTCAATTCATATGGATTAGCTTTACGATCTCTTTATGAACTTTTTGAAGCATCAAAGTGGTGGTGGTAGCTGTCAACGGAGGATCAAATCTCTCCGATTTCATCAAAAAGATCTTTATTTGTGTTCTGAAGATGAATGAAAGTCTTATGGGTTTGGAACGACATGAGGGTGAGTAATTAATGACAGAATTTTCATTTTTGGGTGAACTATCCTTTTAATTTACTTTTGTATTGTTATTGTATTTGTATTTGCAACACTGGTAGATAGAGGACAGCTTCGGCTTCAGTAGCAACGTGTCATACATTACGATATGTGCTCTAAAATCGGCTCAAAATATCAAACGCGTTTTAATATGCTTTAACTTGATGGAATGATGGAATCAGTCTGTGCCCATCTTACATTACGCGAAGTCTGTCAACTCCCACTGTCCAAAATCTGCAGACTGGTGCACACTTTCAGCAACTATTGTCGACTCTTCTAGACTGCAAATCGGGGCAAAAATCTGAGCAAAAGTCATGCAGTGTATTCCAGTCTTAAAGCATCGCTACTAAAACATCTTGCAAGTTGCAAGAAACTAGCCAACTGACACCGTTTTAAAAACAAACAGATAAAAAGCCAATTAAAATTGTACAATATTCACAATGCCACTTAATTACATAGAGAAATCATCGCAAATATCCTGCAAGTATGTTAAAACCGATGTTATCAATACACATACAAATGTAAAAAATGCTTATGCAAATCTTGGTTGCTAAGTTTAATTTTCTTGGTTGGCAAACTGCTATTTGAAATTGCCCTCCATTGTACTTTTTTTCTTTTTCAAAACAGACTTTTACAAAACGCAAATTCCTTTACGTAAACACTTTTGTTTCTGATACAGTTAATCCACACCCACTGCCCCCGGTTCTGCTGAATAGTGAACCATACTTGTGTACAAAACAGATCTGTGCATACACCATACACAAAAACAGGATGTGGAGTTAGGCCTTCATCTGCTTTCAAGCCATTGGACCACATATAAGAGCTGACTAATCATACATTGATCTCATTGGGTATAGCGAGGCAATGAGTAATCATAAACGCACCCGATTGGCCCAAAACCACGGTTGGAGACTAACCACAGAAGGGAAGTAAGGCTGTGTATTCATGTGTTGCTCTGTTGGGTGTGTTTGTGTGCTGAATAGCTTCAATGCCATCTAAATGTTCACTCACCTGAACTTCTGAGTTTGGATCCACGGGTTGTAAGTGAAACCAGTTCTCTTTCCCGCAGTACTTATACAGATCTTCCTTCCTGATGGCTACTTTACCTACAAACACATACGCAATCTTTAGTTGACATGTACACTGTGTATTAGTCTTGTACATGAGACAAAACAAGGGCGAAAGATACTGACCTACAGGTAGATCCCTTATTTGGAACATGGTCTTGGCGTACACGTAGAAGGACAGGCATTGGAATGGCCGCGGGATTTCGAAGTAGAAGTCCTCGCCATAGAACGGACTAAAGCAAAGGACAGAGACCGTTAATCACAACCACACCAGTGACTCCAAACACAAAACTGCAACAAACACTGGAGAGAGGAAGCTATTACATTTTGTATAAAAAATGACCTTTTTTTTTTGTTTATCTTATCTAAAGTTATGTGTAATATTCACACGGCCATGATTATTTTAGCCAAAAAAAAAAAAAAAAATCTTTCAGAATTGGAGGACTTTAAAATGGTTTACTTTTCATTTGATTACATTTTAAAAGATTAATTAAATTGTTAATGCTTTAAGTTAAAAGACACAACACCCACACAAATCTAACATTTCATACGGCCCAATTATTGTAAAATAAAAATAAATAAATTATTTAGTTGTTAATGTTTTATGAATTCAGTTGAGAAGACATAATTTTTGATTATTAACATTTAATTAAACTATTAAAAAGAATTTGGAAAAAAAAAATAACCATAGGTACCTAAAAAAAATATTTTTGTGAAACTTTTAATAAATTGTTGTTAAATTGTATGTTTCATAAATTAAATTTTAACAATCTAATTGATCGAAATTAACCATTAAAATGGATTCCAGAAAAAAAAAATGTAGAAACATTAAAATGGAAAAAATAGAGTTTGGAAAGAAAAATAAGATGCATTTCATAGGGCCCTATTATATGTCATTGACACAGTTTGTGACACCACTTAAGACACCATTAGAAAATGTTTCATTGCATCACATAAACTATTTATATTTATATTATAAAACAAACCTATATAAACAGATAAATTATTAAATAAATGAACTATCAATTATAATAGATATAATTAGAATAAAAAGAACTGTGACACTTTGTGGTTGTTCAAGTTCAATGATAGTAGATCATGTTACTACAAAATGTGGTTATTCTGCTCAAGTGTCCAAATACTTTTTGGTGTCAGTGTCAGGTGTAAATATCTCTATGTCATATTAAAGAGTAAAAGAAATGTCCAAAAGGTTTAATATGCAAAAGAATTACTTCTTGCTGTGTGACTGCAACAGTTAAATACCTCTGCTGAGACTTGAGAGGAGAATGCTCATCCACCCACACACACTCCAGCTCTCTTACACACACACACACACACACACACAAATTACACACTCATAGCCCACGCACTCAAGAGCGCATGCGCTCCCACATACATTCACACACGAACAGATTCTGACCTCCCCAACACTGCTACAGGTAAAGCACTCGACTCGAAATACTGAAAACGTGGCGACACGGCACACATGAACACAGCCTCAAATTCAGAGAGTGCTTAATAATAAGCTAGATGAGAGAAAGAAAGATTAGGAGAGGTGAAGAAAGACCTTCATGCTCTGAGAGAGGCTGACTGCAAACGAGTGTGTGAACGAAAGACAAGAAGTGCTAGATAGCAAGTGTGAGAGAGAAAAGTGAGGGAACGCGTAGGTGGACACCCTTCCTTAGACACAGCCAACAGAGCCCTTTGAACAGAGGGGAAAAAAACAGTTGTGAAATACCACGAGAGGAAAAGCCTTCAGAAAGAGTGTGAGAAAGAAAATGTGCCTCTTTCAATGACTAGACGCTTTTGCAAACGAAAATGTACACAGCGTAATATCGCCAAACACAATGTACGTCTGATATCAAGATGAACCATCAGGCAAGGCAAATCCGGTGCAGAGTGGAAGGTCTACTTAGAGTATAATGTAAAAAAAGTTTAGTAATGTCAAAATTTGAATTAAAGTATTGAAGCTCAGCACACATTTCCCACACCATTCATGTCTCAAATCTTGCATAGAAAACTATCACAGAGACTTGGGATTGGACTGTTTTGACCACCCAGAACACCCCAGCAACCTGCTAAAACACTCAGAATACCTTAAAGGGATACTTTGTGTGTGACTTTCTTTCTCCTTTGGAACACAAAAGAAAATATTCTGAAGAACGTTTGACTGTTTATGTCCATACAATGAAAGTCAATGGGGTCCAAAATAACTTCAGACTCCCTTTTTTATTGTATGAGCAAAACAATGTGAGACACTTTCCAATATATCTTCTTTTGTGTTCCACAGAAAACCGAAAGCAACATGAAGGTGGGTAAATGATGACAGAATTTTCATTTTCACATCTGCATAAAAAAAAGATTTAACATAAAAATGATCACGTGCTAGCTAATCTAAATGAATTGAAATCAAAAATATTATTTAACAATCACCAAACACCAGCAAAACTCAACTTAAAGTGATTTTATCTCTTCACATCACTTGGATTAAAGTGCGTGATTCATGTGGATTCATTTTACAATGTCTTTATGACCCTTTTGAATCTTCTAAGTTTTGGTTACCTAGACTTTCAATGGGGGGACAGAAACCTCTCAGGTTTCATTAAAAATATCTTCATTTGTGTTTCAAAGATTAACCAAAATCTTATGAGTTTGGAACAGCATGAGGATGAGTAAACGGTGACAGAATTAAAATGTTTGTGTGAACCGGGTTACCAAGTTTTACAGCATAGCATTCTAGCGGCAAGGTTTGGGCAGTTAAATCCTATTCACATTTTCTTTTTCTTTAACTCTAGTTCATTTTTGTAATATATGGTATATTGAGCCACTACTGTGATGGATGAAATAAAACGACATAAAAGCGCAGACTTTCCGCTTTTGTTCAAATTACGGGTGTACATAACTGAGAGTGACATAAATGAGAAAAAAAAAAAAAAAATGTAGACCTGCATTTTTGAGAAGCAGTATGAAAACCACATATATGAGAAGTGCTGTTCTTTTAAGATAAATATCATCAACATCAGCACGTAGTTTGCATGTGATGTTTGCGTGCTTATGTGTGTTCACCATCTCACCTTACACTCTTCTCGTAGACTTTTGTGCGGTATACTTCCTCCTGGTCCAAACTGATTGTACAGAAGGTGCAGAGGTCACGGAGACGGTTCGGACCTGAGCTCGGACCCAGATTCTTTGCTTCACCTGCCGAGAGGAGAATAATATGTGTGTGAGAAGGTACTTCTACGGACACAGTTTTCCAAGAAATGTAAATGAAAGGACATTCTGCGTTAGATCATTAGAAAATAACCTAAAATTATTTTTGGTTCATCTAAACATTGCGTTTGAATATAGAGGTTTGTCAGTTGTAGGGTCGGCGATGTACGGCCACTAATACACACTATCGCGCGCACACACTGGCAGGAGCGCTGTGGTGGTGCAGAGGCTTGAGGCGGATGTGGCCGCTGTACATGGAGCTCATCTAAGATGTGGTTACAGACGAGAAGCATTAACTTCCTCCCAGCATGCACTGGGGCTTCCAGGAGAGCGCTGATTCAAAAGATCAAATTCAAAAACACACACATACACAACCACACATATTAGTGTCAGAGGGACGACGTGGCCATAACTGATCCAGACCACATCAAACCAGGATGACCAGCTAGAGAACGCAAGAACAATTAATAAACACGAAGAGCACCTTATAACTTTATCTCAAATTTATATTTTCAGATACTCTGGATTCTTTATTGTGGTTCGCAGCTTTCAGTTTTAAGTCTCTTCTAAAATCACCACAAAATGTAGCTCTTTTTTTTTTTATATGAAGCCATTCATAAAATGCGATTCAGCAGTTCTTATTTAGTAGAGACAAACCTTGTGTTCTAAGAAGGTGTGCATGTCATATTTCATCGCAAAAAAACCCCCCAAAAAACTGTTTGTATTTCTGTTGTATTTTTTTATTTAATTGTATTTCGCATAAAGATAATACAGCCTATTTTATGACCTGTATCATTTTGTAAAACTAAGAGTAAAATTATTATCAAATAATCAAAAAACAACAATTTCCTCTCAAATTCTTATTTCTGTAATACAAAAACAAAATATTATTCTCATTACCATAATGCAAAATAAAATGTTCAGTACGTTTTAAAAAAATACACAACAAAAACTAATATATAAAAATTACTATATATATAAAAATTTAGTTTTCACTGTTATTTATGCTGATATACCGTCAAAACAGGATGATTATCATTAATGAAACAGTGATAATGAGTTCCTTTTTTGTTGTGAAAAGAGAATACAGTGGGCAATGTAGAGTGTCAAGAAAGTCTTAAGTCTTAAAAATAACCTTAATTGTCAGCATGCAAAATACAATTTCTTCTTTTGGGCTGAAATATGACTTCATAATGTGTTGATGACCCTTTAAAATTCACCCTACAAGAGATGCATATATTCTCATTAGGGAGCAGAGACTGAATGCACGAAGTCTGCAACATACACCTTTAGCTATTACACAGTCTCGGTTTCCGGTACACGCACGCACACACACACACACACACACACACACACACACACACACACACACACACACACACACACACACACACACACACCTCTTCCCCCGGAACCATTCAGAAAACAACAGCAAATACAACCCAGAGCGGCTCATAATGATGCTCACAGTCGACACAGATAAAGACTCAGAGGAAACTAAACTCCCGACAGCACACTGCCGCAGGGAGCCGTGATAGCAGCCAATGCCCTAGAGTTAACCCTCTCTTCTCACACACATACACACAGGTGTGATGAAGAGAAGCCAACATGTGTAGCACTGTATGCTTAGCAACGGAAGTGAACACAAACCACAACCGTGAGGCCTGAACAAACAAGATACACAGGCGCTTTACACACATGCAGACACTAAACTCTGGAGTTCCCTACATGCTGTGCACTCGCACACATTCATAGACATTCATGCGCACAAAAATGGTGTAAAAAAAATGCAACCATACTCATACTCATCTGTGAAATAATTTGGGCTGATGAAAAAAAAAAAAAAAAAAATCAAGCTAAATAATGCAGAACTGAATTTTTCCACAGAATTGGATGGTCATCATTTACTGTCCACACCCATCATCAATGTTCAACACATCCTTAGGCTCTTGCAGGATTACATATTTTGCCTAATCTTGAGATTTCTTTCAGCTGAAAATAAGAGTCATATTCTATTACTTTTTATGGTATTTCAATTGATCAGAATTGCACTTCAAAATCAATGTAGAAAACATTTACTGATTCCATTTGCATTTTATCTACACAAAAGCATCGCTTTTGCTATTGTTACAACTGTGTGTACAAAGCAAAACAAGACAAGACAAGACAAAACCACAAACACACACACACAAAACAAACAAACACACCAAAACATAACCATCAGTTTTGGAGTACTTTTGGATACAAAAAATAAAAATAAAAACAATAACAACAACAACAACAAACAGAACCATCCATTTTCACTATTGTCACAATTGTAATTTGTATCCGAGTTTTGTTATTATACAAAAACAAAAGACTAGACAAATAAACCCCAAACACAAGAAAAAACTAAACAAAAAATGAAACCACAACACAAATGGCCACAGAACGCAGACCTACAAGAAAAGCTAAACTGCTGATTTAACCAACAACAACAACAACAACAACAACAAAAAACACCACATTATTACTTAATCAGAATTTGATATTACTGAGCCTTTATTCACAACAACTTGATAGTACCCATTAGGGTTCATTTTAGGCAGACATACTCTGATGGCAACTGACAGAAATAGTTTAAATCTATATTCATTAATATTTTTGGTAAACGGTCCCGTGAGTGACATTGCAACAATTCGTTAATATCACATTCACTCTTGAAGAGGATTGCATCACTTCATTAAACTGGGTTTAGTGGTAAAAGCAGAGACCGTTTAGTGTTAGCTGTGTAAGCACTGCACACCGCTAAGGTTGTGTGAGGTGACGGCGTCAATCTGCTTCAGCTCTTTAAAGAACTATTAATGTCTAATCCCAGTGCCACTGACTGTAAAAACTTAAGCGACTCTTGAGCTCTGAGCTAAGCCCTCCTGCCCTGAATCACTCACAGCCAGCCCCAGAGACCCGCTGTGACACCATCCCCAACCGCTTTCAGAGAACTCAACGTAGACCCCCGCTGGATAGGCCGGAAGGGGAAACACAGAGTTGGTTAGTTCTTGACGCCAATTTAGCCAGGCTCATAATAATTTAACTTTGCGACGTCCTTGGAAAAAAGTACCTTGGAAAATACTGAAAATGCAGAAAAGCTAACTTTAGAACTGAGTGCTAGTCTACAGTTTGACAGCATATACTGACTATTGTTTAAGAGCATGCGTTAACTATAAACATTAGGTGCCCAGTATTAGCCATCTCAGAAATAAATTGGTTGTTACACAGCTTGAATACTTGGTCAATTTTGACATTCAGCGGTCAAATATTTAAAAAAATGGCTGATATTCTATATAACTGACCGTTTTCCCAGAGTAACCAATTTCCAATAGGCATAAAGCAAAATACTCTGTCTCTTACTTCTCGCAAAATAAAATAAAATCAACACAAATCAACCAACACTATCGCTTACACTAGGAATGGAAGGTCAAGTTGAGTGCACTGCATTGTGGGATACTTATACATGCATTGAAGCTGGACATTATGAAGGGTTTCTCATGCCTTGAAAAAAGCTGACATTCTCTGCACAGTATACATACCGCATACTACGAGTGTTCTAAACATAACCCTAGTGCCCTTCCCTCAACCCCTGTGACATCTGAAAGTATGAGACACCGGTGTGTGTTCTGCTGCTGTAGCTCTTCTGCTGTATTGCACGTTCATATGTTCTTCTGCAGGCCTCGGTTGGTTGTTTGAGTTACTGTTGGCTTTCTATGAGCTCAAACCAGTCTGGCCTTTCTCCTCTGACCTCTGGCATTAACAAGGCATTTTCACCCACAGAGCTGCAACTCACTGGATATTTCTCTTTTTCACTCTGTGAACCCTAGAGATGGTTGTGCGTGAAAATCCCAATAGATCAGCAGATTCTGAAATACTCAGAGCAGCCCGTCTGGCACCAACAACCATGCCATGTTCAAAGTCACTTAAATCATGTTTCTTCCCCATTCTGATGCTCAGTTTGAACTTCAGCAGATCCTCTTGACCATGCCTAAATGCATTGAGTTGCTGCCATGTGATTGGCTGATTAGATGTAAGCAGTTGAACAGGTGTACCTAATAAAGTTGCCGGTGAAATTGTGTTTATGTTTATGCTATTTACATGTGTGTGTGTGTGGGTGTGTGTGTTTGTGTAAAGTGTGAAAGTAATACTTCTGCTTACTGGTATGATTCTATGGATAGTTTTTTATGTGTTGCTCAAAACTATTTGTAACAAAAAATAGTTATTGTGAAAGAAGTATGAAGGCGCAAGAAAAGGATGAGGTTTGAGAGTGAATGAAGTAAGCGGTCAGAAGGTTATGAGTCAATGAGTGTGAGCCACAAGTTTTAAACACCAACCTCAGCTTGTTTGCTACGTTTAAAGACCCCATGAAACCACTCGACGAGCACAGTTGAAACAAGACTTTTGGGGCGAGACATATCAAAGAGCTTGTTTTCTTTTAAGAAAGCATAGCCCACAAAATCATGACGATTTGCTGTATGCTTTTGCTAGAGAGCATCAGCCTCCTTATTGGAGTAAAATTTGGACACACCCATGAGTACAAGATGAGTCAGCAATTTTTCTAGTCCATTTCCTCTAAAAGAGCAAGACAACTTTTTCAAGAATCATTTAAGAAGGAAAAAACATAACCACAACTAGAAAACAAAAGGCCGAATGGTGGTTTAAATATTATAGCCTATCAGGTTTGTCTACCAAGTACTGAAATGTCTAATAAGAGCGTCGGAATTGGTTGACACAGGAACAATGTGGCCAGTATAAAGTCGCAAGAGTGTGTTGTAAGATGGTCCTCATAGAGCCAGCCCTTAGTTCAGTTCCTCTTTGTTTGCTGTTATTAGTTTACTACTGAATGCTTCACAGTTCTCCAGCACATCACAACATGAAAACATTTCCTCCTGCTGTTTGTATATGTGCACGCACACCTGTCGATAGCCGGTGCTGGTGACCACATGTAAATTGTGTGCAGAAAGAGGGGGAAAGAAAAGAAAAAGATAACATCAGAGTGAGCAAAAAAAGTCTTTTAGTCCATGAGGATACCAATTACACTTTACAATGGAAAGATTCATGGCTCAACATCACCAAAAAAAGTTTACCAATGCTAAGGTATTTTGAGAGAATTTTAAAAATATTGCTAAGGTTTCTGAAGAGTTTTTAGCATGTTTCTCATGCGTTCAGGGAATTTTATTGAGTTGCTAAGGTTTTTTTTTTTTTTTTTGCATGTTTGTAAGGTATGTTGCTAAGGTGTTCTGAGTGGTTTTAGTGTCTTTAGTGTCATGACATATTCTGTTAAAGGCACAGTATGTAAGTTTTGCCGCTAGAGGTCGATTTTTCTAAACAACAAAGGTGTAGCTTCAAGCATGATGACACCGTGAAGGAGTGTGGAATCATGGGAGTTCTCGTATTCACCTCCACAGTCGATGACAATTATGTTCATGGGTGAGGTAATGTTTTAAAGTTTCATTAACGCTACTATGGTATGAAGCGGGGCCGAAAGCCTGGGATAGTCATTGTTTATGCATATTTTGATTCAATTTTAAAATACAGCCTATAGAATGGCAGAGAAAATGCTGTATTATTGTTTCTACAAATAAAGCACTTTCTGATTTTGATATGTTAGCCATATGACAAAATAGTGTTGCCTCTGAGGCATGGTATAAACATGTTACTCACGGTAAATCAAGAAACCAAGAATCAAACAGTAAGACTGTGTTGAACGTGTATGTATGTAACAATGTTACATACATACACTGTATTTAACAGTTTTCTGTCGATAAAAGTATCCAAACAGTTGCTCACCCGTCTAATAAAACACATAATATATTAAAGCGTCTTTGGTGTTTCCATGGTTTCTACGGAAATCTAGGATAACGCGGATATGACGTCATTGACAGACGACACAGTGACACGGGCCGTTACACTGGTTAAAATAGCAGAGTTCTCTAGATTACGCTCTTAAAGGAACACTCCGACTTTTTGGGACTTTAGCTTATTCACAGTATCCCCCAGAGTTAGATTAGTCCATACATACCTTTTTCATTTCTGTTTGTACACGATGTGACTATACAGATCACAACATGTAAATAGGAAAATGTTTACATTATTTTGTCACTTATTGGGATTAGTATGCTACCTTATCCATTTACATCCAGTCTTTGTGCTAAGCTAGGCTAGCGGTGGGTGCGTCAAATAACACTTACAGAACACACAGAAATGAAAAAGGTATGTATGGACTTATCTAACTCTGGGGGATACTGTGAATAAGCTAAAGTCCCAAAAAGTCGGAGTGTACCTTTAATATAAGAACAATTCCTAAAAATAGGGCCCAATGTACTTTTAATATGAAGGAATTATCTGTATTGATTTTTCACATGTTTTACCTGTATTGTAAATGGCGAACTGCATTATGTTGTATTTAAGAGTTGAAGTAAAAAACGTAAACTTAACAGAAGAGGTACTGGTAATTTTCTTCAAGACATTACCTGTTTTTCTAAGGATTTTATTTTTCTTACTGTTTAAATCAAGTATGACTTTTCAGGGAAGCTATTCAAATGTTTATATGCTAATTTCTCCGTGGAACCTGAACTTAACACACTTGGTCTTGGTATCTTTGTTAGTAATGTATTTTGACCATGTCCACAGGCATATTGTGGCTTAAATCTGAATTAATACCTGACTTTCTGTTAAGCTAAGGGACTTCATTTACTTTAGCAGATTAATATTATTGCAGGAATTAAATAAAATAATAATAATAAATGCTACATGCACACAATGGTTTATTTTTGTTTGTCAAGGCCGTAACCCAATTTTTTGGTTATGCTTGGTGTTGACATACCTCCCGATTAGGACACTTACGTGGATAAAGCCATCACTGCAGTGTGACGCACAGCACACCGTGGCCTACGTACAAAAAGCTCATAACAGTCATTCTGAAACACTGGTGTGCTTTTGTGAATGAAAAAGCCATTGAGCTGCATTCATTCACCTCACGGACCAATGGGCAGTAGCCATTATTAGACAAAGACATAACAGTTGTTGTCAACCAACTACAAAACACTAGACGACAAATGAATGCCCTTATCCTTTCATAAAAATAGGAGTGGAGCAAACCACACCGTATATTTAGCCCAGTGTGTTAATATAGGACACACAGACTAACAGCACGACTAAAACAGTTAGCAACTGATCAATTGTTCAGGGTCACGTGTATTCTGGATGATTTGATTTGATAACACATGGGACATGTGTTGGTTTTACAGTGTGTCATTCAGTCGGTATCTCCCTGATTTATCCTGAACCTCATCTTTTCAGTCAGAGCAAATAAAACTCTGAGTGGGAAGTGGTTTGACCGAAGACTTCAGTTGTGTGTAATTTAAAAAACAGTTCTTCGGAAGGCTCTGGCTTTTTTAAGCAACCAGAGGATTATCCTAAATATATATATATATTTAAAGCATGTCAGGTTTTAAATTATAGTTAATTCAGATTAGATAATATACAAATAAACAGTACCTCATTTCTTTCCAAAGTATTTATGAACAAGAGAGAAATTATTTATCAGTATTCTGTAATTTCCCTAAGGACTTTCCCAATTATTTTTTGAAGGTATCTGTAACTTTAACGCACTAAACATGACAACTACAACTAGGCTATTTTTCTAATTTTCTGTCAGATCATATAAAACAAAATTGTGTATGATTGTACATACAGTAGTCAACATTTGAAGTGGATCAAAACCATTCATCAAAGTTATACATGAATTTTGTACAATACCCATTCTTGTCTTAGGACAACTTTGATTAACTTATCAACTTTTAACTACATCCACATCACTAATATTGCTATTCTCATTTTTATCACTTTACTCAACACATTATCGGAATTTTCATGTCTCCCAAATGCCCTAAAAGTCCCAACTACTAAAAACACCCCCATTGTAGACAGCTGTTTCAGTAAAGTGGCAAACGCAGGCTACTGGGTGGTTACTGTAATCAGAAAAGCCTACCCTCATCCAGGTGGAAAGATAAAAGTGATGTCTTTCACACAATCATACGCATCCACACACCGTTTTAAAAATGGCCATTAAGGGCTATACATATGTATAGCCCTTAATGGTCATTTTTAAAACGGTGTGTGGATGCGTATGATTGTGTGAAAGACATCGCTGAAAGACATAATGCTAAAAAAAGATCTATTAAGACTACTAATTAAGGTACTAAACAACTTATATCTGGGGTAGAAATGGAAATAAAACTTTTTAACAGAAGTTTGTTAAAAATAAAATGTTCAACTCGTACCACGGGACATCTTTTTTATTACATTATATTGTACGTTTTTCTTTTTATGCTCTATACTTCACATGAATTATGCAATATCATTTGGATATGAGGCTTCCAGTGAGCGATGATTTACCACGAAGTCACTTGCAACACAGAAGGTTTCAGTTCAATTTTTCTTTTTCTTTTTTGGTGGGTGAGGGGTGGGAGACAGTAAAAACATAAGCACCAATCATTCTGACAGCATAAAGAAAATCTCTCTTTAAGATGAACTTAAATTTAAATCAGCTCAGTCTATTCAAAACACACCTGACATGTCAAAATCTCAGGGACTATATTTCAGACACGGCGATCTTTCATTTGCCGATAGTGACAGCTGTACCATCCCTTACAAAAAAAGTACCATGTGCCAAAATTTTACAACAAATGTATCATAAGGTAAGTAGGTAGCCAACACTTTAAAAATATGCTGTTGGCTTTCCAATTTTCCAATCAGTTAATTTAAATGTTTTTAAATATAATTCAAATGTTATTACGTGCCTAACCATTTTACTTGCCCAAAAATACCATTTTACAATAATGGTATCAACAGGTAATATTACAGTACACTTTAAAAACATTCAGTTGAATTTTCAATCAGTTAATTTAAATATTATAAGATGTAATTCAAAAGTTATTACTTGACAATGACAAAACCATTTTTACACTGTACTCCGACATATACCGTAGTGATCATGATGATGATACTCATGAACATTTGAATTTAAATTGTCCTTTCAAAGAATAATAGCCTATGTTATTACCATGGCAGAACTCCAAAAATAACATTACCATGGTATCATGTCACTATCATTAAATCAACAGGGATAAACTGGATTATACAAAAGAGTGTCATTTCTAAGGATCTTATCCACTTCTTACAGTGTAAATATATCAAATAATAGCCTACCCTAACAAACAGCCTATATCAGTTAATCTAACTATAGATACAAGTGTAAAGTCATAATAAATTAATATGTGATTGATTTCTGCAAAGAGTGTAAAAAGCTTTGTCATTTTATTTTATTTTTTAGATGACAGTAGCTAATATCAAGTACTAACTGTAATATGTGTGGAAAATATATGAAGTGCGTACTGTGTATTATTTCATTTGAAATCACTTCACGGCTATTGAGGTACAGTTTATAATATACTGTACGCTTTTACAAATGGTTTTGAAGAAAATTGCAAATTACTATAATTGTCTATGTCAGTGTTCGCGTATTTAAAGCGATGCAACAACTTCCGTCCAGCTCAGAAATTTGTCAAATTTCGGCGAAGATTCCACCGTCTATTTCACAACCTCAATCCGGGTAAGAATGAATCAAACAACCGCCAACTCCGGTGACATAAAGACGGGTTTAGTTAAAACGGGTAGATAAAGAACAAGATTTCACTTCGGTACTAACATTATAGTGAATAAAAACGGCGGTTGTGAGGGGGAACCAGGCTATGGAGCATGTTAGCACCACGGCTAACTCACAGATCATGGGCATTTCTGTTTAGCTATATCTGTCACGGAAGATGTAAACATTATTTAAACATAAAATACCGCTAAGTTACATATACAAACTGTGCGTAAAATGTGGCAAACAGCGCTGTATTCTCAGAGCCCCATCCAGTATCTGAGAGTGTACGTGTGTGTGTGTGTGTGTGTGTGTGTGTGTGTGTTGCTCCTACCGCGCCCCTCTTTCCCCTGTGCCGATCCTTTTCTTTCTCTCTCAAAGCCATCTAAACACACTCTTCCACACACACATCAAACTCGCAGCGTGTCGCACTTACATATCTTTCCTCTGAGGCTCTGCAAAATCCGGATTTTCTTATCGTCTTCTTCCGCCATGGTCCAAGTTTCGTCTCTGTACAGTACATTCAACACTTATCACATCCGTTTATGAATGCAGGCTCACGGATGGACGTCCCTCCAAAGCGTCACCGGCTCAGCGCGATTGGTCGCGACGCCAGACCGGGATTTGTGTGAATCAACTAACACAGGCAACATCATGTAGTCAAAACAAACGGAAGCCCTAGTGGAGGACGAGCGACAAAGCAGATGGACGGGGCCCTCGGAAGAAACCCAGTTAGTTGTGTTTTAAAACTTAGTTGTCTTCTGAGAGAGCATATTTTGGCGTTCTAGGGACTTACCATACCCTAAATTACTAACAAGATACACCGCTCACTAGGTTTTGAAACAGCCACTGTGCGGGTCTGCTATGGTTTGCATTTAAGGTTGATAGACTTTGTCTGACCTAAAAGGACTTTTAAGATATAATGCCACAAAATCACTTGAAAAACACACAATCTTTAATGTTAGTATTAAATACTAATAAATATAACTTTGCAAAGTGAATCACGGGTAGGCGTATGTATTGTGTTTGTTAATTTTTTTACTTTTGACTCCCTTTTACTTGACTGGGTGTAATAATAATATAAAAATATGTCATACATAAATAATTATATTCTAATATTATTATATTATTGCCATTAACTATGGACCCATTTCACAGGCTGATAATGCTGAAAATTAGACATCTTTCTTGTCTGATCTTGACAATCAGACAAGATCAGACATTACAAATCTGTAAATGTGAAAATCATCTTTTAGGCTACACCATTTAAACGTAGCCAGTCACCAAAGGAGCACAAAAATACATATGCATGTATATATTTAATAAATATTTGCATGTGTGTGTGTGTGTGTGTATATATATATATATATATATATATATATATATTAGTAGTGTGTGTACTGTGTATAATAATTTTTTATATATAAATGCACACATTTGCATGTACATATTCAAGAAAAATTTGTTTTTATATATAAAATATAATACAATATATATATATATATATATATATATATATATATATATATATATACATTAAATGCACATTTATGATGTGTTGCACCTTTATCAATGACTTGTCAGTTGGATGTATTAGGGCTTGTGCTATTGTAAAAGTATTGTGTTGAAAACAAAATAAAAGTCCTTTGTAACATGTTTATGTCGGTTAGATAGGAGACAGCCCAATATTTGAGTAGACTGGCAGGCTTTTTTTTTTTTTTATGGATTAGGCATGCAAAATAGCTGATAGGCTGTCTGGTTGAGTTTTTGAAAAATGTAAAACAACGTTCTGGTATAGATGAATAAAATACCAGACATTCCCCAATGACCTGGAATGAATGAAAACCTTCACATATATTTTACTGATAGGCTTTCTGTCTTGGGCACAAACCTGCTACCAGATCTCAGCATATCTCCAAGAGTGGAGCCGGTGGCGGAGAGTTCAGAACATCTGCCACTGGAGTCACGTGGGCCCAGACGGGACACTGAATGCTGCATTGTGTGGAGGACTGACAGAGAAATGGGAATGAGCTTCTCAGATGGGTCAGTATGGAAGGCCAAAGACAGAGTGAGAGAGACAATCTGAATGAATAAACAGAGTTCCCACTAACAAGTCTGCAGTTTCAGGAGGAAGAGGAGCTCTGGGTTCTGTTTCACTCATTTTCTCTCTCTCTCTCTCTCTCTCTCTCTCTCTCTCTCTCTCTCTCTGTCAACCTCTCCATGTTTTTTTTTAGTTTATTTGTATAATGGATTCTAAAGATATGACATTAGGAAATGTGATGAAATATGTTCCAATTGTACAAAACTGACATTTGATATTTTATTACTGGCAGGAAACTCAGCCAACATTACAATAGACCTTAGTCAAGGGTAAATGCCACTTTAATGCGCCACAATTGAAAACAAGGCTATAAGGCTGTTTAATGTGTTAAACTATTGGGTACCCTTTTATTTAAAGGTGCACTATGCAGGATTTTTGAAGAAGAAAAAGTATAGACTACTAGAAGTGTGTGGTGGTCTACAGAGACACTGTCCTGTGCCTGTATTTTCTTTTTTTTGAATTCCTGTGGACGTTTCTGAGCTGCACCTTTGGCCAGTGCATGCATATGTTACTGGCAAAGTGTGTAATCCAGCATTCTATAGAATGCCTAGGTAATGTATAGAATTAGGTAATGTATTTTTGCCAAAAACCATCAGGCATTCTATACAATACCGGGATTTCACACTTTGCCGGTAACATAGCTCCAGCAAATGATGACGTACAGCACAGGTGAGGGCGGGACATTGTAGTCTGTCTTGGGAAGCTCCTCTAAGTTCTCCTGTCTCGACCCAAAAACAATTCGCTAATGTTGTTATTGGCTTAATTACATTGTAATTATGTTTTTACGAAACGTAATTGTTGTTTATTAGCAAGCTAGACTGAAGATAGCTCACAAATTACAGCCAGTCACCAAACTATTGGCGTAACTTCTTATATACACAAAAAATGCTATTAATGCATGATAAACAAATAGCTCATCGTTCATCTGCCCGTTCCCAGTTTCTTGAGTCAGTTGGAATGCGTGTGCAACTGATATGATGTCCGTGGAGAGGCAAACAGTAACTAAAAATCCTGCATAGTGCACATTTAATATTCAGCGAACAAAACATGAATCTCTCCAAAATATTTCCAATTGTCAAAAAAAACCTCTCAAGATAGTATTGTCACATGTTTGTACAAATGGTTAATTAAAAAAAAAAACTCTGAATACATCCTATTATGCATGCACTGTTCGTCTATCCCACAGCCTCGTTTTCATTTGCTAAATGTAGGCCTGGTTTCACAGACAGGGCTTAGAGTAAGCCAGGATTAGGCCATAGTTCAATTAGGACATTTAAGTAGCTTTTATAAATGTGCCCGAGAAAAAAAAACATTACTGGTGTGCATCTTGAGATAAAACAATATTTTAAGATATGTCTGTGTAAGAGAGTATGCATTTTAGTCTGAGGCCAGGCTTAAGCCTGGTTTGTGAAACCAGGGGATAATGTGATAAAACATTTATTAAATTTCATTACTGTAGCTAAGATTATTACATTGTCCAACTTTACAACAATTTTAACAAGATATTGAGTTATAGGCCACTTAACATGATTTGTGTTATGTGTTATTTTTTTTATTTAATTATTTGTTGTAAGTATTCCACAAAATTAAACACAATTTTATAAATGAAAGGTAAAACTTTTGGTATATTCAGGAAAAGAATTTTTAGCATTTATCAGCAGAGTTATTAATGCATTTGTGTGCAACAAATAGACTGAAATATGGTGGTAATGGTGTTATGTTACAATAAAAGTACAATCACTCGCAGTTATCTTTACTGTAAGGTGCCGCTAGCTGTTCACTTTACTTAATGCATAGAATATAACACAATGAGCAATGAAATAGTGAAGATCCACCTGTCTTAGACCAATAAAAACGTATAAAAATAAAACCACTTTTTTTCTCATAAAAAAACGTGGAAAACTACCAATAGTATTTAATGTGAACGACCAAAAATACTCTATATTTACATCACAAGTTCTCTTGAAGACAGTCACTACCCTAACCTCCTCATACTTTCTTGTGCGTTTTTTCCCCCATTTTTCAAACGTTGTAAGGCCTGCCTTGTCACTTACGTCATCATTCTATGTGACATCAGCAGGAGATGCATTTCCTTCCTGTCGTGGGTGTGAAAACGAGGTTCCTCTTTACAGAAATGCCTCTCTGACATGAGCAACTGTAGGCTGTTGGGAAGTTCCTTTGGTTACAGGCATTCTTGGCTGACAGATTGGACTGAGTCAGCACTTTACTTGGTTGTACCTGTGTTGGCAGGTCAGTCCTGTTGGCCCCATGTCACAGAGTCCTGTGTGTGCCCCTCAAATCCAAATCCTTTAGAACGTTCCAAAATGCTTTTTTTCTTGGACTTCTTCCTCTTTATCTCTGAAGGAAGGGGAGTGAAAGACCTGCCATCTGCTACATAAGGAAATGACAAAGACGTTTTCTTGTAGACACTGGTGATTGTAGGGTAATTCCCCTCAGAATCTATGTCCATAGGTTCCCCCATCTTTGGCTTGATCTCTGAGCAGGTATACATGCTTTCCCAAGGCTCAGGTTTGATCTGTCCTTTGCGCTCATTAGAAAAGGAACTGGATATTTTACATGTCCTGTCTGGATCTTCGCCAACTTCTGACTTGAAGTGCTTGCTCTCGTGCACACTCAACAGCACTGCTGATTTGCATACCTTTGAGCAATATCTGCAATTGTGTCCTCTATCTGACTTTTCTAGGTGTTTTTTCTCGTGACTTTTCTTAGTGGCAAGGTAAAGGAACCGCTGTGGGCAGTAAGAACATCTGTAACGTTTTTCCATGCTCAGACTGTGGGATGCCACATCCGAGCTGAAACAGGAGCCATCCTCAGTGCAGCTCTTGCAGATAAAGTCACTACTATCCTCTGCAGTGGGCCCAGCTGTGCTGGATTCAGGGGGACTTTGTTTACCACATATTCTGCAGCGTGGCTGATGGCAGCTGATGATGTGCATGCTGAGGGAGGTCTGGCTAGAGAAAGAGCTCTCACAGCTGTGGCAGGAGAAAGCTTCCTTTTGGCTGCTAAGCCTTGGCTCCCTCCTGACCCCATAGTTGTCTGCTGAGATCCTCTCATCTGGACAGAACGGTGTCTCTCTGAAGTCTTCGTTGGCTTCAGGTGACAATGGTCTCGTGTAGCATCTCACATGTTTCATCCTTGTTCGTTTGCGTTTCAGTTTCTTACCCCTCTTTTTAGGTTTATATGAGTAATAGGGTCGCCATAGTTTGTCAGTTTCAGGATCATTTGGGTCATCATATGACTCATTTTTTGTGACTGATGTTGTGACTTCTGTTCTCAGTCGCAGACTTGGACTTCCAATACTCTCCTCTGCAGGGCTATTTTGACCTATGCCCTCTTGTCTCCAGCTTTTCCTTTTCCTCTTTTTTGGAAATAGCTTTGAGCCTTTTATTTTTCGTCGAACAATTGCCTCGTTGCCAATCTTCACTGTTATTTGGCAGAGGGGAAGGACTTGGTTGTCAACGGATGGGCCTGGACATGCAGGCTTAGCAATGTACGTTTCTGTCTTTCCACTAGGTGGCTGATCCGGTATTATGCTCTCGGGTCTTGCTTGTAGCAGCTGATTAGCCATGTCCTCAATGGTTTGTGCTGCTGCTGACAGTTCACTCAGCCTGCTCAACCCTTCGAAGGAGCAGACAGGTGGTATGTTGAGGAATGGAAGTATGTCTGTGCTGTTTTCTGTGTTTTTCTCTGTTGACGAATCTCTGTCGCCTCCATTTTTAATGAGAGGGGTCCCTTTGTTTTTCTCTATCACTTGTGAAGAATCTGTAAATCTGTGGCTGAAGAGCGGTGTCCCTTTGCCATCAAATCCAGACTGTTTCTTGAAATCAGTGGAGAGGTGTTTTGAAGGATGGTCCATCTCAGATGACAAAGGAAATCCTATGTTTTGGTCACACGGTTTCTCAAAGCTGATGCGAGGAGTTTCTGATGCCATCATTTTTGGAGTGGCCATGAATGTCACTGGCATTGAAAATAATGACTGACCATTAACAGCATCTGAATTAGTTGTAGGTACTGCACAGTCAAAAAGTGTGTGGGGGGAACAGCTGTCCAGTGGTTCACTGTAGGAATCATCATTGCCCTCGAACCCTTCAGAGTATGTCTGACTGTATGACTTATAACGTTTCTTTCTAAACTTCATTGGGAGAAGCCTGTAGAGCTTTATGGGGTAGACACTACCCTTGAATCCACCATTTGCTGATTTTTTATTGACAGCCAACTGTGGATCGATGCCATGAAAGGACTTCTGGTGATTCTTGAGGATGTAATAAGTCAAGAAGGTCTCCAAGCAGAAGATGCACTGGTACCGGCGTTCCCCAGTATGCCAAATCTCGTGCTTTGTGCGGTACTCAGCCAGAGCGAAAACTTTGTTGCAGTAGTGACAAGGGTAGGCTCTATGCCATGAGTGTACATTCTCATGTCTTTTTAGGCTGGAAATGGTCACATAAGCCCGTTTGCATACAGAACATTTATATGTCCTTGAAGTGCTACTTGTTTTTAAGGTCCCATTAACTTGATCCTGAGACAGCTCAGGGGGACTAGTCAATGTGGGGTCTAAACTTAAAGGGATATGGAGATCTAGTGGAGGGGAAGAGAGTTGCGTTGTATTTTCATTAGGTGTACCATTAGAGACTGGGACTCTCAAAGAGTCTTTATTATTTGTCTCTAACTCAGATGGACCTTTTAGAGATTTCACACAAACCTGCTCATGATTGCGCAGTCTTTTCAGATGCATAAACTTTTTATGGCAGTACTTGCAAAACAAATGACTGACAAATCTTTTGTGTATTTGCATGTGGATGTTGAGAAGCGTAGAGTCATTAAAGGTTTCAGGGCATTGCTGGCAGCAGAAGGCGGGGACACTGGGTGTATTCTGAGGACTGAGGCAGGGTGGCTCTGCATCCTGAGAGGGTGTAACGTCAAGTGGTGGCAAGAGATCAAGGCTGGAATGTATCACTGGTGCTGCATCTGAGGATAACTGGGAGGAGGATAATGGTGCAACAGTAGCATTTTCCACTGCAGATGTGCCAGTAATAGTGGGCATAGTTGCACCTGGCTCAATTGAGAGAGACGGAATACCGTTACCATGTATACGACGCTTCTTTATAGGTCCAAGTCTATTGTTAACCACAGGCTTAGCTGGAGGAACGGCAGGCATGATTGTTCCGTTATCGTTCCCCTGGCTAACCTCTTTAGACTCTTGCCCCTGGCTCACTGCATACGAGTGCTCTGTTAGAGCATGGGCAGGCTCACTCTCTGTGGGTGATATGCTTGTATCTTGGGAGCTGGAAGGAGAATGCCCTTCCTCAATAACTTTGTTACGGTGATCCAGTGTAGAGAATGGGTTGTTTACTGCCCCAACCTCAGTAATGGAGAAAGCATTGGTGATCCTTGGGCCCTTGGAGCAGTCTAACTCCTCAGGCTTGAGTGTCTCTTTTTTCAGTGTGCATGTGTCTGCCAACTTTGACTGGCTGTTTGATCTTCCGCAGCTTGCAGAGGCTTTACCTTGCAAGAGACCAGAGCTCTGCCTTTCAAAGTCAAGCAATTTCTCCAGAAAGGGAATTCCTAAACGCTTTCCAGCTGCCACCAGAGACCTGCTGTCCTCTGTACTACTTGACTCCACTCTGGCATTGTAGATGAAGTTTAGAATGCTAGCAAAGACCTCAGATTTTAGGTCTGTTAACTCCAGCACCTGGCTGGATGTGTAGACATCAGGCGTTTTGAAAGCATTACGAAAATATCCACTTGTGGCAGCCAGTATGTTGCGGTGAGCGCGGAATTTGACATCCTCCACAACGATTATTACATCACAGAATAGGCCTTGAGAACGCTGTTCACTAAGATGACTGAGGACAGTTTGGGGGTGGGAATTGTCCACCAGACCAAGAGTGCTGGGGTTGACCACAGTCATCTGCAGAGAAGAGACAGAAAGTAAAAAAAAAAAAAAAAAAACACACACAAAAAACAATCTTTTAAATCTGTGAAAATTATGGCTACTTTGAGATAACAGCATATGACCTTTGTTTTTACTGGGGGTGGGGAAAGGAAAAATAACTGGATGAGGTATTCAACGTACTTAATGAACAAGTCACTGTTCACAGATCATCACTGATCAAGCCACTAAATTTAGCCTAGGCTGAATGACTGCTCTCAAAAATGAAAATTCATTTTCTTGTTGTTCCGAACCTATGACTTTGACCTATGATTTTTTTCTTTGGCAGACCACAAAAGAAGAAACTCCTTTGTGTTCCACAGAAGAAGGAAATACCTACAGGCTGGGAATAACATGTGGGTGAGTAAATGGTGACATCATATTTTTTTGGGGAGGTGAACCATCTCTTAAAATGTTAAACAAATATAAATGTTTGTGTATTGGTTTAACGTGACATTTAACCATTACTTAAAAAAAAGCAGAAAGGAGACATTTTAAACCACATAATGAGAAGTGTAATTATTT
Organism: Scardinius erythrophthalmus; assembly: GCF_964197995.2. NCBI lineage: Eukaryota > Metazoa > Chordata > Actinopteri > Cypriniformes > Leuciscidae > Scardinius > Scardinius erythrophthalmus. The sequence continues at coordinate 40,162,339 of NC_138228.1, forward strand.
GTTGTCTATTATAAGATTAGATTTGTAATCTAATCACATCAAACCACTAGATGGCAGCATGACTCAACTCATAAACTCAATGCCACTAGCATGTCTCTTAGACAGTAATCAAGTGAAGCTAGTTCATAATGTACAGTGGTAAGCAGATGCAGTTACCTTATAACCAAAACTGTAATATATTCAGTTCTTATACCAAATATTCATAATGACCACAAGTGCAAAGACATATGATGTTGTTTTGATGTGGGGAAATGAGGTGAAAGCTAGTAGATATTTATTATTGAGGATGTTTGCACACTGCCATAACAGTCTTTATTCTACCATATTTTTGTGCTCAAGATTACAGAATACAGAAGCAGACTTTGTGCAACATACATAGAACATAAAACAGAAGTAATTGCACAGAAAAACAAAGAAATGCACATGAAGGACTGCAACAATTTGCATAAATAGGTTACAATCCTTAAAAAAAAAAGTATTATTTATTATTTAAATAAATATTTTGCCACTGACCTATGCACTTCCATCTCCATTTGGCATTTAATTTTAGGACAGCTTAGTTCACTGGATTAATGAAGGATAAGAATGGTGACTTATTGCTCATCATTGCTCTTTGCATTAATGCATGTGTTGAAAGCCACACTATCCCATTATCTGCTGGAGGAAGTGAGAAAGAATCCATGGCTTGGAAAGTGCTGTCCTCTAACCGGCACTTCCATAAAGTAAAATATATTACTCAAAATAAAGTTATAATTAATGAATTGCTGGCAGGGCCGCATTATACAAATGGGAAACATCAACTGTAACCCAGAACTCCAAGCATTAGGGGGCACGGGAACAGGTGAAGCTAAATTAAACTAATGGACTGTTTGTCAGTGGCATGTCTGCTGTGCTTTTATTGACAATGGCTCTTTGGTAACATATTGCCACGTATGGTTCTCTCAATGAAAATGATCCCAGGGGCACTAGGAGATAAGTTTACCTGGCCTAACTCATGATTATTAAAGTTTATGCTGACGCTGCTTAACCTTCATAGAGCGCTCATCTATGTGACCAAATTCTTATTAATAAGACAGATAAGGTTGCTTTAGCCTTGGGGAGGCTTAACTTGGCCCTTACTGCTGTAATGAGAAGACTTTTGCCACCTGATAGGCCAGATCCTAAAGGCTTATATTGTGATTGTTTATTAGTGTTATTTCACCTTCACGTTTCTGTATGTTCCTGAACAGATTGCTCTTTCCGATACTCTACTCATAAATGAAAAGTTGTCTTCATTTACCCAAACCTGTTGCAAACCTGTACGACTTTTTTTTCTGCTGAACACAAAAGATGATGAAAACGTTAGGAACCAAACAACATTGGAGACCACTGACTTCCAGTATATGGAGAAAAAAACACTTCTCACATTTCTCAAAAATATCTTCTTTTTTGTTCTACACATGAAATTAAGTCAAACAGGTTTTGAACAACACAAGGATGAGTAAATGTTGACCATTTTTATTTTGGGGTGGAGGATACATTTAAAGCAAAGAATACAGAAAACAAAAATCTAAAAACAATACATAACGTGATCTGTTTTGACTTGAAAAAATTATGAAACAACTAATATACATATATATACACACAAGATACACAAGATAGCTTCGAGCTATTATATTTTGAAATAAATATACCAAAAAATATATATATACCTACAAAATCTTCTACCTATAATAACATCTTGTACTTTTTGGCTGTCTGCAGACTTGAATACATAACATGCCATAATTATGATTTCCTTACTCAGACGTACGATCTTACCAAGTGCACTTGAAGGCAACAGCAGACCAGGCAAACACAGGAGCAATATGCAGAACACACAAGAACTAATGAGGGAGCAAAACACAGCTGAACACAATTAGGTCATACATTTGACAGAGACTAAAGACTCGCAAGAACAAGATGAGTTCAAAATGGAAGTCATGGATAAGCAAAAACAAGACATTAAAAAAACAATACAAAATCCCTAAGAATAATAACAGAGATGTGTCTTGTATTGACAGTGTTTGTACATAATGATTTATAAGCAGTAGCCTACCTTGGAGTTTTTATTTAAACTTCAATTTTCATAATATTTCAGGAAAAACCGTTTTAATATTGTATAATATGAGAAAATGCATTTTATTTAATTAATTATTTACTTATTTATATGCCAGCTGTCAGAGAGTGGGAAGATGAAATGTGAAGAGTGCAAAAGGGACAGCTGCAACCAGATGTAACAGGGAAAGGTGGCAAATACGGCATTAAAATGTAATCTACAGAGATCAGACGGCCCTGGCAGATATAGAAGTATGTGGCACAACACAAGCACTTCAAGTAAATTACAGTAAAAGAGCTAAACAGTGTGCTATAGTGTACATAAACAATAAATATGAAAAATTACTACAAATAAATACAAGCATTAATTTATCACTGTACCTAAGTGATTCATTTTCATTGACTTTAATGTATTTGTCTTTAATGCATGTGTCTGAAAAAGTTCTGAAGATTTGGCTAATTTATTTATTTTTTGTCCTTCATTTTCTGTCAACGACCCAGTGCATGACACTCGTTTGACTCATTAGTTGGCTAAACTACATAGCGGCACAATGAGGAAATGAACAAAGGTCAGATTCTCCATCTCACTGCTGGTAGAGGAGCACAAAAGCTTTTGAATATCCATCCTAGCAAACTGACCTATTTCTGCTTCTCACTATCTATTTCCAGTTCAGCTGCTCCCCACGAGGAAGAGCACCCTGCCACTGCAAAGTGGAAATATGTCAGATGCAGCAACACTCATGGCCAATGTACTAGCAAAGCACAACATATTGTTTGGAGGCACTAAGCTCAAAGTGAATACAGTTTTTCATATGGATTGTTTACGTCTTTTGTCTCTAATTTGCACTGTTTTCTCCTTTCTTACTCTTTTTGTGTACGAGGCCCTAGTTTTGTCTATGTGACAGTGATGGAATGTCTAAATCACATTGTTCTTTAAATGAATGCCTGTAATGTAGTTTTTAGGCATTTACTTGCGTGGGAGCCTAAAATGAAACACTTGGGCGTCAAATGACCTTTTTATTTGCCAAATTGCAGAATTGCTTTTTAGACACTTGCACAGATGACAGTCACTGCTAACTTTGCATTTTCCGTATGTTCCCCATCAAGTAAAAAAAGATTACGCTTTGCCATTGTTAGTAGATTAGTTTCCATTGGAGCACTTGTAGTAAACTGACCATGTTCTAGTACGTGCATCGTACTAGATGCTCTGCAATGTGCATGCGTTCTTTTTTCAGTAATGTACATGATTCTGGCGAGAAAGTAAAGTTTTGCGTGCCTCTGTTGAGAGGTTTTTTTCTTTCAACAGAGCAGCCATTTTGAAACCACGACAAAAAGCATCTTGGTATAAAGTAAAATGGCTGCCTGTAAATGTTCTATTAGACTGTAGAGGTCGATCTTGTTTGGACTAACAATTTTGGATTTTAGAATCTAAATTCTGAGACATTAATATTACATATTAAAATGGCTGACAAGCAAAGCCATGGTCAGAGCTCAGTTTCTGAACAGACAAACTAGTTTAGAAGATCATTTCCTCAGGCTGTTTTGTGGTCGCCCTGATGCATTATGTTTTACTCATAAAGAGAAAGGAAATAACAGAACCACAAAGAAGACATATCTGCCTCTGATCATCAAAAACATGACACAGCAGTATTACTCAGCCTGTACCTTTACTCTGCATTAAACAACACAGTCTGGATGTAACGTCATGCCAGCTTTTATTGCTATGCTGCTGCTGAGGATCTATTTTGATCTGGACTGTTTGTGATTGCACTGAGCGGGAGAGACAGACCTCTCTTAATCGCTGGGAAAACATCCGCCTGCTCCCTGTCTGACAGGCCTCCGTTGTCACGGCAACATGCTGTGGCGCAGCACTTATTGGGATTTGTATGAATGGCGGCTGAGCAGGCAGTTGTGCTTTCTGTCCAGAGAAAAACGGTTCATTCTTACATACTGCGCCATGTTGGGAAGCCCCGGTAGCATTTAGCTGCGGACAATGGCCTGGGATCACCATTATCTGCATTGGTGTGTGAGTTCAGTGGACTAGTACGCAGTCAAAATCACATCCCCTAGGCTCGAAGAGCTGGATGCCAATGCGAATTTGAGTTGAAGGGCCCTTTTACATTAAAAAACAAAACATTTAGGCTCGCTATTTGTTGCTTGGGCCGTTAAAGGTTTCTTCAACATTCAGGCATTTTATATAGGTGTAAAATACATTTGTTGTCCGTGGATGTATCACCTGCCACACCCTTAACGTGACTTACCATACCGGATAAGCGAAATGGCGGAAAAATAAAAATCCCCCACCTTCCCTCAAACCGTTCTGTACAAAATAAGAGAAACATTTGCCTATGAGTATGAAATGTCCAGTCACATTAAGAGCGAAAACATTAGCTTTCATTCTTACAGATAAAACCACACAAGTCTTCATGCGCTGCTCTGTAAAAAAGCGCTCGACTATGTCTGTTTGAAACTGGAGGGGAAAAGCATGCTGAACGTACCTTTATTTCAGTTAATCAGAGAAAGCGCTTCAGTGGATGGAGAGCGGAAAACATCGCTCACGCCTTCCTCTACAGTTCCTGCGATCCACTGATGGCTGGAAAAAGAGGTTTCGTTTGCAGGCGAAAGTGTTACAGCTTTTTTTTTTTAGATTCAACTCGTCGCTTGCTGCTCTCTGCTGCGATCGCAGTCTCTCCTATAAGTCTATCCTGCTCGCTCTCTCTCTCTCTCTCTCTCTCACTCTCACACTCTCTCTCTTTTTCGTTCACCCTAGTCCCAGTGCCCTCTCTGCATGAGACACCCAGTCCAGAGGTGGCAGGGGGCATCAGTCTGCTCCACTGCACCCTGCTATAGGTCTCGTTCCTTCCGTACGCTCGCTAGCTGGCCACCAGGGTCTATTCGCCCACTGTGGAGTTTATAAATAGTCGGGCAGGGCAGCTCCACTGCTGTCTGTGCATTATTAGCAGCGGATAAGAGATGCAGCGTGCTAGCAAGGACTGCAACTTCATTAACCACTGCAAAAGGGCAGCCGGAACGAGAGAGCGCGGAAAAAACGGATCAGCACACGTTAATGTGTGAGAAGCACTCGCATGCCGTGCATGTGAGGAGGATGCAACAATGCAACCACCGGTGTCAAAACAAAAATGACACCTGGCACGAGGCAGAGTCTGACATTTTCCATCACGTAGAATAAATAACGGCGGTCTGGTTGCTGCTATTTTAGACGAGCCTCGCTGCCCCCACCCCTCCAAAAAAAGATCATGAACAACGATGCTTTTTGATGCACAGACACACACGTTTGTGTTCTCTGCCTGTCCCTCGCCCACCTTATGAAACATGCTTTTCTCTGGTCCAGAATGTGTTTCTGCACATCTGAACGTGGCTGTTTGCTGTTGTGGCTAAGCTGTACCGCTATCAGTGCTGCAATATTTTTATATGTGCATCTTTGTGGAGGTGGTGGGTGGGTGTGAGAGAAAGAGAAAGAATGAGCAAGAGAGAGAGACGGCACAGTCTGCTTCTCAAACGCTCATTTCTGAAATCAAACAGAAGGAGGGCGAGCAGCCGAGGAGAAAGAGAGGATGAGAGAGCGCGTGAGTAAGCAGAAATGGTGATTTGAGACAAGGTGAGGACGAAGGAACATGGCAGGCAACTAGAGAGGGGTTTCAGCGAAAGGTTGAAAAACCGCCGTGGACAGAGAGTGAGTGAGTGAGTGCGCAAGAGCTCTGAAGAGAGAACGACAGCTCGGTAGAAAGTGGAAAGGTGGTGGGGACTGTGGGATCACCTTCAACATGGCTGCTGATTGATGCAAAGGGATGCGGCTGTTCTGCAGAGAACACGAGAGAGGGAGGAGATGGGAGGGAGAGAATGGGAGCAAATGGACAGGGAAAAATAGGAGGAGCAACTTCAAATTCCATCTGCAGGTTATTAAATTTTATAGCCCAAACTGGGTATGTCTTTATTCAGGGTGAAGACTGCAAATAAATACTGCACACGTAACATAATTCTTTGAATATTTTTTATGCTTTTTTTTTTTCTCGTACAATATTTATTTTCTCTAAAGCTTCTCCTTATTTTCCAACATATTCTAATCACACTAATATATTAAAAAACTTTTTTTTTTTTTTACAAAAATATTGAATGCACTACTAGTGGTTATTCTACCCAGTTATCAAACAGAATTTTAAATGTTGCCAAATTCTATTAAACAGGAGATTATACACACTTCAACTATTTAATGTCCATAATTCAATTATAATGGACATTGAACATAAATACAATTCCTTGTAATCTGAGCTCTGAGACCACTGGTGAAAAAGCTTCTATTTTGTGTAAAGTGTAAGTTAAATTGAACATGTTTCATATGTCTTAGTATTTATTATTCCCTCTTTTGCTGTAATGACAGCAGCACTTCAGCTGAACCAAAACCTGATGAAACTTACTTTCATTAGTGACCTAAAAATATGGAGGAATTCTATTTTTCTTAGGGTTACATTTCTAAAGACTTTTTTAATGTTTAAATGAGAACAAAAATTCCCAGAAGTGGGTGGCATCTGTAGATGGCATCATGAAGAAGGGCTTATTCCACTATATTTATGCTATATTTATTTAGTTATCAGTCAAATAAGCTCTTGCTTACATCTGAGTTAAATGTACCAGAACTTCTTTTAAAGTCGGTGAAGTGTCTCTTTAAAGCTTGCGGAAGACCGCCTCCTTCGGCTCGCAGTGCATCATGTGAACCTAATGCCCAGATACCAGCGGTTATTTCTGGAAACAAGGCTGAGTGCTGATTACCTGGGTGCCAGGAAGACAAGCTCCAGTAACAAAGGCTGCATTCACTAGTGGCCTGGCCTGTGTTCAGCTCTTAGGTTGTTTTATAAGTGAACCACTGATGGTGAAATAAGAATCAGAAGCTAGACTGATCATGGATCTCTCCACAACCTCTCACTGTCTGCTTATACATAATTAGGAATATCCCATTTTTGGATTGCCGTATTATGTCTAAACAAATTTCATACATGATATCAGTGTTCCCACAGTCCTGGAAAATACTTATAATTAAAGTCATGGATATTTATCAATTTCGGCTACAAGATAATTGAAGTACAGTTGTAATTGAAATGATTCAACCCCCATTGCAAATCAGTTTTATTGGCAAAATTTACAGACTTTCAGCTGTTTCCAATGAACAAATCAAAATAATTAAAATATCTCAATTCAAAAAATGTTTCAAGTGGTTTCAACTGAAAATGAACTTTTAATGACTTCTGCAGTCTCAAAATTATTCAACCCTTCATACCAAACATCTTTAGTACTTAGTAGAACACCCTTTTGCTGTTATGACCTGCTGCAAACGAGATGTATAACCAGACACCAGCTTCTGGCAGCATTTCTGAGAAATCTTAGCCCACTTCCCATGAGCAATGGCCTCCAGTTCAGTAATATTCTTGGGTTTGCGTGCTGCAACCACCTTCTTCAAATCCCACTTGTTGACTGATGGCCACTGCAGAATTTTCCAGGATTTCTTCTGCAACCAAGCCTTGGTGAAATTTGAGGTATGCTTGGGATCATTGTCCTGTTGGAAGGTCCAATGACGCCCAAGCTTCAGCTTCCTCACTGACGGCATGATGTTTTCTCGTAGGATTTCCTGATAAATCCAATGATACTTCAATGAATCCATCTTGCCTTCGACACGGTCCAGGTGTCCAGTGGCAGAGGATGCAAAGCAGCCCCAGAGCATCACCGAGCCCCCAACATGCTTAACTGTAGACATAGTGTTCTTTTCAGCATATGCTTCATTCTTGTTCCAGACATACAGATCCACTTTAGTTTCATCGCTCCACAGAACAGAATCCCAAATATTCTGTGGCTTATTTATATGATTTTGAGCAAATTGGAGCCGACATTTCTTGTGCTTTTGTACGTCTTGGGAGTTCTGGCATGCGTTTAGTACACGCCTTTCTGTGCAAGCTGAAAGCTCAGTGCCTGTTGCCACCAAGTCTTGCTGCGGGTCTTTTGCAGACACTTGAGGGTTTTTCTGAACCTGCCTTCTCAGAAATCTGGTTGCAGCCGTTGATAGCTTCATTTTTTTTATTTTTTTTACCCCGTCCAGGTCTTGTAACCACTGTTCCTTTAACTTTGAACATGCAAACTATGCTTCCAACGGTGTCTCTAGGAACCTTTAGTAATTTTTTTTTTTTTCTCTTGTTTGTGAAGGGTGATGATATCTTCTCTTTTTGGACCATTATTTTGACTTAGCCATATTACTAACATGCAGTCAAACGTGACACTCAACAAACCTAGCCAGTTCATATATTTTAGGTGTTCTAGCTCAAGCACACATGGTGCAACTAATGAAGCCCTTAGTTGCATCAGGTGTGCTTGAGACAACACCTGTTTTGCATATTTGTGCTGATTCTATTCAGGGGGTTGAATAATTTTGAGACAGCAGAAGTCATTAAAAGTTGCATTTTCAATTGAATTAGGGGAAACCACTAGGCATATTTGTTGTGTTGAGCTATTTCAATTACTTTTGTTTGATTTGTTCATTGCAAACAGCTGAAAGTCTGTAAATTTTGCCAATAAACCTGATTTGCAATGAGGGTTGAATAATTTAGATTAAAACTGCACCTATACTGAATCTACATTTTGCATGCTATATTGCAGTGAGCGTAACTGCTTTGGAACTAATAACTGGATCCAAATGGGATAAACATTACAAATAATTTTTTTTTGTCATATTGGACTTAAAAAGTTAATATATCTATGTACAAGTAATATCAATAATTATATCTAATTATGTAAATATATTAATTGCAAGGATTGTAAAATTATATGTAAAAAATCTTTATCTGGAAAGAGAATAGAAATTCATTTGTTAAAAAGAGTGGGTCCCCTGGAATTTAAAAACCCTCCATGTTAATATATATATATATATATATATATATATATATATATATATATATATATATATATATATATATATATATATATATATATATATATATATATATATATAATAAAAATAAATAATATTATATAATAAACAATTAATACACTGTAAGAAAAACGAATAATATTTTGGCAGAAAATTACCAGTACCTTTTCCATTAAGTTTACGGACCCAAAAACAAAAAATAATGCAAAGTGTAATTAAAAATATATGTAAAACACCAGTGAGAAATCAATACAGAAAATTCCTTCCCATTAACAGTATATTGGGATGCATTTTCACAAACTTTTCTTAGAGTGTTTAAATACAACATATATTATTTATATCATTAATATCAATATATTAATATAATGTTGCTTTTGCTATATTCAATTGTTACATTATTGTACTTTGTTTTTGTGTACAAGTTTATGGTTATGTGTAAAATAATGAAATGTATTACAATATTTTTACAATTTATATCTGTAATATGTATTTTAATCTTACTTAATTGTAATAAACTTACAAACTAAAAGATGTGTGGGTGTCTTCTTGATCAAAGGTTGAGAATTTTAGAGATAAGAGTGGAGTGGACCATAAATTATAACATTTCTATTCCAGTTTCAGCTGCTATTACCCTAACCCCTAACAAAAACTGAAAGTTTGAGACTATTACATTGTACAAGCGATTACCCTCTGGGGAAAAAAAAGGTTGCAATGAATTCTTCTGCAATGCGATACCACTTCTAAATAACCCTGAGGTGTAAGGAGTTTAGTCATCACTGAGTCATAACAAGTAAGCAGTGAACCGTTAGCAAACAAGTGCTACATAGCTGAAGTACTTTTGTTCTTTGTCACTATATAATACGTCTAGCAGGCTGTGGCCCTGAAATTATCAAAGATGCTAATACATCTGAGGCCTGTCAAAGTGAGGCCTACTCTATGCTATGTAAAACCACGGTCCAAAGTGAGCTCATTGCATCAATCTTCCACTCAAGGCTAAAATGGCCTGAAGTATAACATGAAAAAGCGAAAGAAAACAAACAGAACGCTAATACAAATCGCTCTGACTATCAAGATGAGGCCTAGGTCAATATGTGGGCTATTGTGTTTCGTAATGAATTATAGATGGAAACTTTGCCGCTCATGAAACAAAATGGTAGCAGGGAGCTATTCAGCTCAAATGTGAATACATCAAAGACAGACAAATGAAAATCAAACAAGAACATCACATACGTATAACCACAATAATTTTGTTGTCTTGCTGGAACAAAAGCAAGAGGGCAGGTTACAGTTCTACATTTCCTGCTATCAAGTGACTCATTAAATTCTAACTCTTTAAATGACGCAGTAAGATTAAAATCCCTTTACCAACCTGACGTTTGTTCATTCCGCTCCTCATAATCGAGATCGTCTTTCCTCTGGTCCCTGTTGGTACAGTTAAATGTGTGCCTGTGCGAGGAACTACAGTGTTGTGCCCCCTGGTGGTCATCATGCAGAATCCCCAGTCCTGCAATTTTTAGTATGCATGTTTTTTATTATTATTTTACAGTATTTCATCTTGTCACTATTAAAAAATTCCACAGTTATATAAATAATCATGTTATAGTGCAGGAAACATTTAGTTTTATGCCGTTTACAAGATTATTATGTCACTATTACAGTAAGGCCCGCCTTTATTGGAATGCAATCAAGAGAAACGCACTCAAACGACTGTCTGGATGGATTCCCACAGAGTATATGCTCAAAGCAAGCTTGCACACACAAACACACACTAATCTCGCTCGTGGACACTCAATGGTCTGGCCCAAAGTGGAAAGCACAGCGTACATTTTAAAGCCTCTTTTTAGTCAGCATTAATGGACAATCTCTCAGTGTGTTAGTAGAGTGAGTAAGACAGCGAAAGAGAGAGTTCTGAGTGAGCGGGGCTGATATATACCTGATCTATTCCTCCTCCTCTTCCATATTTGAGCAGCTGTAGATGTAAACAGTCTGGCCCAGGGTGAGATCAGTTTGTTCTGCCATGGTTGTGAGGAGAGCGACGGATAGAGACTCGGCAACACAGTTTCTCCTCAGGGCCAGATCAGCTGCTTTCTCTCTCAGCAGTACTTCCTTTGTGCCGTTTTGTGTGTGTGTGTGTGTGTGTGTGTGTGTGTGTGTGTCTGAATGTCAAGGCCGGCCAAAGCAGCGCCTCTCTGTTATTCTCTCAGCCCAGCAATCGTTCCACAGGCCTCTGTCAATGCTGCGTCATCAAGCTGCTGTCCTGGCCCTAGAGAGAAAGAGAGAGAGAGATGAGAGGGAGGGGTTGGAAAAGGGAGGGAGAAGCAACGGAAAAAAAAAGAGGGAAAGCTAGACTTCCTCTCAAACGGTTTTGAAACGGTTACAAGCTCTGGATAGTGGATACTATTTATCATTCTGTCAGGACGAGCACAAAATATTAATTTAATTCAGTTACTATCATTTAGTAATCTGTTATGAGTGGTGTTTGCTAAGGCAAGTATCAGTATTACTACAGTAAAATTATTTAAACAAATCTTTAACTTTACAGTGATAGTTCACCCAAAAATGAAAATCTGTCACCATTTACATACCCAAACCCAAAGGACTTTGGTTAATCTTTGAACCACGAATGAAGATATTTTTAATGAAACCTGAAAGGTTTCTGTCCCCACATTAAAAGTCAAGGTTATCAAAACTTGGAAGATCCAAAAAGGTTATAAAGGCAATGGAAGTTGCAATAGTCTTTTCTTCCCTACTGTGATGTATATACATGTTTTTTTTTATATATATATATATATATATAATTAGATCTTGTAATGAAACTTCTCTTTTCTGGTGACCAAACTTGTCTAATCATTTAATCCAAATAAACCCTGTCCCTTTCTTAAATTTGACCTGAAGTTTGCATTCAGATCTGCTGCCATCAGATCTACAGCAACTTTAATATTAGGTTTTGCACAGGCAGAACCACTTACACTTACTTCAGAATATGTAAAAATGTAGTTTTCTTACCTGTCATAAAATGTCTCCTGTTTCTCTCTGAGGGTTCTTTATAGATGGTTGAAAACTAGGCCATTCTTCTCAAATCAGTGGCAATCAGCATATTTTTTTTGTGACAATTACCCTATATACAGTAGTGTGACAATACGACCCATAATAGGGTCAAGTAAAGGATAATGTACATCCAGCCGGTTGTTCTCTCAAAATAACCCCCGACGGGGTGATGAGGACCCCGACGCGAAGCAGAGGTAGGCTACGTAAACCCCATTAACTGAGAGGGGATTTCCCAGAAACCAGAAATGATTCATTTAAGACAAGAGTCAGAATTATAATAAATTTAAAAAAAGTTTATCTGAAGATAGTTTGCAGTTTCATCAGCAAAAATCAGCTTCAAGACTTGCCTTCAAGTCACGGCTACTTGCCACATGAGTAAATAATTAGACACGAAAAAAGAAAAAAAACTTGAATCACAAACAATAAGTGTAGGCTATTGTGATTGTCAAAACATTTGGTAGCCTAACTAAACATAATTGTATTAAGTTCAGTGACAGCATGGTGCAATAATTGTTATAGGCTAATGCTTTTATTATTGCTTGATACAAATTTTACAATTTCAATTTAATTATTGTGGTTGTATTCCGATCTTGATTAAATTTCAATACATAGTAGGTACAGTTAATTTTTCTGAAGAAATAAAATCTCACTTAATGCTGTAAACATAGGCTACAGAGACCCCTGTCAGCTGGTATAATTATAGGCTAGGCCTAATGCGGTTTTTATTAGTAGCCTAGCCTACAACAACAACTTAAATATGTAATATAGGGCACATATTTAGCAAATGGCTCATTTATACCAATACTAAATACATTATAAAATACACGTTTTTCTAGCCAACTTACGTGCTCATGTAATGGCTTCCCTGAGGTAAATGTAACCTCCAGCTATTTTATTGACCTCTTTCCACGGTTGAAAAACACTGATAGGTCGATATTATGTATGAGGCATATACATTTCAGTAAGTTGTACTGAATCTTTCAACATAGGCCTACCTATTATTCATTCGTGTTTATTTACTATGAACTAGTAGGCTAGTAAATAAGATAGATGATCGGTTCACGTGCCGCTTGAACGCTCGATCTGTCACATTTAAAAGCGCCAAAACGGTAGCCTATTTATTGTTTGAATTTGGTAATAAAATTGACAGAATCTGAGAGCTGAGAATTTGTTTCATATCAATAGTAACCCGCTCTGTCTTGTCTGTCGGTGTCCTCTTTGGTTTGCAGTTTTTCTCTGTGTGAGTGAGTGGCCTGAGAGCGTGTGGAAAGGGCCATTTGCGTGAGTCTCACGCTGAATGATTCAGAGTTGGCAGCTCTAAGTGTGACAAGGGCACTGTAAACTGAAGTGTTACTAAAAAGACAACCAGCAAAACAAGGGTTTTATGTAATTTACTAGTTTTGACTCTAGTTGCCAAATGAGTGTCACTAGTTTTGTATGCTGGTGGTTTCAAACACTCTCAGACACTCCGTCCAAAACGGTCTTAGATTCCCAGTAGGCTATCATATATAGGCTATATATAACTGCTGGGTAAGTGATCAAATAAATAAATAAATATCATTGACAGAGAAGAGGCTATATAATGAAGATTTTACCAGAAATTTTAACCGAAAAGGCAAATGGAAAATCTGTCACGTGTTGCAATTTATCACACGATAATGAGTGGTAACTTTAATCAACACGACAGATTTGGCTGTAAACATAGCCCTGCAAATATTCAGTAGCCTACTACAGCACTACTGTGAATATGATTACTTTTAAACATAGTTCGATAAATAAGATATTATTATTAAGTAACTTACAACAACCGCTGCGACTCCGAGATGCTGTTTCGTTTTTGAATGGTTGAAGAGAATTGTTCATCAAATCACTCAGTAAGACAGTCACGTGCCACCACTTACTGGCTGAGTGATTCAAGCTATGAATTCAAGCTGCAGAAAGATTAAAAAAAAAAAAAAAAAACGGTTTCACAGACAAGGCTTAAACCTAGTCGCAGACTGAAATGCATGTTTGAACAGTTTTAACTGAAAGCAACTTGCAATGACATATCCTAAAACATCTCAGTGCCATTATTTTGTCTCAAGATGCACACCAGTCATTTTTAAGGCACATTTATAAAACCTATTTAAACTAAGGCCAAATTCTGGCTTAATTTAAGCCCTGTTTGTGAAACCAGGCCTTTATGTTTCATATGGTTTTCGCAGTGCTGAAAAGCCATTAAATGATATAGCCTATTATATTTCAATACAAATATTTTTACAAATATATTTTAATTTTCTCAAATCAATGTTAATAAACACCAGCTTCTATTGTGACAAATTACCCCATATGGTGTGTCTACGTCTCAGGGACAATGTGAGTTCAGTGAATTTTATTTTTATTTAGCTGTATGTGTCTATGGGGCGCCGTTTGTAAAGCGGCTCACGCTGAAAATAACAGCAACATTTTGTCACATTTAGCTTCAAACAATGTTTAAAAAACTGGTATGAATTTTTGACGGTCACTTTTTACCACATTTACAACAATATTTGTCAACTTAGAGATATTTTAAATAGTTAAATCTAAATATTAAATGTTAAATCTAAATGCTAAATCTAAATCTAAATGCTAAATCTAAATCTAAATCTAAATGTTAAATCTAAATCTAAATGTTAAATATAAATATAAATCTAAATGTTAAATCTAAATATTAAATCTAAATCTAAATGTTAAATCTAAATGTTAAATGTTAAATCTAAATCTAAATGTTAAATCTAAATATTAAATCTAAATCTAAATGTTAAATCTAAATGTTAAATCTAAATCTAAATGTTAAATCTAAATGTTAAATCTAAATCTAAATCTAAATGTTGAATCTAAATCTAAATGTTAAATCTAAATGTTAAATCTAAATGTTGAATCTAAATCTAAATGTTAAATCTAAATCTAAATGTTGAATCTAAATGTTTGGGGTGAAACTAAATATTTAACTAATATGCAAATTCAAAATGCCGGTAACAGGAAGTGCCAAAATAAAAGCTCGAGGTGGTCAGTGTGTGTTTATAGCATGGTTTATAGTGTCAAATAACGAATAAAAACCATCTCATCCGAGGAAATGGACTCTTGGACATAGATTATCGTGATAATAACTACCTAAAATAATAAACACGTTTGGAGAAACTGTATTTGAAGAGTAGGCTAGTGTCACTTTTATGAAAAGTGCGGGACTTATGACCTGTAGCCATAATAGCCAGCCACGAGGGGGCTCACTTTGACTGAATGTCATGTCATCGCTCTGTCATCACGAGACTCTACAGTTTCTCCAAACGTGTTTATTATTTTAGGAAGTTATTATCGTTATATTATAGTTATTATTATGAGATGGTTTTTATTCGTTATTTGACACTATAAACCATGCTATAAACACACACTGACCACCTCGCGCTTTTATTTTGGCACTTCCGGCATTTTGAATTTGCATATTAGTTAAATATTTAGTTTCACCCAAAACATTTAGATTCAACATTTAGATTTAGATTCAACATTTAGATTTAGATTTAGATTTAACATTTAGATTTAACATTTAGATTTAGATTTAACATTTAGATTTAGATTTAACATTTAGATTTAACATTTAGATTTAGATTTAATATTTAGATTTAACATTTAGATTTAGATTTAACATTTAACATTTAGATTTAACATTTAGATTTAGATTTAATATTTAGATTTAACATTTAGATTTAACATTTAGATTTAGATTTAATATTTAGATTTAACATTTAGATTTAGATTTAACATTTAACATTTAGATTTAACATTTAGATTTAGATTTAACATTTAGATTTAGCATTTAGATTTAATATTTAACATTTAGGTGTAACATTTAATATTTAGATTTAACTATTTAAAATATCTCTAAGTTGACAAATATTGTTGTAAATGTGGTAAAAAGTGACCGTCAAAAACTCATACCAGTTTTTTAAACATTGTTTGAAGCTAAATGTGACAAAATGTTGCTGTTATTTTCAGCGTGAGCCGCTTTACAAACGGCGCCCCATATGTGTCTACACAAAATTAACTGCCTTTGAATGTTGTATAGCTTATTTTTAAAACTAAATAAAAAACATTCCTTAACTAGGCAATCTAAATAAAAAAGAAATACTCAAGACTTTCCGTTTCAAAACCACTTGAGGAATTAAATTAAGGAATTAAAGCAAGGAATTGATAAAATTGAGTGATTTATTTCGACCATCTACAGTGAAAGTATGTTGCATTGGTTTTGCACATGCAGGCACTTTATTAACGCGCGCCATCTGCTGGTCACTTTCCACACTGCAGTTAATGAAAAGAGCCAAATAGTCAATCAGAGACGTGCTGTTATACTGGGTGAATAATTCGATCATGTTCTAAAAAAAACAAAAGAAAAAAAAGAAGACGATTTACGAATTACACGAATTACTAATAAAAAATATATAACTATGTATTGCATACATTAATAATTTCAAAGTAATGCTTTAATATTTTGGCACTCAGCATAGGATTTCATTTGAATGTGTCATAAACTTGTCTTTAATCAATAACTGCAAGCATTAAAATACAGAAGTAGTAAATTAATGCACACTTTGAGATCATTTTAATTGTCTTGTAGATTGAGAGTTGTATTTAATAGCTCATGGAGATGCAGTATTGGCTTTATCTTCTGCCTCTGCAGGACAGGCCATGTTGCCATGTTCTTGTTTGTAATAAAACTTAAAGAAGATGTTCTTCCAACCCATGGCTTTCGCCAGCATTTCCATGTCTTCAGAAATCATATCACAATGAGCCATGACAGTCTGCTTCCAGATCTCCTCTGAGTTACATATCTGAACACACATGTACATTTACATAAAAACACATATCACACACTCTATAATTTCTGTAGCACAAAGTTTAAAGGGTTAGTATAATATTTATACTATACCCAAAATATTTTGTCATTAATTACTCACCCTTAAGTCGTTCTAAACCTGTAAGACTTTTGTTCATCTTCACACAAATTAAGCTATTTTTAGATTAAATTAGTTGACAGCTACACAACTGATACTTTGACGCTTCAAAAAGTTCATAAAGAGATTGTAAAACTAATCCATATGAATTGAGTGTTTTAGACCTAATTTTCTAAAGCAACACAATTGCTTTATATGATGAATAGTTTGAATTTAGGCTTTTATTCACATATAATCCATCAACTCACACATCAGTGGTGGTATATGAAGCTCAAGCATGTTCACTTGATGTGCAAGAACCAATGAGGATCATTCTCATGTTACGCAGCACTTTTGAGCTTCTGCAAGAACCAATGAGATTCTTTCTTATGTTACGCATCACTTTTGAGCTTCCCCAAGAACCAATGAGATTCATTCTCATGTTACGCAGCACGTTTAAGCTTCCTCAAGAACCAATGAGATTCATTCTTGTGTTAAGCAACACGTTTGAGCTTCCCCAAGAACCAATGAGATTCATTCTCATGTTACGCAGCACTATTGAGCTTCTGCAAGAACCAATGAGATTCTTTCTTATGTTACGCATCACTTTTGAGCTTCCCCAAGAACCAATGAGATTCTTTCACGTTACGCATCACTTTTGAGCTTCCTCAAGAACCAATGAGATTCATTCTTGTGTTAAGCAACACGTTTGAGCTTCTGCAAGAACCAATGAGATTCATTCTCAAGTTACGAAGCACGTTTGAGCTTCCCCAAGAACCAATGAGATTCATTCTCATGTTTCGCAGCATGTTTGAGCTTCTGCAAGAACCAATGAGATTCATTCTCATGTTACGCAGCATGTTTGAGCTTCTGCAAGAACCAATGAGATTCATTCTCAAGTTACGAAGCACGTTTGAGCTTCCCCAAGAACCAATGAGATTCATTCTCATGTTACGCAGCACTTGTGAGCTTCCCCAAGAACCAATGAGATTCATTCTCATGTTACGCAGCACGTTTAAGCTTCCTCAAGAACCAATGAGATTCATTCTCAAGTTACGAAGCACATTTGAGCTTCCCCAAGAACCAATGAGATTCATTCTCAAGTTACGCAGCACGTTTAAGCTTCCTCAAGAACCAATGAGATTCATTCTCATGATACGCAGCACGTTTAAGCTTCCCCAAGAACCAATGAGATTCATTCTCATGATACGCAGCACGTTTGAGCTTCCCCAAGAACCAATGAGATTCATTCTCAAGATACGCAGCACGTTTAAGCTTCCTCAAGAACCAATGAGATTCATTCTCATGATACGCAGCACGTTTAAGCTTCCTCAAGAACCAATGAGATTCATTCTCATGTTTCGCAGCATGTTTGAGCTTCTGCAAGAACCAATGATATTCATTCTCAAGTTACGAAGCATGTTTGAGCTTCTGCAAGAACCAATGAGATTCATTCTCATGATACGCAGCATGTTTGAGCTTCTGCAAGAACCAATGAGATTCATTCTCATGTTACGCAGCACTTGTGAGCTTCCTCAAGAACCAATGAGATTCATTCTCAAGTTACGCAGCACGTTTAAGCTTCCTCAAGAACCAATGAGATTCATTCTCATGATACGCAGCACGTTTAAGCTTCCCCAAGAACCAATGAGATTCATTCTCATGATACGCAGCACGTTTGAGCTTCCCCAAGAACCAATGAGATTCATTCTCAAGATACGCAGCACGTTTAAGCTTCCTCAAGAACCAATGAGATTCATTCTCATGTTACGCAGCACGTTTAAGCTTCCTCAAGAACCAATGAGATTCATTCTCATGTTTCGTAGCATGTTTGAGCTTCTGCAAGAACCAATGAGATTCATTCTCAAGTTACGAAGCACGTTTGAGCTTCCTCAAGAACCAATGAGATTCATTCTCATGTTAAAAGGATGGTTCGGAGTAAAATCAACCTAGGGTCCTTTGCACCATGACCTCGAGCCAAACACCCCCAGAAGCCTTTTTTCCCTTGGTCGAACATTATTAAAGTTAGAGTTTATTTAGAGATATATCTTAATTAGTTCTAAATTTAATAATGTTCGACCAAGGGAAAAAAGGCTTCTGGGGGTGTTTGGCTCGAGGTCATGGTGCAAAGGACCCTAGGTTAATTTTAATCCAGACCATCCCTTTAAGCAGCACGTTTAAGCTTCCTCAAGAACCAATGAGATTCATTCTCATGTTACGCAGCATGTTTGAGCTTCTGCAAGAACCAATGAGGATTGTTCTCGAATGTCAAGCAGGTTCAGTTGAGCTTCTGTTTATGTTCACTGATCAATGTTTATATGTGAATAAAAGCCTAAATTAAATCTGTTCATCATGTAAAGCGATTGAGTTTCTTCAGAAAAATTGGACTAAAACGCTCAATTCATATGGATTAGTTTTACGATCTCTTTATGAACTTTTTGAAGCGTCAAAGTGTCAGTTGCTTAGCTGTCAACGGAGGGACAGAAAGCTCTCGGATTTCATCAAAAAAAGTTTAATTTGTGTTCTATAGATAAACGAAAGTCTTATGGGTTTGGAATAACATGAGGGAGTAATTAATGACAGAATTTTCAATTTCGGGTGAACTATCCCTTTAATAGGCTTCTTAGTGTTAGGGGTTATGAGTAATAGTGATGTTTTCTTTAGCAATGATCAGTAATAATAAAACAGATTCAACATTTTTACAATGTAAAATATTATTTGATAGACATGAAACCTTCATTTAGCAAAAAAAAAAAAAAAAAAAAACAGAGAAAGGGACAGAGTATTGTTCTAACCTTCTTAAACCTGTTCGAGGTTTGGCTGAGACAGCCAATGTCCTGAATGGACATGAAGGAAAGGATTTTAAGGAGCAGTCGGTCAGGTAAGCGTTCCAGGTAGTCAAAATGCCCTTGACACAAAGCCAAAGTGTACTCCAGAATCCTGGTGCCAAACACCACAGCTAACCGCTCTAAAATCAGGAATAGCATTCACAAATCATGATTGCAAGTTGGATCACATATTTAAATGTAAAGCTGGAAAATAACTCAGACTGGATCGGTACCCTGCAACTTTGAATCATTCAAAAAGTCATGGTGGAACATTTTTATCTCTCCAGGTGCTGTCCCTCTGAATTCAGTTCGGACTGAAATCTTCCACCACCTCCATATAAGCTGTTGGTAATAAAGAGTTATGAAACGCTTAATATGACTATATAAACATTTATCTTTTGTTTTGTTTTGTTATCTTAGTATGACTGATATTAGTTAAAGTTAAAGAATTTACATTCTTATTTTTATGGAATATTGACATAATGATTATAAATGATTCATCCGTGCAGATTTTTATTTTTTAAAATCCATGTGCCCTTGTTATCTTTAATCACAATAATTTCTCCTCCCTCTTGCAGAGACATCTCTTCTCTGATGACGTCACCACTGGCACGAGGGCGGGACAACCTGTCACTCACATGAGATTGACCAATATCAAACCACAATCAATTCCCGATGGACAAAATCAAGTCCCGCCCTACATTTTTCTTTTTCGAGAAGCCGTTTTGCTCTGATATGTACATCACAATATAGGGAAGAAAAGACAATTGCAACTTCTGTTTCATGCTGACTTTAACAGCATAATCAATTTTGCTTTTCAGACATGGCAGACAATATGCTGTTTTTGCTATTCAGGTAACCTAATGCAAAAATTCACCACCACATTTAAATATTTGTCCCTTCGTAATCTCAATTGAATTATCATTTTGTGTAGGCTACTGTTAAATACCTCTTTTTGTGTGATACAAAACTGGTAGTAGTCTTTAGAGGGAGGTGGACCTTGTCCAGCAGTTTCAAACAGAATTTCATCCAGCAGAGATGCCATATTTGGACGCTTATCTGTTACCATGACAACTGGTATACAAAAAACCGATACTTTTTCTACAGAAATGTTTTTTTTATTATTATTATTATTATTTTACATATTCACATCTGCCTTGACAGAAACACATATGTCTAAAATCATTTAAAAAATAGTTAACACAAAATGATGTAAGGGTGAACGGTTTTTTAAGATGGTGGTGTTGGAGGGGTCACGACCCGGCGGATTGATATTCTGAAATCTTGACGTACGTTTCTGATGCACTAGTGAAACACTCATAAAGCGCGGGGTTAATGGTGACACAACCCAGTCGCAATAGCTCCAATGAACGTTATTCTCGTAGTTGCGGTGGTTGATAAGGCTTCGGCGCGCCGGTTGCTGGCATAATCGTTGTTCTTTAGTGTTGGAAGTAGTGCGTTGCGGAAGCACGGAACGCTGTGGGAGCGGATGTGATGCGGCAGTTCGCAGGTCGCTCAGCTGATGAAGGTAAAGCTGCTGCTGCTGCACTGTGTCTAACAGCTACTACAACACTGGAACAAATAGGTAATTACAATAACACCAAAAATATACACGTGTATATGTAACTTCAATGTCCGGGGATCGTCTTTCGTCCTATGCGCATCGGAGCCCTTCGTGTGAATCAGCAGCCGTGTAATTTGAGTGAGAAAAGCCAGACGAAAGAAAAAAATGGTTTCCAGTTGTCATCCCTCGAGCCCTTTTCATGTTTCCCTTGTTTGTTTCTGTCTATGTATCAGTGTTATATATTCACTTTTTGGCATTGGTATTATGGTATAGACAATAAGCCACTCGAATCTTTTTTAATAACTTTGGAGAGATATCGCGAGCGAATTGAGACTCGTTTACATCCCCTTTGAAAGAAATATTCGGGACATTATAACCATAAAGATGAGACCTGCATCTGAGTAGCACAATGTATATGACGACTCATTTTCTGGGGATTTTATTAGTTTTTTTTTAAGGGATGGGCCAGTTTAGAGATCTGTTAAGATAAATAACATTCTGGCCCACGAACTAACGTTAGAAGGTAACGAGAAATGATTTCAAGTTTCTCTCTATTTCTCCGTTATTTGTTAGTAATGTCACAAAACGTCTAATTTAAATGAGGAAGTTTCGATGCATCACAAGTGTTGATTTGTCTGTTGTATCCAGTCGTGTTCAGGTGAATGTTGATTAGTGTATCTGGTGATGGTAGTTTGTTTACGTCTTCAGTCACTTTGACCTGATCTTGCCCGCATACACGTCGACAGGAGACCGGCTTTGCTCTTTAGCTTTGCTATATGTAGGCCAAATACTGACAGCAACGGTACAGTCTTCCTCTTTTTAGTGCTATTGTATTGAATGTTCACATTATACTATGATTTTTTGTGGTGATGTAATTAATGCCTGTTATTTGTTGTTAATCGCTTGTCACGCTTCGTCCCTTCAGCAGATTAGCATCGGTTAGCCGTGCTAACAGTTAGCACCAAAGACAGCTTAACACAAAACCGTGCTCTTTTCTTATCCAACGCTTAAAACTAGTTCAAGCTGTTTGTCAGTCTCAAAAATGTGTTCATTTGCGAGTGGCTAGATACGCTGATGGTTTTGAGTGTTTTATTCAACTTAGCATGGCTAGCGTGAGGGCTAGCATTAGCTGATCGTGATTATCACCTGGACTTCGTTAACTTCACTTAAAATCTCTCCCCGTCGTGTGTTATTCACCGTGGTGTTTTACAACAACCGTGGCAACGTAGGTTTGGATGTCCAAGCATTTTTACAGAACCACCGTAGATGTTTTGAATTCGCACAAGCGCCTCTGCAGGGCCACAAAACGCGAGACCGGTGTGTAAGGCCCTGGAGTGCGAAAATCAACTTATCATGCTGTATTTAGTTTATTTATAACTAACTAAGCTCGTGTTTGTTTTTGTGTGGTGAAATTGTGTGTGATTTGGTTGTGTAAGGGCAGTGCGCTGGTCTAGGCTGATTGGAGTTTGTTTCATGGACTGGGCAAAATAAACAAAAGGATCGGCTCAGGCCTGTGCTGAGAACGGCCTTCATAATCATGTCGTATTTTCATGTCAACAGTCCAAATACACACAGCAGCACAATTCCCAGTCAGCAAACTGCGCTTGATCGGATCTAGCGATGGGTTTGTTTCGTTTTTATGGTCGTATGAAGCAATCCAACTGCTAATCGTCGACAACAGTTCACCCTCTCTTTAGGGAAGTAACGTTAGAAGTCTCAGGGTATGTTTGAGCTGTTTGTTAATTGTTTGGCGTTATGGTCGAAATTAGCGCTTTTCATGTTCGGTTCTGTAAATGTTTGTGTTGTATATTTGACGTTTAGTGGTTTGAATGTCGTGGACGTTGCTGAAGTAGCTTTAATGGTGGTGTCGTTGTGAGAAGGAAGGCCTTTAGGCTCGTTTGAACAAAACATAATCATATTTTCTGTCAAATCCATCATATTTGAATGTTAACGGCTGTCTTTAAAAACTTCGCGAGCTGACGACCTAGACACCGTTTTTATGCGTCACGATCTCTTTTCGGACCTTAATTTCGTTTGTATGTGAATATTATTTTATTAAAGAAATTGGTATACTCTGTTTATATTAATGACGCACACTTGAGTGGAACGGTAAACAACACAATTATCTATTATCCTCATATATATATATATATATATATATATATATATATATATATATATATATATATATAGAAAAGCAGCATACTTAATCTGTGGGATGTTTGTACAATGCCTAATTAGTGAACATAATTTGTACCTTTTTCATTTGAGTGAGTAGGAGAGGCACAATTATGGTTGTAATGCATGAAACATACTTAGTTTAAGTTAAAATGTGTTCTTCTATCCCCGTCAGTGTAGCTGAATGTGGTTAGAGCCTCATTTTATAATCTCATCTAAAGTCATATAGGGGTTATATAGAGTGTGATTAAGTATAGCCTATTCATTCAGTATTTCTCATCCTTATATTACAGGCAGTTTTAGTGTTTCTAAAATGTCTTGCATATCAAAGAATGACATTTGACATCAAGTTTTGATTATATTACTGAACAAAATGGCTGCCACCTTAGTCTGCAGTTGTAATTTAATTCATCTCTAATTTTACGTTGTCATCATTTAATGGAATAACACATTTGACTAAAATCAACTTTTTTTTACTCTCCCCCCCTCCCCCTCCTTCCTTCACCCATTATTGTCCACGTTCTTGTCGCCCTAGGCTGCTGGTTGAGGCATTTGCACGCGGCCGGTAAGTTCGCATAGCGCTTGCCGTTACCTTCACGCTAACAAGATGAGTCCAGTGTGGGACAGGTGTGGTGAAGATTGGGGTTAAACAGGAAGTTGACAATCTTGGTTTGACAGTTAAGTTTCTTGACATCCAGAATATATGGCTTGGGAAGGGGAGGGTGTTTCTTACATTATTCAGATTTTTTGTTTTAAGTGTAGCATTTAGATTTGTTGTATGTAGATAACATTTAAGTCGTTCAGTATGAAGATGAACAAGCTTGCTGTGAAGAAAGGATGGTTCTGCCTGAGTTTTAATGGTCTTCCCATTGACTAAAGAAAGCAGTGTACACTATAGGTAATAACCATTTTTAATATATTCAAAATGAGCACCCAGTTAAAGTCAACATAAAATCAAAATTGACCTCATTTCCTTTATACAGTTCCTGGTTTTGTGTAAGGAAACTGTGAATGATTCATCAGAGTGCATTATTTAAAAGAAAAAGTGTTTATCTTTCATTAGAATGTGATGTCCTGCTCCACCTCTGAAACAAATTTCCTTTTTGACTTATTTTTCAAACCCTTTCTAATCTAATCACCTCCGAAACCATTTTCATGATCCAATCAATTCCTAATGGATAAATAGGAAAAGTCTAAATGAAAAGTCAAAGTATTTATTCATTGTGGACACATTGAAGGACAGGACAGTATCTCCTGTATGGCAGGGTTCCTCTTGCTGCTTTATACTGTCTCTCGGCAGGCTTCAGGACCATTTTTAGTTTACTTGAGCTGATCTCGTGTCAGTTATAACTGGGGTGAAGTAATTAAAACCATTAGTTTCTCCTCCCAGCGGTAGTGTCAAGCAAGCAAAATTGTAGGGAGAGTCGTATTTAAGACCACTGAATATTTAGATACAATTAGTGTTTTTGAATAGCAACAGCTTGTTCAGACAGTTTTCCCCTTTTTTGGAAAAATAATAAACAACCCTCTAGGGAGACACAGATTTTTCTATTTTACTCGCCTGACTTTTTACATGGAATGCGAAAAACAATGCAAATGAGTTAATTCTATGTAAATAAAAAATATAATTATTTTCAAACATTATTAAAGACAGTCTGTAAAAAGAACCAATAATCAAACTACAAGCAAGTAGTTTTTCAGGTAGATCTAACAGTAGTTATATACAGTTTACTTACAGAAATTGAATAAAGTCTTGAAATGTAAATTAACACTGCAGTCTTCACTGTATAAACGCAATCTAGATTAATCTTTGTTAAAGTTACAAATGTTATTCAGTCAAGAGCAGTGATAGATTTTTTAGTATTTTCAGTGATAGTCTTTGTTTTTGACTGCTGTTACTTTAAGACATAATGCATGGATCCAATATACTGATACACATGCGTTGTCTTTCTCGACTGTTTACATTCACTTAAGACATTACCGACTGTTTACTAGGATCCTCACCAAGACGGGCATTTTGATATCATTTTGCGTGAAATTGTCCAAGAGAACGCTATTCAGTATTTACATGCTGTCAGATGCGGCTTGCTGTGCGTGCAAGTCCAATGTGTGCGCACAATACTTCACACAGCGTGTGAGTGCCTAATTGATTTTTCACGTCTTCTTGCGCCTGAATGATTAAAATTGGCAAGGCTTAAAAACGTGCAAATTCGAAATTTTCATGTTGATGCAGCACTGGCCCGATCAGGACAGAGCCCGTTCTCCTTATGTGGCATCTCTCTTTCTCTCACATGCACATGTGACAGAGGGCGCTCTGTGCGAATGAATGATTTTAAGAAAAAAATCACGATTCAGCCAAAATTTCATGATAAAATTTATTCCGAAAAAAGCTGAAACCACCCGTACGATAAAAGCATTTACTCTGTACGGCCTTATAATCATGTTAAGAAGTTATATTTCATCCTAACATGACTATAATTCCATTGAAATATGTTGCGTTAATTGTACTAATTCATATATAAAATTATATACAAAAATGATTAAATACAATTACAAATACAAAAAAAGCTGTGAGGTGTCTCTGAATAACGCAGTTATACGCATATGCACAGCTGGCTAATGTGAGGTCTGTAATCTGGGTCTGTATAAAAGGTGTTTATTGTGAGAACTGGGGAGAATGGCACACTTGGCATTGCTCGAGGATCAGGCGCGTCTGCAGACAGCGGCAAGTTTGACGAGAGTGACGAAAGGCTGAAAGGAAAGTGTGTGGAAAGCTTTTATATGGAGATGGTTTGTGCGTATTATATGCAAATGAATAACCGTGTATGCGGCTGCTCATTTAGAATACTCCAAATTCACTAACATCTGAACAAGGTTAAGAACAAATTCATGTGCGTACAAATGTGTTTGTGAATTAGGCGGAGGTTTTTCCTGTGAAGGTCTCCTGTGCGTACAAATAAGAAATAATCCATTCAGTTATTAGTGAATGAGACCCATTTTTTTGTTGCGCATATACGAGGGATTTTCTCTCATTGTACAGGGTTGATGAAACTACCATCAGATGTAACACAGGCCGGTAAAATTCTAAAATGATACAGGAAACCAAAAAAATGGTAATCGTGACGTGTACCACACAAGATGGATGGAATGATTACTTAATTTATTGGTGATCATTACATCATTTTTTGTTACCCGTGGTCTGTTACCGGTACTCTGTTCTTCAACGTGATTGTGTAATAATAGAATAAACAGTAAAGTCCTTGGGGGAAGTTAAGTTTGTTACGTCTGAGTCTCTGGGCCTATTGCTTGTAAAATATTGCCTTTGATTGCACTGCAGTGATTACATGATACCTTCAGCAAGTTAATTGACAGTTTGACAGCAAACTTTGGCAGCCATTTCTCTCTACATTCCTAAATTAGACAACTGGAATGTTTATTTAGGTTATTATGCCTGTCTTGCAGTGTGAGCTTAGTTTGTAGAGTTTTTAAGAAACAAGACAAGAATGTGTGATTGTGATCAATTGTGTGCATTGGCACTTTGAAAATTGTTCAACAGAATTGGACTACCACTAAATTTTCTTTAAGAAATGTTTGTGCTTGCGTATCTGTATGCACTTGTCCATTTGTATGTCTCATTCCTCACCACTTCTGGAAATGAAAAAGGAGAACTTTTTAATTGCCTTAACTTCCACTTAAATTTCTCTCTCCTGCAAGGATCCATTTTTAGTGGCTGGACCATTTTTAAAATGACATTTGCCCTTAGTAAAATGTGTCCAGGCTAAGAGTGTAAATCCCTGCCCCCCATCTTACAACTTCCTACACTAGACAAGTGTTGCAATGTAGGCTTTTATTTTATACCACAAAAGTTCTTCAATAGTCTCATATGAACCTCTAATCAGTAGGGCTGCGCAATAGGGCAAAATTTTCGTGATACAATTTTTTGCATATTATCAGTCTACCACGGTTCGACACTCACTTGCACCGTGGCTCATCTAAAATCTGACGACACATACGAATCTATATGTTAAAAAAAAAGACTGAAGGATTTAGGCTAATGTATGTTTCTGTCGATAGATACGCATTCTGGCTTCCCCTAAACTTTGTTCAATGCGAGTGCCGTATGCTCTATATGACCAGTCATTTACGCTGTCATCACCTAGGGGTTGAAAATGCGCAAGCACAGGAGAGACCTGAACAGCACACATTGCTTGCTATCTGTTTAAACTAAACTCTTTTATGCCTTGCCAATTTAAACATTCGAGCACAAGACAGAGAAAGGTTGTCTTTTTTTTTTTTTAGATAAGTGTTTGTTTGACGCAGTTTTAGTTTTCCTAAATTTCTAAACTTTTAGTTGTACAAATCATCAGATTTAAAATAACATTAAAAATTCATAATATTATGCATTTCCTAAACATGTACTTGCTAATCAAACACTTTGTATGAACAAACTACTAATCTATAAAACACAATCGGTCTTCCGATCTTTTACTATTGTGTTGATATGCGCGAGGGAGAGAGAGCAATACAGCGCTCGTGTTGTTTGAAGGCGGTGAGAGTGCGCGCGCGTGCGCGCTGCCGGGGCTCTCTCTCTGTTTGTTCTTATGCGCCCTGTCCACTGATCTAAATAATTAGTTGTTACGACGACTTATTTGTTCCCTCGTTTTAATAAATCGTGGACACGTTGAACTAATTCCCTCCCTCATTTTGATTTAACGAATTACAACGTGGCCAAAAACAGTTTGATACTATTAGTGAATGCTAAAGACCTATTTTTTGTGAATTGGTGAATATTCAGGTGAATTATTTCGTGGCCACGAATTAATAATAATTATTAAACTCTTTTTCTTACCTGTGAAGATAGCTCTTCAGTGAAGGCCGACTATTCTCGTATAGCTTTTTATTCCTTTTTTTGTGTGAATTGGTGAATATTCAGGTGAATTGTTTCATGGCCACGAATGAATAATACCTCAGCACGTTTTACAAGACCCTTCTCGATCGCAGCGGCAACGAGCACTTTGATCACTTGATTTAAGAAACAAAACATTTCAGTGCAGATCGCCTAAAAAAAAAACGAACGAAATGAATGCTCTGCTAGTTAACTGGAGATGTTTTGTTTATTTGTATTGGTATTCGTGCCGCGAGATTATTCAAAAGTGGTGGGGACAATATCGACCTTAGAAAATAGTGGTGGGGACATGTCCCACCCGCAAATTACGCCTATCTCGGGGTTGCGGCGCGCACACTATGGTTAACAGAGTATTAACCGCTAAGGGCCTGGGTTAACGGTTAATGAAAAACTTGAAAACGTGCAGCCCTACTTTGAAGTGCTGGAAAAAGTGTGTAGCACTTGGAAAGCCCTCGAAAAGTGCTTGAATTTCACTTTAAAAAGATTGTATGAACCCTGAGATGAATAATGTAAAAAAAATAAAGACTATTTCTGCCACAATACCACAGTTACAATTAGCGTTACTTAGTGCTGCACGATTAATCGTATCGCAATCGCGATGTCAAGCCTACGCGATTATATGACGCAAAATGCTGCGATTTTATATTAAATAAACAAATTAGTGCTGTTAACGCACTTATTAATGCAAATGCTTTTAAACCATTCATGCGCGATAAGACATAAAAGAACGAGCCACCTGTGAATGTCCTCCTGACACACACACACACAGTTAGACGCGCGCCAGTATCAAGTTCTCTTTCGCGGTAGAACGAACACACGTATGCCAAAATGAACGCGCTGCCTGTAATGTCCTGACTGTGACAGACAGAAAGACTCGCGCTAATATCGTGCGTGCGCACAAAACAGCAACAGTTCTCTTTCGAGCTTGAACGAACAATAACACACACAATTATGCCAAAATGTCTTTTTGTCGAGTGTCTTCATAACATAAGAGTAGTCTTATGATGAACATGAAGAGTTGTGATGACTCGTGAAAGAATGAGGCGCGTGTGAGATCCGCGTCTCTGACAGCGGCTGGTCTTAAAGGGACAGTACACAGTAGCCACTATTATTATTATTATTAATTTTCTTTACCCCTGACATGTATGGTTATATGTACTCTTGTCAATTATGTTTTGTTCTAGTTAAAATGCAATAAAAAAAAATAAATCTGTCGCTAAAGTTAATCAAAGAACAAAGGGAACAGAGAAAAACACTCACTGCTCTTGACTAAAGAACTTTTTTCTTTAGGCTGATTATCACTAATCTGTGTGTGCATTTATTTTCCTTGAGAACCAAGCAAGTTGACTCATGAAACCATTTGTTTATTATGTCGCATATCGCAATCGTAATTGCAATATTGACCTCAATTATCGCAATATGACATTTTCCCCAAATCGTGCAGCCCTAGCGTTACTACATTAAATCTATGGTTAATGCTGATGATTTGTGGATTCAAAAAACCTTTTAAAACTTGTTTGTTCATGGCACAACGTTTCTCCTGGTTTCCATGTCAGTGTTGTTTGATCTGATACCTGTATTTTATAACAGAGAATTCTGTGCTGAATTTTGATACTTCCCATTAGTTCTCGCAGCGATTCTGTGGTGAATTCAAATGCTTTGAACACTTACTGGATCTCCTAGCACAGTGAAGTAATGGTGTCTTGAGGTCGCCCGCGTGTAAACCTGTTCTAAGCTTGTGCTGCACTATTATTGCTCCGAGCTGGTAAACGGTCCACGCAGCATTAAACGATTAACGTGGTTTCATTCCACTTTCATTTTGTTAACCATTTGATTAGACCGTTAGATTTAACGTTTGATTAAATGTTTGGAAAAATAATCATTAGTTCCAGCCCTCAGTAAATTCTCACTTTTCCTCCAAACATTTCATATTGTAGATGTTGGTGTGCTTCTGCTAAAAGTGATCATTTAATTCCATTTGAATGTCAATCATGAAAATATCCGGTTATGTATAGCTTGTAAAAGATTTTCGTAGCAGCACTTGTCAAAATCAACACCCACAGATTTCCGCTCAAAGCTCAGCAGGGTTTCTGGTGTATAAAACACCCGTCATTCACAAAATTATATACCCCATTGCTTGAGTATTTTTTTTATTTTTTATTATTGTATTAGAATTTTGACAGCGTTTTGAATAACTGTTTCTTAGCATTGCTTCTGAGAATTACACTTTCATTTTCTTACACCAGTTATGCATAATGAACAGTGTGTACATTTTTAAACTGTGTCCTCAGATAAAGGTTAGAAACAGATTTCGCTTTGCATATCAGCACCTTTATCATACAAGCAGCTTGCCAGCTTTTCTGGTGGTTTGTATGCATAACAGTTTAAGTTTTGATTTGACAACCCTAGAAAAATATGATGTTTTGATGTTTTATTGAGTTCGTTCAAACTCATCATTTGTAAATAGACTAATTTCAACACATTCCACCATATAAAATTGTTGGGGGCTTCAAATGAAGCTATGTTTTAAATAACTTTTGATTAAAAGTAACACCATTACTCTGATGTGGAGTCTCATTTTGAAATTTTATGGCTCATGGTTTTCATTTGCAAAACTTAGCCAGCATTATATAGCCTTTGTGTGGTGAAATTGATTGGTTTTATGTTCTAGCATGTTCTTAGGGTGTTGCTATAGATGGGTTGTGAATTATGATTTATAATAACAGTTCCTATTAGAGCTACACTATTAGCCGTTAAAAGATCGCAAACTCGATTCAAATACCACACAATCTAATTCTTAATGACAACGATTCCACTGTCTATTACGCCTGTTTCACATTGCAAGCGTCAGTGGAGTGTGAACAGCACGTATTTTTTGTTGCCTATGTTAATGAATGAGAGGGTCGGCCCGGCCGTCTTGCTCCGCTGACACTTGCGATGTGAAACTGTTTTTAAACCAAAGATTTTAGGAGTTCTGTGGTTAACCTTTGAAAGTACGATCATCACACTACAGCTCTCAAATCTGCGTTTGTGCTGCCGTTGATCCGGAGAGGGCAGCTGCCATGACAAAGTGGTTGTCATCTCATGGCAGTATTTTAAGTTTTGGCGAATTGGTGGCTAATTTATGAATTTGTACAATCTCAATCGTACTTTTTCATACGAACTGCTTACACCCCAGTGACAGATGTGTCTGTAATACTCATTGAGGTTGGGGATTCCCAAACTTTTTTGTCAGCTTAACCTCTTTTTTTTATTTTTTATAACTTTTATCAAGTGCAAGAGACAGACATAAAGTGCATACTGGAATACAATGTCTTTTTCTTTTTTATGAACTTAAATGAACAACACCCCGCCTCCCTCTCCCCTCCCTCCCCAGACCTATATTCCACTTAAACATAAAACAAAACAAAAAAAAAACCTATGTACTCAACCATACATACATTTATATACACCTATACTTACACGGTAATAAAAAAAAACAAATAAAAAAAACAATGTAAGGTGCTAGTGCTAATCATTAGGCCCTAACTGTACAAAGTAAATATCAATCAATTGCTGCTTACTCCTCAGTCATCAACAGCTTAACCTCTTTGACATAAAATATTGAGTTTAAGTAAATATTAAGCAAGATTAAGAAAATATTTGAATAATTTAAAGTGCCCCATTATGCTTTTTCGAAGATTACATTTCATGCAGGGTGTAATATAGCTGTTTGTGAATTTAAAAGTTCTAAAGATCAAAGTGCATGGCAAATACATATATTGTCTCCTAAAAGAAAGAATTGATTCTGTTTCGTTTCCAACACGTGCTGTAAGCAGTAGACCAATTACAACAGACTGGGCCATCTGACCATACAGAGCAGAATAGTCTCTCGGAAAGGAGGGGTTTAGAGAGAGTGGATCCTTGATCAAGCCCTTTCAGACACTGAGAAAAGAGGTGATGCTGCAATGTATGTTATGAGAAAATGAAAGTGTTTTTTGACCTTGGATGCATTAAACCTATTGTAGGAGACCTCAAAAATAAAATTAATATTAGGAACCTTTAATGTAGCATAATAGGGGCACTTTAAAAACACGTTGCAGTTATGAGACAGACAAGCTTTTCTTAGTGTTTTATTTTAAAATTATCTATAGTATTGGATGGACAACTTGGCCAAAAAAATTCTACTCAGCATATTGTCATATATTAGCCTGACGTCGTCATACCCAGATTCTAGTCTAGCGTGTTTCAACCGAACCAGGAAAGAAAATGCCTCTGCACTCAATTGGATAGACCTACAACCAATCAGAGCAACGGAGTAAGTGTGACGTATGTTCTTCATTCATCTTTCCGAGCGACAAATGCCTTGATCGCGGCTCTCTGTTCCTCTTTTAAAATTAATGCGCTGTCGTTATCTTCTATAGCAGACGCGATGGCGGAATCTACACGTTTCATAAACAAAGTTCGGGAGGAGCACGTTCAAATAATCAATCCAATCAACTTGTCATCAAACAATTACCATGTGTACCCTATCTGCATGAGAGGAAGCATATATTTATTTACTCTGTCAACTCACCCAACATTCCTTGACAGTTTTCAGCATCCCTGCACTCACTCTTGGCTTGTTCTTCCACAGCCTGGAATACGGGGGGAGTAGTTTGGGTTCGGGCCGAATACCGATCCCGGAGCCTCTCCTCGGACAGCACGCCAAATATGTATTTATTCGATCTGACTTATTTGTAAGTGTGAACTCGTGAAATCTCAATTCTCCAGCGGCAGTCATCTTTGTTGTAAACGAATTCAACCCAAGCGCTCTTTGGTGACGTGGATGGTTGTTACTGTTGATCATCTGTTCATCATCGTATAAAGCCCGCCATGACAATTGATTGGTCCGAACAGCTCTGGTTCGAGCATTATTGCTCCACAACAGATCAAGTCCAGACCGAACTTCCCGACCTAAAAATGTTGTGGGCGGGGCTAAGTTCGAATTAATAAGCATTTAATCTCTGAAATGCTGAAAACGTCTCTTAAATTGCTGCTGCTGCAACATCCAGAAAAAAAGAACAAAAGTCATGTTGGAATGGAAGCTAGTGCGTGCCAGGGCCAGTCGTGTTTCCACTGTCACTTCCGGGTCTTGATCGGGGCCTAATCTGGGCTTCCTCTGGGCCAAAGGCCAGGGGGTTTTGGCCCGCGGAATACCTTGGTCCAAAACGGGCCAGCTGGGGCTTGAGGAGTGGTCATGAACAAAGGCGGAGTTTATCTGAGTCAGGAGAGCTACTCATTTCCCATGTTTTCATAATAGCAAATTTAAAGGCTACTTATGTTAACCACTGCGTTAAATATACACATTTATGGAAAATACCAGACTGCTTGAAGAACTTAAGTTAATCATGTATGATTTTAATTGTGTGTGTATATATGTACTCCGGTTAAATCATATTCTCCTGTAAATCTCACCTCCTGTGTTCTGACTGAAAGGATAGAGACGGGAGAGACCGCTCAAAGTCAGACTTCCTCAGATCGCATCATTTCGTGAAAAATTTATAGATCTTTTTAAATCCGAGATCTGAGGCTATTGCCCCTGCCTGGCACGTTGTTAGCCCTGGCTTGCACTTGCTCGACAGTGGAAAAGCTGATAATGAGGCCACTCTCTGCTGCCAACAGAAATAGACTATATGCTTTTATAAAAGTTAAAGTGTCCCTATTATGCTATTTTAAAGTTTCCTAATTTTGTTTTGGTGGTCTCCATGCATCAAAGGTAAAAAAGCAAAGGTTCATTTTCTCATAATATACATTGCACATCACCACATTTTTCAATGATTTGCAAACGACTCATCGGGTGAATCAGTCTCTAAGTCCCTCCTTTCCGCGAGCCTACTCTGCTCTGATTGGCCGGATGGCTCAGTCTGTTAGGATTGGTCTACCGCTTACAGCGCTTGTCAGAAGCAAAACGCCCATTACCTTAACTGAACTTCAGCTCTGGAGGCTTCCTCAGTCCTCCTGCGATTGTACACATTTTAGAGACCATAAAGATGACGTCGATTTTACCATATCAATCTGAGCGCGAGTCCAATGAAGAAAAACTGGAAGAATTGGCCTAGTTATTCAACCGAAACCTCTAGAGATGTTCCGATACCCTTTTTCCCTCCCCGATACCGATTCCGATACCTGGACTCAGGGTATCGGCCGATACCGAGTACTGATCCGATACCTGGGTGTGTATCTATACAGCTGCAATTACTAGCCCTGTATGAATTGATATAATTATTTTATGGTGTGCTTCAGACTAATCCCTTAATAAAACATGAACAAATACATACAGTGAACTAGAGTATTTTTATTATCTGACATACATTTCACAGCAATATATAATTTATTTGAAAAAGAACTTCAAATGCAGCCACACATCTAATCCTATAAACTGAAAAGGGTATTTTAGTTTTATTTAGTTATATAACTCTATGAATAATATAAGAAAAATAATATCTTTATAACTTTAAGTCCAGAAACAATTGTGTTAAATGAACGGCATTTCATTTTTCAAATACATAGGTTAAAAAAAAGAAAGAAAAAAAGTACAACAGTAACTTGTACTCAATCTAACGTTAGTCCTTTAAATAAGTGCAGCCACAATGTAGTGAAATAAGAGACTTGAGTATAAATAAACCTCAACTAAAGATGTCAGTAGTAAAGCTGTTTGTTTTCACATCTTTTAGTTTGCATGAAATGTGTTTATGCACTATCTGGAATAGGGAACGCTGTTTCAGATATGTATTTGCGTCCAGTCAAACTGTACCGGGGCTCCAAATGTTAAATTAAGCGGCGAAATCCATTGTTTTCGATGACTGAACAGCGGCTGGTTATCCAGAATAATAAACGCGATAATTTTGTTGGATAAATGTATCGCTCGTTGGCTGTCTTTTGAAAACTTTTCTCTTGGTTTGAATGAAGCTTCCAGAGATTGTTGATTCTGGCGCGGCTCATCCTTCTCTGTCCTTGCGTTTATGTAACCGTCGTGTTCTGCGGGGTGACGCGTCTTCAAATGCTTTATTAAGTTACTTGTGTTGAAGTTGCTTCTTCTTGTGCCACCCCTCGCAATTATTACAGTATGGCATATGAGACATGTCGCCGTTTTAATGGCTGGTTGGTCCAGTCTGAAATACTGCCAAACAGAGGACATACTGCCAGTGCACGTTTTCATTTCTTCTTCGCTGCTCTAAACACTGGTTGCTTGTGGCAACAGCACAACTTCCTGCGTTGCCACACGCAACCACTGTTTAGAGCAGCGAAGAAGAATTGATCTCCGATTTGCCGCGTTAAGCAAAGCTAGCGTGCTTAACTAGGTAATGTTATTGTTTAAAGGTCCCATGACATGCTATTTTTTGTAGGCTTTAATATAGGCCTTAGTGGTCCCTAGTACTGTATCTGAAATCTCTTTTCAAAAATTCAGTCTCAGTGCAGAATTATAGCCACTATAAGCCAGTCCCAGAATGAGCTTCCTTCAGACAGGCCGTTTCGGTGTCTGTAGCTTTAAATACTAATAAGGAGGAGAAAGGCGGCGCAAGGTGGAGGGTGGGTGTGGCCTTGACCATCTGCGGCAACGGTAGACCATGCATGTTTACATTGGATATATTGCAATGGCACGGAGACACGCAGTCGTTCAAGCATTTCAGTTTGACCCAGAATCTGATCCGGATGGAGAAGCAACGGATGAAGAAGTTGCAACTCAGCGGCTCCAGCAGGACATTTCCGAATGGTTAGTTTAAAATATTATGTCTGGATACGGTACTTTATTCGGATGGTTTACAGTTATTATCATGTAGCTAACGCTAACCTACTGTTGCCTTTTCATGAGAGATCTGTAACATCTGTAATTTATCTTATTACAATTACATCATCAAGCTCTGCGATCTTGAAATGCGGATATCGCGCGCGCCGTATAACCAACAGGAAAACGGTTATCCAAATAACAAAGTGTACAACACTCGCGTTACAGTGTGTGTATTCACACACATAAACTGCATAGCTGCATAGCTAATGTGACAGCCACATTCTACTTGTAACAGTCTAGGCAAACATAAACAGTAAAGCAACACACTTATATATCATTAGTTGACTTACTGTTCCGAGGTGTGTAGCTGAGCCAAAGAGAGTGATCCAGACTTTAGTTTCAGACGTTCAGCAAGCCCAGCTCTGTATTGACCCTTTCGTGTTCATTTGTACATCCAATTATTGAGCAATTGTTATGCTTCGCTCGCTCAAAAGCCATGATATCTCTCGTGGACAAACTAAAATCGCGCGCGCGCGTTCCTACTTCCTTCCTAGCTCATTTTCTCATGGGCGAGAAATATTCTCTGGGCGGGCAAAGCAGAGACAGGGGAGGTAACATTCCTCCTTATAACGTCACAAGGAGGAGATTCAAGATCAGCGCGATTGAGCTTCCATTTTCTCAAAGGCAGAGAAAGATAGCAAAAGCTCGATTTACACCGATTGAAATTTCTAGAAACTTGGGGACCATATACAGGCTAGGGGAACTCATATTAATGTTAAAAAACCTCAGAAAGTGAAAATTTCATGTCATGGGACCTTTAAGAAAATGGTATCGGATCGGTACATGGGTACAAGTACTCGCCGATACCGATCCCAGCATTTTGATTGGTATCGGCGGCATTTCCGATACTGGTATCGGAATCGGAACAACTCTAGAAACCTCCATCGCAAGGACGACTTGAGCAGGATGTTTCTCAGTGATATGCTACTTAGTTTGAGGTACATTGAGATGTTGCAACTGTAATTCCTCACCTTCACATATGTTCATCAACAAACTGATGTGTATATTTCTAATTTATTGCTGTGCACATGCGGGAACTGTATCAATAACAGCGCATACGTTAGCCAAGCTCTAACGTGAAAGACTGATGTAATATTAAAGTTTGCAAAACAAATTTTGCTACGTCCTTTATCTTTACTCAAAGTAGTAAGAACAACAGACAATCTGCATTAATAGACACAGTTTTAGGTAATCGTCAGCCCATAGCTGCTTTGCAGTAAGTATTTCAGTAAGGCAGTAATAAGTTAACCGAAAACTTACACAATATAAAACACAAAACTAAGTATTTTGATCACCCTGTAGAAAATATAGCCTATTCATCAATAATTAATCATACTTACAGGTTGTGATTCTGAAGAGCAAGTTGGTCCATATAAACTGGGTACTGAGCAAGCGTTTTGCGAATTCCGCATTGAACTCTGAGATTTGAGAAGCAGTCATCAGTAAAATGACGTTTCTGGGCAGGTCAGGTTGTAGGCTGGCATTATGCAAATGTCTTTTCTAGTGACGTAGAACCGTCACACAGTGCGATTCGAATTACAGACGACTTGTTTAGGTGGTTCGGAGTTGATTCTTTTGAGAAACAATAACGACTTTAGAACTTTGCAGAACATTTACATTCACAAACGAAAGAAATTTTAGAAAAATGCTGGGAGACATTTATAGTCCCCGTGAACCTAAAGTTGCAACCGACTTTACTTCAGTGTTGACGAATTTCCAAGTAAAACAGAATATTGATCAGAGGGCGGGGTTTTACTTTAGCGCACCTCCTCTCCATTCCTCACTCATAGCAGACTGACGGTTGGAGGGGAGTGGATAAGGATATTCAATCTAAGCCGTAAAACTGACATCAGAGAAGGAACAAACACATTTTCAGATTTTGATTAAAGATTACCACGACAAGCTATTTTTTCTGATTAACTTGCATGGATTAAATGTTCACCACAAGACTAGTGATGTGCACTAAACAAGTAAATAGGACAATTTTGATTTGATGATGAGTCAATGTGTTTATTTGACTACAGTTCAATAAACTTTTCTCTTATAAATCTGGTAAAAAGTCTACAGAAATGTTGGAAATTATGCAAATGTGCGAAGTTCTAATGAATCCTACTATATGTTGCTTTCCCAAATGCACATTAGCGACATGCAGAGATGGTGTTTATGTGGAGTAGAGCTGCACGATTAATCAGAATTAAACCGAAATCGCGATTTGGCCTAGTGCACAAAGGAGTGTTTTTTTTTTTTTTTTTTTTGCAGCCACAATGTGCAGCAGTGTTTACTGTGATCAGAGCCACTGAAAACACTGGGTCATGAACTGATCGCATGTAATTGAACACGGTGCAGCACTTTTCTCTTGAACAAGCAGAGCATCAGACAAAATAAAATCATATTGCGGTTTTGATTAATTGTGCAACCCTATTTTTTATGTGTTTTTGTTTTATGATCAGAGATGTATAAAGTACTAGAGACCCAGACTTGAGTAAAAGTACAAGTGCTCTATCAAAAAAGTGACTTGAGTAGAAGTTGAAGTGCTCTTTAAGCAAAATACTTAAGTAGAAGTACTAAAGTATTCAACATTTTTTGTACTTAAGTATTGCAAGTAGTTTATTTAAAAAATTACTAAAGTACTGAAAGTAAAAGTACAAGTATTGTGTTATGAAGTTATTAAAGAAAAGAGTCAAAAGTTTGAACATCATATTGTTTATATTATTTCAAATGTTTAGGACACAATTAATTTGGCTGAAGCAGCAGTACAAGGACATGAATGTTCAAGAACACCTTAACACACTGAGCTTAACTCTTTGTAAACAAAAACAGATCAAATATGTCCCTCCCCCCTCTAAAGCATCCCTCTCTTCTCTTCCCTGCTTGTGCCTTTTTTCTCTACAGCTTATTGTGTATTTACCAGCATGTAACAGCGATCTCTTGAAGCTTTGTTTATGTCAGGGAGTTCCTGGAATGGCTCTTCTTCATGTGTTCCATATATGGTCTAATGTGCATAGGGCGCCCTCTGGCTGCCAGTATGGACTGAAAACACAGTAGGCTACATCAGAGTATCCAGCGCTCATAATGATTACATCGGCCCATTTTGGTTATAATAATTTAAATAAATATTATTCCTCTCTATAGAAATCTAACGTAAACCTATGAAATCTATCAATCTATCAAAATCTGCAAATTTTTGAGCTAAAAGCCCTGAGGGACGTTGTTTGGTCAAGCGCTTTCATGACGACCGCACATGAGTTTTTTTTTTTTTTTTTTTTTCTGCATGGGTGCGGCTGACGCTCATAATTCATATTAAAGGTA
This sequence comes from Scardinius erythrophthalmus, assembly GCF_964197995.2. Taxonomy (NCBI): domain Eukaryota; kingdom Metazoa; phylum Chordata; class Actinopteri; order Cypriniformes; family Leuciscidae; genus Scardinius; species Scardinius erythrophthalmus. Next base: position 40,201,935 of record NC_138228.1, read on the forward strand.
TCGACTATTTTTTCCTGATATATAACTGACATAAATTAAAACATAACTGTCCCTATAAGTTTCTCAGAATAAAATAGTGCTCAAATACTGAAACTTGAGTCTTATATCATTTTAATGATGTATAGTTTGTCAAGGTAATAACATTACACATAATAGTAGCCTAACTTTAAACTATTTACACAAGGAACGATTCAGTTCATCGGCGTCCTCATGACAGTTAACAGTTACGCACTTCAATCTATTTGAATTGTCTTTCACTCCGACAAATGAAAACATGGCTAGTAGGGCCAGGAGTGGTCTCCTTCCTCACCCTCACCCTCACCCTCACCGCCACGATCACTCGAAGTTCTGGTTCTTCCATCTCGAAACAACTGAACAAAGCTCAAGTGTTCTCACTGGAGGCAGGCAGCAGAGCGAAAGGCAGAACGGGAGCACGCGCGGTCTTCTTGATCGTTTGATTCGCTGGGCTAGCTTCATCAAACCTGGTGACAGAGCCATCTACCGCTCTGGCAGTGATAATGTGGGTTTGGAATGATTCGTAACATTTTTATAATTGTAACGAGTAACGATGCAGCACATAAAAAAAGTATCGGAGTAAAAGTATTACACTCGCCGAAAATATGGACTTAAGTAAAAGTGGAAGTAGGAGAAAAAAAATAATACTCTAGAAAAGTACAGATACAGCCTTTTAGTACTTAAGTACAGTAGTGAAGTAGTTCTACTTCGTTACTATACATCTCTGTTTATGATATAATTAATTATCAGCTTTTCATCAACCCACTAACCCAAGTTGGATTTGGAACAGCATAGTCGTTGCTTAAGTTTGGTGGGATGTATGAATAGTGACGGAGATATGTGACCCTTGACCACAAAACCAGTCACATGGGTCATTTTTCTCTGAATAAATAAGCTTTCCATTGATGTGTGGTGATGGTCTTTTAGGATAGGACAATATTTGGCCGAGATGCAACTATTTGAAAATCTGGAATCTGAGGGTGTAAAAGAATCAAAACATTGAGAAAATCACCTTTAAAGTTGTCCATTTATGTTCGTCATTGCGCTGCATTCACTCACAAAAATAAATGTTTTATATATTTGCGTTAGGAGATTTACAAAATATCTTCAGGGAACATGATCTTTACTTAATATCCTAATGTTTTTTGGCATAAAAGAAAAATCTATAATTTTGACCCATACAATGTATTGTTGGCTTTTGCCACAAATATACCCATGCTACTTGTGGACCGGTTTTGTGATCCAGGGTCACATATAACAAATGATGGGGAATATGTATGAGCTTCTATGGAACTATTAAACACTATAAATATTTCTTACATTTTTTGTAACAGTCTCTGGAATTTGGTGTTACGGGTAAAGTTGAACAAATCATTAATAAACCTCAAGCACATCGTTTTGATTAGAATTCATGACACACTGTCTAGACACACAAGTTAAAATGTTTCAACACATCTGAAGCTCGAATTGGATCTAAACATTCTTCATGCATGATTTTGGGTCTGTTGTTTGTCTTAGAAGTGAAGTGACTTCATGAGTTGATCTAGCCTTGAGCTTTCATTCCCATTAGAGTCCAATGACGCCATTTGTCATAGTCTTTCATTTAGATTATCTCTTATAATCATGCACCCCACTTAAGTGATGGTGCTGTAGGACGCCATCTCGCATACACGCAGGATAAAGGTGTGGTGGGATTGTGTGTCTCTGCGGTGTCGTAGTGATTGATGGTTAGTGTTGTTCATTACCACTGAACTGAGGAGGGACACCAAGGCCCCCTGCAGCTATTCTCTGTCTATGCTCAGGATGTGTCTTATCTCACTGCGTGTTATGATGCAGGCCAACATGCTGTCGTCTTTAAAATTGCCTCAAGCTTGATGATGCCAAGCATTACTAAGGAAATGGACACCAAATGCAGGTTTGATTGGTCGGTCAGTGTAGAAGTAATTTATATTAGTGTTTGGTTTTCCTGAGCATTTGTCCTTTTCTCCTTCAGCGTCTCCATATAAAGCTTTTGTCCTATTGATTATCTCGCTCCTGCTTACCCCTCTGTCACGTTCTTGCTGTATTCATGGATCATTTGTGCTTTGGTGCTGTGATGTATGTTAATATGAGATGCGAGTAAGGTTATTGATCTGTGACAAGTGATGGTGCCATGGATGTGCTGTGGTACATATCTGTGATTTGAAAGTCTATTGGCTTTGAATAAATGGAATGGGAGATGCATCTGGTCCTGGTTGTTTTGACCAGATAGTGTAGAGATGAATTGATCTTTTGGTTGATCTTTTGGAAATGTAATAAATTTTTGTTTATAGCATAGCTCAACTAACCTTCCTTTTTTCTCTCTTTTTACCTCTCTACCAGTGAATGGTAGTGTCTAGAAAGGGTATGTCCCTTCAGGAGAGAGGTGCCAATGTCCAACCGGCCTAATTCCAATCCAGGGGGGTCACTGCGCCGTTCACAGAGGAACACAGCCGCGGCCCAGCCAATAGACCACACACTTGCAGGAAGGTGAGTGTGCAATAGGCAATCTGTATGTAAAACTGTTTTGCAGACTAAGGTTTGGTCTGTACGTGTACCTTTATCTACCTGTCTGTATCTAGAGCAGTTTTTCCTACAGAATGTGTGCAGCAGGTGCCATGTTGAGGTCACACAACCTTTCCAATGCTATTCTTTTTGTCTTAAGGCTCTTTTTTTTTGGACACTTTCACTTGGTTCATAAATTAATAATGTCAGATTTAAAAAAAAATTGGAAACAGTAACTTAAATTGTTCCCTCTATGTGATGCATCACTATCTTTCAATCTCAAATATGTATTAAGTCCAGTGTGACAACCATGTTAACCAGTGCTATATAAAACATTACTGTATGCATCTTTAATGGTTCCTTAATGGTTTTAATTACATTTTTCCTTAGCATTTTCTTTTTTTCTAGTGTGATTGTTGCTAAGAAATGTAATTACAAAAAAATCTTGGGTGTGTTTGTGTATCATTAACTACACTGTCATATAAACATCCAGCCAGTAATTGAGCTAATTTAACACTACTGTTCAAAAGTTTGGGATCTCTTGTGCTCACCAAGGCTACATTTATTTGATTAAAAAAACAATAATAAAAAAGTAATATTGTGGAATATTCTTACAATTTAAAATAACTGTTTTAGTATATTTGAAATGTAATTTATTCCTGTGATGGCAAAGCTGAATTACTCTTACTCTTCAGTCTTTTAGTGTTGCGTAATCCTTCATACACCATTCTAATATGCTGATTTGCTGCTCAAACATGTCTTATTAATGTTGAAAACAGTTGTTCTACTTAATATTTTTTATAATATAATGTTCTAAATGTCTTTACTGTCACTTTTTCTGGGACCGGTTGCATGAAACCTCATAAGTGGTTTTACTTAAAGGTACCCCTTATATGGGAAAAAAAAATCCCTGAGGAAAGGGATTTCTTTAAGAGCATTGCAACTAGGGGTGTGCGATATGACGATTTTTGATCGTGGGCGATTAAAATGTCTCCACGATCTGCTTTTGAAGAAATATCGTAGAATCGTGCATCTGTTCTGGCGCCTCTGTCCCAACATATTGAACAACGCGACGTATATTCACATAAAATGTTAACGCAATGGAACGGGACACTGCAGTTCACAAAAGTTCATAATTTGCATGTGCTTTAATGCCTTGTCGGTTAAACATTTAATTTGCGCGCTGATGCGCTGTTCTAACGTGTGTGTTCCTCAGCGCGTACATGTGAAGCTCACATGTACTAAAAGCCTGTCTACCAGCGCCTGGATACTGGACTAGTTATCTTTCGAGTCTTATTGTGCTTATACTGTTAAATACACACAAGGTTTACATAAAGTCGTTTATGTCTAAAGTGAAAGCAAACTTGAGAAAATGGAGAGAAAATCTGCTTGTCTAATGCGTGTATATTAGACGCGTCGCGCGCAACTCTTAAAGAGACAGTAGCAATAGTAAACACGCTGTCGCTTGTCCTTAAAGGGATAGTAATTAAAAAAAATAAAAATTATCTCATCATTTACGCACTAATGTTGTTCCAAACCTGTATTCATTTCCTTCTAATATTTTATAATATTTTTCTAATATTAATATTTTGAAGAATGTTGCTATCCAAACAGTAGCTGGTCCCCATTGACTTCCATAGGAGAAAAATATAGTGAAGTCACTGGGGTACATCAACTGTTTGGTTACCCACATTCTTCCAAATAACTTTTATTTTCAACAGAAGAAAGAAACTTATTCGAGTTTAAAACAACTTGAGAGAGTAAATTATGATAATTAGAATTTTTAGGAGAACTATCCCTTTAATGTTAATAAAACAACAAAATGCAAAGAGAAAATCACTCACTGCTCTTGACTGATAACTTTAATAGTAGCTTTAATAAGAATCAATGTTTAATTTATACAGTGAAGTCTGTTTTGTTTTATTTTCATATTTGTTCATTTAATTACTTTCTTCAATGCTACTGTTAAATACACCTACTGTAGCTGAAAACATAAAACACTGTTTAGCCTATTTAATTTGTATATTAAGTTGTGTATGTGTAATGCGTATCTGTGATCTTAATATTTAATAACAAAGAAAATAATGACAAATATTTTTATCTTTGCCCCTGTCTGCCATTTATTTATTTTTTTGTTACCTAAGGTTTTGTTTTTAGAATATGGACATTAGATTGGCTGTAATGCGAAGTCACAAAATAGTAAAACCAACATAAAAAGAATCGTGATAAAATCGTTAATCGTGATTATCCTGAAAAAAATCGTGATATGATATTTTTGCCATATCGCCCACCCCTAATTGCAACAAACGTCTTAACTGTCATCCTTACCTCAGTGTTTATACTAAGCATTTCGCGATAGTTTCTGGCAAAACACGGCAATGGAGAAGTAGTTGCTATAGTTACAAAATCTCCCACAATAAACAGAACATAACGGACCAATGACTTTTGAACAAGTTTAACATTTACTAAACTAGACAGCTGTACTACAATATCGAAGTTTATTAAAGGCGGTCTGAATTGAACTTAAGGAAACTCAAGTAATTAAGGGAAAATACTTAATGACAACCTTAAAGTTCCTTAAGTGAACACTAGTGTTGCACAATATACCGGTAATAGAAAGGTATCGCAATACCTTGCTATTAATAATGGTACAATATGAAATTTTATTAGTACCGGTACTTTAAGAGTGACAGCACTCTAATAATAAGAGCAGTATTTCTTTATTTGCGTCGATGTGTGACAGCCGGAGTCAGGACCTTTGTGCAGAGCTCTGCTTTCATTGTTTACATTCACTAAACAACAGAAGCAGAACAGTAAAATATACGCGCAGGGCTTGACAAAGAATGCATTAGTGTTGTCACGATACCAAAATTATTGTTTCGATACCGATACCAAGTCAAGTATTGCGATTTCGATACTTTTTCGATACTTTTTCTGAAAAGGGAGAAACACTCTCAAATATCATTGCTGTGCTTTATTTTAAAACCGGGACAACATTCTAATCATATAACACACTAATAAATGAACATATGAACAGCAGATATATTAAACATTTGAACAAAATATGAAATATCAAAATATAAAAAATAAATTAGAGCAATGCCATTCAAGGTAATTTTTTTTTTTTATAAATTTAGCAGCATTATCTCATTTATCATAAGAAACATAAGAGCTTTATCTTGATTCTGAACTTTGAATAAAAATATGAACAGCGATTATATTAAACAATGTTTAATATTGGTAACATATGATGAGCCTCATTGGTGATATATTTGACATGTGGGGAGAGAGTTGTGGAAGGCCTATACTTCATGTTAAACATAAATATATAGCAGCAAAGACAACGTCGGCAGTGTTCACGGCAAAATAGGCTACAGAACTATTTGTTCTTGTTTGAACCAAACATCAAAATGTCATTTATTAATATGTATTCGTGTCAAAATGACATAGAAACATCTTTTCCTATTCTATTTTGCCTGGAAACTTCCAACACAGCGTGTCGTGAAAAATAGGCGTCGGTTCTATTTTTAACATGCACGCGCTTTCTGCGCGTCTCGAGCTGCGCCCAGGCGCGTGTGTCACGCAGGCAGTTAACATGGGAGCCGAAATAAAAACGGACACGACACGCAGCCAGTGTGTCACCGGCCTTACAAATCTGGAACGTGGTCATTCTTAGAAGTATCGATACTAATAAATTAAGGAATCGTGACGTGTTTAATTTCCGATTTACTTTTGAAGTATCGGTGCACCGTGCAACAGAACAGAGCAAGTTAGGCAACGTACTTCCGTATGTCACTCCTCGCATCATCTTTTTCAACGAGTCGTGGAGACGTGGACCACTTGTGCTCGCACATGCAGCCATCTCGCTGTAGTGTTTTGTCACATGACACTGACAGCGGCAAGTTCTTTGCTGCATGCGTCAGGAAAAAAACACAGACGTCCATATAGGGAGGCGTTTTTTTTTTTTTTTTTTTTTTAAAGTATCGATACTGATAAATGTAGGTATCGTGACGTTTTTAATTTCCGAGTATCGCGATACTTTTCAGGTATCGGTACACCGTGCAACACTAGAATGCATGCATGAGAAAATAAAGCCCGGGACGTGCCCGCGCTGCTGAGCTCAGACCTTTCACACAGCATGCGATCACGACTTTGGTTCTCTTTCGCGGACTAATAGGTTTGAATAGTCAAAATTCTATGTAAAAATGCACGTCCTGGCGAGCATTCACGTAAACACTGTCGTGTCGGGTATGTCTTAAGTGACCGTAAAGCATTTGTAAAAAGAAATCTTATGTGTTCTTGCAGGTCTTAAAGGGCCGGACCTGCAGCAAATATTATGTGTGAATGTTAATCAAACAACAAAACTACTATTTATTAAAAATCAGTCTATAGTTAATTTATAGAGTGAAGACTTTTCACCCACAGTAGGTTCATTTTATTTGTCTCTTCTAGTATTTGTCATATTATGTCATTTTCTTTTTTGCTTATTTTTAATAACAAAGATAAAATAATCTATTGTAATAAAATTATATTAACATTTTTTAAAATGACTCATATCTTGAAATAAGACTTTGGTTAACAAATGTTAACATGATTGATGATAATGTCAATGTTGCAAACATCTCTCTAAGGACGTACACACTGGCATGTAGGCTAGTTATTATTATTTTATTTGGTCAAAAAGCAGGACAGGAATAGTGCTGGTCGAGTTAAGTTTTTTTTTTTTTTTTTAATAAAGCAATGAATTGTAAGTTCTGTCATAATTTTCAATTACTTCTACTGTTTTAATTTTTTTCCCATGGTTTCGATTCAGTATCGGTATTGAGGTCATAATTTTGGTATTGTGACAACACTAATGAACACTTCTCGCAACCCATGTTTCACTAAGGGTACCCTTAACCTTATAGCTAAGGGCTTTCTTAACTTAAGGACTTTCTTGCTACTGGGCTCTGACCCTAAACTTTTGAATGGTATTTTTAACTCAATCTCAAGACAGAACCAGCACATACGAATACATTTTTTCGTGAAGCAAACTATTCTGGTTACGCGATACCAGCAATAGAAATATATGTAGGTTATTTAGGGGTGCCCAGTCTGTCTCTAGTCACATTCTATTCAGACTGCAAACTCACAACTTGAATATAATAGAATTTCTTGTTCCACTGTGCTGTGTGATTCAGTAGCAGCACAGCACCTTTCCTGAATAGCAGTGTTGGAATAACTGACGGTGTGTCTCTTTTAGGCCTGATACACAGACACATGTGGGGTTTCTTTTTGTCTCTTCTTTCGAATAAGTTTATATTCATAACTTTATATCTTTCAGTGGCTCAGCCAAATGGCTTATAGTTTAGCTGCCCAACTCAACAAGGTTGATGCTCTTAATTGAGAAATGTCTAGCTAGAAACTTGTAATGATTGCTGTTTGTCTTCACCATTGGGCTGACGGGTGTGTAGGAAGTGCTGAGAGTAGGGCTGGAAGAGTAGTCAGCTTGTGAAATTGAATTTGAGGTGTTCCTCATCTACTGCCCATCCATCCCACACTGCTCTCTGCTGTTTAATTCCCAACCTTTCCAGGTTGCAGCAAGAGCAAGTAAACCAAAAAGCAAATTCCCCACCTGAAAGTAGAAGATCTAATTCTAAGGCTTCCAAAGCCCCGCCCAGCTCTGCCGTCGGCTCCGCCCGCGGCCACGCCTCTCGAAGGTATCCCTTTTTCCTCCTCTATTGCGTGTGGGTCTTTTGTGACGTAAGTTCACCATGTGCATACTGCTTCTTCTTGGGTACTCAAGTCCTTCCCCTTTTTGTTTTTGTTTTTACAGGAACAGCCTCTCTCTATCCGTGGGTTCACACTCAATCCCAGATCCAGATTTAGAAGCAGCAGGAACTTCAGGCCAGCAAGGGAAACGGGAGGGCAGCAGCACCCGCGGTCTTAAACGCAGCTCTGCAACAGATCTCAACATCACCTTTTCGCCCAGCCCGGCCAAGCGGCCCAAAGCAGTGTCCAGCCACCTTTCGGAAAGTTCAGCCAGTGGGCCATCGGTCCCCGCAACCTCCCCCGAAGTTACAGAGCCGAAGAAGGCTCCAGCATCTGTCAGCACCAAGTCCAAAAAGAGACGGTTAGCAGCCGAGCCGGCTCCTGCCAGAGCCCTGAGCAAGAAGAGCGCGTCCTACCCTGGCCCCAGTGGGGTCTCGAGCACCCCCTCTCAAAAGCGCAAGAAGGCAGACGCCTCTTCGTTGTCGTTCTCTTCCTCCTCCTCCCTCCCCAGCTCGAGCAGCGCGGCAGCCCCCCTGCCACCCCGCAGCGAGGCCAGCCGGGCAGCCAAACCCACCAAGCTGGCGTCCAAATCGGCCGCCTCAGCCAAAGCTGGGTGTAGCACCGTGACTGACTCCTCCTCTTCCTGTGCCTCTTCCTCATCCTCCTCTTCCTCTTCCTCCTCAGCCGCCACAGGCGCCAACAGCTGTGCCCCTCAGGGTGCCCGGCTAAAGCAGGGCAAGGACCAGAGCAAAGCGCGGCGGTCGCGTTCCGCGTCCTCCCCTTCCCCCCGTAGGAGCAGCCGGGATAAAGAGCAAAACAAGGCTGCCGGCTCCTCCAAGTTTGACTGGACGTCCCGATTCAATTCCAAAGTCAACCTGCCAAAGCCCAAACTGTCCCTGCCGGGATCGGCCAAGGCTGAGACCTCCTCCAAGCCTGGGCCCTCCGGACTGCAGGCCAAACTAGCAAGTGAGTGCCCAAACTGCTATACAGAGAGTTTCCAATCATTTATTTCTGTATTTTTAAAGAGCTTTTCCAGGTTCAAAACAAGTTGATCCTGTTAAGCACTCACACTGAGATCATAAGTCTTTCCCATAGACCCACCAACAAGCACACACATACACATTATATAGTGTAATGTAGATTTAAAAAAAAAAAAAAAAAAAAAAGCTTTCAGGCAATTCATGGTGTGGGGTTCTCAAGTTCTGACAAAATAGGAGACTAAATAGTCTGAAGGTTGGTGTGTCTAGGCGATCTTATTGAGACTGGCACAGACTACTGACATTTTGGTATCATGACAGTAGAGGTCTTCACAGGTCCAAAAATTCGTGCCCGAACCCGAAAGAGACCCGTAATGTGCTACAACGAACCGACCCGGACCCGTCTATTATTTCAAAAACTGGACCCGGACCCGTGAAGATCCGAGAAATGCCTAACCGGACCCGGACCCGTCTATTATTTCAAAGCTAGACCCGAAACCGCCGGGAAGACACAGACCCAACTGGACCCGATTGTCACATATTCCACCTTAAACTGCTATTACAAGTAAATAAACCTGTTGTGAAAAATACAACTTTTTGTCTTAATTTAAGGAGCTGTGGTAGCGTAGTGCTAGTCTCCTCTTCCTTCCTTTTAACGTTACCTGACTGGCTGTGATCATGCATTACAAACCGCGGTTTGGCGGTCCCTCACTGAAACTCTGGTAACTGGTTGCCATAGAAACATGACACGCGCTTGAGACTGCACATGCGCGCTAGCTGGATCAACCTAAAATATTATTTTTAACACAGTTTATTTTGAGTGTCCTAATTTTACCAATTGCAAGTTACAAAAAAACACAAGCAGTGTCTAATCACGGCGGGGTTTTCTCCGAGTCTGATCTGATGACTACGATTGCACGGGTATTACACACAATGTTAAACAGACGCGGGACCCGAAGTAATAGATTCGGACCCGGCTGATCATTTAAAATATAGACCCGAACCCGTACGGCCTGTCATTGACATCATCTGTGTTCCTCTCGATTTACGGAAACCCCAAAGATGCTTTAATATATTATGCATTTTATTAGACTGGTGACCAACTGTTTGGTTACGTTTATCAACAGAAAACCAATTATTTTTATATAGCTAAACACGATTAGTCTTATTTTATCTTGTTTTTTTATTTATTTACTGTAAGTAACGTTTGTACCATGCCTCAGAAACAACACTATTTGTAGTTGTAGTGGCTAACAGCAAAATCAGAAAGAGCTTTATTTGTAAGAACAATAATACTGCATTTTAGAGCATTAGCTCATCCATGAACTTGAGTCCCGTTGGATTGCTTTCCATCGGCTCTGGAGGTGAAGACAACAACTCCCATGATTCCACGCTCATTTACGCCGCCATCAAGCTATGTCTTTGTTATTGTTTTGAATAAGTGACCTCTAGCAACAAAACTTGCATACTGTGCCTTTAATAAAAAATAATTTAAATAAATAATACTTTAAAACAGCATATTTTCAATTAAATAAACAATCATTGCTTTAAAATAGGTAAGTAAACATTTAGTAAGAAATTGAACAAAGGAACACATTACATAAAACAAGTGGCAGCTCTGTTAGTTTGCATTTGCATTTACATTATCAGATTTGTTTTGTCACGTCCATTGCTTTGTCAATAAAAGCAGCTTTGAATGACTACAATGCTCAACACTTTAAAAAACACATTTTCACAGAGCATGCATAATTATGCACAGGAGCTTTTGAAAGCAGCCGCTTATATGCATGCCGAATTGAGCTTACTATTACTATTGGTCCTGCAGAAAAGCTGGTATTACATTTTTAAAAAAATCAGTATCAGTGCCAGGACTTCTGACAACACTAATTGAATCAGGTGGTGTATTGAGCGTTTGTGTAGCTGTAAAATCAGGGCTGGGCTCTTTTATCTAGATGTCAGTGTGTGCACAGTCTTGAACAGCCTACATTCTACATATAGGCTTCAGTTTCATCAGAGCTGCACATGTAGAACACCAGCTGCAATGGCGCTAGAAGTGAACTTCAGTATTCAGACACCTGCTGGAAGTGAGGCAATGACACAAGCTTTTCCATGACAGATCTGATCTAGGTCTTCTGCAATGGACGCTGTAGGCGTTGACAGACATGTGGAGTGACATGAGAATAATTCAACCAAGAATATTTGGAGGATATTACACATTATGCTAATTACACTGCTTTCTATCCTGTTAAGCACTCACACTATGAGGTCATTAGTCTTTCCCATAGACCCACCAACAAGCACACATAAACACATTCTATTTACTCTAGGCAATCTGGAAGTTAAACACCGCAAAGCATACTTGGTTTATGTTTTGAGGTTAAATATGATTCTCAAGTACTTTTGTTTTATTCTTTTCTGAATCTGGGTCATATTTCAGCTCAAAATCAAAAGGAAAATAGAGAGATAAATTAATGTTTCAGACCAAAAAATTTAGCATATCTTCCCAACAAACTTGTAGTGGAAACCAAATTATCATTTTGTCAATTTTTTCTAATTTTTTTTTCTTTTCTTTAGATTTTGGGGTGAAATATATAACTTGTGTGTTCTTGACCGTTTTCATTAGATTCAACCTCACAGGCATGGTAAATTGCTGGTATTTCTACTGTAATTTCATCTGATCCTTGACCTGAGGGCTAATATCCTGAGCAACCCAGCCTTCACAAATCAATGTCTTCAGTAATGGCGTGATCGTTGTGATGGTGATCATTTCTTGCCCCAGTAATAGCGGATGAAGCTTTGGTCATGGCAGGGGGAGCTGGCTCAGATTTCAGTCCAGTTCAGTGCCAGTGTCCTGGGCTAAAAATACCAGCCTCCTGCTGCCTTACAGTATTGTATGGACAAGAGTCGCGGCTGGATGTATGCTGAGGTAGGAAGGGCTTTTGGTATAGTAGTTATTTTCTGTGCGGATGAGCCTAGCAGAGCTTTGAAATATCATAATGCCCAGAGGTGGGTCAGCACGCTGGCATGCATGGATAATATCTAGGCTTGTGCTATTGGTTGGATGTTTAGGATCGCGAATCGGTTAGATGTTTGTCTTGTCCCTGATTTATCCACTAATGGTTGCTGTAAAGTGTTCTGTGAAGGCTCGTTGGAGGTGTTTATCTTGAGTAAGAGAGGTCATCCTGTGTAGACAGGTCAGGCTGGGTTGATTATGGAAAGAAATGAAGAGTCACGGGAGGGCATGCTGCCAAAGGGCAGGGGGCAGAACTTTGCCCAGAATAGACCCTCAGTGTTAGGGTTCATCTGATTTTACAGGGAAAGCACTGTCAGAGGTCTTTTAAAGGTTTTGTCTTTAATTTTTCTTTCTATATCCAGCAGGCTGAGTGTTATGACGGTACATATACTGTGTATCAGATGAGCTTTTGAAATTTAAACCGCTTCAAACAGTTTAGTTTTGATGCATTGTGCCACTCGGGTCTTGTATAACTCTTGGTTGTTAATGGTTGCTAAGCAACGATAGTGCATATTAATATAGAATTCAACAGATGTGCAGTTAAATGATCACTGGTTTCTCGCACATAGTGAAATGGCTTGATTTCACTTTGATTTTGATTTATTTGAACTAAAAATAAAACTGTGATATAATATATTGTCGTCAGACTAAATTGTGTTCACCAGATCTGGCCAAACAGATTCATGTCTGTCAAGATTCTGTCAAATAAAAGATATTATTGTCTTTTTATTGTGTAATTTTGCTCTGCGTCCAAGGCAATAGGCAGCCGACTTGTTGAAATATTTGTTTAAAAACGAATTAAAACGATTGAATGTTAAGAATTTTAAATATATAATCTAACATAGCTTCAAAACAATAGTTGTCGAATAATAAAGAGGAACAAAGAAACATTACAAGCAATAAACAGATATTGCTTTCAGTATTTAAAAGGATCTGAACGTTTTCCATTCAAGAGCTGTGAGTGATTTTTCTCTATCTCAGCTTAACTACTGTTTTATTGTAACTGTTGACATCAGTTAGAGGGAGATTTAATTGGCTATATTTAAAATAATGCACTGATCTCTTTTGAAATATAATGCTTCTGTCCTGTCTGTTAAATTCCTTAAGACCTAACTGACCGTGTTTACATTAATTTCACGTCAATGAAACATTTTGAGATGCAAGTATATTTAACCACTTGCACGCACACTTCTGTCAGCGAGTTTAATATTTTTAATATATAAGCCCACTGCATTCCAAACGACATAAATGATGCCTTCGTATAGCATTTGTAAGGAAAATACCAGTGGGCGAGACCACACACTGCAAGCGTACCATCAAGCAAAGCGTGTTTCTCACAGCGCATATCCTGTGCAATGAAGCCTGCGAATGTCCTTGTAATTCGCTTCAACCTTTCCGAACTTTTATGAAAAATTATTTTATGGAGTGTGTGTGTGTACTGAAGGTTACAAAAACAACAATTAGGTCTATTTTATTTTACTTATTAGTTATTACTTTTTTGTGTGTGTTGTGGCCAGTGAAAATTTTGGCAGGGCGAGTAAAAATTTCAACCACTGGCCCAACCGGACCAGTAGGCGGACCGGAGTGATTTGCTTTACGGCACTGCAGTGCACACACACACTATCTAAACATTTATATGCTAGCCTTCTGTGTATTATACATACCTCAGTGGACATGGCTCCATGCGTTCGCCGGCTACTTTGAAAACAAATGCACATGATGGGAGGGGGGAGAGTTGCCAACGAGTTTTGACGACAGTGTTGTCAAATATCTATTCCGAAGCTGTAGGGGGAGCTCTATAGAGAAACCCATGAGCAAAAAGCGAGAAAACAGTGAAGAAATTGCCAAAACTGCGTAGCGCTGCTTTAATGTAGTACAGCTAACTGTAACCATGGTACTGTGGCAGAAATAGTCAAATGTTTTTTTTTTTTGTTTGTTTTTTTACATTATTCATCTCAAGGTTCTTACTACCTTTTGAGCGTGAAATTCAAACACTTTTCAAGGTCTTTCAAGTGCTTCACACTTTTTCCAGCACTTCAAACCTCCAGTATTATCCCATTTTAATTACATTTTTTAATGTGATGATTTGTAAAACTAAAAGGTTAACACTTTGTGGCAAGCAAGCACTTTTATTTAAAAAAGACATGAAGTTATCACTATAACCAGTAGATTGCAGCAGAGGAGCACTTATTGTATATCCGCAATTTTGCGGGCATGTGGGGACCCTCAAAAATGAGATGTTAAATCTGAAAGGGCTATCCTTTCAATAAATTCAAATTCATTAGACTTATTAGCCATTTCCACACCCTAATATATGGGAAAAGTAGGAAGTCACAAAGTTTCAAGAAAAACAAACCTTTCTTCAAATTGTGACTGAATTACATAGAAAATGAGTGCAAAACACTCCTTTTTTTAATCACTGAAGCTGTCGGTCAGTTCAGTGTGATGCTCTTGAAGAACAATGATACATTTAATAAGAGTAAAATATAAAAAAAATCCCTATAAAAATTAGGTTTTTGCATGCTACTGTTGTTAATTGTATCTATATATTAATTCAAGCTCAGTTAATTCAATTGAAGCTTTACTTTTACATTTCCAATAAACAAACATATTATTAGTAACTGCACTTATTAATGCAAAAGAATAGTGATTTTATGATTAAATTAACTTGATAAATTTTTCCCCATAGTTACCAAATCCGTTCTGTCAAACTTATGGCGCTTTTCCATTACCAGTACCAGCTCGGCTCGGCTCGGCTCGCTTTTCGCTCCGTTTTTGATTGCAGATAGTACCTCCACAATAGTACCTGGTCGTCATAGCGACGCCGCAGGAAACTGCCGTGACTGAATCTATGATATTAAACTTAATCTTCTACAGGGAACTACACTGCGACCAAAATGGTTGCATATGCGACCTTTTGAAATGCCATTGCGACCCTAATTTATAATGGGTCACAAATGTATCACTGATTATTTTTGTACCTAACTTATGTTTTATAGCCTGGCAAGCCAGACCTACATCAAGATGTTAGGTCTGGAAACTCACCATAGTCACGGCTCAATCCGAGGGGCGGGATAAACGGCTGTCTTTCAAATTCCCTCTGCACGCAATAGGACAGCGCTTCAACCAACCAGAGCGTTTTCCCAACAGCGGAGATTAGTTGATAGATTCAACTTTTGCCATATCTGGCCGGCAAAACGATGAACACATCTTCCTTTTTTTAAGAATGACTTAAGTGCCGTTCTTTGCTCTTTTCTCAAAGAAAAACTTAACTCCAAGTCCTCCAGAGTCGCGGCCAAAGCTGATTCGAAAGACTGTTGTTCTCCATCAGCAGCCGCCATTCTTTGTTTTCAAGTAGCAGCAGCCAGGTAACTGTCGCAACTCTGTCGTGTATGTTAAGCCCGCCCCTGCCTACTCTATACACAACGTGATTGGCCTGACCCAATCTGGGTTTTTGAGAGTTTAGGTTTATTGGCCCTCATTTATCAAAAGTGCTTACACCAAATTTCCAGCATACACCTGGCGTACACCCAAAACCACGGTGACTTTGAGATTTATCAATATGGACGTTGGCGTACGGCACGCTCAAATCCTACGCCAGCTCAGGAGGTGGTGTACGCACGTTTTGAGTGCGGGAATGCGCAGAAAAACAATTCCTAACACCACAAAACGCACTGACAAACTAAAAGATATAATATATTATGACCCACTGTAAAAAAACAACAACATAGTAATTATAAACTTCAGTGTTTATTTTTGTGCAACATGGACTTCAATGTTTAATTTGTGTGAATTTACCAAAGCATTTGAATTGTAGACATATGTATTCCTTAAGTTGCGAGCCTGTGCGCTTTACCTGACGTTTCAAGCCTTGTTATACTTTCGCCTGGCTCCGCAGCGCGAGTCTCCGCGGACTGCGCGCGCACCTCCCCAAACGGACGAGGCGTATACTCGACGCGCTCGCCGTTGTACTATTCTTTGAAACGATGGTTAGGCCAGGGTTAGGCCCGGCAGGTGTGCACGGACTGGGTTTAGTAATGAAAGGCTTTCAATGACCAAAAAAATAATTCAGACTGACAAAATAATAAAAATGCCATTCTTCTTATTTTAAATAATAATACAAATAATAACGAAATTATTCTTCTAAATAACAATAAGCGTCATTAATAATAAAAATCTAGAAATCAATTTTGTTTCTTTCCACTTTCCTGGTTTCGCTTTCTCTTTCTCACCAAGTTTCTCTTCTTTGCCGTCTTCCGTGTGTCCATGGCGTAAAATGAGGGCGTGGGGGAAGCGGAGACTTGAATATTTAGGGGCGTGTTATTCTAATGACGATCGATTTCAGCCGCGGCATTTATCAAGGGCAGGTATTGCGTACACCAGAATTTCAAAGGTACGCACAGCTTCATAAATCAGGCGATGAGAAGAGTGAAAGCATAATCTTATGCCAATATATATGCCCATTTCTACGCAAGATTGATAAATGAGGGCCATTGAGAGTTGCTAGACTACCCTGGCTGCGAAATACATTTTGCTGCCGCTAGGGTGCGTCTAGATTTCTAGGCTATATGTTTTAGGCAATATGCTATGATTTACTATGAGCATTTATTAAAACAGAAATGTGTATTTTAAGAATACGTTTTATAACGTGCTCTGAGCATTCAACACATCAAGTTGGCTTCAGCCCCGCGGACAATTGACTCCTTTTTTTAGAAGGGAAGTTCAAGTGTAACAGAACCATCACTTGATGTCGATTCGACATGTCAAACGGAGCCTATGAGTGAGGATGAGGCTGAGAAGGATTCGTCAGGAAAAGCACACGCGGGAAAAACGATACGGACATATGAATTTCGACACCAGTGGCTCGAAGAATACCAGTTAAGGTACCAATACCAGTTAGCAATGCACTGTGTGTACTGTAAATTCTGTGGGCCTTCAATTGCAGGACTGTCCAAATTTGTAACTGCGTCAAAACAATTTAAACACGAATCATTGAAGCTTCACAATGACAGTATGAAGCACGCGAAGTGTAGAAACAGGTACATATCCCATATATATATATATATATCTTTACATATCTTTAATACCGAAAAAAGTCAATAGCTGCTAAAAATCTACTATTTTATTTTATGCATTATATTTATTTTATTTATCCTAAAGAGTTCAGGAGTCTGCCCATCTGTGCCAACCATAGCACTGGAACAGTGTCGTAAATAAAGCTTAAGCACTTTTCTAATTGTATCCTCTTTTGGAAGGCCAAACAAAGTATTTTGGCTTTCGCAACGAAAACCACAGCATCACCATGATATGGCGGCGCTGGCGGCAACAATAATACAGAGAATAAATGTCACACCTTGTTTCTTTGCGTATACTTTGGGCGGTGTTATGAAACTCTGCCCCCACACACTGAGATTTGTGGGGGTGTATTTGAAGCGTTTTAGGAAGGCGTGGCAGATCTTATACATGCACAAACAGCTACATAACACACACAAAACAAAAGGAAAACAATCACATCATATGACCCCTTTAAGAATCAGTATCGGTTCTTCAAAATATGAATCAATTAAAATTGAGATACATTTTTTAACCCAGACCTAATTAGAACACATCTCTGTAAAAAAGAAAAAAACACAAATCTTTTGCATTGACAGCACAATAATGTTTGTGTCGTTCTGAACAGACCCTCATTCAAATTAAAATGTTTGTCACTGACATTCGTCTGTGTAAATAGGCATTTAAAAGTTCTTTTAGGATTATGCCTTAAGATGCTTCTTGCATAGGCAGCACACATGTTTCTGGCTTAACAAGAAAGAGCATATGACTGTGGCTGATGAGGAGCTTACGTTATCGTTAAGTGTAGATGGTACGATGTGACTCATTTTACATACGGTGCTAATGAGATGATGTGCAGAATGTGCTGGTTTCTGTGGAAAGGCTTTACTCCACTGCTTCTGACGCTACTCGCTAAGAGATGATCTGTTCACATGCACTTCGCAGAACTGCTTCGCTTGATCTGAGGTGCTACAGAGATCTGTCACGGCACATTAACTCCTTAACCTGCACCACATCGGCGGCCCCAGATTATTTTTGTTCAGCATTCACTGCACGTTAAACAGGCATGAAAACTCCTCACCTTTCGGCGAAATTCGCCGTTTTAAAACCTAAAAGGGTCACCTACGTGATTTGTGCAAATCCGATGAGAAAATATTTTAGGGGGGGGGGGGGGGGGGTGTTCGAGGTCGAGGCCAGCATTTATCCCCTATAAAGTTACCATAAACTTCGCAGCTTTAAAAAACAATCATCATTCCGAATGCCGAAACATGACAGCCAATACGAGTCAGAGTAACGTTAGGGCAGAAATGTTTTCAAAGTCTTTTACACCGCGAGTCTGACAAACTGGACACACTGCCGAACAAAGAGCCGCAGGTCGGAAAGCAAGCCTGAGGTAAGTTAGCTTACAATGTTAACTGTCCTGTCAGATACAGACAGCGATGTTGCCAATGTCATTATTTTTTATTTTGACATAGAAGTGGGCGAGATAATATCGCGAGCGGGCACGGGCGCCGTGAGCGCTGAGCGAGCAGGAACAAGTAGCCTATTCATTGCGCGGCTCGCGAGCCTCATGCGGCTCGCCAAGCTTTAATTTGTGGCTCGCAGTTGCATGGCGGTAAATAATACGGTGATATGATAATGCATTCACTAGAGATATTTCATAAAAACATTAATAACAAGTAGGGCTTTAACATAACCCGTTAAAAACTCAAAGTGTCAGCTCTATTACAAATTATTTCGATCGGACTGAAAGGGGTGGTTTATCGAGAGAACGTGAAAAAACTTGATCGATTGAAAACCGAAACTGAAAGGACGACGTATGACGCGCTGAACAAGCTGTTCTCCTGATTAATAAAGTGTCATATAAATGAATATCCTTTCATTCTATAATTCTCCTTTCACTCAGCATCTGTGAAGTGAAGCAGGACAACGGCTCACCAGTCCTTGTTTCAGATTATCATACGACTGGTTTGGGGCATTTTTAATGCGTGATAAATAGTAGTAGTAAATAGTTTTTTTTCTCTGAGACCCGATGAAATACGTAGATCAGCGGCCCATTGGTTCTTTTCTTGATTGACACTGGGCTAGCCCAATCACATCTTTAATGTGAAGTATAGAAATATACTCTTTCAAGTATAGAAATTAGTACAATACTGGGGGGTGTATATATATGCCGCATCCTTCTCACCTTTTTTACCCCTGACCTGTTTTCATGCCTGGTTAAAACATCACACTCTTACTTGATTTGGACGAACTGTATCATTAGAAAGATTTAAAGGAACACGCTGACTTTTTGGGACTTTTAGCTTATTCACCGTATCCCCCAGAGTTAGATAAGTCCATACATACCCTTTTCATCTCCGTGCGTGCCGTAACTCTGTCTGACGCACCCACCGCTAGCCTATTAGCACAAAGACTGGAGGTAAACGGCTCCAGCTAGCATACTGCTCCCAATAAGTGACAAAATAACGCAGACATTCTCCTATTTACATGTTGTGATTTGTATAGTCACAGCGTGTACAAATAACAAGGTCACATGAGACACAGCCATCTTCTAACCGTATACATACTGGGAACTATAGATCCCAAACTATAAGTCCCAAAAAGTCGGCGTGTTCCTTTAAGACTACAGCTTTGATATTTGACCACTGTTTTTGATTAAACTCAGATCCATGACAGTAATTTCATAATTTATGTCAGGAGTGCAAAAAAATCAATCGGTAACTTTTGAATGGAATAAAAACACGCACTCCTATTCAGTCAAGTCTACTGCGGTTAATTTGTGTTCACACAGCTGCACTGAACAGTGTCCATAAGGGCTTTCTGAAAGATCGGTTCTCTGGATTTTCTTAAGAATTGGTACAGCAAAATGAGAAATATTTGTACCCAGCCCTACATTACATGTATTTCAAACAACGCTTCAGCTCATGCGCAGTTGCCACGTTCAGAACTGGAGAAAGCCACCAGTGATTTCACTGGAGCTACTGATAGCAGAATTGCCGTTTTTTCCAATTATTACATCAAAAAAGACATGCATGTCAGAAGAGCCTTTTTTTAGCAAAGTTTTGTTTAAACGTGTGCAAATTTAAAGTAATGATAATTGGACACAAACTGTGTTGTATACAGCATCTTCTGGAGTAAATAAAGGATTAATTCCATTCTTTGATTTATCATTGCAGCCTGCTGAGGAATGGAGCACTGTTCTCTGTATGATTAAACGCAATGTTCTCCTGTGATCTTCTCTCAGTGACTGGCTTTTAATTTACAGACATCCCACCCTGCAAAAACTCATTTCCAGGAGGTGCTAGCGGCGAGTGATACTAGGGCTGGGCAATACGGCTGAAAACTGTATCACGATATAAGTGTTTCATATCGGTCTATCGATAATTATTGATATTTTTTATGACCCATTTAAAACATTTAAAACATTACATTTTACATTTAAACATTTTTATTTTAAACTTAACCTTCCTCTGATTATAATCCCCTCAGCTATAAAGGCAGAAATGTCAACACAACCATGGAAAACACTCAAACATTTAGTCTAAACATAAGTCTAAAATCACAATGAACACTTAACAATTATCTCTTAACATTAGGTGCAAAATTAAAGAATACGTAAGAAATGCTTAATAAAGGGTAAAACAATAGTGCAAAATGTTAAATATAAACAGAGAAACCGACGACGGTCTTGCATCATTTGCAGACGACATTGGTCTGACTACGGTCAGATTTATAAAATTTCAAGTTTTATCAACAGTTTCCTCGCTCGCTGCGGCACTCATTTTCCACTTATCACTCCACGCCGGTTCTGTTACTGAAGAATCCAACACCAGACTGGCTGTTAGCATGTCATTTCCTACGTTGCTAGGTTACCAGAGAGTGAGTGCCTTTGTTCATGCAACCAAACTTGCTTTGCAACCTCTGGTTTCTTCCGACGAAGAAAAAAAAATTATCGAACGTTTTATCGAATGCATTTTGATTACGTGTCTATCGCGAGACATATCGTTATCGTTTTATCGCCCAGCCCTAAGTGATACCATTTTACATGCTCTCCAATGCCGACATTTTATATTTTATTTATATAGACATATACACATTACATTAATGTTATATTATATTCATTTGCGTAGGCCGCGTAACAACACGTGTTCGTTCAATAGTATCTGTGTGCTGAAAGTGATGTAAGCTAGTGTCACGAAATAAGATGAGGCCCTCAACGAAATCAGAATGCAAGTGGTCACAGAAGACGCAATTGAGTACCGTGTGTAAACGGTAATGTGTCTTGGCTGACCACTTGTGGTCAGATTGCCATAAAAGCATCTTAGTACCAGTTGGAAACGGGGCTTCTCTCTCACCCACTCAATTTCCGGGATTTCATATATAATTTGCGGGCGTCAGGGAGCCGCTATCAATATGCAGGAGGGATGTCTGAATTTACGGCTTGCTATCCTTTAACTGTCGCTCTCTTTCCCCTTCGTTCTGATTATTGTGAGTGTAATGCTGTATGTTTCTGTCTCTAGGTTTGAGGAAGTCCACTAAGAAGCGTAGTGAGTCTCCCCCAGCAGAGCTCCCCAGCTGTCGGAGGAGCACACGTCAAAAGACCACGGGCTCTTGCGCCAGCACCAGGTACTGAACCACCATCCTTTTCAATCCAGAACAGTCTACTGAACTAGAACATGCACATACTAATAAATCAAGCCAATTGCTGAGATGGATCACTCTGATTGGCTGTCCAGCTTAGTAAACTAGCATAAAATAAAAAAGCAAAAGTAATGAAAGTGAGCAGATGACAGTCAAGAGGGCACTCACAGAAGGCTGTTCAAATATTTTTAATGATCTTATCTGGGCATTCCAATCTGCGAATATTTTCATAAATACAAGGCAGTCTGTAATGAAGTAGGCCTATGCGGTCAACATGATTCATATTCAAAATGGTAATCCAGCTCTGATTTGTTAACATTTTGTATATCCACAGTTGTAGTGTTGCTTTCCCTTTTTGAATGATGAGTATAGACTACTACCACCTGCTGAATACTGTTATTTCCTTACATGCAGGTGAAGAATGCATGTGCTACTTGAACACAGTAAAAAAAAACAAGAAAACACTTTTCATTCCCACCAAAACAATTATATATGACACTACCCTGACCAAGGACTATTGTGTCTGGATCTGATACAGAGATGACAATACATGAGTATTTGGTTCCTCCATATTAATCCTGTTCATTTACTTGTTAGATTTACTAGAACCATTAATCAGCCCCCTCTATCCCCTCAGATGTATTTTGTTGTAACTGCAGATGGGTGTTCCTGTTCAGTTACTTACATTACTGGAACTTCCAGTTCATCCTCATGAGAAATCTGGTGCAATGTTGTGTATTGTCTTGCAAAAGAGATTTGTTTATGAATGTTTGGGAACTCAAAGACAATGTTAAACGACAGTTATAAAACAGATAGTTCCGGTCCTTGATTTTGATTTGCTGAGGCTTGTTCTAAGCTGATATGAAATACTCTGAATCAGGGCCGTCCCAATCATGGGGCAGGGCCCAGTGCGAGGTAACGTAAGCAGAACCCTCCCTCGTCCGCTGTGATTGCATTGTGGTGGTGATGTCACCCTCTGTCTGTTCGTCGCGTGGCCCAGTGCGATCGCACCGTTTGCACTGCCCTAAGGACGGCCCTGCACTTAACACAGAACTGACACCTCAAAACATGAATAATTCAGTTTTTGAAGTGTTTATTTTATGAATCAGGTATATGTAGTAACCTTTTACTTCTACTTGTGTGATTCTCAGTTGTCTGTTTGGTCATGTAGTGTATTTCAACCTTTATATTTGTAAAGATTTGTCTTTCCCTGCTACTAGGTTATATATATAAACCCAAGAATATTACTGAACTGGAGGCAATTGTTCATGAGGAATGGGCTAAGGCTCATCAGAAACACTGCCAGAAGCTGAAACAGCTGAAAGTCTGTAAATTTTGCCAATAAATCTGAGTAATAATGAGGGTTGAATAATTTCAATTACAACTCTCTCTGTGCATTTATATATATTTATATTTATAACACTGCCAAACCCTGCACTATATGATTACAGACATTTTATTCAAGTAAAGCATTTTTGATTGTTTTCCATCGTTTTAGTGTAGTATGTATTAATATAAAAACTGTATTCAGAATATTGGGCTTTCCCTTTCACTGTTGTATTTTTACACCTTTCTAGTCGGCGAGGCTCAGGCCTGGGCAAGCGCGGGACAGCCGAAGCTCGCCGACAGGAGAAAATGGCCGACTCTGACAACAACCAGGATGGGGCCAATTCATCGGCCGCGCGCACAGAGGAAACGCCCCAAGGGGCGTCAGGTAAGAGAGCAGCAGTCCCCTAAGATTTTATTATATATTGTGTGATACTGTGATGTTGAGTATGTTAAGAACACACTGACAGTACCGTAACACAGGCATGATAACGTATGTTTGATTCTACATCGGTCTCTAATTCTCATTCTGTCTCTGCTGTGAAGCATCTAGCTCAGTAGCTGGAGCTGTTGGCATGACCACCTCTGGAGAGAGTGAATCAGATGATTCTGAAATGGGAAGACTGCAAGGCATGTTTGCTCTATTTTTATTTCATTAATTTTCTATAAATACCGTTCGTGAAGATAAAGTAATTACATGTTCAGTGATAAGAAATAAAATGAGTTCTTAGTGTTATGTTAGTGTTATGTTTTGCACAAATCTCAACACTGAATAGATGATTATTAGATTATAGATGTGATTGGAGTATTTACAACATTGTATTTAGTAGGAAAGTTTTTGAAAAAATTGTGTTAGTGCATTGTAAGTATCTTGCAGTGTTTTTTGTTTACTTGTCATAGTTTAATCAACTGTTTTATTTAAAATCGCTTAATTATCTTTACGATGCACAATTTTCTTATCTTCGTTATCGACAAAAATAAAAACCTTTGTTAACAAACCTCAGCAGTTTCATTGTCCAAGACTGATCAAAGCATAATAAAACACAAACATCTAGTTGTGTGTGTGAGGTTTCATGTTTTGCTCTCTCCACAGCTCTGCTGGAGGCCAGGGGCCTTCCTCCTCACCTGTTTGGTCCCTTTGGACCCCGTATGTCTCAGCTGTTTCATAGGACCATTGGGAGTGGAGCTAGTGAGTGACCTTGACCGATGTTTGTGACATTTTTGTGGGATGATTAAGTATTTCTTCTGCTCAAGGGGTCCATCTTCTGTCTCCCTCTGCGCTTGCAGGCTCAAAGGCACAGCAGCTGCTGCAGGGGCTGCAGGCTACAGGTGACGAATCCCAGCAACTCCAGGCTGCTATAGAGATGTGCCAGCTGCTAGTGATGGGTAACGAGGAGACACTGGGAGGATTCCCTGTCAAGAGCGTCGTACCTGCCCTGGTGAGTATACCTGCATCAGGAAAATCACCTGGACTAAAGCCTGGTCCACACTGTAGTTTATTCTGGCCAAGAACACCCAGTTAGACTGGAGTGAAAAAATTCTTCAAATCGCCAAATGATAATGCCCAGATAGTGTTTGCTGGGTTGCTGCAGGTCCTTAAAAAGCCTTAGTCATTTTCACAGGATTGTGAGAGTCTATTGGTGGTGGACCTCTGTTCCTCTAGGGGTCTGGGTGAATGCCAACCGAAACCCACCCTCCCTTCCCCCAGCCCATCCCTGACGTATATTAATTCACTTTAGATTACATTAGGGAAATTACAATACTTTTGTGTAATAATTTCTTCACTTGCAACAGGGCTTTAAAAAAAAATCAATCGGTTCACTGCAAGCAGAATCAGTATTTTAACGTTTCTGTTCATGTGTTCCTTCTGTAAAATTATTGTTCTGAAAGCGGTTTGATCAGAAAAAATACCAGTTAATAAAGTGTTTTGTATATATACTTTGTACTAGAGCTTGAATTGAAACTTATACTGAGAGCTTGTGACTAAAACTGGTAACTAGAGTGGATCTTCAAACTGTCGGCAAAACCTCAATAGCTCCACCCGCCTCCATCTTGAATGAAGTGCTGCTCAAATAGAGTACAAGATGCAAAAAGTGCTACTGGTGTATAAAGTTCGTATCTTGGTGCTCTTTGGATGTGGGATAGTTGAACTTGCACAATTCATACGAGGCCAAGGCACTTGGAGTGCTGCATACATTTTGGAGACCGTCTCTGCTCGTTTGCAGTGCACGGGTAAATAAAAAATTGGTTCCTTGAAAAAGTACAGTGTTTTCTTTAATCAAAACATGATGTGTGTAAAGGCTAATGTTTTATGTATTTGAGGAGCGAGAAGAGTGTCTTAGTCTGGTATTTGCCGTTTAGTCATAGCCAATACAGCCTGTGCGTAACACCTCGTCTTTTATAACACAAGCACAAATATATTAAACGACTGTAAAAACTGAGTGCCCACATAGCTACAATAACCTCTGACAAGTAACTCCATTTGGCCTAGGCCGTACTATTTGAATTTATGATTGGTTGACTGCCAAATTAAAATCTTAAATTAGATTTTTATTATTCTATTTCTGTTTTTAGTTATTTTACGATTTAGGATGTTTGCCTCGCCCATATGGTATTCATTTTATTTGTTCAGGTCTTAGAAAAGGTTTTAAAAGGCCTTAGATTTATGCTTTCTGAAATGTATAATCTGAGAGAGATAACCAACCTCCTGTGTTGGGAGTCAAGCATCCACTCTTGCCTTTCTATTCTTACCCATATGTCCTGTTCCCCTCTTGTCTTCTCTTTGCAGATCACACTGTTACAGATGGAGCATAATTTTGATATTGTGAGTATTAGAAACTTCTGTGAAGTGGGTACATGTTTACGCAGAGATAGAACATTATGCAAGCCTATCAGGGCAAACTGCAGTGAATCTATCACCTGACAATCATTTCATCCATTAAATTTTCAATATTCAGTTGTTCAATTTTGACTCTTAAAATTTGAGAATAACGTAATAGCTGTTCACCATGTGTGACATTTCTGCAGATGAATCACGCATCTCGCGCCCTCACCTACATGATGGAGGCTTTGCCACGCTCTTCGGCTGTGGTGGTAGACGCCATCCCTGTCTTCCTGGAAAAGGTAAATGGCACCTTACTGTTTCTTTAAAACCTTGGCTGCCCATTATGTAGATAACATAATTAAAGGGGTTATATAAAGGAAAAACGTATTTTAAAAAAGCAAAACAAAAAAACAGTATAAATTTATACACATGTAATATCGTTTTGCCTCCCTCAAATTTGTTGGCGTCACAACTATGTGCATGTTCACATATCAGAGCAACACCTATTATGTGTTCACCGATTTGATTGGAGTGTGACATTTCACATGTGAATAAGTTAGACAGTCATGAAAAGGTTATGTTTAGAAGTGGCATCTTTTGTGCTTGTTGTCTCAAAAAAATGTTCCCCTTGTGTTTACAGCTTCAGGTAATTCAGTTTATTGATGTGGCAGAGCAAGCCTTGACCGCCCTGGAGATGTTGTCACGGAGGCACAGCAAAGCCATCTTACAGGCTGTGAGTACTGATGCTTTCTTCTTTCTTAAATGCTGTTTCAGCCTAGTGTTAATTTCGTTAACAAAATCTATGACGCAAAATGTTAGTCAATGACCTTTTTTCCATGACTAAGACAAGACAATGACGAAATGAGACCAGTGTCATTAAATGATAACTCTGACTATATCAGCATGGAATATTGGGGTAAAATGTTGTTAAAAATTCTCTTCATTTTAGTTTAAAAAAAGAGGAGACAAAAGATTACAGACTGTTTTTAACAAGTCTACAAGCTTTCGTGCTTGCGCTTGCCAGATGTCAAGATTTTAAATACCCCAGACAGAGCTTTTCTCTTAAAAGGATGCATTTTCTGCCTTGTGTTAATCTTTGCAATCTGGCAACTATGCACACACGCGGTCTCTACACTGCGGAAGAAGCACTGAAAAAAACAACAAATATAAGCATGAGTTTAGCGATTTCCATTAACATATTTTGCTCAAATGAAAGTGTCATACAGCCAGTCTGTGTTTCTTCTCATGGCGCTTGCGCTGTTTGCTGCGGTCAAACCTTTTTAGTGATGAACTGTAATAAATCCAAACATGGATCTCGACTATATTGTTTGGATTGTGGTTCCTGAATAAATGCACTTACACAACCTCTGTGTGAATAAAGTCTTTTTTGCTGTTGTTTGAATAGAAAAACATTAGTGTAATCTGGAATTAATGTTAGGAATTTCGCTGTTTTAATTTTTGAGAGAAGTTTCTTGTTTTACCAGTAATCTTAATGTAGAGAATGTGTTCTCTATGATAAATCATGTAACTAAATGAGGTAAAATAAACTATGCGTGCAAGATTTGTGCTTAAGGGTGATATAAGTGTAATAAAAAAAAATTCTGAAATTACAACAGACATTGTGATTTATAATTTCAAGCAAAATAATTGTTTAATTATGCAGCATTCTGATATTGTGACTAAGTTTTCAGTGACTAAAATGCCCAGACATTTATTCGACTAAAACTTGACTAAACAAAAACAGGACAAGGCTGACTGACAACTAAAAAGTATTTTTGACATGGCTAAGACTAAATAAAAAAATATCTGGCAAAATGAACACCATTTCATCCAATAAGACACCAATTATATTGAATTAAATTTAATAACCAAAAAAAAAACACTTCAGCCAGTTGATCTAATTGACCCTTCGCTAAGCCACGCCTGAAAACCGCCACAGGCCAATCGTGGCTTAGCAACCGTAACTAGGCGCGGGAGGTCTGGCAAGCTTTCGAGCGAGGGAAACTTGCCGAAGCGTTGTGGGTATGGATTGTGCAAATCTTATACCCGGTATCCTAAAAGTTTGGACAGGGAGGGGGTGGACATTTTTCCCTTCCCGAAACCTAAAACCCAAGGGGAGAAATTGCAGGATGACAGGATTAACAAAAACACCTACATTTGCTCCATGACGTGTGAGCAGTAGCCTGGCGCGCTAAAAATATAAGCGGGAGAATGTTATTGCGAAGTGGTCAGGCTAATGTCTTGTGTTTATTCCACAAGATTTATGGATAAGCTGTTTGATTTATAATTATATTATTTTCAAATTTCACTCACCCTGCTGTGAATGCTCATAGCTGTTCCTCAATTTGTGTGTTTCCCATTTGAATGGTCAGCGTACGAGGTGGCTGCTGCTTGTGCTGGGACCTATAGGCTTTAGCTTCAATTTTGATTAAATTGTTCTCTAATCGGTTGTATATTGTGTCGTGGATATATCCCTCGAATGCATACTGCAGTCCCTTTTGTCTTGCTCTCAGATTTTTCACCTGTTCGCCAAAAATTACTAATTATCTCCTTGGGAATGTCTGACACCGGTGCATTCATACTGTAATAGACGTGCCAGGCGCGAAAGCTTGTCAGGCGTAGCAACAGTAACTAAGGAGGGCAGGGCTTAGCGAAGGGTCAATTAGCCTTTATGATGTAAGCCATTGCCTGTTTTATAATGGCTTTGAATGTTAAATCTGTTCTATTGACCCCATCTTATTTTATTATGGGAAATGACACATCACTGACTAAGGCTGTGCTGTTTTTTGAAAATGTCTCTTTATAGGGAGGTCTGGCTGACTGTTTGCTTTACTTGGAGTTC
The DNA here is from genome assembly GCF_964197995.2 of Scardinius erythrophthalmus. Classification (NCBI taxonomy): domain Eukaryota; kingdom Metazoa; phylum Chordata; class Actinopteri; order Cypriniformes; family Leuciscidae; genus Scardinius; species Scardinius erythrophthalmus. The sequence goes on from NC_138228.1 coordinate 40,230,902, forward strand.
TTCAGCATCAATGCTCAGAGGAATGCATTAGCCATCGCTGCTAACTGCTGCCAGAGCATCACGCCGGACGAGTTTCACTTTGTCGCTGACTCTCTGCCCCTGCTCACTCAGAGACTCACACACCAGGTGATGAGCTGAAAGACACAGCAGACACCTCATTCATATTTAGAACAGCAGATGAACAGACATCATGTCTGGATCTGTAGCACAAACATAAACACTCGCAAGGACGTAAGCGTTATGTTTGCCATGGTGTTACTGGTGTGATTAACACCTGGTTGACACTCTGTTGGCAGATTTTGGGTGTAACAATAATTCAGCACTGGCTACCTCAGATGAATCAGCATTTTTATTATGACTTTTGTTTTACAGGATAAAAAATCTGTCGAAAGCACTTGTCTCTGCTTTGCCAGGCTGGTGGACAACTTTCAGCATGAGGAGGTAAGATCATTACTCGCACACAAGCACAGCAAATATTATAAACCTAAAATAAACCTGTCTGAACAATTTTAATAATATATATATTTTTTTATGTCGTAAGAATGAAATTGATTGTTGAAATATTTCATATAAATGAGCAGCTTGTGGGTTTTTTATTTAATTAGAAAAACATATTCCCTTGTATAGAATACTTTAAATCCTTTATTCAAGTACTACAAAATGTATCTTCGATTTCACATCCATCTGTGAATTTTGTCCCGCTGTTTTCAATTGTTTGGAACATTTTTTTTTTCCAAGTACTAGACTGTTCATCGGATCTTCACAAAATTTTGCAGACAGCAGCTCTAGACCATGCTGGCAAAAAGTGATCAAAATATTTTTGATACATTGAATTGTTATGATTTAGAAATATTTGTGAATCGCTTCAAACTAAACAAAGTCAAAAGGACTTATTTGTGAATTGACCGTCACTTAAATTGATAAATATATTTGTGCATTCATGATGACCTCATTAACCACTCCCCTGTGTCACTGTCCCAGAATCTGTTACAGCAGGTGGCGTCACGGGACCTGCTGACCAACATCCAGCAGCTGCTGGTTCTCACTCCGCCCGTGCTCAGCTCTGGCATGTTCATCATGGTAGTGCGCATGTTCTCTCTCATGTGCTCCAATTGCCCATGCCTGGCTGTGCAGCTCATGAAACAGAGTAAGTCACTCACACACACATGTCCTGCCCTGCTGCCTGTTACCAAAAAGACAAGAACACCAACACAGAAAAGAATGTGGTACTTCAGAGCAGTTTTTTTTCTCCACCAAGTTCAACACTGGATGGGAAGGCATGTGGCCTGTTTTATGAACACATGTAAATGTACATTGAATGACTGTGTGTTTTGCTTGTTCATAGATATAGCAGAGACCCTGCGTTTCCTGCTCTGTGGAGCATCCAATGGGAGCTGTCAAGAACAGATTGACCTTGTTCCCAGAAGCCCCCAGGAGCTTTATGAACTCACCTCACTTATTTGGTATGTCCTGTTTTCATAAACCTCTCCTCGATCTGTGTGGCTCTGCCAGTGGCATCTGATTGACATGCTCGGAGTAAAAAAGACTCCGTTTGGAGGAGTTATGAAGCTTAAAGGATTAGTTCACCCCAAAATGAAAATTGTCATCTTTGCTAGCAATTCAGCAGAGTATTGAGTGCGTTTGATCACCCTGTTTTATCTCTCTGCTGTAGTGAGCTGATGCCATGTCTGCCCAGAGAGGGCATCTTTGCGGTTGATGCCATGCTGAAGAAAGGGAGTGCCCAGACTACAGAGGGCGCCATCTGGCAGTGGAGAGATGACAGAGGCCTGTGGCACCCGTACAACCGCATTGACAGCCGTATCATTGAGGTATGTTCAGCTAACAACATTCAGTGCAGATGTAGTTTCGTGGGTAGACTTGGGTTTCAGAAGACCAGTTAATGATTCTGAATCACCATGTGATTGATCTTTTTCAGACTGCACACCAGAATGGAGAAGATGAAATAAGTCTGTCGACACTCGGCCGTGTCTACACCATTGACTTCAACTCTATGCAGCAGATAAATGAAGACACTGGCACTGCCCGTGCCATTCAGAGGAAACCCAACCCTCTGGCCAACCCCAACACAGGTACAACAGATTGTTTAACCGCATTTGCGGCAAAATTGAAATAGAGGTTGTTGACAGTTTTTTCCGATACCAATAACTAAAACAGGAAAATATGTCTGAAAACGGATTAATAGCTGATAGTTTTAATAAAATCAATATGAACCAAAACGTTCCACTTAATGTAAAATAGTGATGAACATTAACAAGAATTAACCATGAGAATCTTTTGTCATTACATTAAATACATGTCTAATACTACTGACACTGATGCTTTTAGAATTTTTTTATCATGTGGCATGAATGAATAATGTACAAGAAATGGAGAGAGAAAAAATTGACAAAATAAAATCAACTTTTTAAATGTAATTTTTAATTTGCATTGTAGATCTCTCACATGAATGCAAAAGCAAAAACCCAGTTAGCATTTTTCCACATTGACATGGTTGATATTAGTTGATTAAGTTACAGCAAGATCTACTTCACAACACATTTTCTTTGGAGCGCTCATGTTTATTGTAACCGATAGATCACCCTCAACCCCCAAAATATACTTAAACTGCACAAAGCATAAGTGATGTTTTATACAAAAAAGGCAAATTAAGATGAAAGATATGTCCATTTTTTGAAATATGAAACGTGTTAAAACAGCTAATTTTATCCTCTAACCTCTTAAATTATTAAATGACTATGTAATAACGCATACTTGATGCATACAGTGACTTTTCTCTGCCGTGTTTTAAATTCACTTCTCCTGTGCAAAGCATAGTCACATCACAACAAACTCCATGCAAAGTCCGGACTGGTTTTTGGTCGGTCGACCGTTGATGTAAAATAATTATGACCAGTGGTAAACTGAAAGCACACTTAAAATGGAGTTGTAGATAAGCATGGAATCAAACTTTGCTTCCATAAATGTGACTCATTACTAAATTATGTGAGATATATTTAGTGTGAAATGTTGTAAAACAGTGTCTGTCTTCACAGGAGGGCACTTGGAGGTGCGGCGAGAGGACGCACGCGCTCAACTGATGAAAGAGGACCCCGAGCTGGCCAAGTGCTTCATAAAGACTCTGTTTGGGGTCCTTTATGAGGTGTACAGCTCCTCAGCCGGGCCTGCCGTCAGACACAAGTGCCTTAGAGCCATCCTCCGGATCATCTACTTCGCAGATGCAGACCTGCTTAAAGATGTACTGCGCAACCATGCGGTGTCTAGGTCAGTTAGTGACTGAAGTGCCACGTCTGAGAATTGGACCAAAATCTTATCATGATCCAAGTGATTTTACATCACACAATATGAATCAAGATATGGTTCATAAAAAAAAGTATCAAAATTAAACAGAACTGAGAATATCGGAATCCATGTGCTTTTTCCCTGCTACACGCAGCGGGGTCATATCCGACCTGTGCCACATGGGAGGAAAACAAAAATTTGAGTTATTTTAACCATGTAATCTAAATATGGCCTAAAAGGCCTTTTACTTGCTAAAAAAAGTATAAACTATCAGATGACTGTAGGCATGTAGTAGATTGTTCAACAGGAGTTTTGATCATGCTGATCATTTAGAGGCCTTTTGCGTATCAAATAGGATAAAGTACACTTTATAGGGTTAAAAACTAATTTTTGCTTGTATTAAGTTTTTTGGGAAGCATTTTTCCATTTCTTATAACTCTCATGTGTAAGTAACGTAAAGCAGTCCTGCTCACTGATAGTTGCACACATGTACCATCTACTGTGGTATGAAAACTACATTTACATTTATGCATTTGGCAGGCGCTTTTATCCAAAGCGACTTACATTGCATTTCATCAATTCTCAGTTAATTTCTCATCAGTTCTTGCTTTCCTTGGGAATCAAACCCATGACCTTGGCGTTGCAAGCGCCAACGCTCTACTGTTTGAGCTACAAACAGTAGCTCTAACACATCTCAGTACAAAACACATCTCTACCACCGTGTTATCGTCACACCACCCAGCCATAGTGTGTGCATCTTTTTCCTTTTCTCAATTTAAAGTTCTTCCACTTGGGTGAAGATTATGAAGCTTGTAAGAGTGCTTGTTTGGTTTGAAGGTTGACTAATTCTGAACTAATATGTGCAAATGTGTGTCTTGTGTCTGTAGTCATATAGCTTCCATGCTTTCGAGTCAGGACCTGAAGATTGTAGTGGGCTCTCTGCAAATGGCTGAAATCCTCATGCAGAAGCTACCAGATGTGTTCAGTGTTTATTTCAGGCGCGAAGGTACTGATTTTTTTTTTGTTTTTAAAATACATTTTACACCAAAGCTCTATAGAAGTTACTCCACAGAATGAAGTAGCTAGCTATGACAGGATTACAAAAAGTTGTTTCCAACGTTTATCACTGGGAAAAAATTGTATTACAGTAATACGTTACTGTCAACACTGGTGTTTTTTTTGCTCTTGTTCTGTTCAGGTGTGATGCACCAGGTAAAGAACCTAGCTGAATCCGAGGTGTTCCTCACCAGCCCTCCAAAAGCGTGCACCAGCGGCACAGCTAGTCTTTGCACCACCACCATCACCACGGCAACCACTACAGCTGCCTCTAACGTCACACCCGACTTGGGCTCCCCCAGTTTCCAGCACAGCATGGACGACTCGCTGGACCTCAGTCCGCAAGGGTATAGAGCCACTTTGACACGCACCCTTACTGATCTAGAGTTTGCAGGCCTGGTGATACATGTCTTGCCATTAAAGTTTAAAAACAAATCCCTCTTTTCTCTAGTAGGTTGAGTGATGTTCTGAAAAGAAAACGCCTTCCTAAAAGAGGACCGAGGCGTCCAAAGTACTCCCCACCCAGAGACGATGACAAAGTGGATAATCAGGGTAAGTAGCACTCCTTGTGTTAAAACATTGGCCCCAAAATCTACTTGGACACTTGGGCCTGGTTTCAAAGACAGGATTAGACCTTAATTCAATTAGGACATTTAAATAGCTTTTTTTTTCTTGCCTTAGAAAAAAACATTACTGGTGTGCATCTTATATATTTTAAGATATGTCAGTGCAAGTTGCTTTCAATTAAACAGCACAAACATGCATTTTAGTCTGGGACTAGACTTAAGCCTTGTGTGTGAAACCGGGGGCATACGTTTTATTTAAAGATACACTATATCTGTGATGTATGTTGCATCTGGCTCCCAGGAGCCGGTATAACATGCTCTCACATTTTTTATTTTTCACCATTCTTGGAGAAGTAAAATTGGCTTGTGTAAAGATTTTGGTAGAAGTAAAATGTGGCTTCAACAACCAAGTGCATGAACTCTTATCCATTTTCGTTTGGAATGCATCTCAAACTACCTCCTGAAGTGGTTTGAGTGATTGGACTTAAAACTGTCTTGAAAGCATGGTATTTTCACTATCAGATAGCTATCTAATCAGAAAAAACACATGAAGTGACCAAGTGTAAATAGGCCCTTTGTAACTTTTTATTTTTGTTTGATGTTCAGAATTAACAAAATTTATATAATGAGCGAGTACATCATGAATGCCTTTTTTCAAACCGTGTTTTTGTCTTATCCTGAATCACTAAGGTAAGCCTGTAATAAGCATTTATACTCTGACTACTTTACACCGGTCAGGTCGGCCTGAATGATTATCAATTATTGTCTAATGTCAATGTTACCAACTTTTGTAACATCATTTAAAAACAATTAATTTCAGCAAGTCAAAACGCGATATACAAGCTACTTACATGTTAAGACATTTTTCGGATATCCATCTTTCCTTATTTGGAGAGTTTTGATGTTGATAGTGACATTAACTCTGATAGGGCGATTATCTGTAACCGTTGGTACAGCGGTTGGTGCATCTCAAGCCATAAGATTTATCCATGCAGAATAGTAGAGCTGAAGACAACTCGCATAATTACCAAAACAATGTTTCGCTGCAAGTAACTTAAAGTTTTATGCTCAACTGCTAGACGGTCAAAAGTTTCGTAGTGTAGCTTTAATGCAGTGACATTCATATAGTTTAAAGTGCCTTGTGGGTTTTGCACATTTTTTGGCATCATGTTTTGTTTTGAGTGTTGTGAATGATGTTCAATACACAATACGCATCCATCATTACACATGAACTTTAATCTGGTCATTATAATATCTCCTCCACAGCTAAGAGTCCGACAACCACACAATCCCCCAAGTCCTCTTTCCTGGCCAGTTTGAATCCCAAGACCTGGGGCAAGCTGGGGACTCAGACAAACAGCGCCAACTCCGAGCCCTCGCGCACTGCAGGGGTCAGTGGTCTGGCACGAGTGCCGCCTAAGGACTCTGTTTCAAACAACAGGTAGAGCTACAGGTTTTATTCGTGTTCTGATTATAATTGTTTTTAATTGTATTGTTCAGGATTGCTTGTGGATTGGGGTGGGTGGGGGGTGTCGTGAATGAGCTGATTGATAACAGATATTTGCAGCTCATTGTTTCTAATAAATAAACTATTATAATTCATGGTTTGGTTTATATCACGGTTTTAGGGTTGAGGTTTCGGTACGATTCGGTATGTGCTATGTTCAGGGAAAAAAGGACTACTGTCAAATAAAAATAAAGAAAATAAGAACAAATAACCTAACTAAAAGAAACAGCACAAATAAAAACAATAGAGCAAAGATACAAATAAAATAAACTGCTTTTCAGGTTTTTCAGGTAGGTCTAACATTAGTTTTCAGTTTACAGAAATTGTAAAATAACATTACATATTTGACTGTATAAATTAAAGATTAATCCTTATTAAAGTTACAAAAGCTATTCAATCTAGAGCAGTGAGTGTTTTCCTTGTTTTTTGTTGTTTGATTAACATTAAAAACACAGACAGTAGGAATATTAGCCTACTGTCACTTTAAGATATAAAGCACAGCTCTAGTACATACTGATACACATGCCTAGACTTAATCAACCATGTCTGCTAGGATAATTCAAGCGCAAGACTTGAAAGAGTCAATATTTGCATGCTGTCTGAGACACGGGTTTGTGCGCTTCAGATTGATTTTATTTTATTTCTATTTATTTATTTGTCCTTGATTTAACCAGATAAAACTTTGAGATTTAAAAATCTCTTTTACAGATGAGTGCACACACACAATCTTCTCACAGCACTCGTGAGTTCTCATTCGAGTCTTCTGGCTCTTAAATGTTTAAATTGGTTAGGCTTAAATTTGAGTTTAGTTTGAACAAAGATTAACTGCGTTGCAAGTGTGTGCCGAACCGTGGGTGGAGAACGGTATGGTTTGATTTTTTTTTTTTAAAACGAGAACCGTTACACCCCTGTGATACACATTAATATATAAGCTACCATTAATGTATAAGCTATCAGACGTTATAAATGTCTTTGTCGCTTTTGATCAATTTAGGGTGTTTATAGTTTTTATTTCTTTAAAGTGCCCCTATTATGCTTTGAATATTACCTTTAATGGAGTGTAAGATAGCAGTTTGTGAATGTAAAAGGTCTGCAGAGTTTTAAAGATCAACATGCATGACAAATAAACTTGTCTCCTAAAAAACGGTTATGAACTGCCGAAAAAAGTCGTCAGTAATGCCAGTTTCACTTCCGTAACATATCTAGTAGGTTTGTTTGTAACACATTTGCATAATGCCAGTCTATGGTCTTCATTGGCTGCCCACCAACTGGTGTTCATTTTGTTAGCTATTTTTAATTTAGTCTTAAGCTGGGTGCACACTGTTTGATTTTGGCCACGATTTGGCTGTCTGAGACAAATTTTGCAAATCCTAATAAATGATCCTGGGGGGGGTGGGGGGTGGTTGGAGGGGGGGGGGGGGGGTGGGGGGTGGTTGGAGGGGGGGTGGGGGGTGGTTGGAGGGAGGGAGGGAGGGAGGGGGGGGGTTGTCATGAATGAGCTGATTAATAACAGATATTTCTGGATATTTCTGATCCTAGGCTAAAATCTGAAGTCTTTGATCGTTAGTTTGACATGATCACCGACAGCCGATTAATGACCGTTGCAGTGTCAGAAGATTTGACTCATAGTCCTGCAGTGTGACTTCTCCTACAACAACTGTCAAATTGTCTTCGTTTTTCAAGACAAGCCATGAACAAAATTAACGTTAAATTTCTTTGTAGTCACCATTTCAATCCCGGGTGTAATGCAGCTCACATCACCGAACTTGTCATTGATTGTAAAACTCCGGATGAGTTTTCTTGCCTGCGTCAGTTTGTAAAGCGTCTTGACTGTCGTACAGTCTGACATTAATGACAACTGAGATCTTACAGTGTGACATGGCTTACACAGGGTAGCCGCGGGGTCTTAAAAGTCTTAAAAAGGTCTTAAATGTCATGTTCCTAAATTAAGGCCTTAAAAAGTCTTAAATTCCGTTGTCCAAGTCTTAATTTTTTAAACGAAGGTCTTAAATTTCATTATACTAGCCTATTTATTCAAAGTCAACCAGACTGCAACGCAAGGTGAAATGGGGGGAAAAACAACAACGACGTGAAAATTCAACAGGCAGGGCTCGAATTTCGGCTCGGTATTGCGCATAATTTTAATCATTCCCGCAGGTCTGCCATTTATAATTCGGGAAATTCCCGCAAACATTGATTCACTTTAGCATGTAGGTTGTATTAGTAAATTAATCCACACAGATTATAAAATCAAATCAGTCATTTTAAAACTGTCTGCGAGACGCAATTTCACAAACAGCGTGAGTGATTCAGCGGCGCTGCGTCTTCTATCTCTCGTGTCTCAAAATGGGTTGCACAAGGCAATCGTTAAGCGCGCTGCAGGCGGCGATAATACACTCTCGCGTTTCGAGAGTCGGGATAGACGGAATTGTCACTTGCATAATCGGGCCAGCCTTGCATCATGAGTAAGTAAAGTTTACCATTTGCACGTCTTTTTAAGTCTTACCAGTTTAAACATTCACGCGATTTTAAACTCTTCGGTACTTGCGCGCTGTCTGAGAGATGTTTTTTTTCTCTGCACACACACATAGAGTAAAGCCGCCTCACAAACAGCTCGCGGGTAACAAAAGTTGTTTTCCGTGGATTATATCCTTTAACAGTCAAAAACATGCGAAAATCCTGTCAATTTCGGTCTTGGTGATATCCTCTAAACACAGTCGGTTATGTCTTAAATAAGCATAAATCGCACGTGACCGTATAATGAAAACAGGATCCGTGCACTAGCTCTTAAAGGGACAGCAGCCGTATCGTGTCTGTCATAAATTTGGTTGTCAAAACAACAAAACATAGCTTTCATTTTAAGGAATCAGGATTAATAGCCTATGTATTTAATTTAGTCAGGACTAAAATACTACCCAGTGTTATTTTACATTTGATTACTTTATTCAGTCTCTGTGGTATTTCTGAATAATAGTGTTAGACCTAAGCAAAAACTTTTCTCTTTATTTCTCTTTATTGGTATCTTTATTCTATTGTATTTATTTGTACTACTTTTTTCAATTTAATTCAAAGATTGAAATCAAGCTTCCTTGAGTTGTGTAAATTCTTGAGAACAAAATGACCCCATTGTAAAAATGCAATGAGTGAGCATACATTTAGGTGAGATAAATGTAATTAAAAAAAAAGGAAGTCTAAACTCCCCCCTCAAATCCCCCCCCCCCCCCCCATAAGAATCACCTAAGGGGGGATTTCCCCCCCATTTTCCAAAATGAAATTCAGGCCCTGAACAGGGTTTAGCATAATGCCAGAGAACGTCTAATTTCTTGGAGTATTTCTTTATTTACCAAAAACATCACTTTGCAGTGTATTGTTCAATGAATTTTTTTTTATAATAAATGTATTTTTAATTAAAATGGGTGCGATGTAGGTCTTAATTTTCATTAAAGTGGTCTTAAAAAGGTCTTAAAGTCTTAAATTTGGGGTGATCAAACCTGGGGAAACCCTGTTACAGCGAGGATCATGTTCGTACAGTCTGACAAGGAACCATCTATAATAAATTGTACTATAATAAATCGCACAGTGTGCACCCGGCTTTAGCCCTGTGTCAAATTTACTTTTTAGTTTTTATTTATTCAAGATTTAGTCAACTAAGTGTGGGAATTTAAGTGTAGATTTAGTCTCTGAAAAGTCACATTTTCATCATGCTGCATAATGGTTAAACTGATAATGACAACTATTTTGCTTAAAATTATAATCGCAACGATTATTTTAGAATAATTTTTTTATATTTCATCAGAATTATTGCACTTCCATCGATAAGAGAACTCATACGCATGGTTTATTTGACGTCATCTAGTTTCCTGATTTATTATAAGCTATTTATCATATTAACACACTCTCTCTACATTATGGTAAAACAAGAAACTTATTTCAAAAATTTTAATTCACAGAATTCAAGAACACAGACTAGCTGAATGTCATTTTCATTTAAAGGGTTAGTTCAGCCAAACATGAAAATTCTGCCATCAGTCACTCAGCTTCATGTCATTCCAAACCTGTAAGACATTCGTTCATCTTCAGAACACAAATGAAGATCTTTTTGATGAAATTTGACAGCTTTCTGTCCCTCCATGACTGCCTACGCAACTACCACTTTCAAGCCACAGAAAGGTAGTAAAGACATTATTAAAGTAAGCCATGTGACTCCAGTGGTTTAACATTTTATAAAGCGGCGTGAGAGCTTTGTTTGCGCAAAAAACATAACACAGCACTTTATTAACAAAATATTCATCTCCAACGTGCGTTCAAGCAACACAACGTCTGATCATAAAAATTATCTGCAAGGTCACAAAGCTCAAAGTCTACAGGTATTTTATTTAACAGAATCCTCTTTTCAAGAACTACAACGAACGGCTCGTTCGTTGTAGTTCTAAACAAAAACCATGGTTTTGTGATCAATTACTGTATTTGCATTACCTTCGTTTTCCGACAAATATCACGATTAAATGGTGGGTAACATCTATAATGTATAAGAAAATTACAAGAAGCATATCACTCAAATGTCCTGTGAAATCCATGCTAGCTAAGTCTGTGCATGAAATCTCTTGTTCGTTAACATAGTCAGGGTCTGAATCTGGCTCGAATTGGTTTGAAATTGATGCCATCCTCAATATTTGCACTAGAGAAGAACTCAGTTATGAGTTATCGAAATTGGCATGTTTGAGCCAGACTGTGGAGAGAGGTGCTGTAGTAATGTAAAATCTGTGGAGAAAAAAAAGCTTTTTTTTTTGACAATCAAGCATGAAAACATTCCTAGTACACCCCAAAAACAAAATCAAGACTTTGTAAAAGGGCATAATAGGACCCCTTTAAAAGATAACCACCCAGATGGACGTTGACATAACTGTGTGTATTTGACCGTTCAGGCACAATAAGCCTAGAAAAAGAACACAATTCGGTACTCCGCAGGCGGCAAGCGCATGCACAGAAATGCACAGCCAGCCAGAATTGAGTTCTTTTTTTGTTGTATACTGCACTTTTAATAACTCTATTTAGTGATAACAAGCATATCATACTTTTTATTTTGTCATTCATCCATGTTTCTTAATTGCTTCTCCCGGTCCTTGGAACTTATATAAGATGGCAGGTGAGAAGTTCGCTTTCGCTGTTTAATTCATTTACATCATGTGCGTAACATTTCTATCCTCGTGAAAATAATGCATTGCAACTTTAGGGATAACTAAATTAGATTACTCTGTTTTTGTGAGACCTGTTAATTTTTGTGATTATTTTGTGGCAAAAATGACAAATTATGCAGGATCGCAAAAATTTGCACTTCAAAAATAATCTTACTAACCCCAAACAGTGTAATGTGGGATATACCCTTGAAGTATTTTTTTTTTTAAACAATCATTGCTCAAGTTTGCAGACAATTGTTCATGTCAGAAGAAATTATAAACAAAAATTGGCAGATGCATGTGATCTAAACAGTGCTTGGTTATCTAACAGCTGTATAAAACATTAAATAAAATATTCAGTGAAAAACCGCAATCAACTATTGAATTACTGTAATGCATAAAAAAAGTACAGATAACCGTAAACGTGTAATAAATGCATAGATAAATGCACAAGTCGTGTAGTTAGTCTGTCACTGCCGTTCTTTGGTCTCTTGGTTAAACAGTTTAGTTTTGACGAGTTCTTTTGGCATCTGTAGTTAAATGTTTTTGTTCACTTTTCAGGGATAAGATAAAGGCTTGGATAAAGGAACAAGCCAGTAAGTTTGTGGAGCGTTACTTTAATTCTGAAAGCGTGGATGGAAGCAACCCTGCCCTGAATGTCCTGCAAAGACTCTGCAATGCCACAGAACAGTTGAACTTGCAGGTAACCCTTAGACACATAGTTAACATTTGTAGCCATTATAAAGCAGTTAATATGCCAGTTCTGTCATGCTGCTGAATGTATTTTATTACCGCTGAAACAATTTGCAAGTGATAACTATTTATTATGCTGTTTATCACTTTTTAATGTGTACAGTTTAGAAAGAAATGCACGTTTGTTTGGTTTTGTCATCCAATGGAAATGATTCATTCTCCAAAACTGTTTTCATGTGTGTTTCAGGTTGACAGTGGTGTAGAGTGTCTAGAGGAGATAAGCAATATTGTATCTGAATCGGACGTGTCCTCCTTCGAGATCCAGCACAGTGGGCTTGTGAAGCAACTGTTGTTGTATCTGACATCAAATAGCGAACGGGACACTGTCAGTAGAGATGAGAGAATCAAGAGGTTCCTGCATGTGTTCTTCGGCTGCCCGGTTAGTCAGACTGCCAACTGCTGTGTGTTTTTTGTTTGTTTTTTTGTCTTTATTGGATAGGACAGTCCTACGCAAGAGTTCTATGCTCTAGTCTAGTGTCTCAGGAGTTGCAGAGGGCTGATTTGGGTCTTTGGAGAGGAAGTCTGTCTCTCCAACCCTAAAGGCTCTGACAACTGCTGTGATGGTTACACTTGAAAAGACAAATACAGCTTCCTGTCTTTCACATTGCTGATTTCCCTTCCTTTCCTCCAAAAACCATCAATGCTATTACTACTAGCTGGCACAGCTTACCATAAAAAAGCATTGCTGACACAATTTATTTACACACATGGTGCTTACAGAAATATTGAATGCATTTACACATTGGCTGTTTCAGTATGAATGAAAATTATATAAGGAGAGACAGCAAGGCAACTAGGTTTTTTAACAGTGCTAAGGTGTTACTTTTCTTTGAGCGCTGAATGTATTTGACACATTAATTGGGCTAAAGTTTTATTTTTATAGTTGTCACTGGTGTAATCAGTGTGACTTATTGTTTATGTGATTCAGATACCAGGGCAGGAACCTCTGGGGCGTTTGGACCCAACAGAGAATGGCCCACTGCTATCTCTGGTGCACAAGATGAACAACTGCCTTAGTCAGATGGAACAGTTTCCTGTTAAAGTGCATGATTTTCCCAGTGGGAATGGTAATGGAAGCAGGTAATGCCCCTGACTTATCTTCTCTGATGTTCTTGTTGCTGTAAATAAATCCAGATACAATTAATTATTTGTAACAAAAAAATGAGTTTGGCTTTTGTGCAAAAAACAGTTGCTTTAAAACTGTTGATTTAAAAAGATTAAAATGGTACACTTTTTTAAAATAAATAAATAAATATATATAACCTTATAACAAACCTTATTTACTTGCTTTATGCTTTATGCAAATGTATGTTTATTATTGAAACCATAGTCAACGTAGAGCATGAAGACGAGACATGTTTCAAAGGTCATAGATGTTTTTCAAAGAACTTGTTCATGTCTATTAGACACATGTAGAAAGAACAAAGAAATACCAGGTTCCCATTACTTCTCTTTCTTTGCACTGAGCAATTTACTCAGCTCTTCTGAAAATGCAAAATGTACATTTATTAATTATTATTACATTAGTTTGTGTCTCTCTGTGCCCATTTTGATGAAGCTAAATCCTCAATAAAACTGTTTTCATTGGTATATTTTACTGTTTCTGTTGTCAAACAACGGAATGAATATGAAATGGTGACTGAAATGCGACCCATTAAGACATAACCAGCTCTCACTTCCAAGATGTTAATCTGCACAAAAACACTGATAATCGAGCCGTCGTCTGATGAAATCAAATACACATAAGATAAAGACAATATCTGTGCCGTGATTTCGGCTACACTTGCATGTAAAATTAGAGAAGCAACATAATATCTGTTTAACTGAATTAAAGCGCTGCTCCTCTCTGCAGCGCGAGACGCCGAGAGAGAGAGAGAAACCGGTAGATTCTCAGAAACTAAATAAGGTTTGGGCGCTTTTTTGAAGGGAAAAATCGCTAAAGGGGTCTGCAGTGTCGCTAAGTTGGCAACACTGTGTATCTCTATTTCTCCAACTAGGGGTTGGGCCACGGGTCAAACAGAAAATACGCGCTGTGTTAATCACGCATTAAAAAAATTAGTGCCGTTAATATGATTTTGAGCTAACTTTGACAGCACTTGTATATTTAAGTGCAGTAATTTCACTTAATTGACATTTAATAGGTAATTTTCATTGCCATTTACGTGAAATTGCTGAACTTAAATATACAAGCTTGATAAAAATTATTCTAGAAGAAAATTTCAGATGGCACTTAGAGGCTTTTGCATCTGAACTCTTCATATATATATCTTTTTATCTCATGCTAATTGTTATTCTTTTGTGTTTGCAGGGGTTCACAAGCCCTTAAGTTCTTTAACACCCATCAGCTGAAGTGCCAGCTGCAGAGACACCCAGACTGCACCAATGTCAAGCAGTGGAAGGGTGGGCCGGTCAAAATTGACCCCTTGGCTCTGGTACAGGCCATCGAGAGATACCTCGTGGTTAGAGGTATAAACACAAGAATGTGAACATGATGTTCTCAGTTCTCTGGTTTCTGAGTTCTCAGATAAAATGTTTGGTTTTTGCTGTCTCCGCAGGGTATGGAAGGATCAGGGAGGAGGATGAAGACAGTGATGATGATGGTTCCGATGATGAGATTGATGAATCTTTGGTGCGGAAGTTTTTTCTTCTTCCATGAATTTCTTCCTTGTAGTCTGTGTGCTGAGTATAGTATGCAGTTATTTTGTATATAATAATCATATGGCCTACTAAATTTGTTGTAAATTGCACATTTTTGCAGAGCATGGAAAATATTTTTCCACACAATTTTCATTTACTATTTTTAAATTGGAGAAAAAAGTAACATTGTGCAGGCTATTCTGTATAGTTTTCTTATAGTATTCCATTTTGAACTTGGCCATAGTGTACACTACTGAAAGTGTCCTAGAAGACTAGTGAAGTGTTCTCTTTCTCCAAATTAATATTGTGAACTGTTTTCCAAAGGCTGCCCAGTTCTTGAATTCTGGGAGTGTACGTCACAGGCTACAGTTCTACATAGGAGAGCACCTGCTGCCATACAACATGACTGTTTATCAGGCCGTCAGGCAGTTCAGCTTACAGGCCGAGGAGGAGAGAGAGAGCACAGATGATGAAGCAAACCCTCTGGGACGTGCTGGCATCTGGACCAAAACACACACTATATGGTACACAATTTGAATGCCATTCTCTCGCAAATTACACATTGAGTAATTTATTGGGCCAATTCCATAAAAACGGTATGTCTGTTACCCTGTTTTTGCCCTTTCTTGTATTCAAAGTGTATGTAAATATGTATATCTGTGTGTGTGTATGTGGATATTACAGGTATAAGCCAGTAAGAGAGGATGAGGAGGGCTGTAAAGACGCTGTTGGAGGGAAGAGGGGTCGTGCACAAACGGCTCCCACTAAAACCTCCCCTCGAAATGCCAAAAAACAAGACGAACTGTGGCATGGTAGGAAGAATGTGTGAAGTTTACCAATAACCTACAAACGACAAAATGTGCTGGAATTTAATATGGAACTGCACAGGAATTTGTCTTTATTCAGACTATGGAGTTTTTGTGTGTTTTCAGAGGGTGTGTGTCCTAGTGTGACAAACGCATTAGAGTCATACCTCATTTGTGGTCCTCCAGAGGGCATCACTTTTGATGACCCTTCCATGGAGGTGATTCTGCTGCTGAGGGTCTTGCACTCCATCAGTAGATACTGGTTCTTCCTGTACAACGTGAGTACCTCGGTGTTTGAGAACACTTCATAACAACTAAAGCACAGAGTTACAGTAACAATACACACTCTAGCAGTGTGATTCTCATATATTACAAAAAAATTGTTTTGCATAAAAAAATAAAGCTTGTTTTTGCCCATTATGATCTCTTTTTTTGCATTATAACATTTCATAAATTATTTATTTAGATATATTTTTATTTTAGATATAATTAAATATTGCATTTATTTTTATTTATTGCAGTTGTTATTTTTAATTATTTATTGTAATTGAGTACTTTTGATAAAATCATTATTACAGTAGTTTAATTGCTGTAATTACATTGATTACATCAGGTGCATTACAATATCTTAAAAAATATATTTAAAAAAAAATCAGTTTACTGTTTTACCTTCTTATACTTTTATCTCTCTTTGTCCCAGAATGCTGCATGTAAGGAGATCATTTCCACTGGTGAATTTATTAACAGTAAACTGACCGCAAAGGCCAACAGACAGTTGCAGGATCCACTAGTCATCATGACAGGAAACATCCCGACCTGGCTCACTGAGCTCGGCAAGACATGGTACTGCAAATTCTTTATTTTTTAATTTTTTTCAGAGTCTCTTGTTCTGTACCGTTAACACTTCTAATCTTCTCTCCTCTAGTCCGTTCTTCTTCCCATTTGACACACGGCAGATGCTCTTCTACGTGACTGCGTTTGACCGTGATCGTGCCATGCAACGTCTGCTTGACACCAACCCCGAGATTAACCAGTCTGACTCACAAGACAGCCGTGTCGCTCCACGCCTTGACAGGAAGAAGGTTGCCTTAAAATTCCTGTTTAAGCATTTCATGCTGTAATTGTTCCAAATGTTCCATAGCTGTAGTGTTTTCACAAACTAGTATCTAACTTTCTCTTTCTCTTTTGTTTTGTTTGTGTAGAGAACGATAAACCGTGATGAGCTCCTGAAGCAAGCGGAGTCAGTAATGCAAGATCTCGGGAGTTCCAGAGCCATGCTGGAAATTCAGTATGAGAATGAGGTATGCATGACTGACGATTAGGCTAGAAACATCATTTCTAAAAATACAGACACTAATTCTTGGCCAGTCCATTTCATACATATTGTTTGTACACATACATTCTGTGTGTTCTTACATTACTCTATACATAGTTCCCACATGACGTCACAACATACGGGCATTTGCCGACCCGGCGCCATTTCTGAGGGCAGAACACAACATTCTTACAATGCAGAACATGAGAAGAAGAAGCTGAAACGGAAATTTTGTGATTAAAAAGTAAAAATGGTCATCTCCTGCTGGGTTAATGGATGTTCCAATCGTGCCGGAGGTTCAGTTAAATTTAGTTTTTTAGCATTTGCCGACCCGGCGCCATTTCTGTGGGCAGAACAATAGTAGAAGAAGCTGAAGCGAGTTAATTTCGTGATTAAAAAGTGAAAATGGTGATCTCCTGCTGGGTCAATGGATGTTTAAATCGTGTCGGAGGTTCAGTTAAATTTGGATTTTACAGTATACCCGTCATTAGACTTCATGAATGTGAGAAGACTAAGCTTTTGTCAGAACAACGACGGAGGTTATGGCTGGCGAGGATAAACAGGAAAGAAACTCCCTCAAAACACGAATTTGTTGTTTTTTATTGCGAGTTTACACAAATATAAGTTAACACTTTGCAGTTTGAATTATGTCCTGTATGAACAAAATGACGAGATATTAAAAACATACAAAAACAACATTGTTTCCACTGTTCGATCGCGCCCGCGACTCTCTCACTCTCACACACACACACACTCACACACACACATTCCAGCACGGCAATCTCAGATTATGTCCCTAAAGAACCCGCATATAAAGTAGTTCCGCATTACATTAATTAATTTGCACGCGAGTTTTATTTATTTTCATACGTGTATATTCATATTCATGCACATATTTCCAGGCTCGGAATTGCTCACATTTATTAAAACTCCTAGCCAATACCAGATAATGGCACACATGATAATACTGTATCTGAGGCAAAGCTGCATAATCAGTGCTCAATGCTTCCTTTGTTAGCGCATACGGATCCACACCATTTATGACTGAAATTTTCGCATTGTACCTCTCTCTGTCTTGTGTTAATAGAGTCTCTTTATAATCTCTGTCGTTTTGTCTCTTCATGATTTTCGTAACATTATAAATGGAAAGAAATATTCGAAATTTGCTTGTAAAACTCATAGACAGTATGGTAAAACATTGTAAACACTGCAGCTTTTGCCCTCAAAGATGGCGTCTCCGGGGAGGTCACGTGACATTAATTGGCCTGTGGGAACTATGTATTACAGTAACAAACATTAGTGCCAAGAGGGCCTTTAAATTCTGCGGATGTGTTGTTATTCTGGTAGCTTGCTATAAACAAGCTGATAGTTTAACTTGTTCAGCAAGGTTCTGTTCATGCTACTACTCTGCCATGACAGTAGTACACGAAAGCGAAAACTGATTATTATGCAAATACCGCTTTGGCACCCAGTCAGAATGCAGTGTACCTGACCTGTCATCAAAATCATTCCAATACATTTAGAATGCAGAATTCTTCTGTGAAATCAAACCAAACCTGTGGAGCTAGCAGCAGTTGTGCTCATGTACTTGTGTATGTTTCTACCCTAAAACATTCATCAGTCTCATGTCCCAAAGGTTTTGTTTGCACTGTCAATTCAAATACAAATATATATATGTATATGTGTATATCTGACTAGTTTTATTGTGATCAGTTTAGTTCTTGTGTAATTAGTTTAGTTTTAGTCTGAACCACACAAAAAACACCCACATCTGATTTTGCATAACCAATCCAAATCACATTTATATATAATTGCCTCTACTGAAAGACCCAGACCCATGAGTGTGCTTGTAAAATAACAGAGCCAACAGTCGATTTATAAAAACAAGTGTGTCCGTTTCTACATGGAGTCCACTTTTCTGTCAGTGTTGTTTGATCTGTTATGTCTGTCTTCTCTCTGTCTCTCAGGTGGGAACAGGTCTCGGTCCTACGCAAGAGTTCTATGCTCTGGTGTCTCAGGAGTTGCAGAGGGCTGATTTGGGTCTTTGGAGAGGAGAGGAAGTCTCTCTCTCCAACCCTAAAGGTAACTGTCATATATTTGTCAAAATAAATTTGAGCCCTGTTTCCAGTGTAATGCAAATATCATTTTACTGCTGTTCACTAAGTTTGTTTTTTCTCTGTTTGTCCTGCCCCTCTCTCTCTCTCTCTCTCTCTCTCTCTCTCTCTCTCTCACTCTCACTCTCACTCTCACTCTCTCTCTCTCTCTCTCTCTCTCTCTCTCTCTCTCTCTCTCTCTCTCTCTCTCTCTCTCTCTCTCTCCCTCTCTCTCCCTCTCTCTCTCTCTCTCTCTCTCTCTCTCTCTCTCTCTCTCTCTCTCTCTCTCTCACATACACACTCACACACACTCTGTCTTGGAGCAGGGAGTCAGGAGGGTACCAAGTATATGTTCAGTTCCAGGGGTTTGTTTGCTGTACCGTTTGGACGAACTACCAAACCAGCTCACATCGCCAAGATCAAAATGAAGTTTCGTTTTCTTGGGAAACTCATGGCTAAAGCGATCATGGACTTCAGATTGGTATGTTTACTCTAATTGTGAACGTTTTCCAGAATCTCTGTGTGAAAGATACGTTACTAGATCTTGATGCTGGGAACAAATTTTCTGGCTTGAATGCACACCAGGGCCAGAACGCCAGTTTTGTTTTAGTATAATTGAGATATTATTTTTATTAGTAGTGTTTTCAATTGATTAAAAAAAAAAATTCTGTAATTAATCACACCCAACATTAAAGTTTTTAATATTTTAAATTGTAATTATTTCACATTTAATCTCCAAATTAATGTAGAAACAACATACAGTAGCCTATATTTTAAATGTTTGTTTAATGGCATCTTTTTTTTTTTAAATAAGGCCAGTATCACCGATACCAATACTACTACTGATGTCTCTATGAAATTGATTTCTTCTAAATTTTAGCCATTAATTACAGGCATTCAACATTACAGTATAATTAAAAGCTATTAATTTGAACATTTAGGCTTTAAAAAAATATATAACTATTAATTTAAGTGAATTTAAAACAATCTTCACATAAACCCATTCAAATAAATGCCGCATTTACCTGTGCTATTCAATATATCGGGACTCAATTTTGTCTATTGGCCTATTCAGACTGGTTCAGACTTCTACTTGCCCTGCCAAAATGCACAAAAAGTTTTCAGTTTTAGTTCATCAAGTTAAACAATGAAAACAAGAACAAAATGCAGGAATAAAATATATTTATAATTTTATATCAGGTTCCGTTTATAACGTAATGAAAATTGTTATTTTTTAAAGTTTTAGTAAATTATGACACGCCTCATTCACACAGAACGCTCTTTTAGGCAGTTTTACAGAATCAAAGTGTGAACGTGGCAACTGTCTGTATGAACTATTTAATTTTGTTGGTTTTACCCCAGACACAACAAATTATACTATATATATTATATTATATTGTATAATTTTGTTAATTGATGTGTTTTTTTTGTTTGTTTTTTTTGTCTCCAGTTGGACTTGCCTCTAGGTTTGCCATTCTATAAGTGGATGCTGAGGCACGAGTCCTCCATCAGCTCTCATGACCTTGTTAACATTGATCCTGGTGTCGCCAAATCCATCCAGCACTTGGAGGACATCATCCGCCAGAAGAAGAGAATAGAGCAGGACCGATCACATGTGAGCTCTGACCCCTAACCTCTACATAAACACAACCATTCAAAGACATGAAACGCACACTTCAGTGATGACGCATACAAATGACATTTCTAAAAACTAACGGACATCTGCAATGTTCTTTGTTTATTGTATCTGTCTGTATTTGTTAGACGCGGGAGACCCTGCAGCAGGCCTTGGAGAGTCTCAACATGAACGGCTGCTCGGTGGAAGATCTGGGGCTGGACTTCACTCTGCCTGGATTCCCTAACATAGAGTTGAAAAAAGGGGGCAAAGACGTGCCAGTCACCATTCACAACCTGGAGGAATACCTCAGAGTAGGGGACCGAATAACATGACACGTCACATCATTGGTGTAGTCTGAATGAACCACTCTAACTTCATTGCCTCTTGCTCCACCTGTCTGTAGTTGGTGGTCTACTGGACTCTCAATGAGGGCGTCTCCCGGCAGTTTGAGTCGTTTAGGGAAGGATTTGAGTCTGTCTTTCCTCTGCAGCACCTGCAGTACTTTTATCCTGAAGAGGTCAGTGCTTTCACTTCTATTCATTCAATAGTTCACTTTAAGAGACAAGCACTAAAGGTGCTAACCTACCTATTTTAAAAGGGTCATGAATTGAGAAATAAAATTTTCCCTGATCTTTTGACATATAAAGAGGTACTATTTAAAACATTAAAACGTCTAAACATCAAAATGTCCTCTTAAACCAAAAACAAAGGAAACCAAGCTGCCAAAATGACCTAGATATTGACCGAACAGTAATGCAGCAATATTTAAGAAAGCATGATGATTCTAATGTCTAATCTGTGATTGTTTTGCTGTGAAGGATTCTTGTGCAGTCAGACATTATTTGTCACCAAAATCATTTACAATCAAGTAAATCAAGCCAGTGACGAAATGGTTACACAAAACTTCACACTGTTCTTGTTAATAACATAGAAAACATTTGGTATTTATAGGGAAGCACCAATACCACTTTTTCCAGAACAAGTCCGATACCGATACTTTCAACTTTGGTACTTGCCGATACTGATACTTGTATTTTCATTGCATTTCAAATTTTTTTAAATATTGGGTAGAGAAACCAAAAGAAAATGAATCATATTAGTTGGCTTAATTTGTTTAGCAAATCTATATTTCCTTCAGTTATTTTCATGCTTAATTAAGCCTGAGTTTCTGTTAATTTCATTCTATTTTATCATCTTTCATTTACTAGAATAGCGCATATTTAGAGCAGCTCCAGCAGGGCTCAGTGCTGAGGATTGGGTCAGCGGTTCAAATGTTTAGATACCAGTGAAATATCATAATTATCTTTTCCAATTTTGATTATATAAAAACTACTAGCCTAATTAATGTAAATTTCACCAAGATGGGCATTTTTACTTAATTTTGTTATTTTGTCTCTGAAAGAGAAATCAGTTCAGTATTCGTGCTCTGTCTGAGACAGCAGCAAACACTGAGATGCGGGTTTCAGGGCGTGCACTTCGGTTCATGAAAATCCTTGACCTGGGAATGTCCTGTAATAATGTAGGGAACCACTCGCTATACATAAATCACGTTAACAGTTCATGTTTTACTTGCATGTATGATTTAGTTTTAATCTAAATGTCACCTGTGCTGAGTAAACGATCAGCAATCAAGAGCATTCAACATAAGTTATCTCTCTCTCTCTACCGTCAGTTATCGTTATAGTTTCTTTGCCATTGACATTCGACCGAATTACAAACTTTCCACTTATGTCTGTGAAAAAGGGATGTGCGCTCGTGTTACTATGTTGTTTAATATTCCACTAATTAGATCATTTACTTCATAGAAAGCCTTCTTTCCCACCCCATTATACTCTGTCGTCAGTGTTTCTTTGTCTGGACACAAACACTGCACACATGCTGCGTGGTATCAGTTGTTGGTATCATTATACCAACGGTGACTATGAGTACACAATCGCAATATCGGTGCATCCCTTGTTATTTAAATAGATTAAATTAAATTATATACAGAAAGCAATCAAAGAATGCTCCCTTTATAATCGCCGGAGGTGTCGATCACTTCAGCAGCGCAAGCTCTCACCAAAACTCACATTATAATCAACGCTGTCTACTCTGCACAAATCTCTTATTTACATCATGCTTGTGCTGTGTTAGTTATAATGAAAGCATTTGGAAGAGTGCAGAAATCATGTTGCAATGGTGAGGTCATTGCATTCGTGTGCTCGACAGACGTATGAAACGGGAACGGTTCTAGATATAATGTTATCAACAACACTTTTGTAAATTAATCTTGGCAGCTGTAAGGTTTCAAAAGTGTTCCAGTCATAGCAGTGGGCATCGCTTTATTTCTTGTGTGTGCTCTCCCTTTACAGCTGGATCAGTTGTTATGTGGCAGTAAGTCAGAGTCCTGGGATGTGAAGACACTAATGGAGTGCTGCAGACCAGACCACGGCTACACACACGACAGGTATATAATCACACCGGCATGCTCATACTAAAGACTGCAATACTTTCGCCCAGATTTACAGTCTGGAGGAGACGCCGCTAGTTGCATAGTCTGAGCCAGTCAGAGCTGACAAATTCAGCAGGAAATCACACAGTGTGATAGACAAAGACTTTGATTCTCTCTAGCTTCAGAATCCAGTGTTTCATATTTTGAGTCGGTTTTAGAACACGTTTTGTATTTACTTGTCATGCATCTTCTAGCCTGTAGCCATCCTCAGTCATGCACGAGTGTCAGTTTTTCCTCTGTTACCATTTACTAAGTGTGTGATGCATTGTTGTAAAATCTATTCAGATTTTTAACATTACTGGTGTGAATCTTGAGACAAAACAAAGGCACTGACAGTTTAGTCTGAGACCAGGCTTAAACCGGGGGTTAGTGTATTTCAGCCTTAATAACAAAACCAGTAGATGCGTAATCACAACTTGCATTATAATCAGACAAACTGTAATTAACATCCCTGGCTGTATGAACGACAGAACTTTTGTTGTGTTTGTCTGTAGCCGTGCAGTGCGGTTCCTGTTTGAGGTGCTGAGCAGTTTTGATGCGGAGCAGCAGAGACTTTTCCTGCAGTTTGTCACAGGGAGCCCCAGACTTCCTGTCGGAGGTGCGCAACAGTTTCAATCATTGGGGTTTGGTGTGATTTTTGTGGTCTCAACAGCGGAGGATCAGCTTTCAGAGAGATGTTCCCAGGTAACGCGGCCTCTGTCTTTGCTTCCTTTCAGGATTCCGGAGTTTGAACCCTCCCCTCACCATCGTTCGGAAGACGTTCGAGTCGACGGAGAACCCAGACGACTTCCTCCCGTCGGTGATGACGTGTGTGAACTACCTGAAACTGCCGGATTACTCCAGCATCGAGATCATGCGCGAGAAACTGTTGATTGCTGCGCGCGAGGGCCAGCAGTCTTTCCATCTGTCTTGATCTCACCTCCTGCACCCTCACACTCAAAATGGCCTTCAATCAACTCACTGCAGAACCACACAAATCGTGACTTCTTCCTTTAGAGTTGCTCTTCCTATTTCATTTCCCCCTTTTTCATTTCTTTTTTTTTTTAAACACCCACATTGAGGCAAAATATGTACAGCCTACTTGTTTAAAGAAAAGCAGCTTGCAGAAACTAAACAATAGAACACAAGAGACTTCCTTTTGACTCCTAAACAGGAGGAAAGGGTGTTACGCGACTCATCAGATTTCAAAAAAAGAAAAGAAAAACATTTTTTAAAGAAATGTTTAAAAAAATAAAACACTTCAGAGCAGATTATTAAAATATATCAGTAGTTGAGAGATGTTCAATCTGAAAAAAAGAGGAGAAAAACCTGGGTGACATTTTAAATCTTGCATTGCTGTCTGATGTATCAAGAATAAAGGGATGTTTTTTTTTTCTCTACTGGTGAATGACATCTTCACTGTGTGTTCCTGTTGGGGAGGGGGCATTCATCAAGCCGCCGAGGGTTCCTATAGCTCCAAAGATCATTTGTACAGACAAACATTTGCAGATTTTGCTTATTCGACACATTTGATAGAATAGCTGTGTGCTCTCCTGCCCAGTTTCCCCTCTGTTCTGTACTATACCCCCGGAGTCTTGTTGCATTTTGGTTCCATTTCATTTATTTCTCTTTTTCCTCTTGTGTTACTTTCCCCCTCCTTTTTATTTGAAAGGGTTTTTGAACGTGTAAAAGAGTTCCAGTTGGTTGAATGCGGGTAGTGTTGGAAGTGTAGTATCTTTATAATATTATTATTATTATTATAATTATTATTATTATTATTGTTTTTTTTTTGTTTTTGTTTTTTTTTAACCCAAGTTGAAATTGTTTTCTGGCCGACATTTCACATAGTGTCAGCTCCATGTTGAAAAGATGTATCCATTGAGTTGGGTAAATAGACTCCTATATGGTTATAGTAGTGTGCCTCTGCTGGACTTCTGGGAACTTGAGGTCTTTAATGATGGGCCTGCTGAAGTTGCTTGGCTGATGAAGCCGGGCTTTAATCCCATAATGTAGCTGAGCACAAGAAATTCATTTAAAAGAATTGGCTGGTCTTATTTTATGGTTTCATGGCCAGATTGCATTTCAAAAAGAAAAAAAGAAAAAAAAAAAGTTCATTAAATAAAATAAAGTTTATATGCAGGTTTCACACCCGGTTTGAGGTGGGATTGTCTGCTTTTTTTTTATTTTCTATTGTTTCTTTTTTTCCTCTTGCTGTAGTTTATTTTTGCACTGCTGGCTTGGAACAAACCGTGGTGTGCACTGCAGTCTGTGGCCAGGAGGAGGCGCTGCTGTGCGCTCTCCTGTCCTCATTGTTCATGTGCTGGTTTCTAAGATCTGCAATAATTTACTGCATCAGGTTCATGTTTTTACCTGAACATAAATAAAGTAATTGTTTGACTCAGCCTGTCCTTTTACTGACCAAGCTGTAGTTTGTGTTGCTTAATGAGTCCAACATTGTCAAGGATCAAATGCAAGTTTATTTGCCTTATAAAATACAATACATTTAAAAAAAAAATAAACTACTAAAATCGACAAAAAACACAATAAGTGGCTGACCGGTATTTGAGTGTAAGAACAGAGACCCTCATGAAGTATTTCCATTCAGCCGGTTATAGAAATGGCAGGAATGTAATTCATTGACTGTACTTGAGCTATGAATATCTGTTTCCATGTGGGTTGCTTGAGTGTTGGAGTATGTACAAGTAATTCACTTTTAAATTTACAACAAAATATGAGTTACTTTTTCAAATGAGTAACTTAAGTTACTTTCTTTTCCCATCTATTCTGACAGCTGGCATGTCCCCATTGGTGAGGTGTAGAGGCGTTGTGTGCCCTGTGTAAACATGATGCTTATTGTAGTTCTAGACTAAATGTGAGCATGCACTTACTCATCTCACTTGCACAACAACAGATTCACTATTCCTCAAAATGAATTAAAACGGTGAAATGCAAAATCAAATATTACGCAAACCTGCAATAAGTAAATGTTGAACAACAAATAAATTTATTAACCAATGTCTTAAGTTTGCTGCTGACCTTCGATGATCCAATTAAACCATAAAGTAATAAGCAAAAATGACTTTAGAAAAACAACTTATTTTGTTTTTATTGCTGAAATAAGTGTTGAGCTTTCTTTACCCGCATCCTATTCCAGAATGGCAGCACAGCTGAAAGGTTTGTTTGTGCTGCGTTCTCTAATGTACAGGTGTGAATTTCCTTCAGCTTGAGGCTTATCAATTGTACTTTTGGTGTGAAAGGACCTTTTTTTTATTGTTATTATCAAAAAACAAGCAAGCTCAGCCCAGGTAAGAAAAAGTAGCGTAATGCATTACTTTCAAAGTATCTCGATTAGTTACTTTTTTAGGGAATAACATTACTTTTAAAAGTAACTTTCCCCAACATTGATGTTGGTCTGCAAAAAGACATCAGGAAATAATACGCAAGCTTCATAACTTATTCAGAGAAATAACATTGACTGCGTATCGATTTTAAAGACGCGAAGCTTTATTTCCAAGCATTTATACTGTCGCTTTCAATAGTGCAATATAATAATAGGGACTATGTGTTGTGATATTTATTGTATATTCAAAACTATTTTTGTCTAAGTTCAGTTACCAGTGTGCATTATCCTCCTGGGACTGCAGGAATAGACTTTGTCCACTGTAGTTGATTTCAGAACAGGACGTTGATTTCATACATGTCATAAGACATCAGGACTTAAGTCATGTTTGCCAGGCATTTTGGGAGACACAAGTGAATATGGAAAAAAAAAAATATCAATATTCCTATGAAATATTAGATATTATTAAAATGTTTCTAATTATTACTCCAATTATTACACTTCTTTTTTCATTAAATGTTGCTCCAAGAACATTAATTAACATTAATGTGCAAATTAGATACAGTGTACAGATGCATTGCATTGAATGGGAATATTAATTTATGGCCATTTTACCCACATATTGCATAAAGTAAAATGGTGTATCAGTTCATTCTGTTATATCTTTCATAACATAGTTGAGAATCATCTTTATACAAATTTTGGTTAAAAAAATCCTGAAACCCCAAAATTGATTGGTGTTTAAAAAAATAAAAATAAAAAATCCCTTTGTTTTTGCCTATACATATATTTTCATGTCATTTTTTTTTTTTTTTTTTTTACAACTGAGTCCTGGTGTCCACTATAGAGGACATAGCATAACAAATGAATAAAATAGCATTTTTCAAAAATGCTTTTTTTACCATTTGTTTCTTATGCTCTAAAATGCGATGACATGAAGAAAGAAAAAAACTAAATAAATAAATAAATCTGGGTCTCTGGAGGATATTATTGTCTTAACGATTCACGTATATCGCTTATCCTGCTCGAAAAAAAATAAAAATTCGAAATGATTCATTTACATCAAATAAAGCAATCCTGTCCCACTGATCCGCTGCAAATCGGGTGATTCATGTCAAGGTTTTTGCGGTAAGTCAGTGATGCCCTCTTGCGTTTGTTTGGAAACACCAATATGGCCGCTCGAACATTTCATGCTGGCAGTTTAGACTCTTTTACTGGCTATGTTTAGACTACAGTGAGCAATCCCGTCATTTATATACAACAGTGGGAGTATGCTAACTGAACGCTGTTATGTTTTTTTATTGTAACATTTCATGCCGAGTTTAAAGTTTGGAGGGCAGTTACTGAACACTACTGAACAATAATTCGGGTCCAGTGGAGGCGCTCGTGCTGCAAGACCTTCCCTGGTGGTCTAGTGGTTAGGATTCGGCGCTCTCACCGCCGCGGCCCGGGTTCGGTTCCCGGTCAGGGAATGTAATTTTGTCCTTCAACGATTAAAAGCAGACATCTGTGCTGCAGACCTGTCCAGCATGGGGTTTCCATTCAAGGGGTCCAGATCACAAGGTTGCTTGTCTGGCTTTAAACACGTCAGGGTCTCGAGCGTCACAGCGCTTACAAAGTGACGTGCGCCGGAATGTCTATTCTAGAAGGATGCTTTGCAGTAGACAATACTTTCAAAGCCTTGTTGCAATGCAAGTGTAGTTACAAAACAAGTGTGTGTATATTAACCAAACAAACAACCAACAACGTCCCCCACACAAGATGAATATTGTATTATATAATAACCTACAGTTTCTTGCTAGCGTAAGTCCTGAACCTAGATATTTGGGACCAAGTACAATCAAAGTTTGTGTTTAAATATTCTATTAAGCAGGTGTAAACTGACACATAAAAAGTATTAAAAAATAAAATAGCCTACAAGTTAATGCCAAATATCAATTACGTCAACTAAAAGTGACTGTTGGGAGGTTGGTCACATGAGGGCGCCACAAATCTTTTGATTTCTGTGCTCAAGAAGTTGTTAGCAAACACTAACAATTGTGAAATTTTGGGTCACAAATGACCAGTTTCATGAGTGAATGTGGCAAAGTAGCCAACCCTACAGCAGGGGTTTCAATGTTTCAGATGCCATAGACCCCCTATAATAATCATTCCTATGCGACGGACCCCCATCCTAAAATTTAAATACAGATATATTTTCACGTAGGCCTATACAGATAATAGTGTGAAAAATCTGTAAAATATTTATTTTCTATTACATTACATCATTGCATTTGTTTCAGATATATTTTATTTCATTTATTTTAATGAAAGGTATTTATTTATTTATTTATTTATTCATTTATTTATTTATTTATTTATTCATTTATTTATACATTCATTTTTACATTTACTGTGCTTTTTACTTTACATTTTTAGTTTACTATTTGCATTTATTTAATCATGTTTTACTTATTTATTTTTATCAAATGTATGTTATTTTTATGTACGTAGTTACTTATTTTTTATATAAATAAATTTTTACATTTTTTTATACAAACTTTTTTATTTGTTTATATATATATATATATACACTAAATACACTATATATATATATACACTATATATATATATATATATATATATATATATATATATACAATATATCAAAATACACTATATATATATATATATATATATATACATATATATATATATATATATATATATATATATATATATATATATATATATATATAGTGTATTAATTTATTATTTATTCATATAAGTACAAATATGATTTATTTATTTTCTTTAATTATACATGAAGTTGAAAAACGTCCTATTTAACGGCTCTGGGACCCCTAGCACCCATTGTGGCCCCCCAGGGGGTCAGAAATGCACCTGTTGCTAAATGTAACACCAGCTCTGACCACACGGCGGCGAAACAGCCACCTACAGCTCTCAAATGACTGGAAATAAAACTGCGTCCTGTGGGAGAAGTTGGTAGAAACAGCGAGCATCTCGCATTGGATTATTCAGAAATCCAACATTTCACATTTTTGGTTTCATATCAGCTGCAAAGACACGGATTGGTGGACGGAAAAGGGGTGAGTGAGTGTATTTTGAGAGCCTGCTTTTGCTCATATGATGCTTGAGGAAATGTGTTTTGACATCAGCTTTTCCCCTGTAAAAGTTGATCAGGGGTGTGCGAGAAACACAGCATCCTTATGTTAGCAATACAGATTTAATTACAAATTATTTTCAGTGAATCCACAGATAAGATACAATGAATTAATGTATATCGATGTGTTCAAAGTTGGTCTGTTTAACTGCGGTGGTCGCGTTCACTATGAATACACAGTCACGTGCAAATGATCACAATGTACTAACTTACTAGGCTGTATTTCAGCAAAGTAAAGTTGTTTGTTTGGCAGATATGGATTATAAGCCTATTATAGCTTTAACACTAACGTTACATTTGGCGGTGCACATGTTGATGTCTAAAGTGGCTGAGATATGTAGCCTAACGGGGTCATTGGTATTCGGTGCATTTTGGACAATATACAATTTAGAAAATCAAACTCATTAAAAAAAAAAAAAAAAAATGTAATCATGGGTGATGTAAAACATTTGAAAAATAATATTGGTCAAGCTCGGGTGAACCATTTATTAAATAAATTTAATGAATGATAGATAAAAAATGTCCACCCTGTTAAGAACAAAAGTTTAAAATGTTTAAAATACGTAGCTATGATTCTAATTTATGGGCATTGTGTACATTTTCTTAGACAGTTCTTGTCCCTTTATAAACATAACAGTTAATAAATTATCAGGAAATATATTATGATCTTTTTTTTATATATAAAAAGTAAAAGTACTACATACAATACATTTTCATTGTCACTGAAGTATTAGACTAGTATTAGTATTTATTTATTGCTTTTTTTCATGACATTATTGTAAAAAAACAAACAAATTGCCCAACAGGGTGGACAAAATAGAAACAGGGTGGACATATAAAATTGATGGATGGATGATTTCCTATCTCTCACATACAACCAGATATTACTTTTGTTTGAACTGGATTTTGATTGGAAGCCATATGTAAAACATTAACAAAGAAGAACTTCTTCAACTCTGTTAGGTCTTCTGATTCAACAGGATGGACACTAACAGAGTGGACATTCAGACCTAAAATCAGCCACTGCAGCATGTCTGAGAAAAAATAAGCTAACATAGGTTTATCAAAAAAAAGAATTGCATGGGTTTTGAAATTGTATTTTTATTTTTTTATTTTTTTTTATGATTTTTCTATTAAATATAACTTTTTTTTTTCCTTAATGTATTGAGGTTAACCACATCAAATTTGAAAGGTAAAATCTGTCAAAAATAGACAGTTAAAATAATAGAGGATCTCGCTCACTTGCCCTCCAAAGAGGTGATCAGATGGTTTTTTTATGATATGATGCCATTTAACTTTTCCAACTTTCATTTGAAGGGAACGCAGTCAAAAATAACAGAGTGAACATTAACTGGAGGATCACACTAAAAACCTTTATTATAATTGTTAAAATAAATGTAATAATAAAAAAATAAAAACTATATATAGAGAGAGAGAATCATTACTGATATGCCCAACAATGTAATTTATTTTGGAAAAATATCATGTATAGTAGGCCTAAGTACTGTATTTATCATGAAAATGGGATACGCAAGTAGGGATGTCCCGATACCACTTTTTCACTTCCGATACCGATACCGATGCCGCAGCTTTGGCTATTTGCCGATACCGATATCAATCCGATATTTTTATTTTGTGCTTGAACTAATACTAATAATAATAAAATATAATGGAAGCACTTTGCTCAATTAGCCACATAAAAACATCTCACTCAAATGGAGAACAAATACTTCTCCAGTATATAGGCTAGTCCACAACAACAGCTGATAATGAAAGACTGCCAGCCTTTATTCAAAAGACCTTGAGATATGTTTGGTAACCTGAATGAATTAACTAAAATTAATTTGCTATATTTCAGATCAATATATTTGTTTCCTTAAAATTTTAATTAACTTTAACTTTATTCTCATCTGAATTATAAATAATTTATTTCTGTTTAAAATAATACTACTTTTAAAAACACATTTGATTTTCTTTTTTATTCAATGTAGAATGTGTAACTTAAAAATAAACAGATGAGTGCTCTGTTTTAGGACAAGAAATGAAAACCAATGCAATGATGAATGTCCAAAAGATGAGATCATTTTTGCTTTTAAACAGCGAGTGTGTGTGTGTGTGTGTGTGTGTGTGTGTGTGTGTGTGTGTGTGTGTGTGTGTGTGTGTGTGTGTGTGTGTGTGTGTGTGTGTGAGAGAGATTTTGGTTGGGTGACAGTTACAGTTTGACAAGAGTTTACAGTCTGACAAAAGCACAATGTTGTGTTTTACACAAATATAAGTAGGCTAAACACTTTTTGCAGTTTTAATGATGTCCGACTCCTGTATGAAAATGACGGAGTATGTTTTTGTGTTTCTACAGTTCGATCGCGCCCGTGCCTCTCTCTCTGACACACACACACACACACATTCCAGCATTGCAATCTTGACATCGCAGCCTGTTCATTTTGCTGCGTTCAAACCAAATGCGAATAGAGCGTCAAATTTGCGTCTATCGCGTCTAGTTCGATGCTTGAACAGTTTGAATCCATTCGCGCGTCCAAAGCGAATAGGACGCGCCGCGCGCGTATAATGATAAAGTGAGCGTTTGAAGCGATGTAGACGCACGTTCAGAGCTAAGGCGGGCTACAGATTAGATGTCCCTAAAGAACCCGCATATGCGCGTATCTAACAGTAACGTTAGTTCCGTATTACATTAATTAATGTGCACGCGAGATTTATTTATTTTTATACCATGTATTCTCTGTGTAAATCCATGCACCGAACGAACGTTCAGTGCGAATACCTACCGTTCCACCCCTAATGGGTATCGGATCATAGGTATCGGATACATTTTTTTTCTCCCCTCCGATATCCGATCTAGCATTTTGGGCCAGTATCGGCACAATACCGATGCCGTGGATCGGATCGGGACATCCCTATACGCAAGCCTGGGGACATTGGAAAAATGCATTTTCCAGAGAATCCACTGGCACGAAATTGACCAAATAAACCACAGTGAAATGTAGGCTACCGAATACAAACAAATAGGTGTGTAACAATATATCATGTCACAATATATCGCAATACAAAAATGCAATAGTATGTATCGTGGATAGTGACAATATGTATTGTGTATAATTCACCCATAATAAAATTTCTGTGTGAGGAAAAAATTCAAGTTCTCAGAGTTTTAGTGTCAGTACTACATTAAACTACTATATATATAATGTTGAATATAATGTACAACAATGTACAATAATGCAATGGGGGAATATTTGTGGGTCCTGATAATGCCAAATGTCTTATGTTACCAGTAAAAAGTGGCCTAATGTCTAATTAGTAACAGTGTATTTTCAAAATCATGTAGACTTTTATTCTGGTGTTCATTTACATCCCCAATGACAATGTAAAGCATTTTAATCAACAGTAAAAAAAAAAAAAAAAAGTCTTCTTTCAATGTCTTGGGATATCGCAATAATATCGTATTGTGAGTTCAGTATCGTGGTATGTATTGAATCTTGACATAAGTGTATCGTTACACCCAACGTATTCTCATCCTTGGGCGTCATATATTGACGCTTTTGACATTCCGTCTACATCGAACGCACATGGCACCCTTTAGCGTCAATATGAGACGCACAGAGCTTTGTTCGGTTATGGGTAGGTTTAGGTCTAGTGTAGGGTTAGGGTTAGACCGCTAGGAGGCGCCTTCTGGCCCATTTCTATCTGCGTCTCATATTGACGCTAAAGGGTGCCATGTGCGTTCGATGAAGACGAAATGTCAAAAGCGTCAGTATATGACGCCCTAGGATGAGAACGGGTTGCAACGCCCCTACTAACAAATGATGCACTGCTGAGACATTCACATTGTTGAAAAAACAAACAAACACTTTCCTAGCATTAGGATCGTTCGGAAGGCGATGGTATTGTGTGTCGATCTTTTCTCGTTCTCATGTCACTATTCACTAATGCTCCAGTGGGCGGAGCCAAAGACGCGGTGATGTAGACGGAGGCGTTGATATTCTTCTGCAAAGGCGGTCTTTCGCTGCCCTGTGACGTCACAAGTCTCCACTTTTGAGATCCTGTTGTTTTCTGGCCTTGGTTTCAATAAAAGCAGTTTTTGGAATAACAAGGAAGTTTTGAGTTTTGAAAAGTTTTGTATTTTTATAGTATACGAACTCTTAACTGTCTAAAGATCAAGGAAAATTGGAATTCTCAGTTCATGACCCCTTTAATGTAATTAAAAGGTTGTCTCTTCACATTGACAGAGATATGTGTCTTAACTTATTTACATGTTTTGATACCATTTCTGTCTCTCTTCACTGTAGTTGCTCCCACAAAACCTACAGTATGTAAGAATCTTTAATACAGTTTATACATTTATTTCAAAGTCTTTAAGCGATAGAGACCAAACATTACCAGGAGACAGTTCAAAAATAGCCATCACAAGGCTGTTGGCATTTATGTTTTAGGCATGAGACATAAAATGCTTCTATGGCTATTTTAACCTACGTGATTTTGCATTGTTCACCCAGAATGATAAATAAGCTTATTATGTGGCTACTCACCACTAAATATGGATTTAAATAGAAATTATAAACTTAACTGTTTATCTTAAAAAGTGGTCCAGTACAACATACACTATTATTAAAAATGTTACAATATTACATATTAATACTGAATAAATGCTGAAGTAATATTCACTAGAATCGATAACTGAGAGATGCAAGATGGCGGCAGTTTCTTTTGTATAAAACTTTTGCTCCCCAAATGCAGAAACAAATATTAAGTCCTAACCTTAACCTTAGTATAGTGTTGGTAGCGATTGGATCCATCCAAGATTTTTCTGAACTCTGAACTGAATCCATTGAGTTTGACCTATTCTTTACAGTTGAACGCAGGACTGAGTTGTTTAGGGGGAAAAGTCATGCATGTGAAATGAGATATCATTAGACTGATATATAGCATTGCCATGGTCGATGGGGAATATTAGGACATAGTATCTGACCACTGGATTGTGCGATTGGACCTATCAGAAACAAGTATTCCATTGAAACTAATAATTTAGGGTATTCACTCTTAGGGTTCGTTTACACAACAATGGTGGACTTAGCGTACAGACGGCAACGTTGTAGTTGGTGATGTCACTTTGTAAAGAAACACAACGAGCCTATAGACTGAACACCTAATACGCATGCGCATGATGTCACCGTTTTCACAAATTCACGTTTTTGTAGTTTACACAAGGATGAAAACGGTATAGTTTTCAAAAACTTGCACTTTGAATCCCGTTTTCATAAGTTTGCGTTTTCAGGCTCCCAAAACGCTGTTGTCGTGTAAATGAACGGCCAAAACACATGGGTCTTCTGATGAGGGGGGCCCAATAAGGTCCACTACAGCCTACATTGAGGGGGCCCACCTAAAATATAAGTAGTTGTTGGCCCTTTGAATTTTTAGTGATGACTCTAGACTAGGGTTGCAAAATTCTGGGAATTTTCAAAGATGGAAACTTTCCATGGGAATTAATGGGAATTTAATGGAATTAACAGGAATTTGTGGGAATAAACGGGAATAAACTGGGAATTTTCAAAGTTGAGGGTTGGCTCTTCATAGGGAACTTAAATATAGTTGAGGAAAGTATGTTTTAGCATAATCTTGACTAAAACAAACAGATGCCATTCAAATACACTTGAATATCCATGCCATTCCTCAATCACATGCACATAGCACACTGCTTACTGCATGGCTATTGAGACCACACCCCCTACTGGCACTGTGCATGCCTCCATCACATGTACAGAAGCCCAAAGCACAAGACTATTGAAGGCACACATTTGAGCCTGTGGACTAAACAAAGTGAAGTACGTTGTGATGATATTATGGGGAAATATATTTATTAAATGTTTAAATTGCAAATATCACATACAAATGTATTCATCTAGTAGATAGCAAGCTGATAAGTTAGATGCTAAATAAGCTAGCATAACTTTATTTACCACATAAGTAGGGCTGGGCGGTATGACGGTATATCGTTACCGCAGAAGAAAATGTCAACCGTAACAGATTGTTTTATTCTGTGTATACCGCGACATGTAAATAAGTAGGCGTGGTTAACTTACGTGCAGCGTGCGTGAGACTGAGACACTGATATTTGTCAAAGAAACATGAAGAATGACCAAGAGGATCCACAAAAGGAATTACGTTTTCAAAATTAACGTGATATTTTCGGGGGGGAAGGCGCAGAAGTCAACTAGAGCAGTGCAGCACACTGAAAGTTTAGAGAGACGCACATGCTCACAACGGGGCTTACTTGACAACAAGTTCATATATCAATATTCTAACGAATAGAAATAACCTTAAATAATATATCTATCCGTCTCTTATGTGTACAGTTACTTTCAGAGTGGACGCGCAAGCGGTTGCCGTGGTAATGAATATTTCCAAAATTCCCCAGCTTAACTTCCCATGGAAATTTACTGGAAACTTTCCACCCCTTTGCAACCCTACTCTAGACAGAGCTGATGTGTTTTGTTCAGGCTTGTAAAACTGCTTAAAGGTCCCAATATTTTCACTCCGAAGTTCTTTTTCATTCTTCGCTTAGGGGTAAAGAAGTTTGATATACCGATTACCAAAATACTATCCTGGCACCGCCCATGCTGAATTTACTGTAGATGAATATGTAAATATGTGCTGCACTCTTTCCTCTCAATTACAGACATCAGTAACTGCAGAGGTTATGAAGCTATAGGGAATCTTGAGTCGTACATGTACTGTAGCATTGTGTGTGTTTGCTCAGAATTCCACATTTTCCCATATCTGTTAGAAATGGTCTGTTTAGCCATGGTAGTGCTCTATGGATGTGTGTGAAGGAATGAGAGAAAGGCCATTGCAAATCATGTGTATGAGTTTTATCTACTTCATGTGCAGTATATGAGTTGCTGTGTGAGTCATAAACTCGTTCACAGCAGCTGCAGTTCTGAAGGCCATAAATAATGCAAAATCTGTGCTAGCTGTTAATGCTGATGCCTTCATGAGCATATTTAGCAAATTATAATGTTCTCCTTTTTTGTGGAGTTCCTGTGTAGATCAGCGAATGTCTTCCTTACACTTTTCTGCAGCATTTGCATAATGAGATAATGTGAATGCAAACATTGCTCTTATGCCAGTGTGTGTGACCCACTTTGCAACAAAAATGTGTGAAAGGGAGAAACTCAAAAAATCAACACGTGCCTGTTCATGTTTGCATGGAAATGAGAAATTAGGGCTGTAATTGGGTATTTTTTTGTGGTATTAAAAATAGACTTAAGCCTTTAAAATTTCTTTAATAACAATGAGGCAATAATATTTGGTTCAAATAAAGTATCAAAAGCAAGTAATCATGTTTATAGAACAACACTTTTAAAATACAAAATATGCATAATCATCTTATGTAGGCTACATTATGCATTATAACAGATGCCTGCAGAGGACACTAACGGCCTAGTGTTGGTACACTTTACAGCAGATTCAATCTTTGTTTAATATTGGCCAAACAACATTTAATTAAACTGTTTACTTAATCTTTATGATAGAAATGCTACAGCCGCTACAATTTCTTGAACAAGAATATGTGGCAATGTATGGACATCAAAACATGCAAACTCGCGAGGGTTTAAACTTTTATTTTGAAATCACAATGAACAACAGTTTGCATATTTAGAAAGATATTGATGTTTTCTCCTGTGTTGGCACAGGTTTATAAATGATACACCTTACAAATCTGATGAAATGGCACACATTGCGTTCCCAGATGAACATTATAAGCAACCCAAACTCACAGAGATGGAGTTTAACGCACTGCAGTAAGCAATAGCTGTCATTTCACCGTCTAGGTTAACTTTAGACCAGATATAGTCCGGCTATGAGTAATCCACTTACAGCCAAAATAACCTTGAATTTGGTTGCATGTCGTTTGTGCCAAAATAACTTGTGAGATGTATGATATTCCATCATGTAAGCAAACTAAACAGTGATTACAAGGTGTTTGGTTTCATTTCTTCACTCATTTCATTTCTTTATCTAATTGATGACTAGTCTATTCTTGGGCTATGGTTTAGCCGTCTATTAAATTTTAACTGACAGCCCAAATTTTGCCTTGTTTTAGCCTAGACGTCAGGGCTGTCTGGACGGCTATTAAACGCAAAATTGATCGCTGGGTCCACGCATGTAAATGAGAACAGTTCATGTGGAGCAGCATTTACTTTGAACGGAGCTGCTTTAAGACACACGTAGCCTTCAAGCATGTAAATAATTAAAGCATATGTATATGTACCACCTGTACCAGCCTACCCATTTTTGAAATTAGCAGTTTTCACCAGTGTTTGAGTGAGATTTACAAACCTTATTACCTTGTCAATTCATAATAAAAGATCCACGTTTGCAATTGTATCACCCTG
Organism: Scardinius erythrophthalmus; assembly: GCF_964197995.2. Classification (NCBI taxonomy): domain Eukaryota; kingdom Metazoa; phylum Chordata; class Actinopteri; order Cypriniformes; family Leuciscidae; genus Scardinius; species Scardinius erythrophthalmus. The sequence goes on from NC_138228.1 coordinate 40,269,114, forward strand.
ACATGTGAGAATATACAAATTGCTGGACAAAAGTTTTCCAATTATGTCAACAGCTTTAAAACTACTGATATTTATAAAATGTATTTAAAGGTTTCAAACCTAAAATTGTTCCATAGTATTATTTTTTTTTATTTTTTTTTTTTTAGTATTTTTTTAGTATAGTACTCGGCGCTGTAAAAAGTCACGTTGATTCTAATGACAGAAGTGAGAGGGGGAGAGGAAGAGGAATTTTCAGGAGTGATGATATTACTGCGCCAAGTCGAAGTGCTCCCAAGCTACCCGCTTAGAAAAGCGCCACGTTTTATTTTGTGTCACCATACTTGGTCGTGTAACTACTCGTGTAACTGTATTTAAATAGGGAAAACGTGGAGGTGTTTGGTCGCTTCTAACTTCATCTCTGTTTGGTTCCTAATGAACGAACTGGGCTAAGCTAAGTGCTATCAAAGTGTCGCTGCGCGCCAGAGCGATTGATTGCACGCACTGAGACGAGAGAGGTATTTATCAACTCTTCTTAGTTAAGGGAATAACATAGTTTAATATGAAAAAACGGTGGAGTGTTCCTTTAACAGTAATCAAACCAACTAAGCAAACTAAACTAAATAAAAAAACATGACCTCTGTAGAAGTAAACGGTAAAGAAGGCCATGCTCTAGTTGACACTGGCAGCGACCAGACTTTGGTGCATAGACAGTTTGTTTCACCTGCCTTGATTAATCCTTGTGACAAGAAATCCATTCGTTGTGGAAAACCCAGGAAAAAAAACCTGGAAAACCCATCAACAGAAAAGGTTGGAAAAAATGTAATATAGCCTAATCCTTCTAACATGCCAGGTGACTCATTCTCAGATTTTTCCCCAAACTTTAAGCTGCCTACTAACATTGCTCAGTTACAGCAGGAGGATGCTAGTCTTGTCCCTTACCTGGAAAGGGCAAAGCCAGAGGATGTAGAGAATGTGACGTCACAAAAGAAAGATATCTTCTTCAACAGGGGATAGCTGGTGGTGCCACAGTGTGTCTGAAAAGTTATTCTTGTCCTGGGCCATTCAATTCCCTGGGCTGGCCACCTGGGGAAATGTAAAACCCTCGCTAGGATTAGAAGACACTTTCATTGGCCTGGCTTGAAGGCAGAGGTAACACAGTATTGTAGAAGTTGTCCAGAATGTCAAAAAGTCTCTGCATGTGGCCCGTGTCGGGTTCGTCTCCAAACTCTTCCAATCACAGGCACTCCCTTTGAAAGACTGGGAATGGATGTTGTCGGACCTTTTGAAAGAAGTCGCACAGGTAACAGATTTATGCTTGTTATAACAGACTACACTACAAGGTAACCAGAAGTGTTTCCTCTGAAGTCCATCAAAGCAAAGTATGTGGCGACTTGTCTTGTGCAATTGTTCTCCAGAGTTGGGTTTCCGTGTGAGATCTTGACAGATCAAGGAACTAACTTAATGCCTACCCTGGTGAAACAGGTTTACAAACGGCTGGGCATCAAGAGTCTAAGAACAACTCCTTACCACCCCCAGATAGATGGGCGTACCGAAAGATTCAACCAGACCCTTAAACAAATGCTTTGCAAGTTTGTCTGTGACTCAGGTAAAGACTGGGACCTATTGCTTCCCTACCTTCTGTTCGTCCTATAGAGAGGTGCCACAAACATCTACTGGCAAATACGCCAGAAAACCTGGTATGATCAGTCTGCTCGTGAGCGCAGTTTTTAACCGGGTCAGAAGGTACTGGTGAAGCTGCCCAGTAATGAAAGTAAACTGTTGGTTCATTTTAGGGTACTTCCTTTTGGCCTTCATGGGGCTCCAGCCACTTTTCAGAGGCTCATGGACCAGATATTGCATGGTTTGTCTTTTACTGCCGCCTAATTAGATGACATTGTTATCTACAGTGACATGTGGGAACAGCACCTACAACATCTTCAAGAAGTTCTACAGTGACTTCAACAAGCTGGCCTCACCATCAATCCACTGAAATGGGCTGTGGCCGGAACTGAAGTTGAATTATCTGGACTACGTCATTGGTAAAGGGATGGTCAGACCCCAAGTAAAGAAGGTCCAGGTCATTCAACAGTGTCCTATACCTCAACCACGAAAAGAGTTAAGATCATTCCTTTGTATGGCAAGCTTTTACAAACGCTTTATCCCCAATTTCTCTGGCAGAGCAGCAACCTTGACGGATATGGTGGGCTCAAGATGCCCCAACCGACTTCAGTGGTCTGAGAAAGCAAAGATGGCTTTTCAAGACATCCAGACTGCCCTGGGTGAGGATTCTGTGTTGCATAATCCTGACTTGAATCAATCATTTATTGTGCAAACAGATGCTTCGGAGCGAGGAAATAGAGCCGTGCTACTGCAAGGACTGGGGGTTTGTTTGGAAATTCTGCATTCTGTGCCCTTGACTGGTTTGGTCCCTCACATGCATGTAAACCGGGACAAAGGGACAAATTTCAATAAGCAGATTTTTGTGAGTTATCAGCGTATTGGTGTGCATGTAAACACGGTTCGGCACGCATGTGATTCGCGGATTAACTGCTAAATGAAACCATGATCATAGAGTGGAAGTTTATAATTTGGACATTCAAACACATTTAAACAATTTTAAACGCAGAAGAAGAGGCGAAAGCGTTAAGAGGGTATATATTAAATGAATATTAAATATTAATATTAAAATTCACAGCTTGGATGATTTACGGTTTTTGAGTCATAGATCAGATCATTTTTTCAGATCAGCAAAAACAAAAAATAATAATTATATATATATATATATATATATATATATATATATATATATATATATATATATATATATATATATATATATATATATATATATATATATATATATTAGGGCTGAACGATATGGACAAAATTTCATATCTCGATTTTCATGCCAGATATCTCGATATCGATACAATACGATATGACTACGTAAGTACTAAAAAAACAATACATTAGAGTTTGTAAAATACACACTGATGTCTATGGAAGAGGTAATAATAATCCTTTCCATTATAATTCGACACGTTTTATTCATATCAGATACACATTGTGTAAGTAACTTCAATGTTTACTCTATTCTATTCCCAGTTCACCAGCCACTTACTTTTAAGTATTTCGGGAGAAGTGGATGAATTCACGTGTTGTAAACATAGAGGTTGTAAATCCAACAGATCCGATTCTCTGAACTGCGTCTGCGGCACAAACTAACACGGCGGCGCCCATCGCGCATACAGCTCAACTAACGCGATCGTTATAAAGGTGTTTAAACAACAATATACTTCCATTTGCATGTATTTGACAATCGGAATATCAGATATGTCATGCCATAGCTAACACATTTGTGAATATTCTGAATAAAAAAGGAAAAATGACATAAAAGCAGATCATCATTCATTCAGCGCTGTTGCTGCTGCGGTGTGTCACGTGACAAGCAACGACGCGTCACCATGGAAACGCCGCCCCCCCTCTCACAATATAGTTCCCACGTCCCTGGTAGTGTGCGCGCGCTGGCTTTAGCGGTGCATGTCGGTACACGATCCGTTTCACCTGCACGATCCGTTCTACGCATGCGTATAATGGGATTTTAGCAATATTGCGATTATACTTTACCAGTTTACCTCATGTAAACACAATACTTAATAATGTGATTAAGCTCATAATTGCATAAACTATAATTGTAGTAAAACAGGCGGCGTACGCCGTTTTTAATCGCAGCATGCGGCCATGTAAACACTTTAATCGCACTAACTGAAGTGCGCGTGTGTTTTTGTCACGCACCTTAAGCTCTTATTCATTTTAAACTTGACATTAGGAAGTTTTCCCTGAACTCGTGTCAACACGACTCACTGTCAAAATATGTCCATAAGTCTGCCTTCATCCAGAAACAGCTCAAATAACGTGACAGCAGTGTATAAAACTGTTACAGGCACCGATATAATATTTCTGTCTTCATCACGGCACAGAATAACAAAATACGTCCATAAGAACCCGTTTGTTATTTAACGTACGTAATTACGCGCATGCGTGAAACGGATCGTGTAGGTTGAACCGATCGTGTACCGACAGTGCATTCAAGGGCACTTGTAAAACTGATGTTTGTTGTGACTGCCAGAGTTGTATGCAGGGCGAGCGCGGAGAGGGGAAATCTATATCGTCGATATCGTTGCTTTTTTCGATAGTAATATCTTGAAAGTTCATATCTCGATATAGATACGATAACGATATATCGTTCAGCCCTAATATATATATATATACACACACTCACCTAAAGGATTATTAAGAACACCTGTTCAATTTCTCATTAATGCAATTATCTAATCAACCAATCACATGGCAGTTGCTTCAATGCATTTAGGGGTGTGGTCCTGGTCAAGACAATCTCCTGAACTCCAAACAGAATGTCAGAATGGGAAAGAAAGGTGATTTAAGCTATTTCGAGCGTGGCATGGTTGTTGGTGCCAGACGGGCTGGTCTGAGTATTTCACAATCTGCTCAGTTACTGGGATTTTCACACACAACCATTTCTAGGGTTTACAAAGAATGGTGTGAAAAGGGAAAAATATCCAGTATGCGGCTGTGACGGCTCATGCGCGTCATCCCTGTGCCGCCTTCCAAAGGAGTTATCGGTGGGCGTTCTTATTGTGGACACCTGCTGCTGTTTTCCGGTCTCTTCCTTTAAAAAGGACCTTATGACAGATGACTGCGGGAGGGGCGCGGCTGCATTTCGGACTCTGTTTTGTTTGCTTTCTGTTTACGTTTCGCATCCAACATTACTACAGCCCATTACACTTCATGCATTCACTTAACTTTACACCACTGATTCCTGACAGTCTCATGTTACTTCATTCTTTTTCTGTATAGTTCTCTTTTGTTAATAAATTTCGTATATTTTTTGGCACTTCTGCGTGTGTCCCCGTCTTTGTTGCGTCCCTTTGAGCCATAGGGCGTAACAAATGGGGGCTCGTCCTTTTTTGTTTGATAGTTTGCGAATGATGGAAATATTTGATAAACTCATTTGTTTCGTCGAGTTTTTGTTTTTGGTTTCGGTTATTCGTTTAAACATAGTTTGAGACGGTTGTTTGCTCCTGACGTTTTGAGGGAAACCCTATTTGAATAATTTGACGTCACGGCGCAATTTAGTTTTGTGTTGGGGACCACCTGACAGTGATTTGTGCAGTTCGCAATGATTCGATCGCCGTTCGAAGTCACAGACGGGTAAGTAACTGTTGTGCAAAATTGTTTTTTACTTGGAGTTTTTCCCGGTTAGGCTAAGCGACTTGTTTCCTTTGAGACATGTCGGTTTTGTTGTTTTTGTAGTGCTGTGGTGAAAGCGGGTAGTAGCGGTTGTCTCGGGAGCACTTCCGTGGTGTTGTGATTTGTCGCTAGTTTAACTAGTTGCAATTGCACCCATTGGGTTCGTGTGCTTAATTTCCCCCCGCCTGTAACTACATGAAGATTAGGGTCTAGTAAGTTAGATTGTTTGGAAAGGTAGATAGGGGGGAAATTCTGAGTGTTTGTTTGCACAATTAGTTGCTTGCGTTCTGTGATGCGTTTATGGCGGATGTAGAAAAGTTTGCTAAATCACCTTCACGTGAATCATTAGATAAATGCACGAAAGAGCAGCTTTTAAGAATTGCTGAGTTTTATGAAATTACAATTAGTGACAAGAGACTTAAAGAAAGTACTATTAAGATTGAGTTGGAAAATAAATTGGTGAGTAAAGGAATTTTGTCGTCTACAATGGAGCAAATTCAGGACGTACAAGCACAAAACGTACCTGCTTCACAGTCCGTTTTAACTTTTGACCAACAAAAAGAGTTGTTGTTGTTGCAAATAGATCATGAGAAAATTAAACAACGTTCTGAACAAGGTAAACTTGAGTTAGAGAAGGCGAAAATGGAGCTGGACTATTTAAAGCTCAAACTTTTACAGGAAAGTAAGGAGAATACTGATAGTTCACTGGAGTTTGGTGCTTCTGGAAGTTTTCCATTGCATCAAAATTTAAAACTTGTTCCTAAATTCAATGAACATGATCCAGATGTGTTTTTTTCTCTTTTTGAACGTGTCGCTGAGATGCAAGGTTGGTCCAACACAAACTGTGTATTGTTGTTGCAGTGCGTGTTAGTTGGTAAGGCACAATTAGCTTTTTCTGCTTTAACTATTGATGAGTGTAAGGACTATGATACTGTTAAGGCAGCGGTGTTGAAAGTTTATGAGTGTGTGCCTGAAACTTATCGACAGCGATTTAGATCGTGTAAGATGATTCCAGGCCGGACCCATTTGGAGTTTGTACGGGAGTTAAGACGACAGGTTACGCGTTGGTGTTCATCGCTTGATGTTAAAACATTTGAGGGTTTGCTTGAGTTGATTATAATTGAACAGTTTAAAAACTCTGTTCCAGAGCAAGTTGCAACGTATGTTAATGAACACAAATTTCAGTCTCCTGAAGAAGCGGCATCATTGGCTGATAACTATGTGCTTACTCATAAGTCGAGTTCGGCTGCTGTTTGGCAGACACGGGAGGGGCGCGGCTCCCTGGAGGAAGCGGGTTTAGCTCATTTTACAAATACCACTTCACAGTCTGGTCACACATTTTCAAGCAAATTTGATCAATCCAAAACTTGTAACTACTGTCGGGGAAAAGGACACTGGAAAGCAGATTGTTTGATACTTAAAAGTAAAAATAAACGAGTTGAGACGGGTAAATTTAAACCTGCGGCAATGGCCAATTCTGTTCACTTATGTGATGGTGACACTGATATTAAACTTTCTAATAATTGCTTGTCTAGTTTTGCTCCTTTCATTACAGAAGGGCGAGTGTCTTTGTTGGATGGATCCATGGAAGTTCCCATTAAAATCCTGCGGGACACTGGAGCTGTGGATTCATTCATTTTAGAGTCCACTTTGCCATTTTCCTCGCAATCTGAAACTGGTGAGAGCATGTTAGTCCGGGGAATGGGATTAAATACATTATCAGTGCCTTTACATAAGGTGAAACTTAGCTCTGATTTGGTGACTGGTGAGGTTGCGGTAGGACTGCGCCCTGTGTTACCAATTGAGGGGGTTCACCTTATTTTGGGTAACAAATTGGCAGGGGGTCAGGTCTGGCCTAGTGTACCGCCATCTCCTATGGTTTTGTCTGGGAGTGAGGTTACTCAAGAAGTTTTAAAGGGAGATCCTGTAGCTATTGCAACTCGGGCTATGGTCAAAAATGCTCAGTGTGTCCTGACCGATGAAACCAAACAAGTGTCAAGGGCAAATATTTCTCTTCCTATACCTGACTTGTCTGATTTGTCTTTTCCGTTCTCTACAGATGAATGGAGTAAGGAGCAACATTCAGATTCTTCATTGTCTGAATTATTCACTCTTGCTCTTTCTGACAGTGACGCAGCTGATGTGGCCAGAGCGTACTTCATTCAGGATGGACTCTTGCTGAGGAAATGGTGTCCTCATGGCCAGGATTTTGTCGGTGATCCTATTGTCCAAATAGTTGTTCCAACAAAGTTTCGCTCTATGGTTTTAGAAGTTGCTCATGAAAAATCTGGTCACCTTGGGGTTAAGAAAACCTATAATCGGGTTCTACGCTATTTTTTTGGGCCACGACTGAAGCGGGATATTTCTGCTTATGTTAAAAAGTGTCACACTTGTCAACTTACTGGTAAGCCGAATCAGGTCTTAAAACCGGTTCCATTAAATCCGATTCCAGCGAACTGTGAACCCTTCGAACATGTTGTTGTGGATTGCGTGGGTCCTCTACCATGTTCGAAGTCAGGAAGCAAGTATTTGTTTACCGTTATGTGCTTGGCTACACGCTTTCCTTCTGCCTATCCCTTGCGCACAATTACGTCACGTTCAATTGTAAAGGCTTTGTCACAGTTTATGTCAATTTTTGGCATTCCTAAAATTATTCAGAGTGATCAGGGTACTAACCTTACGTCCCATCTTTTCCAACAAGTATTAAAACAGCTAAAAATTAAGCATAATCATGCTAGTGCATTTCATCCACAAAGCCAGGGATCGTTGGAGAGATTTCATCAGACTTTGAAATCTCTCCTTCGTGCTTATTGTGTACAGTTGGATGGAGATTGGGAGGAGGGGTTGCCCTGGTTATTGTTAGCTGCACGTGAAGTTGTACAAGAAAGCACTGGATTTAGTCCTAACGACTTAGTTTTCGGTCATAAAGTTCGGGGGCTTTTGGCAGTACTGCAAAATCCTGTTAAAAGTTCAGATTCACCCAAAAATTTGCTTGCATATGTCGATGGATTTCGTCAGAGGCTGATACAAGCAAGAGAGTTAGCCAGTGTTAAGCTGGAAAAGCAACAGCATAAGATGAAACTGTTGTATGATCGTAAAACTGAACGCCGTGTTTTTGAGCCAGGAGATCAGGTCCTTGTGTCACGTCTATTGCCGTCTTCTCCTTTTGAAGCGAAATTTGAGGGCCCGTTTGTGGTGAAGCGTAGACTGAGCGATGAAAATTACATAGTGGCAACTCCACATCGGAGGAAGTCTACTCACTTATATCATGTAAATCTGTTAAAACCGTACTATGAGAGTTTTAAGTCAAATAATGGTGGATCCGTTCATTCAGTTCTACTTGCGACGTCTGAGGTTTCAAACTTTTGTTCAGGGGAGAAAGAGGGTTATGAACCTGATGATAGTGTTTTACATGGGCGATTAAACAATACTGAATCTTTGGAAAAACTTGATGCTACTCTAGTTCACTTGTCACCGTTACAGTCTGTAGATTTGATTTCTTTGTTACAGAGTTTTCCAGAATTGTTTGGGGACACGCCAACGCGTACTGACTGGGCTGAACACGACATTGATGTGGGTAACGCATCACCTATAAAACAACGTTATTATCGAGTGTCACCAGAGAAACGAAAGCTAATGGAAGCAGAAATCAAATATATGCTGGAAAATGATATAGCAGTTCCTTCGAGTTCAGACTGGGCATCGCCTTGCTTGTTGGTTGCAAAGTCTGATGGTGCGGTAAGATTTTGCACCGACTTTCGTAAACTTAATAGTGTGACAAGGCCGGATTGTTTCCCACTCCCACGAGTGGATGATTGTATTGATCAAGTTGGTTCTGCTAAATTTGTAACAAAGCTTGACCTGCTGAGAGGATATTGGCAGGTGCCTTTGAGTCAAAGAGCTCAGGAAATTTCCTCATTTGTTATTCCATCAGGCCTCTACTCATACCGTGTTATGAGCTTTGGGTTACGAAATGCACCTGCCACCTTTCAACGGCTGATGAATCGTGTAGTTTCGGGCCTTGAAGGGTGTGCGGTGTATTTAGATGACCTTGTAGTGTTTAGCGACAGTTGGGATTCACACTTAGAACGCTTGGGCGCTGTCTTACGGCGTTTGTCAGCTGCCAAGTTGACAGTGAATCTTGCAAAGTGTAGCTTTGCTCAGGCTACTATAACTTATCTTGGCAAAGTTGTGGGTAGCGGGGAGGTACGGCCCTTAAGTGCTAAAGTTCAGGCTATTTGTGACTATCCTATTCCTACTACAAAAAAAGAGCTGATGCGCTTTTTAGGATTAGTAGGATATTATCGTTCCTTTTGCCGCAATTTTTCTTCCGTTGTCGCATCACTCACTGATCTTTTAAAGGCTAAGGCAAAATTTGTTTGGTCGTCGAATTGTGCATTGGCTTTTGACAATGTTAAGTCTTTATTGTGTTCTTCCACTGTTCTGGCTGCTCCTTGTTTTGAGAGGCCTTTTTCGTTACAGGTGGATGCAAGCCAAGTGGGTGCAGGGGCTGTCCTTCAACAGGGCGATGAGGAAGGTGTGATCCACCCTGTCAGTTTCTTTTCTCGCAAGTTTAATTCCTATCAGTTGAATTATTCCGTAGTGGAAAAGGAAGCTCTGGCTCTGATTTGGGCGTTGCAACATTTTGAGGTCTACGTTGGTTTGGGTCAACCCGTTGTGGTCTTTACGGATCACAACCCGTTGACGTTCCTGAATTCATTCCATTGTCCGAATCAAAGGCTTATTCGTTGGTCTCTGTTTTTACAGGCTTACTCCCTGGATATTCGACATGTCAGAGGATCTGAAAATGTTGTTGCTGATGCCCTGTCGCGTGCTCCTCTGGGTAATTAAAGTGCACTGATATTGTTGCTAATTTTTTTTGTGTATTACAGGGTTTCTTGATAGACCCCTGTCTTAAGGGGTGGGGTGTGACGGCTCATGCGCGTCATCCCTGTGCCGCCTTCCAAAGGAGTTATCGGTGGGCGTTCTTATTGTGGACACCTGCTGCTGTTTTCCGGTCTCTTCCTTTAAAAAGGACCTTATGACAGATGACTGCGGGAGGGGCGCGGCTGCATTTCGGACTCTGTTTTGTTTGCTTTCTGTTTACGTTTCGCATCCAACATTACTACAGCCCATTACACTTCATGCATTCACTTAACTTTACACCACTGATTCCTGACAGTCTCATGTTACTTCATTCTTTTTCTGTATAGTTCTCTTTTGTTAATAAATTTCGTATATTTTTTGGCACTTCTGCGTGTGTCCCCGTCTTTGTTGCGTCCCTTTGAGCCATAGGGCGTAACAGCGGCAGTCCTGTGGGCGAAAATGCCTTGTTGATGCTAGAGGTCAGAGGAGAATGGGCCGACTGATTCAAGGTGATAGAAGAGCAACTTTGACTGAAATAACCACTCGTTACAACCGAGGTATGTAGCAAAGCATTTGTGAAGCCACAACACGCACAACCTTGAGGCGGATGGGCTACAACAGCAGAAGACCCCACCGGGTACCACTCATCTCCACTACAAATAGGAAAAAGAGGCTACAATTTGCACAAGCTCACCAAAATTGGACAGTTGAAGACTGTTTTCTGTTGAGACATTCAGATGGTAGAGTCAGAATTTGGCGTAAACAGAATGAGAACATGGATCCATCATTACCACTGTGCAGGCTGGTGGTGGTGGTGTAATGGTGTGGGGGATGTTTTCTTGGCACACTTTAGGCCCCTTAGTGCCAATTGGGCATCGTTTAAATGCCACGGCCTACCTGAGCATTGTTTCTGACCATGTCCTTTATGACCACCATATACCCATCCTCTGATGGCTACTTCCAGCAGGATAATGCACCATGTCACAAAGCTCGAATCATTTCAAATTGGTTTCTTGAACATGACAATGAGTTCACTGTACTAAAATGGCCCCCATAGTCACTAGATCTCAACCCAAGAGAGCATCTTTGGGATGTGGTGGAACGGGAGCTTCGTGCCCTGGATGTGCATCCCACAAATCTCCATCAACTGCAAGATGCTATCCTATCAATATGGGCCAACATTTCTAAAGAATGCTTTCAGCACCTTGTTGAATCAATGCCACGTAGAATTAAGGGCAGTTCTGAAGGCGAAAGGGGGTCAAACACAGTATTAGTATGGTGTTCCTAATAATCCTTTAGGTGAGTGTGTGTATGTATATATATATTATTTTTTATTGTATTATTTATTTATTTTTTTATTTTTTTTGCTGATCCGAAAAATGATTCGATCCGTGGCTCAAAAACCGTAAATGATCCGAACTGTGAATTTTGTGATCCATTCCACCACTAACGAACGTGGAAAACAGTGATAGATGAGCCTCTTAAACTTAACGCTGAGGAGAAAATCCAATGCAACTTTGAGGGGACCAAGCTAAACATGATTAGCCTATGTATTTCTGCTCAGCTAGCGACATCAACCACACGACATGGCATACGTTAAGAACTTTTCATTACTGTCTACTTTCTATGTAACCGTTTCTATCTACTAACGTATTAGACAGGACTGTTAGATAGATCGTAAACTCATGAACACGGAGAATGTGAGCGATGTGTGCTCATTCCTCTGGCGTTCTGAGCGCCATCAAAATAAAGGTCTTCCGCACCATCAAAATAAAAGTCACAACATCAAGTGCAGCTTGAAAGTCATTGTTAATAGTTAGTTAACAGTGAGAATTGGACCCTTATCTAAAGTGTTACCCCAAAAAATTCAACAAAATGTACTTTATCTGTCTGAATTATTCTTTATGGTTGCATATGGATTTAATCTACCATTTCTTAGTAAATGGCTTTCTCTTGCCACTTGACTTCAGCCACTTCTCCACAGCTGATGATGAATCATACTGCTGAAGCTCTGGGCCTTCTGTTGTAATGATATGGTCTGAAAGGCGTGGAGCGCAGAGGAAGTAATCTCTGCAGACTTCTGATTTTATATTATTTTGGGCACTGAAGGCTCTTTTGCAGTTGGTAGAGCTGATTTGCAGAACAAAAAGAATCTGAACAATATGAAGAATGTTTTGCATCTCCTCCCTGTAGGGTTGCTTCAGCAGCAATGTCTGGTACAGGTCCAGGTGGGACTTACCATGAAGATCATTAGACACTTGCCCTTTCAAGCATCTTTATTCCCCAGGGATTTCTTCAAGTTGGCATCCAGATTGAACAAGCTTCTCTCAGTGAAGACCTTCAGCTTCTTTTTGCCGTTTAATAGTTCAAGTTGTTTTCTGTCATCAGGCCACTTGTCATGGTTGAACACTGCAAATGCTGGCATCACAGCTTGTGCATTTTAATCTTTGTTAACTCCAAGCAGGTTATCAAATTTAGCATGAAGGTGTTACTCACAGGCTGAACATACATGCTCCATCTGTTGTCACAGATTGTCCATGAGACTTTCTCTTTCTCCTCTCAAGTCAATTCCCTGAAAAGTTGTGGTATGCGCACCAGGAGTTTGCTTTTCCAGACACTGTATGATGAAAGTTTCCAGGTAGGTTTTCATGTAGTCAAGACCGGTCAAGCAGCTCTCAACTGCAGCAACAGCACTTGGTAGGATGAGGTCTGCCTTCTGTAGTGTCTGACTTAATGTTGCTATCTTCTCCAGCACATCAGTTAGGAAATTCCAAAATGCAACAAACTGCAGATCCGTCATGGTTTTGACAACCTTTTCTCCTCCAACAGCAATGTCAGCATTGTGACTGGTTTGGGCCAAATTCTCCATGTGAATGGCAACAGCTGCATACTGCCCAGCTTGGCTCACAAGATCATCTTCTCCTTTCAGGAAGACCTTCAGTGCCCTGTCTATATGAGGCACCCAACCTGTTCCTTTCACTGGCTTTGGTTTGTAGAACATAGATTCAAGTTCTTCACACACTATCTTAAGTTATCTGTTGCTCTTTGGGCTGAAATGATAGGTTTTCCAAATCAAGTGCAAGGTATCATTTACACATCTCGCTAAACTCACCTCTTTCAAAACCTCAATAAGTCCCAGCTCCAGCCTGTGAGCGAGCTATACAGTGATGTCTATCAGTTTCGGATTGTTCACTCTCAGTTTTGCAACAACACCAGTGGTTTGGCCCATGTTCACATTTGCACCATCAGCACAGAATCCAACAAGCTTTGGCTTCCAGTTGTCTAATCCAAATCTTGACATTAAGGATTGAATGCAGTCAGTCACACAATCAGCATGAGCATGTGACAGTTCTGTGACAGAGACAAGATGATATACTGGCAACCCATCATTAGGGCTGTCACTTTTGTGAAAAAATCCTGTTTGATTTTTGAGACATAAGTGTTCATTGAATCGACTGTAAAATCGATTTTCCATGTCTAAAGACGTTTCCATTTTAAACGCCAAATATGGGCAAATCCACGGACAACTAACAGGCATTAGGACGAACGTAAAGAGGGCGCTTGAGACGCGCACAAGTCAGCAATATTCCTGTTGATTTATTGGCGTGAAGTTTCGTGCACAATGACAAACAGGAGTGCAACATTCTCGAAAAGCAATAACCAGAGTGGACTGCCATAACATCAATGAAAAACATTACTGCAGTCTTCAACATGCCTGTGTTTACGGTTAGAAATGTCAAACAAATGTTTTCCTACGTAGGCGATTGTTGACCGTAGCCCGAATCTGTATCTGTATGCATGAGACTGTCTGAATACCGGCAGAATTCACATTTTTGTATTAAAAATAGAAACAGTATACAGAAGTATAATGTGTGTTTGTCAGAGTTGCTGTGTGACGCGCGTTCGCAGCGGGCGTATCATGATGGACGCGTTCCGAGAAAAGACCGTTAAAATAGATTCCCTATTTTCGTTTTCGAAACTTGTGTTGGTTGGTCCGATCGATTGTGCAATCGATTTTCAAACGTAAAGTGACAGCCCTACCCATCATGGATATACCTTACATAGATATCAGTTATGATTGATCTGATCCAACAGATTCTTCTGTGATAGAAAAGATATTTAGTTGGACTCTTTATTTGTCTTTATATCCTGTAAATCTGCAGCAATTTCAGCCCAACAGACATCATTATCATACATTGGGGAAATGTCCAGGCCTGTTTTTTTCTGTAGCAGAATTAGTGGCTTTATCTGTGTGAAACTCAATTCTTCCTTTGCGATATAATATGCTGTATTCATTTTCACAGAAAACTCACCTCTCTCTGCACTGTTATTTTTATTTTGAGTTTGAAACCCTTTTGCGATCGCAGATTCCTCAGGGTCTTTGCTTCAAGCCATCACACTATTATGGCAAGCTGCATCTCGTTTGCTGTTTGAGTGCGCTGTGAGATTTTAACGTTTGAAACTGCGCGACCCTGATACAAAGTATGTTTTACTTGCGAAGCTAGGTTTTGTACTGCAGTATTTGCTTATCATCCCATCTTCCTTCTCATCATACGAAAGCTAATCAAAGTCCGACAGCCACTGAGTCTGGAACTTTCGCTTTCCATGACACTTTTTGATTCAGAATGCACAATCTTTTCCACCATATTTGACATGCTTGGCTGGGGTTTGTCGGCACATTCACTGTCTTCTGTCTGCATGGAACTGGACTCTTTAATTCTCTTTGCGCTTGGAAATATAACAAGTTTTTTCTGCTCAGACTGGAATTTCCACTTTTTTTTGCATCTAACTGCATCCACAGTCCAATAAGTAAAAAAGACCATTTAGATCTAGTGCATAAATTATCTTTACACGGCATGTGTAGCCTATCTCTCTCACGTTGAGTTTCACGTTGAGTTTATGTGAGAGAAAGCGACAGAGGGTGCTCTTGGCTAAGCGACGGTGCGTAAAGTGGACTGAGCAGGCATTGAAATTATATCTGCGCAAAACTTATTCTTTGCATCTAACTCAATCACAGGTGAGTGAAATTGGAAAATTGTCTAGCCATTGGGTAATTAAAGACATCTTTCAGTCGCCTAGTGGGAAATTTGGTCGCGTATTCTAGTGATTTACTTGCATTGTAGAGGGTTGGTACACTGCACCTGTGTTAGCTGCTGAGTGGTCGCATTCAGCTTCATGTGTCTTTCTAACACTTCAAATACATTGTGACCAAAAAGATGTCCGTAATGATGAGTAGATCTCTCAAGGTCTTTTACAATCCTCCCGCTATCTGGCCCGTAATCATACCTGTCGGGGAGCAATCAAGTGTGTTGCCGTGAGAGAGCCCAGTTCTTGTGTCACTTGCCCCATAGCCAGTAAGGCTGTCTGCAAAAACCATGGGAAAGAGGGATCCACCTCTACAGACTCCAAATAGTTGGAAGCAGCCAAAATGAGTTGGCATACAGTGTTCTCAGTGATATAGGCAGCTGACTCTTACACTTTTTTCAGAAAGGAATCTGTGCGACCACACTGAGAACTAGGGCATTGGATGTTCCCCTGCAGTGCTTCGTCTGGTAACATCACCAGTGCAGCAACCAGCTGATCGACTTCAGGTACAATCTGCACTCCAATAAATGTAGGTTCTGCCATTAAAGCCAGAGTGTGAGCATTTTTGGAATGCCTTTTGGCCATATCTGGTCCTTTGAGGGCACTCAAAATCCGAAGGAATTCCAATGTGTAATCCACCAGGGGTTGAACAGTCCCATAGAATGAAGTGAACCCTCACCAGAACCACCAGCCACTGTAGATCCCACTGGCTTGTTCTTTTGCTCAGAATATTCAGTGGGAAGATGATCCTGGAAATTTGTGTCGGAAGCACATGCAGACCTGGACACCTAGGTGGGGGCCATGAGGAGTATAAGGTGAAAAGGTAGGATCTTCACTAGACTATGTGAGTGAGCATCATTAGTGGAAGCCACAGCAGCAGTAGGAACTGGGTCTGCTGGTTGGGAGATTTCGTAAGAGATGTTTCATCTCCGCCATAAGAAAGGCAAGCAACTTTCTTTGACAACAGTTGCTCAGCCAAATGACTACCACTAAAACTAGATTTCTTCTTAGCCTGAGGAGAACTAGCAGCTGCTGAGGCACAGCTCTTTTGAGCTCTCTGCCGCAAAGTGCGTGCTTCCTTCAGATGCTGAACACCCAGGCTTGATGGGCAGAGATCATGCTCATCGTCAGGAAGAAGCTCATTAGGAGGATAGAGCTTGCAATTCAGTGGAAAGAGAGTAGAATTGGAGTGATTAGTCATTTTTAACTGTAATTCTTAGAAAACCTCTGGATACAACTACGAGGAGTGATTAGCAAAATTACAATAAATCCTTGTACCTCTGGATGAACTGTGAGGAACAGAGAAAATAGAGAATTCAGTCTCCAATTCAAATAATTCAACAAACTCCCACGGCTAGGACAGTCTAGCATAGCAAAGGCAAAATACAATGCAAACAGCAACAAAGAACACAAAACTACCTCAAAAAACTAGTCAACAGCGCTGTGACACACCTCCGGATAGAACCGTGAGGTAACTGTATACATTAACACCATAAACAAACTTACCGTTAAGTCATGATGAAAACAGGTCCAAAACGAGTGATCATGCCATCATGGTGGGAAGAAACACACAATCAGCCACCGAATGGCTCGTAATTCAACAGCACGTAGCCGTGAAGTACAAAATGAGCAACTACGAATTATGGTCAGATGCCACAATATCTAAACAAACATGGGCAACAACCCCTGGATAGAACTGTGAAGCAAGTTGCACCGTGTGAGAACTCGCCAAGAATTGTAATGAGGAAATCCAGTCTGAATTCAATCCAGTGCAAAAATCGTCAATGCTTGAGAGGAAGAAAATTCCCTGCTCCTGGAAAGCTGCACTTGACAATGAGAATTGATAATACAACGACCAGAATGAAAGAAGTGGGGCGCTGAACTGTAATGGCTTATTTTCCCTCAGCTTAGCTCAGCTCACGTCACTACGTGACTTTCAGTGATCGGTGATTGGCTCCAAAAATCCTGATTAGAACACCCATTTAGGATACTTTTTTTTTTTTTTTTTTTGTGACATTATTTTCATTATCCTAATTCAACTCATTCTCATTACAGGACTGTGAGCCAGTTATTGTAATTTGTTTTTACATCATTTCAATGTAGTACATGTTGTATTGCCTTTAATTTATGCTTGTGTGTTTAAAAAAAGAAAAGAAATGGTCCTAAAACTTTATTATATTTTTCTTTATGCAAAATACAATTTTTTGTTTTTCCTTTTGATTTTGGGTAACATATGAGTTAGAATAAAAGGTAGAATAACCTCCAACTTGTCTTAAATCCCCAAAGGTAAGATGTTTTATGGATTTATTGGGTGCAACATTAACAGTTTGGACGACCTCGGCTACAGTTCTGCTCCAAATATCTGACCTTGAGGGGTGTAATTTCAAGGACGTCTATTTGGCGGGCTGCATTGTTTTGATTGTGATGGTGAAGGAATGTATGAATGGGCACTTTGCTCCCACCCTCATCCCTGCCACACAAAGCCTCTCTTTGACTGTGAGCCTGGAGGGAAACCCACTCCCACCCTGTCTGGGACAGCATACACAAACCTTGTTATGAACAGACTGGTGTGTGTGACTGTGGAGAGAAGGGCGGGATGGAAAGAGACCAAGCAAAAAGGTATAGGGATGGTCATAAGGATGTACTTCTATCTACTCTTGGTAGCCTGAGAGTCTTCATTTGGGGGCTGTGATCACGCAGTAGAGGAGGAGGAGGGCAGAAATACAAAAGACTCAATGTTAGACTCGTTCAATCTCTCTCCCCCAACGAAAAGACTGGTTACATTTAGTTAGTGATCTTTATAAAGGTCAAACTCCCAAGCAATCCATGGTCCTTAACGTAACATGCTCTGCCTTTCTACATTCTCAGAGTTAATTGTGTTCTTCCTTTGGCTTTGCTGAGTGGTTACTAACTTGCTGGAGAGATGTTAGGTGGCATTTAGGGTGTTGTGACTTGTGGGTGTTTTTTAGGGGCCGGTTGCACAATCTTTGTGTAAGTTGCAACTTAGTAGTTGTGACGTAAAGTGGTGCTAAGTTACAACTTCTGCACTACTACATTTTTTTTTTCATTGTACTATTAAACTTAGCTGTTTGTACTATTTCAAGATGCACACTTACCAGACTGAAGAAACTTACTTGATTACCCTTTTTCTTTTTTTCTTTTTAGAAAAATCATGTTAAAATGTGAGTATCAAATATACATTAGGCTTTTGAGGAACATTTATTTTGTACAGCTCTTAGTAATCATTGTATTGCATTGCATTTGTTTTGCTCTCCACAATAAAAAACTA
Organism: Scardinius erythrophthalmus; assembly: GCF_964197995.2. Lineage (NCBI taxonomy): Eukaryota > Metazoa > Chordata > Actinopteri > Cypriniformes > Leuciscidae > Scardinius > Scardinius erythrophthalmus. The sequence goes on from NC_138228.1 coordinate 40,287,604, forward strand.
CTCAGCTTTGATCGTAAAACTAAGCATTTTAATATAATCTTACTAAGACATATTATTGTGAGATAAAGAGTGAAAACTGATATTTATATGCATTTTAAGTAGTCTGATTGTTATAAAGATCTGACTGATTTACAATACAAGCTATCATAATCTTACTTTTTGGCCATATAAATATCAGCAACTGCACCTATTTGCATTTGTCTGCTTAGTTTGGGGCTCTGAATAAAATTAAAGTGATCTTTTGTATGAAGTGAGTATGAACTTCACTAGGTTATATCATACATACCATGTAAGCCATAAAAGCCGTATCAAGTGTTATACTCAAAAAACACATGCACATAAAAAAAAAAAATCACTTTGTTTAATAATCCGTTCCACTTTTCTTCAACATTTTTATTAATATTATTTATTTACTTATTCTTTTATATGTCAGGTTTTACAGGGTTAAAAAAGTCATGAGTCAACTTTTAAATATCGGTTATGCGTCATCAGTTTGAACAACCATGTGTGAAGGCACTTTGCGTTTCCTTCTAGTGCATGCATGTGTGAATTGAAGCGTGTTTTTAAACACTGCATTCCTGAGATTGCTGAGCCGTAACCTGGAGATTAATTGTAACTGGGTGATTGCTTAAGAGACCAGACCCAGTGACCTGCTTTGTGTCCAACACACAGAGATATCTGGATACAAATTAAGGTGTTATGTGTTTGTGCTTTAATGATAGTTTTTGCTTTTGCTTTTTTTTAGTGTTTGCTTTTACCGCAATTTGATAGATCATTCATTACAGACTTATAAAACCAACTCAAACATTAAAGGCCTATTCAAACAAAGACCAATAACCATAAAGATAGATAACTATAACAATAACTATATTTTAGTGCCCGCACAAAAACACATGATGCTCAAGCTTTTTAAGGTCAATTGATTTCTGATTGGCTGTCAATGTTTCATTGATGTCAAAAATCATTCTTGTCACATATTTTACTGTCGCACCATAAAACTCAATTAAATTGTCTTTAATTGCAAGAATTGCATTATGTATTTTCTCAGCTTTGAGTCGAGGCTGGCAGACTAGAGCCTGCTAGCCCAGGTAAAGTCATTGGGATTGTACTCAGCCAAAAGGGCATGTTCTCAGAACTTTGGAATAACGTTCTGGCAAGGTTCTTTTTTTTACATTATGGGGGAAAAAAGTTCCAGTAATGTTAACAGAATGTTCTTTCAAAGATGCCTCTGTTCTTTCAATTCTGGAATTTACTAATATTCTCAAAACATTAGCACAAAAACATTCTTGGAACGTTTTTCCCTTAAACGTCTTAGTGGCCATTTACGCTATACCATTTTTAACTTAAAACATATGCATTTTGGCCATTCATTTACATGACAACATCGTTTTGGGGGACTGAAAATAAACTTTTGAAAATGGGTTTCAAAGTGCAAGATTTAAAACCAATAGTTCTGTGTAAACTACAGAAACTCAAATTTTGTGAAAACGGTGAAGTAATGTGCATGCCTATTACATGTTCAATCTATAGGCACGTAGTGTTTCTTTACAAAGTGACATTGCCAACTACTGCTGTGGCATTCATAACAGCATTTTTAATTGTTTTCGCAGATCTGTGTAACGGGGGTCATTTTGACAATGTAGTCATATTTATTTGTAAAAAACGCAGGAAAAACTTTTCTGTTTTGAGTACTCTCTGTTGTGTAAATGTACCTGTAATGTCTAGAGAAAACAGGCTGAGGCATGTATCTAAGTGCAGGGTTTTTTAATAAAGAAACAAGTTTACAAACAATAAGCAACACGGAGAACAAGGAACAAAAGCAAACGTAAAAAAGGGGCCATCACATTCAACAGCTGACAGAGAACAAGTTAAACAAAATGGCTATATATACACAGGGGCAAACAAGCTTAAGATAACAAGCAGGAGCAGGCCGAGTGGGCAGCCAGGGATCGCTGGTAGTGACCACCACATCTGAAAGATTACCACCATAGCAGAGCAGATGGGACTAAAGATCCCCATGACGGAGGAGATGACCCCCACAGCAGTGCAGACGGGACTGAAGATTCCCACAGCGGAGCAGAAGACCACCTCAACAGAGTAGACAGGACTGATGATCCCCATGGCGGAGCAGAAGACCACCACAGCAGGGCAGACAGGGCTGGTGACCACCATGGCGGAGCAGAAGTCCACCAGGGAAGATCAGGTGGAACTGGAGACCACCACAGTGTAGCAGATGCGACAGGAGAACTTGGAACAGCCACTCTGGCTGAGACGAAACAGGCTGGGAAATCAGTAATGGCCTCCGTTGCCATAATGGGGCAGGCAGAGATTACTAGGAAGATCACCATGGTCATAACAGGGCAGGCAGGGAGTTCAGTGTCAGCCTCTGTGGCCATAGTAGAGCCGTCAGGGGATACAGAGAGTTCAGAAGCGGTCTCCCCATATGTTGCCGCCTCGGGGGAACCCGTAAAGGTGTGTGCAGCCCAAACACACAAAATGATTGTTGCTGTCACAGAGAGCACTGTGGACAATGGATCAACCTCCGGGTCAGACAGTGCTGAGATTGGCAGGCTTGAGGGCGATGAGGCCGGTGGGCTTGAGAGTGTAGAGGTCGTCGGGCTTGAGAGCGTAGGTCTTGGGATGCTGGCTGCACGCGCCGACAACCAGTGGTGGATCCACCACACTGGATACTAGTCTCATCCGCCCCGAGAAGGATCTGGTGGCAGGCATGATGGGTGAGGACTCTGGCGTAGCCCATGATGCCTGGCGTCGCCGGTAGACCAGACTCAGCGGCCGTCAGAGCTTGGGACCTATAATGTTTGCAAAATGGTACGTTCTCTTAATGTTTGCATAACCAAGAAAAAGGATTAATTTTTTTTTAAAACTGGACGTTTTAAACATCTACGGTTCTTTTTTCTTTTTTTTTTTTTACTTAATGGGAACGCTAGAAAAACATTCTTAGAACATATTTATATATATGTTAGCTGGGTATTTATGTATTAGTTGTCTGGGTCTGTGAGGGTTCTTGCTGTGGTATCCTAGCAATGCTCAGATCTGGAATTTGAGGACGGGGTGTGAAGTGCAGCTGTGTTGTTGCCTCTTCAACGACTGTCACATACCATTGGCTGTCCGCCCCATAGTGCCTTCTGATTGGCAGGACCTATGATCTGTTTGGATTGGTGACTGATGTTAGAACAAACAAGAGGCCCAAAGCAGGGAACTTTTATTTGTAAGTTTTATTTTCTTTGGCAGATTTTTGTCCATTGCTGAGTCTTGTCAGTATTCCATGAAAACAGAATCTCTGGCAACAGAATATTCTGGATCTTGCCCTTTCGTACTGAAGATAGCCGTTTAGGAAAGCCAGTTTTGTAACTTGCTGAAAAATCCAGCATTAAACAGCATGGATTCCATGCTGGTCCAGGCTGGTTTATGCTTGTTAGTGCTTGTCTAGCTGGTGAAACCAGCATGTTCATGCACACAATACTTCGATCAAACTAATGCGTATTAAACCATATTCGCATTAAACTATGTGGTGTTTGCCGATTTTAATCGCAATAAACAGGCATGTAAACACGTTAATCGCATTATTACCGCTCTGACCAAAGTGTGCAATACAATACAGATTGTTTCACACAGTAGTGTGCACTATGCAGTAGTGATAGCATGCACTTTCAACAATTGCTGAAAGAGAATTAATTCAACCAAAGTCAATGGCCAAGTGCCCAACTTAAGGGCTTCAACAACCTTTGTACATGTACCATATGAAAGAAATAAAGCCAAACTGGTTTGTAATAAGTGAATATGGTAATGCTGTTTTCGGAGTTGTTTTATCATCCTCTGGTGAGATATTGATTGTATTTGCAGTTGATTTAATCTAAGGCTGTGTGGCTGTAATTCAGTTGTAGTTGTTGTGTCCCTCTTGTCTTCAGTGATTCTGCTTGTTAAACCAGCAACCAGCATCCCATGCTGGGGACCAGCAGCATACAAAACATACCTTATGCTGGTGACCAGCAATGCTGGATTTTTCAGCAGGGTTACATTATGGTACTCAGAATAACTTGCAGTATAACTGAGATTATCTGGCTGATTATAATGACCGATCAAACTACTTCACTATTCAAAGGCTCTTCCTCAGACATGACCAAACTTATTATTTCTTGCAGTGATTTTTGTCTGCATGTTCAAGAGTTTGACTAAAAGTGTGACATTTTACACTTTAATGAATGATGGAGTCCTGCAGGTAGGTTTAACACATCACAGATTAACAGAGGTTTAGCTTCACTCCACATGAATTCCGAAGGCAACACTGGCAGAATTGTTTTCTGAAAGAAAAAAAAAAAAAAAAAAAAAAAAACCTAACAGGAAGCTTGACAGCCTGGAATTCCACCCAGGTTCACTTTAGACTGAGGAATAAGCCATTTTTTTACTCATGCAAAATATCTTGTGAAATAATGAATATTAAAATCCTGACTTTATTTATTTACCTTGATGTCTTGTCTATTCTGTAATATGCTGTTTTTCCCTGTGGAAAGCAAAAGGAGAAATTTCAAGGTGGCCTTCAAGGGGCCATATGGAGAATTCAGAAACCCTTGTTGTTAATGACACTGGTGGCCATTTAAGTGAACTGCAGCCAGCTAATTATTGCTCATGACGCGAGCCATCATCAACCAAAACAGTAATGCAATGTACAAGAGACTGAATGTGATGCACCGGCTTCATGATCATAATAACTAGCTTGACTTTTGAAAATGACTTGGTTAACATAGCATACTGATAGACACAGACACCTACACACTACCAGATTATACCAAGACAATTTTACAGTTGTTTACTATTGCACTATTGTATATTTTCCATGTCATATGTTGTACTACGACCGAGAAACCTTGGGAATCAAATACCCTTCCATATTTGACTCTAGTTCCCCCCCCCCCCCCCGATGTCGTTTTGCCAGATGGTATTCACTAGATAACTTTTTTTATTTTATTTTTGTGTTGGAATCTGTGTTGTGCTGGGAGCCAGCCGTATGTTGATGTGAGTTTAAATGCAATGGTGTCTTTTTCTTGTGTTGCCTCTCACTCCCTCTTTTCCTTCTTGTCTCCTTTTTCCCCCTTAATTTATCTTCCTCGTAGTTGACTTCTTTCTTTCTATCATTTTTCTTCTCTACAACTTTCCCTTTGTCTTCATTCTCAGGTTGTTGGTGTTGCTCTGATGCATATGCACTAGACGCTTCCCCTGACACTTCCAAGAGCATGTCAAGTCATTGTGGCAACACAGGGCAGCAGGGGCAGCTTGCCCAAGCTTGAGCCTGTCCTAGAATGCACCAGCTGTTCCGTCTAGTGTTGGGACAGAGAGACCTGTCCCGTGCAGGAGACCTCTTCTCTCTGGATGACAGCGAGATTGAAGACTGTCTGTCGCAAGCCCTGGAGGAAATCAAAGTCATATCCTGCTCTCCAGTGAGTACACTGACCTCAAATAGCAAATAGCCTTCTTAGATGTTTAAAATGGTCATATCATTTTTTTGTACCAAACATTTGAATTATTGTAGTTTGTTCATAATTGTTTTTATGTGATAATTGTCTATTTTGTTTTCCAAAGTTTACATTATATTGTTACAGGTTCCTGCTGTGCCACTCACATAGTTTTCCAGAAAATTATATATATGGAAACGATCACATATAGAAATTGCTTGGAAAAACAGTACTGAAAATAAGAAACATAAACCAAACAAGACAGAGAAGGGAAAAGCCATTATTTTAGAAGACATAAAAAGAAAAGAAAAAAAAAAACCTCCAAAGCCACTTAAACTCCAATTGGACCTTTGCAAAAAAAAAAAAAAAAAAAAAAAAAAATAATATATATATATATATATATATATATATATATATATATATATATATATATATATATATATATATATATATATATATATGTATATATGTATGTGTATATATGTATATATATTCGCAAGCACACGAGAAACTATTGCATGCTCATAAGAAACTATCACTATTACTGTGTGAGTCTGTCATGTTTTGTTTCGGGTTTTGGTTCACATTTGTTTTCATGTCTTTTATTTTGTAGTTTTCATAGTCATGGTTCCTGTTTGTTATGTGATTTCCTTTATCCCATCATGTGATCCTGTCTTGTGCTTCCCTAGTCTCTTGAGTCATATTCTTCCCTAGTCTCTTGGTTCCCTTGTCTGTGTGTCACGTTCTCATTAGTTCATTGTTCATTGCTTTCAGGTGTGTCTTGTTAAGTCATTAGTCTTTGGCTACATCCGAAATCGCATACTTCCCTACTATATAGTAGTGATGGCAATTTCAAAACACTGCTTCATGAAGCTTCGAAAACTTTACTAATCTTTTGTTTCAAATCAATGGAGCGGAGTGTGTATCAAACTGAGTCAGGTGATTTCAGTAAACAAGGCTTCATTACGTCTTAACTGTTTTGAAACGTTTCGAAACACTTCGAAATTTTAGTGGTTCACCGCTGGGGGCGGTGAGGAATCACTGAGAACCAATGAACAGTGGATTTTACCTGATCTCTGATCAGTTTTATACATTTATAGACGTTTTAATTAGACATTAATATAACATTAATATAATTAAAATGAATAAGGGTAGTTAATAGTCTCATATTGGCCTGTTTAGCTGAGCCATTTATAGAACAAACAAAACAAACCCTGACAATTGATAAAAGAACATATAGACATTTGATTAGATAATTGCATTTGAAAGATTTTACTTTTAATAAAAAATGCAATAGATTTGTAAAAGGGGATTGTTTATGTATGTTTGGCTCAGCTTTTTGTTGCATTTACACTGAAACATTTATAAATATTGTGTCGAGGCTTCGAAACAATCTGACTCAGTGTTCCACAAAGCCTCGATCTGCCCACCACTACCTATATAGTAGGCGAAAAACAAAAATATGTCTAAATTCACAGTACTCATAAAAGAGTAGGCAAAAGTATCGGATGAGCTACTTCTTCCTGCGAGATTCTGAAGTGTGCTGCGATGTACACTTTACTATCCCATGAGGCCATAAGAGAGGATTTATGAATGGCAGTAAAGTGATGCAGCTGACGCTGGTAGGTCACATGGTAATGACATCATGGCGAATGTAGTAGTCCAGATTGCATTCATGATACACACACTCATAGTGCCTTTCCAATACCCACAATTGCGGTCTTGGCCACTTGAGAGCGTGTGCACGCGACAGGAATTAAGTGCGCAAGACTGTCCCATGTTTAAAAAATTCCAAAGCGTAATGCCCTGAATACACACTAAACGTAGCCTGGCAAGCCAGACCTACATCAAGATGTTAGGTCTGGCAACTCACCACAGACACGGCTCAATCCGAGGGGCGGGATAAACGGCTGTCTTTCAAATTCCCTCTGCACGCAATAGGACAGCGCTTCAACCAACCAGAGCGTTTTCCCAACAGCGGAGCTAACATTAGTTGATAGATTCAACTTTTGAATTGGCCGGCAAAACTACGAACACATCTTCCTTTTTTAAGAATGACTTAAGTGCCGTTCTTTGCTCTTTTCTCTAAGAAAAACTTAACTCCAAGAAAAACTTAACTCCAAGAAAAACTTAACTCCAAGTCGCAGCCAAAGCCGATTTGAAAGACTGTTCTCCAGCAGCAGCAGCAGCCATTCTTTGTTTTCAAGTAGCAGGGAACCGTCGCAACTCTGTCGTCATTATGTTAAGCCCGCCCTGCCTACTCTATACACGATGTGATTGGCCTGACCCAATTTAGGTTTTTCAACTCCGAAAGTCAACGGAGAGTTGCTAGACTACCCTGGCTGCAAAATAAATTTTGCTGCCGCTAGGGTGCGTCTAGATTTCTAGGCTACACTAAACGTACACTATCTTAAATACCACATTGGAGCGGCATTCGAGGCTAAGCGTATCCCATCGTGCATTAGGTTCGGGAAATCGCGTGCCCCAAAATCGCGAGATAGCGAGGAAAACATTCCACTGTAACTTAAATTAATTCGATATTACATGTAATTTGGTAGTAAAACAATTTTTTAAAGTGTAATTTTATTGGTGCAAAGATGAGTAGGCTATGTGTATTTTGTGCAACATTTGCAACTGCTTTTTATCACTTAATTAGAAGCACCATAATTTTAAATTGAGTCTTCTGTTACATACTGACTGTCACGGATACATCAGCGTCAGCGTCAGCCCTCTACACTCTGCCCACTCGTTCAGCTTCCCCCGAGTTCTGATCACCTGCACCTGTCATCAACACCTGTCGCCAATCTCCTGTCACTTCACTCACTGTTTAAATACACCACCAGTTCCCTCATTCAGTTGTCAGGTCTCGTTGATTCAACATCGACATTCTGACTCACTCAAACTGAGACGAAGACATAACCACTTACCTGCTTCGTATACTCGCCTGCATCTTCGGATTGCTCAGCCTGTCCACCGGATCTTCAGTCTTCATCTGCCCACCTGCTTCAGCCCATCTGACTTCTTCCGTTCTACCTTCAACTAACCACCTGTAACAGATAAGAGACTTTGTCAGATCAACTTTCATCCATTGACTCATTACAATATTACCACTACTCGTCTACTTACTTGCCGTGACTGTTCCTCAGTGCTTAATAAACACCATTGCAAACTTTACCTGTTTGTGTTGTTCTGATTCCTGACACTGACCAGACATTTATAAGTTTATTTTAATATGCATTAAATATTTAAATGCATATAGCATATTATTGAAAATAAAATAAAAAGCAGTCTTTGTTTATTTTGTATTTTGTTCATGTTTTATTTGAAATTAACTGCACATGGGTTCTCACTTTAACTTGCCTTCAGTGGACATTCGTTTCACAGTCTTTTTTTATGGACCATTGAACTTGGCAAATAGGATAATGCACACAGCCATATTGCGCCATCAGCCTGTTTCACGGCGCAGTTTCTCGCCATCATAAAGGATGCGTTAAAGCGGACATAAGGCTGTGATAGAGATATACTGCCCTAACGAAAGGCAAATTAAAAAATATATATATTTTTTTTAATTCATGCACAACTCTCGTTTACTTCATAGTAAATTGGCTGTGGCGCACAGGGGAAATATTATATAGTTTATATAGTATATATAAACAGGAAATTATAACTCGTGAGCAAACATTACATTTCCTGTGCACACATGAAAAGTTTCTTATGTGCACGGAAAAAAGTTTCTCATCTGCACTGTATAGTCCATCCGAAAATCTGTAAAAAATGTTTTTTTTTTTTTTTGCAAAGGGCCGTTTAGGGGCTCCGTAATAAACCATCTGTTAATTTTGCGCACAAGATGAAAGCCTGGAATTAAAATATTAAAAAGGTAATTGAAGAAATATTTAGTTAAACTAAAATAAATTCATTTGTTGTTATTGTGAAAATAACTATAAAAGTACATTCACCTTTGAAAATTCATTTGACTGTAATGCAAAAAACTTACTTACTGTAATGATTCAATCTGGTCAAAGATAAAACAGCAAATTCTACCATGATGTACTGTACACTTACACAAGTGTACATTACGGTTAATTTAAATTATCCAAAATGAACACTCGACAAGCGTTTGTAATTTTACTATTCTTCTGTAAAATAAATTAGTAGTATTATTAAATACTCATTTTTAATTTATTTTTTTAATTATTTTACACTTCAATAGTATTTAAATGATGACGATGATACTATTACTACTATTATTTATTATTATTGTATTGTCATATTGACTGAGGGAAAAAACTGTTTTCCTTTGTTTTTGTCCTTAGCCGTTTACAGGGCCTGGTTGATGGTATGCTTTTAAAGTGAAGTTAGAGAGCATATGGCATGTTTTAGTTGATCACTGACCCTGTCAGCACTGCATATCTGAATAATTTGAATAAGGTGACCCCTCATTTCCTCAGTGTTTTTTAAAATTAAAATGAGTAAAAAGTAAAATGACTTCTAAAGGAATGTTAGTGTCAATAAGTGTGCTAAAGCCAGTTCTTCTTGCCTTATTGGGCTTCTGTGTTCTGGCTGGCTTTTGTAAACAGATTTGGGCTCATCCAGCGTCTCAGGGGTAGCCTTCTCTCGTTCTCTCTTCATCACATTCTCTCTTCTCTTGTATTTCTCTCTCCAGGGCCTACACTGTCCTCCTTTCCACAGTCACGTGCACAACATTATCATTCCAAACATGCCACACCACAAAGATCCAAACTTTCTTGCTTAATGATACCTTATGTTTTCAGAAATCTAAATATGATGCTGTTTGCATTTAAATACTGTTTCACACAATTAGTATACAAACTGTAGCTTAATAGTCAGTGCATGAATGTCAATCAAACCATAATGTTTTAAATATTACATAATAGAATAGATAGTGTCAGCGAGGGGTTGCAAAAAGGAGTAAGTTTTGTGATCCTATGAGCCTGGAAATGGTCTGATCACCTGCTCAGTCACATGATTGTCTGCTGTAAATAAAATGTCATATGCTTGAAATGATAAGAATAAATTCATATTTCATTTAATAATTGTCACAGATAAACAGGAGAAGGAACACAGGTATCGTTGAGCAGGAACTTTATTAAATGGGTTGAAGATCGAATGAACAGCAGACAATCAGGAGTAATTTGGAGACAGGTTGCAGATAGTCACACTTAACTCATGGATCTTTCTCTCTTTTGCAGGTTGATGATGAAGCACACGGATGAGTTGGGGAACTTCGTCCAGGGAAGCATGTAGCAGGAAGAAGGTGAGCAAGAAGGTAAGTAGGAGTCAGGCATAAGTGTTCTCAAGTGGAGATCGACTAGACAGGAGTGAGGGAGTGTGGCTGGTGAGTATGTGTAGAGGAGGTAATCAAGTGGTGACTTGTGTGACTGGTTAGAATTTGGGTGATTGGAGCTGAAGGACCTGGTGCTGAGGACATGTTGGTGGAATCCATGACAGAACCCCCCTCCACGAGCAGCTCCTGATAACCAGGCACGGCGGCGAGGACGGCCCCTGCCCCGAGGTGCTGGGTGTTCTGAATGGGCAGTGTCCAATTTGGTGAAAGAGTAGGATCCAGTATATCATCATGTGGGACCCATGTGGGAATCCTGAATGGAGTGGACGGTGTAAATGTGGTTGTCGTCTGCTTCTATGGGAGGAGGAGGTATTTCATCAGCACCAGGCCATGTGTAGGAAGGGAGAAGAGATGTATGTGAGGTTTAAGAAGTGACACATGGAAGGTAGGAGCAATCTTATATTCAGAAGGTAGGTTTAAATGATACGTGACGTCATTGGTTTGCCGGTGAAGGGTCCAATGAATCGGGGACAGCTTGCTGGAAGGCAGCCAGAGACAGATGTCCCTGGTAGAGAGCCAGACCTTCTGCCCTGGATGGTACATGGGTGTTGCTGCTCTTGCATCGGCCTGGCTCTTACGCATGTGTCCGTGCTGCCCTCTGAAGGTAGATGTGAGTTGAGTCCCACACCCTCTCGTTCTCCTGGAACCAGTAGTTCACAGCTGGAATGTCTGATGGCTCACCTGACGGGGGAAACGGGCAGTTGATAGCCGAGTATACACTGGAAGGGAGTAAGCCCGGTGGTGGTCTGACGAAGTGATTTCTGTGCATATTTGGCCCATGGTAGGAAACGGTTTTCAGCTGTGTTGGTGGTCGTGGCAGTATGACCGAAGGTAATATCCGATTTCCTGGATCATGCGCTCTGTTCGGCCATTTGTTTTAGGGTGATATCCTGAAGACAAGCTTACCGACACACCAAGAAGATGGAAGAAGGCTTTCCACACACATGAAGTAAACTGTTACCAACTAACCAACATGATGTCTTCTGGCAGTCCTTAGTTACGAAACACATGGTGAAATAATGCCTCTGCAGTCTCCAGAGCGGATGGTAAACCCTTAAATGGGATGAGCTTACAGGCCTTAAAGAAACGGTCAACTACAACCAGGATGCAGGTATTGGTGTCAGAAGGAGGAAGTCAGTGACGATGCCAAGGTGAGACCAGTGTCTATTGGGAATCGGAAATTGTTGCAGCTTGCCTTCTGGAAGGTGTCTCGTGGGTTCTGGAAACAGCGCATGTGGAACAGTCTCTGACCAATCGTTATGCATTCTGGGTCAGAGCGAGAGTGTTTGCTGGTAACCTGGATTCCCTGATCCCGGAGACGAGTCCATGAGGGTAACACGTAAAGTTGATGGTAGATACTTGCAGCCCTCAGGTGGCTGTAGCGAAAGGGGAAGTCAGGATCAGGATGTTTAAGGATGGGAGCGGTACAAAAGGCATTCTTCAGCTGTTGGAAGGCGCTGGTGGCCGCTGGATTCCAGTATAGAGACTTGGGCCAGTTTCGGAGAAGTGTGGTTAATGGTGCAGCGATTTGACTAAAATTGGCTACAAACTTTTAATAGATATGGACAAATCCTAGGAAGCTTTCAAATTCCTCAACGGTGGTGGGTTGTGGCCAGTCCTTAACGGCAGTGACTTTCCCCTGGTCCATCTGAATGTTTGATCCATCAATGATGTAACCAAGGAATTGGATGGACGGATGATGGAATTCACACTTTTCCAATTTCAGGTAAAGATGGTACTCCCTGAGTCGTTAAAGGACCTGCGCAACGTGTCTGCGGTGTTCAGCCAGATTCCGAGAGTACATTAGAATATTATTGATGTAGATGATAATGAATTGCTGGAGCATGTCTCGGAACAACTCATCCATGAAAGCCTGGAACACAGACGGTGAGTTAGCCAGCCTGTACGGCATAATTCGGAACTCATAGTGGCCTGACGGTGTTAAGAAGGCGGTCTTCCATCCATCATCTTTCCTAATTTGGATAAGATTATTGGCGCTGTGCAGGTCCAGCTTGGAAAAGATGCGGGCGCCTCTCAGTTGTTCCGGGGTTGAGTATAGCAGTACTTGATGATTGATCATTGAGAGCCTTGTAGTCAATGCATGGCCGCAAGCCTCCATTCTTTTTGGCCATGTAAAAGAAGCAGCTCAAAGTGGCAGGAGAGGTAGATGGTTGAAATAATCCTTGTTCCAGGGCTTATTTGATGTATTGATCCATGACCTTTTGCTCCGGGATCGACAGAGGATAGATTTTTCCTTTGGGCATGGTGGCTTTAGGTACCAGCTCGATTGCGATGAGTTGGAAGTTTAGTGGCCAGCTACTTGATGAAAACATCCTGGAACTCCCCATTGTCCTCTGGAAAACAAACCATGGTGGATACATCCAAGCTTTCGATGGTGATGGAATTCACGGAGATGGAGTCTTTGGAAGGTATGAACGGAGATCATTTTCTGCATTGTGGTTGCATCTCAAACTGAAGGGAATACTGTAGTCTTTCAGTTATGGTCTGGTCTTCTGTCACAGATAAACAGGAGAAGGAACACATGTATCGTTGAGCAGGAACTTTATTAAACAGGTAGAGGATTGAATGAACAGCAAACAGTCAGGTAAGCGAGACAGGTTGTAGACAATCAGATTTAGCTCACGGATCTTTCTCTCTTTTGCAGGTTATGATGGAGCACACAGATGGGGAACTTTGGTCCAGGGAAGTGTGCAGCTGGAAGAAGGTGAGCAAGCAGGTAAGTAGGAGTCAGGCATGAGCGTTCTCATGTGGAGATTGATAAGACCGGACAACAGGTGAGTGTGGCTGGTGAGTATTTGTAGGGGAGGTAATCAAGTGATGACAGGTGCGACTGGTTAGAATTCGTGTGAGAGCTGAAGGACCTGGTGCTGAGATGGAATCCATGACAATAATAGGAAAATAATGTATTATTATTATTATTATTATTATTATTATTATTATTATTATTATTATTATTATTATTTGATTATTTAAAATCTCCTGTTTAAAAATAGTAAGATAGATTATTATATCTGCCCTGCATTTGATCTCAAAATTAATATCATTTTTAATATATGTGGAAATTATTGGAAATAAGTTAATGCAGACTCTTAATTACATGAGGTAAACATAAGCTGTTCCAGCATTTCAGTAATAAAAGTGTACACCTTTAAAATGCATGCAAATAACCTGAAACGCAACAGTTATTGTAAAGAGAGATGTGGATTTGGACGCCAATTAAATGACCACACAACCTTAGTGTTTGTCAAAAAACAGTAGGTAATTTGGTCGAGGATTTCTACGCGGTGGGAGAAAAACACTGACATTCTGGATTCGGACGGCAATAAAATCACTGACTAGCCCCTATAAATGTTGAAAATACCTTACGTCCGAGTATCAACGAGTAGTTGATACTTCCTGTTGTCGAATGCGCATGCGTCGCGTCTGAACGCGTTGTTGTCTTTGGAGCTCTATCGATTTGATTTATAATTCTTGATTTTACTCTTTAAACTTACTTACAACAAACATTTTCTACTTTTCCTCACTGAGAAGCACTACTGCTCAAACCTCATAGTTACAACGCGGACTGTTGAGCAGACGTGTCTCAAGCCTGTTAGTGATTCTACGCTGGATACTCTTATAGGTTACTCCCGGGGATCACGGCTGAACGCGTCTTCTCAACACTCACTTACAAACATTTTTCACCTATCGTGCGTCTACTCTACACCGGTACCACTTAAAAGACGGATTATATCTAAGACGCCTGTCAGAAATTAGTATTAATTGATAGCATCACTGGTAGTGTCGTTGCTAACTTACTGTCCATCTGTTAAAATGGCGAATATATCAGATGCAAGTAGTCTACCTTTTGGTGCAGGTGAGGACACATTTGAGCTGCACGCGGTACAGTCTGAGCTGGAAGCTGTTGAGAAACAGATCCACGACCTTTTAGTGAGACAGGCCGAGCTGAGAGACCGGCGTTTAGCTCTTGAAACATCACGCGCTGATGCTCACAAATCAGAGATTAATGTTACTAACCGGCTGACTCCGACCTCGTCTACTCCGTGCGTTACTCGGCATCGGTTCCGAGCGCCAAGGTCGCGATCAGCCATGGTCTCGTTCACTCCGGCTCCAACACGCCACCACGAAGCCTGGATATTTCCGCAGTGGAAGACGCGAGTCAGGTCTAGACCAAGACCCTCTCCGACCCTCCCGGTTTTCGAGTTATCCACACAAAACCGCTTCTCCGCTCTTCGCGAAACAGAACGCGATGCTGTGATCATCGGTGATTCCATTGTTCGGCACGTCCATGCTATATCAGGTAAAAATAAGGTGCACAGTCACTGCTTTCCTGGTGCTCGTGTTTCTGAAATCGCTGCTCGCGTTCCCGAGATTCTGAACGATAACGAGTGCGTCGGAACTGTGGTCCTGCACGCGGGAGTGAACGATATCAGGCTGCGCCAGACGGAGGTTCTGAAGAAAGACTTCAGGAATCTGATCGATACGGTACGCAGCACATCGCCTGATATAACGATCATTGTGTCAGGACCGCTTCCCACGTACCGTCTAGGACATGACAAGTTTAGTAGATTATTCGCGCTAAATGAATGGTTAACGTCATGGTGCAATGAGCAGAAACTGCTCTTTGTAAATAATTGGAATCTGTTTTGGGAGCGTCCTAGGCTATACCGTGCTGATGGCTTACACCCAAACAGATTCGGATCGGATCTTCTGTCAGATAACATCTCCAAAACGTTAAATACCTTTTGACTAGTAACCAAAAGTCCAAATCATAGTCTCTGCTGCACCAAATTAACTGATATAAATACTAGTGTAGAACATTGCATAGAAACTGTGTCTATTCCTCGTTTAGTGCGATCAAATAATAAATCTACTGCAGGATCTAGGAAAAATCTAATTGTTATTAAAACAGAAAATGTTGCTATTAGTAAACAAAAACAATTTCTAAAGCTAGGTCTTTTAAACATTAGATCACTCACACCTAAGGCAGTTATTGTAAATGAAATAGTCACAGATAATAGCATAGATGTACTTTGCCTTACTGAAACCTGGCTTAAACCAAATGATTATTTCGGTCTAAATGAGTCTACTCCATCAGGATACTCCTATAAGCACGAGCCCCGTCTGATTGGTCGTGGCGGCGGTATTGCAACTATCTATAGAGATATTCTCAATGTTACTCAGAAAACGGGTTATAAGTTTATTTCATTTGAAGTACTTGTACTAAATGTTACGCTCTTAGATGATAGAAAAACATCCCTATTATCTTTAGCCTTGGCTACCGTATATAGACCACCAGGGCCTTACGCTGATTTCCTAAAAGAATTTGCAAATTTTCTCTCAGATCTATTGGTCAATGTCGATAAAATATTAATTGTTGGAGATTTTAACATACACGTAGATAATCAAAATGATACGTTAGGGGCTGCGTTTATAGACTTATTAAACTCCTTTGGGGTTAAGCAAAACGTTACCGGACCGACTCATCGTTTTAATCATACACTCGATTTAATTATATCACATGGAACCGATCCAACCGATATAGATATCATTCCGCAAAGTGATGATGTAACTGACCATTACATGGTAACTTGCATATTACGTACCCCGGTAATATATCATGCTGCGCCGCGCTATCGATTAGGCAGAACAATCCTTCCATCCACCATAGATAATTTTTCAAATTGCTTAACGGATCTGTCTCAGCTGCTGCCTGAACCTAAACAAACAGATGAACTAGACGAACTAACCAGCACTATGAGCACCGTTCTCTCTGGAAAATGGGATATTGTTGCACCTATGAGACTAAAAAAGGTCAGAGAGAAAATTAAAGCACCATGGTACAACAATACTACTCGTGTTCTAAAGAGAGAAACCCGTAATTTAGAGCGTAAATGGAAACAAACTAATTTAGAGGTTTTTAGAATCGCTTGGAAAGACAGTACGTCACGCTATAAAAAGGCCCTAAAAGCGGCCAGGGCTGAGCATCTCCGCAAACTAATAGAAAATAACCAAAACAATCCTAGGTTCTTATTTAACACCGTGGCTAGACTAACAAATAAACAAGCGTCACCTGAACAAAATATTCCGTTACAGTTTAGTAGTAATGATTTCATGAATTTTTTCACTGAGAAAATAGAAAACATCAGATCCACAATTGTAAACGTTCAATCTTCAATCGCGCCTTATAATTCAGCCTCGATTATCACCCCGCAAGAACAATTACAGTGCTTTACAACTATAGAACAAAAAGAGTTAAATAAATTTATCATTTCCTCTAAAACAACAACATGTTTATTAGATCCCATACCAACTAAACTATTGAAAGAAGTGTTACCTATAGTGGAAGAGCCTCTCCTCAATATTATTAACTCGTCTTTATCTTTAGGTCATGTTCCAAGAACATTTAAATTGGCAGTTATAAAACCACTAATTAAGAAACCACAATTAGACCCAAATAACCTAGCAAATTATAGACCCATTTCAAATCTTCCTTTTATGTCCAAAATATTAGAAAAAGTTGTGTCTGCCCAACTGGGCTCTTTCTTGCAAGAAAATGACACCTATGAAAAGTTTCAGTCTGGGTTCAGGCCGCATCATAGCACTGAAACTGCGCTCGTTAAAATCACAAATGATTTACTCTTAGCTTCTGACCAAGGCTGTATCTCAATACTAGTTTTACTTGATCTTAGTGCTGCGTTCGATACTATAGATCACACAATACTCTTAGATCGGCTACAAAACTATACCGGTGTTCAAGGACAAGCATTAAGCTGGTTCAGATCATACCTATCTGACCGCTACCATTTTGTCTATTTAAACGGAGAAAAATCGATCATAACTCCAGTAAACTATGGAGTGCCGCAAGGATCTGTGTTAGGCCCTCTATTATTCTCAATATATATGCTGCCACTTGGAAATATTATAAGGAAACATGGAATTAGTTTCCATTGTTATGCTGATGACACTCAACTATATATTTCATCACGGCCGGATGAAAACGCTAAATTATCCAAATTGACAGAGTGTGTTAAAGATATAAAAGATTGGATGACGCACAATTTTCTTTTATTAAATCCAGATAAGACAGAGGTAATACTTATCGGTTCAAAAAACCGCCCACAAAACCTCCTTCAATACAACTTTAACATAGTAGGGTGTCCTGTTACTTTATCCTCTACAGTAAAAGACCTGGGTGTTATATTAGATTGTAACTTGTCTTTTGAAAATCATATTTCATATGTTACAAAAACAGCCTTTTTTCACCTTAGAAATATTGCTAAATTACGTAACATGCTATCTGTTTCTGATGCAGAAAAGCTAGTTCATGCATTCATGACCTCGAGACTAGATTACTGTAATGCTTTATTAGCTGGTTGTCCTGCATCCTCAATAAACAAGCTACAGTTAGTCCAAAATGCCGCCGCTAGAGTTCTTACTAGATCAAGAAAGTTTGACCATATAACACCAATTTTATCATCACTACATTGGTTACCTATAAAGTTCCGTATTAATTACAAGGTATTGCTACTGACTTATAAAGCCCTAAACGGCTTAGCTCCAGTTTATTTAACGGATCTTCTATCGCCCTATAATCCATCGCGCTCTTTAAGATCACTAAATTTGAGGCTTCTGGTCATACCTAGGATATCCAGATCCACCAAAGGAGGGAGAGTATTTTCACATTTAGCACCAAAACTCTGGAATAGCCTTCCTGATACTGTTCGTTGCTCAGATTCGCTCTCCCAGTTTAAAACTAGATTAAAGACGCATCTCTTCAGCCAGGCATTCATATAATATTTTAATCTTACAGTTAAATCCGGTCTCTACTTCATAAACGCCAGAGGAGAACTGGCCCCCGACTGAGCCTGGGTTCTCCCAAGGTTTTTTTTCTCCATTAGGTCACCTAATGGAGTTTTTCGGTTCCTTGCCACTGTTGCCTTTGGCTTGCTCAGTTGGGGATACTTAATTTGATTAATCGATTCAACAGTGCTATTGATCTGCATTACCAAACGTGGATGTTTTACACCAGAACATACACTGATGTACTATTTTATTTAATACTGTGAAGCTGCTTTGATACAATCTGTATTGTGAAAAGCGCTATATAAATAAAGTTGACTTGACTTGACTTGACGTCCCTTTGAGAAACAATTACCGTGTGAATAGTGCTTAAGGACTAAATGAGATGATTAACAAGACACAGGTGTGACACATAATGGCAAATCAAAAACCATGGCAACAAAAGAGCATGAACAAAGAAAACACAGGAAACTGAACTGAGAACATTGCAAAACTAACTCAAAATCCAACTCAAGCAAAACAAAGACCAGACGTGTCAAGAAGACCTTTTCACTGGATTCTGAAATAAATCAAATACTTCAGAAATGGAGAAAACTTTTTATTTGATAATGTAAAAACTTTGATCTTATTGTGTATCGTAGCACTTGCTCCTTCAAATTCTTTCAAATGCTCCTTCGCATTTGAAAATGACGTACCACCTACACACTAAACTCTACCCTAACTAAACCTAACTGATAGTGGTAACAAAAGCAAACGTGAGATAAAAGCATACTTGCTGAAGCAACTAGGCAATTTTATCTTGATTCTACAAGTCTTTGAACTCTTTTTTTGGATGTAACAGAGCCTTAAATGCACACTCTTTCATTCAGTTATGTGATTTGTTGCAGGACTACCTGACCAATGACAATGACCAGGCGGTGGTGGAAATCTGCATTACTCGCATCACTACAGCGATCAGGGAGACAGGCTCGATTGAGAGGCATGGAGCAGCTCTTGTGTCCTTATGGGAGTCATGTCTTGAACATAACCTCCAGCCGCAGGGCAAAGATGAAGACACACCTCATGCCAAGATTGCCTCCGACATCACCAGCTGCATCTTGCAGGTGAGAGTAACGCTTAAGTGCTAAAACACACTAATGATTTCTGTACATTTATAAACATAACAGCATATTATTCTCAGCAATAGTAAACATTCTTCCAGTAACATTAATAGGGCCCTATTTTAATGATCTGAAACGCAAGTATCAAGCGCAAAACGCAAGTAACTTTGTGGGCGGATCTAAAATTGTTTGGTCTGAAGTAGCTTCATTATTCATAGGTGTGGTTTGGGTGTAACGTGAAATAAACCAATCAGAGCGACATCTCACATTCCCTTTAAGAGCAGGCACGCTTGTTCTATGGCGGATTTCTATTTGCATCAGTTACACAAATTTTGTCATGTTATGTTTAAATAAGTTTCATAGGAAAAAAGGTAATGCAGGGTCCAAAGATGAGACGGCAGGTTTTAAAGTTGAGACACTCACACACAGATATATAATGCATATTTTAAAAACTTTTTTGTATAAAATGTATATTTATTTGCAGCAGTTATGTTAACAACAATAATAAGAAATTTCTGTCGTAAAAACAGCTATACAGCTGATGGACACCATGCTGTGTTTTCATGGGAACATCCCAGGTGAAAATAATGAGGAAATTAAATTGTCTTCATCAATTGGTTCCAAACGGCTACATAATGGCCATAAGTCAGAAGTCCCCAATTCAAGTGCTCTGCCCTTCGAAGGGAGTAGGGCACAGGGATGCAGTAAGGATGTCCCAGCCGGGTTCGTCACTTATTGGGGTCCCCTGGAAACATTTGCGTTGTGTTCTGTGCTATTTGCAGCACGTTTCTGTATTTGGTTGTGTTGTGAGTATTTGGAGCACTCTTGTGTTGTAAAACTGATGAAGATGGCCACCGTATATGTAACTACCATGTAAGTTTCAAAACAGTCAATCTACAGACAAATGCACACAGCCTGCGTTGTTCAGTCGATGGATGTCAGGAAACTACATCATTGCACAGGCTTCCGAACAATATTAATATAAAAGACCAGTGGCTAATGCTTATTTATTTGGAAATACCACAGTAATTTAGTTCGACCTTAACAGTCTGTTCTGCACATTTCACAAGTGACTGCTTCGTCAATCAGGCACAGTTCAATGCCGGTTTTTCAAAGAAGCTACTCCTCAAAGATGCTGCAGTCCCTACATTGTTGGGTCCGACCTCAAATTCGCAACCCGTAAATAAACTTCTAACACATTTTATGCAACAGATATGCAACACTAAAATGTTGCTAAGTTGATGCTGGCATGTTGTTTTGTACAGTCTATGGTTGCCACAAGCTTTGATAGAATATCTGTTGGAAACAAGACAAAATACGTTGTCTGTAACTTAGGAAAACAAACATCAACTATAATTGTTGGTGTCTGTTGTTTTTATTGAGTTAAAGACGGTGAGATTGAGTTCACTCAGTACTTGCATGGGTAACGTTATTTCAAAAGTCTGAGTTTACCCTAGTTACCTGTGGTTCTCCTGGCCATGCGTCACTCAGAAAACAACAGGCCAATCAGAAGAGAGGCTCATGAATATTAATTAGACAGGCCAACATCGACCTGTTCTTAGCAGAGCTCCTGAGAAAAGGAGCTGTAAAAATATATTGAGATGGTTTTTGGTACTTATACCGCAAATTCTTAAGGATCAAAATCTAAAATAAAACTCCAGAAAGGTGTACAATATGGGACCTTTAAAGTGAAGTATTTACTCTCGCTGGATGCCACCATGGCTGAGTCAGAAAGCTGAAAAAGTTAAGTAGGCAACATCCAAATCCTTTGATCACATTTTGTCTCCTGAGATACCTTCGTCTGATCAATTTTTGAAGGCTGCATAGATGTATCCTTTGCTGCCTATGATTTTGCTCATTCCGTGTGTTTGATTCTTAGCTTTCAATCACACATCCGCATATATCGACAAAATCAGAGTTATGGATTTCATAGTTTCCATGTTCAAAATTTTAGGGATGTGCCTGAAGCCGAATTCTGAATTGAAAAAGGAAAAACATAAGGAGATAACAGATTCTACGGAGACCTTAAAGGGACATGGAAAAATATGAGATGAGAGGCAAAAATATATTTCAATGCTTTTGCGATCTCTCGCAATTATATAGTTGGGTAATTATATTGTATATAATTTTTGGGCATCATGGAGCTGGTATCAATAGGCGGCATATTGAAATTGTAACACTTTAGATTAGGGTCCAATTCTCACTATTAACTAACTATTAACTACAACTTTTGCCTCAATGAACTCCTAATTACTGCTTATTAATAGTTACTAATGTAGTTGTTAAGTTTAGGTATTTGGTAGGATTAAGGGATGTAGATTATGGTCATGAATAATAAGGCATTAATATGTGCATCTTTATAAGTACTAATAAACAGCCAATATCCTAGTAATATGCATGCTAATAAGCAACTAATTAATAGTGAGAATTGGACCCTAAACTAAAGTGTTACCTAAATTTCTTTTAAAAAAAGGCTTGCTTTTTACTTTCACTTTTGAATTTGCGTTCATGCATACTCTGTGTATAGGGAATGGCGGTAATGACCACACATTTTAAAAGATAAGATATTGTTCAGTGACGCTCAGAAAGCATTATTCATTTTCCATGCCTTTCCGAATTCGGAATTTGGCTTCAGACACATCCCTTATTCAAGTTCCATCACACTTCAGACTTTCCCAACTGATTGTAATGCAGTATGACAAAAGCTATAATTGCTTGCAGATTTTCTGCTTTGTTTGATATTTTGTAATCTGACCAATGTCATTCATAGATCAGATTCCCAATTTTTTTCTCTTCTATGGGTGTTACCGCTACACTGTGTTCCAAATTATTATGCAAGTTACATATCAGTAGGATATCAATACAATAAACATTTAGATTTTAGTTTTTCAAAGAAAGTGTTTTTGTCAATATATTTTTTTAGATAACTGAAATCGATCTAATCTATTATATTTAAAAAATAAATAAATAACAATAATCTACCTTTTTACACAATACTTTGTCTTATATTACCTTGGTATTGAATTAAAAAGAGCTAGTGCCACTAGGGTGTTTCTATTTCAGCTGCCGTAGGAATGATAATAAATTCATCATCATTCTCTCTTTTTTGGAAAGTTGTGGAAATGCTGCATTTTTTTCTTTGGCTATTGGAGCAAATGAAAACTCATTCACCACCATAGACGTTTACCCAACTATGATAAACTTCTGCTTCCGAGAACCCTGGAAATGTGAAAGGGTCCATATTTAAACCAGCTTTGTCAGTTATGAAGCAATAATAACATTCTCAGGGAGTCAAGTGGCATGTCTTAAAATGGAACTGACACGCCTGACAACAGCAATTAGCCTGCTAATTAATTAGCTGCTCCTTAATATTTGCTTCACTGTCTCATTCTCACATCCTCTCTCTCTCTCTCTCTCTCTCTCTCTCTCTCTCTCTCACACACACAACTTTCCCTCTTGTTTTTGTATTTGTCTCTTACACACACACACACACACACACACACACACACACACACACACACACACACACACACACATGCATGCATTCACTTACATAATGAGCCGCATATGAATCTTAGAGAAGGGCTTAGAGAGAGGCTGAGCTAGAGTGATGCATTCTGGGTAGTGGTAGAGATCAGTATTCATTAGAGAACTGCAGCTTGAACGGTCTTATGCCTGATTTCTTCAGAACTATTTGTGGAAAGGCTCTTTGATCTGAGCAGCAGTCACATATTCAAGTGGGTGTTTTATAATTAGCTTGGGTTCTTTGGAAGTTATTTGCCCTTTGTCATGCTTTTTAAAGTTTTATTTCCGATATTTAAGGACCTTTTCCCTTCAGGCAAGAAGATGAATGGCCATCTTTTTTACAGTGAAGGGGAAAAAAATCTCTTAATTTGCTCCAGAAGAAATTAAATTCATATTCATAGCATGCAGTAACTAGATGTTAAATTATGATACTAGATAAATTAAATAATTAACTAATTATAGCATTCAAACTAGTGAAATTTAAACATAATGAATCTTATTATTTTATTTTGACCAAATGTATCAAATTGTGGTGTGGTAGTGTAAAACTTAATCCTTCATAATAAAATAACTTCCCATTTCATTCGATGAATCACTTATCCATCAGATGTTTCATCTTTTTCAACCTGACCATGTTCACATCATCTTCTCTAGGGGGCAGCAGAACATTTAACATAACCTACTTTCTGTGGCAGGCTGCAGTTTGATCTTTTGAAATGTTTACTGCTGCCTTTCAAGCCTTATATAGTATCTCTTATTATTAAATTATTAGAATCTCTTATTTTTAAAGAGATACCTTATATAGTATCTTTTATTTATTTAATTAACTAAGCAGCCAGCTAACCCTTATGTGATAATTCTCTGAATCTATTAAAGTCTTTATTGATTGATCTTGGCATACGATATTTGGAATTAACACATGCTGATACATTGATTTTTACTTAATTAAATGAAGCGTCTAATTGAGCTTTTCAATACAGTCTGCGGTGTGGAACGTTCTTTAAAATGGGTTGTATAGGTCATAACTGGTAAACCGTATAAAATTAATCTGTGACCTGAGATTCAGGTCTAAATTTGAGTTGATTTTTTCCCCCCCAGAATTACAACAGGCCTCCAGTGATGGTGTTAGCGGTCCCTGTGGCGGTGCGGTTCTTGCAGCAAGGGAACCAAGAGCTGAGTAGAAACATGTCCAGCTACTTGTCATTGGCTGCCATTGCAAAAGCTGAACTCCTGGCCCAACACACTGAGGCCATCACCTGCAGCGTGCTGACAGGTAGGGGTCAGACACAGGGTCCTGGGGGTGGGAGGGTTCACGGTAGGGTCATGGTGAAGTTACCATGTGCCACATGATACTGGATCAACATCCCCGTTGGTCCTGGAACAACATTCTTAAAAAATCATTGAGATCCCTGTCCTCTTTACATGAGTTTAAATTTAAACTAAAGTTTTATCTTTTTGACCGGGCATTTCACTAAATCTCAATTATGGTTTTATTACATTATGTGTTAATGGTTTATTTTGCTCCTTTTTTCATGTTTCCTGGACTTTTACCTTGTAAATCACAATGGTCAACTTCTGTTGTGTTTATTTGTGCTATATAAATAAAAAAAAATAAAAATAAAAAAAAAAGGTTTTAGGCAGAGTACAAAGGAACTTAACAGTCACATTGTGTCCTAACCAGATACGGTGTGTGTTTGGGCATTTTCACACTGGCATATTTTCTTCATTAGTTCCATTAGTTTAGGCATATATAAACTCAGCATTCGCGCTTGAATCTGCGAAAAGGAAATCGGTCTGAGATCGCCTGATCGCGATAACAAACTCTTGAGCAGCTTGCTTGTAGTGAGAAAGCAATATGACATAATGGACCATCGAACCAGGCTGTATCACAATGTCAAGTAATTACATATGTTATGTGAAAAGCAGGTGTGTTTGGTTTGCTAATGCTTCTCAAAATGGTCGCACACCGGACGAAAAGCGCAGCGCCGCGTCTAGGACAACTCACAGGTATCACACACCGGACGCGCCCATTCTATTGTCAGCTTGTGGTCAACAATATTTTTATGTTTAAGGTGGTGCTGTCAAATCAGTTAATCGCAATTAATCGCATCTAACAATATATATACTGTATACTGTATATACAGTCGTGCCCAGAATTAATCATACCCCTGGTAAATATGATCAAAAATGGCTGTAAAAAATAAATCTGCATCGTTTATCCTTTTGATCTTTCATTCAAAATTTGGCAATATCCTAACCTTTCATTGAAGTAAAAGAATAGAAAGTGGGGGGGAAATCACATTATAAAATAAATGTTTTTCTCCAAAACATGTTGGCCACAATTATTCAAAACCCTTTTATTAAATACCTTTTTGCCATCTCCTTTTGCCGAGATACCAGCTCTGAGTCTTCTCCTATAATGCCTGATGAGTTTGGAGAATAACTGACAAGAGTTCAGAGACCATTCCTCTATGTAGAATCTCTCCAGATCCTTCAGATTCCCGGATCCATGTTGGTGCTTCTTCTCTTCAGTTCTGACCACTCAGCAGTTCAGGGGACTGGGACGGTCATGACAGAAGCTTCATTTTGTTCTCCCTAACACATTTTCTCCCAAACAATGCAGATTTATTTTTTTACAGCCATTTTTGACCATATTTACCAAGGGTATGATTAATTCTGGGCACAACTGTATATATATATACTGTGTATATATATATATACACACATACACATACACACACACACACACACACACACACACACACACACACACACATATATATTATATAATATTATTATGTAATAATAATAATAATAATAATTATTATTATTATATAATTATAAAAAAAATATATTATATAAACAAACATTTTAATTTTAACACGTTGATTTCTATTAGTGTACGCACACAACGATGCCAGTCAGCGTCTGTCAGTCGCACCCAGCTTGGACTCAGGGCGCTATTCAAAATCTTGCCACACCACTGAGTGCCACTAACAGTTTTCTATTAAATCACTAAATGTAAAGGAATTGTATTTGTCCCAATTCCTCATATATGTAGTACATACTGATACATTTAGTTTTAAATTCATAATTTTACAGCTTGAATAAAGTCTAAACATACGTAGGAAAAATGTATAGGCCTAATAAATGTAGCCCTTTCTAATCTTTCATTTTGCTCTGTTGTGCCATTTTTTTCCCATACACTAACCTGAGTGCGAAAGTATATATGTATGCCTGTCGTGATTACATTCAGTGTTGTGTGCCTTCACCTATTGGAGGTACAGGTCACAACACACTTTAGAGTTATTTCAATAGCATGATGTAGTGTAGCAATAACTAAAAGGACGACTAAAAACTCAATGAAGTAGGGCTATACCCTGAATTATATGCCATAAATCTGAGAATCTTTAAAGACAAAATACTGAAATCAGCGTGGAGGAAGATTGCTGATGTTACTGGATTTTCTCGTGAGATTCTCAATTATCGTACACCCTGAGGTAAAATGTTCAGTTAACTGATGATAGCAACGATGGTATTTATAATGTCCTTAAACGTAATATTGTTGACCACACACTGACAATAGAATGTGTGCGTCCGGTGTGCGATAGCTGTGAGTTGTCCTAGATGCGGCGCTGTGCTAATCGTCCAGTGTGCGACCGCCTTAAGACTGGAGTAATTAATTGTTAGGGTTATGGCCGTGTTTGTTTGACAAGAATATTGTTCCAGGACCAACAACAGATGTTGATCCAGGAACATGTCCTAGTTGGCAAAGTCATCGTCACCGTGTGCTGTTTTTGATTACGCAATAGAAAACAATGGTGAGTCATGGAAGGTATAAAACCATCATATCCCCCATGATTCAGTGCTTTCCAGGCCCTGCACCTCATGGCCTTTGTTTTAATTAGCGAAGCAGTCCCTTTTTGCCTTTAATAGAATATTCACACACACACAGACCAATGACTGTGTAGTTTCCACAGCACTAATGTGCCAACCACGACATCGGTGTAGTGTAGATGGCGTGTGGTCTTCCTGGCCCACAGTGTGTGGTTATGGTTTCTGGTCTCAAAACCACACAGTTTAATGGGTCATTTGAGACATCCACAATGAAGCAAACTTTATTACAATCATTGTTCTTCTAAATTGACATGTTATTTCAATGCTTTTTGAATTAAAGATTTGCATTTTTTTTTTTTTTTGAGTTGGTCCGTGAAATGAGGAATGGATGGTAAATTTGACCTAGTGTTTGTGCCAAAATACACTCACATCTCAGCTGTTCAAACATCCACTCACACAAATTGTTGTCCATCGAAGAAGATAAAGATCTGATTGGTGTGGGTCTACTGATTGTGTTGAAACACTGTCATTAAGGAAGGGTCAGTCTGGGAGATCTTTGGCCAGGGCCATCAGAGGCAAAGAACAAACATGGCTTCATTAGGGAATTACATTGACCTAAACTCATTGTCATATAATTTTCAGCCAAAGGACAACAGTATTGTAAATGCCTTCTAACTGAGCCACATAATAAATACTGAAAGATTTTAAAAAGTTATGTTTTGTTGGTATAGCTTGATCATGTTAGAGATAAGGATATAAACTGGATAAAAATTTAATGTTTTGTACATTACTTATGGTTGAATAATTAAAATTGCACTGTAGGACAGCTACAAGCTAAAGGCCCTCTAAAAAGAAACTTCAGGATGTAATTTTTTTGTTTTGGATGTAGTGGATAACATGGCACATTTGGCTATATTTGTCAGCTTCTTTTGGCCAGAAAATGCCCATTTAGACCTCCCAAACATTGGCTTAATTATTATTTTTTTCTTTCACATAAGCCTTCATATCAGCCTGGTAGCTTGTAACACACACTTTCAGATGTTGTGATAATTTTTTTGTGAGCATGGCATTGAAACCCATCCTGTCAGACTCTAGAGTAGGGAGTGACTCCCTCAGCATTTTTCCTTGACTTCCTGGTTCTGTCTCTTTACCCCACATTATGAAAACAGTTACCAAAGATCTCCGATATTTTTTTGTTTGACAAATGAAACATTATCCTTCCAGTGGATATCCACCCAGTCATGCCACAGTGGTTTATGGAGAGGTCCCTCATTCTACTTTCTACATTCTACTTTTAACATTCTGCTTCTTGCCAACACAAAAAAACATTGCCTCAGCTAAAGAAGGACCCTCTTGGGCTTTAATTTGTATTATTCAACTGTTGATGGGGGTTTGAGATCTAAATGAAGTGTATTGTCTTAAAACTGGGCTTGCTGCTTGACCATCATGTCTGTCCAAGAACTGGTTGCGTAACTCTCAATTGTGAAACTGTCATGACAATTCCCAGTCAACAGTTGCCCAAGTTTTTGAGCCTGAGGTATTGTCAAAAATTGACTGACCACTGCAGTGAGGCAGTTTGCATTGATATGCTTAGGTTTCCATATGCCCTATGCATTGTGTAAATTGTCAGGACTCAGGTGATTACATCTTGTACCATCGCAGCACTCTAGTGGGCTGAGTGGGAAGAGAAAGCCGATACACGAGTTAGCAGCACCTCTGGGTTGAATCCAACCTGCACGAGAGATAGAAAACAGAGCATTTACCTTACTCACCCTTTCTTTAAAGTAACATGACAGCACAGGACAACCTACATTTCTAGATTTCCTTGCCGTAATTTGACATGACTCATTATGATACTTGGTTTAACTTACATTAATAGTCAGTTATGGGTCTTCATTTCCAGTATAAGCATATTAAGTTTTGTGGTTTCTCCATGTGCCATGCATTATAGCAGAGCAACTACAGAGGCCCAGCTAACAGGATTATTAGAACTTAATAGCTCAGCATCGTCCTTCCTCAAGCCTCCCATTGGGGTCTGTCTCTTAATCAGTCTCCTTTCATTAACACCACCCTGGTCCTACTTGCCTCTGGTTCACAGAGAACCGATAACGTGCAACCTATTCCCAGTCCATGAAGCAGGAAGTGGGGTGAGGTAATAGGGTTCAGGTTAGGTTTTGTGGGGTACCTTTGAGGGGTTCTAAACGCTGAACACTGCAAAAGGGAGGGTAGAGCAATGATTCATAGAAACAACTACTTCATTGGTACAGCGATTAGATTACAATTTCATGGTCTGTTTAGTGCTCAGGCTGTGTCCGAAATCGCACACTCTCTTGAGTAGGTTCTTATTTTGAATAAGTAATTACTTCACGACCACTAAAAAAGTATGTTCTATATAGTATGTGTAGTATGACTGTTTTACATTTTGTATTACATTTGCCATGTTGGCCTTACCACGTGACCTACTAGCGTCATCAAATACACACTTCAGAATCTTGCCTGAAAGAAGTAGGTCATCTGGGTACTTTTTACTTACTCTTTGATGAGTACTTTGAATTCGGACATACTACTTTTGTTGCATACTGTTTTTCGCCTACTATATTGTAGGGAAGTATGCGATTATGGATGCAGCCAAACATTTAAAAGTAAAAGTAAGGAACACCATGACCAGCTTGACTTCAGCATTGACTTGTTGGCTACCATCATGAATTTCCACACTGATCAGGGCTGGTAATTACTTGGCTGTACTGGTGTACTAGTTTAGTCATGTGGTTCACAAGAAATACTTCTGTCGTCCTAATTGACCAAGGTAATGTTGCTATAGTTAAGCAAGTTTAGTAGGCTTGTTGTGGCATGCTGGTCTTTTCAGCAGGACAGGCAACTGCTTGTACAATCATTTAGTCTCTTTAAAAAAAATTTGATGAGCTGTGTAGATGTCTCACCGTGAGCTCTTGTGTTTCCTTATTATGTAGCTGCCTCAACACAGGGGTTTCATGTTAAAGTCATGTCGGAGGTACGATGTGAGTGTTTGTAGTGGTCTGGAGTGTGTTAGAGGCACAGCTCCCCTGGTGTGTACAGTCACTACAGGAGCAGGAAAGCCAGAGTTAGAAAAGAGCATCTTTAAAACATTAAAGGTTTTGAATGGCTCACAAATTCCCTCTAGCAATGCTCATTATTAGTAATATCCTTTCAAGAATGCATTCTCCCTACCACCATCTGGATCCACTAATCAGTCTGTGGCCTGAGTGTTTTTGCTAAGCCAATGATTTGTTCCTCTTTTACACTGACCCGTGACCAGTGTCATCCAGATCTTTGGTTATGTTGCGTGTTATAAATGTAAAATACCAGACACTCCGTGTGGCCCATGCTGTTTTCTCATGTTTTCAATTAACTGATTACTTGAATACTCTACACTTAATGTACATGACTCATGATCACAAAGGTTCATATTCATTATCAAAATGTATTTAATTGCTCTGTTTCTGAAATAACTTGCCTTTTTTGCCAATGTCGTAAAGGTTGTTGTGTGTCTGTGTGTTTTTCTTTTAATATAATGTTTATCTCAGTGTAGAAGTAAAATAGGTTTTGAATTTTATTTAAAGTTGACATTAACTAATACAGTCGCTTCTATTAGATTCTGTAAGTTTTTTACCTTAAAAAAATGAGGCAAACCACACAAGAGATATTGAAACGTATCGAGCAGATTCACTGGCCCTGTTTCAAATGCTGTGTTAAGGTGTGGTCACATTACCAAAATTTCAACAATATTTTGCTGGCAAAATATCCCCATTTTCGAATGTCAATAGTGTAGCGAACACAGTGCAGACATAAGTAACATTCAGGCGAAACAGTTGTTGTTGGTCAACGCAGGTCAATCCACGTGACCAACTTAAATCCATTGCATATTCTACGTATTGAAATCTTTCTTCAAGAATTTGAAATTTCAGACGACATGAATTCCTAATGAAATGTCTGGATTGCACCCACAAAAATTTGCCTAACAACAGTAAATGTGAATATACCTTTAAACTGTTGTGGTTCTTATCCAAGTCCCAATTTTAATTAAAGAATGATTCAGCAAATTGGATATGGGATGATAAAACATCGAGTCATGATATATGTATGACACTTTACAGTTAACCCAGCAAACAAAAATATGTTTTGCTAGCATTGTTTTTAGACAGCGCCCAAATACTACATTAAGTTCTCTTTCACTCTTCTAATTCACACAAAAGGATATTAAAATGGCGGTTATGTTTTAAATTAACATAAACAGATAAGAAATAAAACACGTGTACCAGTATATTGGATCCATGCATCTTTTAAAGTGAAAGCAGCCTAATATTCCTGCTGTGCTAATGTCTGTGTTTTAATGTTAATCAAACAGTAAGTGAAAAAAAATCGCTCGCTACTCTTGACTAAATAACTTTTGTAACTTTAATAAGGATTAATGTATGTATATACAGTGTATATATATATATATATATATAGAGAGAGAGAGAGAGAGAGAGAGAGAGAGAGAGAGAGAGAGAGAGAGAGAGAGAGAGAGAGAGAGATACATTTAAGAAATATGAAGATAAATTTTTAGCTCTGACTAAGTTTAGATCGTAATTTTGGCCACCCCTGAAATGGGTCATACCCTTAAGATTACCTGAGCAGTTGAATTAAAGGGGTGGTTGATTGCTATTTCACTTTTTTCATTTTAAATACTGTGTAATGTTGCTGTTGGTGCATGAACAGTATCTGCAAAGTTGCTGCGCTTAAAGTTCAACATAAGCGGAGATATTGTCTTTTAAAAATCAGGAAGTTTAATGCCTACAAAAACGTCTCGAATGGGACTACAACGAGATACTTCCCGGGTTTTATACGTAACTAACCCATACATTTACATCCACCCTCCCTCCGGAACATGTTCTGCTGTCGAAGAGGAGGAGTTATAGTGGAGAGCTGTAGCTGTCAGGTCTTCTGTGTTCAGGCTTCCTACAGACGCTGTAGTTCGTCAACAATGGTTAAAATTTAAGTTTGGTTATGTTCCTGACAATTACAATCGTAGTTTAGCTCTCTGTGCTGCACATTTTACGGAAGACAGCTTCCAGAATCTACACGAGTTCAATGCCGGATTCAACAAGAAACTATTACTACAACATGAAGCAGTTACAGCTTTAAAACCAGAGGCCACAACCTGCAAGTAAGGTTTAATCATTTTAAATGTATTTGCCTGTATAATTTAAGACGTAATGTTTTAGTTTTATCAAGGATGTAAAAAAATGCCAGCGCTGGCTTTAGTATATGACAAAGGCGTACAAACATTTTGGACCCGAATTTGTAATATGTACAAATTTTGTAAACGTATTTTCCATGTATACTTTATGACGTAATTTTTTGATTTGATCAAGAACGCAAACCAATGCCAAAGCTGTTTGTTTATAGTAGCTAGTTAGTTCGATGCTATTTTGTGTGTATAAGACAAACGTGTACAAACTTCAAAAAATTATCGCAACAGCAAACTTCAGCTGCTGTTATCACATGTACACCTAAAGAAAACGACAAACTGAGTAAACTAAGCTTTGTGAATAGTTAAACGGTTGTTCATTCTATCAATAAAACAATATCTTTAAAAAACGGTATTACTCAGTCATGTATTCAGTTATATTAAATGTTTAATCAGGGGGAAAGCGTATCTCAAAAGCTAACAAACAGCAGTAGCATTTTCAAGTAACAGCGTATGGGAATTCTTTGAGAGAATAATAATAAAATAAAATAAATTACCATTCAGAAACGTTTAGTAAGAGCCGTGTTTGCGGAGGTTCTGCTTGACTCTCTTCATCACCGCTCTCTGGGTCTGATTCTGGCTCAAACTGATGAGGCAATATTGACACCATTACATTTGACCGGGTCCGGAGCACATGCAACTGTCGCCCGTAAAGGTAATGGGCGTGAAGATTCCGGACGCAGTTTAGCCAATTACAACACACCGGCCGAACTAACCAATCTGAGCTCATTGCCTCTTTCTGAGGGAGTGGTTTCATAGACTCAGGAAGTCAACCGGTCGTTCAAATGACAGAGGAGGAAGCGGCTTACAATAAAGGTGAAATTTATGAAAAATAAGGCGTTTTTTAACAAACGAAACACGAAGACATGTTATATTGCAGCCCATAAACACAATCAAGCAAAGAAAAAAGGCAGTAAACCACCCCTTTAAATACACTATAAAACCACGCTCATTCAGGGACACGCATTTATTTCACAGACAAAGAACAGAATATGTTTAAAATGCCAGTTGTGCTGTAAGAGAAGAGGACGGTTTAGTTGATCACAGTTCAGCAAGCCCTCTTTAATGTTGTTAAACTGTAATTAAGCAAAGTTTCTGTCAATCAATTGCATGTGAAATTCGCTGTATTAGTAGGTGTGTTTGTGTGTGTATATAAATATGCTCATACCCCCCCTAACTCTCTGACTCACCTGAATGCCATTGTGTATTTTCCACTTGGCCTAGACCTACCTGAAAGGCACTGTTTATTATGACCGCCGCTAGCGTAGCTAGCGAAAGCGGTCATATAGGGATTGTCAAAGTTTTTTTTTTTTTTTTTTCCCGTCACCTTACTGAATTTTTCGTCAACGATACCAGGGACACCGAAACACCGGGGAACATGAAATTTGGTGAGCATGTAGCCCCACTAGACTTCTAAGGAAAAATTTCGTTTGGTCCCCGGGGGCCACTCCCCCCCCGCGCTGGGGCCCCTGTAAATTTTTCGTCAACGATACCAGGGACACCGAAGCACCGGGGAACATGAAATTTGGTGGGCATGTAGCCCCACTAGACTTCTAAGGAAAAATTTCGTTTGGTCCCCGGGGGCCACTCCCCCCCCGCGCTGGGCCCCCCCAAACCCAAAAAATGCAGTTTTTCCTAAATAACTACCTGAACCGTGGCACCGAGGATGAAGAAATTTTTATGGTATGTTGGTCTACTAGACTTTTACAGAAAAATTTCGTTTGGTCCCCGGGGGCCACTTCCCCCCCCCGCGCTGGGGCCCCCGTAAATTTTTCGTCAACGATACCAGGGACACCGAAGCACCGAGGAACATGAA
Source organism: Scardinius erythrophthalmus (assembly GCF_964197995.2). Classification (NCBI taxonomy): domain Eukaryota; kingdom Metazoa; phylum Chordata; class Actinopteri; order Cypriniformes; family Leuciscidae; genus Scardinius; species Scardinius erythrophthalmus. Next base: position 40,321,811 of record NC_138228.1, read on the forward strand.
ATTTGGTGGGCATGTAGCCCCACTAGACTTCTAAGGAAAAATTTCGTTTGGTCCCCGGGGGCCACTCCCCCCCCGCGCTGGGCCCCCCCAAACCCAAAAAAATGCAGTTTTTCCTAAATAACTACCTGAACCGTGGCACCGAGGATGAAGAAATTTTTATGGTATGTTGGTCTACTAGACTTTTACAGAAAAATTTCGTTTGGTCCCCGGGGGCCGCTGGGGTCCCCGTAAATTTTTCGTCAACGATACCAGGGACACCGAAGCACCGGGGAACATGAAATTTGGTGGGCATGTAGCCCCACTAGACTTCTAAGGAAAAATTTAGTTTGGTCCCCGGGGGCCACTCCCCCCCCCCGCGCTGGGCCCCCCCAAACCCCAAAAAATGCAGTTTTTCCTAAATAACTACCTGAACCGTGGCACCGAGGATGAAGAAATTTTTATGGTATGTTGGTCTACTAGACTTTTACGGAAAAATTTCATTTGGTCCCCGGGGGCCACTTCCCCCCCCGCGCTGGGGCCCCCGTAAATTTTTCGTCAACGATACCAGGGACACCGAAGCACCGGGGAACATGAAATTTGGTGGGCATGTAGCCCCACTAGACTTCTAAGGAAAAATTTCGTTTGGTCCCCGGGGGCCACTCCCCCCCCCCCCGCGCTGGGCCCCCCCAAACCCAAAACAATGCAGTTTTTCCTAAATAACTACCTGAACCGTGGCACCGAGGATGAAGAAATTTTTATGGTATGTTGGTCTACTAGACTTTTACAGAAAAATTTCGTTTGGTCCCCGGGGGCCACTTCCCCCCCGCGCTGGGGCCCCCGTAAATTTTTCGTCAACGATACCAGGAACACCGAAGCACCGGGGAACATGAAATTTGGTGGGCATGTAGCCCCACTAGACTTCTAAGGAAAAATTTCGTTTGGTCCCCGGGGGCCACTCCCCCCCCGCGCTGGGCCCCCCCAAACCCAAAAAAATTCAGTTTTTCCTAAATAACTACCTGAACCGTGGCACCGAGGATGAAGAAATTTTTATGGTATGTTGGTCTACTAGACTTTTACAGAAAAATTTCGTTTGGTCCCCGGGGGCCACTTCCCCCCCCCCCCCCCCCCCCGCGCTGGGGCCCCCGTAAATTTTTCGTCAACGATACCAGGGACACCGAAGCACCGGGGAACATGAAATTTGGTGGGCATGTAGCCCCACTAGACTTCTAAGGAAAAATTTAGTTTGGTCCCCGGGGGCCACTCCCCCCCCCGCGCTGGGCCCCCCCAAACCCCAAAAAATGCAGTTTTTCCTAAATAACTACCTGAACCGTGGCACCGAGGATGAAGAAATTTTTATGGTATGTTGGTCTACTAGACTTTTACGGAAAAATTTCATTTGGTCCCCGGGGGCCACTTCCCCCCCCGCGCTGGGGCCCCCGTAAATTTTTCGTCAACGATACCAGGGACACCGAAGCACCGGGGAACATGAAATTTGGTGGGCATGTAGCCCCACTAGACTTCTAAGGAAAAATTTCGTTTGGTCCCCGGGGGCCACTTCCCCCCCCCGCGCTGGGGCCCCCGTAAATTTTTCGTCAACGATACCAGGGACACCGAAGCACCGGGGAACATGAAATTTGGTGGGCATTTAGCCCCACTAGACTTCTAAGGAAAAATTTCGTTTGGTCCCGGGGGCCACTCCCCCCCCGGGCTGGGCCCCCCAAACCCAGAAAAATGCAGTTTTTCCTAAATAACTACCTGAACCGTGGCACCGAGGATGAAGAAATTTTTATGGAATGTTGGTCTACTAGACTTTTAGGGAAAAATTTCGTTTGGTCCCCGGGGGCCACTTCCCCCCCCCCCGCGCTGGGGCCCCCGTAAATTTTTTGTCAACGATACCAGGGACACTGAAGCACCGGGGAACATGAAATTTGGTGGGCATGTAGCCCCACTAGACTTCTAAGGAAAAATTTCGTTTGGTCCCCGGGGGCCACTCCCCCCCCGCGCTGGGCCCCCCCAAACCCAAAAAAATGCAGTTTTTCCTAAATAACTACCTGAACCGTGGCAACGAGGATGAAGAAATTTTTATGGTATGTTGCTCTTAAGGGCCCACATCAACCTAGCCCATAATCACTCATTTGTGATTTGCGCCCCTCCCATAAAAAATGAAAATGCAATATTATTCTGCTTTAATCGCCCCTATCTTCAGTGGAGATGTTCAGAACTGCACCATATTTCATGTGTATGATTAACTTGACATCCTCTGGGGGTATCCTCTGCTAAGTTTTGTAGAATTTCATCCATGGGGGGGTATAAAATAAATTCATTTATGTGCACATTTAGTGACTGTACACTCATCGGCCTGTAGATGGTGCTGTTGAGCGAAGGGTTGCTGGTTTAGGATGATACTGTCACACACACACATGCAGGAATACAAAGAAACGCAAGCATGCACACACACTGACATCCACACGCACAGACACACACCCATACACACACATACAAATCCACATGCACAGACACACACACACAAACACACACGTGCACACATGTACGCACACATACATACACGCACAGACACACACACAGACACACACACACACACACAGACACACACATACACAAACACACACACACATACACACACACACACACACACACACACACACACACACACACAGACAGACATGCACATACTATTACTTTTTTTAGGTATATACATAAACACGCAATACAGCCAAATTACTCCACGTCATTTATTTTTGTGGAAAGCCAGTGCAGGCCTGAGCGGCGGTCATATTTTGTACCGCGATGCGGTACATCTAGTTTCATATGCATCTTTGTTCTGTTGTATTTATGTATTTATGTTGGCCTGTTGAATATTAAATGGATCTAATCTATGTTCAATAGAAATTATTTGATGATGCAGCAATCAACTTGCTAGTATACCTTTTAATGCATGCGTTTTTGAACTTTGCTTGATCAAAACACTATTTTAATAACAACAGTATAAAAAAGAAAGCAAATGACAAATATCAGTATCTGAATCGGCCAATAGTTGTTTGTTAAAATCGGTATCAGTATCAGCCAAAAAATAATATGTCAGTGCATCCCTAGTTCTGAGAATGTTCCATGTTAGCTGGGTATGTTCTATTAACCTTCTTTCATTCTTTCATTCACTTTCATTCACCTCTTGATCACTTTTTCATTCAACTGGTCCAAGATGACAATGTTTTTTTATTGTTGTCATTTTTAGTTTTGAATTTTTATTATGGTTTGTTTCTCCCGACCCTCAGAAAAATATTTATATACATTATACATTCAACTTTGCCTCTTAACAAAAAACAATTTACATTATAATACATTTAAGCACATCAGCAGAAACAAAAATTAAGTCACAATTTGTAAACATTTTCCACAGTTCCATCATCAAAACATAGCAACCACCTTGTGTTAAAACGACAAACCAAAGGCAAAAAAGTTATTCATTAGCAGAAATCATATAACAATGTTTCGAAATAGCCATATTTAACAGATTCTATAAAAAATGCATACGAAAAATAACAATGGACAGAAGGATTAAAAATTAAGTCAAATCTTAATGTAAACATTACCAATCAAGATAAATAGTTTGGTGATACATAATATATTTGTAAAAATTCCTTCCACTTTGTATTAATTGAAAACATTCTTTTAAAACAGAACATTTTTGTAAAAATATATAATCATAAGTGATGATGTCCCTCCAATGGCAGCAGTTTACCTATTTTAACTTGCTTGACTACAGCCTGTTCACCCTACAATTTCCCTATGAAGGAACATTTTCCACACATCTGAAAAGGAGGAAAATTACTGTTGTGTGTAGGTGTAGCGAAGCAGGTCTTAATATGTGATTGTAGGAGCTCAGCTGATTGGTATACAGGGCTCATGTGGTTAAGACAGTAGAGAAATTAGTATATTAGCTTGACACCCCCTTTTGGCTCAATGTCAGACACGCCCCATGCCACCACATTACCACGGATACCACAACCACTCCCATCCAGCCGTGCCTGCTGAGATATTTCCTTTGAATCCAAAACATGGTCCCACATGTTCACTCCGGTCATCTTCCCTGTGAAGGCTTGCTCAGCATCAAATGTGTCTGGCTTACTAAAATGCCTGAAGTGACGTCCATACTCTTGCCCCAATAGTATGCTTCCTTTGCTACGTAGCTCATGACCCTCAGCCACTCCGGGAGAGCTTGCAACTTGTTGACCATTCACCCACAACGTGGCCAAGCCCTGTTGTGAGCTCCAGACTGCACAAATGTGCACCCACTGACCCTCTTGTACTGCTCCTGAAGCTTCCACCAAATGGGCTTCACCATTGACTGTAAAAAAGACACTCTGTCCATTCAACACCAGCTGGAGTTCGTAGGCATTGCCAGTTGTGCTGTAAGTGAAGAGGACGGTTTTGTTGAGCACCTGAGTTGGCTTCACCCACAGGCAAATGGTGACGGCATTGGCCTGGAAGGTTTTCTTGGCTGATACTTCAACATGAGCTGTAGATGAACGTGTGGGGAAGAGCAGCCCAGTGTCACAGCCTGGAGAGAAAGAAGGATTAGTGTTAACAAAATGTAATCACCCCCTGTTGGAAAGAACATAATTAGTCTGTAGGGATGTCTGTCCCCCTATATTTCAGAGGGAGAACCATTGCACCACTCCACCCATCACTAGGTGCGTATGATTGCATTGTAGAAAACTTTAGTTTATTTTCTATGGATAACCTTCACATAGTCAAACTCTTTCAAGGAGGGTTCATCACAAAGTATGAACTTTTTTTAATTAAAAGGTCAGTATTTTGTGATGTAATCTTCAGTGCATTCTTTTTATTCTTATAGGGGTCCTCGGAGTAATGGTTTTTATTGTATTATTACAATTATTATTTTAACATTTAGTCATTGTGGATCCTGTCCAGTTTTTGCTCCCACTAACCCTTTCTCAAGAGAGCGACAGAGATCAAGAGACATATTCCTTATTCCTTGTGCTATTAATATTTATTCACTACTGAATGTGATGAGAATTGGTCTGGTAGAACCTAACTAGGATCTTCTTTGTGCAGTTGTGTTTTGTAAGCGTGTGTGAGTTTTATACGGATAGACAGTTGTGTGCACAATTAACTTGCATAACTATTAAGAGGATCTACAACTAGAAGAAGCTTAATTACAGTGGAAGGCTTGTAAAACAGTCATAAAAGAAATTGAAGGGTCTCTGGTTATGGGTTTGGTAATGAGATTTTCTCTGCTATGGGTGATTGCTTTGCTATGACAGGCTATGGCTCTCCTTTCCTACCGTAGCTTACAGTATTTTCATTACATTTGTCTTGGGTTTCCTGCTTTGGGAGGATGGAGGGAGGCTAAGTCATTCTCTGAAGTCTCATCTGGTTCTGTTTTCCCTCTTGGACACTTTGGTGTGGTCGCCCTGTGTAGCTGTTAATAATTATTCCTCCCTCTGTCTGCCATTTACTCTACCTCTACAAAGCTATTTAATGCAGAAGGCATGGGCATTCGCAGATTAAATCTTTTTTTGCTTAAGTTGACTAGAAACTGTATCCGGCTTACTGACAAGGTGAAAGCGGACTTGATGCGGTCAAAGCTTGTTTCTCAACTCTGTAGGAGCTTGGGGAAAGTCGTACGGGGTTAAACATTTATTAGATTTTGGGGGATATCAGCCTCCTACCTTAGGTCTGCTCAGGGGGTCGTATGAGTTGACGTGTTTTGTGTTTGTGTTAGTCAGCTAAGTTGGCTAGTGGTTTGAAAGTAGCATGTGGTTTGCATAAATCACAGATTTACAGCTCAAAATGTACAGCACCAAAGCAGAATTGTCACCTTGGCGGTCTGTTTTAGTCCTATCCAGACTGAGCTTAAAAGATTAACTCACATAAAGCAACATACTTCCAAAGGGGGTTGAAATTGGTGCATGATGTTTTGTTGTTCAAAACCTGTAACATAAATCTACATGTGCGTTTTACCCTTCCCTAACACAATGTGTTCTTTAATCTGAGCCATGGGATAGCATTTATTGCACATAGTTAAACACTTTGAGGCATCGTTTAAAGGACACATGTTTGAATCTGGTTTGGAGACATTTCTTTATCCCACTTTGCCTCTCATCTACCCATTTTTTGCTATACTTGCCTCTCAATAAAGTGGCAAATGGACTGCTTTTGCTTGTTACAACATAGACTGTCTCACCTGATGGAAGCATGTTTGCAAAGGTTGACCTGGTGTAAAGAGTCAGCTGTTCCCGGATGGTTTGCAGCTCGCTGGAGATAGTTGCCAGAGTCTTTTCCAGCCTACCTCCATATAATCCCTCTGTCTCTGTCACTTCTTGCATGAGATGTCGGGCATGGATGCTCTTGGCTTGCGAGGCCATACCTCCTCCCTCCCATTTCACGCAGCCGTTCTCCAGTCGCTCCAGCCGTGCAGCCTGGTTTACACTGCCAGCCAGTAGCTGCTGCAGGGCCGTATCATGCCGTGCGTACTGATCAGCTGAGACCTCTCGCACACGGTCCAGTGCATTCTGCAATCGCGTCTCTGTTTGAGTCCCAGCCCGTCGAACCAAGTTCTCAACTGCAGATGCACAAGAGCCGCCGTACTGGGCCACAAACTGTAACATCTCTCCTCTCAGACTCTGCAGCTCAACCTTGATGATATCATCTGTATACTGCAGGAGCATGTTCTCTTTCATTTGGGAATTTTCCAGCATTGTGAAGAGCTTATCCCACTTAGTAAAAGCTGGACCTTTGCAGGGTTCAGGGGAAGGTGTGGGGGTACCCTCTAAGAGAGAAATCAAGGGAAAGAGAGGAACGCAGAAAAATTGATCTTACATTACATGATTTTTATATGTACTCAAGGTGACACCATTTGTTGAGTTTGAAGGGTTAGCAGCGAAGAGTGCGACATGGTCCTGCTAACTCTGAGAATGTTAACTTTAGTAATGAAATGTTGCATCTAAAGCAGTCATAGTTGACTTAGCTACCTTTTTACTTAGTTCTGGAAAACTCAAAATAAAATAGTGCCAAAAGGGTATGACCCATATAGACAAATTATTAATTGAAACTCAACCAAAGAATATCTTTTCCATGTTCTACAACAATGGGATGAGCCTAACAAACAGCAATCCAAAATCTTCACATGAAATCGACACGTTTCTTCACATGATTAAAAATGATTGTGAAGGCACTAACACATTCATTTTCTTCAAAACATAGCAAACTTAAGAAAAATCCACAAACCTAAGAAAATGATCAGCTCTTTTGATTTAAATTTAACTTAATACGTATATCTAAATCTATACAGTATGTATATATGACTATCAAACATACACACATTTTTTGTTTCTCGGGTAAATCTGGTTAATAAATCAGCTTCTCTCTCTCTTTCTATGTTTTCTCTCTTTCTCTTTCCTCCATCGTTTGCTGTCGCCAGAGACAAAATAGTATACTCCAAAGACATACTAGTTGAAAACAACAATCAACACACAATCGTAGTATAACCTCTTCCACAAATAAAACTGTAATTTATATGATGTCATAACACAACACATGCATTCTGTTACGCTACCACAAATATTCCCACATTCACAAATGTCTAAACACATCCCAGTGAGTTTCTTTTTCCCTGCTAATAAAACTCCTTTTTGACATGTCCACACACTCACTCTGATAGTGGAACTCCTTTAATCCTGTTTATTTATCCTGTCAGCACGTACATGTCTCCTTAACTTACAGCTGATACTACTGATCACAGTGGAATATTTTTTATTTCTGTCAGTTACTCACCTTCCATTGGGTCCTCCTCAGTTATCTCGTTTAAATAATTGGGTCCAAAGCCCACATCGATTTCATCGTCATAATTCTCAGGTACTGCCATGGACAATGAAGCCACCAGACACATGGCCTGGAGGAATGTCCACATGGACATGCTAGCCATGTGAGAATAAGAACAAGACTTGGTGTTTGTGTATAATGTCTCTTCCTCTCTCTGTTGGTCCTTCTTGTTAGATGCTTAGCATTCGGTTGGCTGGACTCCTGCTTGTTTGGTGAACTGCAGCTGAAAGGCAACTGAGCCTGATAGAGGAGCTCTGTGGTCTATATAAACATTGTGCTCAGAGAGAGCGAGAAAGAGGGGTGGGGGAGAGAGAGAGAGAGTTGCGTAGCTTCAGTGAGAAATTCTTCGTTGGAGGTAGTATGGGAAGTCAAATTGTTGTACTGCTCCTGCAACTCAGGCAGAGAGAGAGAGAGAGAGAGTTTGGGGGAGGATGTTGGGTAATGAGGTATAAGTTGAGGCAAGTAAAGGAAACCTGGAAATACCAGTGAATTTTAGAAAAAGTGGCCTGGAAAGGTCATGGGGAATTTTTGTAATGAATGTACATTTTCTCCAGTAACACATATGTAACACCCTATTCCTTAATATAATTTTTCCTTAAAACCACTAACACTAATCTAACACAGTCTAAATCTTAAATCCAACCCTTAGCTTTAACCTTGACCCTTAACGTCTGTTATAAATACTGCCCGTGTTCCTTCATCTAACTTGGATCTTAACCCTCAGCCCTAACCCCTATTCATACACTCAGTCCCTAATTTAGTAGTAACTTTCATTTTCAGGTTTTCCATCAATTTTTCATTTTCAATGAGAGTGGTCAATTTATGGCAAAGTCAGGGCAGCCAGCATCAGAAACGCAACTAGTACAGTGACCAGGCGACCAGTGATTACACTGGTTACACTGGTACACGATTCTGCACTACTTCCGGATAACTGAAGTGCATTTAGTACAAAATTAGTTGTAGCAATTTAGCAGACTTTAAATATACCAATTTAGTATACTAAAAGTACAATTGCAGGGTATTTATATTAAGTGCATAAATATGTAAATGTATTTGTAGAATAATGTATTTCAAATACATTTTGGTATATTTATTTTTCACTAGGGTAAAATTGATGTAAATGTGATTTGATTCCAAGCTTCCACTCCTTTACCTAGTCCCAACTCCTTTTCTCCAGTCCAAAACAAAACTTGGATCCGGTTCTGAATTAGGATTTGCTGATTAGGATCCACTGTTCAGAAACCTAACTCCAAAATCTGATCCAAAAGTTGATTGGATTGTTTTTTCAAGTATATCTGCAAACCACATGATAAACCACAAAAAACATTTCCTTAATGCCCATGTTCTCTTATTTTATCTTATTACCGAATAATGTGCTTTACTTATTCAAATATTAATTATCTAATTCTGTTTGTACTGGGTAACTTCTGGGGCTGGTGCAGGATTTATATATTTAATGTGCAGGACATTATGGAAACAGAAGGGTCCCATGACATTCACCCTTTGGAAAGTTGACATTTAATATGTCTGCAACTCAAAATGCCAAACTCCAGCGGATGGATTTTTCTGCTTATGTCAGCTATGTTTATGACAGCATGAGCATGCCAACAAGTCTTTTCAGATTGTGAGCTTTACACAAGTCATCAGTCCATTTGCAGTCAGAATTATCTTAACACGTTCTCTGTTCAGCATAATTGTTTTAACTGATGAAGATCCCACCCCACAGTCTCCCAGAAAAGTAGCGTGTGTTCCCTGCTGAGGATGTATATTACTTGTTGCAAAAATTACAGAGGCGTATCTGAATGTGAACTCAGAGCAGGGTAACGGGACAGTACAAATGTGAATGACTGGTCTCGTTGTCTAAAGGGAACACAGTGGAAGGTCAGTCAGCCTTGGCTAATGTCGTCAATCTGCCACCTTGGAATGAAAAGTGCTGATGATGAAATTTCAGTAGCACCTACACCATAATTGACGGCAAAGCTCAGACAATGAGGTCCTCTTAACTAGATTTTAATTGTGCATTATATTGCATGACAACCTCACACCCAGGGCCGTGCACAGACATTTTAAGGGGCAGTGGCCTAAACCAAAAAAGGGGCACTATTTTTGGGGGGGTTGGCACACTACAAAGTGTAAAAAAAAAATCGGCCCTGGCATTTTGTTCCAGACTAGCCCACTATATGATCATAAACTCCAATTCCTTAAAACTACTAATGCCATGTTATGAGTCAGTATAGGAACGAGTGAGAGTTAACAGATGAAATAAGTAAAAATTTGACATTTATTAATACAGCGATGAATCCTAAAACAAGCAATAAGCTGCACTGGCATATAAATACCATTGTTTCTTACAGGATTTTTGGTAAAACTGCGGTGGGTGGACCTCGGGTCCTCTAGGGGGGTTGGGGGGCATGCCCCCCCGTAAGAAAATTTTGTGCATTTTAATGTTAAATTCATCAATCTGGTGCACTTTGAGAGTTCAAAATTAAAAGCTCCAACCCATATTCAATGTGCAATTTAAACGAAAATTTCAAAACTCTTTTAGTTACAGTGTCTATTTACATTACACCTATAATAGTTATAATATTAATCACATGACAGTAATAGCCATATTTTGTAAAACAATAAAGGAAACTTTCATAATTAGTTTTGTACCAATTTCTATACTTGGGCCTTTGATCTACGTGTTTCATGGACTGGTCTGTCAGAAGAAAAAAAAAAACCTAACGTTGACTTTTTCTGATGCATACACTGGCACAAACCCAGCACAGCCAATTAAGCAAAACAAAACGAATGGGCCGCCGATGTACAAATTTTATGGGCCGTGAAAAAGAAAAATAATGTATGAGTATGAGATGTATCGGCCCAAAAAGCACGTCGGCCCACCTGGAAAGTGTGCGGTATGTCCGATGGCCAGTCCAGCCCTGGTTGTACAAGTTGTTAGCACTCGTGAACTGTCGTATACTGTGAGTGATGCTGCGGAGCGAGCGGGAAAACCTGGAGCGGATTAGCGGAATCAGCGAAATGCTTTGAGCGGAGCGGTGGGGGGTGGGGAAGAGGGGCACCTCAGTCGATGAGGGCAGAGGGGCAGTGGCTCTAGCCACCGGGCCACCCCCCTGTGCACGGCCCTGCTCACACCTACACCCGAAGTGGGCTGAGCAGGAAGGAAATATTAAAATGAACACCTGGATATTTATTGAGTCCATCTGATTTAAATAGGGTGACCAGACATCTTTTTCCCTGGGACATTCCCATATTTCAGCTCCATTTTTAGTGTCCCGACTTATTATGAAAATATTATGTTTTGTCCCATATCTCTTCTTTCCTAAATTGTGTTTGCTTGGTGATCATAAAAGCGAGTATCAGTATCAGAGTGTAGACGAGATCAAGTCAGACGCGAGAATGTCAAAGAATTTAACGAAGACCTTCAAAATGAGTTTATCAATTATTATGCACAGTAAGTTGTGAGAAAAGAACTCAATGTGGTATCATGCTGAATGACACACACCAGAAGCGCTCTCTCAGACAGCGCGCAATCCTGAATTCAGTTCTCTTTGTGCCTAAATGACATTTGGTCTTAAAGTGACAGCAGCCTAAAATAACTGTCTGTGTCATTAATGTTAATCAAACAATGAAAGGTGTTAAATAAATGTATTCATATTCAATTAACCTACTATACCTGAAAAACGTCGTTTAATTTGTATCGCTATCGTATTTGTTCTATTGTTTGTAATGTTCTTCTTTCTTCTTCGTTTTTACATAACAAATGTAAAATAACTTTGATGTATATTGTTATCATGAAATACAGTTTCTCATATGAAATTTTTTTTTATCATATTGTCCACCCCTAGTGGATGCTGCTTAAGTGTGTTACACATAGTTTGATTGAATTTTTGGTTAAGCGAAGTTGTGATAGATACTTTCAGTGTGTGTGTGTGTGTGTGTGTGTGTGTGTGTGTGTGTGTGTGTGTGTGTGTGTGTGTGTGTGTGTTGGTAGGTGGGTGTCTGTCCATCCCATCCTGTATTCTACCATGAGAAATCTGGTCAACCAAGATTTAAAGGACTATTTCAGGCTAGATCAAATCTAAGTAATGCATTCAGGGCTCGACAGTAAGGACTGCCCGATGGAGCGTGAACGACTCCTGGGACAGTAGATGGAACTGTCACTTGCCTGAGTGCTGGTGGGCCAGTGCTGCATCGTCACAAAAGTTTATAATTTGCACGTGTTTATCATTTGCAAGCTTTGCCTATTGAAATATTTTAAAAAGTGCAAGAAGAAGCATTTGGTACTCGCTGTTTGAGAAGTTCTGTTTCACGTTTTCTTGCGCTTGAACGTCTTTTGCGTCTGTAGATTTCTCCTAAATTCAACTAAAGTTGGCGTTCTAAATCAACATGCTGCTCCACTCACTGTCTGCACCCTGTCATCACATAACCGTTGGAAAGCTCTCTCTCTCTCTCGCCTGTACAATGTTGTCGGATCCAAATATGGTAATTTCCTTTTTTATCAGCAACCAATTGTGAAAGTACAATGGGGCATTTAACTCTAAGAGCGAAATCTCATTGGCTGATGTCAATTTCCGACAACGTGATTCCGTTTGTGTGTGTTTTTGACTATTTTTGACTGAGGTTCTGTTCAGTTGAAGGCCATAAATGATGTGTTATAAGTTTTGATGTGTTTTAGGTGGTTTGCATTGTTGTTGCTAATGATTTGATAAGATATTGTGTCGGTAAATAGTTGTATCCACTAAAAAAGTATGAATTTTTACAATGCAAATTTTTAAAGGCCGTTTTCTCAAAATGTTTTTTTCCTCATACTCTGAGCCAGAAATCTCCACCTCAGCTGCACTTACATACACCAAACTTTCCAGTTGTATTCCTATCTATATTCTTAAAGATTTTACAGAGGGGTTTGTTCATATATCATTCAGATTCTTATTTATACATCATTTTATACCTAAAAACAGGGCGAAAATTGATTTTTTTATGGCTGTTGACAGTTTTTTCTGATTAATGGAGTGATAAAAAGAGATATCCTGAGATATCCCTTAAATATTCTAAAAACTTGTAATACAAAAGATATTTGTCTTAATGTCAGTAATCAACTGGGGAAGTTTCATGCTGATATCTATTAGTTTTATCAATGTTTTTTTCCTATTCACCTGGGGTGTCTCCCCTTAAGTGAACGTAAACAGTTGAGAAATAAAACGTGTGTGTAAGGACAGGTCCAAATGTGTTTTAAATAAACAACAAGACAAAGGGAAAAAAATCGCTTGTGGCTCTTGACTGAATAGCTTTTGTAACTTTAAAAATGATTAATCTATATTTAATTAATACAGTGAAGACTATGCAGTTTTATTTAACAGTTGTTTACTTTATTCAATATCAGTACCTGAAAACAATAGCTAGGCCAATCGAAAGCCCCTTGGTTTATTGTTAACATTGAATATAACTTTATTGAACCACTGAATGTAACTTAGCCTACACATGGTTGATAAACAATCATATTACTTCAGTCATATGCTAACACGTGTAGTGTTTGAAAATATTGGTTACACTTTCCAATTAGTTTCTTTTTAAAGAGTCTTTAAAATGTTTTATTTCTATGTAGGTAAATGTTGTTTAATGTTATGTATTGTTAGATTAGTGCTTTAAAATGAAAATTCTGGAACATGTGAAAGTCAAACTCAAAAATCTATTAAAAAAATATATCCTGTCACTGTTAGTGATAGTTCCAGTGATAGTTATGGAAATAAAACAAACCATGTTTGACTTTCTTATTATTTAATTTATATGCAATATTCCCATGCTGGTGACCAGCAATGCTGGATTTTTCAGAAGGGTATATATGCAACTAATTTAGGCAACATAGAAACTGTATTACTTGGGAACCCTAATGTTATTTCTATTTTGCCACAGAAATGACATTAGGGTTTTGCATGAGGGGGTTGAAATGTCTCCTAAAAATTTAAAGATACCTTCTGCCAAAGCACCTGGCAAAGATTAAATTACTTATCACATGTGGTCTTTGGAATTGAATGAAAGATTGTTAGTATTTCCTGTTAACTGTCTAAGGCCAATAACATTTCCCCACTTGTCTTATTATGGAATGTTATGTTTAACACTAATCCTTCATTAACACCACCCACTGTTTGTAGAAACAGGTGGGCAGGTCTTCTGCAAGCCTAAATGTCCTACCTGAGCCAGGGGAAACATCTCCTTTACAGAATTATGTCTGTTAACTTACCGCCCTGACTTAGATGGCTTGCCAGAGCTCAAACTTGAACTTAAAACTTGAAAGGTTTTTTTTTCTTCCACAGAAACAGTTACGTCAAAGTGATATCCTCATGGCCGATGCTCCGACATGTAGAACAGCTGCGCTTCAGGCGACCCGAGTTTGAGTTCCAGCTAATGCAATTTCCCGATCTTGTCCCCCCCATCTCTCTTTCACTTCGCTTCCTGTCTACCTTCTACTGTACTATATAATAAAGGAAGAAAAAAAGTTGCACATTTAGTTTTACTTAATAATTCCACTGCACACAAATCTTATTTGTTTTTCAAATTGAATTTTTAGTACTTACTGACTGTAGTGGTGAAATGTGTCACACGTTTGTCATAACTGCCATACTTCCGAGGTTACTAAGTGGTGCTTGAAACACGCAGCAGCATCAAATATCTAATTCAGTCATTAAACTCTAGATGTTGCAAGCTAATAATTACTTTATATGCAGTCTGCAAGCAATCATGCCAGTACCACTTGGCAAGCTGATTGACCTCTACTGATTCTGCAGCCAATGAGATTGCTTGCTCAACATTTAAATAGTCTGACTCAGTGTTTTCTGTAAACTAGTGTTAGTTCCTCTGAAACCCTCCACCTCCCCCAGCTCCACTTTCCTATATCTGTTTGTCTGTTCATGCTGCAGCAGCAAATCTCACATGCTCACAGCAAAGTGTCTTTCTGTCTAATGGAAGTAGCAAGTCCATACTTGCTCTGCAGCAGCATGTGTAGCAGATCTAGTCTGCCAAGAACAAATACATTAACATTGAAAAATATCAAGAGATTGATTACATTGGCATGTTAACGATTGATTCATTACAATGCCAAAAACTTCAGTTACAAATACTCAGAGAGAAAAACATTGTTAGATTTATGATGTTAACTGTGGAAACGTGCCATCACAGTCTGAAAACGCTCCAATAGTTCTTCAAGAAAAGGGCTCAGAAAATGAATCCACTCTCACTCATTTTGCATGAGAAATGTCATGTACATTTCCACAACAGTCCAATTTGTTCCTTAGTTGGAGGTTGTTCATCTTGGGTTTTTTTGTTGTTGTTTTTTTACATTTTTTGTGTGTACATAAGTGGCATTTTGGCATAGATTATGGCTACCATGGTAATTTTCATAAGGGAAGTGTGCTGTATTGATTGATTGTTGGTTTGAATAGGTAATGCCATGCTGTTGAGGGTGCTGCCATCCGTATATCCACAACGACCAGGGCCAATCCATCAACATATCCGTGAGCTGACGGCGATGATGTCCCAGCTGGACCAGGGCGGCAGACACCACCTGCTCAGACTACTGCAGATGATTTCTGACCTTCACCCCCTGGTAAGTGAGGAGAGGTTGATGAGTGAGTGAAATAATGAAAGTGGTATTTGGGGATGAATTCTGGTCAAGGCGATTTATTCTGAGTAACAGAAAAAAGAATTTAAAGGTCACCAAGGGAGTGGAGGGGTGGGTACACAAATGAGTACAGAGTGAGTTATTTAGCATTAATTTTAAAGCAGACAGCTGCAGCACAAGGTCAAACACTGTAAAACAGTTTGATGGTTGACGCATCTGCCGATACCATAGGAGCCGCCAAACGGATGGGGAAATATAAGAAAACGCATCATAACCCGATAACCCCCACGACTCTCAGTGAAGACACATTTTACAGGAAAAGAGGAAACCACAGTTTTGGCAGAAACAGAACAAGTCACATTTCACATTTTACATCTGGCAGATAGCAGATGTACGCAGTTAGAAGTAAAGAATGCAGTAGTCATGAGGTGTTCATTTTGCATTGGGTAACTAGCACATGCATATCAATCAGCTCATCAGTGGAAATACTCACATTAACACATTGTGTGCTTTCAATAGTGGTGAGATTAGGAAAGACTACAGTATGTGACAGTATCTTGTTATTGGTCATTCTTTTGTCATTTCCATTTGTGTTCATTTACAGAAACAGGAAATGGGAAATCAGTGGAAACTGGTTCTACAGTACTTTCAATTATTCATATTATCATTTCTCAAGCCCAAAGTCCAAAGTCCAGGGCCATAACCATCATAGACACTGAGGAAAAAGGTCAAGGTCAACCCAATATTAAGATTAGTTGTCAACAAAAATGTAATTTTCAATGGATGGTTAATAAACTTTTATCACTAATTAGAAGTATATGGTTACAGCCTTACGAAGAATCAAAATATATCTATTGTTACTAACCCTAAAACAGTTCATTAAACTTTGTGCCTGTACAATGATGAGGCTAGGAATGAATAATGAACTGCTGATAAAGGCTAGAACAATTATTGTTCACTTGGGGAAAAGCTTTCGCCTTTAATTCAAAAGGTTTTTGATATCATGAAAAACATGAATTCAGTCTAGTGTGTCTAAAGTTATGCATGTGATTCTCAGGAAGGGGTGCCGTTTGTTTCAAAGATGTACTATCTGCTTACTGAAGACTTATTCATATTTTGTAGTGAAATATAAGTTTGTGACATTGTAATGTTTAATCAAAATGTCATAACCAATCATTTAGTCTTCCTAAACCCTAGCCTTGCAAGCTCATGTTCATCTGCCATCAAAATCTAATCAACAACAGATTCATAGAACCAAGTCTCCATTCTACATTTTTCTTTGTTAATAATCCATTACACTCAGATGAATGTCACAATACTATATATCCAGGTATTCACTTTTACCATGACTATAGAAGTCTGCCAGCTGGAACAAGTACTTACCAGCATAGACTAGCATATAAATGTATAATAGTTTTTCTGTTTAAATTGATGGATAAAAAGCAAAAAAAAAAAACAGGTGTCAATAACTCAAAATCAATAACTTTCCATCTATTGTAAATCAGAAATCATTTCAAAGAGGGGTTTCCCCAGGCCCCAGACCACCAGAGTCCTGCAAGGGTCCTGTTTGGTAAACCCGCCCCCACCCCCGCTCCGTTCCTGCAGTACTTAACAGAACACCCGACCCGTTATCCGACAGCAGCACTAATTTGAGAGATAAGATTAGAACGTGCATCCGTCGTGTTAACAATACAAAACTTTCGGCCACTGCTGGTAGTTTATATAGAGATTTGGAAGCAAATAGGATTAATTAAGATTAGTCAGTGTTTTTTACATCCTGGCAGAGGCTGGGAATCCTGCTTCTCATAGGACGTCCTGTCTGCTGTCCTCCCTGTCCCACCAGATCCTCTTTATCTCCTCTCCACCACTGCCAGTTCAAAGGTTTCCTAAAGAACAATGAGAGGATTAAGCAAATCCTTGCTAAAAGGGTATCGTTAGATCAATTTCATTCTGGAGAAAAGAGCTCATGTGACTCATATGCCTCTGGTCATCACTACAGTTTGTAAGACATGACACAAGATGTCAACCAACACACAAGATTTTACTGATGATCTGTATTTCTTTTGTGAGTCACTTTTTAAAGGTCATCACTGCTTTGTTCTAACAGACGTTAATAAATCTTGAAAAACTCTCCATAGTGGGAGGATGATTACAAGTTTCCTTCTGCTCTACATTTTTTTTTTCTCTGTTACTATCTCCATCAATTTTTTTCCACAAGCTCATATAGGAACCAGGGACTCTGGTTAATGGGTGGGCGGCACTGAACTCAACCAACCAGAGTGTAGTGGTTCTTTGCGCTGCACGATTAGAACCATAAGGGACCTCTGATGAAAGAACTGTTCAGACCAAATGAGTGTGTTTGTGGTGAATTTACAATTTTTATTTTTTTTTACATCCCCACTGTGAAGGATCCAGATAGCCTGTCCCTGTGTGCTTCCAAGAACAGCAGAGAACAAACTTTTCCACCTTATGCTTCTCCTTCCGTCCTATTTCTTCGGCCCGTTGTCATGCTTTACGCTTTTTGTCGAATATAAAAAAGGTCTTACGCTTTAACCCTTCTGAATAATCTTGTCTTTTTGTCTCCTCAGGTTTTGTCATCTTTGGTACCATCGTTCATTGGTTACCTCAGTGACAATGATCTCAGCGACCCTGCCCTGGGTGTGTTGGTTAACGTGGCTCAGGCAAGCCCTGTCTCTCTCGCTCCCTACCTGTCTACACTGAGAAATGTGGGTCAGAAGAACCCTTGGTTGTTGGGACACATCGCTAAGATCCATGGGACAGTGGGTCTGACTAGTGAGGTGGGTATTTATGTGTTCATGCATTAAAAACTTGTTCTTCTGTCAGAATGCTCCTAGATTCCTAGACTGACTGAGTGTTTGAAAATTAGACATGCGTGACATTGACCTGCTGTGTCAAAAAGCATTTACATTTTTTTTGTATCAGGGCATTAAAAATTCAGTAGTTTTGATTTGTCATTCAGTAATTTAAAATATAAAAAAGGTCAATTTTTTAATTTTAATTTTAATTTGTCACTTAAAGCGCCATTCAGTAGTTCTTTAGCCAGCATTAGCATTGTTGTTATTTGTCTACTTTAAGTGCAGATACCACAATGGCGTCATCTCTGAGGTTTTTGTAAATCACACTTATAGTGGGCTACACCATGGGATTTAAATTTTTTAGATGCCATGGACCCCCTGAAATCAAGGGAGGGACCCCCATCCTGAAATTTATAAGGCAGTTATATAAGTTTAAAGACCCATTTAATATTCAGAATATTATTAGAACATTCAGAACAAGTCTTTGTGAATAACAATCAAGAAGCATATGCCAGTACATGTTATCTTTAAGCCTTTGAAATAATAGCTTCTTATATTCTCTTTATCTTACCTTTAAAATCAGAGGTGGAAAGTAACTAATTACAAATACTTTCGTTACAGTACTTGAGTAGGTTTTTCGATTTTTTCTACTTTCTTGAGTATAATTAAATAGAATAAAAATAAAGTATTCAACTTCGCTACATTTATTTTTCACCAAAAGTACAAAGTACTTTGACAAATGTGCCGATGGAGCAACAGGGCAAGCTTACATTTGACAGACACTTTTAAAACTACTGCGGTGGAGCCCTGCTCTTCAGCCAATCACAGACAGGTCTGATGCGCTTCAGCCAATAATAGGCTGGTCTGACTCGGGTGCAAAACCAATAAAAACTTCCAGTTCGGCTCGGGGGCGGGACTTCAAACCGCGCTTTGACATTCAATCACTGGCGCTCGTGTATTGAATCAGTATCGTTTCAATATTTTAGTGAATGTAAGTGAGATATTCTCATTTTCTGATTTAAATTTTTTTAATTACGCCAACTCCTGAAATGGGTCATCCCATTGATAATACCAGAGCACTGAGCAGTTGAAGTAAATGGCTCATAACATGGATGCAGTTATTGCATGGATGGAGCAAAAATAACACACAGTTCAATTGAATGGTAAAGCTCGCCCTCTTTAACAATACAAAACTAAATGTACAAAGCAAACTTTGTACAAAGCTAAAAAAAAAAACCTCAATAACAGTGAAATAAGATCGCATGATTTATCTGTCAATAAGCTGTAGGTAAAAGTGTAGTTCATAACTATAACTATAGCAGTAGTGGGCTCCCAGCACATTTTCGGTTGGACGAAAAAAAGAGCATTTCATTTAACAAGTTAACCGTACCCCACTTATTTTTTTTATTTTTATTTTTACTGGCACTTTTTTATTTATAATGTTGTAAATCTCTCTTTTTTTATCGGACCTCTCACTTAACCTTCTTTGCTTTCAATTATGAAATGATTCAAATGAAAACATTCAAATGATCTTACCTGGACTTACTTTTCAAAATTAGTAATAAAACAATTGATCTTGATAACAGGGAAAGCTAGTATGTTTGCTTAGCATACCGTCAAACACTACAGTTTATGAGTTTAATATGTTTTGCTCCAAAATCACAAAACTTGTCCGTCGTGTTTGAAATTACTTCTGTGGTTTCATGTTGCTTCTTAACACAGAGTGACAATATATTATTTTATTAAATTTTATCATACAGGCTATGTTGATTAGCATTGTATTAAAGGGTTAGTTCACCCAAAAATGAAAATTAGCCCATGATTTATTCACCCTCAAGTCCTCCTAGGTGTATATGACATTCTTCTTTCAGACGAATACAGTCAGAGTTATATTAAAAAATGCCCTGGCTCTTCCAAGCTTTATAATGGCAGTGAATGGCTGTAAAAAATTGAAAATCCCAAAAAGTGCATCCATTCAGGATAAAAAAAATACTCCATATGGCTCCAGTGGGTTAGTAAAGGCCTTTACTAACCCACGCGAAGCCATGGGTTTTTGTAAGAGAGATACCCATATTTATAACTTTATAATCTAAAATAACTAGCTTCCGGCAGACGACTGTACACATACTACGCAAATTGACCTGCGCCACAAGAGTAACCCGTGACACATGTATGACGTAGGATGTTGGAGTATCGTAAGACGCCTCTCGCAGTTTAAACAAATAGGGCTGTGCAACAAACTGAAGCTCCTCTTCTATTATATAGAAATCCTCCAACATTTCTCTTTAAAATTGCTAATTCACGACTAGGGTTTTGTTTTGCTCTTACTTCTGAGCTTCCACGTTTGTCATTACGTTGTGCGTCGGGTCAGGGGTTACTCTTCCACCGTAAATCGATGCGGACGGCCGTCTGAGAGAAGCTGGTGATTATAGTTTATAAAGTTTTAAACATGGGCGTTTTCCTTACACGAACGCATGGCTTCACTACAGAAGGCCTTTATTAACTGGAGTACTTTATTAACTTTGGAGTAAAAGTGGAGCACTTTTATCATGGATGGATGCACTTTTTTTGACTTAAAATTTTCTCCAGCCATTCACTGCCATTATAAAGCTTGGAAGAGCCAGGACATTTTGTAATATAACTCCGATTGTATTAATCTGAAAGAAGAATGTCATATACACCTAGGATGACTTGAGGGTGAATAAATCATGGGCTAATTTTCCTTTTTTGGTGAACTATCCCTTTAAAGACCTGAGATAGCTTGATGAACACAGATATCATCTGTCAAAACGTCTCTATTTGCATGTTATTATATCCATAAAAAGCATTTCCTGAAACGTCATAAGTTTAACACTCCTATGAATCTCACTTGTGGACTTTCTGCGCAAGGGATGACTCAGTACTGGGCTTCCAATATGAATGGAACAGATATGACATGAGTGTTTAGCGCTCCATATCGCTATCATCTCCCCATTTTGGGTAAAAGTAGAAAAATAATACTAAAGTACTTTGTAACGTAGTTACTTGAGCAGTTTTTAAGCAAACTACTTATTTACTCTTACTTGATTCATGTTATTTTTCAGTACTTCTACTTGTACTCAAGTAAATTATTTCTTAACTAGCAATATTAACAATACTTTTACTTAAGTAAAATTTATTTAGTACTCTTTCCACCACTGTTTAAAATGCACTGTTGCATATCACATACCACTGGTAGGACTTTTTCTTCTCACATAATAAAATGGTAATTACTGTGTGATTTATTGTTGAAGGCAGTGAATGTTACAGAAGTGGTGCTTTGATGTCTCTAATGTTGTTGATTTATGGGTGAATGTAGAAAAAGGGAGGAGTTGAAGCACGCTAAAACTGCTGCTAAAATCTTTATTAGACATTAGACACTTCACATTTCTCTTGGAGTTGAAACAGCCATGCTGCACATTTTCTCCTGTTTTTTTTTTTTTTTTATGGGGGATTCAGAGCAGATCTGGGCAGGATTATGGTTATTGTAGTAGGCGATGAAGAGTTAAGTTGGATGAGGAACGTGAGTTGTATCACTCATCGGCCGTGTCTGTGTGTGTGTATGTACATGTGTGGATCTCCGGTTTCTTTGTGTTAGTATATTGGCACCCTGGACTGTTTGTTCCAGCGTGTTTTGTATCATTATTAGAGGTATTCTATTATGTTAGGGAAATCAGGAGAGCGGAAAATGGTCTTTGCTCTTTTTGGTCCGTTGTTTTAGTACAAACACCCGTTTTCACTAGACTTCCTCTTTTATCTTTTTAGCTTTTATCTTTCTCTCTTTGATTCTGTCTGTTCGCCTCTCCCTCTAATTGTCTTTATTTCCACATTTTTCACAATAAATGTAATTAATAAAACATTTTGTTGTTGTTTTTGATTATAATATTTTAATACATCAACCTTTTATGGCTCATATACTGTAGTATGATATAGTGAGAATATGGAGCTCATTCTCAAGGAGGAAAAAAATACCTCACATTAATTCAGAGGCTCAAACTGAGCAAAACAGCAATTTGGTCCAGTTGTTGATATTTATATGGGCAAAAAATGTTGTCTATGAAAAAAAGTAAACCCAAGTTCCTTCAATCAGTAAGTGTTCATCTTGAAATCACCAGCACTCTGGCATTGTGTTGGTGACTTTTGCCAACTCACATTTTCTTCAAAACCTCTAAAACGTATTTCATCTTCTTTAGTTCTACAACACTTCTCCAACCCCCAACTTTGTCTTATGCTTTTGTTCTTCTTTCAGTAACTACAGTATTTGTTAGCAGTAATTTAGTCACTAATGGCTCTGCTCACTTTTTTGTGCCATCCTCTCTTTCGTGTTAATTGAGTAGAATGGAAGTGTTGACAAAGTTCTGGATGTGTCAGCATCACTAAGCTTAGCTCAGGTCCAGTTCCAGAATTAAATCACTCAAGGTGCTTCTGAAATTAGTGAGGATGCTCTAGTAAAGTGCAGATGTAATGTGTAAGCAACGGCTCCACCTCAACAAGAATAGCAATGTACAGTGAGATATTTACAATTACAAGTCATTACTTTTAGAAATAATTGGAATTAAAAAAAAAAAATATATGAAAATGTGAATATTTTTCTATAAAACTATTAACTGCATTTACATAGCTTAATGTGTCTCTATTTTGACATATTTTTGTCCTGTGCTGTGGTTATCATGATGTCAAACATTGCAATTTAGAGAGTGAGTCCAGCATTAATATGTAGATGTCACTTCCGAAACTTTGCAGCGGGTAATTGGCCGTCAGTCCCTTCCTACTCTTGGTGGGCCACTGTCCTTCAGAGTTCAGCTCCAACCCCAATTAAACACGCCTGATCCAGTTAATCAAGGTTTTAGGCATACTAGAATCTTCCAGGCAGGTGTGTTGAGTCAAGTTGGAGCTAAACTCAGCAGGACAGTGGCCATCCAAGACCGAGTTTGGACAACTTTTATTCAAACACTGAAAGAAAGCTTGCAAAGACCGCTCCCTTTATAATCACTGCAATCTGACAAAGTTCCATTATAATCAATGAAGTTGTCTACACTGCACAATGAATCTCTTACTTATATCGTGTCTACCCTTTGTGAATGAGAGGATTCGCAAGCATGCAGAACTTAGTGAACCAAAACTTCAGCGTTTTGACCAGTGAGTGGATTCTGACTAAATTAAACGCCTCTGATTGGCCATTGTGTTCAGGAGATCAATAAACATGTCCGTGATTGGCTACATTGCTCACCGCTGCAAAAACACTCCTGCTCTTGCTCAAGCACCGATGTAGAACCGGGCCTGGCTTAGCTCATCCTTGTGATGAAGTTCCAAACCTGCTTGCTGTACCGAGAGATAAGGAAACACATTTTAGCACTTTAGCACATCGCTAGTTCAGAGAGAGAGCGCTCTTGCATTCTTTCTTTCATTCTCTATCAGTTTGGTAAACCAATACCTGCAGCGTACTTGGTCGTTTCGCAATGTTACCCAATGTGTTTGCTTTGGAGGTGGACCACGGTGTGACCAGTTGTGATCAGGGCCATGTGGAGATGACATGGCACAAGCTGAAGGAGGTTTGATCCAGTTACTTTCTGAGTGGACCTACTCAGAGGTCCCATATGCCCTTGCAGCAAAACAATCAAGGAAATATGGCACTTTTACTTATGTACAACCATGATGTAGCTCTGAAAGTATGAAATAAACTTCCAAAACCAATCGTAAACCTTAGTTTAGTACCGTCTAAATATACCCATCACAGCATTTATAGCACAGCATTTATAGTCATCTATATAAGTATAGTTTTCTAGTTAGGTCTGTTGAGGAATTGACCAATGTTTTACTGAACTGGCTTCATGTGGCGGGCTTCCCTGTGTTCAGAAAGAGTGACAGTGTTGGCTTGTTAAAAAGTCACATGGATAAGTGCCAAATTGCTGAAAAAGTTTATTCCTTTCATATTTGTGGAGGGGCAATTAGGGGAGACAGAAAAAAATAGACAAAAAAAGGGTTTACCACGGTTTTAGAAAATTGTCACTGAAACATGAGCTACAGAACAAAAGCACGTGCACACACACGTGCTCAACCACCATAGAGGAGGTCAGACCATTGTTGGATGGTACATCTCAGATGATTGCCTAAAACTGTCCAAATTGCTCCTTTCCCCCCTGCGTAGCACCACATGCTGCTCCTAAACAGTACTGATAATGATTTTTTTATTTTTTTTTTGCACATTACTGTGGGCTGCCTGGAAATGGGGAATAATTATAGTGTCACAATACTAAAATAAATGTAATCATTCTGAAATATGCTTTATTTATTATGCATTTTTTCTTTTCTTTTCCTTTCAGGGTAAAATGTGACCCAGACATTGCTTGACTTTTTTTTTTTGTAAGATTCACCTAAACCCGACACCTATGGTATATTAATATGGTGGTCAGTGTGATATTGCCATCTGATACCAGCACTGTATCATGTACAGATACAGTACTTAAAGTAAGGGGCATTATGTACTTTATTTGTTGTTCTGAATACTTTCAAAACAACTTTTAAATACTTTTGAATACTTCCCCACCAAACATTTTTTTTAAGGATTAATTTAATCAGATTTCTTCCTGGCCCTCATTCTCATTTCCTTTTGTTGATGGGTGACACATCTTTTTAACCCACATAAATAACAGAAAACATGTAAGGATTGGCCCTGCGGCTACAAAATACATGTGTTGTTTTTTGAGGCAACTCATAATAAAATCCTTAACAAACTTTAGCGACAGGTTTAGCTGTTTACTTTTCAAAGTGTTGATTAATTGTAATGATGTAAACTATATTAAAGAATCATGATGCATATTTTGTCGTGGGGTGAATTATGAAAAAGTACAAAAAATTGCAATTAAAAAATGTAATATGTAAATATAAATATATAATAAACGTAATACAATAAATATGATAAATGATAAATATAATATAAGCAAGCTGGGACGCTGAAATTTGGTTGGTCATTTTAAATTAGAGAAAAAAAATTCTGGTAACATGACTGAATAATTCATATTGAAGAATGCTGTCAACAAATATATTTATGTCAATATTAAGAAACTGAAATTAAATTTAAAATTTAAAGTATTTATTTGACTTCCCAACATGCTGTGAAAATGCAGTAATGGGGTTGTAATTACGCAATTAATTGGATAACACTTTATTTTAATTTGTCCTTGTTGCACGTTACATGCATTTACTATAGTAAATTAGGCATAATTAGATGCAATTCACCCTAAACCAAACCCTAATCCTACCCTAACCCTAATGTATGTACATGTAGTTAATAAATATTACTCAGTACTAAAAATAAAGTGTAACCAAAATGAGTTGGGTATGGACAGCACTCTTATTCCATGAATGGTATGTGTCTTATATAACAGGTAAATTCTGTTGGAATAATTGGCAACTTTGTTACAATGGTGTGCGTGTCATTCTCTTGGTTCTGTATAAGGTCCAACTTGCAAGCTTGGCTCTTGTTCATGCTCTCAGCATAATCCTTTTGGGAATTTTCCTAGAACTGAGAGATGTTTACCCCAGTCTGAATGATGAAACTGGGCTGCTAGTCTGTGTGCGGACCACAGTGTGGGGCATCAAATGAATGTTTCTGAACAATGCATGATTTTGCCAGTGCCAGTAAATGGCACAATTGTCAGCTTTGATTTGGCTTTGCACGTTTTGCCCAACTGTGATATTTTTAACATCTGTTTACCTTCTAATGATTTAAGAACAAGTAGATTATTTGCAATCATGACTCAGGCATAGTCACCAAGAGTGTTTTTTAACGTGTTACTGCAGCTTCCAAAAACAGTTTGTCAGATAATTGTTTGGAATTTTTCCTAGAAGCTATTCAAACTGGAAAGCAGATTTAATGTTACAGAACATCTTATAAAGGTGATTTAAAACAAAAAAAGACAATAGGGGTGTAAAAGTTCTTGGTAAAAAAAAAATCTAACGTACATTTCTCCACCCATGGTTCGGCATGCTCTGCGCTCAATCTCAAATCTGACGGCGCATATATAATATGGTTTGTTGAAAATAACACGTAAAACAGACAGACAGAGTTCCGTTAATGTATGTTTCTGTCGATGGATACACATTCTGGCTTCCCAATGTTACAACAGCGATGATAAAAAAAAAATGTGGACAAAACTTTTCCACTTTGTTCAATGCAAGTGTTGTATGCTCGAATGTGACAGTCCGAATACGACAGTCATTTATGCTGTCATCACCCGGGTGTTGATAGCACGCGAGCGCAGGTGAGACCTGAATAGCACACGTTGCTATCTGTGTTTTAACTAAACTCATTTAAGCCTTGCCGATTTAAACATTAGAGAGCCAGAAGACTCGAATGAGACCTAAACCTGTGTCTCTGACAGCACCCAAATATTGAGTCCTCTTTCAAGTCTTACACTTCAACGTAAAAATTCACACAAAAATGATGTCAACATGCCCGTCTTGATGAGTATCCTAGCAAACATAGTTGGTTACATCTTAAGCGAACGTAAACGATCGAGAAAGACAACTCATGTGTACAGTACCAATATATTAGATCTGTGCATCAGGTCTTAAAGTGACAGTAGGCTAATATTCCTGCTGTCTGTGTTTTTAATGTTAGTCAAACAAAAAAGACAAGGCAATTACTCACTTCTCTTGACTTTTGTAACTTTAATAAGGTTTAATCTTTAATTTAGACATTCAAATATGCAATGTTATTTTACATTTGATTATTACATTTCTGTTCCTAAAACTAATGTTAGGCCTACCTGAGAAACCTAAAAAGCACAGTTTATTTTATTTATATCTTTTCTCTATTTTATTTATTTGTGCTGTTGCTTGTAGTTAGATTATTTGTTCTTATTTTCTTCATTTTTATTTGACAGTAGTTTTTTTTTCCTTGAACATAGCACATATCGAACCGTACCAATGCAGTAACACTAAAACCGTGATTCAAACCGAACCATGAGTAATTTGAACCGTTACACCCCTAATAGACACTATGAGTACTGTAACACCATGTCTGTTTTGGAGCTCGACAGCCCCAGTCCCTTTTTATTGTCATTATATAAAAAGGGTAGCACTTTATTTGACAGTCCTGTAAAATAAATGATGTACTTATTACAGTAATTACAATAAATGAGTAATATCTAGGTACCTAACCTAACTCCTAAACCTAACCTTAAACCCTGTAGTTACCTTAAATAACCCAGTTTCTCCTTAGGTAGGTACACTGTAAGTACACTGTAAGTACATTTACGTACACATACACGCCCCAGGTTGTTGTTCTAATTAGTTCAGTTTAGTTCAGCTGACTCTTAACTGAGTCAAACAGAGGAACAAATCAATCTCTGTAATTCACAATCTAAAAGCCTTAGTCTGGAAATTACAGAACAGTGCTGAGGCAGATCTCCTCGCCCTCCATCACTCACCCTGCCCTCCTTAGACAAGCATTATTTCCTGTTGTTTTAAAACAAAACTAGGTATGTTTACATCAAAGTCCTCTTCAGGCAAGTCATTTCACTTGCCATCATTGAAACGCCTCTCGGCAGCTATTTCAGTCGTGCAAGTGCAGCTCCTGTCTCTTTGAATGGGGAAACATTAAATTCTCCAAAACTGTTCTCTAAGCTTGCGATTAAATTTCATATTTGAAATCACCAATGAAATCTGACATCAACCGTCCCATAAATTTTGTTTAAAATGCTCAACTCATTACAAAAAAAACTGCATTCCGGCTGGAGCAGCCAAAGCTCATGCGCAGTCTTAAGCACACGTCTCAGAACACTGACTGTTTCTATAGCAAAAGTGACGCAATAACTTTATCAATTGGTGATTGGCTCTTTTACTTAGAAGGCGGGACTTATTCCACCATATTGCTCGTTGTACTTTCCCCCATTCATAGTAATACGAGTCTTTGGTTTACTTGCATTGATTTTCGTCAGTCAGAATTAGTCCAGTCCGATTTCAGACTTGAAATGCTATTTCATGCATACTGAGTTTTTTACACTGTTAAAGAGTTGGATTCCCATGTTAAACATGGACAAAGTTTCAAAAATTAAATTGTACGTTTGAAGGAGTATTTCTGTGGCAAAAATACTCCTTCCGGTTTGTCACAAGTTTCGGAAAGTTTTTTTTCGAGTATGGGCCTGTGTGACGTCAGATGGGGCGGAATTTCCTTATACGGGTCCTAAGGGCACTTCTCACTCGCGGGCGCGCGCGCACCCGTAGACCAGAGCGAGAGAGCGAAAGCAGTACGCCCAGCAAAGCGCTGTGCTCAGCTTTAGGGAAGTCAGTGTCACCAAAGAAGTGGGTTTTTGGTTGCCAGGGCAAGACAACCCTGCACAGATTCACAAAGAACCCAGCGTTAAGGGACCAGTGGATGGAGTTTGTTTTTCCAGAGCATCAACGGAGTTGTGCAAGTGTTCTTGTTTGTTCCCTGCATTTCGACGATGATTGTTTTATAAACAAGGCCCAGTTCAACGCCGGATTTGCAGATCGTCTAATGCTTAAGGATGGAGCAGTCCCAACGATAAAGGTTCACGGTCGTGCGTTGGAACCGCAGGTGGTGAGTAAAACTGCTTCAAATGTCTGTGTGTTGTTAGCTATCGGCGGCGCGTCAGCACAGCAAGTAAACAGTGAACAGCGCTCGTGATTCTTTAGCTCCGCCCACACGGCACGCCTCCAGCCACTCGTTTTTTTTTCCGGAAAGACTCGGTACAGCCTATCTTTCTTTGATAAATATAATAAAACTAAAGACTTTTTGGAGATATGAAGGATGCAATACTACTCTATAGGTACTCAAGATTAACATGAGATTGACTGAAACTGAGTGTTTCACCCCCCCTTTAATACTTCTACTTCTACTTTCCTTCTGATCTACGTTTTTAACAGCAAAAACGCATTCTGTGTGAACCAGCATAATACCCAGTTGGGGTGTCAAAAGTACTGCTTTGGTACCAAATCAATACTGCAATAAAAATGCAACATTATCAATCTTTCTATAGTATTATTAGTTGACCGACAGAAGGCTGTCTGTCTGGCAGTCGGCTGCTTTCAGATGCAGCATGCGTACTGTATTTGTGTACGTGAACTCACTAGGTTTTAGAACATAGCCATTAATTCTGTTTTGCTCAAATTTCAGTCCAGTTAAACTTAAAAGAGTGTGAGGTATTTTCACATGAAATTTGGCTAATGGCTTTAGCACAATAATTTTGAATGAAAGTGATCTCATTAGGCCAAACATAAATTTGTGGTGGTGGTAAGCAAAGATTACAGTAAAATGAAGTGTGTTGGCTTATTGAGTCAGAGCTCAGCCCGATGTCTACGGGACAGAATTGGCTGGCCAAGGCTTTTCTTGGCACTCTTGACTTGATCTCTGGTCCAAAGCTCGTATCAGATTTAAACACAACCAGATGTTTGCGTATGCACTCAACCTGTAAAATTCGCATGCGTATGCCAAAAATCGGAATCCCTCATTCTGTTTGAATAGAAACTGCACCTCATCATTTACTTCCTTTTTATTGTTACAGGCTAAATCTTGTCTGTCTGTGTTTTCTCTGTCCTAATATCATAACTTTACTGTTGAAATTGTAAATTTTGTGTTTGAGTTTAGGATACTAGAAGGATTTTTAAAGGCCCTATGTAAAGATAATGTAAAGAATGACCAAGAATATATTTTTGAAGATGTGCCTCTAAGGCTGCGTTCAGACAGCAGGCAAATGTGGCCCAAGTCTTATTTTTGTTTTTGTTCATATGTGTTTTTTGCCATGACAGTGTGAACGGCACAAACCACATGGAATCTGATCTTTTAGGGCCACTTTCATATGTGGTCCTAAATCTGATTCAGGTCAGATGTTTTGTAATACGACCTCTGTCTGAACGGTCAGAATTCATGTGACTTTTATGTCACATTTATGTCACATTTTTAGTTAAATGTTCTCCGTGTTTACTTCCTTGTGACAGCGTGTGGACTGATGTCCTTTTATCGTTCTTTTGCGCATGTGCACATGATCGGTTCACACTGGAATCTTATATTGGCCACATTTAAAACAACAATGTGAACAGCTATTCAAAACAAAACGGATCTGAGCAATAAATTGCACGCGGTGTGAACATAGCCTATAGATTCAATGAAAAGGTCCCTTTTGCATGTAAAATGAGTAACAGCGATTAAAGGAATTAAAGCAAAATTGTACTTCTGATTAAATGACCACAACACACCATTAAAACAGCACTGTTTTATTGTGGAGAGCTCATACACTACAATCAACACCTAATGTTTTTCCGGTTACACTGTTTTTGTTTTGTATGTAAATGCCTTTATTGGCACGTTGGCTTATTATTATAGTTAGACAGCCACTATCACATAACAGCAGGCCAACTTGCGTCATACTGATAATTATTTAAGTGACTCAAGAGCAAGCATATAGGCGTGCTTTGGTTTTCCATTGATATAGCAGCCAACATGAATAATAAATAATTACCACTGTCTTACCTAATTCAGCAAAATCCAACTCTCGAACCTGACATCATACAGTACGGTCATATACTGTACTGTAGTCACCACCACCAGAGCGGCAGGGATATTATCTAGTGGAGAGAATTGTGCAGGGGAATTGTTTGGTTTGCTGGTTTTATTTTGACCAAGTCAAGTTCACTGCAGACTAGTTTAGAGTTGATTGAGATTGACACACAAGTCAATGATGTGACAATTTTTTGTCTGTTTTATTCAGGGTCATTATAGTTAACTTAAAAAAAATCATTATCTGAAATAAAATAAACATTAATTGAAATAAAAGATAAAAAACTATTATTTATTTATTTATTTATTTTAATAATCATATTTTAATGTATTTTAATTTACTAAAATAACTAAAACAAAAATGAATAAAAACTATATGGGAGTAATTAAAAACAACATATTGTAAATGACAAAAGCACAAAATTACTAAAAATTAAAAATTAAAAAAATTAAAATAAAAAAATAAATAAAACAGCCAGGCTGTCACGTTTAGTTGTGGGTTTTGTTTCATGTTCATGTCTTTTATTTTGAAGTTTTGTTCCTGGTTTCTTGTCATGTGACTTCTTTGCCCTCATGTGATCATGTTCTGTGCTTCCCCAGTCTTATGCGTCAGGTTCTGATTGGTTCCCTTGTTTCATGATCTTATTGGTTCTTTGTTTAAGGTCTAGCTTTCTATAACAAACTCACTGAAGGCGAGTATAAAGATCCCATGTGCAGTTTATTTAAATCCTATTGTGAACAGATACAAAATGACTTAGCTTTACTTGATAAACTAAACTTGAACATGAACATGAAACATAAAACTCACCAACAGAGGTTACAGGGAACAAAGCTAGACAAGAGACAATGGAAACGTATACGGTGGCAGAGAGAGCTCAACGCGCTGTGACTGAAGAAAACACATGCAAATAGAAAAAACACCCACGAATGAAGAAAACATCTTCATCAGTTTTACGACACACGTGTGCTCCAAATATTCACAACACAACCAAATACAGAAACGCGCTGCAAATAGCACAGACCACAACGGAAATGTTTCCAGGGGACCCCAATAAGTGACGAACCCGGCTGGGACGTGCTTATTGCTCAGTGTATACTTTTTATTTTATTTATTTTTTTACGCAAAACATACAGAGATGACATGTTTATGACATACAACTTTGTATACAATATAAAAAATGTATTAGAGTTATCAAAGTACTGAAAACTAAAAAGTATGGTTATGTTGTGAACTTTTGCAGCGCGTTTCTATTTGCATGTGTTATACACATGGACTAAACAACAAGAATAACCTGAACCCAGTGAAACAATAAAAACATGACACATGAAACAAATAAGACTAGGGAAGCACAATACATGATTACATGAGTGCAAGGAAGTCCCATGACAAGAAACCAGGAACAAAAACTTCAAAATAAAAGACATGAAACTTACAGGCGCAGCGAATCTATAAGCGGCGTAACTCGTAACAAAACAAAAGAGTGAGAAATAAAACATAAGAAATAAATGAAACAGTGTTTACAATACACAACCAACAATGAACAGACAGAACTGAGGGCAATGCATACAAAGCAAACTAATGAACTAAACAAGGAACAGGTGAATGAAATCAATGAAACAATAAGTAACCATGACAACAAATGAAAACATGCTTAGTAACCAAGACAACGAAAAGGGAACATGTGAATAATGAGAAACAAACTTAAAGTCCATGAAAACTAAACAAAAAACAAAACTGAACGTGACAGACATAGTATCTCTGTGATACTAAAAAAAAAAAAACCCACTGGTTTTATTTATTTATTCGTTCATTTTTGGTTGCCCGATCTTTATCTGTCGTCACATTCAGTACAGAATTAATTCAGAATTTGTTGTGCTTGTTCATGCCCAATGAGCTAAAAAAAATCATTTATTTTCCCATGGCACTGTACATTTAAGAGCATTTTATTACAGTGTAGACAAATGCAGATGTTCAAAAACTGTTAATGGGTCCAAACATAATGTTTAATGATTTGTTTACCCTTATGTGTAATGGACAAACTGTTTCTTAAGACCCACTGTTCTGTCATAATGGAGCTAGATCAGTCTGTATATTAATATCAGAAGCTGTTTTTGACTTTTCACATCCTGATTCTGACACATTCGTACTACATCATTATATACAAATCTTTTGTTTTCAAATGGGAATTCAATTGCTGATGCCAATGACAATTTATTGTCTCCCCCTTTCAGTTTGATTTAGTTTTTGCTTTGAGTCACATGTTCTGAATCAGATCCACATATTAGTTTAAAATAGGAATGAAAAATAGTGTTTAGATGTGCTTACAGCCACAGCCAGACTCACACCCATTGTGCAAGACGTAATGTAGTCCCTGTTGTGCACGTTTCTTAAAAATCCATCATCATGATGGTATTTTACTCTATTTCTGAACCTTTCTTGATATTTTAAAATATTGTTTATTGCGCTACATGTCCTGTATTGTGGCCAATCGTTTTGTCACAGTTTTCTTGTTTTATATGCAACTTTTTATCTGTTGTTTATCTCAAATGTACAATGGTGGATGGTATACTTTGTACCTGGTAATCATTCAGTATGATCTCTGTATCATTTTACTATAGTACGTTTTTGAAATGGTTAAAAATAATCTTCATTATATCATCAATAAGTGATCAACATCGGCAACAATAAGATAACAGCTTACTAGTTAATGTCCATAGTTTAAAATGAATGGTCATTGAGAAGTCATTATAATTTGCTGATTCTGTGCTCAATAGTTCTTATTTTTACTATTCTTCTATTATTATTCATCTTATTATAAATGTTTTATATCTGTTGTGCTGCTACATTTATTTTTCTTCTCAGGATTCATTCTCAGGATTCAACAGCATTTGTTTGAAATCTTTTGTAACATTATAAATGTCTTTACTGTCAGTTTTGATGCATTCTGGTTAAATTAAAGTAAAAAAAAAAAAAAAAACTTTTGAACAGTATCTTACACATTCATATATTATTATTTGTCTTATTGAACACTGTTTGGTTGCCACTCAACTTGGATTTTTGATTTTAAATTACAATCCGTTTTACATGTACTTCTCATGTACAGGTCCAGGCCCGCGGGGCGCTGCAGTATCTGGTGTCTCTGTTAGCGAGTATGGAGCACAGCGCCCATCACACACTACTGCTGGAAATCCGCTGCCTGACCGATCGCTACACCTCCATCCTGGGCGGCGGAGGAAAAGACATCTACCGCATGAGCAACAGTTTCACCGCCATCGCTCGACTGCTGGGACGCAAGCTGGAGGCTGATAGTAAACTGAGCAGGTACACACACACACACACACTTGCTTTGATTTCCTGAATAGCCTTGACATGTTCCAGAATTCGTTTTTGAAACCACACGGCTGATTCGTTTTATTGCTGTAATTGACATTTTATTATGATGGAGTAACTTCTGTTTTAAAGCTCCTTAATCCACAGACCTTTGTCTGCTTGTCAACACTCGCCATTGCAAAATTCTTCAGATAATCAGCGTTTTGGCAGTTTCACTGCTTAAAGAACGATGAGGTAAAGAGTTGTACTTCAGATTGAAGCATTTTGTCCATTTCTCTTTTTCATATCTGCTCTCTTGAGGAAAAATTAGCTGCGAAAGATTAATGACCGAGAAAGATACATTTACAGAATGAAATATGGCATAAAGGTATTTTGTAAATAAAATGGACAGGATAGAAAATCCTTTCTCTACTTTTCCTAGTCTTTCTCCCTGTGTTCTTGCTTATCTACTTTTTGAAAGGATTTTAAAATCTTGATTTATCTGAAAATTACCTTTAGAACTAGAACTATAGAAGTAGTTTTTATTGCATATACTGTATGTGTCTTTCCAGTCTAGTTTAACTAGTTATACCTACCTATCAATTTAAGTGTGTTCTGATTGTTCAATGACGTAAGTCTGCAGTTCGATATTTTTGTTTAATGACACTAAACTGCATTCACTCAGTGTTTAGACTACATTAAATTGAAAAATGTAATCTAGCAAGAAAAGTCAATAAGAGGTCTCTATTTAGATTCAGACTCAAACACAGTCTGTTGTGGCTTGTTTATCAGACTGAGCTGTGTTAAAGTAAATATAATGTACACCAGTTCACATTTGGTCACATTTTTTAAGGGCTATATTTCTAAGTAACTTCTTTCTGAGATTGTTTGTGTACATTTTTTGCTGTATGTTTAAAATACCAGGATGATGTGCGTTTTTGTTACAATAGAGTATACTGTATCCCCTTTCACACAGAGCGTTGATCCCAGAAAATTGCCATAGAATTGCTAGAGTGCCTTCTGAGTGAACACAAACACGTCCCACGTCAATCTTGAGATGGGGACCTAGTAACATTGCTGGGATCAGCCCCGGAACACACCCTGTGTGAGCAAAAGGCAGTACCAATGCCGTAAGGGGTGTATTGTCACAATGATGTAGTTTCGTGGGACCCTTTGACCGGGGGTTTTAAATGTAGATTAACGTTCAGGTTGCACCTTAAAAAGAGGAACGTTTGTTCGTCAAGGACGAAAAAATGTCTGCAAAAACGTCACATCCTGATGGCATGTGTCTTTATAGGATCTTTACAGGATGTGTGTGAACGCACAAACAGATTCCAGAAAATCACTGGCAGTGTGAATGAACCAAAATCAAATGATCCCGGGACAAATCCTGGGACACATTATCAGTGTATTTTCTGGGATCTCTGTGTGAAAGGGGCTTGTGTGAGATTCCGTTTCCAATATAATGAGCCATAGCTTCATCTTCAAAGGAACTGACTGCATATCGACTGCAATTTGTCTTTCTTATTTTTTAAAGTTTAGGCATTTTACACGATATTGAGTAAAAAGGTCATTTTTACATTATTGTAATGTACCTTGCGAATGAGCATGTGACGACAATCTAATTTTTAAGTATACTGTACATGCTGTGCAGTATACAGTAAGCAGTGCAGTAGTGTTCTTTATCTTTGTGCATCAGAGGGGAGGAGAAGGTGCAGGATTTGTCCAGGCCGTGTGAAGCCAAGTCTAGTTCTGAGAACCAGCGTCTGCAGGTGAAGATCCAGGCTTTTGATCAGAAGATGGGAGATGAGGAGGAGGTGGAGTCTGAGAGAGAGGACGCGTCTCCTGGTCCTCAGAGATGCCACAGTCTGGGTCAGGCAGCGCGAGACGAGCGCAGAGAGATAAGGTTCAACAGGTGGGCAATACAATGAAAATATAAGTTCAAAATGATTGAAATTTATATTATTACAGTTTCATTCTGCTTTCTTAAGATGGGTTTAAAGTCATGAGCTTAATTACATTTTATGCTATTGACAGTCATGGTTTTATTTTTCTCTTCAGTTTTATACATCTAACTATAAATGTGGGTAGAAAAAAATAGTGTCAGCTTAATAAAAGTAAATATTTCCCAGATATTGTTTTACATATTGCACCTATACTGTATAGACGTGTATTTTATACATGAGAATGTATTGTTGACTTGGGGGATGATAATACTGTATTTGGGGGCCCGTGGCATCAAAAAAGTTTGAAAACCCCTGTGTGTGAACAACACTCGTTTACAAATTAATTATTATAATATCAGATCCTTTATATATAAAAGTTTTAGGGTGTGTTAGGGACCAAATGAACCAAGTGAACCAAACTACAAGTGTGAAAACACACCCTTAAAGTTAATCAGAATCAAAATTGGTCATATTTACTTTCTTAATTGAATTCTTGCAGTGTTTTCATTTCAAATAAATCAAATTTAACAACTTGTTTTCCCTTTGAATCAGCTTTCCTTTTTTGCTGATGTCACAAATCCCTCTTGCTTTTCAATACCTCCCTTCTAACCACTTCTTGTATGCCTCTTTTCAGGATCAGATCAGTTCCAGATGGATAAAAAAAAAATTATTTAATGTTGACAGGTACAGAAGAACAAGCAAACAATTTAATTAAATTATAAAAGCTATGGAAAAGGCAGGAAAATGGTCATGAAAAACTTATTTAAGCTGTGTTTACAATTGGCAGGTTTGGTTTGATTAAGACAAACTCTGGTATGATTGCTCTTTCAGTGCGGTTCATTTGAATAAGTGTGAACGCTGCCATTCGAAACCCTGGTATGCACCAAACAGGCGGGCCGAGAACCACCTCTTCAGGGGTCTCAGTACTCTTCCAAACAATTTCTGGTGCGATTCAACTAAAATATGAATGCAGCACGGACTAACTATCTAAACGAACTAAAAACAGGACGTGATGTCACAAGATGCGACCCTTAAAAGGAGAGAATGCTCAAACACAGCTGGTTCTTCCCTTCATAGGAGTTACGTTGCCCATCACAGTTTGGTACAGGCGTCTGAACTATTGTCTCCTTGCTGCAGATCTTTGTTTTTATTCAATTCAATTCAATTCAATTCAAATTTATTTGTATAGCGCTTTTCACAATACATATTGTTTCAAAGCAGCTTTACAGAAAGTGCATTTCAGAAATGTACATAGAAAAATACAGTTAGTTAATCACGTATTGATTTAGGGCATAAACATATCACCAGCGTCGAGTCGTCTCTTCACAGGCGCCGAGTCGTCTCTGCACGGGTGTTGAAGAATCTGTAGTTTCCATGAGAGGCTGGATACAAACTGGAGCTGACGATCTGTATTTACCTCGGGACTAGCGTCCCGAGATAATAACAGAAAAGCATATGGGAAATAATTAGCGTAGCTGCTGTTCGCAATATTAATGCATTCAATCTGATTCAACTGTAGTATAAAAGGTAAGTATTATGTGAATGCTTGGCTAAAGAGATGCGTCTTTAATCTAGTTTTAAACTGGGACAGCGAGTCTGAGCCTCGAACAATATCAGGAAGGCCATTCCAGAGTTTAGGAGCTAAATGTGAAAACGACCTCCCTCCTTTAGTGGACTTAGATATCCTAGGAATGACCAGAAGCCTCGAATTTAGTGATCTTAAAGAGCGCAATGGATTGTAGGGCGATAGAAGATCCGTTAAATACACGGGAGCTAAACCATTTAGGGCTTTATAAGTCAGTAGCAGTACCTTGTAATTAATACGGAACTTTATAGGTAACCAATGTAGAGACGACAGAATTGGTGTTATATGATCATATTTTCTTGATCTAGTAAGAACTCTAGCGGCTGCATTTTGAGCTAACTGTAGCTTGTTTATTGAGGATGCAGGACAACCAGCTAATAAAGCATTACAGTAATCTAGTCTCGAGGTCATGAATGCATGAACTAACTTTTCAGCATCAGAAACAGATAGCATGTTACGTAGCTTAGCAATGTTTCTAAGGTGGAAAAGGGCTGTTCTTGTAACATATGAAATATGATTTTCAAAAGACAAGTTGCGGTCTAATATAACACCCAGGTCTTTTACTGTAGAGGATAAAGTAACAGGACACCCTTCTAAATTAAAGTTGTATTGTAAGAGATTTTGTGGGCAGTTTTTTGGACTAATAAGTAATACCTCCGTTTTATCTGAATTTAATAGCAGAAAATTACATGTCATCCAGTATTTTATATCTTTAACACACTCTGTTAATTTAGATAATTTATTGTTTTCATCTGGTCGTGATGAAATATATAATTGAGTGTCATCAGCATAACAGTGGAAATTAATTCCATGTTTTCTTATAATATTACCAAGTGGTAGCATATATATTGAGAATAGCAGAGGGCCTAGCACAGATCCTTGCGGTACACCATAGTTTACTGACGTTATCTTCGATTTTTCACCATTTACGCAGACAAAATGGTAACGGTCTGATAAGTACGATCTAAACCAGTTTAATGCCTGTCCCTGAACACCAGTGTAGTTTTGTAGTCGGTCTAAGAGTATTTTGTGATCTATAGTGTCGAACGCAGCACTAAGATCAAGTAAAACTAGTATTGAGATAAAGCCTTGGTCAGAAGCTAAAAGTAAATCATTTGTAATTTTAACGAGCGCAGTTTCTGTGCTATGGTGTGGCCTGAATCCAGACTGAAACTTTTCATAGATATCATTTTCTTGCAAGAAAGAGCACAGTTGAGCGGACACAACTTTTTCTAGTATTTTAGACATAAAAGGTAGATTTGAAATGGGTCTATAATTTGCTAGATTATTATGATCTAATTGTGGTTTCTTAATGAGAGGTTTTATAACTTGTAACTCCTCCTTTCTTTGAAAGATGTTACTCTGAGGAGGTTCAACAGAATTCTGACATGTACTGATAAAAATCACTCTTCACAAACCAAATGATCATTTGCTTATATTATTTTATTCACCAGTGCTTAATAAATGTGTCAAAAAAGACAATAGAAACAAAGTCAGAGATCTTGGAGGTCTTTGTCTCCTCAACAAAGAGTCAATGAGATGAAGAAAACTTATCTCTTGGCATGTCTTGTCTTGGATAAGGTGTGTGACGATGATGAAGTGCTGAAGATGTAATGAGTTTCAGATCCCCAAAGTTATTTGAGAGCGATGCAAAGATTGAGTGCGATGCAATGATAGCAATCCTATAATCCTCCATACGAGAAAAGATCGTTTGAAATGCAGATGCTTAGTGCATAGCTGTCCTCAGTGCCACATAGCTGACCATGTGCAAAGCCATTCACAAAAGCACATGTGGTAAATGAAAAGTCCTTTCTAGAAAGAAATCAAATAACTAATATCAGTGATCTCAAACAAACACAACATCAAAAATAAACCAAACCATACTCACAGTTGAGCAGAAACTCAAAGAGTTCTCAACACAGGACTTAGGATGAGAAAGAAGGTAGCACAAGATCAATCCTGAGATTTCCCTCTACCAAACGAACTGTCTTACTCTATGGTGTCAGTGTTTATATACCCAGTTACCTCCAGGCAATAGCGCCCTCTAACTGTTCCTGTTGTTACTGCCCGTGACTCCAATACATTACAACCAGGTCTTAACAAAAATACTTGAACAAAAATACAAAAAGTACAGAATTACAAAAAGTAACGTTTGTCCGTTACAAACTGCCAACTTGAATATTCTTGGAACATAACCTAAGGATATAGACGAGTTAATAATATTGAGGAGAGGCTCTTCCACTACAGGTAACACTTGTTTCAGTAGTTTAGTTGGTACTGGATCTAATAAACACGTTGTTGGTTTAGATGCAATGATAAGTTTATTTAGCTCTTCCTTTCCTATAGTTGCAAAGCGCTGTAATTGTTCTTGCGGGGTGATAATTGAGGCTGAATCATAAGACACCATTAAAGATTGTACATTTACAATTGTGTTTCTGATGCTTTCTATTTTCTCAGTGAAGAAATTCATAAAATCATTACTACTAAACTTTAACTGAATATTTTGCTCCGGTAATGTCTGTTTATTTGTTAGTCTAGCGACGGTGTTAAATAAAAACCTAGGATTATTTTGGTTGTTTTCTATTAGTTTGCGGAGATGCTCAGCCCTGGCCACTTTTAGGGCCTTTTTATAACGTGACATACTGTCTTTCCATGCGATTCTAAAGACCTCTAAGTTGGTTTGTTTCCATTTACGCTCTAAATTACGAGTTTCTCTCTTTAGAACATGCGTAGCACTGTTGTACCATGGTGCTTTACTTTTCTCTCTAACCTTTTTTAATCTAATTGGTGCAACGATGTCTAATGTACTAGAGAAAATGATGCTCATAGTGCTAGTCATTTCCTCTAGTTCATCTGTTTGTTTGGGTTCACTGAGCAGCTGAGATAGATCAGGTAAGCTATTTGAGAAATTATCTATAGTTGTTGGAAGGATTGTTCTGCCTGGTCGATAACGTGGCGCAACATGACAAATCTCAGCGGTACGTAATATGCAAGTGACCATGTAATGGTCAGTGACTTCATCACTTTGCGGTATAATATCTATATCGGTTGGATTGGTTCCATGTGATATAATTAAATCGAGTGTATGATTAAGACGATGAGTGGGACCAGTTACGTTTTGCTTGACCCCAAAGGAGTTTAATAAATCTGTAAACGCAGTCCCTAACGCATCATTTGAATTATCTACGTGTATGTTAAAATCTCCAACAATTAATGCTTTATCGACATTGACCAAAAGATCTGAGAGAAAGTCTGCAAACTCTTTTAGGAAATCAGCGTAAGGCCCAGGCGGTCTCTATACAGTAGCCAAGGCTAAAGATAATAGGGATTTCTTTCTTACATCTAAGAGAGTAACATTTAGTACAAGTACTTCAAACAAATTAAACCTGTGACCTGTTTTCTGAGTAACAGTAAGAATATCTTTATAGATTATAGCAACACCGCCGCCACGACCAATCAGACGGGGTTCATGCTTATAGGAGTATCCTGATGGAGTAGACTCATTAAGTAGACTCATAAAAATTAATTTTCTCTTTTTATGTGCAAAAGAGAAATACCTGGCACTGTTTAGACCCCTTAACACTTTGAAGGGTTCTCATATGGTAAAAATACCATCATATGTACACACATACAACAAGCACATTTAGCCCAGCACACAACATTGTTTTGGATGTTCGGTAAGTTCCGTCACAAAATATACATAATAAAAGCTGTTTTAAAAAAAATGTATATTTGGTGTTAAAAATGACAGTGTGGATGCTAAGCGAACCAGGACTAAATGTGTTTTCTTTTTTGGTCTGGACCAAAAGAACCAAGAGAACCAAAATACAAGTGTAAGCACACCCTAAGACATAAGTGGGCTTCAGGGAAATACTATAAAACTGCAAAAAAAATATATGTTCTTCATAGTCTATTATAGTATGGTCCTTTTTAACTCACAAAAAAAAGTGAAGTGACTCTGAGTTTTTGTATTTTGAGTTGTGCTGTTCTCTCATGTTCAGGTCAAAGAGTCTGGCTCTTCACGCTGTACGCACACAATCCGTTAACTCTGACAGCAGTCCAGAGGGAGAGGGGTTGGTGGATCTGAGCACAGAACTCAATGTCTGTGAGGCCAGTCCCAGCCCAGAGACTGGTCCTGTCCCCTCAACCCTGCAGGAGAACCACAAAGATCCCACAAAAAATCAACCTGACACCTCTCCAAACAGTGAGGGGCAAAAGGTGGAGGTTGGAGACCCCCGGGAGGGAGATCGACTCTGGGTCCACCTGAGAGACAACATGAAGGAAATCAAAACCTTCTGTGCCGAAATGATCAAACTAATCCCCATACCTGAGCACTGTGTCATTGAAGGTAAACCGTCATATCTAAGAACTATCCACACAGAAACATGTTCAAAAATACCTCACATTCAAGTGTAATGCAGCAGGACAACTCTCTTCTACAACTCACTCTCTTTTAGAAATTACTTATTATTGGAGGCAAAATAGATGTGAATGATTATTCAAGATTGAATTTCATGTCAGCTGCTAATTCTTGTTTTTTGCTGGTTTAGCAACATGAAGAGAACACTTTCCTTGCATATTTTTAGATATGTTAGAAATGTAAACACCAATTACACACTGGGATTGCATGCTGAGTGGTCTAACCTCTTTAGTCAGTTCCCCACTGTTATGGTTATGTTAGCACCAGATACTGCTCTTCACATGCCCAGAAATTTTGTTTGAAATACACATTATCCACATATGAGCTAATTTTTTTCATTAGATTGCAGAGTTTAGTACATGATATTGTTTTTGTACCCTATATTTATATTTGGATGCCAAATTGCACTAAAATTAGCATAAATTGCTCGATAGAAGCTGTTCCATTGTTTGAGTCAATGGCCAAAACATGATTTATAATATTAGCTATGACATTGGCTATTGACCATAATGTAGAACTAACATTTTCTGTAGAGAAAGTTGTCCTTGCCTTGGCAAAACTCTCTGCCACAATAGTTAAGCAATATCACATGAGCAAGAGTGCTGTTTTTTCCGAGCACGATTCCAAATGTGATATTGATTTTATTACACAGGTTAATATTAAATTGGTTCAATTTTAGACACGCTTTTGTCTGTTTTGATATGTTTTGCCAAAGAAAATAGTTCCAAACAAAACTGAATCTGCGTTTTTGAATGAATCGTATGAGTGAAGGATTAATGAATCAGCTGTTTGACTCAATGACTCACTCATTAAGACAGTGACTTACCGCCACTTAATTTCATAACAATCCCGTCAGGAATTCATAAGTCCAGTTGCTTTACAAGCACACCTCTCCTCAATAAGCTGATTTGATGTATCATCTTCACTAGCACATTGCTTGATGAGTTATGCGCTGAAGTTAAGTTAATTAGGTTCAATTCTTTGTTCAAATCCATGAGTATGAACAATAGTAATAGTGATGCTTGCCTTTTCAAACACCACTAATCATCAGCTATCTGTTCATTAAGTGTAATACGCTACAATTAAGCTGTGGGTGGCAGACCCCACAAGCAAAGGGTTGCTTGGCAAAGCGATTTTAACATCTCCCCTGCACTCCCCGGGTCTCTGCCTCACCTTCACATTACTCAACAGCTCTCCCACTGAGAAACAGTAAGATAATGGATCAGTCGGAGACCTGCTGAACTTGCGGGATACACGTGAGTTCGTTTATGTGTGTCAGTTTGAGGGATTCAGTGCAGTCATACTTAACAGATCATGGAAAATAGCTAATGTCAGAAAGTGATTTTGTGAAAGATTTGTTGAGCAGTGTCCTATTATTGGCAGACATCACTAGATAGATCTCTTGTTTTTTACTCTAGTCCTTTTAGCAATTAGTCTCCCTTTTGAAGCGCACAACTATAGCATTCGAATTTGACAGTGAAGAAGCATTTCATTGGTTGGACCCACTGAACAAACATGCCTCTTCGCTACATGAGAAGGTTTTTTGAGTCTTAAGCAGAAGAATGAGAATATATCAAGATGATATACATTTTAGCATCATTATTTTCTGTAAAGCTGCTTTGAAGAAAATTGTGTATTATGAAAAGTGCTATACACATACATTTTACGGGACATAAAGACGTTATTGAAACTTTACTTTAAGCACAATTTATTCATTATTAATGAAGTATTTTTGGCCTTTTTATATAGTTTGACAAGTTATGCTTTAGATCTGCTTTATTGTGGATAAAATGCTTATGATGATTGAACAAAACTGTTGAGTGAAGAATTCAGTGACTTAATCATAAGACGACATTCACTGGTTGCCACCTACTGGTATAGTAATGTTTGAGTCAATAAGAGGAATTAACATCACCACCATATAGCCCAAAATATAGTTTTTATTTTATAAAAATATTGGTGCTTGAGCCATGTCAAAAAAGACAATGTGAACTAAAGCAGTTATTCTGAAAGAGCTGTTTCAGAAACACATCTGGAGAATCAAGGGACTTTAATACCAAACACTATTGTATTACAAGATGGAGCAGTTTATTTTAGGATATTATGTGGTTTTGGGAAGTAGGTCACATTTTTGATGAAGGAATTCATAAGCAATTCATGCTCCTGTGCTTATGTGTGTGTTATACTCCAGACTCCCATCGTGGCTGTGTGGCTAAGCTGTCATTCTCCTGTCCACTGAAAGGACACTACTGCCTCTATGGAAAGTCCTGTTTCTCCCTGTGTAGCTGCCAGCCACACCTCTGGATCCAAATCATGCTTCTGGCACTGCAGGTAACAGTCAGACATGTTGTTTTTGTGGCAAGATGTGTGGGGATGTGTGAGTGTGTTTATCTATATTTGTGAGGGCCAGATGTTCTCACTTAGATAATGAAATATCATGACAACCATTTTATGTGTCCTCACTTCATTAAAAGGCTGATAAATAGGCCAAATCGGGTTCATATTAAAATCTAGTGATCTGCAGAGGTTTCTGTGAGGGTTCTGTTTAAGGGTAGGGGTTAGGTTTGAAAATTATCACTAACCTG
The DNA here is from genome assembly GCF_964197995.2 of Scardinius erythrophthalmus. Classification (NCBI taxonomy): domain Eukaryota; kingdom Metazoa; phylum Chordata; class Actinopteri; order Cypriniformes; family Leuciscidae; genus Scardinius; species Scardinius erythrophthalmus. Next base: position 40,366,480 of record NC_138228.1, read on the forward strand.
ATATGAAAACAATGGAAGTCTATGAGATGTTTAGACTAATATAAACAAATGTGTTTGTGTATGTGTCAATGTATCATTGAGGGGAATAAATAACAGTTGTAAATATTATTTGTGGTAGTTGGTAGGCAATTGCTGAGCGGTTAGCAACAGTAAGTCAGCTTTGAAAGCATGAGATCCCACCCTCCCTTCAGAGCGTCTCCAAAGCAACACCCCCTTTAAAACATGAATGCACACAGCAGAGTCTGCAAAGCATCACGAGAGACAAAGTTAAATTACCTCATGTCTCAAACCATATAACATTACAATAATAATCAACGTAAACAACTTACAGAGCTCTTACTTGTACCACCTGACTGCTGCAGATTAATTTCTGCATTGATAGTGTTGTCATAGAAACGCATAAATTGTAGTCTGAGGACGTGAACAGCTCTGGGTAGAACGTCACGGGTTACAACATAGTGTGAAGCAGCATAAGCTTGTTGTTTTGGTTTAGGAGTTTCTGTAAAAGGCTGCTGCTGTTTATTTGCGGCGCTCGGTAACTGTCTGTCTACAACTAAGCATAGCTTTAACGTGCTGATGACGTGTGATTTCGGCGCGAGCAGGGTGTGCGGAAGTATGGAAATGCATATGTTGACAGGCAGGTAGGACATCGTATCATTGCATTTGGACCGAATTTAAATATGTAGACTAGGCTGGGAAAACCCAGACAACTTCCGGCAAATTTAGATTTGCTCTGCAAGTAGTCTGGCAAAGAGCTCATTCAAGCCGATTTCTAATCCGTCAAAATCGCGGCACCAATCAGAAACGTTGAGGCGGGCTTTACACAATGACGATCGCTCTGATTGGTTTTAGGTCTATCCAATTGCGCCCAGAGGCATTTGAGCGACGGCCGTTGGTGAAGCCACCAACTTTTAAATGCTTTATTATATTCAAATTGCAAACACATGAGGACAGTCTCCATGAAAGACCCACTGGCAGATGAACATGCTACTACATTTCTCTCCGAAACGGTAGGAAATTAGATTTAATAGAGGATTTTAACTGTGACAAGATGATTGACGGGGCAGTTTACGTGACAGGATGCACGCGACAGATCCGTCTGATAAAGATGACGAAGTAGTATGTCCCAAAGCTTGCCTACTTTTTTCCTACACATTCAAAAGTAAATACCTTTTCTTCACAAAAAGAGTACATACTTTGATGGCGTAGTGTAAGTTAGGCGAATTGGGACGCAGCATATGGCTTTACACGATGACGATCGCTCTGATTGGTTTTAGGTCTGTCCAATTGCGCCCAGAGGCATTTGAGCGACGTCCGTTGGTGACGCCCCTTTGGAAATGAGTTATTAATGAAGCTTTGCCAGACCATAACTACTGAGAATGGTCTGGTTTTAACCAGGCTATATGTAGACCACTTCTATTATTGATTGCTATTAGGATGTGAAGAGAGATTCAACCAGTATAACAAAAAGTGTTAATAAAACGAATTGCCGACCCTACCTCTAAACTGCATTGATTGACGTTGCAACCATAGCAATGGACAGGGCAAAACAGATCTGTAAGTTGATATACAGTAGAGTGACTATAGTTTAACTACTTTCAAATTAAACTATTTTTGTAAATTTACAAAATGAGCCTGCTATTTACCAGGGTGTTGCTGTGCGGTTGTTTCTAGGTGGTTTCTAGGCAGTTGGTTGAGGGTTATTCAATTTAAAGGGCACCTATTATGCCCCTTTTTACAAGATGTAATATTGGTCTTGGGTGTCCCCAGAATGTATTTGTGAAGTTTCAGCACAAAATTCCCCGCAGTTAATTTATTATAACCATTTGAAAATGTCATTTTTGGGGCCTGTTTTAAAAAGAACTGTTTTGGTGTGTACCACCTTAAATGTAAATGAGCTGCATATCCCCGCCCTGCTGCTGGACCCAGATGATGAAGAGAGTCCGGCACAGAATAAACACGAATGAGAATGGAGTAAACGTCTCGGAATGGTTATATGATACATTTATGTACTTGTAGAGTTTTAATCGCGTCCCCTTTGCAATTATGGATGTGCAACACACACACGAATTGTGATAACTTTCGCGCAGTTTTTTTAAACTAACTTACACACACGCTTATGTGGCAAATATGAGAAGATGGCTAACGTTACAGAACCAGAAAACAAATGCTGCAACGAGATAGACGTTTATATACTGTCTATGGAGATAGAGGTATTCATTTTACATTTGTTATTGCTGCAAAAAATAATATATGTGACATAAAACTGTCTGACGTTGTTTGTTGAGACATCCTATGACGATGACAATAAATAGCTTTAGATGCATTTGTTGTTGAACTGGCTGACATCGATTGAAATGACTATTTGCTCAAAAATAATAAAATACACTTACTTCTTCTGGAGGTGACGTTGGATCGCGAACAGTAGGCAACGATCCACACTTGAGGAACTTGACCTTTGACCCACACTTGACCTTAACTTTGACCCTCGTTCACTAAACAGTCAGTCAGAAAATGATTCTTGTATTTAGGAAGTTTAAGTGGCGCCTTTTCTAAATAAATAAAATCCATCCGCTGCGTTTTCAGTGGCTCTGATGTAAGTTAAGACTAGTATGTCCATTCTTACATCCCACAACAGAACACCTACACTTCTTAGGAGACATTACCGGCTGTCGTTGAAACAATGGCGATGGTGTACAGAACAGATCACCGAGGGCGGGGTCTATGCCAAAACCAGACTGTCAATCAAACACGTTGGTGGGGCTTAGCGCAATTCTACGTCACAGTGAGAGCAATCTTAGAACAGGGCGTTCTGAGACAGTGCTTGTGATTTATTGAGATTGTAAAAAAACTACTGGGTGGATTTTTATCATTCTAGGGTGGTTTTGCTCACACACTGCCAACACACATTTATGTTCAAACACCATGTAAAAGTGAATTTTGCATAATAGGTGCCCTTTAATTCACATTTATTTGTATAGCGCTTTTCACAATACACATCATTTCAAAGCAGCTATACAGAAAATGCATGAGTCGATCAATTTAGAGCGATCTGTTTTCAGAGGTAACTGTCTAAGTTATGTATTTCAGAAATGTACATATACAAAATCACAGTTAGCGTATTAATTTAAACAATGTAATAATTTAATGCAGAAAAAAATTAGCTTGTTTACTTGTTTGTTAACAAATGATTATGACATTTTATGATGGATGTTATGATGGATTCTAGGGTGTTCTTGGTGTGGGACAAGTTACATATGTAGATGTTTAATACTTTGGCTTAGAGGTTAATCTTATCTTACCATAAGCAGCAGCAAATGTAATGCTTGCCTTTACAAACCTCTAATTATGAGTAGCGTGAATCTTGGCAAGCTAGCAGTGTCTCTTGTCTGTGTGCAGAGTAAAGTGAGCGAGGCGTTGTGCTGTCAGGACGAGTGTGTACAGCAGCTGAGGAAACTCTGGGAGAAAACACAGCTGACGGGAGCACACAGCTTTGAGCTGGCCATGACCCAGACAACTGTTCCTCACAAGAAGGTAAAGTCTCTACCGTGTCTCTTTCTCTGTCTGTCTGTCATTCACACAAACACACACTCATATGAACCAACATGTATCCACTCAGTCAGCACCTCCCTCTACCTGAGAAATGAAGCTAGATTTGACTTCACACTCCAGCCCATCTGCTTTTAACCCACCCATGATGTTTCAAGGGGATTGTTCACTTCAAAAAAAGACAAAATGGTACCATCAAAGTGGTCCACACAACTCATGTGCTATATTCCAAGTATGGATGTCAATTTACATAAATTCCCATAATCGATCGCTGTTTAAATAAACAATCAATTAATCGATTAATTGTTAACCTTAACCTCTTAAATCCGAAGCAGGGGTGCTACTAAGTTATTATGTTACTTAAAGCTACACTGCGTAGGATTTTCTCCCATCTAGCGGTGAAATTGTTTATGACTACCAACCGAATATTACTTTCTAGCCCCTCCCATTCCGAGGGCGTTTTAACTCCTACGGTGGCCGTATTATTTGAAATCTGCCGGCAGTCGCGAGTAATCTCCCCCTCGCATTCGTCACAATGCCACTGAGTGTAAAAACGCGAAAGGCGAAGCTTGAATTTCCAGGTATGTCCCTCTTTGGCTAATGTATTTTCAAGATGGAGGCGCAACATGGCTTCCGCCATTCGAGCGACTCGCTCCTATGTATTCTAAATGGCAGATTCTACGCTTACGAGAATACTTGATTAGTTGGTAGAAGTAATTACACATTAATGAGCACATATCATTTTGAAAGAACAAAGTGTTTTTTGCTAAGAATCAGCTTAAAAAATTACGCAGTGTAGCTTTAAAAACCACAGCCCTGAATGTCTGCAGAGATCCTGTCAACTAGACAATCCACTGTGACGACCTCATCGACACGACAGCCAGCGGCACAGATCCTCAGCAAAGACCTCAAGAACCACACAAGTCCTCTGCACAGACCTATGACTAGCTTCGTCCCCATACTGGCGTGATGAATCTGATCTTCAAGCAAAAGGAACTGGATGAAATATTGGAATGCTACAGATCCACAATCTGATTTCTGACTTGTGATGCAGCCTGAATCATAAACACACCGTGTTCGTTCATTGGCCAGAGAAGAACAAGATCTATAGATGTAATTTTAAAGCTTAGAAGTTTGGCTTTACAGTGAATATAGGGAATATGAACATCACTAAACAAGTGCTTTTAAATTTGCTGACATAATTAGAAGTGCTCTAGTTTCATAACGTGAAAAATAGAACTGTTTTACATTTAAATGTGATCTGTAAAATCAAAGTAGCCTACATAACAATTAGACTTGTCATATATCGTTTAAAAGTTCTCAACTAGCAGAAAAAGCATATTTGTTTCAGTTAGAGATCAAACTTTTTTTTTTGTATGAAAAATCACCACTGATGCATGTGTAAACAGTTTACACTCGTTGCTTTTGCGCCACGTTTAGTTTGTAACTTCGAAGCACTGCCATTGCATGGCTTGAAGACATTAATACACTTACAATTACAATATGTAACAATGGCACGCTGGCTTCATTTTTCTTTGTGTTTCTGCTGCATGTTTAGCGCATGAGTCGCATTCACCTCAAAACTACGGACTTAAATGATGACCTTGTTTAATGGATCATCGATAAGTTTTATCGATTACATTTTTATCGACAATTCTTCTGAAGGTATGCAATCACAGTCATGCAAATGGCACATGTTTTGCGTGTCACATGGCTAATTGCATTGTGCATATAGAGTAATGAAATTAAGATTTGAGAGCAACAACAAGGGTTATCAGTGAAAACTTAAATTTTGGTCTGTTACTCACAAAGCTATTGTATGTTTTCAGAAGATTTGGAAAATGGCACACAAGCTATTTGGACTACTTTTATGGTTCTTTTATAGTGCTGTTTTGACTTTCTCAGAACTTTTTGCGACATTCCACTAAACAGAAAGTACTATTCATAAAAATGCTAAATTTGGTATTACATCAGGGGTGGATTTGAATAGGCTCGACCTTGGTCCTGGTCCGTTGCACAGGGAAATGATAACAGAACAAAAATGTTCATGATTCTGCTTGGCTGAAAATATAGAATTTGTGTTAGACACATGCTCTGTTACTGGTTAGATTACATATTGTACATTTTAAAAAGTGTAGACCCTATTTTAATTTACTGGTAAAATCAGAGACTGTAACGTTGTGTACAACGTTGCACAGTACAAACGAGGAAGAATTCAACAAGAACAATTTTTAACCACTATTTAAGAACACTTAGGAAACCACATAAACCAAAACAAGTCCGAAAACTGAACAGAGAAAACTAGGTGCTTAAATTGGAGTTATTAACAGAACTAAGAATAGGTGTGGACCTAATGAGTAACTATGGAAACTAACAATGACCGGGAACACAGGCCAAACGAGAACGGGGTAAATGAAGCCAAAACACAATGAAACTAAACAGAACTAAACTTAACTCTGATAGACACTTGATAATGGTAATGTAATTCACTCATTGTTTTTTCATACATCCTATTTAGAATTATATATAAAGTTTACACCCTATATTTACATGCTTTTTTTTTTTTTGTCATTTTAATATGTTGATTTGGTGCTCAATTACTTATAATGGTTCTTATTATTATCAGTGTTGAAAATGCTGCCTAATTCGTTTTTGTGTGTGTGGAAATCAAGATTCGATTATTTAAAAAAAACTTAAAAAGAACAGAAGTTATTTGAAAATAGATTTTTTTGTTGTTGTTGTTGTAATATGTCAGTACTGTTACTTTTGACAATTTAATACACGCTTGCTGATTAAACGTTTTTTTTATCTTTCCACAAAATCAAAACAAAACAGCAAAACACATGGATAAGTATAACATTTTATAAAGTTATTGCTTATAAGACATTGATAATAAGACAAATAATAAGAAAAATAATTGAATAATAATAAGAAAAATTATTGTGCACCAAATCAGCATATTAAAATGAGTTCTGAAGGATCATGTGACACTGAAGACTGGAGAAATGGCAGCTTTGCCATCACAGGAATAAATTACATAAATATACAGTATTTAAATAGAAAACAGTTCTTTGGAATTGTAATAGTATTTCACAATATGACTGTTTTTACTGTGTTTTCTGATCAAATAAATACAGCCTTGGTGAGCATAATATACATAGACAGTGAAGTAAATTATTATTATATTGCTTTCTGCTGAGAATCCCCAACTGTAGGTTAGATTATATAAGCAGGAACAATCAGTCATCCTGCCGCTTCCTCTTTGCAGGACACATTTAAGGAAGAAGTGGCCCAGCAGGGTACGAAAACTCTGTCTGATCCGTATCAAGACTTACATTTATACCTTTGGGGAGAATGTATAGATTTCTAAAATGTGTATATGACAGCAACCCTGCTGTACAAATCAAACTTCTCTGTGGAGATCAATGAAGAAAGTAGATATTTTACATCACAGAGCTCCATATACTCCCTCCGTTATAGTGGAAAATGGCCACGTCATGCAAACGGTGAGAGGTCAGAGGTCGTGATAGCTCCTGAGACTGGGATGTTTACCTTAGGTAATTTCCTCTTCATGGTGCCATGTAAATCTGAGTGCTAGGTTGATCTTTTCAAACATCGTAAATGTCACGTCTGGAATAATTACATGGGACAGCTGGTGTCTTTTGTGTCTTTATGCTGTCTTCCTTTTCTTCCTCCCTTTGCCTAAACGTGGGGTCATTTAACTTCTAGCAAAGAACTTTGTGTGCACTACACATATGGAATCTGTTTGCGTTGGCAGATGCAAAAATATGAGGCAGGACACTAGCAAATCCATCTTGAATGCACTCATAAACATCCCCTAACTGATGCCGTAACCCCTAACATGTCCTTTGATTTGTTCTCTGGCCTACACTAAAAACTCTCATTAGAAACTGCACTGCAAAAACTTGTTCAGAAATGATTTAGTGTTCATTAACATTTCCATTCATCTTAAAGGTAGTCGTCTGGCTTCTGCATGAATGTACAAAATGTAGATGGCGCCATCTTTGCTTCATGGGCACACTTTTTTTGAGTCGATGGACCCTCACATTTCCAGGGTTCTCAGCAGAAGTCGTCAAAGTTGAGTAAACTTCTATAGTGGTGAATGGGAAATAACATCAAATATCATTTTAGTATTACCATTTGCTCCAATAGCAGAAGAAAACAAATGTGATTTTTTCCAAAAAGAGGGAAAAATATCTAGAGATTGATTACAGCAGTCAGAAAAGAGAATGATGTGAAATTTGCCTCGCAACAGCTTTAAGGGGAGACACGGCAGGCAAAAACATCGCTTTTTGTTTTTTTCCACTGGTCTATTTTGAGATTTTGGGATATTTGTCTTCAATAACATGTCTTCTTTCAGACTTGTGGTGATAAAAAGTCCGAAATACACATTTAGGTCTTTATTTTACTACACTTTGTCTGTTTGCATCTGTAGAAAAGTCGTTTGCAACTTCCGGTTCACGCGGACTTTAAAGCCTGTTTTCTCAAAATGACTTTTCTCTCATACTCCAAGTCTGAAATCTCCACTTCAGTAGCACCTATATACACCAAACTTTCCAGTTTTGTACCTAGTTATGTTATGAAGACATTTACAGAGGGATTTATATTATTGCTAGCCTGATTTATATAACATTTTATTCCAAAAAACTTGGCAAAAATCTAAATTTTAAGGCTATTGACAGTATATTCTGATTTACAGGATAACAAAAGTAGATATCCATAAATCCCTCTGTAATTTTTTTCCCCATCTAATATGTGAACACTATGAAAAATTAATTTTGAACCTGATTTTGTTTTTTAAATATATATGCAAATTAGCGCATATTTAATTAGAGAATGCCTAATTTGAATATTTAAACATTAAATTACAGAAAACTTGTAATGCATTTTTTTCTCATCATAATGTAATCAACTGGGAAAGTTTCATGGTGATATCTGCTAAAATGTTACCCTATTCATTGTGCCTCGCCTTAATTTGTTTTTCATTTTTTTCATTTACTGCCAAGGTAATTTAACACAAAGTAGCATTATAAATGTGTATTATTATTTAAATGAAAATATGAAAAACTCTACTGTTATGTTTATAACTGTGGAAACACATCATCACAGTCTGTGAAAAGGGTCCATAGCAGTTATTCAAGATGTTCTACAGGTTCCTTTGTGACATCTGACCCTATATAGTGAGATAAATGTCCATGATCATCGCAAAAGATTTTTTTTCCTGTGCAATAAGTTGAAAATGTTAAATAAGTTTCAATGTTCAAAAATTGTGTGTGTGAACCTGTTTTAGTAGATCAGAGTGGACAGTGGAAATTTAAATGTAAAAAGGTCATACGCCACATGCTTGAGAGAGAGACAGAGACAGAGAAAGAAACTTGTTTTGCTGAGAGAGTTAAATTTGCCAGTAAAATGCCTTTGTAATTATTCTTTTTTTTCTCTCTCTACTCAGAAAAAAAAATGAAGTAGACAGAAAAATAAAAATTGCAGGAGGTCTTAGAGGAATTTCCACCACATAACATCTTGAAGCCATTATAAGTGTGTCATATTGCTAATGATAGATCACACCGAAATAATAGTAAAAAAAATGAATCTGTTTAGAGAATATAGAAAGTTTCCTTTGCCTGCATATCAATATGCATTTTATTGATTGTGGATGGTTTCCCATTACCATCTCGGTGCATATGTGCTTGTGTTGCGTGTTTGGGAGACTGAGGCTCTATAAAAGGACACTGGGAAGAGTGTTGCAATAGTATCCATTACAAACAGAAGGACCTCTCTTACTTTTCCGGTCTCCACAGGATAATGATGACATGTTAGCTAGCATGTAGTAGTCCCTGTGGTAATGTGGTTCTCCCCTGACGCTTTGGCACATCTGGGGCTTAGCGTTTACAGTGAACATGTACACTGGGGCTTTTGAGAGTCAAGGTTGGTGTTGACGTCTTTTTTTGACATACTAGAATAGCGTAGTCCCATTGTTCAGTTCTGTTTCCCAACACTGGCAGGCTGCCAACCCGAATTGCCCAACATTTTGAATCAGAAAAAGAGTGAAAATGGTCTTCCGGGAATGTTAAATGCTGTTGGAGACCTTTGTTAATTATTCATCAACCATCAATGAGTCGTTTCTTTCTGTGATTCACTGAACTGACTGACTCATCTTTTGCTGTGCTTCACACTCATCATCTTGTGTCATTTTGAGTCATCTGTTTATAGATTCAGTTTTGAAAAGAGTGAAAACATGAAACACTCTCATGCACATTATGATAGACATGGCATCAAACACACATCAGTCAACAGCAATGCACAGTAAAGGCTTTTACATCCAGGAACAATAAACTGAAACAAATACTAATAAATAGCAACGACCATTTGTTTTGGACAACGCTCTTTCTCCATGCTTAAAACATACAAATAAACAATTATAACAATTTTAACGCACTTCTTATTAATTGAAATTTATAAAAATAAAAAAAAGAGTATGCCATTAGACTTATTTCATAAACCTTGTTTGTCTCATGATAGTTAAAGGGATAGTTCACCCAAAAAGGACAATTCTGTAATTAATTACTCGTTTATATTCTGAACACAGATGAAGGTATTTTAATGAAACCTGGGGAGACACAATTGCTTTATTTGATGAACAATTTAGACTTTTATTCACATATAAACATTGACCAACATGCATGCATCGAGCACATCATATAAACAGGACATGTGAGAACAAACTTCATTGGTTCTATCATACATTTGAGCTCCTATTCTTTATAAGCTTTTTGAAGCATTAAAAAATATAGATTTTTGGGTGAACTAAGCCTTTAAGACAGATGGTTTAATATGATCTCTCTTTTTTCTTTTTCTTTTTTTTTCAAATAATAGTGATTTGGTAAATCTGATTCATTCATTTTCATGAATTAGTTAAAATAGTTAATTTCAGTGAATCTATTCAAAACTCTGATGCACTGATTCATTTGCGGCATTCTTCTAAAGTTACTTTTTTATGTATTAATTTGTTTTAGTAAAACTATAAGTAAATAATAGTTTCTTTGTTGTTGTTTTTTTTTTTGTTAAATTGATGCATATCATTGAATATTTACATATTTACATTGAATATGTTAATTTAGTGAAAACAGTATGCTAAATTTGATGATATAAAATATTAATCGATTTTCTTGCATTGAATATTTTCATTTAATTAATTGGTCATTGCTCTCATTGACACCTTTTAAATATTAAGGTATAAACCAAATATTTTCAACAAAAATGAATCAAGATATTGGGTCCATGACAACTTGTTGTGGGTCACATGGCTTCAGTTGCTTTTCTTCTAAACTGTGTCCATTTGGTATGGTAGTCTGTAATGTCTAATATATTTGAAATTGTGATATGATATGTGGAAATAAAGTGTTTTGAGCTCACAAAGTATTTTATAAGTGAACCACACACTCTCCAGCTGGCCATCTGAATGCAGTTGCTGCATGGTGTCATTTATATAAGCAGTCACGCTATTGGTGGAGCCAGAAGTTGACATATTGGGCCGCTCAAATAAATAGAGCAATGTTTTGATAGCGCCACAGAGACATAGTGTTTACACTCTTCTGGGAAATCAACCTAAGAAATGGCTACTTAAAGTTGTCTCTGTGCATTAAACTGAGATAGGAGAAAGTATTTTACCATCCAAAAAATGACACACATCAGCTTTAACTACCATTTACAATCAGTTTGTCAAGTGTTCTGCTGAGATTTTGAGAGATTTAAAAGTCTACATGTGCAAATGCGTCACCAGCACATGGCCTGTCTACAACTTAATATATATTTATACTGATACAGATGTCTGTACCTGCTGTTAACATCTCTGTAAATAGCCTTCATCCAACCATGACAAACAGCCGTGGCTGATATTTTGCCTTAGACCAGTGTTCAACCAGACTGATTTATTGTACAAAGGAAACAAAAAGTCCTCAAAATGTATTTATATTAACATTAGTTGGGGATAGGCCCAACAACAATATGCAGAATTATTAGCAAGGCATAGTCATAATGTCAAAACGCATTAACAACAGCAGAAGTGTGAAGTAGCAACAGATCAAACAAACACTAGGCCAAATATTATATCGTTATAATATTATATAATCCTAAGAATGTATTATTTATATAGCTAGTTACATTTTATTTTTTACATTTACCATAGTTTTCCCCAGCTATTCACAACCTATTCAAAAGAGACCTACAACCTAATTTTGGTTTTCAGGACACTATATTAGAGTGAATGATTTGGGCAAATCCTCTTCAGCTCAGATTTCTTTGAGCCTTGCTTTTAATAAGGAACATAAACCACAGCACAAATATCCCCTACTGGACTCAAGCATGTGCGAATATAAACTATTGCCCATGCACACACATGGTCCTTGTTTAGATCTATGTACTCGACTCATCTGTAAAACATACATTTTAACATTTGTACTTTTGAAAGGTTTTATACGGCACAAATAATCAAATGCACATTACATTTCTTGCTCAATTCTTACACTGATTTAGTTGGCGTGAAATAAGTCATGGCAGAGCACTAGTAAGATGACTCGACTGTTCTTCGCCAGAAAGGCTGTCTGCGGGGGTTCGACAATGACCTGCATCAATCTATAAGAAAGCATGAAGACAAATTTAAACATAAGATGTGTGATTGATGGTCTTTCATCTCCCTTTGTTCTGAACTCAGAGAAAGAAAAGCTCTAAAATGCCAAGCCTGTGCTATTCACTCACAGGAAAGGTGAAAATTAAAGTCTGGTCTACCCCTTGTGTCAGATTTCTATAGGGTCTGAACAACTTGTGTCATGTGGTTGTAATGGAAGCTTTAGTTGTCTGTTAAGAACTGACCAGCCAACAGAAATGTGAAACAGGCTCCTTGAAGCAATTTCTTCTCTTAAAAGTTGAAAACAAATTTAGTATTGGTCTATTGGAAAAGGCGGCTTTACAGTGTCACTTACCTTTTATCTAAGTAATGCGCTGCCATGCTGAAGGAGATGGTGAAAACCCTTGCCATTCATCTCTCTGAGCCTCAGGTCTGAGAAGGCTGGAATGACTGATGACCTGGCTTTATTCGCCTTAGAGGAAACTGTGTGTAATGCAGGAAGTAGACAATCAGACCCTCTTAAAGGAATAGCTTTTAAGGCCATATGGAATATATGGCTATTTCTGTCATAGGAATAATAATATAAAATTAATTTTATTAAATTCGAATTGTTTGGCTTTTTTTTGGTTCAATTTACTCACTGAACATGGGTTGGAGCTTTAAATTGAACTCTCAAAGTGCACCAGATTGATGAATTTAAATTTAAAATGTACAAACTTTTCTTATGGGGGATATATTTTCTTATAGGGATTCTTTCACAGAAGAATTTTATGGATAGCTTTGTGTGACTTAAGTGGTTAATCACTAAAAATCATGGCAACTACTTGGTATGTTCATGAAAAAATGACTAATGCTGGATTGGTCAACAAATCTTTCTTCATATCAGAATTCTTCTGAATGATTCATTCACAAATCTCAAGGCTGCCGTTGTAAACAGCCCACTGGAGAAGACTATCAATGAATAATGCCATAAATTTCAGTCTGTTCCTCACACAGAGCTATTATGTGGATTCAAAAGACAGTGTGCAAGTCATATGGACAACTTATGATAATTTAATGGTGTTTTGTCATTTTGAAGCTTGACGACATCAGTCCTCATTCACTTCCATTGTATAGAAATAAGTGATCAACACAAGTTGTGTTTTTTATTTTTGGTTAACTATTCCTTTAAAAGATAGAGCACTAGTAAGATGACTCGACTATTCTTCGCCAGGCGAAAAACGAAAATTCTGTCATCAGTTGCTCACCCTCATGCTGTTCCAAACTCTTAAGACTTTCATTCATCTTTGGAACACAAATGAAGAAATTTTTAATGAAACCTATGAATTTCTTCCCCCTCCTTTTAAAAAAAGTCCAGTCCACCAAAACATTTACACTACAAAATATTCATAGCGACATCGAAAAATGAGTCAATCCTCACGGTCAATAATAAACAAATGTAATTTTTTTGGTTCTAAGAACGGTAAGGAACATTTCAAATAATATTTCCACTTGAGCTTGGTTCGACACGGCCATTTACAAAGCGTTCTCAGCCCGGAATTCTTGTGTAGTGACTCATTCAGGATTGGTCACTTGTCTGTTGCCTGTCCAATCGTTTGAGTGAACACAATTTAATAATAGAAATATCTGATCATTCTCCATAATGCGGTCACACATCTCATAAACTGTAAACTCTGGATTACCAAGGCAATACTGCCGCATTTTTTATTGCATTCCAAAAAGCTCTGTTATCAGCCCCACAGTGGAAAATGAAACCATATCCATACTGGCTGGGCCAGATCAGCATTGAATGGAAAGGTTTAGCAATAAGAACGGTTTGGCCTGACAATGAAAAAGCGGCTATATGAACATTGATCAGCACACATACATGAAACTCATCAAATATGTTCAGTGGCAGTTCAAATGTTCTTGCTTGATGCACCAGAACAAACTGGATTAAACTACTTGACTCATATTTATTACGTCTTTCTAAAAAAATTATGCAAGTTGTGGTGGAATGGACTTTAAGTGGAGGGACAAAAATCTCTCAGGTTTCATTAAAAATATCTTAATTTGTGTTTTGAATAGGATCGAAAGTCTTAAAAGTTTGGAACGACATAAGGGTGATGATTGATGACAGAATTTTCATTTATGGGTGAACTAACCCTTTAAAGGTGGAGCCAATGCACAAACCAGTGATTGTAATTTCTTGGAAAGGACTTCCGAAAAAATCCTTGTTTTTCTCCCAACTCTTCTGTGTGATGTTTGCAATCGTCCTTTTTCCAGAATACCTCAGCTTAGTATAATAGTCACTTCACTGGCTTTGATATCTGTAAAAACAAATAATTTTCTAATATCATTGGTTGTCTTCATTTTGGCAGATTCCTCTTTCTAAAGGCCACACACCCTCACATCCATTGGAATTTCTAGCCAATAAGCACGTGTAGATGCCAGCTCTCATTGTTCATTGGTGTCTAGCTGTGCTGTTGACTCTCTAATACGTAAAGTAAATCCCATATTGTCATTACGCAACTGTTTCAGTCCATTGACGGCTTTTCATAAAGACTTTAGAGACAAATTCTAGGATAACTGGATCAATGTGAAGATTCTTCAAAAGGCTGTCCTGTTTTAAGACTATTGAGACTCTTATACACACTCTGTTAATCTTGAGAACTGGTAGCCAGGAGCGGCTAACCACAACTTCTCACGACTAAGAAAGCTAGCTTGTAGTTTACTGCTTCCCTGGAGTCAAGAAATACTGCACAATGTAAATCTTCGCATTAAAATCAATGTAGTTACATCTTAACCCTGTTAAACCTAGCAAGCTGCCTTGCTGTCCACTATACACATTCACAAGAAAGCTTGCTTCAGCTAGACTTTGCTTTTTAGCAAAGTTTTGCCCTCTAAAGCTATCTCAGCAAAATGGTACACTCAGTGGCTGAGAGACAGAGATGACCTCAAATTCTTTTAATTAGCAAAGCAGTAGTGTCCAGCTGTCTTTCTTTCTTTTTTTTTTCATCATTGGCATTTATAGAATCTGAAGTTATAACAGAGAGAGCTTTGATGTCTCAAGACACATTTCAACAATATCGGTGCTATTCCATAGAAAATGTGCTCAAGAAATGTGACTTGCTTGTAGTTCATTCCTATAGTTTGGCAGTAGCATGTTGTTAAGCTAACGATATAAGCCATATATCCGTTTGTTAATGCCATATCCAGGTCCAGGCCTCCACTATTTTCAATTAAGAATACTATCTCCACAGCCATTTATGAGCACTATTAATTCATAGTTATATTTAAAGGCAATTATGCTTAGGCAATTATGCTATGAGGCTAACAATATTACACATTTATGGCAAGCTTTTATAAACTCATGGTGTATATACTACAGTCTCTGGACTCACTGCGTCCAATACAAAACCAATACTTTAACGATTAAAAAAAGATGAATTGCTGTCGTTTTGACCCGGAAACAGTGATGTCAGTTTTAATGAGCGGATAGGACATACAACTATTGGGTGAAATGGTAAACGAGAATATTATAATCGACTCAACATTTTGCCATCTTGGATCATTTATTCCACCAACCTTGTTGCAATGCATTCTAGCATTCATTTTAGAACTCTTTCCCTGTGTGTCGTCTTTTGAATAGCTTCATCTGCTAAAGTTCATCTCTCCCTCTCTCTGTATTCACTCTCAGGATGTGGACAGTTTGCAGATGTATCTGGAGGAGGTTCGTTTCTTTGACCTGTTCAGCTACAGTGAAGAGGAGGGTGGCTGGCTCTGTTTCATGTGCAGTAACCCAGAAAAAGCCACAGGTAAATAAGATTTGCTTCTTTTTGGCTAATGTACAAACATATATGCACACAATAAATGAGTCACTCAAACCTCTGGCAATATACAGGGCTCCAGACTAACATTTGAGAGCAGTAGCACCGGTGCCACTAAATTCTACAGATGGTGGCACAAGCACCTAATTTGGTTGTGCTGGGGAGATTTTTTATCATAAAGGTAATTTAGTCATAAAATGAATAATAATAAAAAGTTTTATTTATAAAACGACTTTCCCAAGCTCAAGGTCGCTGTACAAGAAGATAACAAAAACACAGCATCAAGCATTAGTATGCATCAAATAGAACATATACAGTACATATACAAATATACAGTAACAAAACAGCAGAACACTAAACAGAGGAGGGTTGGAAATACTGTAAGAAAAGATTTTTAGTTGAGATTTGAATGAGGATATACTAGAAGTGTCATGAAGAGTTAGAGGAAGAGAATTCCAGAGTTTCGGAGCCACAGCACTGAATGATCTACCACCCATTGTTGAAAGACGAAAACGAAAATGACTATTGTTTTACATTAGTAAGTGCAGAAACTAACCATATTACTTTTATTTCTTGGAAATGCACATTTGACAGTAAAACACTGAGCTTGAGTTGAGATGCAGATAAAATTAACTTTTATTAACAACAGTAACATAAAAAACAATTTTTTTTAAAGAAAACCACATTAAAAAACACATTTAAAGGCCCACTGAAGTGCCTTGAAACGTGCAGCTTTGTATGATGCGTTGACGTAATTTCCACTGAAACAGGAAGCTAATGTGGAACATATTGAATGGCTCCTCCGCCTTTTCAAATAGCCAATAGCGTTTAGTTTACCTCACAGACTGCGAGTCATACTTGACAGCACCATGGAAACGAATCCGAGCACTAATACGTTGGATTCAATAGTAACATTAGAGGTGTGAATAAATTCTAGCCATTTCATTCTGAAATAAACGGAATAAAACTCGAGCATTTGAGCAACCGCACACACATCTCCAACCCATATTGCTCCGTGACGTGACAACGGTAGTGATGTCCGGTTCATGAACGAATACCGGATACTTTTGAGTTTTGAACCAGTCGATCCAGTTCACCAAATCGAACTGAATCGTTCAAAACAGAGTCAGTGCTGATCCAGTTTTCTAAAGTTATTCACTTTCGGACGTGCCTGACAGTCACTCCGACAGTGGAAATGATGAGAACGAGCAGTTGACACTGAGCATACGTTTACTACCGAACATACAGTCAGGTACAGCCATGGTCGCTAAGGGGCGGGACGCTTCAGGTTCTAGAGAGCATTTGATTGGACAGAAGATGTGATGAGAAGGTGAAGTCTGCGGTGACGTCATAAAAATCCATGATCCATTTTAGCGGAAGTGAGAGACTGTAAGTTTTGAAAGCTTATATCTCCTAAATGTGGATTTTGTCATAGTTTTGGAACATACTAGCTTATTTAACATTAGGCTAATATTCATCCTAAGAGCTAAAAAAAAAATTATTTCAGGGGGCCTTTAAGTTAAGTGCTGGAAAAAGTGTGAAGCACTTTAAAGTCCTTGAAAAGTACTTCTATTTCACTCTCAAAGGCTGCACGAACTCTGAAATAAATTATGTTCAAACATTTGACTATTTCTGCCACAAAAACATCTACAAATGTACCATGTACAGCTGAGGGGAGGCTCGAGTAGAAACAGTCTCCTATTGCTGTTGTCGGTATGAGGAGCCCGACGTAAAGGGCTGGGGCTGCCCCCTGGCAGCAGCCCCTTTGGACCTGTGGCGAACGAGGGATGAACCTCTGAAACGCTGCTGAGACACAAATATTGTTTCTTTTGCCTCCTGGAATCTCTCAATGACCAAGCTTACAGTATCACCAAAGAGACCAGGAGGCGACAGCAAGGCATCAAGAAGGAATGTTTTGTCCTTCTCCTTGATGCCTGAGAGATTCAGCAAAAGGCGCCTCTCTGTAGCCACCATAGCTGCCATAGAGCGGCCGATGGCGCGGGCCGTCTCCTTGGTGGCACGGAGAGGTAAATCAGTGGCCTGACGCAGTTTTTTTTTAATGGCGTCGGACCCCACGCCTTCGCCCTCGTCCAGATCCCTGAGCAGGTCGGCCTGGCACGCTTGCAAGATGGCCATTGTGTGTAAGCAAGCGCCTGCCTCGCCATATACGTGTTGCCCACCAGCGAAGATGTTGAATGGCATGGCTTGGTGGGCAATGTCGGGGCTTTAAGGGATGATGCAGCATCAGGGGGAGAGATAAGCTGCTAATGTCTCTTCTACTCTGGGAATCATCCCATAGCCGTTCTCTTTGAACCACATGATAGAAGCGTAATTATGCAACTGTGGGACTCGATAGTCGAAAAGCGAACAGCTTTTTCCAGGATCTCCACAACACAATGTGGAGATCCGGAAAGAATGGCAAGCCTCAATGTGGAGGATGTGCTTTTGACTGCAGGAAGCACTCATCGAGTTACTTTTTCTTTGCACTTCCCACTTCTCGTCCGGCCAATCGATATTTAGCTTCGCACACGGCACAAGTTATAACCTCCATGAGCTTCAGGGCCGACAAGTCACCCAAAATCACCTGCTTTGATGCTGAGAACATACAACTCCTCAGAGCTAGACAGTCCTAACATCCAGCCTTCACTCTGGGTGGAAGAAGCCGAAGAGCGGGCTTCTGTCTCCCAAGTTTGGGTGCAGGAGTTAGCAGTTGAGAGCTGAGAAAGGGCCTAAGCCGTCTCAAACTGCCCCACTAGCCTCCACCAGCCTCGGCATCTGCGGGACCCAAACCGTGGGGAGCGCAAACCTGGCCGCTCTCATTAAACAAAGCCAGGCGGGAGTGTCCTCAAAAGAAGCCGTTCACAGTGCACACAGTCAGCCCCTTCGAGAGCTGATCGTGCATGCTCCGCTCCCAAGCAGTTCACACAAAAGTTGTGTGTATCACAAACAAACACCAAATAAGACTTACACACATAGGCTACGTCAGTCCAAATCCGATTATTTGTGTATCCGATTGGAATCTGATCTAAAATTATTGATAACTGTCCAGATCCGATTTGTGTCCATGCAGCTCTTTTGTTTTCTGGAATATCTGCATTGGTTTCTATGGCAATGATGTTGCGTTGGTAGGCATATGCTAAAAACAACAACAGCAACATGGAGGGGTTTGCAATACAGATGGTCGCTTATTTAAATTTTACAACATGGAAATGTGCAGCCGTGCACTGGACTATGCGTCTTCTGAGGCAGCGGCTGAATCGGAGGCTGCTATGCACAGTTTTTTTCCGCACTGTCGTCTCTGCCGGTTTCAAAATATGTCTCTGATATATTGTCATTTTCTGGCGCTGTCACGCTGAAGGCGTTCCCCAAAGTGTCGTCATACGACGCAGCACGAGTTCCCTCGAAAGGGAATTATTACAAAGATAGCATAGATTTCATTATTTTTTTTAAAGTGAATTTGGTGGAATTCGGTTGTAAATAACCAAACTCTTCAGAGAATTATTTTGAGTCTTTTTAATGAATCAGTCGATGTGGTTCACAAAACTGGTCTGAATGATTCATTTACAAATTGGGCTGATCTGGTTTTCGAGTTCAACTAGCTGACTCAATGATCTGGTCGCAGCTGTTAACAGCTCACTTGAGGGCAAGATTATCAGTGAATAAAAACCATCATTTTAAGAGAGTTTCTGTTAATCCTTCTCTGAAGTTAATGATTAGCGACTACATAATTTTGCAAAAGCACGTCAGGACTCCAGATGTCGTATAAAGCTTCAGTCTTCTGTGATGATTGCTAAAATCTGCTTTCCATGAAGAGAAGAAAGAAACAAAAACTAGAGGAAAAGGTGGTTCCTCTCATTTCTGTGGCTGATATACATTTACATCAGTCCAGCATTAGGATGTTCAGACAAAGAGGCTTCTGATCCCATTCAAGTGCATCCAGAATTGTTGTTGCTTTGTTTTAAATCTTCTCCAGATGTGCTTTTTGGTAGGATTTTTCCACAAGAACCAATTAGATACAACAGAGAAGGTTTTTGCCTCTGGCCTGAACATTTTACCAAAAACAATGAAACATATTGTAAATCGCTGCATATGGAACATGTCTATTTCATCTGAGATCATTTATAGGCATTTGAAACACTAAAAAATAAAGTAAATGCAAATCATTTAAAGTTTAATTAAAATTAGCTAATGCAACACAATTCTTTAACATTGTTTCGCACTGTAATTTTATTGCATGCAGTCAATTCAAGATTATAAAATGGAAGTTTACTTAATCCATTTGGATCGGTCATAACCAGTATCCAGATCGAGACCAACACTGTGTATTTTGTAATTACTTAACTCACTGCTTAACCATTGTAGCATTGTTGGAAAAATTAACGAGCTAGTCAGAAATGTTTCCTGAAATCGGAGTAACATGGTCGCACCATCGTTTAAACCACATTGGTTCAAAAATATATGACTGTCATTATTGATGTCACGCACAGGTGGTGGAGTAATACCATTTGAAAATAGGATTAATTTTGCTAATTACTCAATTCAAGATCACAATTATAGAAAGCCTTTTTTTAATAATGTACTACATATTCAACTTTACTCCTGTATATATGGTTCAATCAGTCAACAGCGTTCTCTACAACATTTCTCTGAGATGCTGCTGTAACAAACATGGCATCCGATTACTACTTATTTTTGTTCACAGTTGCTCGATTAATCTCAGGTTCCTTCTTATGTCATTACGCATTTATAGTAATGTGCACTCTTCAATAACGGAGTTGATTATTGACACACTAAAATATATAGAAAGAAATTGATTTAAAATGTACTCCATGTAATGTTAGCTTGCTTACTGCATTTGATATATTGAAGTCCACGTCATAGTAACAAGAAATGCTTTTAACCAAAGGTCTAGAGCTGCCACACAAGTGAGCAACCCAGAAGTGACCATAGTTAGCTAACGATGCTTTTGAGAAATACACCTCAGGTTGGGAATTGTTGCAAGCATTATTTTAGTAGTTAGTAGGTTATTCCTTCCTGTAGCCTTCCTGTAGCTCAAACAGTAGAGAATTGGCGCTTGTTACGTCATGTATTCAATTCACAGGGAAAGCAAGTACTGATAAGAATGTAAAATGTGTATTTTGAAATGCAATGTAAGTCACTTTGGATAAAAGCGTCTGCCAAATGAATAAATGGAAATGGAAATCCCCCCCCCCCCCAAATAAAAATAGAGTAAATTTGGTCTAACCAAATTATGTTTAGTTTAAAAGGCTTCATTAAAGTAATAGTTCACCCAAAAAAGAAAATTGTCCTATAATTTACTAACCCTCAAGCAATCCTAGGTGTATATGACAATATATAAATATCCTGGCTCTTCCTAGCTTTGTAATGACATTGAATAGAGCCAGAGTTTTTGAAGCTCCAAAAAGCGCATCCATCCATCATAAAAGTAATCCATATGACACCAGTGGGTTAATAAATGCCTTCTGAAGCAAAGCGATGGGTTTTTGGAAGAAAAATATCCATATTTAAAACTTTATAAACTATAATCACTGGCTTCTGGCAATGGCCGTACACATGTTCACAAGAGAGTCGAGAGTCGTATGACGTAGGCATAGTGTAACCTAAGGTGATAATAGATCTAGAATGGCTTGAGGGCAAATTAGAGTAAATTATGGAAAAATTTTCATTTATCAGTGAACTATTCCTTTGCTTTGGCTGAAAAGTTTACATCAATTTAATTAAGATCATACATTTTTATAAATTTACATTTTTTGATTGTGTGCCTAAGATGACCCTATACCTGTGGTAAAATGAATGGCGTATAGCTTTATCAAACAAAAGCAGCTTTTGCACATTAAACTCGCTAAATTACTGTAAAGTTGCCATATCGACTTTTCGGGTAAATACATCATATATGCTGTTCACACAAGCAATGTTTTTTTCCCATTACCATTCACATATTAGCCCCAAAATATTGGAAAACTGTGATGCCAAGCTTTGTGGCAATTATGAAGTTCTGATGGAAATAACGCACAATAACACTGTGCTGTTTACAGTAACATCATACAATAGCATCATGTTTACAATAGCATCAAACGGTAATTTACTGGCAATGTTACAACTTCTCATCCCAGAAAATTGACAGAACTGATTCACCAGTATTTGTTCATATTTTATTTTATTTTATTTTATGCTCAATATACAGTATTTCTAGGCTTTGAGTCTTTCTTTGTTTAGTACAACAACAAAAAATCAACATTCTGAAAAAATGTGGTTGTTAATCTTCATGTTTTTCTACTTTGAATATTTTACACCTTCAGAGATTGATATTAAAATTGTTCACTGCTGCTTTTGGTGGAGTATTGGATTGCAACGGTACATGAAATATTAATGGCGTCACTTTACCTCAGAAATCAAATTTTTTTCCCCATGAAGAGACAGTTTAATGAGACAGGAAATGTTTTTACATACCACCATCCAGCAGCCAAGGTGGGAATAAAGACTCTTTGAAACCTCAATAGCAAGTGCCGCTCATTAAACGAGTGTTTGTAGCACACATTCTATCTCCTTTCTCCTTGTTTGGAGTGTGGGACAGTTTCCATTAGCAGAGAGCTGTAATGATTTTTAATAGAGCGAGTGAATGTTTGCAGAAATAAGGACTTGGGGAAGCAAAGCTTGGACAGGCAGCACCTACCTTGGCAATGTTATGGTCTGACTGAAGTCTTGTGTGTCGTCAGCTCATGAAGCACGGTAGTGTTTGAAAGCATTCCATCGCTTGGAGTTTGGTTCAGACATTAATGAGGGAATTTTAGCAAGGAGACAGAGACGCAGTGCTACAGTTTTAAAACTACCATGTTGCTTTTCTCACTGCTGAGATTTCATGTGGTGCATCCCAGCTGTTGGCTGCTTTTCTCGCTTTTTAAGCATTTAAGCATAAAAAGAATGAATGATTTTAAAAAAAATATTCAAGCAGGTAGCGTCGTTGCTAACTTACTGTCCATCTGTTAAAATGGCGAATATATCAGATGCAAGTAGTCTACCTTTTGGTGCAGGTGAGGACACATTTGAGCTGCACGCATTGCAGTCCGAGCTGGAAGCTGTTAAGAAACAGATCCACAACCTTTTAGTGAGACAAGCCGAGCTAAGAGACCGGCGGTTAGCTCTTGAAACATCACGCACCGATGCACACAAATCAGAGATTAACGTTACTAACCCGCTGACTCCGACCTCATCTACTCCGTGCGTTACTCAGCATCGGTCCCGAGCGCCGAGGTCGCAATCAGCCATGGTCTCGTTCACTCCGGCTCCAACACGCCACCACGAAGCCTGGATGGTTCTGCAGCGGAAGACGCGAGTCAGGTCTAGACCAAGACTCTCTCCGACCCTCCCGGTTTTCGAGTTATCCACACAAAAACGCTTCTCCGCTCTTCGCGAAACAGAACGCGATGCTATGATCATCGGCGATTCCATCGTTCAACACGTACACGCTACATTAGGTAAAAGTAAGGTGCACAGTCACTGCTTTCCTGGTGCTCGTGTTTCTGAAATCGCCGCTCGCGTTCCCGAGATTCTGAACAGTAACGAGCGCGTCGGAACTGTGGTTCTGCACGCGGGAGTGAACGACATCAGGCTGCGCCAGACGGAGGTTCTGAAGAAAGACTTCAGGAATCTGATCGATACGGTACGCAGCACATCGCCCGAAACAACGATTATTGTGTCAGGACCGCTTTCCACGTACCGACTAGGACATGAAAAGTTTAGTAGACTATTCGTGCTAAATGAATGGTTAATGTCATGGTGCAATGAACAGAAACTGCTCTTTGTAAACAATTGGAATCTGTTTTGGGAGCGTCCTAGGCTTTTCCATGCCGATGGCTTACACCCAAACAGATTCGGAGTGGATCTTCTGTCGGTTAACATCTCCAAAATGTTAAATACCGTTACTAGTTACCAAAAGTCCAAATCATAGTCTCTGCTGCACCGATTTAACTGATATAAATACTAGTGTAGAACATTGCAAAGAAACTGTGTCTATTCCTCGTTTAGTGAGATCAAATAATAAATCTACTGCAGGATCTAGGAAAAATCTAATTGTTATTAAAACAGAAAATGTTGCTATTAGTAAACAAATTCAATTTCTAAAACTAGGTCTTCTAAACATTAGATCACTCACACCTAAGGCAGTTATTGTAAATGAAATAGTCACAGATAATAGCTTCGATGTACTTTGCCTTACTGAAACCTGGCTTAAACCAAATGATTATTTCGGTCTAAATGAGTCTACTCCATCTGGATAGTCCTATAAAGCATGAGCCCCGTCTGATTGGTCGTGGCGGCGGTGTTGCAACAATCTATAGAGATATTCTCAATGTTACTCAGAAAACGGGTTATAAGTTTATTTCGTTTGAAGTACTTGTACTAAATGTTACGCTCTTAGATGTTAGAAAAAAATCCCTATTATCTCTAGCCTTGGCTACCGTATATAGACCGCCTGGGCCTTACGCTGATTTCCTAAAAGAGTTTGCAGATTTTCTCTCAGATCTATTGGTCAATGTCGATAAAGCATTAATTGTTGGAGATTTTAACGTACACGTAGATAATCCAAATGATGCGTTAGGGACTGCGTTTACAGATTTATTAAATTCATTTGGGGTCAAGCAAAACGTCACCGGACCAACTCATCGTCTTAATCATACACTCGATTTAATTATATCATATGGAACCGATCCAACCGATATAGATATCATTCCACAAAGTGATGATGTCACTGACCATTATATGGTAACTTGCATATTACGTACTGCTGTAATATGTCATGCGGCGCCGCGTTATCGACCAGGCAGAACAATCCTTCCATCCACCATAAATAATTTCTCAAATTGCTTATCTAATCTGTCTCAGCTGCTGCCTGAACCCAAACAAACAGATGAATTAGAAGAACTAACTAGCACTATGAGCTCCATTCTCTCGGGAACACTGGATATTGTTGCACCAATTAGATTAAAAAAGGTCAGAGAGAAAATTAAAGCACCATGGTACAACAATACTACGCGTGTTCTAAAGAGAGAAACCCGTAATTTAGAGCGTAAATGGAAACAAACTAATTTAGAGGTCTTTAGAATCGCATGGAAAGACAGTCACGTTATAAAAAGGCCCTAAAAGCGGCCAGGGCTGAGCATCTCCGCAAACTAATAGAAAATAACCAAAATAATTCAAGGTTTTTATTTAACACCGTGGCTAGACTAACAAATAAACAGACATCACCCGAACAAAATATCCCGTTACAGTTTAGTAGTAATGATTTCATGAACTTCTTCACTGAGAAAATAGAAAACATCAGAACCACAATTGTAAACGTTCAATCTTCAATCGCGCCTTATTATTCAGCCTCAATTATCACCCCGCAAGAACAATTACAGTGCTTTACAACTATAGAACAAAAAGAGTTAAATAAACTTATCATTTCATCTAAAACAACAACATGTTTATTAGATCCTATACCAACTTAACTATTGAAAGAAGTGTTACCTGTAGTGGAAGAGCCTCTCCTCAATATTATTAACTCGTCTTTATCTTTAGGTTATGTTCCAAGAACATTTAAACTGGCAGTTATAAAACCTCTCATTAAGAAACCACAATTAGATCATAATAATCTAGCAAATTATAGACCCATTTCAAATCTTCCATTTATGTCTAAAATACTAGAAAAAGTTGTGTCCACTCAACTGGGCTCTTTCTTGCAAGAAAATGACATCTATGAAAAGTTTCAGTCTGGATTCAGGCCGCATCATAGCACTGAAACTGCGCTCGTTAAAATCACAAATGATTTACTTTTAGCTTCTGACCAAGGCTGTATCTCAATACTAGTTTTACTTGATCTTAGTGCTGCGTTCGATACTATAGATCACACAATACTCTTAGATCGACTACAAAATTATACTGGTGTTCAAGGACAAGCATTAAGCTGGTTCAGATCATACTTATCTGACCGCTACCATTTTGTCTATTTAAATGGAGAAAAATCGATCATAACTTCAGTAAACTATGGAGTGCCGCAGGGATCTGTGTTGGGCCCTCTATTATTCTCAATATATATGCTGCCACTTGGAAATATTATAAGGAAACATGGAATTAGTCTCCATTGTTATGCTGATGACACTCAAATCTATATTTCATCACGGCCGGATGAAAACGCTAAATTATCCAAATTGACAGAGTGTGTTAAAGATATAAAAGATTGGATGACGCGTAATTTTCTTTTATTAAATCCAGACAAGACAGAGGTAATTCTTATCGGTTAAAAAAACCGCCCACAAAACCTCTTACAATACAACTTTAACATCGTAGGATGTCCTGTTACTTTATCCTCTACAGTAAAAGACCTGGGTGTTATACTCGACTGTAACCTGTCTTTTGAAAATCATATTTCATATGTTACAAAAACAGCCTTTTTCCACCTTAGAAACATTGCTAAGCTATGTAATATCCTATCAGTTTCTGATGCAGAAAAGCTAGTTCATGCATTCATGACCTCGAGACTAGATTACTGTAATGCTTTATTAGCTGGTTGTCCTGCATCCTCAATAAACAAGCTACAGTTAGTCCAAAATGCAGCCGCTAGAGTTCTTACTAGATCAAGAAAATATGATCATATAACACCGATTTTATCATCACTGCATTGGTTACCTATAAAGTTACGTATTATTTACAAGGTATTGCTACTGACTTATAAAGCCCTAAACGGCTTAGCTCCAGTCTATTTAACCGATCTTCTATCGCCCTATAATCCATCGCGCTCTTTAAGATCAATAAATTCGAGGCTTTTGGTCATACCTAGGATATCCAGATCAACCAAAGGAGGGAGAGCATTTTCACATTTAGCTCCAAAACTCTGGAATAGCCTTCCTGATACTGTTCGTTGCTCAGACTCGCTCTCCCAGTTTAAAACTAGATTAAAGACGCATCTTTTCGACCAGGCATTCATATAATATTTGTAATCTTACAGTTCAAACTACAATCCGGCCTCTAGTTCATAAATGCCAGAGGAGAACTGGCCCCCGACTGAGCCTGGGTTCTCCCAAGGTTTTTTTTTTCTCCATTAGGTCACCTGATGGAGTTTCAGCTCACCATTAGGTCACTTGATGGAGTTTTTCGGTTCCTTGCCACTGTTGCCTTTGGCTTGCTCAGTTGGGGATATTTAATTTTATTTTATCAATCAATAAATTCCACTAGAAACAAACCTTGTTGTATTATTTTAATTTAATACTGTGAAGCTGCTTTGATACAATCTGTATTGTGAAAAGCGCTATACAAATATACTTGACTTGACTTGACCATATTCTACTTCCCTTAATCCTACCCAATACCTAAACGTAACAACTACCTTACTAACTATTAATAAGCAGTAATTAGTAGTTCATAAATATTAATAGTGAGAATTGAACCCTAATCTAAAGTGTGTAATCCAAAATATTTTATATTTTTTTCTATAACTATTATTAACTTTGGAACTAAGGAAAATGCATTGGTACTTAATGATATACAAAGCAATTTGTTTTTTTTTTACCTCCTTATCTCTGTTGTTTGATCCAACAAAAAGCAGTTGGTAACTATTTATTGTGTTCACAATCTCTATGTACCTCCTGCTAGAACTAATCCAGGTAAAACTGACTTTAAATATGCTGCCCCTTCAGACTGGAACCCTCTTCAAATGAAATTGAGGCTAAATCGTTTGGTGTCTTTTAGTAATTTTAAAACGCGTATGGATGCACTAGAAAAAGATTTAGTGATTTGCTAATGCTTCGAAGGCTGTGCTTTTAATGATATTTTATTATGTGTTGTTGTTTGTTTTATGTGTATTTGTATATTTGGGCCGTCTATCTTGGCCAGGACACTCCTGTAAACGAGATTTTTAATCTCAGTGAGGTTCTCTCCTGGTTAAATAAAGGATAATGAACATGAAACGTATAGTGACATTCACCTTTTAAAAACCCAAATAAACTCCTAAACCTTTATTCTATGTTTTATTTGAACATACTCCAACTTTGCAAAATATGTGAAAACTGCCCTGTAAATTCTATAGAAGTGAATCCACACTCTCAGCAGGGGT
Organism: Scardinius erythrophthalmus; assembly: GCF_964197995.2. NCBI lineage: Eukaryota > Metazoa > Chordata > Actinopteri > Cypriniformes > Leuciscidae > Scardinius > Scardinius erythrophthalmus. Next base: position 40,394,591 of record NC_138228.1, read on the forward strand.
TGCTGGAATCTTGTCTGACTATCAGAGAGACTCTAAATCAATATAAGAGCACAGCGTTGGCCAAAGCCCAGCAACAAAAATCTATAACATACACCAACCAGGAGAAAAATAAACACGGACCTTTCTTTCCCCACAGAGACTAGCAATATCCTCATTGCATGAATTTACAGTTGTAGCAGAATTGGAATAAACAATTCTTACCTCAAAATATTTTATTGATGTGTTGGTAACAGCACTCAAAATGTCTTCCATTGGCTTTTGTTGCTTTCTGTACTACCAACCTGTTCATTGGGACTGCCATAATCCAGATTTTCAAAGATGGGCTGCATCAAGATTAGTATAATAGACTATTTACTACAGGTTTGTACTTCGCTTATGATGGGAGAGCACATATGATGTGCGTCTCAAAAGGCTACTATGATTTAGGATATTGCGTAACTTTAGAAAGATCAAAATCTTTTTAAACAATTATAGTCTGTCTGACTGTGGGCTTGCTGAGCATCGGTTTTGGCCTCTGCTCTTATCATTAGTGTGTTTCACTTTTATGACCACAAACTCATTTTCAAAGACAGTATCAAATACACAATAAAATCAACAGAACAGAAATCAATTTAGGCAAACAAATGTCATGCAGAATGGAGCACAGATGCTTTTAATGTTCTGGGATTTACAAAACATACATTTTATATTTGTTTTGCTCATGCACTCACACACACATTCTAGTGCTTTGATTCATGCATTTGAGAAAAGTAGAGAGAGTATGAAAGCAAATAAAATTAAAAATAATTCATAATAGAGAATTATTATGTTGCTCATGGGATAAACACACACAAATTCAATTATCAACATTTACCAGCATTGTAATACAGACACATCTGCTAAAGGTTTTGGGTTGAAACAACCAGAACAAGCACTATCTCTTCCAAAGCTTTTCAATTGTTCTGCCAGTTTTTTGTTCTTTTACATTTTTTTATGTGGTTGACCAGAAATACCGACGTGAAAACATTTGAAATGTTTTAGCACTTTCCTAAAATAAAGTACATCGGTGTCAACGTAATTTATTGTTTTACTGCATTGAAGGTATAATTCCATCCCATTCCATCAAAACTACGATTTATATTAATGAAAAAACAAACAAACAATAGCTTGTCAATAAAAGTAGCTAATTTTAGTATCAAATTCCTGTTTAACCTTTTTGAAATTATGATTTCAGGCTGTCCCACCTTAGAGATCTTGAACTTCTCAAATCCATTTTTTTTTTTTTTTTTTACTGATTTAACTGATATATTTATGCAGCACAGTCACAGTATGTTTTTTATAGCAGGTCATATAAAATGTAGTTTAACTTCCTTGAGGTAAACAATCAACATTTTCTGAGAGTTAAACTCCTCCTTTCACTAACCATTTGTTGAAAAAAGAGTTTCAGGCCTTATTTTGTGCCTTATTCATGGAAAGTGCATTTAATATCCCAGAATGAAATTATTATACTAACCAAATAAACAAATGACGTTGGTCGCGCCATTTTTTGTTTTCTGGGAAATTGCGGCAGGTCAAGGGCTGTGTTTTTTACCTCAATGTAAATCATTACTTCAGTGTTCTCTCTAATACACCATGAGCGCAACTTCTGCCATTTGGGATTATAGTTTGGTGATTATCAGATATCAATCTTGCTTAATCTGAAGCGGGCTATCAAAGCGCTGCAGACTCTCATCTGTTTTCCTTGCTGAAAAAAGGAAAACTCAGACAATGGGCTGCTTTGTACCATCCTGGAAGGGCTATAACACAGCTTCCTGTTTAACTCAAATAGACCCATGAGAGAGATCTGTGAAACGCTTTGTGTAGTTCAGACAGACCTAGCAAACACAGGCAGGGGACACAATATTCACCACGTCTGAAACCACACCAGATATTGCAATGTGGTGATAAACACTGAGCAGTGCTCCTTTGTTCGTCTAATGAGAAAAATGTTCCCATTATAAATAGTTTAGCATGGCGTATGTCCAGAAGAGGATGGCTCTGTGAGTGAAGAGTATTGTTTGGTGTTGCATTCAAAGTGACTATGGGCTGACATGGCGCTAGTTCACCAAAATAATGAATTCATTTTTTACTCACCCTCATGTCTTTTTAAATCTATTTTGACTGACTTTTTTCCGTAGAGCACAAAAGAAGATATTTTGAAGAGTGTATATGGTGCTCTTTTCCATATACAATGAAAGCAGGCTGTATAAGGGCTGACAAAAAGCATCATAAAAGCACCATTATAGTAGTCCATACAACCTTCTCATGAAATCTTTCTCATGATGCATTCTCTTTTTCATTTTGACTCTTTCTGCTCAGTCGTTAACCAGGATGGCCAGCCACTCATTGAAGGGAAGCTGAAGGAGAAACAGGTACGCTGGAAGTTCATCAAAAGGTGGAAAACACGTTATTTCACGCTTGCTGGCAACCAGCTTCTTTTCAGAAGAGGAAAATCAGTAAGTGTCCCATTCACAAGACATATAATTTATGCATTTCTTACCATCAAGACTCTCTAAAAGGAACTGATCATACAAAAATGAAATAATCATTTACTCAGCCTCATATCGTCCGACCTCATATTATTTACTGTAGTTTCTTCTGTGGAATACAAAATAAGATGTTAGGCAGCTTTTGTTTTCCATAAAAGGAAAGCTGATGATTTATACTGTCATGCTTGAAGGACAAAAGATCACAAACATACTCCACACAATTTTTGCGGTATGTTCCAGATCTTCAAAAGTCAAATGATAACCCTATGTGAGGCAAGGCAAAATTTAAGTTGTTAGCGCTGTCTGTTTTCATTTCATCTTTAGATGTTTCATCAAGACCAACATCATTGATGCCAAATGCTGTTTCTTCTCGTGTCATGTGACTATGCAGCAAAGCAGCAAATTTGAAAAACATTACAACTAAAAGCAATGCCAATTAACTCTTTCCCCGTCTTTGACGGAAATTTCCATCATTAATGAGAAAACGCTTCCCTGTCATTGAAGGAATTTTCCGGCTTTCCGTGTTTTCACTATTATACGCTAGGGGGGCGCTATTACGCATCTTCTGAAAGAGTATTGAATCTCCTGATCAAAACTCTTGAGAAGAAGCAGAAACAAGCGATAGCATATGTAAGCAGATGCATATGTAAAATAATGCGTCAACATTAAACAGCATATAAATCAAAACTGCCTGAAGTTACTGAATGAAATCCAGGACGAGGTAGGCTATAGGACTGTGATGCACTCGATCTACTCCATCTATGTTTTGATGATCATTCTAAATACGATCCGGACATAGTCTTAGCCAAAAAGACGATTTTCTCAGCTTTTTTCTCCAAATATTTTTCTTATGAAACTCACCCACATTCAAGTGAAGTGAAGCTAGAATAAAAAGTTTTTTTATTTTATTTTATATTTTTCATCAGAGGCTCTGTTCTCTCTTTTTCTTTTTTGATATATTGCATGTTCAGATATTCATTGCTCTGGGGGCCATGAAACTTTTGTGAAATTTATCAAAAATGCTGTCGCTGGCTGGTAAATTTTCAAATACGTTGACGGGTAGAGTTACCTGAACCTAAATTTACCTTGTGAACTAAATTTATGTCTTTTTGTTTTACATTTATTACTCACACAAAGCCATTGTATTGCTTCAAAAGACTTAGAATATCTGCAATCTGCAAAGTTGCATGGACTACTAAACGTGAACGTGATCAACAGTGTTCCTGAACAACCATTTATATCGAGCGATTCTGTAATCTAGCAACTAAAAAGTATTTTAAATGGCAAATTTTTGGAGCCAATGGCTACCAAGTATTTTATTAGTCTAGAGCCCTGCTTTCTGGAAGATGATCATTATCTTTTAAAAGCCCATGACTTCACCAAAGCTTTTCCTGAAGGGAATTACATTAACTAAATAAAACTAAAATGGCTTTTCAGAATCTCACTATTACATTTAAAAAAGGAAAGACCCAATTTACTATGCGCCCATATAACCTGGAGCCATATTTAAGATTGTGCAAAGGAGAATTCATAACCAAAGTCATGACAAACAGTGACTACAAAACTAAGATCAGTAAAAAGCCAGCAAAAGCTTTTTAGTAAAAATGAATTAATTTGTCAGACCTGTAAGCACATTAAATCTTGATTCATTGTAAATTTTACTCTGGAAAAGTGGGATGCATTGCTACAGTCATTTCATTTTGCTAAGTCTTGACAAATCTTTGGTTTATCAGGCATTGCACAAATGCTTTCAATATGATTTTGAGGAACATTTGGCCTTTTGTCCCAGTATCTTGTTTTTATTATGCCTTAAATTTGCTTGCAATTCTGCAGTTTTTCTTTCATTTTAATGGTGCTCATTCTAATCCATGTACACAAACAACAAGCTTCATTTTTGGCAAACTTTGTGCAGCGACTCTTAAAAACTTAATGGAAGTTAAGTTTCCAATTTTTCTTAATGGAAACTTAAAAGAAAAATAGAGCAGGAGAATTGGGACCATGCATGCTGTGAGCCTCCAACCAAGATTGTGTCTTATCTAAACCCAGAATTTATGAAAAAGAAGTATGCTAAACTGTATTGGATGTGTACTTGTAGTGTACTTGAAATATAAATAACACACTTATAACACTTTGTAATAATGTCTAATTAAAAGTTGTACTTCAAAAACTCATTTTAAGCACGTTTTTTTCATTCTTTAAACTCCGAATGAAATTTAATGATGTCGAGGCTGTAATGTGATTGGTTATCTAGGCACATGTGATCCAAGTTAGCCGTTACGCTTTTTCCAATGGTAGAGCTGCAGACCCTCATATCACTCAATAATAAGACCATCTCAGTCTCCATGAACCAAGCTGAGCGTGTCAGATAAGAGAGACATACAAAATGTTTGCAGAGCGGTCCCCAGGACCAGGATTGAAAACCACTGAGACCACTGGCTGTGTTCCATTCAGACCTATCTGAACATTAGAGTGGAAAGCATTAGCTCTGATTGACGGCACTTTTTCCCTCTTGTACTCACAGAAGGACGAGCTGGACGACAGCACAATTGAACTTAGCAAAGTGCAAAGCGTTAAGGTGGTTGCTAAGAAGAGGCGCGACCGCGGGCTGCCCAGAGCCTTCGAGATCTTCACCGACAGCAAAACCTACGTGCTGAAAGCTCAAGATGAGAAGCATGCGGAAGAATGGCTGCAGTGCATCAATGTGGCTGTGGCCCAGGCCAAAGAACGCGAGAACCGCGAGGCCACCACATACCTGTGACGCCTGTTCTGCCGAGGATGCTGTCATACAAACTGGCATATCAAGCCACATGGGTACGTCTTATTACCACATGAGTACGTCTTATTACGTATTATTGCTACGTTATCTCATTACAATGGTTTAACAACATCAACGACAAAGGCCTTGTCTCAAAAGCCACCTTCAGCTGCTGTAGCCTTCCTCCACCTAAATTCTTGCAATAGTAGGTCACAGAGACCGTCGGTTAGTACTTCGTAGGGTGGGCTTGGCAATGGGCGTTTAGGGCCTTCTGAATCATCAAATGATCAATGGGACTTCTCGGACAAACGATAGGAAAGGGCACGAGGCTAGAAGTCAACAACATGTGCGTCATTTGGGGCATGACCAAAGAAAAGAGTGACATCCAATGAAGCTGAGAAACATCTGTTCCACACTTCGCACTGACAGTCGTTGTGTGGGTCATATCGTATGTTTTGAGAAACAAAAATGATGATTTATTACATCTTTGTCTTCCAGAAAAGTATAGAATAGTCAGAGTTAGCTATCACTTACACTTAGGGCTGTTGTGGTAAACATGTTAACGCATACAATAAATAAGTTTAACACTTTTAATTGTTAAACCCTAGAATGCATAACCCTACAAATCGCATACACGAATGCATAAAGGGGGTCAAAGTGATTCGAAATGGAATGAATGTTTTTGTTTAGAAAATGAAGTGTCCTATTAATAAAATAATAATTTTAATACATCAAACATGTTTATTTGTCCACATTCCTTATATATGCATTACAAAAGATGGAATTTATTCTTTTTTAAAATGCACTTGTACTCTTTCTAAACAAACTTAACTCAAATTTAGATCTACTTTAGAGTATATTCAAGTTTGAACCTTTACTCCCTACATTTCTCACGGACCATTTGAAAATGATCTTTGCAGGCAGAGCATAGCACCTTTCTAAGCATAACTTTTGGGTAGAGTTTGCACTTCTTTCTTTGTTTGGGCCTTTAGCTATCCTTTACTGTGCCCTTTCTCTACTCATCTACTGCATCTAAAATCACATACTGAGTAGGTTCTTCATTTGAGAACTCCATGACTGTTAAAAAAGTATGCATATGTATAGTATGAATAATGTATCATCAAGCTTGAATGTGTGTAGTGTGAGTGCAATCTGAATGTACTACTCCACTTTATGCATTCTTCGGGTAATGATAAAAATAAATAATAAAAAAACATCCTAAAACCAAGAAATATGAAAATTACATTGATGAGGATCAGAAAAAATTTTTTTTGAAGGATTAATTAAATATTCATGGATAATTTTTTTATTTTTTTAATCACAGCATGCTGGGTCAATTTGACCCCCCTTTATGCACCATTACCACATTTATTCAATTTTAATGTTATATACTATGTTTGGTGTCATTTTTTTATTCTTGTTTTGTTCTTTCCTTTAAAAGGAACTGAATTCGTTAACATGTTAACTACAATTATGTACCGAAATTATAATTTTTACCAAAACACCGAAACCAAAATGAACATTTTCGTGACATTTGCTCAAGCATACATTAAATAATGAAGAAAACAGGTTAAGTAAACATATAATGTATATGTAATATAGTGCATATTTAATAAAACATTTTCTAGCTGTCTATCAAGCTCTGAACAATGAATAGCTTTCCTTAGGTAAATGTAGCATTGTGTGACATTGTTTACAAGCTGTTTTATTGACATCTTTCTGCGGTTGAAACACTGATTGAGCGATTACATGAGAGTAAGCTGCAGTTGTTTCTTTCAACATTCCTTCTAATTTTCATTCATGTTTATTTTGTGCTATAACTAGTAGTAAAGTGGAAGAGAGTGATCTGTCACGCCACATTAAAGAGCATCAAAACCAAATTTATTGTTTGAATTTTGTTATAAAACTGCCAGCATTCGAAAGCTCAGACTTTGTTTCATATCAAAAGTAACAAAGCACCAGGCTTTGTTATGCATAATCGCATTAATAATCGCTCACTGCGATTATTGGATGGTAGGTGTGGTTGGATGGTACAAATAATTTTTAATGAAGTTTGTTCACGCATTAACTGAAAACAGCATAGACTAGAAGATCTCAGTTCAATAAAAAAGATTAAATAAAAACGGGAAATCGATAAAGCCAACCACTCCCTAGCATATACACAGCTGATGTTTACTTCTATCTGATCAGCCATTGGAGAATCGCTAATTAATCGTCACCTTTTCGGTTGCCGAAATTTCGCTGCATCACTAACTACAACTAAATACAACCATAAATGGTTTAATTAATTGACAGCCCTACTTACAGTAAGCATGAAGTCTTCATAATCTTGAATTTTACTGCCAGCTCCTCTGTGTTCCCAGAATCCAGCAAGGGCCACCTTGACAGTAATAATATTATTCTGCCATTAACCACTCAGTTGTCAAACCATGTGGACAGTTACAACATACAGCAATAAAAGAATTAAGCTGGATTGTGTTTTTACCAAAAAAGGACCAAAAGTATCAAGAAGTGCCTCTAATAATCAGCGCATGGAAGCGTTGACCGCTGGGGATACGAATGTGTAAACGGAGTGGCAAAACAGATCTTTGTACACAGTGTTCTTTGGCTACAGGATCTTGCGTGTCTGTAATGTTGATCAATGTCTTCTTGAATAACACAGAGGACCTCTCCAAAGTTCGAGGGAACCGTATAACAGTGGTGGTGAAAAATTCGTTCCACTGGTGTCTGTTTCCGTGCTGTGTTTTGTGCGCTAATGTGGGCATTTATGTCTCCAGGCTTGTTTGCTGGCAATAGTTTGTCCCTTTTTCTCTACAATTTTTATCCATGGATGAATACTAATTATGTTGTATAATAATAGTGATTCAAATAGAAGCCTTTTATTTATTTATAGTAATAACTATTTTTGTTGTGCAAAGGCAAATTAGTTGTAAATGAGTGGCATCGGGTCTCTTACACTGTATTCTGTGATATGTGATTGAATGGTTTGGCTCTATTAGGTTTAGATTCAGATTCAAATCAATCAAAATGTAATAATTTTTCTGCTTCAGTGAGGGTGTAGTTTCTGCATTTTTTTATTAATATTATTTTTATCTCAACACGCTAATCATTTTTAAAAAATGCAGTGGAGGGAATTAATAAACAAGTTTTTTTGCAAGTGTTATTTTGGTGCCCGGTTTAATAAAGGAATTAAATTAGGTAATAGCTCAAACATACCCATAAAGTTTGTGCTGAACACAATGTGTATGGTGCATTGCCCCACTGTGCAGTTCGATTCTGACTGCTGGGTTGTGGAGAATCTATAATAAACCTAATTTACTTTGAATGGGGTGGTTTTGTGTATAAAATAATGACAAAGACATAATTGAAATATTCACAGCGCATCATTTAGGTTAAACTGGAATAAGAATCAAGTTTTGTGCTGAAAATATGCATACCATGCATTGTGAAATAGCTTCTTATATTTCCAACCTGGTCTCATTGTTTATACGTATTAGTATGTACATTTATGTAGCGTTTTTGTACATTTGCATAGATGTTGAAATATGGACATGGATACTATATATACTGTATATATATGTATGTGGACTATATATATATATATATATATATATATATATATATATATATATATATATATATATATATATATATATATAATATATTGTATCCATGTCCATATGTATGTTGACTATATGTTGACTATATATATATATATATATATGGACAATATATATCCATAAATACGGATACAATATGGACATATTGACAACGTAAACATTACATATTTACAGCTAAAGATATATCATAAAGATATTTGTATAGTTGCATTTTTACAGATTACACATTTTATAAATAGATTTATGATCCCTTATCCCTAACTGTTACCCCCAAACCTAAACATAACCATTTTACAGAGAATATTAAAAGAATATATAAAACGTAATGGACACAAATATGTAGACCTACAATGACAATTTAGTAACAATATAGAATAAAAAGTACATTTTGAGTAGCTATTCCCACACCTGCCTCTAAACCTAACCATAACCATAACCATTTCTTAAAAATATGTACAGTTATAAAGAAAAACATAACAGACAAGTGTAATCACAATCATTTATTTACTGCAAAAGTGTAAGACAAAGTCATTTACTCTGTGATAAACTGACCACTATCATTGTTCATTTGGGCCTTTTCCTAATTGTTTTATTTTATTTGTATTTTTTTTTTTTTTTCTTTTTTTTTGGCGGTTGCATGAATATTTATGATTGGTTGTCTGCTGCTTATGTTGCTAAACTGCATTTCATTGTGTCACACTAAATATAGCAAAAGTGTTTCTTAACCCAGGGTTAAATGTAGCTTTAACCCAGGGCTAAAAAGATGTTAACTCAAGGTCAAGCATGAAAAGCCCTGATGTAGTTGAAATTTTCAGCGTCCAAAAACACAGATGTTTCTTGTTTTCCTTCACAGTGTTGAGTTACTCTGTTTGTTTACTTGGGTTGACAACATAATCCAGCCAGGATGCATATCAACATCTTGTAGCATTTATTTAGATTTCACACCCCTAATGGCCCATATCAGATGAGTTTTCAGCTCAGCAAGGTGCTTCAAGGCCCCAGGATGTGTGAAGATCCAAACTGTCTTATGAGACACACATTTTCATCTCCATAGTTTGTTACAAAGTAATTTACCAACTATTAACTTTCTTCCGGTCATCTGATAAGACCACTTTTTTCCATATGTTGGGGTCTCTGAGCCAAAATCCTGTTTATTTTGAAACCAAATTGGTTTGTTTTTGGTTCATCTGATTTCAAATGAACTTTCAGGCAGCTGTATAAATATCTGTCCAATAACACGCTAAATGAAGGTGTGCATATGTGCACATGACCTCTGTGACCCGAGCAAGGCTTTTGTTTGTGTTGTTTCTCTTGAGGGACGAATGTCTATTTTCTCTGTATTGAATGCTGTACTATGTGTTCTCTATTTTAAAATAATGGAATGTACAATGAAGGAACTACTGACTGCGAGCTCCAATGTTTCAAAGAAGGTGTTATATATATATATATATATATATATATATATATATATATATATATATATATATATATATATATATATATATATATATTGTATTAGTCAACCTAAAATTTACCCTAATTACTCTCTTAAAATTTGTTCTTGTTCTTGTTGTGATAGACTCATTTAAATATCTTATTCCAAAGAATTTTGATATCCAATTAGCTATGTGAGCTAATGGATAATGTTAGTAGCCATATCTATTTAAGCATTGACTTATCAAAAACAATTCACATTCTGACTTCATTCTGTTATGAAACGCCCACTTTTCCTGATCATGATTCCCAGTAGATAAAATCAAATCCACACAGAAATATGTCAAATCCTCCTTCACTTTTAGAATTTTAGTAATGATTGTGAACATGAAGAGCACATTGGTAAAATCAAATGTATTTGTTAGTTATTGTAATTCATGTTTTAATCCATTTGGTTACACTTTATTTCAATGATCCACTTTAGACATTCTAAATACTACAAGTAACTTGTCAACTACATGTCAACTAACTCTTATTAGAGTATTATTAGACTGTAGTAAACTATTAGTAGAGACTGTTAGATTAGGCTTAAAGGGATAGTTCACTTTGAAATTAAATTTTGGTATGTTTTAGCTTACCTCAAGGGCATCCAAGATGTAGGTGTCTTTTTTTCCGCAGTAGTTTCAATTTTGATATTTTTAGGTCAAACCGTTCTTGTCTGTCAGTCATATAATGCAGGTATACGGTCACTGTCTCAAAGAGCATGCACAGAGTCCAAATTAAAACAATTCCCCATCGTCCAAATTAAACAATTCCCCATCGTAAGTACACATTGATGGCCTAAGACACGAAACGAGCGGTTTGTGTGAGAAAACGAACAGTATTTATATCGTTGTTACCTCTTGAACACAGCCGCGTCCAAGTGATCTGAGGGCGCGGGCGGGTATAGATATACACTAGATGTCGCCTTGGCTACTGCAGTTCATTGGAACGAAACCGTAGCCAGGGCGACATCTAGTGTATATATCTATACCCGCCCGCGCCCTCAGATCACTTGGACGCGGCTGTGTTCAAGAGGTAACAACGATATAAATACTGTTCGTTTTCTCACACAAACTGCTTGTTTCGTGTCTTAGGCCATCAATGTGTACTTACGATGGGGAATTGTTTAATTTGGACGATGGGGAATTGTTTAAACTACTGCGGAAAAAAAGACACCTACATCTTGGATGCCCTTGAGGTAAGCTAAAACATACCAAAATTGAATTTCAAAGTGAACTATCCCTTTAAGGGTAGTAGAATAAATTGGCGTACTTACAGAGTTACTTATAGTCAGCAGAATGTCTGTTGGGGAGCATCAAAATAAAGAATTAGCAGATATTAAGCAGAGAGTCTACTAATACTCTAATGAGTGCTAGTTTACATGTAGTTGCAAAGTTACTTATAGTCATTAGAATGTCTAAGATGGAAAATCAAAACAGTGTTACCATTCATTTTTATTTCTTTTGATTTGTATGTATTTCAAGTGTTTTTAACTATTTGAATAAACACAAAATTAATATCAATTTGTTTCAGATTAATGTTACTTGACATTTATCCAAAGCTGAAATAGTTTCCTTTAATATAGAGGTGAGCAGATTCACTAAATCTACCCATTTATTGTCTAATTTAATGAAAAGAAAAAAATATATATTTTGTGCATGTTATATGATGCCATAAAAACTGATTTATTTGTTTCCATAAATAAAGCATTAGCGTTATTATTATGGCAACATTTACTTTAATGAAAACTCTAGGATGAGTTACATTTTAAAGTGCCACTGTTATGCTATTTTAAAGGTTCCTAATTTTGTTTTGGATGTCTCCTACAATAGGTTTACATGCATCCAACCTCAAAAAACACTTTAATTTTCTCATAATACACATTGCAGCATCACTTATTTTCTTACAGTGTCTGAAACGGTTCGATAAAGGATTCAGACCCTCTAAACCCCTCCTTTCCGAGAGACTGCTAGGCTCTGATTGGTCAAATGATCCAGTTTGTTCTGATTGGTCAACCACTTAACGCGTGTGATGGAAACTAAATGCCCATTACCATATCTGAAATTCAGCTCTAGATCTTCCTCATCACTAGATACACAGCGATATTAACAGTAACGATGGTGTCGGTTTTACAGTATCAGTTGGAACCCGAGTCCTCATGCTTTTGAAGTGCTTGCAAAGTGGCAAAGTTGCTTTCGCAGCACAGAAAACAGCATCTTCTAGACATGTTGATAACACAAACCAAACTCTTCCAGGCCTCAGCTACAACTACAGTGTTCGAGGCAGCCAATGAAGATCGGCTGGCAGTTTACACTTTATTTTGATGGTCCACTTTAGACTTTCTACTAACTATAAGTTACTAGTCAACTACAGTCTGTTAACTCTCATTAGATTATTAGTAGACTGTATGACTGTTGGGTTAGGTGTTTGGGTTTGTAGAATAAGTGTATTTGCATGTATTTGCAAAGTTACTAATAAGTAGAATTAACAGATATTAAGCAGACAGTCTACTAATACTCGCAAGTTGACATGTGGTTGCAAAGTTACTTATAGTCAGTAGAATGTCTAAAGTGAACCATCGAAATAAAGTGTTACCAGCTGGCTTTATGCAAATTTGTTACAAACCTAAGTAGGTTCGTGCTGAAAATAAGACTGGAATTACTGACGACTCGTTTCAGGCAGTTCAGAATCAGTTCTTTCTTTTACGAGAGAATTACTTCAGTTATCAAGCACTTTAGTCTTTGAAACTTTTTTTTAGAGCTTTTCATTCACAAACAGCTATATTACACACTAAATGAAAGGTAATATCCAAATAAGCATAACAGGGGCACTTTAAAAACAAATTGTCTTGGTTTTGGGATTTTGAAAACCCTCAAGTTTAAACTATGTTAGCTTTGTGAAGTTGACCTTTTCCTACTTACTTTAGTAGTTTTTCATGTTCTTCACACATCAGACAGATTGTACATATGGGTTGAACATTAATTTTCCACTGTGTGCCTGAACAGCAGTCACTAGGCCTACTGAACACAGAGGAATACACAATATGACAAGTGTTTAAACATGATATGACGGCACTTCAGAACCCTTAAGTACACACAGCAACTTTTCAAAATGCATCCATGTTTAATCCCACCCAACAGACCAGAGAGACACTGGAAAGATCGTGGACCTGCTCCAACATGTGCATGTGTGCAAGCAAATTACACCGTTCCTAAAGCCAACTTGAGTTGGGAAAACATGAATAAGACCCTTGGGAGAATAGTGTTCTGTCTGAAATCTTCTCTTTGAGTTAACTTGGCAAATAGTTTTCTGTTAGGCCTCCCCCACTCAGCATATAGAGATCCGACTGACACCGTGACCTGAACAAACGTGATGCGGTAAGTTTCCAGTGACAACCAATTTATCTGTCCACACCGAACGCAAAACAGCTGTGCAACGTGACACAATCACAGCCAATCAGAATATATTTGATATTTAATGTACACTGATCAGGAGCAGATCTTTGGAGGGAAAACATTTATTTTTCATCCCATTGGTGCATAGACCTGTATTGCACAATGAGTTATGAAAAGGTCCTCATATTTCAGCACTAGGCGAAGAGACGCCATCCAGATGCCATCACGTAGAAATTAAATATACAAATATGCAGATCATCATCCCTTTTCATAACTCACAGAGCAGTGTTTTGGACGAGTGTGACTTCACAGTGGACAGGACAAGCATGACAGCCAGGGATTGACAATATGTCCTGTCACTTGTTGCATGGTTATAGAGTTGAAAACGTCTACATTCTGACGATTTGGAACAGAACAGTTTGTCCCAGGAACTTTTTTCCCCCAAACCTGTTGCTTTCTGCATTTCCATCAGCGCATAAGTCCCACCCCCCCGAAAGTTCCCGAACTTGGAAAAAGTACCACATCGCAAGCAGGGACTTTCTGAGGGGGAATTTTTTTACCCGGAACTTCATTTAGACCCTGGTTCCTGCGGTCGAAACATACCGAGTCACCCCAAAGTTCTAGTTCCTGGGGAACTGTGGCTTTTGACAAATTATAAAGAATTACCAATTAAGTACTTATCACAACATTATTGTGTGTCTGAGACGTAATCAATCATCTTTTTTACTCTGAAGTGAAGTGACGTGAAGGCCAAGTAAGGTAACCCATACTCAGTTTTTCCTCTGCATTTAACCCATCCAAATTAGTGCACACACATTAGGAGCAGTGAGTAGTGAACACACACACACACACACTGCAAACCGTGGATACACACACCCGGAGCAGTGGGCAGGCATTCGCTGTGACCCTGGGGAGCGATTGGGGGTTAGGTGCCTTGCTCAAGGGCACCTCAGTCATTTCCTGCTGGTATTGAGATTTGGTCCCGCGACCTTCAGGTTACAAGTCTGACTCTCCAACCATTAGGCCACGACTTTCCCCAAACTGAATATAGTCATAAAATGCATCACTAATTACTCAAGTGTTATCACTCTGCAGGAACTACTAGGGATCTGGACCATTATTTTAAAGTGAAAAACAGATGAGGTGCTGACTAGATGTCAAAGGGTTACGGTTACAATCGCTTTTGAAAATATCACCTTGAGGACAAAAGAAAGCACAAGTAAAGGTCATCTTGTAATGTAAATAAATACACTTCCAAAGGAAATGACAGTGAGAGGTTGGAAGAAATGGAAGCTTTAGCGTAAGTTCTGCCAGGAAGACTCACTTATTACTTTCTCATCTAACCAATCGTGTTCTAATACTCGTAGTATAAAAGATCGGTACTTACACATGTCTGAGTTCGCAGATGCTGATGCCAACATTCACCTCCATCCTCCCCACCACCACCAGGCTGGTCCCTTCCAATACCTCCCGGGGGGTCGGCTGCGCCCCTGCCTTCGTCTTCAGGCAGGAAATGCAGAATCCGTTACCCTCGGATTGCGAGTTACGGACGGGGCCTACGGCAAAAAACTTTATATCACAACACTTGCTTGCTGGGCCGTCATTTTGCCTCCCGAGTCTTTCTGGTAGAACTGCATCTGTGGTAGTTGAGGAAGAGTTTTTGGTTTGTGACAGCTCAGTTAAAGAGTTAGTTCACCCAAAAATGAAAATTCTGTCATTAATTGCCGTAGTGTAAACTTCAGAATGTCGGCTCATTATTGGTCAGCGCTGGTCAGCATCACATGCATCATACACATGACCAGCGTCGGCCAATAGTGACAAAAAGTATTCTCATCACTTCATAATTTTAAGGTTGAACCACTGTAGTTACATGGACTATTTTAACAATGTTTTTACTACCTTTCTGGGCCTTGAAAGTTGCAATGACGTAGCTGTCAATGGAGGGCCAGAAAGCTCTCAGATTTCATCAAAAAGATCTTCATTTGTGGTCCGAAGATGAACGAAGGTCTTACGGGTTTGGAACGACATGAGGGTGAGTAATTAATGAATTAATTTGGGTGAACTAACCCTTTAAACCTCAAGCAGCATAGCATTACTAACTTTCATCCAAGCTGGATGAATTCTTAATCCTTTATGTTTCAGTAACAAATTCAGTTGACTTTCAGTCGGTAATAATTTATTAAATTGATGCATAAAGCGAAAGTGCCAAAGTTTGTCGCAAAACAATTCATAATGCAAACATGTTGTAATAAATATTACGCTACAGTGGGCAATAGTGTAAACTTTATTTTACTATACTGTAATTTTTCCTCTTACAGATCAACTAACTTAAACTAACAGTTTAAGTGAGTTAAAGTTAAACTGTAGACATGACCGGAATATGTCTTGTTTTATGAGCACATCTGAAACCACTTTCTTTTTCTGTCCTTCTATTTTTCTGTCTCTTCTTTTTAACCACCCAGCTCCATTCTGGTATGGAAACCTGCTTTTTCACAATTCAGACAGGACCTGTTGGATGAAATCATTACATTAATGCATATGGAAGATTCAAGGTTTACATAATCAGTTCATGTATTCCCTGGGAATGAAACCCATGACCTTGTCTTTGCCAGGGCCATGTTGTTTAAACTACAGCAAAATCACATCTGACCTTATTTTTTTTTTTTTTTTTTCGTAGAATATCCTTTTTCACTAAAAAATTCCATCAGATTAGGGAAGTAAAATAGGTTGTGGAAGTCGTTTCCTGTTGACTTTGTATGTATGTACAACGGGACAATGCTTATATGTACTTGCATACAGATGTTTCTAGCCTAAGATATATATTTGTACATGCTGTTTTTCATGGGCGCTCTTCTAATCTAACATGACAAAGGTGGCACAGAAGCACTTCTGAAGTGGCAAATTAGGTGTTTAATACTGCTCAGACTGACTGTTTAGTCATATGGAGTGGTGTAGGTATATCATCAGAACCGGGAAGTCTAATGGTTGGTTCCTTTGAGATTTTCCTATGGGTTTTTGATTTATGTGTAAAATAAAGTCTGTGGTAACTTCGACATTTTTTTTCTACAACATAAATTACACACACCCATAGCAAAAACACGAATTTTGAAGCAGTCATGTTAATTTTTGAAAACATAAATTTTTAAAAAGTAACTAGATAAGTGTACGTTGTAGAACAAAACGTCAAGGTATCTACAAGTTATGTTTACCACAGGATTTATTTTACTCATACATCGAAGAACCCCATTGTGAGACCCCATAGGAAAATCTCAAAGGAAACAGTGGCAAATTAGACTTGGGTTTTGACATCATACCTGCGCCACTCTATACATGACTGACTCACGGGTAGTATAAATGCATTTATTTTCTATAAATGCAAAGGGATTTCACATACAAGCTGCTATAGAGCCATCTGAAAAGAAAACAATATCTTAAATGTGATCCTCTTCTTTTGAGATGTTTCATCACTTGCACAGTGTTGTACTCTTCAAAGCTTAACACAGTGTATTAATACAAATTTGCTATTGAATTCCAGATATTTTCTCTCCCTTAGAGACACATGCCCCACTCTGTGAGGGGTTGTTTTTGGACATCTGTGGTGCCAAGACACATCCTGGACGTGTGAATTGAAATCAGTCGTTTGCAGAAAATCTTCTCTCCAAGGATGATACATCTTTGTTTGTTTAAGTCAGTTATGCACCTCATTAAATCCCAGAATCGACTGTTGTTCAGAGGTTCCCTGAAGACTGAAGGGGAAGAATAAAGAAACAAAACACTTAATAATAAAATGTAAACGCTTTGGAAGTTGCATTAGAAACAAATCAAATGTAAAAATCCTTGAGTGGGACAAAAGTGAAGTCGACGTACTCTAAGAGAGGCAGCATGTGTTTTCAATTGGGTCCTCTGGCTGTGATTTGCTTAGAGGCCCTGTGGGGTCCCGCATGTGTCTTAATTACCTCAAATGTTGCTTTAATAAGCCTTTCTGTAGAGCTTTGCCTCTACCTGATTTGACTTCTGGCTCCAGAGAGGCTGATTTGTGACGACGACGTTTGCACCATCAAGCGTTTCAAATAAATGACAACAAGCCGAAACATACTGGTTTAACTCTGCAAACTACATCACTGTACTGCACACATTGATTTTTCTACAATAGAAATGCTTATTTAGCATATACTTAGCTATGTATAGTGGCAATATCTAGACAATCTTAGCTTATCATTTATTTATATTTTTACCCACTGTTTTTCTTTGAACTATTGCCTTTGACTTATTTTTCTCTGACTGATTGAAAGACAAACCAAAGAGCATTTTCTGTGACTTTCTACAACAACAGAACTAGAGCATCGCAACAAAGTTTCTTCAAACACAGATATAATATTAAAGATGTTGTCTGCCGGTGTGAGCATCTCATTTTTTATTAAATGAGCCATTGGTTAGCACACAAGCCCCAAAAAAACATAATGCAACCTTTCTTTTACGAGGTTGTGATTGTGTATAAATTCATACAATGTGAATTATATGAAACGTATGATAATTAACAAAAAAAAGAGCATTAAAATGTCCACTCCTAACCCCAACCCTTTAAACAACCATCATTAGACTAGCAGATCGTAAGAAAAACCATACGAATTAGATCATACGAATTCGTACAAATGCGCCACCATTTTGCCAAAATGTAAAATAGTTCAAAATTGACATGAGATTTATCACTTTATGGTGAATAACACATCATTTTGTTTAAAAAGTTTTAAGGAGGACTTATATGGGGAAGTAAAATCCCTAACCCTATAACCCTAGCCCTAAATGTTCTGTTTCTAAAGTCAACATCCTTGAAAGCTATTGTGTAATTCCCACACTTCCCATTAGCATCATAAACAACATCATCGCTGCACATTTGTCTTTTGATTTATGAAAGTCACACATTCTTCTCTAAACCATGCGTTTACGTTTTCTTTACACATGTCCGTTCAGTAACCTGAATGCTCTGTACTTTTGTAATATGATGTTTGAATTATTATCCAGCCATTGACTCCCTCCATCTGTTAGGGCTCTTAATGGGAAGTGCTGTGTCAGCAGACCGGATAACGTGATAGCTCTGTGAGAGCTAAACATTATGTGAGAGCTCTGGCAGATTATATGAGCAAAACCCCTGCATACCAACAGGCTGGCCAGTTTCAGAGTTTGGTTTATGAGCCATTCTAACATGGATTATGGTATCCCATATTAAACCACAAAGATTTCGAGAAAGCCTTGCTCAATGACTTGGATGGTTTGTATCTGCTTCTAATGGATGTCATAATCACTGAGTGGGGAATCTGGGAGTTGTGTACAGCCATATAGACTAACCTTTTATATGCTTGCAGTGAAGTAATGAATAACTGATAAATGAACAAATATTGCAGTCGCTTATAACCATGGGAGTTAAAATGTGTTCTCATACTGTTTCATGGAGTTTTCTCTTTTTAAAGCATGCTGTTTTTTATTTATTCAGAAGTTTTATATCTGGTTTGGTAACACTCTATTTTGATGGTCCCTTTTGAACATTCTGTTGACTATAATTAACTGCAACTAACTCTCATTAGAGTATTAGTAGACTATCTGCTTAAAGGAGAACTCCGGTCAATTTTAACATTGAGCTCATTTTTTTGTCAATTTGGAGTGCTGTCAATACAGAGAACAACGACAAAAATCGGTGTTGCCTACACCGTGTTGAAAGTAGTCGATTGCCGAGTTCACGCGAGTGATCATAGGTAACTAAACCTATGCGGGTGAACTCGGCAATCGATTACTTTGGACTTCAACCGAAAACAGGATGTAAACACAGGTATTTGCTCTGGCTTAAATAACATAATTTTTATACATATCTTTCACATCTACTGCAGTCAGATTCACCCGTGATCACTCTGAAGGAATCACTCACAGTGCACTTGTAATGACACATCAAGGATGTTAAGAGGCTAAAAGCAGGTTTAAAACTTGCCCCATTGAAGTCAACAGGGTGCAAATTTTAAAAAGAGGATAACATGGTGTAGGCAACACCGATTTTTGTCGTTGTTCTCTGTATTGACAGCACTCCAAATTGACAAAAAAATGAGCTCAATGTTAAAATTGACCGGAGTTCTCCTTTAATATCTGATAACTCTTTATTGTGATGGTTCTCGAACAGACTTTCTGCTGACTATAACTTTGCAACTACATATCAATTTATTCTAACCCTACCAGTCTCCTAATACTCTATTAATAATCTAATGAGAGTTAGTTGACATGTTGTTGCAACGCTACTTACAGTCAACAGAATGTATTAAAGGAACCATTGAAATAAAGTAAAACCTCAGTTTTAAGCTAACTGCAAAGTAAATCTCTTGTTTCTTTTAAGCAAATGCCATGTTTGAATATGCGGAAACACAAATGAGATACAGTGGATTCAAAGATTCCCAGAAAATAGTAACTTAAATTAAATGAATGATACTTTAATAGTATTTTTCATACTTTTTGGAGTTTTCTTTTGTTGCTAAAATGACAGCGTGGACATTCTTCAGAATATCTTCTTTTGTGCTCCACAGCAAAAAGAAAGGCATGCGGATTTTGAATCATGCGAGTAAATGATGACAGAGTTTACTTATCTTTTTTTAGTGTTCAAACTATTTGTCCGGAAAGATTTAGTTAAACACACACAAACATGTAAAATCTCAAATGTGAAATCATCAGATACAGTGCAAAACAGGTGTGGTTGGGTGGAACTGTGCGCATAGACAACATTACGTCACACTGAACCTAGGTCTCGGATCACTGATGTCCTCTCCTAATATGAGACTGACTGCTGGACAAACAAATTAATGAATGTTTAAAACAGCACCTCTTGTGGTTCAGTGTAATAATAAATCTTTGCTGGGCAGACATTGCCCCCTTGTGGGTAAGTGCATTTACCTTGATGAAGGTCAATGGAAGAAACAAAACAAACATGAAGTGCTCTTGAAGTGACTCCCCCTATGAGACCCATAAAAAACAGCCCTTCCTTCACCGCCCAAAACCCACCGGACATTAGCACAACATTCAGATTCAGAGCTCAAAGCACAAATAAACTGGAAAGATGATGTCATATCCATGTCAAGAAATTGTTTGTTGCACATTTGTATGGTTGCTGATTTACACATGAATTCCACTGAGCAAGAGGAAGTCTTAAATAATGCTTCTCTGACAATGACAAATTCGTTACAATGTCTAGAGACATTATGTTTTCAAATATTTATGACATTTTATCATGATTTGCCAATTGGCTCTCTTTCAGATCATGAGTGCGATTTTAAATTGAACTTGCCACAAACAACAGGAATTAATTGAATTATAATTTCCTGAAATTCGACACTGTCTCTGTCACAGGAATTTCATTAGTTCGTTGTGTGAAACCATGGATAATTCATTACATCATTAATTATGCAAAAATACACAAATTTATTCCCTGATATGTAGAATGTCTTATGAAGTACAATACTATCCGAACAATTAACAGCCATTTAATTTTGCCATCAAAATGTTACGCTTACTGTAGTTTTTTGAATTTCATTCTATATAAATTCTGCTTCCTTCAAATCAAATTTAAATTTCTGCATTTCTGCATGGTGCACAACCCTAATGGAAACCCAATGGTGTTTTTGAATTTAAACAGAAAAGCACTGAATTTTGATGATAATGATCACAAGAAAACGAGTTGATTTAGCACATTTCAAATACAATGGTAAATGTATTTGTGTTTTACGATAAAGTAAAAAGAAGAGACAATTGCACACATTTTAAATATAATTGTGCCAAAATAACCATCAGGCATGCGCAGTCTCAAACCTCTCTCTCTCTCTCTCTCTCTCTCTCTCTCTCTCTCTCTCTATCTGTTCTGTGCCATCATACAATAACAGTGCTCTAAAAGCCCATTCTCACCATAGCAACCTCAGATGAACATAAAACACTTGATGAACAATATCAGAGGGGGCGGAAAGACCGGATTTACATGTATGACACCCTGAGAGATCTGTTCAACAGCACAGTGGAGAGAAGCAAGACGTCATGGAGTAACTGGCACTCGCAGGTAACTTCTCTGTCTTGTTTCCAGTGAGTTCGATGGATCTGCAAATTCATACGCTCATCTCTGGTAATGTGTATTTGTGTGACTGCTAATTTGAATCCCCAAGAAATGATGTGAACTTATGGAGTGATAATTGTTTGGGGTGCCAAATACAAGTTTAATAGTCATCACTAAGAAATATGAACTGTTCAAATCATTTCACTGGAAATTCAACAAAATAGCATTATCTCACTTGTTTTAATTGTAAATCTTCCACAGCAGCAGTGTATATGTGCAGTTACGTGTTTTGTAATGATATTTTGCTTTGATAAATAGCAAGGCAGGAGGCAAGGGCAGGAGCCAGTTGTCCGCCCACATAATCCCAAACTCCCACGACATGACAGGCCGTACGCCTCCAGATCTCCAGTGGCTCACAGCTTGGCTTGGAACACGCATTCACACTGAGGATAACACTAAAAAGAGTCGTCTTTTAAATCTCTTATCACACATGCAGCACAATGGCATAGTTCTTCAGAAATTCTGTCAACCTTTACTCACCCTCATGTCGTTCCAAAGAACAGAGTAGATGGACCAAAAAAACAAAACTACTAAAAACAGACAACTTTGGTCACACTTTAGTTTAGGGTCCAATTCTCACTATTAACTAACTATTAAAAATGACTTTTGCCTCAATAAACTCCTAATTGTAAGGTAGTTGTTAAGTTTAGGTAGGCCTATCTGGAAGGATTAAGGGATGTAGAATATGGTCATGCAGAATAAGGCATTAATATTTGCTTTATAAGTACTAATAAACAGCCAATATCCTAGTAATAGCCTATGCTTGCTAAAAAGCAACTTGTTAACAGTGAGAATTAGACCCTAAAGTAAAGTGTTACCAAAACTTTTTATGCGTTTTGTCTTTTCTTTTAAGCGACAATGGCATTTTAAGGGGCTTGAAAACGGAAACTTTTGAAAACGAGTTTCAACGTGCAAGTTTTTGAAAACGATACTAAAGCCACTTGAAGACAAGCCTGCAACCTCGTGGATGAGAGGCTTCACCACGCTAAATAAAACCGTTTTTATGAGGAAATAGCTTAATAAATCGACAGCCCAACGGCTAATCTTCAACATGTTTGCTCTTAAACAATAGTTTTGGATTGATCTATTTTTGGAATTTATACCGGAAAAAAATGCTGTTTTAGTCACGGACAGGTGAAGTTGCGCGACAGGTATGATTCAGTCGGGCAATTCTCATTCATTTCTATGGTATCCGCAATCAGTGATTGACTGTCGCACAACTCTGAATGAAATTTAATGACATCGAGGCTGTAATGTGATTGGTTATCAAGGCACATGTGATCCAAGTTAGCCATGCTTTCTCCAATGGTAAGAGCCACAGATCCTCTCATCTCCCAATAATACGACAATCTCTGACGATACTGTTATCGTCTCTGTGTAAACTACTAAACGTGAATTTGTTAAAATGGCGACATCATTAGTATCACGTGTTCAGTCTATAGGTGCGTAGGCCTAGTGTTTCTTTACAAAGTGACATCACCAACTACTAGCCTGGCATTCATAACACAGCGTTTTTAATCGTTTTCGTAGATCCATGTGAACATGGATTGTTTTGACAACGTTGACAACGTTGACGTCTGTACATGAAAAATGCACATGCATTTCTGTTTTTAGGACATCGTTGTTGTGTAAACATACCCTACTAATTTAGTAACCCTAACGCATAGAATTATTAACCCTGACAGCGTTTCCCAAACCCTGTTCCTGAAGAAACACCAAAGGGCCATTTACACAGAACGCGTTTTTCCATTCCACTGTGCTACTTTTCCATTGTTTTTCAATGTAAACAAGCGCTACACGGACATGTTTGACTGTTGCGCTCGCGTCACGCATCTTTTGCAGCGTTTCGCGCATGAGACTGCATTCTAAAAAACGGTTTTACACATGGGGTACTTTTTTATCCCTGTATGAACCAAACCCATCATAAGTGTTTGCTGGCAAAAAAACTTTTTTGTTTGTTTGTTTCATCTGTCAATAGAACCCGTCCCGTTTGAAGTTCCAGTTACTTTTCAAACGTTCTATGGTCAGATGAAGAAAAAAAAAAAAAAAGAGCTTAATGGCAAACACTTAACATGGGTTTGGTTCATACAGGGATAAAAAAGTACCCCATGTGTAAAATGATGGATCTGTAGGATCTTCCAACAGGATCAGTGATCCAAAAACAAACATCAAAATCAAAACAAAAATGAGTCACTGAGCACAAAACCAAGCATCAGCAATGGCCATCCCAGTCCCCAGACCTGAACCCTATAGAAAATGAGTAGGCTGAACTGAAGAGAAGCGCCAACATGGATCTGGGAATCTGAAGAATCTGGAGAGATGTGGAGTGTCTCCAGTGATATAGAGGAATGGTCTCTGATCTCTTGTCAGGTGTTCTCCAAACTCATCAGGCATTATAGGAGAAGACTCAGAGCTGTTATCTTAGAAAAAAGAGATTCCAAAAAGTATTTAATAAAAGGGGTCAAATAATTGTTCCCAACGTGTTTTGGAGAAAAACATTTATTTCATAGTGTGATTTCCCCCCCACTTTCAATTCTTTTACTTCAATAAAAGGTTCGATTTTTGCAGTTTATTTTAAATAAAATATCAAAAGGATAAACAATGCAGATTTATTTTTTACAGCCATCTTTGATCATATTTACCAAGGGGGCAAATAAATCTGACCAGCACTGTGCATGATCTGGAGCTTTATATAATGTTTATTAAAAAAATGTCTTTCCCTGTTTTGCTTCTCCTCTACAAGACAGGCTGCCAGGAAAGTTAATGGAAACCTCTAAAATAGTAATTGCAGCCACTGTTACCATGACAACTGTGTCTCTAGATGGAATTACAGCAGAAATACAGATCAGAAGAGTCTTTGAAAGCATTCACTGGAAGATCAATGTAGAATTTTTGGAGCAATAGAGACAATGACTTTTTATCGATTACGCAACCGCTCCAGTGATTTACTCAAACTTGAAATCTATCACACTTTAGATGTAGGTCAGAAACGGTCCAATTTAGTGATGTAACAAAACGGGCTGAGAATCTTCTAACTGCTGTAAACTTTTACCACCCCCTGGTGGAATTATTGTATGGTTAGCCAGAAACTAATCCGTACAACTGTCCATATTCTTTTAGTTCAGTATAATAATTCAAATCAGTAAAGTCTTACTAACTACCAATGAAAATAAAAGGAATATGTGATAAAGCCTGTAACTTTGCACCATGACCTTTCTCCACAGGCTACCCTCCTGCCATGGCCAACACAGGCCCAGAGGTGTACTGGAGATGGTTGGAGCTCCATGACTCCGTGTCCATGGTGTCTGTGGAGAGGAAGTTCCGGACAGCTGCGGGAACAAGACAGTGGAGGATCCACCGTCGACCCAAACCCAGGCACTCTCTCTTGGATGAGCGGAGGCTGCACTATGCTGCTTGGCAGGGTTGTCTGGAGCAAGTCAGGGCCATGGTGGGACATGGGGTGCCTGCTAACTGCCAGTTAGTGAGCTATAAACTTAAGCGAACAATTCATCCAACATTTTCAATTCTGCCATTATCTTTTCTCCCAAATGTCATTCCAAATGTTATTTTTGGCTACACCTTTAGCCTGGTAAATTGTAGATATATTGTAGATTTTTTTAATGGCAGCAACTATTTGTAAGTGGTATATACACTAGGTGTAAATAGCGATGTATATGCTATTTACACAAACCCGGGCCTGTTCGCATGGGAGGCGGGCACTCTAACAAGGAAGGAGGCTAAAGACCGCAGTCTCTAGCGTCAGTCGCTGGGGCACTTCTTGAGAGTGAGGTTTACAACTCTCACTGGCCTACGTTTGTTACACTAAGTGTAAATAGTTGTTAGTTTCTATTCATAAATCGGCTACTATTTGCACCTCAGTGTTCACTCTGATGAACTGGGATTAAGATCCATGTGCAGTTTATTGAACAACAGCAGAGTCAGTGTACTTACAGGCACGGGTCGACTCACAGCGAATAACAATCTTGGTCATAACAGGCAGAGGGTCAGGACAGGCAGCTGACAGACAAAGACAATATCCAGATGAGCAAGACGGGGTCAAAAGGCCTCAAAAGGCCTTGACTCAAGGCAAGAGTCATGATTATAAAAAGAAAAGAAAAAAAGAGGGGGAGTCAAAACCAGGCAAGACAATCGTGGGAGAAAACAATTTTAGCTGTGGCAAAACAAGGGGCGAATCCGAAATCACCCCCTATACCCTCAAACAGGGTATTATTTGGGGGGAAACCATTTGTTTTGGTGTTTGAAACCATAGTGAACATTATCGAGTGCACTCTTTCTATCCCACATTGCACCACAATAATGAATGTACGCTCAACGGCTTTCCGAATTCGCTCACTCATTTTCATTCACCTCTTCAAGGGATCTGCATTAGTGGACCAGCGTAGGGAATAGTGATTGAGGGATTAGGGGGCGATTTCAGATTCAGCCAAGACTTCTCACTGAGCCTAGCATGCTCAGTGCTTAACAGGTGTGTGTGCAATCAGTCCAGGTGAGTTCTGGGATTTGTAGTCCAATTGCTAATATTCAAGTGAGAGAGACCTCACAGAGACGGGGGGATTTTCGGAGGTAGCTTTTGTAAGAATTTAAAAAACAGCAAATTCAGTGTATATGATTATATTTATTAAAATTATAGATGAATGCTGCCTTATTGGGACATTACTTTGTCCCTAAAGCCCTCGCCTACACTTTTGCAATTTTGTCTGGTTAAATCAGACAATGGTGGGTGGAGTTAGTGTAAATAGCCTCTGCCAGCAAAGCAAGCTATTTGCGCTTGGTGTAACTAGAAACCCCGTTGTTTAATTAATCTAGCTTACATTTGTAGCTTACATCACTGCAAGAAACAATAAAAGCTATCTATTCCATGTTTTTGCCCTAACAAGCCATGACACAACAATCACAGTATTTGTGATATAATGTTTTTTTTAATTTTCACTTTCCATATATCCCTTTTAAATTAGTATTATTACAGTGTCATATGTAAATAACAGAAGGTAACAGGTTAAAAATAGTAACGTCTAATGCCATGCAAAAGAGTGTTGTGTTAATCCCAAAATAAATATACAGACATATTTTTCACTGACTGGACCATTTGTACTTCCAGGGACCCGCATGGTTGGACAGCTGTCCACCACGCCTCTTTCAAGGGTCATCTCATGCTGATCAAGTTCCTGTTGCAAACTGGCCAGGTGGAGGTAAATAGCCAAGACTTCTTCAACTGCACTCCCCTGCACCGCTCTTGCAGCGGAGGAAACCCCGAGACCACAGCCTTTCTCCTCCAGAAGGGGGCATCACATTCAGAAAGGTCCTGCTCTGGCCAGACGCCCCTTCACCTGGCTGCAGCCAGCGGATACCTCTGCACGGCACGGGTTTTGCTCCAGCACTTGGCCTCACCGAACGCCCAGGACTTTCATAAGTGGACACCCTTGCATTGGGCAATTTTTGGAGGCTGGGGGGACATGGCGGAGCTCCTGCTAGATAATGGGGCAGATGTGGAGGGAGGAAAAGGTGTGGGCATGAGCCCTCTGCAGCTGGCGGTGTTGACAGGGAATGAGGCGGGGGTGAGACTGCTGTTGCACCGAGGCGCAGATGCCAATATGAGGGGTCCTAATGGGCGCACAGCCTTGCACCTTTGTGCCTACTCTGGAGACAAGAAGGTGATTGACTATGGGTTTGAAGTCGCCATTAAATAAAATCCACCCTATCTATTTTCTAAATGGATGCTGTTTTTAAAAAATCTATCCATGTGTATGTTTTATTTTTAAAAATGTTTTGACCTCATTATATGTCAAAGGCCCTATTTACACCTGGTATTTCAGTGATACGTTTTCAGCCAAAACTCATTACCATTTACACCTAAATGTGTCTCCTGTGACCACTTGTGTTCTGATTTAGTCTAGACCTTCCTCTCTTCTTTCGTCATACTCTACATCACTTTCACATGAGTGCACCGCACAAATATTATTGAATGAATGAAGCCATTACGCTGCTTACAAGCAAGCTGGGAAGGGAGAAAATGGAAAGGATATGAATGGTAAAGACGATTTCGATCATAATCCATGTGTTTTGGCACAACATAGCAAAGTTGGAACCTATTGTTTTGATGCAGAATTTTCATTTTTAAGTGAACTATTCCTTTAATACTGTCCACTTGTGATCATTTTGACAAAAACACATTTTAATGCCAGGTAGGTGTAAACAGGTCTAAATATTCATAACTGGATCTTCCGGTGAAAATGACAGACTTCTCTCTGGAGACAAATGGCAAACTTCTCTAATCGTTTAGTCGACTTAAACCTTGCCCTTGCAAGTTTGCGTTCATTTGTCTCTAATTTTGAGTGCCCACATCTTAAAATCCAATCAACAACCAATGCATAGAACCAAATCCTGCACTACATCTTTTTGAAACTTTGAAACTATACCAGCATTTACCCCTGGTTTCACAGACAAGGTTTAAGCCTAGTCCCAGACTAAAATGCATGTTTAGGCTGTTTAACTGAAAGCAACTTGCACTGACAGATCTTAAAATATAGTAGTCAACATTTGAAGTGGATCAAAACCTTTCATCAAAGTTATACATGAATTTTGAACAATACCTGTTCTTGTCTTAGGACAACTTTGATTAACTTTTTTTCTCTTTTCTTTTTCTATGACACATTTATAAAAGCTACTTAAATGTCCAAATTAAACTAAGGCCTAATCCTGGCTTAATCTAAGCCCTGTCTATAAAGTTTGGTTTAGGGGGTTTAGGAGCTTAAAAAAATATAAAATGGATTATACTCCAATAATAGATTGTTGTGAGGAAAAAACAGACATAACTAAGAATATATATTAGTTATGTCTGTTTGGTTTTTTTCAATGAAATATTGCTACTTTTTATTAATTTAATTTAGAATAGTTACAGACATATACAACTGAAAATACCTCCCTTCCCAAAACATTGTTGGGCAAAACATCAAATCTACCAACTGTTTTCACATTTTTCTTTGAAAAATTATGTTTTATTAACAAAGTTCAGGAGGAGCACATCCAGATAATCTACCCGACCGCCATTAGAGGAGGCTTAAATATAGATTCCACTTACTTCTGTTTCATGAAAGTTTTTCCACCATCCCTCCTCTCCCCAACTTCTCACTCTTGTTTATTCCTATCCCAGCCAGGGATGGGGTGGGGGGTGGGAGTGGTAGAGGTGTTCTGTGTTCAGTCCAAATTCTGAGCCCGGAGCCCTCTCCTCAGGCAGCACACCAAATGCGCATAATTTATACTATATCCGACTATATGTAAATGTAACCTTGAACTAGAGACTGTTGAATAAGTTTTCTGGCTGGAAAATTGGCAAGTTGGACTCTTTTTTTAAATGCTATTTAAATAAAAGTAGCAGTGTAACAGTTACTTTATAACAGCAGTGATGAAATAATGTTATGCTATCCAACGTTATCTCATGTGATCATTGAGTGATAAATGTTCTCACTAAAAAACTCATGTGAAGTGTCCTATAAACACCTAAATGCATTTGTTTCCAATCATCCCTATTACCGCAGCAAACCTGGCATTGCCAAGACTGAATTCAAGGTCTCGCTGCCCTTTTGGCTGAATGCTTTCAGAGTCGCGCCAACCGCGTGCAGTGAAACAGATGGCATATGTGTGGGTGAAGGGCAGTGTACAGTTCCTGTCTGCTTAGCACCATTTGATCTTTCTTTCACTCTCTACTTTCCATCCTCCCTCTTCTTTCTCTTCTAATCCGTATCTTCTCCTTCCCCATAGATCCTCCAGCAGCTGTTATCAGGAGGGGCCAAGGTTGATGTCAGGGATGGAGATGTGGCGTCTCCGCTGCATCTGGCTGCCCGCAGTGGCTCCAGGGCTGTAGTGCACTTGTTGATTCTGAACGGAGCAGGACTTGAGGACAGGGACAACCTCAAAATGACACCACTGCACTACTCAGCACTCAGGGATAATGATGAGGCCGCCAAACTGTTGCTGCATTACGGGGCAGATGTGAATGCTGTGGAGAGGCTCGGACAGACACCTTTGCACCTGGCCTCAGAGAGGGGTCACTGCAAGGTGTGTTGACTCTCTCTCTCTCTCTTTCTCTCTCTCTCTCTCTCTCTCTCTCTCTCTCTCTCTCTCTCTCTCTCTCTCTCTCTCTCTCTCTCTCTCTCTCTCTCTCTCTCTCTCTCTCTCTCTCTCTATATATATATATATATATATATATATGAAGAGTTCAGATGCAAAAGCCTTTAAGTGCCATCTGAAATTTTCTTCTAGAATGATAATTTTTATCATTTTTATGGCAATGAAAATGACCTATTAATTGTCATTTAAGTGAAATTACTGAATTTAAATATACAAGCTTTATAAAAATGATCATTCTAGATGAAAATTTCAGATGGCACTGTTAGTGCATCTGAACTCTTCATATAAAGGCTATATATATATATATAATCAGAGAAGCAGGAGAGTCTGTTTGCTCTCCATTTATTATTATAGTGGTCTGTAGAAGAAACAATTTAGGGCCTAATTACACTTGGTTACTTCATGCATTTTCTCTGATAGCTATCAGTTTGTGAAAAGGCCAGCGCTGCGTCCCAATATGCCTATTTCCATACTATATAGTAGGTGAAAAACAATATGTGAGCTGAGTAGTATGGCTGAATTCACAGTATTCATAAAACAGGTGAAAAGTACCCGGATGACTTACTACTTCCGGCGAGATTCTGAAGTGCACATTCGATCGACACTTTACTATCCAACGAGGCCACGGGAGAGGATTTGTGAATGGAGGTGAAGCGACTCAACTGATGCCGTGAGTTACATACATGTTGGATGTACGTCCCAATTTTATTCATACTACACGCATTCATACTGTATAGAACATATTTTTTAAAGTCCCGATGTTATCAATAATTTTATCCCTTAAATCTCATCTTTGATCACCAAAATTACAAATTTAAAAAAAAAAAATTATTGAAAAAAAATTCTTCATGCCTTAAAATAGTTTGAATGTCACTCTACACACTTGCCTTATTTAGTATACACAGTATCTATAAATATGCAAATTAGCCCCGCCTCCACTCACTCACACAGTTTATAGCCTCAGAGATCCACTCGTTGACCTGATTGGTTACAAGGTAGTTTGTGACGTCAGAAACACCAGCGATTTCAAACCGCGTTTTTGAGACTGTCTTTAATTTACTGCAGTTTTAAGGAGAAAATACTCAGCAATGGTGTTGACTTATGAATTTGCACATGGTTTGTCTTAAAGCATTTTAAAAACAACACATAGACATATAAACAATATTAAAAGCTGGATTTTCACCACAGGGGGACTTTAACTGTCACAAAGTAAGTTTCAATTTCAGTGTTCAGTGTTACAGTATGTGATTTTGGATGCAGCACAGTTGTAAATGCTCCCCAAAATACTTTCGAGACGGATTTAAAACCAGTCACTCAAACCACTTCAGGAGGCTCCTGGTTGTAACACATGAGAAACAACTGACAAAGTAAACAGCAAACACTATGGCGTATGTACACAGGGAAAACTAGATAACAAGACACAGGTGCAAATGATGAGGAAGTAACGAGGGAAACCAAAAGGACTACAAAACTAGAAACAAGAAATAAACCTAATAAAAACCAAATATGACAGCACTACTGCAACATTGCCACAGATATGGCCCGCCAGAGATGAATAGCTGAGCATCTTTTTTTAACAAGCAAACGCGCAAACTGCCACAAATGAAATTCAAAGTACTGTGTCACATCTGAAAACTCAACTCAACACAGAGTCAATTCCTTTAAAAATGATAAGCCCGTGCTGACGCATCTTGAAATAAGCTGATAATAAATTTCACTGCATATGATATGCGGCATATCTGTAGCGTTTAGTGGCATGAACTCTGTTGAATTGAAAATCGGATTTATATTTGTTTTGCGGAGACACATTTATGTGGCCAGGTGTAAATAAAACACTTTTAACAAATCAGATAGCTGTCTGATCAGTGAAAATGCATTAACTGAAAAGTTGCTCATCTGTGATTTCGCTTTCCTATGGGATGTTCTGCTCTTTGTATTATATAAATGTCTTTATGAATGTTTACCTGTGTCTTTACTTTCTCAGAACGCTTGTGATTCAATCCACAGGTCTTCAAGGTTCTGCTAGACAAAGGTGCTGATCCTGCTGTAAGGAGCAGCTGGAGAGAGACAGCAGAGGACGTCGCAAGAACACACAAGCAGATAGGCATCGTCCAGCTCCTTCAGCAACACCAGACTGTCAGGATGAGCGATCGAGTTCAGGACGGTGTGCAGAGATAGAAGAAGAAACTGTGAATTAGGGCCTGATCACACAGAAGACAAATATAATGATAAATATACCCCCCTAAACCTAGTCCCAGACTAAAATACATGTTTGAGCTGTTTTAACTGAAAGCAACTTGAACTGACATATCATAAAATATGTCAGATCCATTGTTTTGTCTCAAGATGCACACCAGTAATGTTGATTTTCTAAGGCACGTTCATAAAAGCTACTTAAATGTCCTAATTGAACTAATGCCTAATTCTGGCTTAATCTGAGCCCTGTCTGTGAAACCAGGCCATAAATAATCTTTCTAATTCCACACCACAACTATAACAATACTATGAAAACATTTTTTTCCAGCTGATGAACGATACAAATGATGGTGGCTTTGAAGTCTTGGGATTGTTGTTTAGTGAGTTTTTATAGCCTACTTTTAGCTTTTTACTTCTGACGATTGTTTTTAGGCTTCACAATTCATGAAAGCTATGTTGATTTGTGAAGATTATCATGATGAAGAAAACTCATGAGAATGATAAACGTTTGTCAGTCACAGATCTTATATTCTGCAGTAATCCAGAGTTATATATTATGCAATAATCCATCCTATTGGGATTTTGTTAGGGGAACCAGGGTGATGCTGACTTGGCCTACAAAAAATGTCATCCTGCAGCACTCTATTGACAGCCAATCAGAATCCATCTGAGCTCAAGCATTTAAATCGGCAGACGACATAACTGCAGCACATGCTAATGATAAACAGAACGTTATCATGCATTGCATTGGTGGTGCTGATATACGTAGTTATTGTTATAGTTATCTGTGAAAGGGCCTTATACAACAGCAGTCCACTGGTTTGATTGGACAAGTGGCATTCCAAGAGAGTTTAAATTTTGTGTAAAAGCGTGATCACATTTACTGTTGTTCGGCAAATATTTGTGGTCGAAACCGAGTCATTTTTATAGGAATTTAGCTTGAGGGCAAAATATTTCCCCCTTGCAGATTTCGCTCGAGTTCAAGCTGGTCCTGCAAATTCACCATGTTGACCAACAGAAAGCTGCTTGGTTTGAGAACTGAAAGTGACTTTCTGTCAGAGCTCTGACCTTTGTGCCCGTGACCTAATGTGACCTTACCTTAACAGAAGTGGGACTTGTATTTGTACCTGATCTTCCCTAACAAAACATTACCATGATAACATAATTTCTGTCAAAATGCTGACTGTGACCATTGCTAGAAATCATAGAGGATGGAACAAATTTTAAGGTTTATTCTTACATTTTTTCTTTTTGGATGGACGGTGATGGATAAAACCTCCATTTGTAACTGTAGTGCCTATAGTATTTTGACGCAAAGTAACTTATCTTTTAAGGATCTATATGGAAATAAAATCATCTTCAACATTCAGATGCTGGCGTGACATTTTTTTTTTTATTATTGCAAAGAAGAAACAACACTGTAATGAAATATAAAAATCTCAGCATGAAAGACTACAAATCTAGGCAAAGAGTTATTTTTTCTTGTGAATAAAAAAATTGCAATGCAAAACAAATAAAAAAAGTTCACCAGCATGGTTACTGACAGAAAAATTAATCTTTCAGAGAAGTTTAATTCACATTTTATAACATGAGATAGATAACACCTTATTCTTCCAGAGGGAATGTATCTGATTGCATTGATAAAAGCAGCACAATTTGGGAGCTGGTTATTATGCAGTGTCTTAAAATGAACTTATTTTATCTGGTTAGAAATACTGTATTTTTCAAGCAACAACCATGCTCTTTTCCAGTAAATAATGCCAAAAAACGGCTCCAGAAAAAAATACTAGGGGATCTTTTTTTTGTTGTTGTTGTTGTTGTTGTTTTTCTAAAACTAGAGGATCGTTGCTAACGTGTGTCTTTTCTCATGACGTCAGCCACACGACTGTAGAGCGTATCCGCGGATTGATATGTTCTGCACACTGACTTCAGTTCCTGTCATCGGCGTCATGGTACTTCCCGTATCCAGTCACTGGGTAGTGGCTGCAATCTTAAACTACACAGAAATCTATCTTAAAATACACATATTACATAGCCTATTACAGTAACAGTTTCTCCGAAGGATAAGTATAGCCTACTGTTTCTACTATTTTTCATAATGCGTTGATATCGAATAGACTCAAAAGATTATGAAATCTATTATGCTGATATTTTTTTATTGCAAAGAACAAACAGAACACAGTATTGAAATACAAAATACATAACATGAAAAGGAAAGGAAAAATACAAAAAAGTACTGAAAAGACACCACAGTCAGTGAGAAAGATCAATTTGTTATTATTTTTGAGAGATTTTAGAGTATGAAAGAATGTTAGAGTATAAAGAAAGGTTTTATTGTAAAAATAAAATAAAAAATTAAAGCAGAACAAAGAAATTAATAAGACCAACAGCATGGCCACTGCCAGAGAAATAATGAAATATATATTTTGGTGAAACGTTTAAATAAAATTTTATGAAAGTAGATAGAACAACTTAAATTCTCTCAAAGGGAATGTATCTGATTGCCATGATAAAATAAACGAAGCACAGAGACTACACATAAGTTGGCAAAAGTAGAAATAGCCTACCATGCTGATAAATCGCTATGCTAGCTCCCTCGTGATTACGTGGAGTGTTTTATGTGTTTACTTATGTTATACCTGAATAAAATAAATGTTATCTCTCATTTTATCCGGCTCTACAATAGGTCGCGGATGTGTACAAATCTGCTGTTTGTCAAGCCAGACTTACGTCAGACCTACGTTCAATCCTTATAGAAATACAAACACCTGGAGGCGCAAGTGTCATTTACAGGAAGAGACTGCTGCAGGATGGCGATATGATCTGCAGGAGGCGCTGTGGAAAAAAAATCTACCGAAAAAAACCTATTAATAACGCTTACAACCCTAGCATAACCAGCAATGTATTTAAAGTGTATTATAAAAGGTGTCTACTAATCTATCTATGGGCGCAGAAACGTACTTCAAAGAAATGCGGTCGGTTACAGCGTTGAATAATGTAACAGTTGTCTGACAGCGATTGTTTGTTTTGGTCACATGACACACATCTCTGCACCAATCAGCGAGCTTTCACAGAAGCAGCGCTGTTATCCGCTCTGGGTTACGAGAATATTTCTAGATTCTAACGTCCTCGGCAGGTACCGACGACAGCGATCATGGAGGCGTCGATGGCCACCGGTCCCGCCGCAAACGCTCCCGCTAATAGCGAAGGCATATTAATAGGGGATAAAGTGTATTCCGAAGTCTTCCTCACCATCGATAATTCTTTGATTCCAGAGGAAAAGCTTTCCCCAACCCCGTCTATGCAGGATGGCCTCGACCTGTACGTCGAGACCGACCTGCGGATCCTGGGCTGCGAGCTCATCCAGGCCGCCGGAATCCTGCTGCGCCTGCCGCAGGTAATTCATATGTTTGTTGGAGTACAAAAACGATTAATCTAAGCGAAACTGTTATATTAAGGTTGGAAGTTGAAATAAACAATTAGTCAAACAATTGCGATGTGACATTATCAAACAAACACCTCTAATTCGACAAAACACGCTAAACTTTCCCATGGACTTAAAAGACTTGTTAAATAATAATACGTACGTCATAATATACGTTTAGCTTTTACACAGTGTTTAATCCTGTGTTCAGTAACATGGATTCTGTACGTCTTACATGAACGGTGTCCGTCGGCTAGACAAAAACAAAATGGCGGACGTTGCTTTTTAAACAAAACAGGGCGGTTTATTAAATTTTCTTTAATTTCATTTCTGTTTCAGGTTGCCATGGCGACCGGACAAGTGCTTTTTCATCGCTTCTTCTACTCGAAGTCTTTCGTGAAACACAGTTTTGAGGTAAGAGAATAAAGCCGTATTTACAAGCAATGCGGATGGCAGCCATGTTGTTCGAACTGCTGTTAATGACATTCAATCTGATTATAACCAAATTGTATAGTGTATACATTTTTTTTAATGTTGGCGTCATAACTGGGTAATTATAATGGACTTGTTTTCAAACGAACTGTCTAACTTGGCGTGATTTTTGGGCATCAGCCTGTTTGAAAGGAACACTGTCTAGTTAGACAGCTCACTAAGTTCACAATTTTACTATATATTTAGCTTTATTTTATATAACGTTATATATGAATTTGGAAACATTACTATTTTACAAGTTTTTGAAAGAAGTCTCTTATCAAGCCTGCTTTTATTCAAAAATACAGAAAAACAGTAATATTGTAAAATATTATTACAATGTAAAATAATGGTTTTCTATTGTAATATACTTTAAAATATAATTTATTTCTGTGATATAAAGCTGAATTTTCATTAGCCATTACAGTCTTCAGTGTCACATGATCCTTCAGAAATCATTCTAATATGCTGATTTATTGTCAATGTTGGAAACAGTTCTGCTGCCTAAATTTTTTTTGGAACCTGTGATACTTTTTTCAGGATTCATTGATGAATAAAAAGTTGAAAAGATCAATGTTTATTCAAAATATAAATCTTTTCTAACAGTATAAGTCTTTACTATCACTTTTTATCCATTGAACACATCCTTGCTGAATAAAAGTATTTATTTCTTTCAAAAAATAAAAATGAAGAAACAAAATGACTGGCCCCAAACTTTTGAACGGTAGTGTATATTGTTACAAAAGATAATGAATAAAAGAAATGCTTTTTTCTTTTTATAACTGAGTATCAAATCAGCATTTAAGAATGATTTCTGAAGGATCATGTGACACTGAAGACTGGAGTATTGGCTGATGAAAATTCAGCTTTGTATCACTGAAATATGTTCTATTTTATCGTACATTAAAATAGTAAACCATTATTTGAAATAATAGTAAGATTTCACAATATTGCTGTTTTTTTGTATTTTGGGTAAAATAAATGCAGGTTTGAAGAGCATAAGAGACTTCTTTCAAAAACATAAAAAATAGTAGGCTAATGTTTCCAAACGTTTGCCCGATACTATGTTTTCATTTGCCG
This sequence comes from Scardinius erythrophthalmus, assembly GCF_964197995.2. Lineage (NCBI taxonomy): Eukaryota > Metazoa > Chordata > Actinopteri > Cypriniformes > Leuciscidae > Scardinius > Scardinius erythrophthalmus. Next base: position 40,431,797 of record NC_138228.1, read on the forward strand.
ACACTTACAAAATGAAATACATTTCATGCAACGGTTGCTCAAATTCATTATTTAAAAGCAGAAAATGTTTCTTGTCCACGTACAAGTTCTGAAATTGATATATTTATCGGTATATTGGCCTGTCAACTAACGTATGCTGCTTGGTTTCTTGTGTAGCAGTGTTTCTGACGGCTCTTTCTGTCATCTGTTCTCTATCTAGATTGTTGCCATGGCCTGTATGAACTTGGCTTCAAAGATCGAAGAAGCCCCTCGACGAATTCGAGACGTCATCAATGTGTTTCACCATTTAAGGCAGCTCCGAGGCAAAAGGTAAGCATGTCTCGGTCTCGCAGGGCTTCTGTCACACCGTTTCCTCTGTTCGTTACCTGTGCGCCCAACCTCCCACCCTTAACCGATTCATTTTTCTTTCAATAACATTTAATGTCATCACCTCAAATTGTAAATGATTCAGGTATACTTAAACATGTTAACTGTGAGTAGTCTGTGCACTTCTGTTTGTCGTTGATATGATGTCTTAATTTTGTTTGCTTTATTCTAAACCATTTTAAAGCTTTTCAGTTCCGTCATCAGTCATAATTGGTAGTAACAGCAGGATATTACCTGAACGAGTAAAATACGTTCAAACGGCTCAAAAGGTTAATTTTGATCAAGGGAATATGATGGCAATTGGGCTATGTTGCATAAATCACTGGCTAGTCTAAATTCTGCAAACAATTAAAAGAGAATAAAAAGGAAAAATTGTTCATCTGAAATCAAGGACGCGGTATTAACTTGAATTCTCTTTTCCCTTGCAACCAACTAACAGCGACCAGCTACATTTACCAATGCCTGGGTGATGTGGAATGGTACGTAGAGATGAAGCAGTCGGCATGGCAACAGTGAGCGAGGTGTCGCTTCCCCCCCTCCCCCGGGAGAAGCCAGTGGTCTGAAAGCGGTCACTGGGATATCGGGGATCGACAGGTTGGCCGCTGGTCCGAAGCGTCTGGGTGACTCCTGTATCTCAGTTTAAGCTTATTGTCTCTGCCAGCACAGGTGATGATCTAAATTTTCACTTCATTATCAAGAGACACCTCACCGCACATGTCATAGCTTCCACAGAAATATCTCACTCTGCACATGTTCACATGACAGGAGCTGTGAGGGTTGCACACTGAGAAGAACGTGTTTATTTTTTGCGTCGTAATATAAGTCTTATGTTTGGATTGGGTGTTTTAGACACTTTATTGTCCAAAATGCACAATTAAATGTTGAGTTATCCTCAGAGCAGTCTTCGACATCAGGTTGTCAGAGCTGTTTTGTGTGCATTTTGCCTTAGAAATCACTAACCATGTTGTTTAGCGTAGATTTTTTTGATTTATTATGATTTCAGATGTAATTGTGTGACTTGAAACTAAATATGTTGTGTTAATGTTTATGAAATATTTCTGCATGTCTGGATGTCATGTCAGTGAAAATGAAAATTTAGATTATAACTATTGAAATAGAAACAGTTTTCTCTCTATTTCAATGCGAGAGAGAGAAAATGAAAAATTCTAAATCTGTTATTTTGGTAAAATGTAGGCTCTTTTCCAGTACTGAATAATTGAATTTGTAATATTGTTTAGGTGTACAACATAGTTTTGGTAAAGTATTAAATGTTAAGTGTTTTTTTTCTTGATATCACAACTGGACAGGTATAGTTTTTAATAGCTAAAAGAGAACAAGAATAAAAACATCATTTAGATGGTCACCTTTTAGTTGCTCAGTATATTTTGCTGTTGTATTGCAGATTTTGAACATGTAGTGAAGGTGACCAGTGTTATTTACGTGATTACCTTACACACCCTGAAGTACATCCGTACTATTCTCAAATCGTGACTCAGCCTTGTTATCATGTTGTCATGAACTTGTTCTTCAAGTAGTGTTTTTGATAAAAAGCTCACGTCTCTTGTATGTTTTTTAATGGTTCTGCTGAGACGTTGTATACTGTGTGTTGAGGTTTTTGTTTCCCAAGATTGACCTGGTTAGTGTATTATTGTGATATTGCTTAGTGCGTTTATAGTAGAACGTGTTTTTTTTAAATATATATTCTGTTGAAGCTATGATGTGTGAGAGGTGGAGCATTTTCTTGCTAGTAACTTGTGGCAGTACTAAAAGTCTTAAACTGAAATTACAGGAGTCAAAAAAACTGGACCTGTTGCCTGTAGTTGGTTGAAAGGGAAACAGAATGATTTGAATTGAAAATGAAGCAAACAAAAGGCACTTTTTCATTGTCTTGAATAGTATTTGGGTATGGGGAAACCATTTTACTTTCGTTCCTTCATAAATCAGGAGTCCAAGTCCATTGATACTTGATCAGAACTACATAAACACCAAAAACCAGGTGATAAAAGCTGAACGGCGTGTGCTGAAGGAGCTGGGCTTCTGCGTCCACGTCAAACACCCACACAAGGTATGTCACTTTCTTTTGTTGCACTTAATAGTTTTGTTGGAAAACAAAATGAGTAACTTGACATGCAGTTTGGTTGGTTTTCTAGATAATCGTCATGTATCTGCAAGTCCTTGAATGTGAGAAGAACCAAACGCTGGTCCAGACAGCATGGTGAGTAAATAAGCAATCTTGCATTGGTTGTCTAGACACTGCGGTGTAACCAGCCCAGTAATTAACCCTCTTACGTAACTTTTCTGTCCCCTCATCTGATGGATTGGTGTATTCGTGGCTCATGTGTGTGTTGGTGTGTGTCTTCTGTTTAAATCTCTTGTTCATGGCTGTAATTAAAGGAAAATGGAGAGCTTAGTTTAACTCTGTCCTTTCTCTCTACTCTTTGATTAAAGGGTAGTCCATGATGGTAAGTGTCATAAAGAACCTCTGAACTCTGCTCCTCCAACCACATGACCTCAGGAATCTCCCCCCATTGGCTGCCCTTCTCGAGACAGCCAATCCAGTGAGAGCTCTCTGCCCGAGAATCACTGAAGGGGGCCTTTTCCAGCTGCCATCAGCATCTTGTTTTCTTGCGGTTGTCCAAAAGGATTTGTATTTTTGTTTTTGCTTCAAGTCTCAAGTTTTCTCTTTCTTTTTAATTATTTGCTCTCACCTTTATAAGGTAGTTTTAAAACCTGAATATTTGCATTTCATTATTAGACTTCACTTATTAGATTTAGGTGGTATACGTAGACTACTTTTTTTTTTTTTTTTTCTAAATGTACTCCAAATTAAAGGGTAAATCACCCAAAAAGGAAAATTGTTGTCATTCACCCTGATGTCTTTTCAAACCTGTATGATAAGTTTTTTTCATAGAATAGCCAAGTATACATTTTAAAGAATGTTCACGTTGCTCTTTTCCATACATTGACGGCATATAGTGTCCAGAGGCTGTCAAAATGTAAAAAGGTGATGGTCATTGTTCTCTTTATTCAAAGTCTTCTGAATTGAAATTTAAGCTTAATTCTGTCCTCTCTAATCTTATGCGCTTCTGCATAAACATAATTTGTTTTATTTAAATTTGTAAGATTTATATTGAAGATAAATTTAAAAAACTTTTGTAATTCTTTCCCCCAGATTTTGATCAATTATAAACATGCAAAATGCATATGTGTAAATAGTATTGAACCTATATGGCCAATGAGAGTTTTGCTGAATAGCCACTTCTCCACACGCAAAGCTATTATATGGCTTCAGAAGAGTTGTAATATGGCGCACAATATGCTTTTTCATGCTTTTATATTCATTTTGGAGATGGACAGCCTCTGTTCACCATATTATTTCTCTGTATGGGGTGGGAAGGTCTTGAACATTGAACGTTTGTCTTTTTTTGTGTGTGTTCCACTGAGGAAAATTTCATGGGTTTAGAATGACATGATGGTGAGTAAATGACGTTTTTTATTTTGGGTGAGCTATTCCTTCAAGCAATTATCGTTCAAGCGTAGACTGAGCAGGAGAGAGTTCCTGTAAGACATAACGCCTCACACCAAATTATTGTGATGATATAGCTCAGAATTTTCATATAAATCAGATATTCTAAGTAGGGTTGGGAATCGAAAATCGGTTCCAGTTCTGGAATTGGATACTTAAGGTCCAGAATCGGATACTCGTAATAAAATTAGCTTCAATTCCGCTTATCGATTCCTGTTTGCAAATTTTAATGTGATTTCAATCCATTTTCAAGCGCATGAAGACGCGAAAGAGAACTCAATTCGGCACTTGCGTTGAGCACAGTTTCCTTTGCACACACATCTAAAACGCGCACACAGAGAGCCCTCTCATATAGTGTGCGATACTGAGTTGAGTTCTCGTATGTCGTCTTGGGCTTGAACGCACAAATGCACACAAAATTCTTGTCAAAATCCTCATAAACAGTCATGTTGTCCTAAGTGAACGTAAACAGTTGAGAAAGAAAACACATATTGGATCCTGTATAAGGTCTTAAACCTGCTGCAGTCTCATTAACGCTAATCAAAGAACAAAATCACTTATTGATCTTGACGGAATAACTTTTCTAACTTTAATAAGGATTAATCTATATTTTATTTATAAAAAGCAAACCATGTAGTGTTATTTTACAGTTGATTACAATTTCTGTACCTGAACTCTGTTTAGTTTGGATTTATGTGTGCTATTGCTAATTTGTTTATTTGTTCTTATTTTATTAGTTTACTTGTCTTAATGTTTGAAATTTATATCGGTTGTTTTTGCTGTGGTATTTTAGTTTAAACTGTAGGAATATGTTCTTTAGGCTTTTTTTTTTTTTTTTTTGCCAGCTGATTTTTGTTTATGAAAATCAGCTGCAACAAAATGTTTTGGCAAAAGACTAAGAATAAATATGTTGGACACATTTTTTTTTTTTTACTTTTTTTTGGAATCAAAAAGAATCGGAATCGATAAGCAAAATCAGAATTGAAATTAGAATAACTAAAATTCAAACGATACCCAACCCTAGTTCTAAGGCCTGCAGTATAAAATCTAGAGTGGTTCTATTTCAGCAGAATTCACAACTATGTAGTCTTTCCCTTATTTTTTGTAATGACAGCGTTTTGGGTCCATAGTATCCATCTGCTTGCTTGCTTTTTTCAGAGCTTTGCATCTCATTTCTGGCAGTCATCCAGAGTTGAAGTTAAAGATGGTCTGTCTGCAAGTCTCCATTTAGCCGTGTATCCTAATACTACAGGAGACGTGTATTTGTCCATTCCCAGGGCAACTCCTCAGCCCGCTTTGCATGCTGTATATTGTTATGAGTTGCATGCAGTCATCAGTGCTACATCCCTGCTGCTCCTGTTTCTCTTCATTTTACACTGTCATCTGCTTATTTTATGGAAAGTTAAGCGAGTATGTAAGATGGAATTATGAAAAACAGATGGAGTTGTAGTAGAGCTGCACGATTCTGGAGAAATTGAGAATCACAATTCTTCTGTTTCAAACGGAGATCACGATTCTGAACAGACAGCTCAACAATAACATGTAGTTTACTAGAGGTTCTAACAAATGTTAATTGCTGCAGTCTGTTGAAAATGTTTGATGAATCTGAATTAATTATTTTAAAGTTGGTTTGAATGAATGATTCAATGACATTAATGATTACCTTAATGAATGAATCAGCATTTTTTTTATCAAACCTCTTGAATAAATTAAGCGTCATGTTACTTTCAAAAGGTGATTTACTCTATTTTGATTGCTTCCGTTGACATGTTTATATCTAAACTTTTATACCAGTTCTTCTGTGATAACAGAATATCGATACGGTGTGGTTGAAAAGACTTGTTTGTTCATGACAACTGCCCTCTCTGGCTCAGCGGCAGCGCAGACGCAGGTTTGAATGTTCTGGTGTGATTTTTGTCAAAGGTTTAATAGACACAGGCGATTCGTTTTGGGTTTCGAATCGAGATCGCAATCTTTTAACGATTAATCGTGCAGCTCTAAGTTGTAGAAATGTCGCATGCAAGCCAGTTACATTTTTGACAAATGTCCTCCCATGAGCTTGTCTATGTGCACATGGCTACACTGAACGTGTGCGTGTGCCCATTCACACTGCATGCTTGCCTTAACTTCTGTAGAACGACAGAGGAACGTGAGGCAGAGAGGGAAAGGACAAACTTAAGCTCAAGCCTCCATTTATTTTTGGTCTTTTTGCATCATGTGACAAATCTCGTACATAAAGATGATGTTATGGATGATCAACCCATGCAGGGAAGTTGCAATTTTGTGGTTCACCTTCTGTGTTGCAGGAACTACATGAACGACAGCCTTCGCACTAATGTGTTTGTGAGATTTGAAGCTGAGACCATCGCCTGTGCCTGCATTTACCTCGCTGCACGAGTGCTACAGGTACAAAACCGTTCTCTGTCCTTCACCTTCTTGGGTTTACTCAGAGATGTGGTGGTGTTAATGTCTGACTTTTCCCATCATTCTGGCAGATATCGTTACCCTCTCGGCCGCTCTGGTACCAGCTGTTTGGTGCTACGGAGGAGGAGATCAAAGATATATGTACAACCACTCTGAAGTTGTACACCAGAAAAAAGGTTAGAGCTGTTTTAAAATGAGCAGGTCTTCACTCGTGTGTTATATTGAGTCTTTGTTTCTGATTTGTTTCCTTGTTTTTTAGCCAAATTATGAATTTGTGGAGAAGGAAGTGGACAAGAGGAAGGTGGCTCTACAGGAAGCCAAACTGAAAGCCAAAGGGCTGAATCCAGATGGCACTCCTGCTCTCTCCATATTGGGCGGATTCTCTCCTGGATCCAAACCATGTAAGTTGTCACTTTCTCTACCTATTGTGCAGTCTAACGGTAAAGTTAACTTTTAGTTAAACTAAAAGTAAAGACTTTTAAGCATAGTTTACCATCGTTGTTCAAAACTGCTCTTTTTACATACAAGGAATGGAAAGCCTAAAGTATAATTTGACCTTAATGCATACACCCGTTGTTTCACGGTCAAAACTGAAATGAAGGAGATGGATCAGCTTATAAACTACTGGAGAGCTTAACGAGTGATGTGTGAGGGGATTAAGTAGGGGTGTGTGATATCATGATTTTATATTGCAAACGAGGGAATAAAAGAGAGATCGTAGTATCATGTTACAGCCACATTCTATCAGGTGCAGTTCTGGTGCCCCTGTCCCAACATACTGTACAATGCAAAATACATTCACATCACGTTTAGCAATGCAGCAGTAGGGTTACCCTCGTGTGGCATTGCAGTTGTTTGCCATCACAAGAGTTTATTATTTGCATGCTTTTTAAAGCCTTGCCAGTTGATTTTTTTTTTTTTTTTTTTTTTTTTTTTTATTCTCACGCTGTTCTGACATAAGCTTTTCTGAGCACGTACTCCAGAACACAAGGCCTATTACACAGCGAGTGAGTAAACTAAATTGTGCTAAAAATGTCAAATACACACAAGGAGGTTTACATAAACAGTTGTTTATATATGTGATGCGATCTGGGAAAACCCGTCGGATGTCGCGCTGGGCCGTTTTCAGTAAATTCCAAAATAGTTTGAATGTCAGTTTTTTTTGTCAATTTTTTTTTTCCATTAAATTATTATTCTATAACATCTTTTCTCTTATCTCTGAAAATATCTTGGCAAAATTCCCTTGTTTAGTGCAGAAAAACAGCGATTTATAGTGTCAAGCTGAAAATACTCTCTTTCTCTAATGCATTCTATGCGACCATTAGCGCCCGGCAGAGGTGAAAAAAAAAAAAAAAAAAAAACAATCGCCGTATATCCCATACACCTGTCCGTCTCGTAAGACTACAAAGATAGTTTACCTTTAAAATAAACCGCATACATGTACAGTGAATGTGTATAGTGCGCATTTCGCGCCAATCCTGTTTAAACTATAACGTCACGCAGTTTCATAACAATCGCGAGATGGACGCGTCTCAACGGTGACAGTTATTTAAACCTGTTTTTCTCAAAATTCCGTTCCAGAAAATCATAGAGATCGGCCGACTTCAGATAAACATAACTTCTGCTAGCAACAAGCTATGATAAAAATAAAAACAGATTTGGAAAGGGCTTGATACCAGCATCCATATGATATCAAAACCTGTAATAGGTAAAATTTCACCATGTGGTGGGTTTTCCCAGATCGCATCACATATTAAGTGAATGTAGACAGTTCGGATATGTGTCAATATATTGGATCCGTGCATTCGATCTTAAAGTGACAGCCGCCTAATAAACCGTCTGTGTCATAAATGTTAGTCAAACAACAAAATGCAAAGAGAAAATCACTTGCTGCCCTTGACTGAATAACTTTAGTAGCTTTAACCTTTTGAACGGTACGGTCCCACATATGGGATTTAGAATGAACACTGACGTCAAACTCTGCTTTCACGTTGGTTGGCGCTAAGCCAGAGATGGACGCACTCAGCACTGTCATATATCACAACTATTTGCTGTGTTTTCAAACACACAATGTTTAATTTAGGTTTCAGAGATTTAAATACACATAAGCACTAGTAAAACAATACATTTGGAGTTTGTAAAATACACACTGATGTCTATGGAAGCAGCAATAACAATCTATTCAAATATAATTTGCCGACGGGTGTTGTTCATATCAGATACACATTGTGTAAGTAACTATAAAGTTTACTCTATTCTTCTCCCAGTTCACCGACCACTTTCTTACATATATTTCAAGATTGATTATTTATAAAGGTCCCTTACACGTATTTGAGAATCAGAAAATCAGATAGTTGTTGACATGGTAAGCAAGTTGTGAATATTTTGAATAAAAAAGGAAAAACAATATAAAAGCGGTACATCTATCATACAGTGTTATTGTGGCTGCGGTGTATCACGTGACAAGCGTGACGTGTCGCTATGGAAATATTAAGGGGGAACGTTCTCACCTTGAAAAAACTCACTCTGGGGGGTCAGTTCGAATATTTTAAACTTGTGCGTGAAAGGGTTAAGACTGTATATTTTATTCATACAGTGAAGTCTATGTAGGCCTAGTGTTTTTTTTTTTTTTTTTTTTTACATTTTGTTTATTCAGTTTCTTACTTGAATTGTAGTTGCAGTAAATAAACTTATTTTAGCTTATATTGTATTTTTTTATTTGCATCTTTAGTTTTTTTCTTTTTTTTTACATTTGTTTATTCAGTTTCTTGCTCGAATTGTAGTTGCAGTAACAGGGTTTTTCCTGGGTCAAAATTGGTCTTCGGTGGTGGCTGACCGACATGGTCATCCACACACAGCAAAGAGTACCCTAGTACCCACATGATCCGCAAGCCCAATATTGACAATAAATGTCAGGCTAGTAAAAGAAAGCGATTACAACTTATTTTATATGTTATATTTTATATGCCGATATGCCAAAAATATCATATTACAATTTTTTTTTTCAGGAAAATCACGATTCACGATTTTATCACAATTCTTTTTATATTTTGTTTTTACTATTTTGTGACTGAGCATTACAGCCAAACTAATGTCCATATTTTAAAAAACAAAGCCTTAGGTAACAACAACAACAAAAAATGGCAGACAGGGGCAAACATAAAAATATTTGTCATTATTTTCTTTGTTATTAAATATTAAGATCAAAGATACACATTACACATAAAGCTACTTAAAGTTATCAGTCAAGAGCAGTGAGTGATTTTCTCTTTGCATTTTGTTGTTTTGTTAACATTAAAGGAATAGTTCTCCTAAAAATTCAAATTGTCATAATGTACTCTCTCAAGTTGTTTTAAACTCGAATAAGTTTGTTTCTTCTGTTAAAAATATAAGTTATTTGGAAGAATGTGGGTAACCAAACCGAATGTGATGTACCTCAGTGACTACTATAGTATATTTTTCTCCTTTGGAAGACAATGGGGACTAGCTAGGCTACTGTTTAGCCACATTCTTCAAAATATTAATATTAGAAAAATATTAGAAAATATTAGAAGGAAATTAATACAGGTTTGGAACAAGACAACATTAGAGTGCGTAAATGATGAGATAAGTTTTATTTTTGGGTGAACTATCCCTTTAAGGACAAGAGGCAGCGTGTTTACTGATGCTACTGTCTCTTTAAAAGAGCTGCGCGCGACGAGTCTATAACGCATTTGACAAGCAGATTTACTCAATTTTCTCAAGTTTGCTTTCACTTTAGACAACTGACTTTATGTAAACCTTGTGTGTATTTAACAGTATAAGCACATAAGACTTGAAAGATAACTTAGTCCAGTATCCAGGCGCTTGTAGACAGGCTTTTAGTGCATGTGAGCTTCACATGCACGCGCTGAGAAACGCACGCGAATTAAATGTTTAACCGACAGGGCATTAAAGCACATGCAAATTATGAACCTTTGTGAACTGCAGTGTCCTGTCCCTCGGCTCAAGTCATTAGGTCGCGAATCGGACTTTAGCGGACGTGTTGTGTGGGAAATTGGGAATCCTGGCTGTTAGGACATCACGAAAGATTTGTCAACACACACAAAAACACTTCAAACTTTTTTTTTTTTTTTTTTTTTGCGTTTATTTAAAGTTATGTCAGCTGCATGTGCGGAATGCTTGTCACAAGTTAAGAGAAGATAAGGCAACTTTTTTTGACTGCAATTCACACCCAGCGCTAATTCAGCCAAAAATATTCTTCGAATGCACCACGTGAAACATGGATTCGGTCTTCCGACCTTTAGGATCAGTTGATTTTGATGCGAGGGAGAGAGCAAAGACGGAGAGTGCGCGCGCGGGAGTGGAGCGCTGTGATCGTTCTCTCCGTCAGTAGAGCCCGCTTCACTCACAAAACCCAATTACAGATCAAATAAGGCTTTGGCGGGACAAAAAATCGTTTTGGCGGCCGCCAAAAAATTTTCAATGTAGGAGAAACCCTGAGTAAATAAACGTATTTTAGCTTATATTGTATTTTTTATTTGCATCTTTGTTATTTTTAACAACAAAGATAAAATAAGATTTTGATTGCATCACTTACCCCTACTTTGTCTAAATGGTCTGTCATTCTTGATTTTTAGCCCTTTATTTTTAGTTTAGTAAATGATAACAGAACATTTGAAGAGTTCAGATGCAAAAGCCTCTAAGTGCCATCTGAAATTTTCTTTTAGAATGATCATTTTTATGAAGCTTGTATATTTAAGTTCAGTAATTTCACTTAAATGGCAATGAAAATTACCTATTGATTTTTTGCAGGCTTTTGCATCTGAACTCTTCATTTATTCTTGAGTGAACAATCCCTTCAAAACACATCTCACTAGCCTGAAGATGTCTACAGGCATCTGTTTAAGGTTAACCCTAAACCTATAAAAAAATCTAATGCTTCCTGTTAGGTTCTCCTAACATAATGAAGGCAGATGAGAAGTCTCCCAACCCTCAAACGCTCAAGGCCATGAAGAAAGAACCAGAAGATCGGACTCAGGGCTCTAAGAGCCCACACAACGGGTGAGTTATTTGACAGACAAATTATGTGTCTGTCATCAGATACTTGCTTAGTTTAATTAAAGAGCACTGATTAAGCATCCTCCTTGTTCTTTCCTCAGACTCAGGAAGGAGAGCAAGTTAGGTCGGAACAGTAGGAGTGCGAGTCGTTCTCGTTCCAGAACGAGATCCCGGTCCAGATCTCGCTCTCCCAGACGACAGTAAGTACCATTTGCAGTGCGCTGCTGTATGCTCGATGATGTTTGTGTCTGTACTCAATTGCTGCCTTTCCTCTAGTTACAATAACAGGCACAGTCACTCAGGCACCTACAGCTCTCGCTCCCGTAGCCGCTCTCACAGCCGCAGCCAATCACCACGGCGACACGCCAACCACGGCCCTCCGTCTCCCCTCCTGCCACACTTGAAGTCAAAGCAGCGCTCAGACGATCTGCACCAGCACAGCAGACACGCCCACAAACGGAAACGGTCGCGCAGCCGCTCTCGTTCCACCAGCAAGCCCCGCGAGCGGGACAGAGAGCGAGAGAGAGAGCGGGACCGGGATCGAGGTGCCTCTGACCTGGCGAAGAAGCACAAGCACGAGCGTAGCAGCGGCGGCCATCACCGCGACCGGCGGGAACGCTCGCGCTCGTACGAACGCTCTCATAAAAGCAAACACCACAGCAGCAGCCATTCAAGCCACAGTCGACACAGACGCTGAGTGTTTTCTTGTTACACGTCTGCGAGACTGCGGGTGCGTTTGTGTTCGGTTTAAGTGGTCAGCGTTGACCTAGTTGTCTGTTTTACTTTGTTGATTTCTTTTGTGTTATTTTGCTGTTTTAGTTTTAAATGTTGAAAGGATATGAAACTACATATTTACAGTGTAAAGATGGGTTCAATGTTGATGTATTATGGGAAATGCTTTGATTTATAAAAGCAAAGGTGGGAAAATCAATAGTTACATAGAAAAATGGAAAACGTTTTCAGGAAAGGCAACGATACTTTGCACAGACATAGGAATAATAAATAAAGATGCTCTGCTGATGGAAGAAAATTGGTTACTCTGAAAATAGATCATATTTTTTTACAGCTGGATGCAGACTTTTTTTTTGGGATCATGGTGACTTTGTTGCACTGGTTTTTAGTCTGCACGTCTTCAATGTCTGATTTTTACTCAATAAAAAGTGACTTATTCCTACTGTCAATTGTTGTTTTTTACTCTGTTATGGAACTTGGTTTTATGAATTGAAAATGTCTTGCTCTGACATCATTAAAATCCCAACTTGAGACTTTTAAGGCAAAACCTATTATCACACCATTACAAACAGCTAATATCTGGAGCTGTGGTGTTATTGATTTTAGTATATCAGCTTGTCATACATGTGTTTTTTCTCTTATATGTAAGAGAAACCTGTTCATTCTAGTGAATCTTCTGTTTGAGGGAGGGGGCTGGAACACAAATTCACAAATGCTGTGAAAACTGAGGGGGTCAGTCTAGTACATAGGACCAGAATCCCTTCATACTGGCCACTTTCTCCTGTTCACTGGTGGTGCCTCATATGAGGTTTTGATTCTGTCATTGTCCTGGACAAGGACAGCTCAGCTTCAGACTACAATAACCTTCTCAGTCTGTCCACTTTTGTCAGGCTTGTTGATCAATTGTTCAGTGTATTGCATGCAGGTAGCATCTGAAGACCAGGATATGGTTTTGGTGTTTTGTTCTTGAATTAAGCAGGGTTTAAAAAAAAAAAAAACAGCTGAAAAAATTATTCAATGACTCAATCGTGATCAGAATATTTCATTCATAGTGAGCCCCATTCACTAATAATTGTGTAGTTGCAGGATTTACTTTACTCTGCTTTTGATATCCAACTTTCTGGTCATTCATTTTTCATCCACTGAGATACCCCTTTAATTCCCTTGCTTTTGGTCACATTCCCCATTTCCGACAGTAGATGATGTAAATTCTCCTACCAACTTAATACGTGTTACATTCTTCTGAGTAGAACTGTAAGTAATAATTTTTAAATAGAAAAGTAGTAATTCAATAAAGTAATTAAATCATTTTAGGGCTTAAACGGCAGGTCAATAGTTGTATAACTAACGGTTGAGTGAATGATTAGATGACTTGGTCTTTATCGCCACCACTGATATATGTGTCATTTATATAGATCAGTGGTCGCCATCTTCTGGCGTAAAGAGTCACACACAAAAAAAAAAACATCCACCACTACAAGCCTGTTCACAACAAGACAAATTTTCAGTGCGATAAACATTTTAATTTGAATGAACGTCTATTAATGCGTCTGTTAGACCAACACAAACATTTGCATGTCGTCAGTTTTATGTTTTATCCAAGAAAAAGTTCAGAGAAAAACATTGTAAAAATAAATACATTTTATTCAAACAAAAAAATATTTTAAAGATATACTTACAGTATAGTAATATTAATGTTCACTGTATAAATTGGTTATATAACTATATAGCTGCCTTTTAAATATTAAGATGAGGTTCCCTCGCATGAGAATGATCATATTTGAAGTTTGACCTTTAAAAGATTAAAAGATCCTGATTTTTTTTTTTTTTTTTTTTTTTTTTTTTTTAAGATTTTTAACCTTTAAAAGATTGAAAACCTCGGTTCTAATGCACAGAATAACAGCCTGTCTGAACGACGCGAGCTGATGATGAGAGCTCTTACTTTGATAGGCTGTATTCACTGCGGGAGTTTCCTGTTTGGATGCTATACGCTGATTTCACACAGCCGCCATTTTGAAATCGAAAGTGAGGCTCCGGTGGGAAAAACCCCGGAAGTAAAGATAAACAACAATGGCTTTGGACTACCAACCTAAAGCTGCTGCCGCGATTTACACTTTTGGATGTTAATATCCAATATAGGATATTTATATAGTTCATTCCTGCTTCTTTTTTTACTTTATGAATAATATAAAAAAAATATTTTATTTATAAATGAATTTCACTGTATATAGTCTAAAGTATGAAAGAAATGTATGTACAGTTTTAGAATTGACAAAACATCATTAAACACGACAATACGCCATCGCATTCACGACTCTCCTATGATTAAAGGCGACACTTCCGGTTTTCTTCCCACCGGAGCCTCGCTTTCGATTTCAAAATAACGGCTGCGTGAAATCAGCGTATTGAGCAGATTGTGCGGGATGGAAACGCGGTGTTTAAGTCTTCTACTGGTCTGTGTGCTGTCAGTGTGTCATGCTACAGCCGACAATGACAGCGTTAAAAAGATGAAAATGCAATATACTGGAATGCCACTGCTGAAGTTTCAGATTTGGTAAGCAGACGGAAAGCGCTTCCGTTTCCTGTCAGTGCGCGTGCTGATCAGTGTCATGTGTTGATGATGAAGCAACTATTTAATCTAAACTGAAATTATGTACAATCAGTAAATGCATTAAAGTTGGGTCATGTATGTTTCCTATTAGTTTTCTCTGTCTAGCTGAGCGTAATTGCCCTGTAGCCTAAGCATCACTGTGCAAAAATCATGTTTTTTTTTGTTTGTTTTTTTAAAATACCATGTAACTGAATAATTACCAATTTAGTAACGGTATATATAGTATTTATAGTGTTTTATATGACATTTAATGACTCTAAGACAACTCTCCTTGGTCTTTCAGGAGACAAAACCATTGTAGCTACAAAAATAACCATGGTTTTTAACTATGGTTTATTAGTAAAACCATAATAAACACAAAACTACATGTTTTACAATAGTAAGTGTACTTTTGTCCCTCAACGTTTGTTGTTGGGTATGGAAGCTTGTTTCTACAATCGGAATTAAAAAAAGGTAGTTTTCAAAGGTAGACAATTCTGACTTGCAGTTGTGAGTCTATATCTCACAATTCTGACAGATATAAAGAGTAAACAATTATACCATTAAGATACAGTATAAACAGTTGTGAGTCAGAATTGTGAGATCAAATGTTTTACCTTTTTATTTTTTATTCTGTGGCAGAAACAAGCTTTCATAATTATGCGAGCATATGTGAACCAGTTTATTGGTTTATTTTTCCTCGGTGGGTCAGTTCCTTAATTCAGTGCCTCTCATTTTGCAGCGTGTCCTGAGGGTACAGGCGGGTGTTTGAAGAGTACTCTCGGGTTCTCTCCCAGAGGTACCCAGACATCCGCATCGAGGGAGAAAACTTCCTGCCACAGCCGATATACAGGTGGATTTCTCACGCCTAAGAAATTTTGCATTGCAGACCATACAAATTCATGGTAGTCTGTGACTTTAACTCATAAACTTGTCTTTTTCATTTATTTTTTTAGACACATAGCTTCCTTCCTCTCGGTCTTCAAATTTGTAGTGATTGGTTTAATTATCCTGGGCAAAGACCCTTTCACATTTTTCCGTACGGAGACTCCAGGAATCTGGCTTTGGGCACAAGAGAATAAGGTCAGTGAGGGGCATTTTTGGAGTGCATGTCAATTTCTGTTGAAAAATGTCACATTATATTTGGGAATATATCATTCATAGTGAGTCGCATGCACTAATAATTGAGTAGTTGTGGGATTTCCCTGCCTCTGCTTTTGATATCCACCCTTCTGGTCGTTTAATTATTTATTTTTTATCCTCAAAGAGGAGACTGTTGAGAAGTTGTGTGTCCCTAAGCGTCAAGGTGCCAAGCATGTGCCACACCCCACTTTGCTTGTTAATTTTCCTATTAAGTTTTAGCTCCACCCACCTAATCTCAAGCCAATTAGGACACTATCAGGCCTTATAAATTGCACCTGTGCCCACAGCACCTTCATTCTGGTGCACATGGATGCACTGTGCAGAGGACTGAGTTCTTCCTTTGTTTTTCCCTGCGTGTGTGTATTTGACCATGTAAGTGCTTATTTTGACACTTAATCATTATTCTGTATTAAGTTTATCCTAAATGTGTTTATTTTGCTGTATTTCTTGCTTAGGCATGTTCTTTAGTTATTTACATATGTATCTGAGATTATATTATGAGTAGATGACTTCATGTATTGTTTAAATTCCTTTATTTCCAGTGGATTTCATGTTGATTTCATGTTATGTTTATTGTGAACTAAAACATTGTATTTCTGTTCTTGTAGAAATCACACGCTCACACACATACATTCCTAATAAAGAAAGATGCCGTGTAATTGAAGTGACTAGACTGGATTGTTCTTACCGACACCTCCACTGGTTTTCAAGCCAGCCACCTACACATCTCTATCAATCCTCCTTTTCATGGTCCTTCGAGCCGGAGCTCATTGATGATCAGTGGATATGTCTAGTCACTCCCTGCCCTCATTGTCTCAGCATGAGCGCCCACGTCGCCAAGCTCAGCTCCCCGCACGTTATGATGATTTCATCCTACAATATCCTCAGCGGTCGCAACCTACAGCAGAAGCACCAGAACAACAACTGCTCCATCCTGCAGATATTCCTGGTACTGGTCCTCATTATCAACCCTGGAAAGAAGATGAGTCTGAGGAAGAGCCAGAGGAGTTGGAATTGCCCACGGAGAGAGACATTCAGGAGGATATTCCACACCCTTATTCACCTGTCCTATCTGAGAGAGTGCAAACCCCTGAAGTTGAACACCAACATACCTCTCCAATAGCTCCCATTCCTGATACTCAGACTGCACTCCTACAGCAATTGGTAGAAGAATTAAGAAATCAGGGTAGACTAATCCAGCAGTGCATGCTTAGGAGCAGCACCCACTCCTCACGGTCTCGCTTGCCATCCCCTTGCCCTGATAATCTTAACCTTCAATCAGCAGCATCTCCACAAGCCCATACAGAGGACCATAGGCCCCCTCCTCTCCTACTTCAGCCACAGCTTCCATCTCCTCTGCCTCCTGTAAGTCGTGCCCCTCTTACCCAACCTATGCCACAGTCGTTGCAGAGCACGCATCCTCCTGGCTGTGGTCAGTTTCCTGTCACATATCAAGCACCAGCCTCATATAACCCCATGCTCCCAGCCTATACACTGCCAAATCAACCTTTGCCTGGTGTTTTGTCCTATTCTGTCCAGCCGGCATACCAGCCTCTCAATGTGCAGCCCCACCACCTGACATCGGCTGCCCCTCTAAACCAGCTAGTTCCTCCTATTGTTCCCCTGCAGTTAAACCATAGGAGGGTAGAAGGTCCTTCTTTCCCTGATCTCACAAGAGAGGATGAATGTCAGTACATGATGTTAAAGATGGCCCTATCCAACTTGTTAGATCCAAGAGAATCAGAGCAATATAAATACCACATCCTATTGGATCATCTAAAGGTGGACCAGGCGAGGAGACTTGCTTTGGCTTATGTTTATGCCCCAGATCCTTATACTCGAGCTATACGAGCCCTAGATGAGCGTTACGGTCAACCTAGACAGCTTGCTTTGAAGGAGCTCCGGTCCATCATGGAGATGCCTGTTATTCGTACAGGTGATGGTAGAGGCTTGGACCAATTTTCTCTTCGAGTGCAAGCATTAGTAGGCCTCCTTCAATCCATGGGCCCTGAGGGTCTCTCTGAGCTTACCTGTGGCTCACATGTTGAGCGACTTCTAGAGAAACTTCCCCATGAGCAGTTCTGTCAGTTTAAGAGATGGATATGCTTGAGTAGACCAGGTTCCCTTTCCTATAACCTCCTAGATTTTTCCAACTGGCTACAACAAGAAGCCCGCTGCCAGCCTAGGAGAGAAAGGACCTTTCAGCCTATCCGGCAGAGGCCTCCTCCACCTCCTCACCCATTAAGAGGTACAACCATACTCCATGGTATTAAAACCTCCTCTCATATGACCTCCTCCAAAGCCCAAGTTCTCTCACTGAAAGTAATTCAGCCTCCTAACAACTTGGCTGAATCCTATCCAGTGTGCGCTTACTGCAATTCTACTGAACATCATGTCAGTAAGTGTGGTGATTTCCTCCAGCTCACCAAAGACCAGATAACTAATTGGATCAAGGAACAGAGACGTTGTTGGCGATGTTTACGAGATCACTTTACAACCCAATGTAACCTGAAAGGACGCTGCAGCCAGTGTAATGGGAAACACCTACACATCCTATGCAACGTTAATCAGAGGCAAGTGCAAAATCTATATCTTGACCACCCTAGTGACTGCAATAAAGTACTACTGAAGGTAGTTGAAGTGACCCTGCGCAGTGGAGACAGATCCTTAGACACTTATGCCATACTGGATGATGGGTCTGAAAGAACAGTCCTCCTTCACCCTGCTGCCCAAACACTTCAGCTAAAAGGTAAATCTGAGAGTCTACAGCTGAGAACCGTGAGACAGGATGTTCAGACTCTTAATGGAGCTTCTGTATCCTTCACCCTTATTCCTAAAGTGCATCCTAATAAGTCCTATGTCATCAGTCAAGCCTTCACTGCTGAACAACTATCCTTGTCAGAACATTCTCACCCGGTGAAATTCCTCCAGCGGCGCTACTCACATCTCCGTCAGTTCCCTCTCAAACAGCTTAATAGAGTAAGGCCACTTCTCCTTATAGGAGCTGATCATACACACCTTATCATCCCAACACAACCTGTCAAATTAGGCCCTCCTGGATCCCCTGTAGCAATCAAGACCCGGCTCGGCTGGACACTGCAGGGTCCTGCAAGAGATCTTTCTAGCTTATCTTCTACTTGTTCTCATTATATCTCCTTTAAATGCCCACCTGATGACATCCACCATAATGTTCAGAAACTATGGCAGATTGATGCGTTACCACAGAGAAGCATGAAAGCAGTGGTTCGGTCCAAACAGGATCAAGAGGCAATGCACCAGCTTGAGACCCAAACTATCAGGACACCTGTTGACGGCGTTCTACGATATGCAGCACCCCTCCTCCGTGTAGACCCCTGGCCCCCTCTGAAGGCCCCCAAGGAGGCAGTAATTTCCCGTCTCCACAGCTGTGAAAGGCGACTCCTTCAAAATCCACAACAGGCAAAGAACTATACTGGTGAGATCCAGAAATTAGTTAATGCTGGGTATGTCAAAAAGTTGTCATCCTCTGAAATAGAAGATACTCCTGAGTCCTGGTTCATACCCCACCACAATGTGCATCACAATGGTAAAGATCGCATTGTGTTTGATTGCTCCTTCTCCTTCCGAAATCAGTGTTTGAACTCGCAGTTACTTCCTGGACCAATCCTCGGGCCTTCCCTCCTTGGAGTTTTGCTCCGTTTTAGGCAGCACAAGATTGCAATCAGTGGAGACATTAAATCAATGTTTCACCAGGTGCGCCTATTACCCCAGGATAAACCTCTCCTGCGATTCCTCTGGCGTGACCTGGACTGTAAAGTTCCCCCAACTGTGTATGAATGGCAAGTCCTCCCCTTTGGCACAACCTCAAGCCCTTGCTGTGCCATTTACATCCTCCAGAGGATCATCAAAGATGCTCAGGCAGATGAGTGCATTCACAGTTCCATACACAGTAATTTCTACGTGGATAACTGTTTACAGAGTTTCCCCACTCCAGAGGAAGCCAAAGATCTCCTTAATAGCCTACGCACTACCCTCTCCTCTGGTGGCTTCGAAATCAGACAATGGGCCAGTAATGATCCTCAGGTCATCTGTCACCTCCCTCCTGAAGCCAGGTCAGAACAGACAGAGCTCTGGTTATCACACCATCCTTCTCTTGATCCCTTAGAGTCTACTCTAGGCCTCCTCTGGAACTGCCATACAGATACTCTCAGATACAGGCACAGAGCCATTGAATCTACTACTCCAACTATGCGTCATATTTACAGAGTCCTTGCTAGCCAGTATGATCCTCCTGGCTATATCCTCCCTTACACCACAAGAGCCAAAATCATCGTCCAGCACTTATGGGGAAATGCACGAGAATGGGATGACCCTAATCTCCCTCATGATCTCTTAAAAGCCTGGCTTTCATGGGAGAATGAACTTCCTAACCTCTCCACCATCACTTTGCCTCGCTGCCTCACACCTCATTCAGTAGACACCTCCTTAACCACTCAAGACCTCCACATCTTCTGTGATGCATCAGAGAAGTCCTATGGTGCGGTTGCCTACATGCGCACAGAAGATTGTCAGCAGCAAGGGAATGTGTCCTTTCTCATGGCGAGGTCCCGCGTTGCTCCCAAAAAACAACTTTCCATTCCACGACTTGAATTATGTGCTGCCCTCATAGGAGCTCAGCTATTCAGTCTCCTCCAAACAGAGCTCACCCTCCATATCAGAAAGACTATTCTGTGGACTGACTCTACCACTGTACTCCATTGGCTCACCTCTGACTCTTGCCGTTACAAAGTTTTCGTTGGAACCAGGGTAGCTGAGATTCAGGAGCTCACTAAAGGCCAGGAGTGGTGTTATGTGGATTCTAAGAACAACCCAGCAGACGACCTAACTAGAGGAAAGCTACTTGCTGAACTTAGTAGGCCCTGCAGGTGGAACCAAGGACCTGCCTTCATGTTTCAATCCCCCGAGCTGTGGCCCACTAGCCCTGTCATAGATCAGTCTGATGATGCTGAAGAGTGCCGTAAGCCCAGCTTCTGTGGTGCTGTATCTCTCAGTCCATACCCCTCCATCCCTGACCCTAGTCAATTTGCCACCCTCCAAGATCTCCTTGACTGCATGGCCGCATCTCTTCATGGAGCGGCAAAGCCTCCATCAGCAGAAAACTATCGTGATTCAGAGACAGCCATCCTAAGACAAGCCCAGGTGGATTCCTTCAGGGATGATTTAGCCTGCCTTTAAACCCAAAAGCCCCTTCTTCCTTCAAGCCGTTTACTCTCCCTTGCCCCAGAGCTAGACCCAGCATCAGGGCTTATTCGAGTTGGCGTAAGGTTACGGCGAAGTAGTGATCTACCCCCTGATGCCATTCATCCAGTAGTCCTGGACCCTGCCCATCCAATCACAACGCTTATAATTAAGGATTGTGATGACCACTTACAACATCCTGGGCGAGAGAGGCTATTCGCTGAGTTAAGGAGGCGGTACTGGATCCTGAGGGGTCGTGAGGCAGTAAAAAAATATCAGCATAGGTGCCCGAAATGCCAACAGTTCCGAGCACATCCTATTATTCCCCAAATGGCGGATCTCCCTCCCGCTCGCCTTCGCCTGAACACACCTCCATTCTATTCCACTGGGATGGATTGTTTCGGGCCCTATACAGTAAAGATTGGCAGACGAGCTGAGAAAAGGTGGGGAATAATTTTCAAATGTCTGACGACTAGGTGCGTGCATCTTGATCTACTCAGTCACATAAATACAGACTCCTTCCTGATGGCGCTCAGGCGCTTTATTGCTCGCAGAGGTAAACCATTTGAACTACTCTCTGACAGAGGTACCAACTTCATTGGCGGTAAGAGAGAGTTACTTGATGCCTATCAATCCCTGACCCCTGACCTTCAGGAAGCTCTAGCTAAGCAGAGGATTTCCTTCAAATTCAATCCTCCATACGCACCTCACTTTGGTGGAACCTGGGAGCGTGAAATACGCTCCATCAAAATCGCTCTGGAGACTACCCTCGGTGCTCAAATTGTCAGTGAGGAGGTATTACGCACAGTAATGATTGAAATTGAAGGCATCTTAAATTCCAAACCCATAGGCTATGTGTCTTCTGACATTGCTGACCCTGACCCGGTGACCCCTAACTTGCTGCTGATGGGGCGGCATGATGCTTCCCTTCCTCTGGTTACATATCCAGACTCTGAGCTGCACAGTCGCCGTCAATGGCGTCACAGCCAGATCCTTTCTGATCATTTTTGGGCCCATTTCCTTCGAAATTATCTTCCCTCTCTCCAGTCCAGACAGAAGTGGCGTACAGATCATCCTAACCTACAACCTAACACTGTTGTTCTAATACTAGATCCTCAACTTCCCAGATCCCAATGGTCAGTGGGTAAGGTCATCTCCCTTCATTCCAGCAAGGATGGCCGTTGTAGGGTTGCTGATGTCCAAGTCAAGGACAGGACATATACAAGGCCCATTGCCCGCCTCATTCCTCTTCCTGCCCTGCCTGATCTCCCCTGATTGATCAAATTTGCCCTACAAATTTGGGGGCGGCTGTTGAGAAGTTGTGTGTCC
This sequence comes from Scardinius erythrophthalmus, assembly GCF_964197995.2. Classification (NCBI taxonomy): domain Eukaryota; kingdom Metazoa; phylum Chordata; class Actinopteri; order Cypriniformes; family Leuciscidae; genus Scardinius; species Scardinius erythrophthalmus. Next base: position 40,454,164 of record NC_138228.1, read on the forward strand.
CTAAGCGTCAAGGTGCCAAGCATGTGCCACACCCCACTTTGCTTGTTAATTTTCCTATTAAGTTTTAGCTCCACCCACCTAATCTCAAGCCAATTAGGACACTATCAGGCCTTATAAATTGCACCTGTGCCCACAGCACCTTCATTCTGGTGCACATGGATGCACTGTGCAGAGGACTGAGTTCTTCCTTTGTTTTTCCCTGCGTGTGTGTATTTGACCATGTAAGTGCTTATTTTGACACTTAATCATTATTCTGTATTAAGTTTATCCTAAATGTGTTTATTTTGCTGTATTTCTTGCTTAGGCATGTTCTTTAGTTATTTACATATGTATCTGAGATTATATTATGAGTAGATGACTTCATGTATTGTTTAAATTCCTTTATTTCCAGTGGATTTCATGTTGATTTCATGTTATGTTTATTGTGAACTAAAACATTGTATTTCTGTTCTTGTAGAAATCACACGCTCACACACATACATTCCTAATAAAGAAAGATGCCGTGTAATTGAAGTGACTAGACTGGATTGTTCTTACCGACACCTCCACTGGTTTTCAAGCCAGCCACCTACACATCTCTATCAATCCTCCTTTTCAGAGACGGTTTTACATTTCTCTAGATTCTGTTATTTTCAGTTTTGAACATATAGGCTATATATCTCAGATGAATAAAATTTAGTATAATTTTTGTGTACGTGTGGTTTCAGTTATTCATTTTTAAATCAATTTGAGGACAATAGTTAGTGATTTGTTTGTTAAAAAATGTGTACGTAGTGTTCACGCACAGTCTTTCCCCATTAGAACCTTTGAAAACAATGTAATAGAATGAAACCTTTAGTTCATTAATTGAATGTTTGGGAAATCTGTTATTCAGTCAGTTCTGTTTGGTGATGCTAGTGATTCAGAAATTTGTTCCCACGTGAAATATTGCCTACTACATGTGTTTGTGACCTCAGTTTGTTGTGTTTTTATAGATATATGCCTGCATGATGGTGTTCTTCCTCTGTAACATGATTGAAAACCAGTGTATGTCCTCTGGCGCCTTTGAAATCACACTTAATGGTAGGACTGATGATTGATTATTGATCAGAATACTGATTTCACACTACATGATGTTTAATACTAGTCATGTTTACTTTGCCTGTGTGTGTTTATGCGCTCACAGATGTGCCTGTATGGTCAAAGCTGGAGTCAGGCCACCTGCCCTCCATGCAGCAGCTGTTGCAGATTCTGGAGAACGAGATGAAGCTGAGCGTACACATGGACTCTCTCCCCCACAGACGGGCGTAAGGCTGCAGGAACTGAACAGACTGGCTGTGACTTGTGGGTAGCCTGATGGTTTTTACGCCACCATGAATATAGTGGTGCAGGGATGACGTGTTTCTGTAGGCCAAAACCCGGTCATGGGTTAGCATTTTAGCACTTCTGGTTCCATCGTCCCGAAGTCAATGGGTTTTTTGTTAAAAGCCTGAAATAAGGTCTGAGGTGAACGCAAGCTCAAGATATTTTCATGTTTTATTCTTTGACATAAAACACACCAGTAATACCCCACTCGTGATTTTTTTTTTTTTAAAGCCTTTACGTGTCTTGAAAAAAGTGGTCGCTTACAAGTGTGGGACTGCAGAGGACATTAAACCTCATCGCACAGAGCAGTAAACTCATAATTGGCTCTTGAAAAATATTCTAACTCAAATTTTCAGGGAAAATGTTTTTTTATTATAAAGACTGAAAGAGCTGTCAGAAGCTTAAAGGGTTAGTTCACCCAAAAATGAAAATTCTGTCAGTTATTACTCCCTCATGTTGTTCCAACCTCGTAAGACTTTCGTTCATCTTCGGAACACAAATTAAGATATTTTTGATGAAATCTGAGAGCTGGATCACTCCTTCTGCAGGCTTATACTTATATATTATTCCTCGAGTCTTTTCACATAGTGTAATAGCGTAGCGCGTCTGTGTTGCACGTCACCACGTATCACACATGACCAGCGTCGCCCAATAGTGAGCCTACGTGGTGACGTGCAACACAGACGCGCTACGCTATTACACTACGTAAAAAGACTCGAGGTCTAGAGAGAAGGAAATGAAAAGTGGAATAAAGTCGTTATTTTTGTTTGTTTTTGCGCACAAGAAGTATTCTCGTCGCTTTATAAACTTAAGATTGAGCCACTGGAGTCACTTGGACAATATTAACGATCTCTTTAATGCATTTTCTGGGCCAGCAAGTTAAGGTGTCCATTAGCCTGCAGGAGGAGTGAGACAGCACTCAGATTTAATCAAAAATATCTTAATTTGTGTTCCGAAGATGAACGAAAGTCTTACGGGGTTGGAACAACACGAGGGTGAGTAATTACTGACAGAATTTTCATTTTTGGGTGAACTAACCCTTTAATGGTGGTGACGTTGAAGTCTAGCCTACGTTTAGCTTGTATTTAGGCTCCAAAATTCATAAAAGTTTTGCTTATTTGTGAAAATTATCTTGATTTGTTGATCACAGAGCTTATTTTTTGCAATAATTCAAAACCTTATGGAAAAATCCTATTGGGTTTTTTTTATTGGGTTTTTGTCTAAGGAACCAGGGTGACACTGACTGCCGGGTTGATCTACAAAAATACATCATCCCTGCACCACTCAAAGATCTTTGAATGTGTCCAAAATAATACATTGTGATTTTAAAGTCACTATGAAATCAAAATTGACCATTCTTTTTTTAATGGAATATTGCAGTATTTATTATAAATTATTTATCTGTGGATATGATTTTTTTTTTTTTTTAATTCATGTGTCCTCATAATCTTTAATCAAATTAACTTGCAGCGACATCTCTGATGATGTGTTTACTGGCGAGTATTATTATTTATTATTTTTAGAACAGTTTTCACTCAGATATACATCACAACAGGGACGAAAAGACTATCGCAACTTCCATTTCATTCTGACTTTAAGAACATTCTGTAAATTCAGAGCTCCAGCTTATCTTTTCCCCCTCTTTGTAACTTTTTCTCCAGGTGTGTGATGTGAGTCACTGGTGTGTGAGACGGCATTAATGAAGGTTTGCACTGAATGCAGTGTGTCTGCTAGTGCAGGCTGGATGTCCAGTCCCTCTCGCTGCCCCACGAGCCTCCTGTACACACAGCCGCTCTGCAGTCTTCGGCCAATAAGAACATGTGCTGTTAAGTGGATCAAATTGGTGTCAAATACAGTGTTTTACCTGTTTTCAGGTGTATGCAGTAGACTGCCGTATTAATTACTGAAATCAGTTTTCAAAGTATTGGCGTTCATTGGGAACTCATTGTAATGTGTTCAGAACTACAAACTGTATTTGATTTTGCTCACTCATTTTATTTACCCTTTCATCTCTCTTTATATGATCATATGTCAATTTATTCATTCCACTCTTATGTTAATGCTGATTGCAATGTATGTACGGTATTCATTAAAAAACAGTTCTGTAAATTTGTCCAATAACTAAATGTATCATCAAGGATGTACTTTGATACGTTTTGATTTTTGATCATATTTAATATTTGTTTATACTGTGTTTTGAATAAAGTCAATCAATGATGGATGTGTAAACAATTGGTACCTTTTTTTCTTCTTGGAAAACTGTTGCCTTCCACAAGAGGACGCTCGGTGCCTCAGAGGCCGAATGCACCTATGATCGACAATTATTTTTCAGGATGTATTTTTCTTCCCTTTACTGGAGACATTTGTGCATTAAGTGGTGATATATTTTAAACCTATTAATTATAAGGTCTGGCATCCAAAACAAATGGAAATACTAAAGCGATTGAATAAAACGAGTATCTAATTAGAAACGGCTGAGATTGGTTCATCTTAAAGAGCGATGAGAAAATTAACAGATACCACATGACAACGGCTTTTTCGAGGAAGATTGCATGTAACTTATTTTTATTATTATTATAATATATTAGTTATATAATATCACCAATTGCTTTCCATGTAAATCTATTTTAAACCATGGCAGTAAAGCGAATTGTGACTTGTAACTTTTAGGGGACCATGATGGCGCCACAGTGAGTGTGGTCACATCACATGGTATGCGATCGATGCATGCGAAGGAAGTTGTGTAAAGAATACACGTGTTGTGAATCGCGATTTAACAATCATTTTTGTTGAAGTTTGTAATGAATTTATCATGTAAAAGTCTTTCAGCAGATGAAAGTACTGAAATAGCATTCGTGTTCAGGCAGCGCGTGGTAAACATGACCCTGAGGCATAGTTCATGTTGAAATATCTGTCATCACTGCAGTCATGTTACTTTAATTTTCTTCATGCAGTGCACCGAGATATCGTATTTACTGTTTCAATTTTTAGTGCCGATACAAAATATCTTGGTAAATGCCCTTTAGAGCGGAGGCACAGCGTACACGTTGATAGTCAGTGTTGAGTCTAGGTGTGTTTTGGAAGAGTACGTTAATGGATGGGGATCCAGCAGAGATGAATATTCCACAATCATCACCATCATCATCATCAAGTATTGAAGTAAAGGATGATATGGATACCAGAAGCGAAAGTGAGAATCAGCCAGCAGGAGATGCTTTGGTGGACATCAGCTTTTGCGGATCCACTCCTCTGTTGTGGAAGGTGTCGGACATGAAACGGTGCAGGTCTGTGGGTGTGACCGGGGCTCTGGTGGGCTCTCTGGCCCGTCAGCCTCGGCAGAACGTGCGGCTGGGACGACCTCTGGAGCTCCTGCAGGAGGAGGCGCTGCTGCTGGAGGAGACGAGCACTGGTGTCGCTTCACTGCACACTCAGGTGTCACACTACACAGCCACAGAATACAAACATCTATCTATCTATCTATCTATCTATCTATCTATCTATCTATCTATCTATCTATCTATCTATCTATCTATCTATCTATCTAAGAAAACTTTTACTGAAGATAATTTTCAGTTTCATCAGGCAGACGTAAGCTTCAAGACTCCCAAGGAGTTCATAGGCCGCCCCATTTACAGTTACGAAGATCACAGCAGCTATTACCCTTCACCAAGGTCTAAGCTATTCCTTGCTTCAGGTTGAATGATTCTCATTGGCTAAGAAATAGATGAACATAGTCATTTTCCACATATACAGATAGACTGAAGCATATCTCCATCGATTATGCAGCTGACACTCGGACCCTGAAGTTAGGCACGTCGTGACCTTCCAGGTCACAGATTTGGGTTGATGGGCGCCAGCATGTCCAGAACAACAACTCAGTCAATCTTCAAGAATGACAGTGGTTCCTTAACCTGTAACCAAGAAGACTAACACACACACCAACACAGATTCTTCAAGGTTGGATTTGACCAGGCTCTAACTATAAACAGGAGAGTCTTCTCAAAACATCAAGATAATTAATTCTTTCTCAAGGAAATTACACTTTAATCTAACACGGTAAAGTAAAGACTTTAGTTACGAAATGGTCACTCAAACTATTGATTCCAGTGACCCTTACATGTTTTAACACATGTTGAAGAACTTTCTCTAACAAAACAAGTCCATATTTCATTTCTGGAAGCTGGGCTAAATAAGCAAGCACTGTTACTGCATTTAGATATCAAATACAGACATTACAGAGTACATGAAAAGAATATTTCAGTAATCACACTGGTAACTTCTATAACAAAGTAAAATCTCATAAGCTTAGAGAAGTCATTCAACTCATGTGATGTTTAGAAGGAAAAATATTGATTAATATCTTGATTATAATCACTCATTAGATATACATTTAAGCAGCACTGGATTCCAAAATCCATCCCCTTCTCTATCTATCTATCTATCTATCTATCTATCTATCTATCTATCTATCTATCTATCTATCTATCTATCTATCTATCTATCTATCTATCTATCTATCTATCTATCTATCTATCTATCTATCTATCTATCTATCTATCTATCTAAGAAAACTTTTACTGAAGATAATTTTCAGTTTCATCAGGCAGACGTAAGCTTCAAGACTCCCAAGGAGTTCATAGGCCGCCCCATTTACAGTTACGAAGATCACAGCAGTTATTACCCTTCACCAAGGTCTAAGCTATTCCTTGCTTCAGGTTGAATGATTCTCATTGGCTAAGAAATAGATGAACATAGTCATTTTCCACATATACAGATAGACTGAAGCATATCTCCATCGATTATGCAGCTGACACTCGGACCCTGAAGTTAGGCACGTCGTGACCTTCCAGGTCACAGATTTGGGTTGATGGGCGCCAGCATGTCCAGAACAACAACTCAGTCAATCTTCAAGAATGACAGTGGTTCCTTAACCTGTAACCAAGAAGACTAACACACACACCAACACAGATTCTTCAAGGTTGGATTTGACCAGGCTCTAACTATAAACAGGAGAGTCTTCTCAAAACATTAAGATAATTAATTCTTTCTCAAGGAAATTACACTTTAATCTAACACGGTAAAGTAAAGACTTTAGTTACGAAATGGTCACTCAAACTATTGATTCCAGTGACCCTTACATGTTTTAACACATGTTGAAGAACTTTCTCTAACAAAACAAGTCCATATTTCATTTCTGGAAGCTGGGCTAAATAAGCAAGCACTGTTACTGCATTTAGATATCAAATACAGACATTACAGAGTACATGAAAAGAATATTTCAGTAATCACACTGGTAACTTCTATAACAAAGTAAAATCTCATAAGCTTAGAGAAGTCATTCAACTCATGTGATGTTTAGAAGGAAAAATATTGATTAATATCTTGATTATAATCACTCATTAGATATACATTTAAGCAGCACTGGATTCCAAAATCCATCCCCTTCTCTATCTATCTATCTATCTATCTATCTATCTATCTATCTATCTATCTATCTATCTATCTATCTATCTATCTATCTATCTATCTATCTATCTGTCTGTCTGTTTTTTGATTGTATCTATCTATCTTTCTTATTATGTGAGTGTATGTATGTGATATGATTTTCATCAGGATTGTGGAGATGAAGAGATGCATTCAGAGGCTGTGAGGCAGTATGAGGCAGGTCTGGAGAGCAGTTATAAGGAGCAGTGTGCTCTGGCCCTGGAGGACAAGAAGACAGTGCTGAAGAAAATCATCAATGAGAAAGAGAACGGTGAGAGAGAGGCGCATGCCTCATTACATGTCCATATTACTTCGCCTGTTCACCAAATGATTTCAGTTATTTCAAAAGTCCTTACAGCCTACAACAGCAAAGGAACCAAAACCCACTTCGATTATGTACGGAAAGCACATACTCTCTGTCTCCTGCTCTCCCACTCAAATGCACACACACACACATACAGTACGGGCACACACTCGCACAGAAACGTGTTGTCAGTGCTGCTTCGATGATTTTATCAGTAAAATAGTTTAGCAACTTAAAATCTACATGACATTTTGCCATTAGTGAGGTAATAAGGGCTCTGTTATTGAAGCAGATAAACTTAAAGTTTAGCTATTAGTAGAGACACTGCTGCCGAACACTGTTGAGAGTAGCACAGACTCGGGCAATTCACACACACACTCTCTCTCTCTCTCTCTCTCTCTAATAATTGCATTAAAGGGATAGTTCACTTTGAAATTAAATTTTGATATGTTTTAGCTTACCTCAAGGGCATCCAAGATGTAGGTGTCTTTTTTTCCGCAGTAGTTTCAATTTAGATATTTTTAGGTCAAACCGCTCTTGTCTGTCAGTCGTATAATGCAGGTCTATGGTCACGGTCTCAAAGAGCATGCACAGAGTCCAAAATAAAACAATTCCCCATCGTCCAAATTAAACAATTCCCCATCGTAAGTACACATTGATGGCCTAAGACACGAAACGAGCGGTTTGTGTGAGAAAACTAACAGCATTTATATCGTTTTTACCTCTTGTAACACAGCCACGTCCAAGTGATCTGAGGGCGCGCGCGCATCCTGGTGTGTGTCGTGTGCGCAGACTGGTGCATAGATATATACACTAGATGTCGCCTTAAAGACATTCGTTCCAATGAACTGCCATAGACAAGGTGACATCTAGTGTATATATCTATGCACCAGTCTGCGCACACGTCACACACCAGGATGCGCGAGCGCCCTCAGATCACTTGGACGTGATCCAGATTCAGTAAAACCTTTTTAGTAAATTTGATTGATCAGCTGACAAGCGAATAGTAGTACATTACCAGGATTCTGCAAACAATGCTCTTGACCTATTTGTATTTCCTAACTGTTATAATTGCTGCAAGCCTCACAAATTTAAATCTAAAGTTTAATTTAAGGCATCAAAACTTTAAACATCAGAAGAAAAGTATTGGACATTTGACAGTTTTTCCCACAACTGTGTTAAAATATTAAAAACAAAAATATCCTCTGGGCTCAACACTAATCCCCTGCCTCAAAAATGAATGAATAAATAAAAAATATTGTTTTTGACCCATGTAACCTTGTATTCTAACAAATAAGGGTATGACACCAGTGAAATTTTACAATTCTTGATTGCAATTTTGATACCAAAACTACTAGCCAAACTAATATAAATATTCAAACATTAAAGGCAAGTAAACAGACAGTAATAAAAATAAGAACAAAAAATAAATAAATAAATAAATGAATTACATGCATTAGCTCTAACACATTCAACAGTACAGAAATAAGACCGTAATTGAGTAAAGTTATTAAATGTAAAATAACATTGCATGATCTTCACTGTATAAATGAAATGTAGATTAATCTTTAATAAAGCCACATCAATTATTCAGTCAAGAGCAGGGTGATTCCTCAATCCCCCCAAAATTTATTATAATATTGTGCTTTTGTTTGTTCAAGCATGATAAGAGCCCTGATACTGTATACAATGTGCCAATGATATTTGACTCTTCCTGATCCCACAGCCACAGATGACTCCGGCAATGCAATTAGAGACCGTCTTAATGCATTGGACCAGGCTTTCCGCTTTCCGTGGCCGGCCATGGCGGTCCAGCTCTGTACTGCCCGTGCCGGCTTCAGCCACTGTCCAGAGGAACGCAGTTTCCTTTCCACTGATTGGCCGGTGCCTAGAGATGAACGCTTGAACACTAGATTCTGTGTATACAGGGATCTGAGAAATAAAGGTTTCTACCTGACCTCCGCAGGGAAGTTTGGAGGAGATTTCCTGGTATATCCAGGTATGTTTATGACATGTATTTGAAAAAATGTATTTTTTTTTTAATGGAAGCTTCTTTCCACTTGAGAATAAAAAATAAATAATAATCTGAATTATGAGATATTAACTCAAAATTGTGATATAAATTCAGAATTGTGAGAAATAAACTCACTGAGAGATGTTAACTCGCGGTTGCAAAATATAAACTCGCAATTACCTTTTTTTTTTACTTTGTGAGAGATGTCAACTCAGAATTCCGTGCAAAAAGCCAGAATTGCGTGATGTAAACTCGTAATTGTGAGGGAAAAAAAGCCAGAATTGCGAAGTATAAACTCGGAATTGTGAGAAAACAAAACAAAACAAGAATTGCGTGATGTTTTGTGAATTGTGAGAAAAAGTCAGAATTGCGTGATGTAAACTCAGAATTGTGAGAAAAAAAAGTCAGAATTGCGTGATGTAAACTCGGAATTGTGAGAAAAAAAAGTCAGAATTGCGAGGTATAAACTCGTAATTGTGGGGGAAAAAAAGCCAGAATTGCGAGGTATAAACTCGTAATTGTGAGGAAAAAAAGCCAGAATTGCGAGGTATAAACTCGGAATTGTGAAAAAAAAAAAGAATTGCGTGATGTTTTGTGAATTGTGAGAAAAAGTCAGAATTGCGTGATGTAAACTCAGAATTGTGAGAAAAAAAATCCGAATTGCGTGATGTAAACTCAGAATTGTGAGAAAAAAAAGTCAGAATTGCATGATGTAAACTCGGAATTGTGAGAAAAAAAAGTCAAAATTGCATGATGTAAACTCGGAATTGTGAGGAAAAAAAGTCAGAATTGCATGATGTAAACTCGGAATTGTGAGAAAAAAAAGTCAAAATTGCGTGATGTAAACTCGGAATTATGAGAAAAAAAAGTCAAAATTGCGTGATGTAAACTCCGAATTATGAGAAAAAAAAGTCAAAATTGCGTGATGTAAACTCCGAATTATGAGAAAAAAAAGTCAAAATTGCATGATGTAAACTCGGAATTGTGAGAAAAAAAAGTCAAAATTGCGTGATGTAAACTCGGAATTGTGAGAAAAAAAAGTCAAAATTGCGTGATGTAAACTCCGAATTATGAGAAAAAAAAGTCAAAATTGCATGATGTAAACTCGGAATTGTGAGAAAAAAATGTCAAAATTGCGTGATGTAAACTCGGAATTGTGAGAAAAAAAAGTCAAAATTGCGTGATGTAAACTCCGAATTATGAGAAAAAAAAGTCAAAATTGCATGATGTAAACTCGGAATTGTGAGAAAAAAAAGTCAAAATTGCGTGATGTAAACTCGTAATTGTGAGAAAAAAAAGTCAGAATTGCGAGGTATAAACTCGGAATTGTGAAAAAAAAAAAAAACAGAATTGCGTGATGTAAACTCAGAATTGTGAGGAAAAAAAAGCCAGAATTGCCAGGTATAAACTCGGAATTGTGGGGGAAAAAAAGCCAGAATTGCGAGATATAAACTCAGAACTTTGTGAAAAAAAAGTCAGAATTGCGAGGTATAAACTCGGGATTGTGGGGGGAAAAAAGCCAGAATTGCGTGATGTAAACTCGGAATTGTGAGAAAAAAAAAAAACAGAATTGCGTGATGTAAACTCGGAATTGTGAGGAAAAAAAAGCCAGAATTGCCAGGTATAAACTCGGAATTGTGGGGGAAAAAAAGCCAGAATTGCGAGATATAAACTCAGAACTTTGTGAAAAAAAAGTCAGAATTGCGAGGTATAAACTCGGGATTGTGGGGGGAAAAAAGCCAGAATTGCATGATGTAAACTCGGAATTGTGAGAAAAAAAAACAGAATTGCGAGGTATAAACTCGGAATTGTGAGGAAAAAAAGCCAGAATTGCAAGGTATAAACTCGGAATTGTGAGAAAAAAAAAGTCAGAATTGCGTGATGTAAACTCAGAACTTTGTGAAAAAAAAAAGTCTGAATTGCGAGATGTAAACTCGGAATTGTGAGGGAAAAAAAAGCCAGAATTGCGAGGTATAAACTCGGGATTGTGGGGGAAAAAAAGCCAGAATTGCGAGATATTAACTCAGAACTTTGTGAAAAAAAAGTCAGAATTGCGTGATGTAAACTCAGAACTTTGTGAAAAAAAAAAGTCTGAATTGCGAGATGTAAACTCGGAATTGTGAGGGAAAAAAAAGCCAGAATTGCCAGGTATAAACTCGGAATTGTGGGGGAAAAAAAGCCAGAATTGCGTGATGTAAACTCGGAATTTGTGAGAAAAAAAAGCCAGAATTGCGAGATGTAAACTCGGAATTGTGAGGGGAAAAAAAGCCAGAATTGCCAGGTATAAACTCGGAATTGTGGGGGGAAAAAAGACAGAATTGCGTGATGTAAACTCGGAATTGTGAGGGAAAAAAAGTCAGAATTGCGAGGTATAAACTCGGAATTGTGAGGAAAAAAAAAACAGAATTGCGAGGTATAAACTCGGAATTGTGAGGAAAAAAAAGCCAGAATTGCGAGATATAAACTCGGAACTTTGTGAAAAAAAAGTCAGAATTGTGACACGTTCACAGAATTGTGAAATAAAAGTCCAATTTGGGACATGTAAACTCGGAATTGTGAGAAATAAAGTCAGAATTGCGAGATGTAAACCCAGAATTGTGAGGGGAAAAAAAGAATTACGGCATGTAAACTCGGAATTGTGAGTTATAACTTGCAATTCTGAGGGAAAAAGTCACAATTGTGAGCTAAAAAAAAGTTGCAATTACTTTTTTTTTCAATTATGGAAACAAGCTTCCATCATTTTTTCATTGAATACAGAACGTAAGTATTTTCAGTGCAGCTTAATAGTTAAGATCTTATTATTGTCTTTTTGCAGGAGATCCTCTGCGTTTCCATGCTCATTTCATTGCATTATGTATTTCCATGGATGAAGAGCTACCTCTCTGTGATGTTCTGGCTATAGCTCGTCTGGGCTCTAATGTGAAGAAAACAGTGTTGCTTTGCTCTCCGCAGAGCCGTAGTGAGACTGGGAAGGATGAGAGTGCGGAGGGCGATGTGGTGTATTCATCGCTGCAGTGGAGTTCTATGGTGTAACTACACAAATATTGCTTTTTTTTCATCTATTTTTTATAGTTCATAGATGATGTGGTGCTATTGGAAACTCGGCGTGTCTTCTGATGTGTATGTGTGTGTGTGAGATAAATTCTAATGACTGAATTCTGCTGGACTACTAAATGTGCATGACCAGCTATGCAGAGGGAGGATATTCCAATATCATCTAATAAATGTCTTTAAAATGATATGAAGGGTTTGAGTCTAGTTATTTATAAAATTGGTTTCCATTGTTACTCAGTTTAAGCCTCACAAGCATTAAAAATCTACTGATAAAGTGAGGTGACAAATACACTATGCTTGATTGTTGTTTCATTTCTGTTATGCAGGAATACTTGTTGAACTCTAACTTTTGAAAAATGAATTAATAAAGTAAATATTGAAACAATATGCAATGTTTTAAATATTTTGATTGAACAAACATTTTGGTAGCACTTTATAATAAGATCCCATTAGTTTAACATTAAACAATACATTTGTTACAGTATTCCTCTTTATTAATGTTATTAACAAGTGGTATTTTTACTGTATAATGGTGAAAATATTGAATTCCATGTTCATGCAATTTTAACCCTTTAGAACCTGAAGCTAAAATAGGTGTTTTTCACATATTTAGATTTTTTTGACTGTACAATTCTAAACAATGTGCTATCTTCATGTGCAAGGTGTCATCTTTTTCAGAAAAGATTAGCTTTAAACATATTACAGTTATTGACCATTAATTGTGTGTGGTGAGTTTGTAAATAGAATTTAAATAGACAAAAAAAAAACAGAATAAATTTACAGATTTTTATTAAAAAAATAAAAACAGAAAAAAATCATAAACGAAAGAACCTAACACTTTAAAGTTTAAAAATTAACTATAATACATATATACTGTTTTTTGTCTTTTTTGTGACATTGGGTGGCACAGTTTTCATTTAGGACACTTTTTTTCATACAAGCACACATACAAATGCACACATTCATAGGCACACACACATACACATGCACTCACCACATGCTTAGATACGTGAAAGAGTAACGGCCATCCGCTTCCGCTTCCCGAGTTTCATTAAAAATCATCCCAATCCCCTCTTCTGCTGTCTAACACTTCTTTCACCATGTATTTGTTCGTTTCTTTTATTATTTTATGCAATTCAAAACATTCTAACCTGGCGCGCTTCGTGTCTCTCTGTTCAAATCCTTCCTTCCCGCACTGCTGTCATTTGCAGACGGAAAGCATGAAATTACGTAATAAGACGTATATTGCCGAAAAGCGTATGTTGTCTACTGTCAGGGGCAATTTGAATGGTTTTGATAGTACAAACGGTTGAAGAGTTATGGTCAAATGAATACAGCTTGCTGGTATGTGTCGCGACAACACAGCCGGCTCTAAAGGACAACTAATATTTACATTTATTTTAAATTTGCAATTTTAACATTTTATACACTATGATGATATATATCAAATGCCAAATATGGTGGAGACGTTACATTTACTGCACAATGGGAGTCTGTCAAGTCCTATTTTTTTACTGTCTATGGTCAAGACCCATTGAGAATATTTTTAAGTGCAAAACACTGTCATCTGGTGGTATGATGAGGACATTAAAATGTACGTAACAGCTTATTTTGAGGTTGTTCACCCATATGCCTGTTATTGGATAACAGAATTCAAATAATGATTTATAATTAAAATAAATTAACAAATAAATTAAATATGGGGAATGTGAAAAATGCAAAGAGGCAGTAACAGTGGCGCGTTACGAAGTCTCGCGAGACAGAGACGAAGACAGGGTGAGATCAAGTCGCAGACGGAGGAAGGCAAGAAAAAGAGGAAGATCTTGACAAACTAATAAAACCCATTAAAATGTCGGGACGGTCCGTGCGGGCGGAGACACGCAGCCGTGCTAAAGATGATATCAAAAAAGTGATGGCGGCAATTGAAAGGGTCCGTCGGTGGTAAGTTATCTGTTCGAAGAGGGAGACAAGTTTCTTTTCTTCTACGTTACAAAAATAAACTTCAGAGTGGCGGGGAGAGTGGCGTCATTCAGTAACATGACAGACAAGCAAGGCAACCAATGGGCTTTACTGTATACTGTGGGTGGGCGTGTCAGTCATAGAAGTGTCAATGGGGATTGTACAATGTTGGTGATGTTCGGAATGTCTGAAATGTAAAAATGAGCATTTTTACATAGACATTACAGGACGTATATGCGCGAATCTCATGAAACCTGCCACGAATTAGAATAAAATTCAATTAAGCCCTTACCGTAATGAAAAAGAAAATAATCATTACTGTCATGGTAAAATATTTGCATTTATTTATTGTACAGCCTTTGTTTAAATAATTTTTTTATTGTATTATGGTAATAATTACTGTGAATTACATTATTTAATGAGATCTACCACTGAGAATAATAAAAATACACACAAAAAAACTATCTAGGGGCATGTCTTTACTGAGAATCTGCAAGCACAACGGTCCTAAAATTGGTTTTATGCTCTTTATGTAAAATGTAATTCAATGGGGAAAATGTGACCTGGGCTTGTTTATGTGAGGTTAACCTGTAAAATGTTTGTCCTTTTAGGGAAAAAAAGTGGGTTACAGTGGGGGACACATCATTACGAATATTCAAATGGGTCCCTGTCACAGAAACCAAACAGGTGTGTGTATCATATCATCTTGAGTCCAGCTCCCAGATATATAAATACAGTCTTCATGTTCAAAATGTCTTTTTTCTTTCTCATAGATATACAAGCCTAAAGTGGCAAGGACTGCAGTGAGGAAACTGAAGGGCTTTCCTACAGATGTAGTGTTGGAAAATGCCCGTTCCGTGTTACTGGATTTTCAGGGTAAAACAGGTTATGTTTATATCAGACACAAGGAGGCTTAATATTTCCTGCGTAAACAATTCAGAACATCCTCTATTTAATGTAACGCAACACTGGGCTGTGTTGCTGTACTCAAGTTACTTAAATGACCTTGTACCTCGACAATGTTGTTTGCATACCTATTTTAACATGCTTTTTATGCTGAAGTACTTAAACGTAATTTACATATTTCTTCAGAAGTCTGCACACAAATATGTTTTTGGTTTATTCTCCTAAACAGATGACAACAGTAACCAGAGTTTCCTATCAGATGCCTATCAGTCTAATACAAAAGTGGACAGCAGCAGCAACTCCAGTCCACAGCATGTGAGTGAGGCAGTGAGCCCTTCCCAACCACCGTACTTCCGTACAGAGGATTCCCAGCCGCCCACCCTAGGACAGGAGACAATGGAGGCTGAGAGAGGTTAGAAATACTGTAGTTTACTGTATTTACAATACAATAATATAATGCAATGATATATTTTATTTAAATTTTATTTAAACACCCCCCCCCCCCCAATTAAAATTAATTCTAAATTGAAAAGTGAGAATTCAATTCTTTCTTTTAATTTTGGGATGAAATAAGACTTGACAAGTTTTGTGAAATTCACAAAAGTATCTAATGATTATGCATCCTTCATTTCACATTGCATACTAGTATTTTACTTTGCTTTTCATGATCATCCCCCATATTTAGAGACATCAACAACCAGCAGTGAGGTCACGGATGAGCCCCCAACTCTAATTAAAGAAGATGTGTTGTCTCTCTCTACTCAGGTAACATCCAATAATCTTCATATAAATACTCAATTAAAAAAGATATTATATATTGTAGATTTTATGAATGCATGCCGTGTGTGACGTTACTGTTTTTCATAGGAGGAAGAGGAGTTGATTGGAGCCCCACCGCTTAAAAGAGTTTGCACTGAGCAAAACTCAACTCTTAGTTAGCACTATTATGCTGAACATCACAGGTCAAAAGTATGGAATACATTTTGAAAGAGACTAAACTGTACATTTAAGAGACATTTCACAGCCTGCAAAATGCCTGAAATTCGCTTTTGTGATCAAGAAACGAGCTTGAAATTTTTTTTTTTTGCACATAAAAAGATATTACTTGGGTCTTTTCAGGTATTTTCTTATGAAGGTTTATATTACATCTTGAAAATAAATTGTTTAATTGCATGTTTCTTAATCTAAATTGAGAAAGAACTTTATCCGTATAATACATGTGAGTCTGCATGGAGTGATGACAAAACAGTTGAATTTTAAACACTTTAATTTGATTTGTGTTTGCGGCATCCTTATATATTATACAAATAACTTTTATTGGCTTGTTTTACTTTGCTTCATTGTAAAAATACTTAAATGCATGCAGTTTAGGGCAATTTTAAATAACCTCAGTGTTATCTATTTCTTAATGTGTTATTGTTCATTGTACTGCATCCAATTACTCAACTTTGTTTTTATTTTTTAAAGGAATGCTTATATTTTATAAATGGTAAGGTAACTTACAAATTTGTATTTTAAATATAAAGACTTCCACTTTCCATTGTCTTTGAAGTATTTTTCAAATAAAAAGAAATATGTTTGTATGATCCATAAACTTGTAAAAATGTACCTGGACTTCTTCACCAGAGATGGAAATAAAACCACTTTGGATTCATTTGACTATTTTCATATCAAATCATAATTTTTAAGGCCATTCCCCAATATTGGTTCCAAATAATGATACACATTTTCAACAGACTGATTAGGGTTTAAATTTAGTGTTATATGAATGCTTGAGACAATGCTTTATTATTTCATATGTTGCCTTGAATATATATATATATATATATATATATATATATATATATATATATATATATATATATATATATATAAGACGATATAGTACATTGTCTCCATTGCCAAGAGTGGATTAACATATTAATCAAGGCTGTCTCTTTAATTGGATCATAAGTGTCGTGTGCACGCTCTATTGTCTATTGCTCTATTTAAATTCTATAACAGCTGTCCCTTTCAGCTAAACGCTAGGCCTCATAATTTATGTTCTTGCAAAAATAAAATGTCCTTAATTAAAGCAAAAGTACAAAAGTCAAATTGCCATTTTGAAATTATCTATGAATTTACCAGAAACTGATCTCTAGCCACGCTTCCAAACACGCCTTGTATTTATGATTGGAGGGGTGTTCCTTTGACAAAAGGTGGAGTAGGTATAACTGACAGTTCAAGCGGCCAATAAAATACCTCAGTCGTTGTCGTAGTTGTTTAGTAACCAATAGTTGGAGACGATGGGCGGGACTTATCCTTGCGTTGCAGCTTGCTACCGGGGTAACGGAGTTTTGAGGTTGTACGGAATGTTGCCGGTGTTGCAGGAACTCCCGCCATTTTTCAATAAGCTATAAACCCTGTTGTTTGTTTATGTAATCAGCACGTCCTTCAAAACAGTATCTACGCGGTCTATAGTCGCTGCGGGAAAGGGATTGGTACGTCGCTTTGGCCTGGAGAATCGACGGCAACACGGACCTGAGCGGCATAAGAAAGCCCGCCATACCAGCTCTGACGGGCCGCCTTTCGCGCTTCCATCCCCGGCACTCAGGAGGAGCTTCCGTTCACTTCTTACGCTCTTTACAACCATCTCACGATGACCCCACCGGCTGCCCCAAACCAACGGATTTCGCACAGGAGATGTAACTGACCAGTAAAGTCGTAGTTTGGTTTTGTTTTGTTTTCACGCGCTTTGTAAAAAGTAAGTAAAAGCAGCGCGCGCTAGCCTAGCCCCCATGCTACGCCGCTGAGACGCGCGGATTTCACTCCATATTCAGTTTAAACTGAGATTGAGCGGTGGGTTAGTTCAGTAGTTCACATTGCCGACACATCCAGGACCGCAGCAGCCCGCACGCGATGGCACCGTTGCTAGGCCGGAAGCCGTACCCGCTGGTGAAGCCGCTGTCGGAGCCGCCGGGCCCAGGAGAGGAGGTGTTCATCATCGAGCACTCTAAAGAGGCCTTCAGGAACAAAGAGTATCCTTTCCCACTGCCTCCACTATCCTCCTGCGAACCTGAATACACACACATGCGTCCGCGAGAGTCTCGATATGTTGTTTCCACGCGGATCGTGGATTCTGAGCGCGTGCGAGCACCGTGTGCGCATTTAAGCGGTTATTATTGTTTTCATCTTGCGCGCTGCATCTCATTGTAACGCTAACAGGCTAAAGGTGACATGACGTTTAGATCATCCGGGATTACACTCTTAAAGCAGGGCTTAATGTTATATTTGTCTGATTTTGAGTGCTGAAACCTGGTCAAATTCATGTTATTGAGAGGTGGTTGTTGTCCTGTGTGCATTTCAGAGCGAGCTAGTGTTAGCGAGCTAGCTCCGGGAGTGTGACGTCTGGCGGCTAAGCAGTTTCTCATCCGAGCTGCTATGACTCAATCTTGTGTAACTCGCGCGCACTCGCTTTCATTTACAGTTCACGGATATGAGTTTATAGATTGATGCTCCAAGATTGAGATTGACCGTTATCTGTATACTGGGAGTGTGGGTCTGATTGTATTAATAGTTTCAGCTCAGGCTGCCACTGGAGGGGAAAGTGCGAGTTCACGTGCAGCTGTTGCGCGAGGTCATTTGCGCGCGAAATGTTCATCGCACGCCACGTGAATTTGGTCATTATCGTCTGGATGAGTAGAGCTGACCTTCTTCAGGGCATCAGCAACCGCGTATTTTAGTCTTTTTATTTATGTTGTTAAATGCAGCATTCGCATATTTGTTGACTATATGATGTTTTTGTAAATTTGACGAGATTTGCTCCAAAAAATTTAGATTTTTATATGGTGTAAAGACGGAGTTTTATTTATCTCACACAAAATCTCTTATTTGACAGATGTCACTGTATCAGGTTTCCTGACGAACCACACCTGTCTCTAAATGGTAGCCTATGTAAGAAAGTGAACTTGGCCCGCATGTTTTACGGAATCAGAAAACTAGCCAATCAGAAACTCTCCCTGCGTCTCAATCACGCTCTGCGTTCGGGTTTTGTGACATCGGATTGGCTAACGTGTCTGTGGAGGGCGGGGCTTTGGGGAGAAAGCTGTAGGATGGAGGTCTCAGGTCAGTTTAATTCAGTTAGCTAAACGATTGAGCCCGCAGGTGCAGGTTATACAAATTGAAAACTGTCTTTCTGACTCATTCTAAAGATTTAATCACGTCCTTAAACTTTACGCTTGTTTCTGTTCCAGCACCAAAAACTAGACAATTTTCCTGTTTTTCCCATCAAGTGTGTGTTCTAGATCTGCCAAAAAAGTGTTTTAAGCAAGTAAAAGTTTTGAGTCCGTAGCTTTCATAAGACGTTTTTTAGATCTAATGATGGAATAATACATGAGATGATATATTAATTAATCAGACAATATTTGTTTGTTTTTTTGCCATGATCGGCATCTGCCATTTAGGTTTTGCTTGTCTGTTGTGAAATCTACATGTTTTGACCATGTCATAATTTAAAACTTAAAGTTTTTAAAAAATTATTTAATTTGAGCATTTTTGTCTGTCTTGTTTGCTTTCATAACCAGGTTTCTAGATATACTGATATCAGATATTTAAAGCCCACATTAGGTGAAAAGTAATTATTATGCTTGGATAAACATTTACATAATACATGAACAGAGCAAAAAGTATTTCTCTTGCCTTTTGGCAAGGTGAATTTACTCTTTTCAGAGTGCCTGTAATATCAATTTTACTGAAGCTTTTCTCTTGTATTTTTGCTCCCTTTTATTAATTGCAAATTTAAATCGAAAAATGTTCATGGAGGTTCTGCTGCTGCTGGCCCTTTAATTACTGAGCTTGTGTGTTACACACATTCATTAATTATGAATGAGTCTCTCATAAAGGAGGGATGGCAGGGAAGCTCTGCTGTGGAAGTGCAGAAGAGCTAGTGTTGTAGTGTTTGACAGCGTTGTTTGTCCTTAATCCTGTTGTTCAGAGAGTATGAAGCTCGACTGCGCAGGTATGGAGAGCGGATATGGACGTGCAAAAGCACTGGCAGCAGCCAGCTTACACACAAGGAGGCTTGGGAAGAGGAGCAGGAGGTCACTGAGCTGTAAGTAACAAAACTGAGCTCATACATGAGTGATATGATATGAGCATCATTCAGTCGTCGGTCCTCCATTAATTCAGTCCTTCTCAGTCTTTTTTTTTTTACTCTGTATCTCTATAATTAGAGATCTACTGGGCATTTTTGTCTGTCTCAATATGTAGTGAGCTGCCAGTACCACCTTGCATTTGTGCTTATCTGAGGCACAGAAATGCTGGATAGGTAAGCAGCTCAATAGGTTTAAGCTGTAGCTGTTGTCATACACTACATTATCGTTATTGGGAGGGTTAGTGGTTTACTAAAACTTGTTACTTGGAAAAAATAAATGTTAACTCAAAATAAACAGATTTTTTTATTATTATTATTTCAGCTTGTTCCCAAGGCAGCACTTCTCATTTTCATTTATTACATCAACTTGATGTAATAAAATTACTCAAGCTACAACATAAAAAAAACCTGACAAACACACAACAAAATTACTAAAACTTTAACTAAAATTAAAAAATAAAATATTACGATATAAACCAATTCAAAATATTAATAAAAACTATAATAGTGTCTCAGTGATACTGAAAAAGTGCTGTTTAAGATCATGGAATACCTGGAAATATTGTAATTTTAAAATTGTGATTTCCAGGCCTAGAAACGAAACGGGCAGTCTGAACCGATTCACTGACTCGTAACTCTTTCTTAACGCTATTCAAATATACCTGTACTTGGCTCTGAAATATTTGATTGACTTTGTGCAGTTTGTATAAAATTAGTAATTTGGAACCCCTTAAAGGCATGGAAATGCATTGGGTGTTGCAACCCTTTATTTTCCAGCATGTCTGCTGTATATAGCAGAGAGCTTTTAAACAGAACTATTGTCAAGTCAAGTCAAGTCAACTTTATTTATATAGCGCTTTTCACAATACAGATTGTATCAAAGCAGCTTCACAGTATTAAATAAAATAGTACATCAGTGTATGTTTCTGGTGTAAAACATCCACGTTTGGTAATGCAGATCAATAGCACTGTTGAATCGATTAATCAAATTAAGTATCCCCAACTGAGCAAGCCAAATGCAACAGTGGCAAGGAACCGAAAAACTCCATTAGGTGACCTAATGGAGAAAAAAAAACCTTGGGAGAACCCAGGCTCAGTCGGGGGCCAGTTCTCCTCTGGCGTTTGTCAGGCTGTTGTAATGAGGGAGTGTCATATGACCACACCTCTGCTATTTCATTGGTGCCCTTGTGCCATCACTCCCCCCTTCTAATAAGAGTGTATTATAGATTGAGTCTTCAGCAGAAATGTAGAGAAACGCTCTGCCTCTGACCTGCTCAACTGACATTCAAACAGATTTCTACAACTTCTGGTGAGTGGGAGAGAGCAAGAGAAAGCAGTTTAGTCTCGTAAGCTGCTTATGTAACCAGACACGTGCACACTCGCAACAGTTTGCAGTACAGACCATATAGAGCGCTATGCTGCTTTAAGGGTCAATGTGTTTTGGATGCTATTTTTACTGTTCATTCTTCATTCCCGTGTTTCTCATCTCCCTCTGCTGGCCATGAAGAGTATGAAGTTATATTGTTTTCAAATGAGCTTTACTGGTGTTAACACAAATCCTCCCCAAATAAATGTTTTCAGGGAAGTCTTAACAGTAGTATTCAGGTAAGAAATTGGGCCCGTGACGATTCCATCAACTGTCCTGAGCATCTTCTTTCACTCTGGCCAACAAAGTGTCAAGCCCTGCATTGGTTAGCAAAACAAAGTTGCAAATCAAAGCATATTTTCATAAAGTTTTGTAAGTTACGGTGAGTGAATCATTTGTTTACTTATGTTTCCGATAATATTGAATGGTTTTATATTTGGCAGGCTTCAGGAGGAGTATCCGGTGTGGTTTGAGAAGCCTGTTCTGGAGATTGTGCACCATAACACAGTATCTCTCGATAAGCTTGTGGATCTGGTCTGGGTGGAGATTCTCACCAAGTACGCTGTGGGCGAGGAGTGCGACTTCTTGGTATGAACTTGGATTTAATATTTTGATGCTTGTATGTAGGGTAATGGTACACCTGTATGTTCACCTATATTCGAGAACACCATCCCTCCTGTTATAACTTAAAGGGATAGTTCACTTTGAAATTACATTTTGGTATGTTTTAGCTTACCTCAAGGGCATCCAAGATGTAGGTGTCTTTTTCCGCAGTAGTTTCAATTTTGATATTTTTAGGTCAAACCGTTCTTGTCTGTCAGTCGTATAATGCAGGTATACGGTCACTGTCTCAAAGAGCATGCACAGAGTCCAAATTAAAACAATTCCCCATCGTAAGTACACATTGATGGCCTAAGACACGAAACGAGCGGTTTGTGTGAGAAAACGAACAGTATTTATATAGTTTTTACCTCTTGTAACACAGCCACGTCCAAGTGATCTGAGGGCGCGCGCATCCTGGTGTGTGACGTGTACGCAGACTGGTGCATAGATATATACACTAAATGTCGCCCTAAAAGACATTCATTCCAATGAACTGCCGTAGACAAGGCGACATCTAGTGTATAGAGCTGGTAAGTCCCGCCCATCCGTAAAACCCCAAGTGGACCTCTAGGTTGAAAAATCGTCAATGCAAGTGAATGGGAGAAAATAATTATTTTCTGGTCCCGTTTGAATTGTGCCATGAATGTGAACATGTTGTCTGTGAATTTTTTATATAACTTTTCATGTTACGAGTTTGACAGTATATGGTATGATTCTTCGGCTAGCAGTTGTGGAAAAGATATAACGAGAAAGACTACATGTCGCCTATGTGACGTCACCCCATAAAGTTGACTTACCCGTGGTTTTCGCCAACCTCAACGATTTAGTCCTCTCCCTGAAAGAAGGCGGTGAAGTGCACCAAAGACACAGCCATGTTTAGCGGGATCCGTGAGCTAGTCCGTGTGCGAGTGGTGTTGACGTTTCAAACGTGTCGAAAGCAGCGAAGAGTTGTAGTCCACAAAGTGCTCTCACACAAAGTCTAACCGTATCAAACTTCTACCCGCTAAATTGTAGAATTCTTTACACGAAAAGTTATATAAAGAATTCACAGACAACATATGTTCACATTCATGGCACAATTCAAACGGGACCAGAAAATAATTATTTTCTCCCATTCACTTGCATTGACAATTTTTCAACCTAGAGGTCCAGCGGGGTTAGCGGAAGAGGCGGGACTTACCAACTCTATATATCTATGCACCAGTCTGCGCACACGTCACACACCAGGATGCGCTCTTGCCCTCAGATCACTTGGACGTGGCTGTGTATAAGAGGTAAAAACTATATAAAAACTGTTCGTTTTCTCACACAAATCGCTCGTTTCGTGTCTTAGGCCATCAATGTGAACTTACGATGGGGAATTGTTTAATTTGGACGATGGGGAATTGTTTTAATTTGGACGATGGGGAATTGTTTTAATTTGGACTCTGTGCATGCTCTTTGAGACAGTGACCATAGACCTGCATTATACGACTGACAGACAAGAACGGTTTGACCTAAAAATATCAAAATTGAAACTACTGCGGAAAAAAAGACACCTACATCTTGTATGCCCTTGAGGTAAGCTAAAACATACCAAAATTTAATTTCAAAGTGAACTATCCCTTTAAGGCCGTGTGATTTCCGTGATGCAGAGAGAATCCCGGAATCAATCCAGTCATGAAAATAGAATTTACAGTATAATGCAGATGTCACATAAAATGCACACATTGATTGATGGATGGATGAATAAATCAAAAGTGGAACTGTACAATAAATCAAATCGCAACATGGTCTTTGAATATTAAAGTGCGAAAATCTGCTATATAAATATATAATCTGCATGTTTTTGCGTATGAGCTGCGCCGCTTCGTCTGCTACATACTCAAGTATGCGTGATTCTCAGCGTCTGCCGTTTCACAATATGAGAACATCTCCAGAGCTACTCTGAGAGAACGCTTAATGAGCATTTCGTCATTTTATTTGAGAGAAACTGTCAAATATACTCTGAAACTTAAAGGTCTTCACTATAACCCGTCAAAATAAGTTCAGTTTAACTTGAACTTGACAAATATATTTACAGAAATGTATACTGTTTTACAATAAAATGTACTTCTCAAAGTTCTAATAATAATAACAACAAAAATAATACAATTTATTTAAACCTTTACGGAATATAATGTTTTGTCCATTATTTAATTTAGTAAATCTCTGTTGTGCAGCACAAAAATAAAAGGTGAAAAGTTAATTTTTCATTTGGTTACATATTAAAACATAATCAAATAAATGCATAAAACTAACAATTTAATTAATCACCCTTTTTGACAATGTATTTGTATTAATTCATAAGAAAAAATAACTATGAAGAAAATACATTTCATAGGACTCTATTCTTAAATTAATAAATTATTAATGATAAAAACAAGTTGTTAATCTAATGCATAATCAAATTAAATTAAATTGATTATACTTGTTTATTCAACTTTCAATAATCCAAAAACATAAACAAATGGTTTCCAGTTTGTTATAAAGCATTTGTTCAACAAAGTTGAGTTAAACTTTGTCCATTATGTTTGTCACAGAGTGGAAATTTGTCTTTGACACTGGAGACAGATACATTCACATTAATGCTTAAAAACACATCACACATTAACACAAACACAGAATGTTTCCATCATTCCACTGTTTCCTTTCAGTTTCATTTTAACTGATGATAATAAATAATACCGTATACTGTAAAACCGTGATCTTTTCTGAGACTGATATCATACCGTTAAAATCGCATACCGTTACAACCATACTTGTATGTAGTGTGGGACTTTTGTTCATTGGAATTTGTCTAATTTGTGAAAAATGTGGTTATGAAGGTCCTTAACTTTCAAAAGTGAGATTTCCAGGTCTGGAAAAGTCGTGTACATTTCTCTAACAGTTTTTTATTTTTATTTTTATTGTCTCCTTATGCCCAGTTCTTACATATTTGCTTAGATATTACTTAAATAATTAGTAATGTGGATGTGATCTCTATCAAATGATCACATCAAAAAGTCATGGAAATTTATTGGCTGAAGTGTGGGAACCCTGAATATGTAGTACCGTATTTTCCGGACTATAAGTCGCTCCGGAGTATAAGTCGCATCAGTCAAAAAATGCATCATGAAGAGGAAAAAAACATATAAGTCGCACTGGACTATAAGTCGCATTTATTTAGAAATTTATTTCACAAAATCCAAGACCAAGAACAGACATTTAATCTGGAAAGGCAAGTTATTCAACTACACCGTAGCACACAGAACAACAGGCTGAGTAGGTGTCCGGCATGTTAACGCAACACATTAACAGTTATTCAGCTACACAATAGCATAAAGAACATATACCTGGGAGGCTGAATAGGCTAAATTAACATAAGCCAGTGAGTCCAACAAGCAAGTTACCAGTAAACAAGTTCACCAAGCCCCCACGATCTCATTCCACATCACTGAATCCATTTTCTTCATCCTTGGTGTCGCTTCTGAACAACTCCGCCAACTAGAGCGCCCTCTCGCGGCTGTAGACGGTAATGTTTTCTCTTGGTTGATCTCAGTCTGAATTAATTTTGATATATAAGTCGCACCTGACTATAAGTCGCAGGACCAGCCAAACTATGAAAAAAAGTGCGACTTATAGTCCGGAAAATACGGTATTATAATGATGTTGAATTGGGCATATTATCTGTCTTTCTCCCTCTCTTCTGTTCTCTCCTTATGGATGTGAAATGGTAATTCTGTCTTGCTCTCTCTGTAAGGTTGGCAATGATAAGACTTTGCGTGTGAAAGTGGTAAAGCTTCATCCGCTGGAGAATCCTCCGGAAGAAAATGTGGAGAAAAAGATGGAAGGAGCTTGTGATTCTCCATCCAGTGATAAAGAGAACGCCAGTCAGGAGAACCTGAAGAAGGAGCCACAGTCCAAAGAGGAGGAGAGCAGGAGAGAGAGTCTCTGTAAGACTTAGCTGCTCTTTACGTTCATTCGTGATGTCTTTCATTATATTCAAAAATACAAAATAAAATTCATTATTATTATTATTATTGTTGTTGTTGTTAGTTACTGGTATTTTTCAACTGACCAGTAATTGTATGTTAATTACGTTTATATACATTAAACCCTGATTGAACCAGGGAGAATAAAAAAAACATTTGCATAATTTTTTTTTTGTCTGTAGCTGATAGGGCCCGTCGCTCACCCAGAAAACTCCCAACCAGTATGAAAGAAGAAAAGAAGAAATGGGTCATGCCCAAATTTCTGCCCCACAAGTACGACGTCAAACTTCTTAATGAGGACAAAGTAATCAGTGACGTCCCCGTAGACAGCCTGTTCAGAACGGAGCGGCCTCCCAACAAAGAAATCATGCGCTACTTCATCAGACACTATGCTCTGAGGTTGGGGTCGGGAGAGAGCGCCCCCTGGGTGGTGGAGGATGAGTTGGTGAAAAAATTCAACCTGCCAAGCAAATTCAGTGACTTTTTACTGGACCCTCACAAGGTGGGATACGTACATGATATGCTTTAGAAAGAAGTGCTTTGATAAAAAAAAGTTATATTAACGTTTTCTTTGTTTAGTTTTTGGCAGAAAATCCATCAACTAAGAGGAAAAGCATGAGCTCGCCCGAAGGTAAACCCAATAAGAAGCTGAAGACTGGAGAGACGGGAACAGACAGTGAGGGAGTAAATGCAAAAGGGGAAAAGAAGAAAAAGAAAAAAGACTCCCAGAACATACCTCTCAGTCCAACCCTCTGGAGTCATATGCAGGTGTGTTTGAGCAGAGTACTTGCAAAATCTAATCATGTGAGCAGATGGCAAAAACGTTGGCTATAGAATAGTGATTGGCTGATATAGATGTGTGTATATAGCACTATTTAATTTCAAGATGATAAAAATTAGAGGTCGACCGATGGATTTTACTGATACCGATATTTAGGTTTGACCGTACGTGCCGATAACCAATTAATCGACCGATACCGAAAAAAAAAAAAGCATAACACTCCAAGTAAAACTGCTGAACTGAAATGTGCTAAATTAAATAAATTTATAAATATGAATATATTAAAATGAGAAGTTCTACAGAACGAATTCTACACCAATCAACTGTCGGTTCCGATATAGAGACAGAGCGCAACACGTCATAATCTGAAGACCACGCCCACCCAGGGGGAAAACAAACCAACGGTCTCCATTGACTTTGCATTGCGAGAGGCTGCCTCCTTGTCATTTCTTGCTTCTGAGAAAAGACAGAATAATGCCTAAAAGCTGCTATGTGACAATGTGTACAGCAAACAAGCTAAGAAACTCAGAAATAAGTTTTCATAACAGGGCCTGAATTTCATTTTGGAAATTGGGGGGGAAATCCCCCCTTAGGTGATTCTTATGGGGGGGGATTTTTAATTTGAGGGGGGAGTTTTAGACTTTTTTTTTTAATTACATTTATCTCGCCTAAATGTATGCTTACCCATTGCATTTTTACCATGGGGTCATTTTGTTCTTAAGAATTTACACAACTCAAGGTAGCTTGATTTCAATCTTTGAATTAAATTGAAAAAAGTAGCACAAATAAATAGCCTACAATAAATAATAAAGAGAAAAAAAGAGAAAAGTTTTTGCTTAGGTCTAAAACTAGTTTTCAGAAATACTACAGAGACTGAATAAAGTAATCAAATGTAAAATAACACTGGGTAGTATTTTAGTCCTGACTAAATTAAATAAATAGGCTATTAATCCTGATTCCTTAAAATGAAAGCTATGTTTTGTTGTTTTGACAAACAAATGAATGACAGACACGATACGGCTGCTGTCCCTTTAAGAGCTAGTGCACGGATCCTGTTTTGATTATACAGTCACATGCGCTTTATGCTTATTCAAGACATAACCGACTGTGTTTAGAGGATACTCAAGACCGAAATTGACATAATTTTCTTATGTTTTTGACTGTTAAAGGATATAATCCACGAAAAATAACTTTTGTGACCCGCGAGCTGTATGTGAGGCGGCTTTACTCTATGTATGTGTGCAGAGAAAAACTATCTCTCAGACAGCGCGCAAGTACCGAAGAGTTTAAAATCGCGTGAATGTTTAAACTGGTGAGACTTAAAAAGACGTGCAAATGGTAAACTTTAGTTACTCATGATGCAAGGCTGGCCCGATTATGCAAGTGACAATTCCGTCTATCCCGAGTCCGACTCCCGAAATGCGAGAGAGTATTATCGCCGCCTGCTGCGCGCTTAACGATTACCTTGTGCAACCCATTTAGAGAGACGAGAGATAAAAGACGCAGCGCCGCTGAATGTGAAATTGCGTCTCGCAGACAGATTTAAAATGACTGATTTGATTTTATAATCTGTGTGGATTCATTTACTAATACAACCAACATGCTGAAGTGAATCAATGTTTGCGGGAATTTCCCGCATTATAAATGGGAGACCTGCGGGAATGATAAAAAATATGCGCAATACCCGCAATCCCGCACTGAAATTCAAGCCCTGCATAAGCTGTCGACCCCAAAAAACGAGTGTTTAGGACATAAAAGTGGATACAGGCTGGAACGAATGGGTAAATTGTGGGATCCTGACACTCAGTATGCACTAAAAATATACGTGTGCAGTAAGTTAAACATTTGGTCACTGGTGAGTCAAATATCCAAATGTCAGTTTTATATATTATATTTCTGTAAGATAAACTATCCTTTGTTGCCGATTACGGTCTCCTCCACCGGGCGTACGTTAGTTCTCAGAGTAATGAGACACATGACGCTCTGTCTCAACTGCCTGTATCCACTTTTATGTCCTAAACACTCGTTTTTTGGGGTCGAGAGCTAATAAAAACTTATTTCTGGGTTTTTTAGCTTGTTTGCTGTACACCTTGTCACACAGCAGCTTTTAGGCATTTTTCTGTCTTTTGTTAGAAGCAAGAAATGACAAGGAGGCAGCCTCTTGCAATGCAAAGTCAATGGGGACGGTTGGTTTGTTTTCCCCCTGGGTGTGGGCGTGGCCTAAATGCGCTCTGTCTCTATGGGCAAAACCAATGAATCGGTCGACCTCTAATAAAAATACAGGCATAATACGATAAGAAAAAACAACAATTTTCTGAAATGAAAGTTTAGAAATAATTTGAATAGAAAATAATAGAAATAATTTGAAAATGAGAATTTTTTTTTAGATAGCAACTTGATTCTGTAGTCCTATTTAAAGTATTTTTCAGAAATAAGGATTTTGTTAAAAATATGAATTAAGCCTGCATGATCGTATGATTATCATATAAAGCACAAACGTATGATTATCATATAAATTTCTTTAGAAAGAAGTACTGTTCTATTTTTGTATTTATTTTTTAATCTAAAATAGGATTGAGTGAGCGTTACTGAGCGTTTGTTCCATTCATTCTGGACGCTAGAGATGCCCTCGCGCAGGAACTCCAAATATGCCTCAGGGACTTCCTGGAACGTCATTATATTACTTCCAGAATTCCCACTTCCCTACAAGATGGGCGGCACATCATTTTGAAACCATTTTTATGCCATTAATTTGTATATGAGATGACTAAAATACATCTTATGCTCTTTAATTAGACTGCCCGATTGAGTTATTTGTGCATTTAATTGTATTTATGTAATTTATGTATGTGTGTATATTTAATTAAAAAGTCATTTTCTTTTATTCAGGTGAAGAAAGTTAATGGATCACCTTTAAAAATGAAAAACTCAGGTACTTCCAAGAAGTCTGATGGGGAAAACATCCTCAGCACCCCAAAATCGAACAAAAAATCCACTGACCCCAAAAAGAGCCGCAAGAGTGGAGTCACCAAGACTCCCAATGGCCAGAAGCTCTCCAAAAAGGATGAGAAAATCATCAAGAAACCCAAAATGAAGCAGATGACCCTTTTGGATCTTGCTAAAAGTCCTCCTGCTCCAGCTAGTCCAAAAAAGCGAGGGCGAAGTTTAAGTACTGGCTCCGCTAAGCTGGGCAAACCTTTTCCGCCTATGGCCTTGCATCTCCTTCGGTTTTACAAGGAGAATAAAGGCAAAGAAGACAAGAAGACCGCTCTGTCCACACTTCTGTCTAAGGCAGCAAAAACGCTGTCCGCAGAGGATCGCGGACGACTTCCCGAGGAGCTGAAAGAGCTGGTGCAGAAACGCTGGGAACTTCTTGAGCAAAAACGCAGATGGGCCCTCATGACCGAGGAGGAGAAACAGGATGTTCTACGTCAGAAGCGTCAGGAAGTCAAGCAGAAGCTGCGTGAGAAAGCCAAAGAGCGTAGAGAGAAGGAGATGCAGATGAGGCGGGAGATGTCGCGCCGTTACGAAGACCAGGAACTCGAAGGCAAATGCTTGCCAACATTCCGTTTGTTCGACATGCCCGAGGGGCTTCCCAACGCCCTCTTTGGTGACATAGCCATGGTAGTGGAGTTCCTTCAGTGCTACTCTGGCCTCCTGATGCCTGATGACCAGTATCCCATCACCTCCATCGCTCTGATGGAGGCTATAGCTGGAGACAAGGCGGGTTTCCTCTACTTGAACCGTGTGCTGGTGGTTCTGCTGCAAACGCTTCTGCAAGATGAGCTGGCCGAAGGTTACAGTGAACTGGACATGCCGTTATCCGAGATTCCTCTGACCATGCACTCCGTATCTGAGCTGGTGCGCCTGTGTTTGCGGCCAACGGATGCACATGAGGAAGAGAGTGCCCGTGGCTCAGATGGCTGGCAGCCTGGTGGGGGCTACGATGACGTGGTGAGCAGCGAGTTTTTGGAAAAGCTTGAGACATCGGAGGTGTTTGAACTGACCCCTCAGGAGAAGGTCAGCCTGCTGGTGGCGCTGTCTCATCGTATCCTCATGACCTATTCGGTGGAGGATCACGTGGAGGCCATGCAGCAGCGATCAGCCGAGCTGTGGAAGGAGCGGCTCGCCACGCTCAAAGAAGTCAATGAACGTAAGAGGGCGGAGAAGCAGAAACGGAAAGAGCAGATGGAGGCAAAAACCGATGCTAGTGGAGATGCTGTAATGAGGGCAGATGGGAGGAAAGATTCAAACGTGAAAAAAGAGACACCTAAGGTCCCTGCCAAAGTGGAACCAGAGCCGGAGGACATGATCAGCACAGTGAAAAGCAGACGCTTGATGTCCATTCAGGCCAAGAAAGAAAAGGAAGAACAGGAACGGCAAAACAAAGGTGAGAGATGAGTAAAAAAAAAGTGAACTTGTAGTTTGGGCCTCTTGGTTCTTTTGGTCTGGACCAAAATAAACAAAACAAAAGTCCTGGTTCGCTTGGCGTTCACACTGTCATTTTTAAGATTGAACCTAAAAACCCCGGTGTTTTGTGACGGAACTTAACAGATATCCAAAAAAAAATACTGTGTGCTGGGTTAAATGTGCTTGTTATACGTATGGTATTTTGACCAGCTGAGAACTCAAATGTGTTCAGAAGTCAAAACAGTGGCAGGAATTTCTCCATTGCACATATAAGGGGCTGTTTACACCTGGCCACTTCATGTGTTTTCTCAGATCGGATAGCTATCTGATTTATCAAAACGATTCCATTTACACCTGGTCACATTAATGTGTTTTCGCAAAACGGATATAAATCCGATCTTCAGTTCTCGCGCTATTTGCTGATTTAATGGAGTTCACGTCAGCGAAGGCAACAGATATGAGCTGCATTTTATTGATCATCGGCTAATCTCAAAATCAAAGACCGCAATAGGGGAGAGCGGTCTACGACTTACTTTCACTTTGATTTGCGGTAGTTTGTGCGTTGGCTTGGCGAATAGATGCTCAGCTGCTCATCTGTGGTGATGCGTTGCAGTAGTGCCGTCATATCTGGCTTTAACATGACATATAGCCTATAACACGCTCTCATGTTTATTTTTTTAGCATTGTTGGGAGGAGTACTATTTACATATGTGGTTTCAAAAACCAGATGCGTTTACACTTGTCTAGTTTCGTCTGGAATGCGACCCAGACTTCCTCCTGGAGTGGTTTGTGAGATCGAATTGGAATCCGTCTCAAATGCGTTTCGGAGGGCATTTACACCTGGTATTTTCACGATCTGATAGCTATCCGATCACAGAAAACGAAAGTGACCAGGTGTAAACAGCCCCTAAATCAAGATCTGCTGCAAGGAGACTGCATTTCAGACGCCTGTACCGAACTGTTATGAACAACGTAGCTCCTATGACTAGAAAAAATAAGGTATGCTTCAGCATTCTGTCCTGTTTAGGGATGCATTTTGTGACATCACGTCCTGTTTTTGGTTTGTTTAGATGTCTATGGTCCATGCTCCATTCACTTAAGTTGAAACGCACCAGAGTTCATTTGGAAGTGGGCCAAGACCCATCTTTTCAGCGTTCTCAGTCCGCTTGTTTGGTGCGCATCAGGGTTCGGATGGCAGCGGTCACACAAAATTAACTACACTTACAGGGCAATCGCTCCAGAGTTCACTTTAATCAAACCAAACCTGCCACGTGTGAACATACCCTGAAAGTAGGGCACTGAGAGAGACAGTGTAGACAGTCTGTATCAGAACAGGGTAATTAAAGAGAGCAGCAAGTTAAATGTGAAATGGTTGAGTTTTAGAATTGTCTGTTTGCTTAAAGGCCCGATATACTCGCGCGAAGGCCTAGACACATCAAGCCGACAGTTAAGCGTCGGGTCGATTTTGAGCATCGGTCAGCTCAGGTTTTCCGGTGTGTTCCACACTGTGGGCTCTAGTCGGACACATCAGGGTATTTTGAGCCGATTCCGCATGTTGAATCTGCGTTGGGCCGTCGGTGAGAGCGAGAACTCTGGCTTGTTCAGCTTAGCAAACGAGTCGGTGCACGAGAATAAAAGTGAAAGTGATGAAAGCGAGCAAACAAGTCATCTTGCCTGAGCATTCGAATGCACCAATATTTTCATAATAACATGAGCCGACTGGAATGAAGAAAGTGATCAGTGTGATTGATATTCAAAATGGAAAGCAAGTGCTGCTTTGTTTACGGTTTGTATATTTGCATTCTGCTAGTTTCGTTTTTTCCTTTTTGAACGACGAAAGGATGCATTAAATTGATCAAAAGTGACCGTAAAGGCCATTTATATTGTTACACAATATTTCTATTTTAAATTAATGCTGTTCTTTTGAACTTTCTTACAAGACTTGAAATTGCGACCATTTTGGTCGTATTTGCTCCCGAAATTGAATCTGTGCGACCTCAAAATAAGATAATAAAAATGATCTTTTTAAATAAAATGTATGTATGCATCTCCTGCAGAGCGTATGGAGAAAGAAGCAGAGGAGGAGCGCATAAGGAGGCAGAAAGCTGCAGCAGAGAAAGCCTTCCAGGATGCTGTCACTAAAGCGAAGCTGGCGTTGAGGAAAACACCGCTGGGCACTGACCGAAATCACAACCGGTATTGGCTGTTCTCCGATGTGGTTCCTGGGCTGTATATTGAAAAAGGATGGGTTCATGAGAGTATAGACTACACGTTCACTCTTCCTCCTGAAGAGGAGCCGGTGTCGACAGAGGAAGATGACGAGTTAAAGAAAGAGGAGGAGACAGAAGGTTAGTCTACCTTTGCACGTTCTAAATACTTTATATATATATATATATATATATATATATGGAATATAAAACAGAATAGAATATTCTGAATTATAAATGGTATATAAAACCTGTTGGCCAGACTAGATTTTCTGGTAGATGTACCACATCTGTTGTTTATAGAAGCAACCATTTTCTTGGTTTTGGTACAAACTTCTACTTAACAGGTGTAGTCAAGTACAATCCATGTAAAATGGTTTATGTTTGGAGTAGAAAAAAAAAAGAAAAAAAATTCAGATCAAACTTATAAGTGTATAATAGAATAATGTTAATTTCATTGAAATGCAGTATGTTTGAACGTGTCTGTTCCTTGCCTTCTCAGATGGAGAGAAAGAGGATGAGGGCAGCATAGTCAGCACTTCTAATGAAAATGGCCAGCAGGGGGCGCCAGTGCCAGAGACTTGTATTGAGACCACTGTGCCCAAACAAGGCCAGAACCTCTGGTAAGTGTTCTTGCAAATTCCCAGCTGTATCATTTGGTGTCTGGGAAATCAACCTTTAAGTAATTTTTGTACGAGACTACACATTTTTTGGGAGGAAAGGCCTCCAATAAGAAAAAGGTCTAAAATAGGTTAAAATTAACTTTAATCAGGGCGTGTCATGACATCTGTCAAGATATATCAGTATTGGGTGGCAACACAAATGCTTGTTCTTAAACTGTTTTACCAGGTTTGTGTGTGATTCACCAAAAGACCTCGATGAACTAATAGAGAGTCTTCACTCTCAGGGAGTAAGAGAGAGTGAACTTAAACTCAGGCTGCAGGTCAAGTGAGTATATAAATATACACACGCACACACATCCCCTTCCTCCTGAAAATACATTTTCACTACTTACTCGCTTTCAATCCCAGTAAAAATGAATGAAGAATTCAGATGGTTTTCTTTTGTGTTTTAGTTACCAGGAAATCTTGCATTCCATCCATCTGACAAAAAAAGGTAACCCAGGCCTTAAGACGTGCGACGGATACCAGGAACTGCTTAAATTCTTGCGCACTGACATTCTCGAGGTAGCCTCTCGTCTGCAGAAAGGAGGCCTGGGATACATGGAGGACACGTCTGAGTTTGAGGAGAGGGTGAGAAACATTAAGATCTTGTGGTGAGGGTGGGCGCTTACACCATTACCATCCCGTGAAATAAGATTTTGGTCAATAATACTGCCCAGCCCTACTTCATGGATCTCTCCCCCACTTTGAACCTACCTGACCTCTCACTTGCAGTGTTAATTTCGTTGACGAATAATTTTCGTCATTATTTTCGTCAACGACATTTTTTCAGTGACGAAAACGAGACGAAATCTAAATAAAAAAACAGTTTTAAATGACGCCAACTATGACGAAAATGTATTGACATTTTCGTCAACGAATAAAAACTAGACGAAAATGTTGGGGAGGGACGATTGAGGAAGAGATCCAGTCATAACTGATGCGTTTGTGGTAAAGCGCAGATTTGAATTGTGATGTGCTGATCTACCCGCGGACAGGAGTTGGCATGCGCTTGATTCATGTCTATAGATCGTTAAAAAATGTAAATGTCTGGGAGAAAGAGAAGAGCAGACATGGATAGATCTGAATGTTTTTCTGTGCGCGCACACACACACACACACACACACACACACACCCCCGACCCGAAGCGTGCCTGCACAGCTATACAGCGCGCGAGGACTGAACTGAGATCTCTTTCGCGTCTGAATGGATAAAATACACACAACATTGTCTAAATGTCAGTTTTGGAGAGTATTCACATAAACACAGTCGGTTATGTCTTTAAAGAATGTACCAGTGTTGTGAGAATAAAGAATGTACCGTTGTGAGAATAGCGGATCATGTGCATCAGTGCCATTGGATCTGCACACTCGTTCTTAAAGTGACAGTGCGTAATACACATAATGCCGTCTGTGCACTTAATCAAACAACAAAATAAAAAGAGAAAAGCACTCGCTGCTCTTTAAAAGCTGTAATAAGGATTAATTATATTTAATTTATATAAATATGTCTGCTTGAAAGAATAAAGAATGAATACTACATATATCATGCATTGAAAAAAAAGACTAGGCTATTTCTTTAGGAGAAGTGGTTTTATTTAATTTTAAGATGTTTTTTGTATTTCACAGCAGTTAAAAATGTGTCTGTATTGCATGTTCAAACTTTACAAATTATTCATATTAACAGGTTAATAGTGTTTTGGGAGTAGGCTATATAATGGGTTTGGAAATTTTAGAGAAATTCTAAATTAATGCATTACAATTTAAATTCGATTTTAGTCGACTAAATATACTGTAGATTTAGTCGACTAAAATGTTATTGTATTTTCGTCGACTAAAACTAGACTAAAACTAAAACAATTCAGATGACTAAAATATGACTAAAACTAAATGGCATTTTAGTCAAAAGACTATGACTAAAACTAAATCAAAATTTGTTGTCAAAATTAACACTGCTCACTTGTGTTTTCAGGTGCAGAACTTGGAGAAACTGCAGGATTTTGGCGAGTGTGTGATCACCCTGCAAGAGAGCGTGATCAAGAAGTTTCTGCAGGGCTTCATGGCGCCCAAACAGAAGAAGAAAAAGAAGACTGGGGGAGAGGAGAGTACGACTGCAGAAGAAGTGGATGATCAGAAGAGACTGGCTGAAGAGGCCAGGGTGAGTGCATTTGTGCTCAATAGGGCTTCATGACACTAACATTTCAGTAATTGATTTCATTATTCTCAATACCATAGCCAAAAAATATACAAAACAAATGGCTGTGTTTAAAAGTTAAAAATGAATATAAATGTTAACAAATTAAAACAATGATATGTACTTCTCAGTCAAGTTAACATTGCAGGCATTGATTGAAGCAAACAGAAATTAACGAAAAATAAACAAATTCCATGCATTAGAACTAATAAAAACAGAACAAAGATAGTGTTTAATATATTTTAAATGTAATTATATTTCCGTAATGACAAAGCTGAATAAAATATTTTTTTTAAACTAACCCCAAATCTTTATACCCCAAAAATGGAAATTCTATCATTTACTCACCCTCATGTCATTCCAGACCTGTAAGACTATCGTTCATCTTTAGAACACAAATGAAGATCTTTTTTAATGAAATCTGAGAGATTTCTGTCCCTCCATTGACGGTCCACGCAACTGACGCTTCAAAAAGTTCATAAACCGATCGTAAAACTAATCCATATGAATCGAGTGGTTTAGTTAAAATTTTCTGAAGAAACATGATCGCTTTACATCATGAACAGATTTACTTTAGGCTTTTATTCACATATGAACATTCATCAACTCGCACATCAGTTGTGGTAAACGGTAGCTCAAGCATGTTCGCTTGACGTGTGAGAAGAAATGAGGTTCATTCTCGTGTTACGCAGCAGGTTTGAGCTTCCACAAGAGGTTTGTTCTCGCACTTCAAGCATGTTCGATTGAGCTTCTGTTTGTTCACTGATCAATGTTGATGTGTGAATAAAAGCCTAAATTAAATCTGAATTTTTAACTAAACCACTTGATTCATATGGATTAGTTTATGATCTCCTTATGAACTTTTTGAAGCATCGCAGTGGTTGTTGCGTGAACTCAATGGAGGGACAGAAATCTCACAGATTTCATTTAAAGTCCTCGTGTTTCGAAGGTGAACGAAAGTCTTACTGGTTTGGAATGACATGAGAGTGAGTAATTGATGACAATTTTATAATTTCTGGGTGAACTACCCCTTTAAAAGTAGTGTGTGTGTATATAATGTTCAAACTACACTAAACTTGTGCATATTGAATTTCTAGGTGGCCACGGCGGTGGAGAAGTGGAAAACTGCCGTCCGTGAAGCTCAGACTTTTTCTCGCATGCATGCGCTGCTCGGCATGCTGGACGCCTGCATCAAGTGGGACATGTCTGCAGAGAACGCTCGCTGTAAAGTGTGCCGCAGGAAAGGTGAGACATCAATAAAATGCAGCTCATCTCTTGCTTTCGGTGACGTGCACTCCATTAAATCCGCATATAGCGCGGGAACTGAAGTTCGGATTTATATCTGTTTTGCGACAACACATTTAAGTGACCAGGTGTAAATTGATAAATCAGATGGCTATCCGATCAGTAAAAACACATTGATTGACTCTTAGGGCCTGTTTACACCTGGTTACTTCATTCTCTGCATGTGCTGTGAGTTTTAACATGCATTTGGGAATGCAACATGCACTGGTTTCACTTTCTCATTCACAGAATGACACAATGGTGTCAGAAATAGTGTCAAAATAAAGGCATGATTGAAATTAAAATGATTGATTTTGATTTTTAGCAAAATTATCAACAATATTTGCATTAATGTAATTCATACAGGGTTCGTACGGGTGCTTGAAATCCTTGAAAATGCTTGAATTTTTGTTTTCAAGGTTTGAAAAGTGCTTACATCTTGGGATTGAATGCTTGAAATTTGTAACTATTTCTTTCTCAACAAATACCTATCTGACTGAATAGTTTGTTTATTAAATGGAGAAATAAAATGTAGCCCTTCAGATACAGAGTGATTTGCGCTACGCTGGCCAGAGCAAAAGTAGGCGGAGTTTTCATTTTGATTTCCGCGCTTGTTTGGAAGCCCCGTTTTTATTGGCCGCGCGGGTAATCGTCACAGAGCACAGCAGCAAAAGTTGAACTATTTTTAACTTTGACCGCGGCGTGCGCACAAGCTCGCCAATGCTGCGGCGCTTTGAAGAAAATTTTTTTTATCTTTTTTTTTTTTTATTAATATAGGCTATTTATCAGGCAGGTGCCTGTGCACTGTCAGAGTCTTCTGGGTTAAAATGGAATTACAGGTTGTTGTTGCACTGTCTCAGATTTTGTTCAAACCTTGTCTATATCAAGAATGTGTCCCAAAACCAAGGCCTGTAAAATGTTTGTTCAAATCCTATGTCTTCATATTTTCAGCCCTTTAAATTACTTCAGTTTTACAGCCTGGAAATCACATTATCTGGGAAGCAATATTTGGACATTAATATAATGGAAAGTATTATCTACTTAGACAGTGATACATTTTAAAAAATAAAACTTGTGATTTGCTTAAATATCTGATCCTTCTGCTATTACGAAACACAATTTTGGCTGTTTATAGCATTATCTCTTTTAATGTGATAAAAACACTAAATAATAATTTTGAAATCCTACTGATGTCACTTACATAATAATTTGGAAAACAGCGTACTGTATGTGAAACAAATGACCTTCAGACTCACACCGCCACAGGGAGTAGTTGACTTCACACCTTTAGAGTATGAAATGAAATGCACAAGGTAGAGAATGACCATCAAAGAGAGAATGTCTAAGATTTAAACGGCACCTGTTGCTGTAATGTGAGCTGCACACAAGAGGAAGTACTGCATGGAAACAGGAAGATTTAATGTGTAATTGATCTGGTTTCTGAATGTCTTTCTCTGCAGGAGAGGATGATAAGTTGATTCTGTGTGATGAGTGTAATAAAGCCTTCCACCTGTTCTGTCTGCGGCCGGCTCTGTACCGTATACCGGCGGGTGAATGGCTCTGCCCAGCCTGTCAGCCAACCACTGCCCGACGCAGCTCCAGGGGCAGGTTAGTGCTCACGCTTTGTAAAAAGGTTTTTTTTTTTCTTCTTCTTCTTCTTTCTAGCTTTACCACTGTAAATAAGCTCTAGTCATTCAGGGTTTGCTTAAATGTTTTTGAAGCATTTGTCTAAAAGTTTTAGTTTTCCCAGTTAAATGAATATAAATATGTGGCTAGTGTAGCTTTCAGTTTTTTTTTCTATGCTCGAAAGTTCAATTCATTTACAAATCTTTGCATGTGCAGAAATTATAACGAGGACACTGAGGAAGAGGAGGATTCAGAGGAGGAAGATGAAGAAGAGTCTGAAGAGGAAGAATCGGAAGAAGAATACAGGGACACAGGCCACAGCTGTGAGTGTCACTAAGAGCTTTGAGAACCAATACACTGTTTTCATTAAGGGTGCAATTTTTACTTCATCAATTTGTATTAATGTTTTCATACCAAAAATGCAACAACAAAAAAACTATCAAATGTACTATAGCATCATGTCATGCTGAAGTGCTTGAAACTGTTTTAAGTATTGGCACAAACTCTAGTTGTCTGTTTTGGTTGTCACAGTAAGACCTAGGAAAAAGATGAAGACATCTTTGAAGCCTAAAGTGCAGAGCAAACAACCACAGAAGAAGCATTCGCCTCCTAGTTCCAGACCCGCCTCCAAGCCAGATCCCAAACCTGCTCTCAGATCATCTTCTAGATCAGATCCCAAACCTGCTCTCAGATCTTCTTCTAGATCAGATCCCAAACCTGCTCTCAGATCTGTTTCCAAACCAGATCCTAAGCCTTCTCCCAAACAAGATCCTAAACCTCCCAAACCTGCTCCCAAACAAGAACCTAAACCTTCTCCCAAAGCTGCTCCCAAGCAAGATCCTAAACCACCTCCCAAACCTGCTTCCAAACAGTCACCTAAATCACGGCCTGCACCGAGCCACCCCGCTGACATCGACGAGCTGGTGAGTAAAACAAGACATGTGGAAGTGAGGTCTATGTTCAGTACTGTTCCCTGTTTGCAGTGTAGATCTTTACAAATGTTAGGTTCATTTTTGATTGCCTTCTAAAACAATTGCACAACTGAGACAATTGATTCACTAAATCTTTTCAAATGGGTTCAGCTGAATCATTAAAAAGTACTGGTGAAAACAATTTGTTCATTAACAAGCATAATACTTGCTTGTGTTGAGGCAACAACATTTTTTTTTTTAAATGAACAGTGCAAGTTTAGGCACATTAAGTATTAGTCACTGTACTAATATAGACCTATATGAATGTTTAGGAGTATGAAAGCACCATATGTGAGTGTTTCTGAAGTGTTTTTGATTGTGTGCAGATCCGACAGAGCTCTAAGCCTGTATTAAAGAAAAAAGCTGTTGAGCTGGAGAAATGTGAGGAGATTCTTCAGAAGCTCATGAAATACAGATACAGCTGGCCCTTCAGGTAAACCCTCAGACATTACAAAGGCATATGATTTTGTGACCGTTTTAATACACTAATAGATGTGTTAATCACAATTATTGTAATAACTTTTTAATAGACTTAAAAAGGTAAAAAAATTGCTATTTCTCATCTCCTCATCCAGGGAACCTGTGTCTGCTGAAGAGGCAGAGGATTATCAGGACATCATCAGCACCCCGATGGACTTTACCTCCATGCAGGACAAGTTCAAATCCTCTCAGTACCACAGCACCAGCGATTTCCTCGAGGACGTGAAGCTCATCTTCTCAAACGCAGAGGAATACAACCAGCCCGACAGCAACGTCCTGACCTGCATGACACGCACGGAGCAAGCGTTCGTCGAGCTCCTGCAGAAGAGCCTCCCTGGGGTCGGCTATCTGCGCCGGCGAACGCGCAAACGCCCCGCCACTCCCTCCGAAGAGGAGGATGACGAAGAAGAGGTGGAGGGAAGGAGGAAGATACAGAACGGGAAGCAAAGAGCCACATCCAGACACAAGGAAGATGATGAAGTCACGGGACGAAGGAAGGCCAGACAGAGCGGCAGACAACGGAACCAAGCTGACAGCGAGAGCGAGGATGATGAAGATGATGATGAGGAGGAGGTGACTGTGAGAAGGAAGAGCAAGCGGACGAGTCGGAAAGATTATCGAGAGCAGGAAAGCGACAATGAGAGGGACAGCAGAAGAACTGGATCGAGACGGACACCACGAGGTGTGACGGAGGACAAGGACGAGGCCAGCAGCGACGAGGACTCGGGCGACCAGCGACATTCCAAGAGGCTCAAACGCTCATGAAGACCAGGGTGCTTTGTGTTCTTTGTATTCGTTTTCGTACCCCCTCCTTATTAATCAGAAGGCGAAACAGGCCATCCCGTACCCGCTGCATATCGGACAGAACCCTTTTTCACCCCGATGTAGATGTTTCTGTTTATTTTACTTTTTGGAAGTTTTTATGTTAA
Organism: Scardinius erythrophthalmus; assembly: GCF_964197995.2. Classification (NCBI taxonomy): domain Eukaryota; kingdom Metazoa; phylum Chordata; class Actinopteri; order Cypriniformes; family Leuciscidae; genus Scardinius; species Scardinius erythrophthalmus. The sequence goes on from NC_138228.1 coordinate 40,495,864, forward strand.
TATTGGAGAAAACTGATTTATATTTGTAAGTTGATTAATAATGGTGACACTTGTTTTTTTCAACCTGAGGATTTGCATTGAAAATGAGATGTCATCTCTTTGAGCTCTTAAGACACTTTTTCATTTGATATTTGACCTAAAAAAAAAAAAGAAAGTAAAAAAAAATAACCCCGCGTCCCCAAAAAATTTTACTCGCGAATGCCACCAAGCCATGTCTCGTTTTGATGACTTAGGAGGTTCCTCTGCGGAAGTTGACCTGAAAACGTTAAAAAGTGGTGAAACTCGTAGATCCTTTAGCGTAGACCTTCATGCAGACTTTCAAATTAATTATCTGGTGACCGTCCAGAACTAGGCTCTTTCAATGAAACTGACCTTTTGTGTTTTCTGTCTCATGAGAGCTGTTTAATTGGCACTAAACCCCCATGGTGGTATGACGCTGATCTAAAAGTCTTTATTTTTTGAGTGTGCCACCAATTGTTACTTTTCTTTAGTCATTTATTATTTTGGCTGTTTTACAATAAAAACTGTCATCCTTAAGTTTGGTTAAACAACTTCTGTTTTTTAAAAGCAAGAGATTCCTGATCCTGTTTATTGGCCTGTTGGGATCTAGTGATTCCTGGCATCATCTTATTCCCTGGAAACCAGTAGGTGGCACTCTACTACAGTGGTCTTCTAAAGAAAAGTTCCCCTTGGTGTTAAACTGACATTTGAATGTTATATTCCCCCTAACAATCTTTGACTAACTGAACCTGAAATCAAGATGATAAAATCAAATGTGAATTTTGTTTTTGGAGACACTCTAGTGAGATTCTAGTATCTGATGGGCACAGATCAGTTCAGTGTCCACATATGAGTGTATAATCTATTCATCAGAAATACCATAATTCCTTTTTATATTACTATGTAAATAATGAGCTTTGACTATTTCGTTTCTTGATCATAGCCACGGAAGTTAAAAATAGGTATGTTTGTCCACAGCAGACGTGCTGCTCAGGGCTCTATTCTGGATTATTATTATTATTTTTTTAAATGTATTTTTTCTGATTTAATTTCCCTCCCCCCCAATTGGATTGGGCTCAATTTAATCTTCGGAAGTAAAGTCACTATCATAACCTACTTGTTTTGGTTTGACATCACTTGGTAACTTAACAGGCCATTCGATGGATATGCTGTTGTTTTCCAGATCTACTGAAACTGGTATGTACCCCTAAGATTCTCGGGCTTGGAAAGCGAGTCGTCTCACTGGTGTAAATGCTTTCTTTCAGTTACTAGGTGGCTTTCAGGAGGCACTAGTGGTGGTCAAAGCAGTTTTCATATGCATTTATAGCTCCAGGACCTGGTAGGGAAACTAAACTTTAAGGATGTCCTTAGCCCTTTTTGCACCCACATATTTCCTAAGACTTCGTTCAGTTTTCTGAAAGTATTTTCTTTTTTAAAGACCCCTTCAGCATCACTGCCAGTTGTAAAATCTTGTGTTATACATAAGCGAGGGGCAGGGAGGGAGGGCCTGGTAGTTTGGGGACTTTTGTTTTGTTTTTTTGTGTAATTTCTTTACTTTTTAATAAAACATTGTACAATGTCCAAGATTTGTCATGGTTTCTAATAATACCCTCTGGTTTTTATCACCTGAGACCTAAAAATACTGACAGAACCTCCTAGTTGGGCTGTTTATGAGGCGTTTTGGTGCTTTCAACCAAGAAGGCTATTCCTGTTATTATGCTTTTTAAAATACCTAATTTTTGCTGTTTAAAATTAGCTTCCTGCTTATTCTGACAACCAATCCCAAAATTCAATGCAGGAGTTGAGGTATAGGCTGTCTGAAATTGCACATTCAAAATAAGTACCTGCTCATGAGAGTAAGTACATTGCAAGCTCTAAAAAGGTATGTTCTGTATAGTATGAATGTTATCTGAATGTACTACATTCGCCATGTTGTCACTATCAGCGTCAGTTACGTCGCTTCACTGCCATTCACAAATCCTCTCTCGTGGCCTCATGGGATAGTAAAGTGTCCACCCCATGCGCACTTCAAAATCTGGCCAGAAGTAGTAGGTCATCCGGGAAGTTTTTGCCTACTCTTTTAGGAGTACTGTGAATTGCACACTTTAGTCACATACTGGTGTTTTTTTTTTTTTTTTTTTTTTTTGTCACATACTCAAATTTCCCTCATCCACTTGACAAAGTTGAACAAAAAGGTGGTGGGGATTCCCCCGAGGGAAAGGCTCATGGCAGTTTGCAAGTGTGTCTAGAAGGGGCGTTACACGCATCCCTGTTTATTTGACGTTGATTAGATTGAGATGTGCCCGTTGACCTCAAAACTGGAGGCAGATGAACTTGAGTTTGCAGGGGCAGAGTTTAAGTGGACTAAATGATTGGAGAAGTTTGGCATACGTCACCAGAGATTGTGTTTGAGATATATTTTGATTCATAATTTAGGTTTAAACGAGAAAAATAATGGTAACGGTTTACTTAAATCCTTTATATAATTAGAAAAGTATTTGTAATGCATGCCTTGTAATGCACATTATAATAGATTGTATGGTCTCATGAATACTTGTTATAGTACATGCTGCTTATCTATTCATTGTTGCACTTTTAGAAAGTATAATGCATTACAACACGACAAACAACGGATTTCAGATATAACAAGGAATCTGCAAGTATTAATGCATTTCAACTGGTTGCAATTTAGAGATGGCAAAACGTGCAATGCGTCATGAATACTGTATTCATAATGCACGTTATCCTATGCGTTAAGTAGTGTTACCAAAATAACAGGAAGGGATGAATAATTTGCAATAAGCTAACTTGCATATAATCCTCAACCTTTTCAAAATAGGATCAATTAACATTTCTTCCGATGTTAAATACTCAAGATACTGATCAAATGTTTTTTTTGTCTTCAAGAATTTTGTGTCATTAGACTATTGAAATTAGGAGTGTGATTCAGTGTTTCAGTTCAGACATAGCTTTAGATTTACTCTACGGATCGTGGTGAAAGCGCAGCAGTCGTAATCTGGAGAGATTTAGTCTTTTATCCCATGAAAGACGTTTGTCTCAGCGGCTCCTGCACTGGCTCCCGGTGCTCCTCCTGTACACGCGTAATGGGGCCCTGATCATGAAAGGGTGAGAGAGTAAAGAGAGAGGTCCGCCATTCACTCTTTAATTACACACACTGGTGTTTTTGTTGGAAGTCTCGGGTGGCAGAAGGTAATTGCCCTTCCTCACATCGCCGCTCAGCCAGCCTGGCTCCAGACTTTCCGCTGAGGACAGAGACTGGGCAAAAACCTGAACTGAATATTTGAAGCGCCTGGAAAAAGGACAGTGGAGGAGAAGAGAGAATGGAGACAGATGCAGGCCTGTTAACTGAGTAAAGTGCATGTGTGAATGACGGAAGTAGGTGAGGCCATAATGTCGAAGCATCCTCTTAAGTTCCCTATTGAATTATGTGTTGTGATGACGTCGGTCCCAGAGAAGCTTGTAGAAACAGCTTTCGTGTCATTTTTCTCCTTCAGTATCTCAGCATGTCTTTTGTAATATTCTGTTGGGCAGATCAAGGCTAAAATGCCACCAGTAATGACCATGGTGGACCTGTTTTTTCAGGAGACCGTTTCATGTGTTGTTTGCTCCATAAGGTCGCTGGAGAATGTCACATCTTCTTTGAAATTGAGAGATTATCACTCTCTTGTCTCTCCTGCTCTGGTCATCCTCCTTTGAAGATCAAGCACTTTGTGGTGCTCATCTTTAAAGCTGAAAGAAATAAGCTTGAGCAAAATGTAGTCCGAGAGCCCTTAATGTCTAAATGTTTACACACAAACACAAGCACGTACCGCACTTCCCACATATATGCCAGTGTTTATTAATATCACTGGGGTTTATCAAATGAACTTTGCGCAGATCTGATGTATGTAGGGTTTTATGAATCTGTAAACTGCTTCTACAAAGGTTTATACACGAGACCCCTGGTGAGAATCATATACATGCATAATACAACACATTAATCTAGTGAAATGAATATAGCTTTGAAAGCATGTGAGCAAGGCAGCACTGTATTTGAAATTCTCTTTTTCCCCTTTTGAAAATCTACTATTCACTTAAAGGGATAGTTCATTTTGAAATTAAATTTTGGTATGTTTTAGCTTACCTCAAGGGCATCCAAGATGTAGGTGTCTTTTTTTCCGCAGTAGTTTCAATTTTGATATTTTTAGGTCAAACCGTTCTTGTCTGTCAGTCGTATAATGCAGGTATACGGTCACTGTCTCAAAGAGCATGCACAGAGTCCAAATTAAAACAATTCCCCATCGTCCAAATTAAACAATTCCCCATCGTAAGTACACATTGATGGCCTAAGACACGAAACGAGCGGTTTGTGTGAGAAAACTAACAGTATTTATATCATTTTTAGCTCTTATACACAGCCACGTCCAAGTGATCTGAGGGCGCGCATCCTGGAGTGTGACGTGTGCGCAGACTGGTGCATAGATATATACACTAGATGTCGCCTTGGCTACGGCAGTTCATTGGAACGAATGTCTTTAAGGCGACATCTAGTGTATATATCTATGCACCAGTCTGCGTACACGTCACACACCAGGATGCGCGAGCGCCCTCAGATCAGATCACTTGGACGTGGCTGTGTATAAGAGCTAAAATCGATATAAATACTGTTCGTTTTCTCACACAAACCGCTCGTTTCGTGTCTTAGGCCATCAATGTGCACTTACGATGGGGAATTGTTTAATTTGGACGATGGGGAATTGTTTTAATTTGGACTCTGCTTGCTCTTTCAGATAGTGAACATAGACCTGCATTATATGACTGACAGACAAGAACGGTTTGACCTAAAAATATCAAAATTGAAACTACTGCGGAAAAAAAGACACCTACATCTTGGATGTCCTTGAGGTAAGCTAAAACATACCAAAATTTAATTTCAAAGTGAACTTTCCCTTTAATGTGATAGAATGTTTGTCGTTAGCCTGTAAAAATAATTTTTCACTGTAAAAAATGACTTTTTTTGCATATTGAATTGGGATCATTGTGTTCATCAAGCTTTTTTGTATTCCATGCACTTGATGGACATTCGCTGCACTGCGTCTCGCTGCTTTTTGTGCATAAACGGTTGGTTTTAAGACCTTTGCGACCCTATTTCAAAGAGTATTGCATTAAAAAGTAAAGCTCTAAAAAAATTGCATTACTAATTACTTTCTAAATCCCATATCAACCTCGACCTGTTGAACAGTTAGACATGAAACTGCTCTTGTTAAAATTCTTTCAAATAAACAATAAATAATTATTCTTGAACTGACCAAAGTATTTCAATTGTGAAAGTTACATTAAAAATACACATTTTTGCATTCATTAGATGTTAAATTCAATTTTGATGCTAATGTTTTATATAGAATTGTTCTATAGTCTATTCAGTATTTCATGCAATTACATCAGAAGTAACTGTAATTAAATTACATAAAAAAATAAGAGTAATCCCTTACTTTACTTTTTCAGGGGAAAATTAATTCAGTTACAGTAATTAATTACTTGGTAGTTACACCCAACCCTGCATATGAAGCACTCTGAATCACGTAATTGAGTCCATACACTCTCAAACTTCTTAAATATCATATACATATTTAATATAATTGAAGGAATACCTGGATGAGATGAGACAAGATTTTTAAAAATGTGTAGGTACATGTGTGCTAGGCTTTGTACCCCACAATTCAAGCCATTCATATTGAGTTCCAGTATGAAGAATACATCTTATTAAAGGGGTGGTTGATTGCTATTTCACTTTTTTCATTTTAAATACTGTGTAATGTTGCTGTTGGTGCATGAACAGTATCTGCAAAGTTGCTGCGCTTAAAGTTCAACGTAAGCGGAGATATTGTCTTTTAAAAATCAGGAAGTTTAATGCCTACAAAAACGTCTCGAATGGGACTACAACGAGATACTTCCCGGGTTTTATACGTAACTAACCCATACATTTACATCCACCCTCCCTCCGGAACATGTTCTGCTGTCGAAGAGGAGGAGTTATAGTGGAGAGCTGTAGCTGTCAGGTCTTCTGTGTTCAGGCTTCCTACAGACGCTGTAGTTCGTCAACAATGGTTAAAATTTAAGTTTGGTTATGTTCCTGACAATTACAATCGTAGTTTAGCTCTCTGTGCTGCACATTTTACGGAAGACAGCTTCCAGAATCTACACGAGTTCAATGCCGGATTCAACAAGAAACTATTACTACAACATGAAGCAGTTACAGCTTTAAAACCAGAGGCCACAACCTGCAAGTAAGGTTTAATCATTTTAAATGTATTTGCCTGTATAATTTAAGACGTAATGTTTTAGTTTTATCAAGGATGTAAAAAAATGCCAGCGCTGGCTTTAGTATATGACAAACGCGTACAAACATTTTGGACCCGAATTTGTAATATGTACAAATTTTGTAAACGTATTTTCCATGTATACTTTATGACGTAATTTTTTGATTTGATCAAGAACGCAAACCAATGCCAAAGCTGTTTATAGTAGCTAGTTAGTTCGATGCTATTTTGTGTGTATAAGACAAACGTGTACAAACTTCAAAAAATTATCGCAACAGCAAACTTCAGCTGCTATCACATGTACACCTATGAAAACGACAAACTGAGTAAACTAAGCTTTGTGAATAGTTAAACGGTTGTTCATTCTATCAATAAAACAATATCTTTAAAAAACGGTATTACTCAGTCATGTATTCAGTTATATTAAATGTTTAATCAGGGGGAAAGCGTATCTCAAAAGCTAACAAACAGCAGTAGCATTTTCAAGTAACAGCGTATGGAAATTCTTTGAGAGAATAATAATAAAATAAAATAAATTACCATTCAGAAACGTTTAGTAAGAGCCGTGTTTGCGGAGGTTCTGCTTGACTCTCTTCATCACCGCTCTCTGGGTCTGATTCTGGCTCAAACTGATGAGGCAATATTGACACCATTACATTTGACCGGGTCCGGAGCACATGCAACTGTCGCCCGTAAAGGTAATGGGCGTGAAGATTCCGGACGCAGTTTAGCCAATTACAACACACCGGCCGAACTAACCAATCTGAGCTCATTGCCTCTTTCTGAGGGAGTGGTTTCATAGACTCAGGAAGTCAACCGGTCGTTCAAATGACAGAGGAGGAAGCGGCTTACAATAAAGGTGAAATTTATGAAAAATAAGGCGTTTTTTAACAAACGAAACACGAAGACATGTTATATTGCAGCCCATAAACACAATCAAGCAAAGAAAAAAGGCAGTAAACCACCCCTTTAAAATAAAATAATTAATTCCTTTTTGACTCATTATTTAATAAAAATGATTACAATGTTAAATCATCATATTGCTGACATAATGAAGCCTGTTGACAACAATGTAGCGCAGTGCTGTTTAATGTATTCACATAGTTTTTATTTATTTAAAGCAGACAGTAAACTACAGTACACAGTATTGTTGGCTAATATTCCCTTCTAGACATAGCCATATATAGCTATATATGGTTTATATAATGGTAGTTTTATAAGCAAAAGAAGCCTGTCTTACATGGAAATGTTTGAATTGGGTTTGTTTCTGATGCAGAGCAGTATGCTGTTCTTACACCGTTTTAATAAAGATTGAATTGAGCATTGTGTGTATGCGGCACAGTTAAGAGGGAATTAAAGATGAAGACATCAAAGTGTGTGACAATAGAGAGGAATCTCTACCCACACAAACACAAAGCAGCTCAAACGAGGCATTAAAGAAACGGGCAGAAGCAGCTGTATAGTTGTATAGAGCTGCAGGAAAAAGGAGGATATTTCATTTGAATTGTAAGACTGTGTAACTGAGACCTTTTATTTCAGGAGTGGGTGTGTGTGTGGGGGGTGTAGATCTGTGATTTTTGTGTTCTTGTAAAGGTATTTGTTTACATAGGATAATTTTTTCGGTGAATAGTGTGTTTGAGACTTTGGCATTCACATGAGTGTGAAGAGGTGAGTGTGTGTGCGTTAATATGGAGCAGCAAGGGACCAGCAGGCCTATAAAGGAGTCTTTGAATGGCAGAGAGAGCTATAATTCATTACAGATGTGAAGGTAATCACAGCCAGACAGGTCTGGTGGCTGCCACAGCCCAACGACAGGAGACCCGGTCTGGGCACGGCGACAGGACGGCGTGGGTGCGGATGCAGGAGCTCAGCAAGGTCAACTTTATAGCTTAAAAAAAGAATTGCTTACACACAATTCCTGAAACTGAGGATGCGTTTACACGACAACGATATGCTTAAAAGTTTTACCTTTGAGTTTTCCGCGTACAGACGACACCATTGTCAAAATGATCCCCATTCAGACGGATCTGCGAAAAAGACTAAAAACGCTGTATTCTGCTGCCAGGCCATTAGATGGCGATGAAACACTATAGACTGAACATGTAATGCCATAGACTGTGTAATACGCATGTGCATGATGTCATCGTTTTCAGAGATTCGCGTTTTTATTGTTTACACGGGACCGTTTTCTAAAACTTGTACTTTGAAACACGTTTTCAAAAGTTTTTTTATTTTTTTTTAAGTTATGTTTTTTTTGTGTGATATTATTGGACAGGACAGTAGATAATTTGACAGGAAAGCGAGGGGAACGGGATCGGTAAAGGACCTCGAGCTGGGAATCGATCTCGGGTCACCGGTGGCGCAGTTGCACTATGTCAGCTCTAACCACGAGGCTATCGGTGCTAACGTGTGTTTTCAAAAGTTTGCGTTTTCAAGCACCCAAAACACAGTTGTCGTGTAAACAAAAGGCCAAAACATAAAAAGTTTTACGTTTTTAGGAGCTGTATACACAACACCGTTTTAAACTAAAAACGTAAAACTTTGTATGCGTTTTGGCCGTTCGTTTACATGACAATGGTGTTTTGGGTGCCTGAAAACGCAAACTTTTGAAAACGGGTTTCAAAGTGCAAGTTTTAGAAAACGGTCTCCGTGTAAACAATAAAAATGCGAATCTCTGAAGACGATGACGTCATGCACATGCGTTTTACGTGTTCAGTCTATTGTGTTTCATCGGCATCTAATCGGCATCTTATATTACTGTACTCCACACAAAAAACATCAAATGATTAGCCACATACACGTCAAACTATACACAGATTTAAACCTTCTCTATTGTGTCTTTTGCTTCTTCAGTATGCAGTGGAGCACATAGGAGTTTGTCATAGCACTCACATGTACATGTATGTCTGCACAATAGGTTAACTTTTAATGAACTGAACTGAATCAACACTGAACTGACTTATAATGACACTATTGGATTGTTAGAGCTGCTTCTCAGGCGATTTTAAATTTGTTACTATTGTGAAGCCGCTTTCAAACAATCTGTATTGTAAGAAGTGCTTTAAAGAACTAAAGATGACTTGACTTGTATGCACATTCATTATATATTTAGAAAATATACCAGAAATGCAATTGCATTTCTGGTATATTTGTTTACCCCTTAAGGGGGTAAACAATTATTTTTTTTTTTTTTAAGTTTTGATTTCTTAGCGAATTAATTATGTGTTTTCACACATGGTCATGGGATAATAATGGTAGGTAATTTCCCAAATTAACCTGTTAGTTTTGAATGATGTGTCTACAGTATTGTGTCTAAACTGTGTTTAGCATTTTGCAAAAAGTTCGTTTTTACAATTGTAAACTGTGTTAAAGCAGATAATGTGCTTGAAGTTTTGCTGACTTGGTCTCAAGATTAGGTAAGCGAATGGCTTTACTGAGTACCCAGACACAGCATAGTATCGGCCCAGATCCGGGCCACATCTGGTACATGTGGATTCCCCCCAGATGTGGCCCGGATCTGGGCCAAAACTATGTTGTCTGGATGGGCCTCAAGTACCACTTTTAGTGTGTAAGCAATTTAACAAAAAACTGTAAAATGGAACCTACAGAGATGGAAATCAAATTTTTTTTATCCTGCTACATTTCTTGTTTGAAAGAGTTTCTAGTTCAAATGAATATATGGGAGAATGGGGTAATATCTTAAAGCAAATAGCTAATTTTTGACCATATTTAGAAAGACCAACATCACATACAGCTGTCTGTGACTGGGAGATGCACATGAAATGTTTGTATTTCCAAATAAATCATAATCAAAATCAGAAAAACAAGTGGAATGTTCATACAGAATGCTATTTTAGGTTTCTTTTTATCATATACCATGGTATTCATTATACTTTAAAATACAACAGATATTATTGTATGTGAATATGGTAATTATTCGGTACTATGGTATACAGTACCATTTAAAAGTTTGGGTTAAATATATATATATATATATATATATATATATATATATATATATATATATATATATATTGATTAAATTCAGAAATCATTCTATGCTGATTTGGTGCTCAAGAAACATTTTGTAATATTATTATAAATGTTGAAAACAGTTGTGCTGCTTATTATTTTTCTGGAAACCGTGCCTAATTTTTTCAGGATCCTTTGATGAATGGAAAGTAAAAAAAAGAAATATATTTAATATTTAATTGAAATATAAATCTTTTATAACATTATAAAAAGTCTGAAAACTGTCATATTTGATGCATGCAATATGAATAATGAGTATTATTTTCATTCAAAAACAATCTTATTGACTCCATACCTTTGAACGTTAGTTAGGGTATATATCAAAGTACCACATTATTACATCTGATAACATCATTGTACCACATACAATGGTGGCAACATTTTAGAAGTGCAGGCCCCTTTAAGGATGTTCTCAACTAAAGAAAACAGGAGCTGTATCTCTGACACAATCAACAATTATGAATCACCAATGAGCTCTAAATATCCTGGCTGTACGAAACAGACTCTGAGTTTATCTAGGCACACACTGACTGTGTTTCTTTGCCTGAAAGAGCCAGTTGAAAACCTCTGCAGGCCCCATTCCGTATGCGCACACCAACCTTTGCCATTCCAACCACACCGGCGGTAGCCACCACTTAGTCATACAGAAGCCCACTCACATGAGGCAGCATGGGAAAGACTCCGGTCCATCCCCAAGAGCACTAAATAGCCAGAGAGGTGATGATGGATGGCCTTCCAAATTGGATCTGTAACATTTACACAGCTTCAGCAACCTTAAACGGTCACTGCGGTTCATCTACTATTTCATATAAGCAGCGTTATGCAATATTAATGATGTGTGCGTAATGAAACGCATTACTATAGAATGTTAATGCAAAATATGATTCATACCACATCATCGGTCAGTCCTACAGGTACTGTATTTCTCTGTTAATTTATTTGTGGACAGACATGGAGAAAAGGGAGGAGGGGTTGAGACAAAAGAGTTTCTGTGCAAAACCGTGAAGGTGTTCCGCTCGGCTGGGGAAGAGAAAACAAACAGAAGCGAGAAGGAGAAAAGAGGAGGAGAGACGTGATTTCGCACCCTCAGCTGCTCCAGTGTGGCCTTGTGAAGCCTTTAACTCCGTTTCTGTTCCACACACATGGACAGATGCCCTTCGTGAAGTCTCATCTGACACCCATCCTGAAGATAAACACAGACAGGCTCTGCCCTCGCCGAGGGGCATCACTTACACTTTTAATTAAAAACGAACACCCCAAATAAATTGGAGGCATGCCCCCTTAACCCCTGCTCACACACCACTCCCACATGGAAAACACACACCTCTTCACAGTGTTAAAATACACACAAAATCCTTCAATCACGTCTCCCGCTTTCTACAAGTTATAGCATGAAGTAAACATGGACATCAGAGGGTATGTTGAAATAAACAGTGCAACTTACTAAAATGTATTATGTCTCATGAAATCCCTCAATCAGTCTTCCAACAGAAAAACGTCAATAAAGCAGCTTGTGAATACTGTATGTCACGTAACGTTACATTTGCCTCAGAAAAGTCCATAGCACAAGAAAAAAAAGCAAAAAAAAAAAAAACCTTTCGAGAGGAGCATTTTGCTAATATGCGCTATTACATGTTCATTATATTTAATGCATGTTTAAATCAGTCTGTCATAAAAGCATTTTTTTATGGCCACCATTCAACGAATTGGAATAACAATATATATAATAAAAAAATTGGGTTACACTTAATTTAAGCTTCCTTAAATAAGTACTAAGTAATATTGATTAACTATACATTACTATAGAGTTACGTTTAGGGATTGGTTTACTTGTAATTATGCATAATTTACTGTTATTACTATAGTAAGTACATATAGTAACGTCACCTTAAAATAAAATGTTTCCAAAATTTGTTTATATTTAAACATTTTTTATTTGAGTGTTGAAAATCTAAATTAAACTAAACTTACAAGGATAATTCACCCAAAAATGAAAAATCTGTCATAATTTTTCTTTCTTATATTGAACACATAATAAGATATTTTGAAGAACGTGAGTAACCAAACAGTTGATGTGCCCCATTGACTTCCATAGTATTTTTTCCCCCCTAATACTATGGAAATCAATGGGATCCATCAATTGTTTGGTTACGGACATTCTTCAAAATATCTTCTTATGTGTTCAGCAGAAGACAGAAATTCATACCGGTTTTGAGTTTTAGTTTTTGGGTGAACTATCCCTTTAATAGGTTAGAGTACAATGTATTAATATATGGTATTTCCTGTACATTTTGTTCATCTTTAGTTACAGATACAGCTAGGCAGGGCCGTCTCTAGTGGGGTGAAAGGTGGTGACAATTAGGAGCCCCCACAAAATCCAGCAGTTATATTACACTGAACAGAATTATAAACGCAACACTTTTGTTTTTGCCCCTATTTGTCATGAGCTGAACTCAAAGATCGAAGACTTTTTCTATGTACACAAAAGGTCTGTTTCTCTCAAATATTGTTCACAAATCTGTCTAAATCTGTGTTAGTGAGCACTTCTCCTTTGCCGAGATCATCCATCCACCTCACAGGCGTGGCATGTCAAGATGCTGATTAGACAGCATGATTATTGCACAGGTGTGCCTTAGGCTGGCCACTCTTTTATAATAACAATAAAAGGGTATTTTGATCAGTATATATAGGCCCCTGTTGTATGAATAATTATAATATTTATATTAGTTGTATGCCTGAGATTTAAATGAAAACCACAAAAACATACAATTTGGTTAAATATTTTTTCCAAATATCTGCTTCTCTTACCTCCCTAAAAATGGTTTAGTCCGATCTAAAGTATTTATTAGTTATTCAGTCAGTGACAAACATCAGATGGACCCAATAAAATTGGAAGTCCCACCCCAGCTCGTGAACAGAACCAATCGGAGTTGAGGCGGCAGCTGCCTGAAGTTAACGATGAACTTGGTGGAAGAGCAGGAGACCGACTGAAAAATGTCGGGGAAAAGAAAACCTAAATCAGGGTACCAGAAACACCATGAAAAGAAGGAGAGGGAGGCCAGGAGAGTTGTTGTATCCGAGTCGATCAAGACGTTCTTAAAGACAGGTTGTATTGTTATTTCGCTGGGAATAAGAAAACTGCTGTCTACAGCCTGCCGGGTTCTGTCACTTTTCATTAGCAGCGTGTACCACAATCGTTTGAATGATTATGTGGTCAAAATTCCTGTCTTTTTACACTATTGTAAATAGAGTTAATAAATTGTCACGACGCATTGCATTATGCACCTGACCTGCCGGCTGATGATGTATTTATTACATCAAGAAAACATGAATACAACACACTGCACTTGGATGAATACATTTATTAGCTTTATTTAATAATTTTACCAGTTCTATATTATTTTTATTAAAAAAAAAGGACAATAAATTATTTTATTTTTTTATTTTGACTGCATTCTTGTCAATTTCTAAATGTTTACTTTTTGATTTAAGAATTATAACAGACTGATGGGAAAAAAACATTATTTTGCTGTTACTTTTAAAAAAATGGTTTATTATTATTTAACCATTTCTTGCTTTTTGTTAGTTTTTATTAGTTGTAATTTTTATGTAAACATTTAACTTTTAAAATAAAGGTTTTACGACAATATCACCATCTTCTGTTATATGTGGGCCTCCATGCTCATCTATTGTACAGTATGATATTGGTGGAGGGTGGTGGGGGCCCACATCAATATTTTTCAGGGGGCCCCGAATCCTCTAGCTACAGCCCTGCAGCTAAGTGTGCATTACACGATTTTAATGCACGACATGGAGGCAGAGAACCACCCGACGTGAAGCATTGAGCGGGGCTTTGATTTGGGCAAGTGTACAGAGCCTGTGTGTGGGCCCCCCGTCATATATAGGCACCAGAATATCATAGAGACTTGAGTATTCACTGAAAAATAAACTCCAACATTGTGGGCGGGCAAGCACCACTCACATTTTCTTTGGACATTGTAGAAATGTAGCTTGAACTCCCTGTTTCTGTCTCTTTATTCTCTTTATGTGCGTGCAAGCGGTTTGACTTTCTACTCAACAAACATAAATACACATACTCTGTCTTTCCCTGTCTCACTGTTCCCCTCCCGCTGCATTTATTTTAGTAGCAGATCTCTTGCCACAGCTTTGATTGTGTTACAGGAGAGTGTTTGCGTTTGTTTTGTGTGTGTCTAGCGGAACTGAGACTCTTATACCAGCTGTTAATCCCTTGACCCTATCGTACACCCACACACACTCACACACTCTTGGCCCAACGCCGCCTTTATGACACTTGAGACTCCAGCAGAATTCATCTCGTGCTTTGCGGTGGACTTAGTCCGAGTGCTCTCTCAGCATACCACCCCTCTTTACCCTTTGTGTCCAAACATGCACTTTTACAGGATCACACATGGTTGCATGCACACACACACACACACACACACACACACACGTTAGGTTTTGCTATTTTCATGGGGACTCTCCATAACGATTTTTATACTGTTCAAACTGTATATTTTATACCCCTACACTAAACCTACCCATAAACCTATACCCATCACAGAAAACTCCCTGCATTTTTACATTTTACAATAAGCATAGTTTAATATGTTTATTAAAGGGATTGCTCACCCAAAAATGAAAATTAGCCCATGATTTACTCACCCTCATCCTATAGGTGTATATGACATTCTTCTTTCAGACGAATACAATCAGAGTTATATTAAAAAATGTCCTGGCTTTTCCAAGCTTTATAATGGGAGTGAATTGGTATATTTTTAAGTCCATCAAAGTGCATCTATCCATCATAAAAGTGCTCCACACGGCTCCGCGGGGTTAATAAAGGCCTTCTGAAGCGAATCGATGCATTTGTGTAATAATTATTAATATTTAAAATATTAATATTTAACATGTTGAAAAGTAAAATTCCATCAAACGCAGTCTATTTACGCCTAAAGCGCAACTTACGTGTGATGTCGGAAGTAGTGTAGTGCGTCATGGCATAGCGTAAATATCAGCAGTATGTCGTATTACTCGCATAAGTTGTGCTTTAGACTTAAGTGGAATCCGTATGTTAGTTTGGCCAGAAGCTAGTTATTTTACTTTATAATGTTTTAAATACGAATATTTTTCTTACACAAAGGCATCGCTTCGCTTCAGAAGGCCTTTATTAACCCCCCAGCCATTCACTCCCATTCTAAAGCTTGGAAGATCCAGGATATTTTTTAATATAAATCCAATTGTATTTGTCTGAAAGAAGAATGTCATATACACCTAGGATGGCTTGAGGGTGAGTAAATTATTGGCTAATTTTCATTTTTGGGTGAACTATCCCTTTTATTAATCCATTTCCCTTGTGGGGACCACAATGTTGACATTTTGGTCCCAACAATTACACACACACACACACACACACACACACACACACACACACACACACGCACACACTCACGCACACACACACGCACACACACACGCACACACACACACACACACACACACGCACGCACACACTCACGCACACACACACGCACACACACACGCACACACACACACACACACACACACACACACACACACACACACACACACTGTCCTTCAGCCCATCTCTCACACATGCTTACTCTATCAACTGTAATTCAGAGGGCATGATAGAGTTGCTGAAAGAAGAAGGGAGACTATTACTGCTATGACCCTCTAACGGAGCCAAGCCAAACATAGACCTGGTTCAACAGCACTGAATGTGTGAAAGCATTGTGCTGCCCATGTTGATGCCTCAATTATGTTCAATGTCTCATACCAGCAAAAATACCACACTGTTCCAAAACCCACCTACCTAACTAGACCCCATGTTGTAGCAGTCAACAATATGCTGCTTTTTATGATTCCATGTCCAAACAACACTTAATGTGACAGGTTTCCAGTGAAATCAATTGTCTGTATAAATTGAAAGTGAAAATATTTAATTCTGCATTCCCGGCAGTTAGATTACCTTAATTAAAAGTTACGACTTGTAAAAGCAGTTCCCTTTCAGTTGAGAACGTCAGACGTAGTCGACGTCGACTGAATGGGGATCATGCTTAGGGAGCCTGTCTTCTTTGTACTATTATTTAATCAAGCCAATTCAACACTGGCGTGCGTGATTACACGCTCCGCCCCGCAGCGCGGGTATAAACACGGAAGTGGACAAGCATCTCGGTGTTGAGATCGAGACTCGCCTTCACCAAAAGCTAGAGTGCAGTCCCCACCTCCAGGCCCTGCCCTTGTCTTTCTTCTGGGCTACCTTCCCAGAAGAGGGCTGGGGTGCCGTCTGGGCTGGGTGATCTGAGGATTACAGTAAGGGGTAATCCGCCCGGCAAAGCCCCATGGATCCCTCACTCCTCTTTCACACCGCAACCGGTGGAGCTCCCCGATGAGCGTGCTGGTCCTTCTGTAGTGGACCAACCAGCCATTTCATTCGGGGCCCCTCCAGTGGACAGGATGTCCATCGCAGCATCGGAAGGGGAGATGGGCTCTGGAGATGACGTCTCGGCTGCGCTGCCTCCCTCTGGGAGACCAGCGTTGCCCTAGCCAGATCCAGAGATGACAGCTATGCTGAAAAAGACTGACGAGGCGGTAGGGCTCGCGTGGAACCCTCCACCGTGTCCCGAACCGTCTTGGTTGAATGATTGGTTTCTCTTTCATCTCTTTCGTTTTCGTTGCCTTTCTTTCCTGAAGTGCATGAGGAGCACCTCACATCCTGCCCTGGCGGCCCGCTGCTGCCTTCACCCGTCTGCCGGGGGCAGACCCTCCGCCTGCAGCCGCCACTGCTCCCACCGGACCATCGCAGCAGCCTCCACCCAGGTCTCGACGTGGAGCCAGCCACAGAAGGACAGCCCAGTCCATTCCAGGCACTGCCAAGGCAGGTGGTAAGTGACAGGGGAAATGTTGAACCTGGACGGGCCACCCAGGGATGGGGAAATTTCTCTTGGAGTGGTCACCAATCCACTCCCTCCAGCCGGTTGAGGGCCGGTTGGAGCTTTTTTGGTTATGTGTGTGTTTGTTCCCATAAAAGCGGGGCCAGTGGTACCCACATTTTCAGAAAAAGAGCAAACTTCCCTATTCCTAGGTCCAAAGGGGGCCAGTCTGGCGGTGTGTGACCCTGCATAGCCTTGCACCCCTTAGCCCCCTCTTGGTCACCAGCCGGCAACTTTGTGCAGTTCGAGGACCCAGTCATCTGGGTCCGGAGACAGGTAAGTGTTGCACTGCACACTCACATCCCTGTCCTCCACTTCACTGCCCCACCTTGGGTATGTCTGTGGTCTTTTGGGCCTGGGCCTGATTCGTAGAAGCAGAAAAAGCTTCCCAACCGGTCCGACACAGCGTGCTTCGCTGAAAGATATTCTAGAGTTGGGGGCTGGGCGACACCTAAAGTCTAAAGTAAGGGCTCCCTTCTCATGAACCCAGTTTCACTTGAGCCCGGTTCGAAGTGTTGGCTTGCTGCGCCATTCCCCTCCTATGGACTGGATACGTGCGCAATTCTTGCTCCAGTAGAGTTCCCTCTTAAACCGAACCCTGTTGAGTTCCTCCACAACCTCCGGCGACGGACGCGGCAGAGCATCCAAAGCCAGGCCTACCACTCGTATGCACTGGTGGAACTTGTGCTAGGCTGGCTCCATATGTTGCGATCCCTACAGTGATCCCATATGTGTATTATTCCATGATACGGCTCCCTGCGGTGAGCCCGTGTCTTCCCTTGGCAGAGCTTTCTGCCGTCACTATCTGGTTAGTAGCTCCCCCCTGTTATAGGCTGGAGCCTCCCCAGTGACATTCCATATGTTGTACTGCCCGTCAATTCGCCCAGTTCATATGTGTGTTCTCCACATGTTACCTCCCTGTGGGCAGGATGTGGCTTCCGCAGCGTGTACAGGGAACTTCCATGTACATGGAACGCTTCCCCAGTGGTCGTGTAGGAAAAAGCAACGAAAAAGCAGCTGGTGCGTGCGTCCACTTCCGTGTTTATACCTGTGCTGCGGGGCGGAGCGTGTAATCACGCACGCCAATGTTGAATTGGCTTGATTAAATAGTAGTACGAAGAAGACAGGCTTCCTAAGCGTGATCCCCATTCAGTCGACATCGACTACGTCCTCCGTTCCCTCCTTCAGGGAACGGTGGGTTGCATACGCAACCAGGACGTTCATAAGTTTGTCAAACTTGTAATTGCAATTTGGAAATATGTAATTTTATGAACGTTACAAGTTGTCCCACTTGACTGTTGTGATGTCATGTAAAGCAAAATGGCTTTTATTCTGATATGCAATTTTATCATAGCCAGTAATAAAGGCCTCATGTCATTGCAAACTTGTACGACATTCTTTCTTCTGTGGAACATAACAGAAGATATTTTGAGAAATGTCTCTGTGCTTGCAATGCAAGTCAATGGTCACCAAAACTGGTTGGTTACCAGCATTGTTGAAAATATCTTTTTTTGTGTGTGTTTCACACAGGTTTAGAACAACATGAGTGTGAGTAAATGATGATAGAATTGTTTAGAATTGATAGAATTTTTAGTTAAATTACAGGATTACGTCAAGCCATGGTCACAATAGACTTTGAGCACGCAAAATTTCTACTGGCACTGCAACAGTCGCACTCTGCTGTGTCTTCTTTAAAAACATATATTAAAAACATACTTCAACATCTAATACATCCAAAATGTAACAATCTGCAATCTACTCCACTTTACTTCACTTTGCTGCAATCCTTCAGATTTAAGGTTTGTGTTCTTTTAATTCAGCTGAGAGGTCACAATGTGAAGTATCAATCTTTATTGGTCACACGTCTTCACGTGATATGAAGGGAAATTCGCATTAGTTTTTGTTATGTTTGTCACAGAGGAAGGAAACTTATTTTGATTAAAGATTATGAGTGCACATGAATTTGAAAAAAATTTTTTAAATAATAATGGATGTGCACTAATAAATAATTCTCCATTTTGATTTAATGGTGATTTTAAGAGTTTTGCCATAAAATCAAAACATTTCTGAGAAAGTCTGAGACTGTGTACAGCTCACGATACAGATGTCATCTTTATGGTAATTCAGACAAAACATGAATGCAGCATGCCATTCAGCTATGTGAAGCAGAATTTTCAACCAATAGGATTCACTGTGGGCGTGGCTACCCACAACCCCACAGAAATAGAAACCAAATAACCAACAAAACGTTTCACACTTAGTGTAAAGCAGCATTGTACATATCCTACGCAGGCAAGGCAATCCCAAAATGCACTGCAATGAGCTCACTGTAAAATTCTTCCAAGATGGAAAATGTCAATTCAATTATATTCAAAGTTAAAAATATAAACATATTGACTCTTATCAAGCACTTGTTTGTGCGGTTTCCTTTTTTCCTTATTAAAACATCACCTTGTGAGCTTAACAACAACTTGACTGGAATCAATTATGTGTTGAGTCTCCAATTTGTTGTAAAATGCTCCAAATGAATCAATTACCATTTCTGTTAGGATGCTGTAGATAGCAATACACAGCAAGAGAGCTCACTCACTTGGAACAGAGCTATCATCAATGAAAATCCTGTGTTTTGAGTATAGACTGAAGAACTTCTCTATCTCATGCCCCAGTCCCATGTGTTGTGGTTAGTGCAGACTCTGGGGTCTGGGAATCGCTAATAGGCACTAATGCTGACACGGCCCCCTATAGAGCAGGCGGACTTTACAAGCGACTGTGCTGCATGCTAAACAGAGCCAGATGCACCGCACAAAGCAAACACGGCTCATAAAGAAGTGCAGGAAAGGGGTAATTAGTACAGAATGGCGAGTCATGTCCGGCAGCACGGAGTAAAGCGCGACAGGAGAGAACGCCGCTCTCACGCAGTCTCACTCTGGGAACCGTGGATTTCGCAGAAAAAGATCAAAGGTCATCATCGTTTGGCTCCTAATAAAATCCCAGGACAAAACAGAATTATCGCTGGCTTTCTAAACAGCTTCTTTGTTATTTGCATAGCATGTTGTGTTGTGCAGCATGCACTAGAAGTACAGGAACAGCAGTTCCAGATGTTTGTACTTTAATAACAAACTGTTGGGCATTTATGATTCAGCTTATGCACTTTCTCAACAGTGTGCCTTTGAACGATTTGTAAAGGCTGCCAAAAATATCTGGTGGTAAAATACAAACAAACAAACGCTTGAGCCAGGGCAGTAGTTTTGACAGGCCTGTACTCTGTGGCACTGTAAACAGGATCCTATGTATTAGTAGGAATGTGCACGTAGAGGTATATTATCAAGATATGTTTGTGTGAAGCTACTTCTTTCTTTTTAAACTGAATTTAGAGCGACATTTAGTAATTTAGTACTAAACTAAGTTTGTTTAAGGTAACTTTAATGTTCATAAAACACATTATTTTCCACATACAGTACATTATTGCAGCACCTATATTCCCAGTCTGTCTGAAACACTCTGATTGAGTTCTGATTTCTACACAGCCCCTCTTTCAGAAAATCTGACCTAGTGCATTGTGATTGGCCAAACACCCCAAGTGTGTGTTGGAAATGTAACGACCCTTACCATAATCGTGAGCTTCATCTTCATCAAAGGAGCCTTTAAAACTCCTTTGTAAAAGCTTTACGTGGCAAATAGTCCTCATTTTATAAAGATGAGCTAAAAAAATAGTTAACTGACAACTACTAAATGTTTTATGACTTAATCATTAATTACATTAGGAATACATGTTAATAAAGCATTTATTAACACATTAAGCAACTATATATATGTCATGTAAACTATATGTCACGATATAGCCATCGATTTATCATTTCTAAATTATGTATTACATTATTTACAAACCGGTTATTTAGGAGTTGTCAGTGGTTCATAAGATCATTTAGAAAGTGTAAGCAAATGATTAATCGATCATTAATAAAGTATGAAAATACAATTATTAAACACATAAGAATAAAGCATATATAGCTGTATTTATAAACTGCTTATTAATATATATTAATGCTTTATAAATGATGAATTAGCTAATGCTTAACTAATGATTCATTGCATGCAGTTATTATAAAGTGTTACCAAAGAGATTTTGTAAGCATTTTACGTTGTTGTGCTTGGAATCAATTGTTTCATTTGTGATAATGCAATGAAACACAGCAAATTGAGCAGACTTAATTTTTGGCCAGGCTGTCATACAAAGAAATTATGAGCACATGGAATATTATATATATAATGGTAAACACCTCAACACAATTGGACATCTTGGACATATGACGAAGAAAATATGGAGTTTGGTCAAAAAAGGAATGGTGGGATGAACTGAAATAAGCATCTGTTTATAGCCATCTATTGTTCTGATTGGTGGGATTATATGAACATACTCTACTCAAACGTTTGTTAGTGACTCCATGCAAAGGAATGCACAGAAAGGGATGATGATGAGGCAAACAAAGAAGCAAGAACAAAATTCGAACATTCCAGATGAATAGGACCATATTTCAAACTATCACCATTCAGAAAGGACTTTTCTCTCAAAACAACTCGCTCCATATTCAAGAGCACACAACATGTTTTACGGGTCACTGTGCACAGAGCTCCGTATGGACTGTGCTTCAAATGAGAACCTCCTTCTCTACCCTATTTGCATCCCGAATTGCACTGCAGGGAAGCACCATTCGGCAAAGAACCTTCAGCAGGGGTGCTAAACAAAGAATACATGCCTCATATTGCTGGGTAGTGAGTAACATATGCACTTTGTTCCAAATTCTACAGAGCATTTTAAAATAAAATAGATGTGCTCCCATCGTGAATCTGTTCTACGAGATGACCAGCATAATTATACATGAAATAAGGTCCTGTTCAGCAGAATTATGCAGCCAATACCTTAATTTTGACACATATTAAGCATAAATAGGTAGCATCAAATATATAGGCTACTTTATATAACCTATAACCTCATAAAAATGAATAAAAAAAAAACAACTAAATCATCCATTTGCAACTCTGTTCATAGGCATGCATTGCAAAAGCTCATTGAAAATAATAATCCAAGATGGTGGATGAAGCAAGAGCAATGTTATGATCAAGAGTCCAACCCCAGACATGATAGTGTCGGCAACATGATAGTGTCGGCCCAGATCCGGCCCACATATGGTACGTGTTGAATCCACATGTACCAGATGTAGCCCGGATCTGAGCCGACACCATGTTGCTGTCTGAGATGTATGAAGAAAAATGGTTTGATATAATTAAAAATGGACTGTTTTTACTATTACCCAATACTTGTGTGTGTACTACTAGGTTGCAGACACATAACGGGCCAGTTGCAGGAACTGCGAGTCTGCAAGTTTTTTTTAGACTGTTGATGAGTTACATAAAAATGTACATTGGTCTGTAAGACTGACAGCCCCTTGGCTAAATGCTAGTTGGTTTTACTAGTTTTTAAGACAACATAATGGCCTTGTTTATGCAACTAGTCCAACATCAAAAACATATTTGCTAATTAAAATGATAAATTAGGACACTTATAATAGCATTAATAACATTTGAAGAAACCCGATTATTCATAATAACAATCAACCAAAATTGGCTCCATATACGTTTTCTTTAAATTGTTTCTGAAAGACCAAAATATAAGGTCTGAAGTCTGAATATTAGCTTCGATGTTCCTGTCGAGGCTTCGCTTAATTGCACAGCTCCATTCACACCCTTTCTCACCATACAGACGCATACTGACCTCTGACCTCCTACTCTTCTCTTCTGGGGCTTTGGTGGAATAAAGGGTGATGGTTAGAATAAGGAAAAGAGAGGGTTAACTTCATTATAAAGTTCTCTAAAAGCATTATCTACACCCCTACACGGCTCCCCACAACAAGAGATAGAAAGAAAGGGGTGCGAGAATGAATGGGAGAAAGGGACATGAAAGTCTTACTCACAGTGCTGTTAACACAAAGGCATGCTGTGGCATAGCAAGCAATATGTGGATTTGAGCGGCGTTTAAGATATTCTTTAGTGATACTTATGGCACTTTTCACGAATGGGGTAAACTCTGGTGTCCAATTACTTTTCTTAAAGAAGTAGAGGCACCAATCCTATGTTTGCTCATCAAGCTCAAGTATTCAGCCCTGTTCAGAAAGAAATTCTAAGAAAAATGTATATTTTCTTTAATTAAGTGGAAATATAATATAATCAGTGGCTACAAAAAAAAAAAAAACTCACATTAAACCAACCTAGCATTTATATAAAAATTGCAAATGTGTTATTTTGATTTCTTGTCTTGCTAGAAATGAACAAAAATCAGGCTTTACTCTGAAACATGTCACAAATTTTTGAAGGTAAACAGTTGCAAACAGTTTTAAATCTCATATAAAATAAATGTAAAAGCATTTTCTGAAGGTTAAGCACCTTTTTGACAGTTTTTTTTTATTTTTATTAGTAAACTAGCTCATCTGGCACTTGCTAATCAGAGCACTCAGATAAGAGTCCTGTGAAACGTCATAATAAAAAAGATCAGACTTGTAAAAGCAAGCTAAAATGGCATGGTTGCTAGTGTTTCCCATCCTTTTTTTTTTTTTTTTTTTTTTTTTTGCCACACACAATTTGGATAAGTAAAAAATCCCACGGCATAAAAATATGACAAAACTGCACAAACATGCATTGCTTCAAATGGCATATAAATCTAGATATTATGCTATATTAAAAGTAGTACTCACATTTAATGTGAAAGCTTAAGTATGAACACAGTGTAAGTATGATGTTGTTGGTGATGATAAAACAAACAAATTTACATATTGGTGTCGGGCGGAAACCTCGTATTTAATTAAACGCTGTCGTCGAAGTTGGTATTGTGGCTTTATATAGCTATGGTCAGACACTTGCACGTGTCATTATAAAATTAAATTTGATCAAAATCAAGCTCAAATTGAGTTACAAGGTTTTTGACCAGTGAATGACAGATACAGTTTCTCTGTCACTGCAACAGCCGCATCTGAGGCAGTATGTGCATCGCATTACGTTTTCATCAACTTACAGGTTATAAAGTTTAATATGGGCGCTCAGTTTTCTTGTTGTTTAAATCTCATGATCAAAATCTCATGATACAAAAGATGAAGCGCTACGCATAAGATATTTAAAACACTAGGCTGTATTTGCTTATCGACTAGACGGCAAAGACTAAGACTATTCTCCGCTCTTAAATCCAAAAAAACGTTAGCCTTTATGGACAGTGTTTCTTGAGTAAATAAAACGCTGTACTTACGCAAACATCAGTTCTTTATTTTCCATTGCATTGCAAACAAGCAGAGATCTCTCCAAACGGTGCGGTACATTCTAAAAGGAGGCGGGGTGAAGTTATGAGGTTTGACTGACAGTTTGAGAAGCCAATGGTTTAGTCACTCACAACCTCTTTTAAATACTTTTTATTGGTTCAATATGTAAAACCCACTTGTTGTGTTGTACATCCGAGTGTAATGGTTCATCTAAAAAAGTAGGGCGGGGACTTGGTTTCTTGTGATAGTTCCTTGTGTTTATTAAATGTGATTTTCTCGTTCATCTCTGTCAAGTCTCTTACATCTGGAATAACAAGTCAAGTCAGCATATGACAATTATGAGGTCAAACATTTTTTTTAAATGAAACATATGCACAGATGAATTATGCACAATAATATTTATAACATGCAACTTGAAAATAGTTCAATAACTATTTATTGTTTGAATTTTCATTTCATTGCGACTTTAAACTTCAGCTTCACACCCCCTTGACATTTCATTTCCGAACTGCCCAGATATGCACAACAACCAATATAATAAACGTTGCCAGATTCACACTCAACTGTTTTGGATAAAACTGAACACACTTTTAGACCTGCTTTGAAAGTGTCACAAACTTGCAAGAAGCGACGAAATATAATTTTGGTACAGGTACGTTTTTCCAATGACCCTAGTTTGCCAAGAAAAAAATAATAATGATTTTGTAGCACCTTCTTGTCAGGGTTATGTTCCTGAGTTTTTGTCTCCATAGTTTCTGATTGAGTTACACACCTGTTTCTGGTTCCGTTGATTATCCATGTGTGTATTTAAGACTTCAATCCTTGTATCTCCTGTGTTATGTGTGTTGGAAAGCCACACTGTCCTGACACTTATAGGCCCTAATTTGTACCTTATTCATGGAAATTCTTATAGCATTGAAATATAAAAATCAAAAACATGCACCATTTCTTTTAGATTATTCTATGACCAAAATTTCTTTCAAATATTTTGAAGCTTTGTGCTAATAAGCGCTTCAGACATGGATAAGCCTGACCTTGAAGAGGAAGGTAACACTAGAAAATAAAAGTAAGTGGATTAAAAGAGTGCATGCTTTGAAGGGGAGAAGAAGTGTAGATCAAATGCGAGGAGGACTGGAGTTCAATCAGCACGGCTCTCTCTGATGATGAGGATGAGATGTCTTGGCTAAAGGTCAGCTCTTCATGAGTCAAGCTCTCCCTGATGCAGATAACTCACCACTATAGCGAAGTTACAAAATCTTGAGGAAATAATGGTGATAGTGTGTAAATTGGTGATTGTATGAGACAACCATGAGATGCAAATGGAAAAGTCTTCTTGTTCTCAGAGTTTTTTTTTTTTTTTTTTTTTTGTCAAATCAACTTAGATTATTAATGTGATTCAGATAACATAATGTTTTGAGTTTCTGTTGATTAAAGCAATCTTCTTCTTTGTATTAATTCAAATGTTTAGTTTCAATAAACTAAAACTGTTAAGGCAACCAGGTTACTTATTTTAAGTTAAACCAGCAATATTATTATTATTATTATTTTTTTTTTTTTTTACAGTTTAGGTCTCCACTGGAGTTTTTGAAGAGATCTCAATAATGTCTCAAACTGCTTTGCCAAGATACCAAAGTCTGCAATCAAAAGTCAGGGATCGATTCTCAGTGTGAACAAATATTTATCAAATTGAAAGACCAAATTACTGAGATTCTTGTATCAGTATAATAAGTAGGCACAACGGTGCAATTGTTTTTGTTTGAAGTGAATTCAGTTTTTCCATCTTCTGAATACAGTTTTTTGTTGATCTCCTCTTCATGGTTTTAAAATAGTCTGCTTTGAACTAAATTTTCATGAAAGAGAAAAAAAAGATTAAAGTATCATCATCAAGCACATTGCACTCCATGGCTTTTTGCCTTGCTTTTCTCACACATAGGCCTACATATACAGAATATTTTTTTGCTATCTCTAGAGACAGTGGAAGCGAGAGAGATAAGCAGAGAGAGAGAGAGAGAGAGAGAGAGAGAGAGAGATGTAAAGAAAGAGAGGAGTGAGGATCTGGCTGGTTTTCTTTCAGAATGAGCCCCTGAAGGGTGAGCATCAAACCATCATGATGCAGTCGTCTCTGTTAATAATAGTTCTGTCAATCATTGCTCAATTTGTTGATCCTGGAACAACATTCCAATCAACCAATCAGATTTGAGATACAAGTTTACAGTTTATGACAAGTTTAGGATTACAACCAGGGTTATCATTTCTCTCTGATTTTGTGGAGAAGTTATAGGGTTAAGTTTAGGGGTATGGATAGTGTTAGGACAAAAGTTTCGCACAGGAATATTGTTCCAGGATCAACAAAAGATGTTGATCTAAGAACATGTCTTACTTGGCAAAATCACGATTTAGAATTATTTATAGATATTACATATAATGAGAATATTCTTGTTGTGAGGCAACAGTATTTCATTTCATATGTCCATAATGCAAACTGCATATGGGTTGGTTATTGTTCTTAGGTGAGACAGGATGAGTCTTTCAAACTCATTAACTGGGGTCAGAGAAAAGAGCCTATTTAGTATATATTAATGACTTTTATATATGCACAAAAGTTTTGGAACTCCTGACCATTACACCAACTGTAACATCACATTCTAAATACAAAGACATTAATATTAAGTTTTTTTTTTCAACATGTTTTTTATTTTATTTTCCACCTTTATTCATAAAATTACTCTAAAGATTATTTATTTTGTATATATTGTCGATTAGGTTTTTATGACTTTTAATATTAAAAAAATGTATATTGGCTATTTCAAAAGTTCGCATGGAGTGACTACACTGGTTGAAGACCAGCATGTCTCAGAACTTATTTGACTCTTATGCATGTTCACGCAGACGTCGCTGAAAAACTAAATATAGAGGTCTTGATTGCATTCATCGGCATTAGGGGCCGTTCACACAGAATGCGTTTTTCTACTTTTCCATTGTTATTCTATGCAAATGCGCTATGGGAGTTAGTTCCCCTCTGCAGCTATAATAGCTTCCACTCTTCTGGGAAGGCTTTCTACAAGATTTTAGAGTGCTTCTGTGGGAATTTTTGCCCAATTATCCAATAGAGCATTTGTGAGGTCAGGAATTGATGTTGGATTCCAGTTCATCCCAAAGGTGTTTGATGGGGTTGAAGTAAGGGCTCTGTGAAGGCCAGTCAAGTTCTTCCACACCAAACTCATTCAAAAATGTTGTAGCTAAGTTTGTTGTTATGGGAAGACGGAGGTTGGAACCGGCAAACATTCAAAGACTTTAATAACAAATAAATTAACAAATACAAAATGAAAGTAAAGGCAGATTATATAAAGGCACATATAATAATGTTTTATTATATGTGCCTTTATCCACCTTATTCCTGACGACCTTACTGCTTTTTGAATTATGGGTGGCACTTCCGGTTTGGGGAACTTCCATTCAAAAAGACTGTAATGAATCATTTCAAATCATAAGGTTGCCCTACAAATAAAGCTTATCCGTCAGTTTGACTCAATGAGCTATCAGTTTTCTTTCATGTTTTATTTAAGAATAACCTGAGAATTACGTAACACATGGTATTTTAACGTGACATGTTATAATAATAATATCTATGGCAAGAGCTCTTTTCAGTCACTGCATTCTTTTCCTCATGATTATTTCCTTTTTCCTTTTGCATTCCGCTGTAATATTATGAAAAAGGTCAACATATACTGCACATTTGTCGTCTGTTCTCCCGATTTAATTATGCCATTATAATTCACTGGAATGCACAAATAATCTCTCTTCTTTTCTCCCCAAATCCTCACGTCTCTTTCCAGGTTTGTTTTCACAGGTAAATACAATTTATTATCTGTCAAAATTACTTTGAAATAGTATCACGCAATGCTTAAGTATATATATATATATATATATGAAGAGTTCAGATACAAAAGCCTCTAAGCCTCTATTTTCTTCTAGAATGATCATTTTTATCAAGCTTGTATATTTAAGTTCAGTAATTTCACTTAAATTACAATTAATATGTAATTTTCATTGCCATTTAAGTGAAATTATTGAACTTAAATATACAAGCTTGATAAAAATGATCATTCTAGAAGAAAATTTCAGATGGCACTTAGAGGCTTTTGTATCTGAACTCTTCATATATATATATATATATATATATATATATATATATATATATATATTTTATTTTTTTTTTATTAAGGCAATGTATGTTATATAATACAGATTACCACAGTGATATTTAACCGTCTGATTTTGCTGTGGAAAGATTCACGCTTTTGGGGTTATTCATGGTCTGTTGAAATTACCTTGTTGATGCTTTTACACTTTAAATGTCCTTTTAATGTTCAATGGTGGAAGGGTGAGTAGAATAATGTAATGTCATTTTACACAGTTTAAAAATATATATTATTGCATTTGCATCCATAGCTAGTCTTTCACTGATTGTTTACAGTTAAATGGAAGTTACACCCATTATTTGCGCAAAGCGTCATGGGGCGTAGGAATAATGTGGATATAATCTGCCTTATAATATAAACAGCAAATAAAATAGCCCAGGCCTGGTCCTCTCTCGATCTTCACTGTCGTCGCTTCTCCTTTTATGCTTCCGCTCCTCCGTGACCGTGAGAGATACAAGACCGGTGCGTCGCGCAGGTGTCGCTCATCAGTAATCACGCAACCGCCACAAGCACTCGTCCTGCTCGCCACACATGTCTTTATGGACCTTGTTTTGTGCACTGGTGTACAATCATGCTGGAATAGAAAAGGGCCTTCTTCAAACTGTTTCCACAAAGTATAGCATTAAGATTTCCCTTCATTGAAATAAGGGGCCCAACTCCTGAAAAATAGACCCATAATTATCACTTCTCCACCAAAGATTACAGTTGGCACAATGCAGTCAATGTTCTCCTGGCATCCACCAAACCTAAACTTGCCCATCAAACTGCCAAACAGAGAAGTAATTCGGAATTCTACAGAACACGTTTCCACTGCCCCAGAGTCCAGTTGCGACATGCTTTACATCACTCCATCCAGCGCTTGGTATTGCATGCACCTGGTCATCTATGGTAACCCATTCCGTGAAGCTCCCAGCGCACAGTTTTTGTCCTGATGTTGATGCTAGTGGAAGTTTGGAACTCTTCAGCTATGGAATCAGCAGAGCATTGGTGACTCTTACGCACCATGCACCTCAGCACTCGGTGACTCCGCTCTGTGACTCTGTGTGGTCTTCCGCTTTGTGGGAATCGTGGCTGAGTTGCTTCTGTTCCTAAAAACGTCTCCACTTTCCAATAACACCATGTACAGTTAATAATAATAATTCATTACATTTATATAGCACTTTTCTCGGCACTCAAAGCACTTTACATGGAAGGGGGAATCTCCGCAACCATCACCAATGTGCAGCATCCACCTGGATGATGCGACGGCAGCTATATTGCGCCAGAATGCCCACCACACACCGGCTTACTGGTGGAGAGGAGACAGAGTGAGGGCTGTGCAAAAATATCGATACAGCTAACTTTTCACGATAGTGAATCGATATTCCAACCTCTAGTATCGATACTTTTTTTTTAAAATGACGTTAGCATTTCATCAAATCCAAGTGTGTCAAACGACCTCCTCAGTTCCAGTAGATCGCTGACTCGCTGTCTACGTTGCCTGTCATACATTCACATGAGCAATGTCTCAGAAGTAAGCGGGAACGAGCATTGCGGAAAATACACTGGATAATAACGCCAACAAGCTTTTGTCTACGGTGGCGCAAGGCGCATTTCATTTGTAAGGATTTGTGGCCGTGTCGTGTGGTTGAAAACCCTGGCTTAAAGCATATATGGTGAAAACTGGATGCACGCGCTGTGATCGCGACTCGCAGATACAAAACTTGCGACTTGCAAAACAGAGATCGTTTCAAAGCAGCTTTACAGTGATAACAGGAAATAATGCAACAACGTTTGTTAAAGCTTACTGCAGCCCTAGAAGAAAATAGTGTCATTGTCCATATTAAGTTCGTTCAGTAGGCTACTTGATTCATTTAGGTTGTAAAAATCATTAGTTATTAATTCAGTTTATTTATACAGCAGCTCTGGAGAAAACAGTGATTTCATCGATCAGTTCAGTTCTCATACAATGGTGTCAATGCAGGCAGACAACGATATTGTTGAATATTAAAGGGGGGGGGGGGTGAAATGCTCATTTTCACTCAATCTCCTGTTAATCTTGAGTACCTATAGAGTAGTATTGCATCCTTCAAATCTCCAAAAAGTCTTTAGTTTTATTATATTCATAAAAGAAAGATAGGCTGTACCGAGTCTTTACGGAAAAAAATGAGTGGCTGGAGGCGGGCCGTGTGGGCGAAGCTAAAGCTGAGCTAATGCGCCGAGCTAGCAACACACAGAGACATTTGAAGCAGTTTTACTCACCGCCTGCGACCGCGAACCTTTATCATTGTGACTGCTCGATCCTTAAGCATTAGACGATCTGCAAATCCGTCGATCTGGGCTTTGTTTATAAAACAATCATCGTCGAAATGCAGGGAACAAACAGTCTTGCACACAACTCCGTTGATGATGCTCTGAAAAAACAAACTCCATCCACTGGTCCCTTAACGCTGGGTTCTTTGGGAATCTGTGCAGGGTTGTCTTGCCCTGGCAACCAAAAACACACTTCTTTGGTGACACTGACTTCCAAAAGCCGAGCAGAGTGCTTTGATGGCGAACTGCTTTCGCTCTCTCGCTCTGGTTTACGAGTGCGCGCGCGCCCGCGCTCTTCCGGCAGAAGTGCCCTTAGGACCCGTATAAGGAAATTCCGCCCCAACTGACGACACGCAGACCCATACTTTTGAAAAAAACTTTCTGAAACTTGTGACAAACCGGAAGGACAATTTTTGGCACAGAAATACTCCTTCAAACGTACAATTTAATTTTTGAAACTTTGTCCATGTTTAGCATGGGAATCCAACTCTTTAACAGTGTAAAAAACTCAGTATGCATGAAATAGCATTTCATCCCCCCTTTAAGCATACAGACTATTTCAGTTTTATGAATGTTTACTTAATGCGCTTAATTTTTTATTTACAACATACTATTTCAGTTTTATAAATTGTAATAATAATAATAATACCTTTTATTTATGGGCGCCTTTCAAGGCACTCAAGGACACCTCACACTACAGAACAAAGCAATAAATACAAAACATACAAACACATCGATGCTACACATCATACAATCATTTCATTAAAAGCTATTCTAAAAAGATACGTTTTTATATGAACTTTAAAACAGGAAATTGAATCCATTTGGCGAATGTGCAAGGGTAATGCATTCCACAGCTTAGGCGCCACACAACTAAAAGCTATCACCAAAGGAACTCATCTTGAAATTTGGCACAGACAATAAGTCTGCAGAAGATGATCTCAAAGATCTAAGAGGTGTATACAAATGAAGAAGATCTGACAAATATTGAGGAGCCAGATTATGAAGTGCTTTAAATGTAAGAAGTAATATTTTATAATGTACACGAAAATGAACAGGAAGCCAATGTAGATGGTAAAGAATTGGAGTTATGTGTTCAAAAGAACGTGTACGAGTTACAATTCTGGCTGCTGAATTCTGTATTAACTGTAGTCTGTGAAGCTGTTTCTTTGGAATCTCACATAAAAGGGAGTTACAATAGTCAAGCCTAGATGTAACCAAGGCATGAATGAGAACTTCAGTACAGTGTTGAGAAAGTGAAGAACGAAGTCTAGTAATATTACGTAAGTGAAAAGATGCAGTACGTGAAATATTATTGATATGGGAACTAAAAGAAAGCAAACCATCAAAAATAACACCAAGACTTTTCACCTGGCTAGAGAAGTTAACCGGGCAATTATCAATGAGCAAGGGGAAAGATTGAGCTTTAGATAAAGCAGACCTAGATCCAACAAGAAGGGCTTCAGTTTTACCTGTATTTAACTTTAAAAAATTATTAGTCATCCATATATTAACATCCTGCAAACATTTAGTAAGATTAGAAGGGGGATGAGAAGCATTTGGTCTTGTGGATATGTATACTTGTGTGTCGTCGGCGTAAAAATTAAAATAAATACCATAGGAACGAAAAATATAACCGAGGGGTAGAATATAAATAATAAATAAAAGCGGACCCAAAACTGACCCCTGCGGAACGCCGTGAGTGACCGAGACAGGCTCTGATTTATAAATTTTATAAATTGTTTTATAAATTGTGGCATCTACAAGTGTGGCATCTAAGTGTTCAGTAGCATAATATGCACTTCATTCATTTCAGTGTGTACTGTTACGTGACACTGTAATGCAAATAGCTTTGCTAATAAATTGGAATGGAAGTTATTATTTTTCTGCTAACAATTTATAGTTATCAATATAATGTGATACACATACCAGAATACCTCAGGTGATAAACAGCAAGTTGTATTTTCACCTCTATTATTTTTTACATTTTTGTTTAAAAAAGAATGATTACAATATATCGAAATATGTATCGTATCGCAACATATTGTGATATATCGTATTGTGACACATGTATCGTTATGTGTATCGTATCATGAGCCCCTTTCCAATTTGTGACCAGAGTCAGGACCTTGGTTTAATGTCTCATCCAAAGGACCATGGAATATCTATCAGGGATGAAATTTCACAAACTGACTTATTGCAAAGGTGGCGTTCTATCACAGTACCACACTTGAGTTCACTAAGCTCTTCAGAATGACCCCCTTTTTTCACAAATGTTTGTAAATGCAGGCTGCATGGCTGTGCTTGATTTTATATACGTGGCAATGGGTCTGATTGAAACCCCTGAATTCAAATGTTTACAATACTTTATTTCATATATTCTAATGTATGTATATATATAGTATATATATATATATATATATATATATATATATATATATATATATATATATATATATATATATATATATATGAAGAGTTCAGATGCAAAAGCCTCTAAATGCCATCTGAAATTTTCTTATAAAATGATCATTTTTATCAAGCTCGTATATTTAAATTCAATAATTTCACTTAAATGGCAATGAAGATTACCTATTAATTATCATTTAAGTGAAATTACTGAACTTAAATATACGAGCTTGATAAAAATTATCATTCTATATGAAAATTTCAGATGGCATTTAGAGGCTTTTGCATCTGAACTCTACATATATATATATACGTATATATATATATACAGTGGTGTGAAAAAGTGTTTGCCCCCTTGATAAATATGATCAAATATGGCTGTAAAAAATAAATCTGTATTTTTAATCCTTTTGATATTTTATTTAAAAAATGTGCAAAAATCTAACCTTTCATTGAAGTAAAATAATTGAAAGTGGGGGGAAAATCACATTATGAAATAAATATTAAATATTTTAATATAAATATATAAAAATATATAAAAAAACCCTTTTATTAAATACTTTTTGCAACCTCTTTTTTCCAAGAGAACAGCTCTGAGTCTTCTCCTATAATGCCTGATGAGTTTGGAGAAGGCATGACAAGAGATCAGAGACCATTCCTCCATACAGAATCTCTCCATCCTGTTCTCCGTTATAAGATTTCTAGAACAGGTTGTCAGGTTTAGATTTTTTATCTGTTGGTATTTGATCGAATCCGTGATGCCATGTATCTGAACAGAAAATTAGGCCCACAGCATTAAAGATACAGCAGAGTATTTCATTTTACACATGGGGTACTTTTTTATCCCTGTGTGCACCAAACCCATCTTAAGTGTTTTGCCAAAAAAGCTAATGTTTTTGTTTCATCTGAGAACCCATCCCGTTTGAAGTTCCAGTAGTGTCAGTTACTTTTCAAATGTTCTATGGTTCTACTTTCAATTATTTTACTTCAATAAAGGTTAGATTTTTGCACATTTTTAAAATAAAATATCAAAAGGATTAAAAATGCAGATTTATTTTTTACAGCATATTTGATCATATTTACCAAGGGGGCAAACACTTTTTCACACCACTGTATATATACTGTTTGTATGTATTAATTGATCACAGACCTATAAAATATCTCCTGTTTATGAATATATACTGTACATACAGAGAGCAACATAGTTGAATCCACATGTACCAGTTGTTGCTGTCTGGGAATATATGCTTAACTTGACATTTAGGTCAGGGCAATTTTGTTATTGCATATGTACATTTAAAAAGATAGACATTTATGTTACAAATGTATAAAAAAACAACTGCACATATACCTTGCTGGACTGAACAAAGAAAATGTACCGGAGAAGATTTCTATGTCAAATAAGACAGAGCCTCGGAGCCACACCTACTTACATAATCAACACGGACCAACGGTAATTCTAAGGTGTTTACCAGCGGGAGAAACTTTTCCAGAAAATTAACTTTGGAGAGCTGTTTTGAACTCCCGAAATGAACTCCAAATGAGTTCTGTTTTGGCCTGATTTTGTTTGAAATGACGTCACACCGGTTTGATCTTCGATTTCGCTTTAAGTATTATTGGGGCTTTTTGTTTGTGTGTTTTTGAGTGAGATTGATTGTAAGTCAAGGAGGTACCCAAGGATGCATGGGTGTCTTTTCTTTGCACTTTCACACTGCTGACCCCCCTTGCCACTCAGTGCTTTTTCAAAAACCAGACGATGACACCGTTTACAGCCCTTTGTTGTTGTTTTTCCCGTCACTCCTTCTTTTTTTTGTTTATCCCTCTCTCTCGCTCTCTCTGGAGAGACTTTGGTACTGGAGATTAGAGAAGGGTGCTGCCTAGCAACTAGAATCAAAATGGAAGAGCCCTCCGTGTCTAAACGCCTGACCTAGATAACACAGCGCCTGTGATCACACTTTGTGACAACCTCTGATGAAAGACCTCGACGAGCGCCCGTCACTTTGTCACCCCGACAAACCCTTGCCATCACTATGTGCTCACGTCACTTTGAAGAGAGGAGGAGGAAAAAGTTACCTCGGATCAATCGAACACAGTCACTACTGACTCTGTACTCCTGAGGGCAACATGTAAAATGTGGAGAAGTCGACAAACAATATCTCATGCTGATATTAAAATGAAGCTGGCTGTTAAATACTAAAATAGAACAAGCGTTCTTTTCAGGGTCTAGGAGAAGTGAAGACGTTAAGATGAGTGCTTGAGTATGCTGCAAATCTCTTGACAACCACTGGCATCTCTTCTACGGCATGATGAAACAGACTGGAAATTTGCACTAAGCTTTATGTTCTGTTTAATACCATTTTTCACAGTGACTAAGAAGGGGACCTAATCTCTGATTTAGTGGGTTTCGCATGTCTGGAGATCATGGAAATCATGACCCATTAGCTTTCATATTTTCTTCTATTCCTTCCTTTGAATGACACAAACTATTTAGTATCATGGACTGTAAGGCAAAAAATATGCTCAATGTCTATGCAATTACAGATGTGACTGCATAGCAAGTGGCCCTTTTTACATTCTTTACACATTCCTTAGTTACTGTGGAGGTAAGAAACCTCAGTACTCAAGGGGGCGATAGAGTTACCTCAAATGTCTGCACCATTAAATCAGAAGTGTTATCCAGTTCAGTAGCTATAAACATGTCAGCAGACCAGTTAATGCTAAACCTTTCACAACTTTTTCTTCTGTAAAACGAATGAAACAATATATTAAAGGAGAAAGGCTATGGGGACTTGATTTTATCCATTGCGAACAGATTCAGTTGTAAAAAAGTGTCCGTTAACAGAATGGAAAAGTATGATTGGAGAGGAGGCGTTGAAATAATAATAAGAATTCATAGTTTGACGTCATACCCTTATTGGAATACCCACCTGGAGGGCAAACCAGCGCTATCAACCACTGACAGCCAGTCATTTTAATGTAGTAAGACAGTGCAAGACCAAATTCAGTATACACATTATTGATGAGGTATACTATGTACAGACAAGCAGAAATGAACGTAACAGAATATAAACGCAATGCAGTTTTTTTCATAAAGCGTTTCTCCATAGGAAACCATTATAAAAGAAACTCTTAAACGTTTAGCACATTGCAATTATATTTTGAGCTTGATCTTTTAAGATCACTGGTTTAGTACATTAACCCATGGTTTCAGACTAAAATACATGTTTGAGCTATTTTTACTGTACTTACACTGACATATCTTAAAATATGTCAGTGCCATTGTTTTGTCTCAAGATGCACACCAGTAATGTTTTTTATAGGCACATTTATAAAAGCTCTTTAAATGTCCTAATTGAACTAAGGCCTAATCCTAGCTTAATCTAAGCCTTGTCTGTGAAACCAGGCCTAAAGGCCCGTTCACACCAAGCACGATAACTCTAAAGATAACGATAAAGATAACTATATATGCGTCCACACCAACGACCGTTAACGGTCTTTTTATTCTAAGCACGCGCGCGCCCGCGCTGCGGTTTCAAAGTAGCGAAAATGGATGACCTGCTAGAATGGATTCTGATTGGCTGTCAGTGTTTTATCGTTTGACAGGTGGAAAAAAAATCGTTCTGAAAGTGATCCCAACGATATCGTTCCTCATATCTTTATCGTTATAGTTGTGGTGTGAACTCTGTTATTCTTTAATATGGAGAACGATTTTTAGAATGATATCTTTATCGTTATCTTTATAGTTATCGTCCTTGATGTGAACGGGCCTTAAGGCACTTTTAGAATCTTTGACTGTTTTTACCCACATAGCAATTATTCTCTGGCCCATATCCACACAACCACTTTTTGCTCGGCCCACATACACCAATGAATTATGTTGATCGGGGGGCCCAGATCTGGATTAAAGACAATGGCCACATATGTGCCAAAACTGGCCCAAGTCTCAGCCAATTAATAATCTACAACCAGCCCTGAACTGTTCCAGAACAAGTTTTAATATTGGTACGGATTCGCGGCCTTAAGTAAACCATATCAACACCAGTTTTTACCAGAAACCTCAAAACTGAGCCACACCAGAGCCCAATATGCAATTGCCATCACACAGTCATAATATTTGCTATTGTTATATTGTATATTTCTCTTATTTGCTATTATTCGTGTTGTGTAATAATGGCAATCATGTATGTAAACATAATCATGGCAATTAAGTACAAAACTGAAACGCCCATAAAATGCACAAATCACCTGTTGAATAAAACATAAATAAAACATTTGCTCTCTAGGTCCCTGTGCCAGTTACGTGACTGAATAAAATTAATTGGTGATGTAAGATAAAAAGGAAATTCATTTCAGAGGAACAGCAAGTAATTCAATTTTGATAAGATATTTCTTTGGAATATGAATTTTAGCTGCTCTGGTTTCCCCCACAACCCAAAGACATGCGGTCAGGTGAATTTGGTGAGACTAAACTTTAGCCCAAGAAACCAGCATCCCTGTGACCCTACATAGAACAAGCAGTTTAGAGTGGGAATAAGGCAGAGAACGTTTCCACAATAGCGCCCCTTGTGGCAATTAGGTGAGAACATAACATAAAGCCTACTTGTGTTTCATTTTGAATTGTGTTCTGGCTTGGGCCTTTGGCGAATTTTGGAATGCACGGGGTCAATTCCAAGTGTGCCCGTGCTAATACAGAATGCAGTGAAATCAAGCTGTGGCCAAGTTCAGGTTTAGTGTTTGCAGTGGCTTATTAAACCCATGTCAGTGTTACTCTGACAAAACAGAAGCACTGAACACTTGAACAAGCACAAAGACAGAACCAATGAGGTCGATGGGTTGTGGTCTGTAAAATTCAATGTGCCCCTGAAGTTTCTTATGTGGTTATTTTTTTAAACATATTTGGGGGTCTTTCGTTAACATAAACTCTGACAAAGTCTGCACTGTTTTAGTATTTTGGAATCTGGGTAGACTTCATGTTATTCTGAGGATCTCAATGCTTGTTTAAAAAATATTTTTTGGGATATTTCGTGCATATTTTCTAAATCGTAAGGAGACCCCCCTTTTAAACCTGAACTTTGGCTGCTCCACCTTTGGCAGAAGGTTATGTTTTGTTTGAGTGTACATTGTGGTTTTTACTACTGTAGATGTGCATGTGTGTGTGTGTGAAAGCACTGGCGATGATAGGCTACACAAAACCTGCAATGCAGTCTGTGTTTCTATCTATTCAATTTGTGCATGTGTTAAAGTCAGCGTGAGACACAAATCACAACCCATTTTACTTATTTCATTTGACATATTTTTAAATGAAATCAGCCAATACACACCAGAATGGAGGAAGATATTTGGATTTGGTTCTTAGTATTTTTGTCTTGTTTTCCAGTACAAAATATCTAAACATTCTTAACTCTTTCCCCGCCAGCAGTTTTTAAAAAGGTTGCCAGCATCCGCCAGCGTTTTTGATCATTTTCACAAAAATTTCATGACACCCAGAATAGTTTGTTATGAATATCTGATCATGCAATAGTATATCAAAAGAAAGAACAGACCCTCTGCTTAAAAAATAAAAAATAAAAAATGAAATTTTTTTTTTTTATTCCAGCTTCATGCATTCTTTCTTTTTTATCAACACTGGGCAAGTTTCATTAAAACATTTTGAGCAAAAAGCTGAGAAAATCACGTTTTTGTCAAAGACTAGACCTACATCTGGATCAGATTCGGACCATCGAGTCTAATGCTTGCACAGTCCTAAAGCTCGTCCTGGGTCGACATCTCATTCAGTAACATTAGGCATTTTTGATTTATATGCTGTTTAATGTTGATGATTGTGTTATTTTACATAGGCAGATGTATGAGATCGCTTGTTTCTGCATCTTCTTCACATGTGTTTTGATCAGGAGATTCAGCACTCTTTCAGAAGATGTCATAGCGGGTTAGGCTAAATCCCATAAAGGGTTAGGCTAAATCAAGATGCATTTACTTGAGAAGCAAAATGACGTAAGATATTAAGTTTTCTTTTCTGAAAATCGACCAGAATTAAGTGATCATGCTTAAAACGAGAGAAAACAAATTAATATGCCAATCGAGTCAGAAAAATAAACTTCAAATGTAATGTTTTTTATGTTTTAAGCGTTAAGTCACTTAATTGTGAGCATTTTTTTCTTCAGAAAACAAGACTTAATATCTTAAGTCATTTTGCTTCTCAAGTAAATGCATCTTGATTCAAGGATGTTTATATTTTTAATGGAAAACAAGACAAAAATATAGAGTAAAAAAAAAAAATATATATATAATAATATATATAGCCTATATATATATATATATATAATTTTTTTTTTTTTTTTTTTTTTTTGCAGTGAGCTGAGGGATCGAAAAATAAAAATATCTGTGGCATCAGCCGAAAAGAAAATTTATTTCAGAAATGGAGAAAGATAGCCTACTAAATGGATAAAAGATTTTGAAGACAAACATTTTTGTGTAGGCTTACTTGTTAGAATTTGCATTGATGAATCGTGCACAATATATATATAAAAATATAAATAGAGGTCAGTTTTTAATCCAATAAAATATATT
Source organism: Scardinius erythrophthalmus (assembly GCF_964197995.2). Taxonomy (NCBI): domain Eukaryota; kingdom Metazoa; phylum Chordata; class Actinopteri; order Cypriniformes; family Leuciscidae; genus Scardinius; species Scardinius erythrophthalmus. The sequence continues at coordinate 40,535,964 of NC_138228.1, forward strand.
TTAAGAAATGTCCCAGAAATGTTATTTCATTGTTCACCTGCTGGTTTTGTTACCAGCATTTTTTAAATATCATCTTTTATGTTCTGCAGAAGAAAATCAGTCATACAAGTTTGTCATGAGAGTGTGTATGATGATAAATCTGTAATTTCTGGGTGAACTATCAGTAAGTAAACCATCAGTAGCAGCAGGTGATGTGACAACTAATCATATTGTAAAGAAAACCTGAACGCTACACACTCGCTGATGCTGTATACGCTTGCAGCTATGTGTGTGCAAGCAAAAAGAATCAGTTCTGGACTGAAATAGGTGCCAAAATATATTTGAGATCTAATCACTGATTTTAGCTTACTGACATATAACTTCATTGCTATGTCGTAAATAAATTAATTTTAACATCATAAGCGTCACACTATTACGCTTGCAAGTTTAGCTCCAACCTATATGCAAGTTACAACACTAGAGACATATCACTGTACATAAATGTTTAAATACGAACAGACATTGTATTTTAGGAACAATAATTTTTTTGGGGAGTAGCACTGATGAATTGTTTACAATAAGACCTGGATTGTGCATGAAGAAAGTTTCATGTTGACCTTGAGGGATGGTTAGGAGTAAAATCAACCTAGGGTCCTTTGCACCATGACCTCGAGCCAAACACTCCCCCCAGAAGCTTTTTCCCCCCGGTCGAACATTATTAAAGTTAGAGCTTATTTAGAGATATGGCTTAGTGCAGGAGCTAACGGATCCAAGGATGTATCTTGTAAATTACCCCACTAATAATGCCCAGAATGGTACCAAACTTCTACAGTAGTACAAATAGATTCTGTACTCATAAAACGAGGCATTGGAAAGTTTGTAAGTACATCAGGAGTTTATTTAAATAACACTTGCCTTATGGCTAATGCTACCGCTAACCCGGTCGTCGAGGAAACTTCAGTGATTAGGGAAAAGCACGTAAAAAGTCCTGTCAGAAAGCCAGTATATCCAACATTTTTAATATTTTTTCCCGAAGTGTTGACAAATTAGTGTTAATTGATAATTGCTGCAAACTGGTTCTACCAACAAAATATTAGTGCATTCCTGGAAATGGGCGTCGTTACACTACATCCTTATGCATCGATTTCTGCCAGGATTTTTCCCAAATCACGGAAGTGACCTCGACGACCGGGTTAGCGGTAGCATTAGCCGTCAGGCAAGTGTTATTTAAATAAACTCCTGATGTACTTACAAACTTTCCAATGCCTCGTTTTATGAGTACATAATCTATTTGTACTACTGTATAAGTTTGGTACAATTCTGGGCATTATTATTGGGGTAATTTACGAGATACATCCTTGGATCCATTAGCGCCTGCACTAAGCCATTCGGCTGATATCTCTAAATAATCTCTAACTTTAATAATGTTCGACCAAGGGAAAAAAGGCTTCTGGGGGAGGGGGTGTTTAGCTCAAGGTCATGGTGCAAAGGACCCTAGGTTGATTTTACTCCGAACCATCCCTTTAATGTTTATATCCAGTTTGCTTATGCATGAGTTGAGTAGCGATTTTCCTACATTCCAGTGTTTCGTTTACATGAATGTACTCATACATGTTTGTATACGTTCATATTAGTAAAACAGGAGCATCAGTGCTGAGCGAGGCAGACTCGCTATGTGTGAACCCCTCTGCGAAGCGACTGGCGCATTTTCATGGAAAGCTTCTCTTTTAGGCCAGCAGGTTTTCAATGCGCTCATTTACACATCAAAACAGTGCAGAAAAGGGATAGTTCTCTGGAGGGCAGGGGAGGGTGGAGGGGGTGGATGAGTGTAATGAGGGCTTCTTTTATTCTCTTTGCTCTCCCTCTCTCTCTCTTTCTTCTTTCCTGAGGGGTGGGTGGATGGTTGTGGACTGATAAGCATGGCTTGGGTTCGGGTGGAGGTGGGTAAACACCTCATAAAGATCCTCTTTTAATCAAACACATGACCGGACAGGGTCTCTCACACTCCACTCAGCCGGACAGAAGAGAGTGTGGCTAACCGACCCGCGGTGGGCCTAAAAAGTGTCTGAACACTTTAACTCTTTAAAGGTGCTTTAGATATTAAAATATATAAACAACTGAATTTTAGAGTGAACTATAGACCTTAGTCAGGTTAGACGCCATCCTGGATTTTACTCTGTGATAGACTTACAGTCTTCTCAGTGGAATGTGATGTATAAACGTCCTAGATCACATGTAACTTTCTAAATTGTTTCTATTGAAAGGCATTTGGAAAGATGTTTTACGTAGGTCTTTGTTTTCATTCCTGTCAGAAAATAATATGGCACTACCCTGATTAATGTCTATTTGGTTGATAGGCTTTAACATCATGAAAGCTTATTGAAGGTTTGTGAAAGAAGAAGTTATGGAAGCCGCAAGGAATAAAATAATAAAAAAGGTAAATGCGTCTTTATATGTCCCAATGCAGATTTTTTCCTCGGAATTGCAAGTTTTTATCTTGCAATTCCGACATTATAACTTGCAATCTCACATTTATGAGAAAAAAGTCAGAATTGCAAGATATAAACTCGAGTTTCGCATTTTTGTACTTTTTTTTCCTTACAATTGTGAGATATAAACTCGGACTTGTGAGAGAAAAAAATCTGAATTGTGACATATAAACTTAAAATAAAAGGTTTTTGTCTTACAAAGGTCTTTTTAATCTCACAATTCTGACCCCCCCCCCCCCTTCGCAATTCAGAGTTTATTACTCACAATAATAAAAAAAAAAGAGTCAGAATTGTGAGATAAAAATGAGCAATTTCCTTTTTTATTTTTTATTCTGTGGCGGAAACAAGCTTCCGTTGGAAGTGAGTGAGAGGATGTGAGTGAATGCATGTTTTACTCCAGTGTTGACCTCACATTTGTGGTTGGGCAGGTGCATTTCAGACATAAGCCACTGGCCTGAGTCATTTTAATTGGTGCCTTTAGACACGCACACACACACACCCGATGCAGTTTACTGACATTGTGATGGAGGTAAAGCACTCCTCCAGAGAGGCAACCTGAGCTGAAAAATACCAAAACACTCTTGTCATAAAACGCTAGCAGACCTCAGCGACCTGCTCTGAAACAGTAGTTGCTGAAAGGATGTGTGCACTTGCCAAAGCTCTCTCAGAGGAGCCGCTTTGTTGTGATGACGATGGGTAAATGACACATGCAGCTGTCAGTTTAAACAACAAAACAATGTGGCTTCTATAACTCATATAGACCTGTCAGCAACTGCCTGTAAATATTGCAGCAGTCTCAGAAATGATTGTAGGGCTATATTTGCCACTTATAATTGATTGTCAGGGACATTTTTTGGACAATTGAACAATTACTGAACAATTATTACTTGTGAAATCAAATCATCATTGCTATACGTAATGCACAAGATTAATTCTAGGGCTTGAATAGAACATTATACAATATTGCAAAGTGTACATCATTTAGTTTTTAATATCTGAGGTAAATGTTAGGTCACATTTTTTGCCCCAAGCCCTGATAAATTGAAAGTTTTTATTCAGATATTTTATAAGGTGGAAGAAATTTCATATATATGGAAATGCTTAGACACTTTATATTTGCTTGACAAGCTGAACGGACCATGAACTTAATTTTAGTGTGCTTGGGAAACCTTGGTTGTAAGCAAACAAAGGACTCACTAAGCTCAGGGGGTAATTTAAAAATATATATATGATGTGAAATCTTTCAGTAACTGTGTTGAAAACAGTGAACAGCAACATTTAATTAAATATTTCACAAAAATAAAATAAAATCTAGGCTTCACAGGGACTCAAATAAATCACAATTTTTTGTGAACAGTTTGAATTACATGAATTGTTAGAACAAATAGATTCGGTAAAATTAATTATACTTCACAGTGTTACTTTGGTGAACGAAGGCGGTTTAGGGCCATGTCTAGATTGTTCAGTGAAACTATTTCAAAATTCATAATTTAGACACAATTGCATTTTTAGGACTTCCACTACGTTTGCGCAAAAAAATGTCATGTAAAAACTAGATTGTAGTGTTTTATGAAACTACACCAGAACTTATTGAAAAGTATATTTATTTACTTTGACAGTATGTAGTATGTAACAGTACATCAGCACCAAATTTTCCATTACAGTATATCACACTTGAAGAGGGCCCATATGTTACTATCCCTATATGTGTCCACCAGTTTCAGACTATTCAACTATTATGAATGGAAGACCAAATAGACCATTCTTTTCAGGGATACTTAACATACACCCATGCTATAATATATATATATATATATATATATATATATATATATATATATATATAGGCTATGCATTATGAGCAAACATATTACATATATATCTGTAATATGAGTTTGCTCATAATGCATAGCCTGTTGGCTTTTAAGTTTTTAAGCCAGTAAACACATTTAAAGGCTCCAGTAAGAAAATGAGCTGAAACAAATAAGCAATGGCATACAAATGAATCATCAAAATCCAGATCTGCAGTTACAAACGGGTAGAGGCAGGGTGAAGAAAGTACAATTCAAACAGCCATTGGAGCCCTACATGCTCCGGATCAAGCGTTGGAGAAAAGTGCCTTTATTTGCATGAGTGGCTCACATCAAAGAGTGGAGGGGGAAGAGAGAAGCGACACACAACAATAGGAGAATCTGGATGTGTTTGTGTGCATTTGCTGCTCCTCATTAATGAAATATAATTCCAGAACAACCTCTGCGTTTAAAGGTGATGATGTGAACGTTCGCACAGAGAAATCCAGGCTACTGTCTGTCACTCTGCTCAACGATTCCCTTTGAGGATGAAGGAGAGAAAACCACCAGGGATTTCTGTTCTGATAAACGCGCTCAAAGGAGAGCGTGCCCAAAGCGACTGCGTCTGTCATATAGAGGGGAATTAAAGAGAGAAAATAGAGCAAACAGCTGAAAGAAGGAGAAGAAGAAGAAGAAAAAAACAGCGAACATGGACTATAACGCGATTCATAAACAATGTGCTAAAAACAAAAATGAGGCCTTAGCTACAAGCTTAATCTTCACGATCCAAGCTTAGTCACTACTCTGACCAATAGGCTCTTAAAAGTGACAGATTTATTCGTGTCAGGGGCGTACAAAGCCACACAGCCTTGTGTTATTCGGGGGTAGCCCACTCTTTTGAAGGCTCCTGAAAGGGTCCCTCAAGGATCGATTTGCATTTGAACTGGGGCGACCTTTCAGATGCAAACCTAGCTTTCTTCATCAAAATGTTTGCATTGCTTTGACGCGTTTTCTTGTTACAGTGAGTCGATGTGAAAAGTCTCACCAAGGCGCTTCTCTTTAACTTCCACCTCTAAATAGATGCAAAGGCACAAGTACTTGAATGAAATTGAAATAGTAGTGTCACTTTGTGTAGCAACACTAAAACAAAAGTACAAGTAAACACATTTAGGTTAGCAGTTAACTCTTGAAATGCCTACTTCAAAGAATAAACTTCAGTCAACTGTTGAAAATATATAACATTTTATTATCTTCTTCAAAAAGGCACTTTTAGACAAATGATCAATGCCAAGACCAAGAAAAATTAAATATATTTATATATACAATAAATAATGTGTCCTGAAACATTTGAACAAGTAAATTAAACATATTAACAAGTCATTGAACAGCCTTCAAACGGGAACACTGTGCACTTCTCCATGCAAGAGCAACTGCAGATATTTAGAACTGATTAGGATGTGCGTATCTGTCTCATTTATTGCTACAGCAAGCGATAATAAAATTCTCCCTTTAAGAAAGTACTGTTAATCCATTGTTTAGCTGCAATGTTGGGCTTTAAGTTTGTTTAGTTCACTGCACTGCATGTCTTATTCTCACAAAGTCCACAGTACAGGACATCACAGTCTCAGCGCTGTGCTCATACATGCGTGGGACAGTCCGAGTAGGGATCAGTCTTGGACATGTGCAGTATGACGGCAGGTGCTTTGTAGTGGCAGTGACTAGTGCTACAGCTCCCGCTGCACTGCTTCCTGCAAGTCCTGTCTGTAAACTTTCTGCTACACAGACCCTGCCAAGTCTGCAGCGTCTTGGAGCTCCAGACCCACACGCCACTGGTGATGCCCACCACCAGCGACATGAAGATCTTCAGCATGAACACGGCCACGGTGGGCACCGAAGACTCCAGAGAGCAGTCCTCGTTCCTCCGACCCGGGAACGCGGTGCACTTGCTTTGGAGCCCTCGGAATTTCCAGTAGTCCATGTTGAGCCGCTCATAGAAGTAGCAAATGATGACGCAGGTGGCAGGAACCGTGTACAGGATGGAGTAGATGCCGATTTTCACCATCAGCTTTTCCAGCTTTTCCGTGTTGGTGCCTTCGGTCTTCATCACCTTCCGGATGTGGAAAAGCGCCACGAAGCCGGTCAGGATGAAAGACGTCCCAATGATGAGATAACAGGACAGAGGCACAAGGACGAAGCCTGTTAGCGCCCCCACGTCCATACTGCCCACGTAGCACAGTCCGGTGAGCTCGTCGCCCGCCACTTTCCGCATGGTGAGGATGACTATGGTCTTCAGGGCAGGTATGCCCCAAGCAGCCATGTGAAAGTAGCTGCTGTGCGACTCAATAGCCTCGTGACCCCATTTCTTACCAGCCGCCAGGAACCAAGTGAGAGTGAGGATGACCCACCAGATGGAGCTTGCCATGCCAAAATAGTAGAGGATGAGGAAGACTATGGTGCAACCCGTACTCTCCAGGCCTTCTTGGATGATGTACAACTCGCCATTCTCACGGTCACACGCGATGTTCTCTGCCCCGGCGACGGATCGAATGATGAAGGCGACTGAGTAAACGTTGTAGCACATGGAGAGGAAGATGATGGGCCGCTCTGGGTACTGGAAGCGATGTGGGTCGAGGAGGAAGGTTAGGACTGTGAAAGCTGTGGATATGAAGCACAGAGTAGACCAAACCGCCATCCAAATAAAAGCAAAGTCCTTATCCTGTCTGGACCAGAACACGTCCACAGCGGACGAGCAGCGTGGAGCGCACGTCTCGCTCTTTTCCACGTACTGGAACTTCTCCGGGTTTTCACACACTCCCATGCCGCCCCCTGACAGTCCGTTCCCAGTGCCAGGCTGCCTGGGTCTGGACGGCACAGGCAACATGCCCTCTCCTTTCTTAGTCTCAGTTTTGGTGTCATTTTCCGGGGCTTCCATGCACAGAGCGTTGGGGTCATTTCTGGTGGGCAGTTTAGAGCAGTCCAAAGAGTCAGGCCAAGCATAATTAAACTTCTCCATGATGGGCGAGCACTTCTGACGTGCCTGTTCGCACATCGGACGGCAGGCGTGGATGGATGTGGACACTTGGTCAGTACACATAGGGGCATAAAGAGAGCAGAGAAAAAATCTCAAATGCACATCACAGCCATATTCCACCAGAGGGGCGAATTCATTCAGTTTAATCGCAGCCTCCCTCTGATTTTCATGGTCCATAAAGTTGGGCATCCGGGTGAGGTTGTACCCGATGCCCTGGCACATAGGGATGGCGATAGGCTCGCATTTAGCTGGTCTTCCTCTCTCCGGGTCATAAGAGCCAATCTCTAAACTGTAGGCTGCAATAACCAGCTGACACCACAGAGAAATCACAATTTTTAAAGGTGAGCCTCCCATGCTGGATTTTCAGTCACCTTTTTTTGAATGAAATAAGTCAAGAAAAACGTTCTTGGCATATACAGTCCCAAAAGAAGAATCTTTTTTTTTTTTTTTTATTATGGGTGATTATGTAGCTCCATAGACACTGCTTATATTAATAGTGTTTCAATGAATATTTCATATGTCATCCAAATTAAACGCTGAAAAATAGATATTCCTCTGAATTAAACTTCTCTGAAAAATCCTCTTTCAAAGTCTTCATATCATACAAAAAGGATGCAGTTCGTATGTTATTTTGAAAAGCGCACGTGCACAATCACTTTAAAAAACAACAACTAGCCTAATAGTTCACGTCAGTCATTACCGTCATTATTGGGACAAATAAGGGCATCAGGAGGAGCTCAACAAGAGAAACAACAAATCTGTCCGTGTCTTCGGTTATCTCCGAACTTCTGTGAAGCGTTTAATCCGACAGCAGCTCCTCTCTGTTCTCCTCACATCTCTGTGGCTCACACTGAACTTTCGCTCTCCTCTCTGTGTCCCTTTAATACGGGGGCGTGGTATTCATGACGTACTCGACTGGTTCCGCCCACACACTTCTGAAAAGCCAATGACGCCGAGAATGTGCTCCACCTACTTACTACAGAAAATATATTGCGTAAATCGTGGCTCCGCCCACCTACAACATAGAAGGCGCGCAGTAAAACACAAACGCTCAATCTGGAGACTTACCCTTGGAAAACATTTACCATGGCCAATACCATGTAATTTTTCCGACTGCGAATTAAAACAATGAATTAAATAGGATTTCATTCAAACAATGTAGGCATTTCCGAATTTTTCTTTTTTCCTTTCTTTCTTTTATATTATTATTAGCAGTGGCTATACAGCGGTTAGCCTACTTTTAGTAGGAACAATAAGTTGAAATATATTTTAGTGGAAAACACCATTATGAATTTTTGAAAGCTTCCATGTAAATTGTCTAATGCAATGGGATTGTTTGTTTTAGACTAAAAATGTTCTTTTACATTCCTTACAAATATATTTAAATAGCTAATGTAAATCCTTCCATGTGAGATTTCAACCACGGAATAAGTAGAATCATAAACAGCCGAAGCTGATATAAAATGTCTCCCCGTGGCACTGATATTATGGCCTAATAAAGCAATGGCAACAGTGGAAAATAAGGGTGCAAAGGAATTTATCAAAATAGCTGCAATGATACTCAACACCTCAGGATATTACTGTCAAGGAGAGAAGTTCATTCCAAATTTAATGAAAGAAAAACAAAGTCCAGACAAGAAACTTTCATTATAAAAAACAAGTAGGCCTAATCTGTCACAGATTTCAATAAACTTAGTATTTTATTAAACATCATTATTTACACTGGAATATCCCACATCCCAAGAATCCTGTAAAAGAAAAAGATTATTATTACCATCTAGTGGCTATACAATGTACAACACTTACACATAGACAGGCAACAAATGAGACTTCCAACCGCTTAAATGTTTTTTAATCTTCCTTAAATAGCTCAAATGTAAAAAATAGCTCAAATGTAAAAAATGTCAAAAAAATGTTTATAGCCTACAAATATAGAAAAAATATGTTTAAAATCATCTGCCTCTTTCATTCCAAGACTCATTAATCATAGCCGAGCTCAGTTCTCAAGCCAAACGTTTGGTCAAAATAAAACAGGCCAGATTAGAATCCCTTCTGTTTGATGTGGTCACAGTGGGCATTTAAACCTTTTCACCCGCGGTGTTAGATTTTGAGCAGTTATCAGATTTGGATTTGGCATACTAAGCCTCACTTAGTCTGAAAGAGCACAGAGTGAGTCTGATACCCCTCCAGCCTGAGAAGGAAATACATACCAGACAGAACGATTTTATCACCCTCGGCGTTTGCACGTCAGACCCCAATCCAATCCAATTTTGGAATAATGAACATTTTTACATTTATGCAGACAAAAGCAACTGAGATTGCATAACAGTTCATGCATTCCCTGGGAATCAAACCCATTAGCCTGGTGTTGTTAGCATCATGTTCTGCTGGAACGTACATGCTATTTGAAACTTGACAGAGAAAATAAACCCATTTTGAAAGTGTAGGGTCCTCTCAGGTGCCATATTCTCTCTGTCTCAGCACGTGCGTGGAGCCTCCCAAGGACTGAAATGCGATTTTTATCAGGAAACAGAACTCTCCATGTTTTCATGCCACCTATCAGAAACATTTCCACCCTTTTAATCTTATCTGAGCGCTCAGGCAAACCTCTGTGTTCCCGACTGACACGAAATGCGTCTTTAAAAAACAGCCCGCTACGTCACCGCTACAAGCAAGCCTCCAAGACCCATCTACTTGAGAAGTAGGGCGACTTGCCTGAAGACTTTACAAATTGCGGGTGACAGATGGAGGCCTTAATTAGAGCTCACCCAACTGTGAATTAAAGTGATGTGAGATCATGTCATGACACCATATCCTGTTTGGGTAGCCGTGCCATGGTGGTATCTCTCTCACTCAAGCTAATGGAGCTCAGAGCACTTAGGCTGTCACTATTTATCAAAACGGCCACCGCGTCCTGTGACTCCGCTGCACTTGACTGCACATTCTGTGGTTGAAAGTCTTGCATCATCAGTGTTCATTTTCTTCTTCGCGTTGTACGTGAATAGAGAAAGATTATTAAGGACGCTCTCTCGGAACGCTGACATAATGGAAGTGTGGGTGCTTCTTAAAATATGATGGAAATCACAAGGCCCGATGCTGTCTGCTGGGACAGTGTTGATGTGGAGAGTGCTTCGGGCTGTTTGACACGTGGCAGGGTAAGATATCTGTGTCTGAGTGGAGCAGGGCCTGACCCAGGATAAGAGAGGTATGGGGACAATGCCATCAGCTGGAATTAAGAGAGGGGAGGCAATCACACTCCTTTCCATTGCATTGCAACTTATTATAAGCTTGAGAAGAGTTCTAAACATAACCTGCAATGCAAAGATACAGTGTCCCCAAAAAGTATTTAGACATTATTTAGAGTAAAAATGCCTAAATGTTATTGCATTAGATACCAAATATCAACCTTTGTAAAAAAAAAAAAAAAAAATTGTGTTTAATTGTATGGGATGTGCATTTGTATTGCACATAAAAAGTACTGTAAAAATGTAAAAACCTATTTCAACCTTACATTTTAAAGTATAATAAACTTGGTTTCATTTCAACTTGAATTATATTAAACTGACTTAAAAAATGAAGACGAATCTCAAATAACATAAAAAAGATAAAGTAATGATGAGATGAAGTAATGTAAAAAGATAAGTTGCCATGACTTACTGAACACTTTATTTTTTATACTATGCACTTAACTATATATATATATATATATATATATATATATATATATATATATGGTAAAACTTTATTTCGATGGTCCACTTTTGACATTCTACTAACTATAAGTACCTTTGTAACTACATGTCAACTAACTCATTAGAGTATTAGGTTCTCAGCTTAGTATCTATTAACACTTAATTTTGATATTCCAGCAACAGATATTCTACTAACTATAAGTAACTTTGCAACTACATGTCGACTTGTTCTACTAACCCTGACCCTAACACCTAACCCCATCCTAATAGTCTACTAACAGTCTACAGTCTACTAATTCTCTAATGAGAGTAAGTTAACATGTAGTTGCAAAGTTACTTAGAGGTATAGAATGTCTAAAGTGGACCATAAAAATAAAGTGTAACCATAATATATAAATTATTATTATTATATAAATAACTTTTATATTAATCATTATTATATTGTATACAATCTACAATATAATTATATACAATCAACGTGGATGTAGAAGTAATTTCAACTTAATTTACATTAAACTGACTTTAAAAAATGAGTTGAATTTAAAGTCTCTCTCTCTCTCTCTCTCTCTCTCTCTCTCTCTCTCTCTCTGACAACATATGTTTTTACATTGCTTTTACTCAACAAAATAAGTTAAGCAATTTTCAACTTTTTTACAAGTTATATAAGATTATACAAAGACTCATTTTTTTAAGTCAGTTTAATGTAAATTAAGTTGAAATTGCTTATACATCCAAGTTGATTGAACGTAAAAATTTAAGACAGCAACTATGTATATATATAATTATATATATATATATATATGTATATATATATATATGTGTATATATATATATATATATATATGTATATATATATATATATATATATATATATATATATATATGTATATATATATATATATATATGTATATGTATATATATATATATATATATATATGTATATATATATATATATATATATATATATATATATATATATATATATGTATATATATATATATATATATATATATAATTTTTTGTATTCTTTTAAAGTATATTATTTTCATAATAAGTACTCTTTTTAAAAGTATACTAAAGACTTATTTTTCACAAGGGAAACCACCATCTGGACTTTTGTTTTCAGTCTGCATTGTTTTCCCTTAGTTAGTTAGTTGTCATGTTGATTTGACTTGTTATTCAGTTCAGGTGTGTTTCATTAATTATCCTGGCTTATAACTTGACTTCCTTTCTTTCTGTTCATCCCAGTCTGCTGAATCCGAAATCGCTCCCTAAACCCTCAATCATTGTTCCCTACGTTAGTCCACTAATACTGTTCACTTGAAGGAGTGATTGAAAACGAGTGAGCGAATTCGGACTGCCGTTGAGCGTACATCGGTTGTACACTCGTTATTGCAGTGCAATGTGGGATTGAATAAGTGCACTCAATAACATCCACTATGGTTTCGAACACCACTACAAATGGATGTCCCCTCAAATAGTGCTCTATTTGAGGGTATAGGGGGTGATTTCGGATTCAGCCTATGTGTACATCTCGTCTATGTTTGGATGTGTTGTATGCTACTCTCATTGTGTGGATTTGCCTGTGGATTTATTAAAGACTGCCTTATTGCTGTCATCTTCGTGTTCATGTGCGTTCTAGCAACACACATCGTGACAACAGTACTCTGTGGACATATTTAAATCTTCAACGTAATCGTTTGTCAGTTAAAATAAACTGAATATTTACTCTAAGGCCTTGAAATAAATGGTGGGATTACCATAGATATTGCGCACCACCAGTCAAATTCTGTTGTGCAGGGGAGGATGGAATATTTAAAGGGGAAAAAGAAACAGAGGGGACAGATTATCTCTCAGAGCTCCTTAAAACTGACTCAAATGGAGTTGAAAATGAGTTCACAGTGATTTTTTTTTTTTCAAAGGACAAATTGGCAAAACATAACGCATCATCTACAAATATGAATCTTATGAAACTTGGCAAGAACTTGTCCAGGTCATATTTTGTAAAAAGGAAATGAAGTTTATTTCATGACCTCATGTAGATTTTTTAAAACATTTTTTTTTTCATTATTCTCAGTGGTTATTCTCCTTACATAACAACATGTTATACAACAATTAAAAAGATTTATTTAATTTAATTTAAATGTGCAGAAATCAAAAAGAGTACAAAATGAACTGCCATAAAATATAAATACTTAGTTTAAACAAGACACTCATAAAAAATTATAGAATCGTAATAATACATTTACACTGATGAGAATTTTGGGGAAAATGTGCTTTATTTTCATGTCAGAATTAAAATAAACTATGCAAGATATTTTGTGTCTTCTAATTTTAGGGTGAAATGTGATCTGAATACAGGTTTTCTGAGATTCACCCATGTTTACACTCTTATGTCACAATAGAGACACTATTAATTAACACATGTACCAGCAAATATGCTGTCATCGCAGCTCCACTGCATCAATTCCCATAAATAAAAGGCAGTATTCATATTCAAGTCAACCATGACTTCACTCTTCTCTTCAGGAAAACAGGGATTTGATTTCACAGCTGTTCAGGTGTCAAGTACAAATACAAAGACAATAGAAGTGTCTTTGTAATTGCACCCTGTCCCATATGTCTCTCTTTTTCTCTTAGAGTAAGACAACACGTGGAGGAGTGTGGCAAGGCCTGATGGATTACCGTGATTAAAACTGAGTGTAACAGGAGAGCTGCTCTCTCACATCTGGAGTCAACACACACACACACACACACACACACTCACTCACTCACAAAGCACAATGCTAACACTGTTTGAGCTAGCATTATGTAATTGCCTGCTAGTCACACTGTCTTGCAGTATAAATTGTGTAGTCTGGATGCTGTGACATGCTTCCAGGTGAACGTCAAGGAACTTTTGTTCCTAAGCTAGTGGCAGAGAGTTGGAGGAAAGGATTGTGAAAAAGATGTGTGCTTAATTGTATTATAGTGTACTTAAAATCGTAAAAGAATAAAAAAAAATAAATAAAAAAAACGTACTTGCAGTTAATATAATAATAGTGAAATAAAAGGCCACGCAAATGTACATAAAGAGAGTCCAATTTCATGACTATGATTTTATAAAACACGTAAGTACATTTTTAAAATGTGAATTTTACACCCAACAGACATTCTACTGACTATAAGTAAATCTGCAAGTACATGTCAGCTTATTCTACTAACCTTAACCCCTTAACCCTATCCCTAACAGTCTACTAATACTCAATACTCTAATGAGAGTTATAGGTGCAACATTATTTATAGTCAACAGAAAATGGCAGGGTTGCCAGGTTTGTGTAAAACAACAACAAAAACAAACAAAAAAAAAAAAACAGCCCAATTGCTATTCAAAAATATTCTGGGGTTGGTTCCCGTTCAGGGCGGACGCTTAAACCCGTGGTGGAGAAACCGCAGACCATCACCATCAAATGGGACCATCCAAATAAAGAATAACTATAAACCGGTTTTGTAATTTACTGAAGCATTACATACAGAGCACATGTAAATTGCTTGATTATAATTTGGTAACACTTTATTTTACAGTGTCCTTGTTACATATTTTACATGTTACCATATAACAGTAAATTATGCATATTACATGCAACTAACTCTCAACCAAAACCTAATCCTACCCTAAATCTATAGAAAGTATATGTTGTTAATTAACATTACTCAGTACTTAAATATATAATTAATAATTACACTGTAACAATGACACCTTAAAATAAAGTGTAACCTAATTGTAACTGTAGTGTGATATCCGATCATTACACTATTACAAAGGTGTAATTACAAATATGTTCCAATGCATTACATAAAATTTCAATAGAAACAACATTAAAGTATTTTTTAGTTTAGCATAAATGCTTGTCATGCTTGTACATTCAGCAGAACAAATTAACCATATTTTAAAAACATTCAAAATAACTATGCAATTACATATAAAGATGTATGTAAGTGGGTCAAAAAAGCACTAAACTTCAGCAAATTACATTTAATATAAATTTAAAGTATCATACAATTTCATTTATCTGCAAGTAACATGCAAATAACAGTTAAAAAAAACATCCAGTTCGCACTTAAGTATATTACAGTCATACAGTTTCGGAACCACATGAGGGTGACTAAATATTGACATTTTGGGGTGAGCTGTTCTTTTAAAGGGTGGTAAGATTCCAACAGAGATTCTTTTGGTGTCAACTGAAGCAAACTTTTGAATGTTTACAAATAGAATTTTGCAGTTCAATTAACTTGCTCTAAAACATGGCATTAGTGAGAGGTGTTCAAACAGCAAGACATCCCTTCAGGATAATTAGAAGGAAAACCAGGACAGTCTGCAGATCACTGTCGGGGAAAGTCTGCCCCTCATCTGGACTGTGTTTGCACTGTGTCTGTCACTCTTTTTAGGGTTTGTGTGCTGATAAGGGATCTGTTTTCTTTGGGATGTGTATTGTTTAGGAGCTGGAGGAGGGAAAGAGAGAGATAAATAGTGTTCTGCAGCTTCTGTAGAAGATAAACCAAGGATCAGAAATACCACTCCTCACCTCCTCTTCCTTCAAATCTGTCCATAAAGGTGAAGTCATTTATTGGATGTTAAATTGATTTAAAGGGGGGGTGAAATGCTCATTTTCACTCAATCTCCTGTTAATCTTGAGTACCTATAGAGTAATATTGCATCCTTCATATCTCCAAAAAGTCTTTTGTTTTATTATATTTTTAATTGAAAGATTGGCTGTACCGAGTCTTTCCGGAAAAAAACGAGCGGCTGGGGGCGGGCCGTGTGGGCGAAGCTAAAGCTGTGCTAACGCGCCGAGCTAACAACACACAGAGACATTTGTTCAACAGTTTTACTCACCGTTCCAACGCACGACCGCGAACCTTTATCATTGTGACTGCTCCATCCTTAAGCATTAGACGATCTGGGCTTTGTTTATAAAACAATCATCGTCGAAATGCAGGGAACAATTGTCTTACACAACTCTGTTTATGCTCAGGAAAACAAACTCCATCCACGGGTGCCTTAACGCCGGGTTCTTTGGGAATCTGTGCAGGGTTGTCTTGCCCTGGCAACCAAAAACACACTTCTTTGGTGACACTGACTTCCCAAAAGCCGGGCAGGGCGCTTTGATGGCGAACTGCTTTCGCTCTCTCGCTCTGGTCTACGAGTGCGCGCGCGCCCGCGATCTTACGGGAGAAGTGCCCTTAGGACCCATATAAGGAAATTCCGCCCTCTCTTACGTAAGACAGAGCCATACTGGAAAAAAACTTTCCGAAACTTGTGACAAACCGGAAGGACAATTTTTGGAACAAAAATACTACTTCAAACGTACAACTTAACTTTTGAAACTTTGACCATGTTTAGCATGGGAATCCAACTCTTTAACAGTGTAAAAAACTCAGTATGCATGAAACAGTAATTCACCCCCCCTTTAAAAGAAAAGTGAATATTTAGTAGGAATGTTTCAAAAGCTTAAATGAAAAACCGGGGTTTGATTCATTTCAAATAAATTTGCCAAAACATGTCTGATCATAGTCACATTCAAGTATAAATGAAAAGTCATGGATTTAAAATATATAAATCAAATCAAATGCTGCTGAGAGGTGTCATTAAAATACTGAACTAAGACCTCAAAGGTCAGAGAGAGAGAGAGAGAGAGAGAGAGAGAGAGAGAGAGAGAGAGAGAGAGAGAGAGATCCGAAAACAACAGACCGAACAAATAAGAGCAAGTGTGAGTCAGTCAGCCTTCACCTCATTGTTTTACAAAGCTGAACTTTCTGGGCAAACACACAACTGCGTTTAACCTCCCAGTGGGAGCAATGTAATGGAAATCCACACTACCGCAACTGGACACGTGGATGGCCAGCTCTGTCTATCCAATGGGAAGTGCCACGTATTTACAGTACAGTAGGCTATGTATGAATATGATAATAAATGTGTGTAGGGGTGTATAAAAATCTTTACGCTATGATTTTACAGGAGATAAGGACCATTCTGGGGTGATTTTTGAAGTGGTTCATGTTTCAGTAGTCTGCATAGACAATCCCAGAAGGGCTTATTGTTTGTGTAATTCACAGGCCACAAATGTATTCACCTTCCATTAATGTGTTTGCTGTGATTGGATAACAATCAGATCCCTTGACCATATTAAAGGGCCATTGTATATGCACGCAAGATGCATTGTGATTCACTATTTGGAAATCGATCCTGACCACTAATGAAGGTGTAGCCTACATAAGTAATGAAAAACGTAGCTACCTGAGGCAATATTTTTGCAAAACGCTAAATATGTAGGCTACAAGGCTACATTTCACTGCAGTTTCTAACAGAAATTAACACTATAGATGCAGTAAAACAAGTACTTGTAATCGTTTTCACACACAATTATGATTACAAGGGCAGATTATGGATTAATAAAGACTTGTTTTCATGCAGCTCCTTGCACAATTATGACCTCAAAACACCTTTTACTATAGTGCATGATTTATAAACGAATATATTTTGGAGTTTGCATTCGTAGCTCCATATCGTCGGTTTTACAATTTCACTAAGCTTGCTCAGTAGCTCAGCTGTTAAAATGGCATTGTTACGATGGTGTTTTTATGTCACATTTGCTTTTGTTAACACTGTCGGGTAGGTTTAGGGTTTAGTGCACGTTATTTTAAAATGGAGCATAAGCTTTTATCGCCACTCACCGCACATTTCAATTCAGAACTGCGAGGTACAAACTCAGACGAATAAAGCGTTGCCATAGTCACGTTCATCTGTTCCGGCCAAACCTAAACGCTTTTAGTGCCACTCACTGGACATTTCACTTGGAAACTCTCGCGAAATATGCACGACGACACGTATTTTGCGTTTTGCAGAAAATGATGCCACAGGTAGGCATACGTTTTTCTAATAAGCCTGGGATTAATATGTAATTACGTTACAAATTATAATTGATGAGATAGTTAGTAGATTGTGTTCGCTTAACGGTTGGCTGTCTAAGTGGTGTCCGCTTAATAATATAGAATTCATAGACAATTGGAAAAGTTTTTGGGGCAAACCTGACCTGTTGAAAAGAGATGGTATTCATCCCTCCTGGGATGGTGCTGCTCTTCTCTCTAGTAATATGGCTCATAGTCTTAGAGCTCAAACATGACAATCTGGGGCTCAGGTCAGGAAGCAGACAGACTGGCTAAACCGACTGTCTGCTAGCGGCCTCTCGTCACCAAGGTCAGATAAATCCCATCACATAGAGCCTCTTTCACCTAGCTATCATCATATAGAGACTGTGTCTGTTCCCCGAATTTGGAAATCCAAAAAACGTTTAAACCCAACTAAGGTTAAAAATTTAATTGATGTTCAACAAATAAAAAACAGCTATAATACAGATGAGCAAATGCTAAAGCTTGGGTTGCTGAATATTCGATCGCTTACTTCAAAAGCACTCATTGTTAATGATATGATTTCAGATAATAACCTAGATGTGCTGTGTTTGACAGAAACCTGGCTAAAACCAAACGATTACATTACTTTAAATGAATCAACCCCGCAAGATTACTGTTATAAACATGAGCCTCGTCTGAAACGCAAAGGGGGTGGTGTTGCTGTAATCTATAGTAATAGTTTCAAAACCACTAAGAAATCAAGTTTTAAATATAATTCTTTTGAAGCATTGGTGCTTAATGTAAAAATATATAGTGTAAACGATAAATCACGTTTGAGATTTGTGCTGGCTACTGTATACAGGCCACCAGGGCACCATACAGACTTTATCAAAGAATTTGCGGACTTTCTATCAGAATTAATATTGACTGCAGATAAAGTACTAATTGTTGGTGATTTTAATATACACATCGATAATGAAAAAGATGCATTGGGATTGGCATTTAAAGACATTGTAAATTCAATTGGAGTTAGACAACACGTGTCAGGACCTACTCATCGTCGTAATCATACTCTAGATCTAATATTATCACACGGAATAGATGCTGATGCCGTTGAAATTCTGCAGCAGAGCGATGACATCTCAGATCATTATCTAGTCTCGTGTAATTTGCATTTAGCCAAGGCTGCAAAGCCGACTCCGTGTTTCAAATATGTGAGACCTATCACTTCTGCTACTAAAGATTGCTTTATTAATAATCTTCCTAATCAGTTTCATCATCTCAGCATCTCAGATAGCTTAGAAGAACTAGATATTACAACAGAAACGTTTAACTCTCTCTTTTCCAGCACTTTAGACACAGTTGCTCCGTTGCGCTTAAAGAAGATTAAAGAAAATAGTCCAACGCCGTGGTACAACGAGCACACTCGGGCCCTTAAGAGAGCAGCCAGAAAAATGGAGCGCAACTGGAAGAAAACAAAACTAGAGGTATTTCGCATTTCATGGAAAGAGAGCTCAAT
This sequence comes from Scardinius erythrophthalmus, assembly GCF_964197995.2. Classification (NCBI taxonomy): domain Eukaryota; kingdom Metazoa; phylum Chordata; class Actinopteri; order Cypriniformes; family Leuciscidae; genus Scardinius; species Scardinius erythrophthalmus. Next base: position 40,555,356 of record NC_138228.1, read on the forward strand.
TACTTACAGAGAGGCTTTAAAAGCTGCTAGATCTGCTTTTTTTTCAACCCTATTAGAAGAAAATAAACATAATCCTAGGTATTTATTTGAAACGGTGGCTAAACTAACGAAAAATAAAGCTTCAAGCACCGAAGTTTCCAAGCAACACAGCAGTAATGACTTTATGAACTTCTTCACTTATAAGATTGATAATATCAGGGACAAAATTATAACTATGCAACCGTCTACTACAGTATCGCATCAGGCAGTGCATTGTAGTCTCCCTGAGGAAAAATTTGATTCATTCGTTGCTATAGGAGAGGAAGAATTTACTAAACTCATTAAATCATCTAAATCTACAACATGTATGTTAGACCCTATACCGACTAAGCTACTGAAAGAAATACTTCCAGAGGTCATAGATCCTCTTCTTAATATCATTAATTCGTCTTTGTCTCTAGGATACGTACCAAAAACCTTTAAGCTGGCTATGATTAAACCGCTTGTTAAAAAAACGCAACTTGATCCTTCAGAATTAGTCAATTACAGGCCGATCTCGAATCTACCTTTTCTGTCAAAGATATTAGAAAAGGCAGTATCTTCACAACTGTGTTCCTTTCTTGAAAGAAATGATATCTGCGAGGATTTCCATTCCGGATTTAGACCGTACCATAGTACCGAAACAGCTCTCGTTAGAGTCACAAATGATTTGCTCTTATCATCCGATCGTGGTTGTATCTCTCTATTAGTGTTACTCGATCTTAGCGCTGCATTTGACACCATCGACCACAACGTTCTTTTAAATAGATTAGAACATTATGTTGGCATTACAGGAAATGCACTAGCATGGTTTAAATCATACTTATCTGACCGTTATCAGTTTGTAGCAGTAAATGATGAGATGTCTCATCGATCACAGGTTAAGTATGGCGTACCACAAGGCTCAGTATTAGGACCGCTGCTGTTCACTCTGTACATGCTACCATTAGGAGATATCATTAGGAAACATGGAATTAGCTTTCACTGTTATGCTGACGATACTCAGCTCTATATTTCTTCAAAACCTAACGAAACTTATCAATTCACAAAATTAACGGAATGCATAGCGGATATAAAAAATTGGATGACTTGTAATTTCCTACTTCTAAATTCTGAAAAAACAGAGTTTCTAATTATTGGACAAAAAACTTCCTCACGTAATAATCTAGAATACTGTCTAACACTTGATGGCTGCTCTGTTAAGTCTTCGTCGTCGGTTAGGAACCTGGGTGTGCTCTTTGATACCAATCTTTCATTTGAAAGTCACGTGTCTAGTATCTGTAAAACTGCATTTTTCCATCTTAAAAATATATCTAAATTACGTCATATGCTCTCATTGACAAATGCGGAACAATTAGTTCATGCGTTCATGACCTCAAGGCTAGATTATTGTAATGCTCTACTGGGTGGTTGCCCTGCACGCTTAATAAACAAACTACAGCTGGTCCAAAACGCAGCAGCTCGAGTTCTTACCAGAACCAGGAAGTATGACCATATTAGCCCAGTTCTGTCAAAACTGCACTGGCTCCCTATTAAACATCGCATAAATTTTAAAATATTGCTGATTACTTACAAAGCACTGAATGGTTTAGCTCCGCAGTACTTGAGCGAGCTCTTAACGCATTATAGTCCGTCACGTCTATTACGATCTCAAAATTCCGGCCAGTTGATTATACCTAGAATATCAAAATCCACTGCTGGCGGTAGATCCTTTTCCTATTTAGCACCAAAACTCTGGAACAGTCTTCCTACCATTGTCCGGGAAGCAGACACACTCTGTCAGTTCAAAGCCAGATTAAAGACACATCTCTTTGACCTAGCTTTCACATAATACATTATAGACTTCTATAATTTAATGTTATGCTGCATAGATTAGGTCAGCCGGAACCGGGAACACTTCCCAAAAATCCTGATGTACTCGTTACATCATGAGAAGAATGGCATCTACGCTAATTTTAGTGTCTGTGTTTATCCCAAGGTTTTCCCGCAGCCTGCCGGATCCAGGCCGTATCCAGATCTGACGAAGGACCTTCACCTGGACCGATGACAACGCAGTGCTGAAGTGCCAACTAGTCTCTCCCTATGGAGGATCCCACTACCACTCTACAGATAAGGCGTTGTCGGGAAAATTCGTCTTGCGGTCCTACCCCAAAGCAACAAATAAAATAAAATTCCTTATCAAAATTTATAAGGAAAGACAAGTATTTTGTTTAGGCTTGGCTTGTAGGGAATTCCAAACCTGCGTATATTCTAACGCACATAACTATAGAACCCATTCTAAATGCGCATGTGACTGCCATCAGCGTTTCTCACAGGTTCGCGTTTAAAGTCTGTGTAGAGAGAATGGTGTCGTCTTAGCGGCCCCAAATTTAATAACAAATGATCATTGCGACGGAACCAAATCAATTAAAACTAAGTTTAGATGGAAATAACTTAACTCTGCTGTAAAGCCGAAACAATCTCTGTTACCTTAAATTATACGCTTATCTCTGTAAAGCTGCTTTGAGACAATCTACATTGTTAAAAGCGCTATATAAATGAAGATGACTTGACTTGACTTGACTTGATGTCAGTTTGATGAACTGAGTCGTTTAAGTGCTGTGTTTTGAATTCTTGGCTTTGACATTTTATTTAGCTCGAACTGACAATTTTCTCAATTAACAATGTCAATGTTGAATTATTTATCAAAATATTTTAGTGGATTACAATTGGAATTTTGTTTGAGATTCATTTTGGGAAAACACATGCCACTTCAGCCCTGTTTTTGGCAGAATGCATATGAAATGATCTGTGAATGTTTTTAGAAATAAATGTTTTGTTTAACACGACCGCTTATGTAACATAAGTAGGTTCTTTCATTTTTGCATTTTGTGTGGGTATGTGTGATAATCTGAATGAAAAACAAAAAACAAAACAACTATAGCCTATGTAAATTTCTGGCCTCTATGAATGGATCTTATGCAATACACAGTAGTTGGTGAATAGGTGTTTCGCATCCTTCAACAGTTTGGGATCAGAAAGAATTATCATTATTATTATTTAATGAAGTTAACACTTTAATTTAGCAAGGACACATAACATTGATCATAAGTGACAGTAAAGACATTTATAATGTTACAAAATATTTAATTTTTAAATAAAAATAAAGCACCCATATTATGCTATGTTAAAGGTTCCTATATTCTCCTACATATGATTTACATGCATCAAAAAGGTCAAAAACGCTTTAATGTACTCATAATATATACTGTACATTGCACATCACTTATTTTCTCAGAAAACGGTTCGTTCTAAGATTCAGGCTGAATCCAAAATCACCCCCTAAACCCTCATTCACTATTCCCTACGTTAGTCAACTAATACTGTTAACTTCATCCCAAGGAATGAAAATGACTGAAAATTCGGGAGAGAAAATTCGGACTGCCATTGAGCGTACATCGGTTGTACACTCGTTATTGCAGTGCAATGTGGGATTGAATAAGTGCACTAAATAACGTCTATGGTTTCAGACACCACTACAAATGGATGTCCCCTCAAATAACGCTATATTTAAGGGTATAGGGGACGATTTCGGATTCAGCCTCAGTCTCTCTAAATCCCTCCTTTCCGAGAGCCTGCTCTACTCTGATTGGTCAGACAGCCCAATTGGTTGTGATTGGTCTACTGGTTACAGCGCATGTCGGAAATTAAACGTCCATTACCATATTTGAATTTCAGCTCCGGATCTTCCTCAGTGCTTGATACACAATGATACGAACAGTAATGATGGCATCATTTTTTTCCATATCAATTCCAGCGCGAGTCATCATCCTTTTGAAGGATGTTTACAAAGTAGATTTGCAGTGCTGAAAACAGCATCTTCTCAACGTGTGGACAACACAAACCAAACTCTTCCAGGCTTCAGCTACAACTACAGTGTATGAGAGCGGGTCAAAGTAGACAGTGTTCATGGTCAGCCAATAAAGACCATAGACTGGTATTAAGCAAATTTGTTACAGTAGGACTGTATGTAATAGGTAACAGGAAGGGAGACGGGAATTAGAGATGACTCATTTAGGCAGTTCAGAATCGATTCTTTCTTTTAGGAGACAATAACTTTATTTGTCATGCACCAGGAAAGTCCGGTAGTTCACTTGCTTTGGTCCGGACCAAATACAATGTTGATTTGTTTTGTTTGGTACGTTCGCTTTCACACTGCTCTTTTTGCAAGTGAACCAAAATTTGTAAACAAAACCACGTGTGCTAAGGTCATCCATTCATTGGACAGGAATTCTCAAGTAGGGAAAAGCAGAAAGTGCAAAAACAGGCTCAACATGAAGATATTTCGTAATGCAATATTTGTTCTTTTACTGATTTGGTGTTATTTGGTGGCTTCAAACGCAATATGAAGAAACTAATGAGCATCATATGACACAATTTCATCTATAGGCTACGATGTTGTAATTAGGATTTTGTGAAGACGACGATGTGCTGCAAGGTAGTTCCAGCGGAGAGAACATGCTTTTAAACCATTTAAGCGCGGTAAGACAAAAGAGAACGCTCTGTCTGTTAATGTCCTGATGCACACACGACGCGCAGAAAGACGCGCAACAGTATCGCGTGCACAGACCTCGCGCCGGAATCGAATTCTCTTTCGCGCTTGAACGAACAATAACACACACCATTATGCCAAAATGTCCGTTTTGTTAAGTATCCTCATAAGAGCAGTCAAATAAAAAGACGCAGTTTTCTGCAGTTGGGTCGGTTCCAGTGGCGGCTGGTGAAAAATATCTTAGGTGGGGCTGTGTCATATTCAAACCATGGGAGTAGGCTATTAGGCCTACTTTCTGCCCTTGGTATGTGTATTGTGTATTGTGTTTGATGTTTATTTTGTTCTATTCCTTAACCCAGTCCCAGTGGTTCTCAAACTTTTTAGAGTTGTACCCCAAGAGGCTTAATGTCCTTCTGCGTACCCACACTCGTCACACCAAGGGACAATATTTGCCCCCTTAAATCGATTTTTTCAAGTGCATTTTTACCTTTACACATACCTTTATAAAATAAATAATGCTTTAAAAAAAAAGTTAAATAGATAAATATGCAATGATGGTAAAAACGAAGTGATGCTTTTAAATATTAAATTAAAACCGCCAGTAGGTGGTGAGTCATCGAGTCATTCAGAAATGAAGCAAGTGGTAGTATTTATGAATTAATCATTGAATCATTGACTCTAATGATTCGTTCAAAGTCGCAGATTCGTTCTCAAACACTGCTGTGTGCTGCAGTTCTGCTGTGGCTTTGGAGCTATTATTTTATTGTAAAAATACTGACAACTGTGTTGAAAATGAACATCACTTAATATTAATATTTCGTTTGTTGAACTGTTGTAGACCTGTCATAGCAGCCCACTACACGCTGCTTAAATGCAGACAGTTTTGACCGCAAAAGATGAGGTAATTTGATCGGATGTCATGTATTTACAGCATTTAACCTGAGAGAAATGCATGCTCAGTTTAAATCGTATTTTAAGATGAGGTAGTATTAAAGGAACGGCAAAATTCAGCATTTTGTTCCCGCACCACCTTCTGTCACCTCACGGTTTGAGAACCACCACAAACCCAGTTTGAGAACCACTGCCTTTACATATCTTTGTAAAGCGAATAATAATAATATTACAAATAATTATTAGTATTAACACAAACTGCACGATACCAGTGCTCTGTCAAAAAGTCAGTAATTATTTAATGCCATATTACAAGGCTGAGGCATTCTTACACAAAAAAAAAAAAAAAAATTGCACAAACTTTCCATTTGCATTTGAAATTTAATTAAAACAGTAGTTACTTTCTCAGACAGGTCCCTCGCTCCAGTAACTGTCCATGCTGGATCTATCGCTGTTGTTTTAAAAAGTAATCACGGAAAGCAAAACAAGGCATTAGCATGACGCATCCAGCTAGCCAGGGGTGCGTTTCCCGAAAGCATCGTTGGCCAACTATGGTCGCAAGTTCATCGCAATGTCCATTGAACTCTATTGGTAACGACGGAACTTGCGACCATAGTTGGCCAACGATGCTTTTGGGAAACGCACCCCAGCCCGATAGACAGCTGTCTGATAGAGATGGGCGTGCCTCGGCTCCGGCTCGGGCTCGCGCAGCTTTAGACAGAAGCGCTAAACAGAAGCGCCCATAGCTGACTAGATTTGAGCTCGCTGATTGGCTACAGTTTATGTCAAACATGTCAAACTTAAATCAGCAATTGGCTAAACTGATCCACAGACCCGCCTCTCTGGGGCGCCTCTCTCCAGCGCCCCAGAGCTGATCGACGTGCACGCAGGTGGAGGAGACGTGTTGAAAAAGCAGATATTTTGAATTTCTATCATATTTTTCACATATACTGGGTGTATTTAATATCTCAAACACACAAATACTGACAATTTGTATGTATGATTTATGTATATATTTACTTATTTATTTAATGAGTGTGGCTCATAAACTGTGGTCTGGCTCATGGGGGGGCGGCGCCCTAGCGCCCTCTATTGGCCAGCCGCCCCTGGTCGGTTCATGTTCACACCGTAAACGAACCGTACCAGAGTTCGTTTGGAACCGTACTTCAGCTGGGTCTCGGTTCGGTTGTTTGGTCCGCACCCGAGTGCGATTGCTGTATCCACACCTGCCCAAAAGATCCGCACCAAGGGGGGAAACGAACTTGAGTTCGATTCAATCGAACCAAACAAGGCAGGTGTGAATACACCTTTAAACTTTGGAGACATTATACATTCACAAACAGCTATTACACACCACATGAAAGGTAATATGTTTTTTGATCACAAAATCAGCATATTAGAATGATTTCTGAAGGATCTGAAGACTGGAGTAATGATGCTGAAAATGCAGCTTTGCCATCACTGGAATTAATTCAATTTTAAAATAGGCGATATTCAAAAATAGAAAACGTTTAGAATTGTAATCATATTTCACTATATTACTGTTTTACTGTATTTTTATCAAACAAATGCAGTCTTTGTGAGCATAAGAGAATATTTAACACAAAAAAAATGTACCGACCCCAAACTTTTGAACAGTTTTATGTACTGACCTAACAGCATCCAAGATAAAAACTTTTATATGTTATAGGTGATCTTCCACTTCACACAAAAAAATGCGATAGTGATCAACATAAATGTTGGCATTCTGATTACTAAGTGCCAACCTGATGCTTTCTTTGACTAGAGTGGAAAAAGCAAGCAGCGTTCTCTCTATTTCTCTCCCTCTTACTCGTCTTGTCTTTCCATCAGCTCCTTTGATCAGCGTTTCATATTAGAGGGGGGCTGATTCAGCTTTGAGACTCCAGCATAAATCATCTACTCGGCTGTCAGGGGCCACATGAATAACAGCCCAATCATCTCAGTTAACTAACACATGCGGTTCATACCTGCCCTCCCAACAGCCATCAGCACCTGGCGCAAGAGAACTCACACACACACACACACACACACACACACACACACACACACACACACACACACACACACACTGTACTATCCGTGTTTTGTCTATCACACACACTTACAACCACATTTCAATTCCCCGCTGCTATCATGCATGAGAGACATATAAGACCAAAATAGCAGCAGATATGGGAAGACCGAGAACACTGTCCACACTGTCAGTTTTTGTGTGTACATACCACTAACTTTCTTGCTGCTTTTTGGGTTCTTGTAACATGAATTTTTTTTATGTTTTTGAAAAAAGTCTCCACCATTTATTGGATCAAAAATACAGTAAAAATAGTAATATTGTGAAATATTATTGCAATTTAAAATAACTGTTCTCTAGTTTAATATATTTTAAAATGTAATTTATTCCTTTGATGGCAAAGCTGAATTTTCAGCATCATTCTTCCAGTCTTCAGTGTCACATGATCCATCAGAAATCATTATTATAAGCTGATTTGCTGCTCAAGCTTCTGAGCTTCTTATCATCAATGTTGAAAACGGTAGTTTTTGTGGAAAACGTGATACTTTTTTTTATCTTTGATGAATAGAAATCTTTTGTAACATTGTAAAGTCTGGAAATATCTGTTCATACTGAAATCTTGTGATTGCAGTCTTCAGTATCTCTTTAAATCTGAGTTTCACAGTTTTCAGGATACATTTCTGAGAAGCAGGAGATTGAAGCAAAAGTCATTTTGCTCTCCATTACATCATTGCTGTTTATAACAAACAATTGAGATTATTAGAATTTGACCGATTTTCTCTTTCTTATGGTTAAATTTGGAAACAATGCATTGTGAGAGTAATGTGTAGTCTGTGTCCAGGCCTTGGGATGATTAGAGGACATATGCAATGTGATGGTGTCACAGAAAGATTTAAATAAATGACCCCTTCCAAACACACACACACACACACACACACACACACACACACACACGCACGCACGCACGCACGCACGCACGCACGCACGCACGCACGCACGCACGCACGCACACACACACACACACACACACACACACACACACACACACACACACACACACACACACCTGAACTCATAATACATCCCAACTCTCCCTCCATAGTTTTACTATCACACACACACACACACACACACACACACACACACACACACACACACACACACCCCACCCTGAAGAATTGTTAGCGCTTCTGTCGAGCCATGCAAGGCCTATTAATAACGTGTGGATGGATGGAAGTGTCAGGTGGCCCAAGGGGGAGACATCTCGACATGGGGCCCAGCGAAAAGGCCTACTGCTCAGTTACTGAATGACAAACAGCCCCTTAGACAGATCCAGAGAGTTGCTGTTAACCTGCATCACAGGCCAGGAGAGGTGTCAGTGTTAAAGGCTCTTTATGCTGTCAGTACAAGATCTACTCAGTGAGCAATAACTATATTAAACCATGAGACAGACACTACATGTCTACTTTCCGGTAAAAAAATGCAGCATTAAAAAAAAGTACTATAATAATAATAATAATAATAATTCATACGTTTATTTTATATATCGCCTTTCTACAAACTCAAGGTCGCTTTACAATATGATACAAATAAACAGGACAGTAGACAAAGAAACAATAGTGTTTGTGGTCAATTTGTGGTCAAATGCATTCAAACAGCCACAAATGACTGCCTACTGACTTATTAATGCAACATAAACATTATGGCAAGCGCAGCTATGACTTTGTCGGCTGGAGATCCAAGTTTGGTTTGAAGACGAAAACGTACCAAGCACAATGTTCAACCCATATTTGCCAGCCCATAGATCCTCCCCTCCAAGAAATCAGGACAGAAGTGGTTAAAAGTAAAGGGACGGATTCAAGCACCAGGTGTAAACGGGACTGTGTCTCCCTCGTCTACTTGTGTTAGTAACCTTCGTCTACAGGGCCTTAGTAACCACTTTAAAATACACTAAAAGCAGTAAAGCAACATCCTAGTAACTACTGGAAACACCATAACAACCACAGAGCAACCCCCCTTTCAACCACTCAGAACACTTTAGCGTGTTTGACATAGCAACGCCCTGGCAACCACCCAAAACACCTTAGCAACTACAGCATGCAGAAGAGTTGGCAAGTATATTTTCTTCAGGACTGCCAGTACATATCTTGATTTCAGTAGCTAGAGCGTGAGGCTTCTGTTTTTGTCACATAAAACATGTGTTTGCCACCCTGAGCATGCTGTAAGATCACACACACACACACACACACACACACACACACACACACACACACACACACACACACACACACACACACACACACACACCGATGATGCCATCAATCATATAGCAAATGAGACACACCAAACTTAGCAGACCGACTGGCACTCACCTCTGAATGTTCTCTCTCTCTCTCTCTCTCTCTCTCTCTCTCTCTCTCTCTCTCTCTCTCTCTCTCTCTCTCTCTCTCTCTCTCTCTCTCTCTCTCTCACACACACACACACACACACACACACACACACACACACACAATACATTTTATACTGTACATTCTATATCTAACTGTATATTTTATCCCATACCCCTAAATCTACCCCTAAATTAATAATTTTGTAGGATTTATAAGCTGTTTTCCTCATGAAAAAAAATATCCCCACAAGACCAACATATTTGGTATTTGTGGACACACACACACACACATGTTTGTGGAAATATCACTATGTTAACTTTTTCTCCCTTTTTTCTGCGGAACAAGGTCTCCTTCAGAACGACTGATAATTTATCCAGTGTTTCCTTTCACAGAGCTCAGAAAAACCGAAGGCCTGGAAACACGCGAGTGTGGGTCAGAGAGGTTCTCAAAACCTCAAATCCACAAACTCTTCCTGGTTTTCAGCTTCAGGCCCATGGGGGAACAACCTCATAACTGTGTCTCCTTACTGAACATGAAAATACGAATCAATCAATCCAGCCATTAGGAGCTGGATCGCTGCAGCGTCTCGTTAGTCATTCTTACGACTTTTACACAGCGTTCCTTGACCAGACGTGCTGTTAGCCTTGGAGGTGGATCGTGTTGTTTCATGCATTTGAAGGCATTGTGGAAAACCACTAAACTAAAGCATTTACTTCCTCCTCATGTTTCACAGCACTGAGAAAACTCTTTATTTAAAACCCTTGAACAGGAATTCTTGTAAAAATGGTCGTAGTTGCTTCCAAGGTCACAAGAATTATGATGGAGATGGAGCTTTGTTTTATTATTATCATCTTTGATCCAAAAGTATGATTCTGAAATTATGTTTGATAATGAAGAACTACCTTACCTGGATTTAAAGCTTGACTGTACACTGTACAAGAAAAGCTTGGTTGTTCAACCCATGTTTGGATCAAATATGGACAAACCCAACCACTGGGTTTAAAAATTGTGTTTAAAAAAATTAAAACGATGGTTGGGTTTGTCCATTTTTGACCCAAACATGGGTTGAACAACCAAGCATTTTTAGAGTGTAGTTTAGCCTCCTTAGATGTAGTCATAAACGTATATATTTTTTAAAAATTGTACTTGAAAATAATATAATATTAGTGAAATAAAAAGGCCACTTAAGTGAACTTAAAGACAGGACATTATCATGACTGTTTCCTAACAGTCTAATGTCAAAGATTCGGCCGACTGTGGCAAATAAGCATAATAAAAACAGCAATGTAAAATATCCCAGGCTCTCGGCCCCTCCCTGCTTTATACCACAGTAACGTTAATGAACCTTCAATACATTAGCACACCCAACAACTCCCATGATTCCACGCTCATCCATGGCGTCATCATGCTACGCCTATGTTATTGTTTTGAATAAGCAACCTCTATCTGCGAAACATACTGTACATACTATGCCATTAAGTGGGTAAAAAAAAGCACTCTAAAGTTAAATTACCTGCATTTAACATACAGTTAAATTATGAGATTTTTATTTATTCCAACTGACATGCAATTAAGTGACTAAAAACATCACATTCAGTTCACACTTAAATATATTCTTTTGAAGTACACTCACCACCAGCCACTTTATTAGGTACCAGTAGCGTAGCCAGGAATCACAATGTGGGTGGGCCCAGAGAAAATCAGGTGGGCACAGCCTAAAATGCATCTGTTATCAAAATAGGCCAACACAACTACACCTGCTTGAATACACCACAGTTTAATCAGAGCACAAGCATGTAAGTCATCATAAGCAGTGTTAATAAAGAACAGAACGATAAGAACAGCATTTCCACTGCGCGCGGCCAGGCCACACCACACACACACGCGCATCTGACAGATGCGAAACAACATCATCAAATCAGCAGCAGGACAGTAGTGGACAGTGTGTAAAAACCAAAAACAATGCTTGGTCATAGTCTGGCTCAGCGGCCACATAAACCACGTTATATAAACAACATTGACTAGGCAACTACATAAACGTAGATTGGCTTACTTTTGATGACTAGCTTATAACAGGAGACGACGGGGCTGGGGGTCGCACACAGTTTTAAATTCGAACACATTATTCTCTGAGTGTACACACACCGGCGGTGTCTGTCCGCTGCACCCAGCAACGGCTCAGGACCTTGTTCAAAATCTTGCCGCGTCACAGAGCGCTATTTACATAGTTTTATATTAAATTTACATTTATTTGTCTCAAATCGTAGTTAATGAATCTGACTTCACCCTGGGCTGCAATATACGTTTAGTTTTATATTCATGTACAGAAATCAGCTGCTTGAATTAAATTTGCTGACATTATCGGATTTTCAGGTGAGAGTTGTCCTAGACGCGGCGCTGCGCGTCCAGTGTGCGACCCCCTTAAGAGTTGAACACTGCAATGATTTCGTTATAGTCCAACGATTCAGTCAATTCTCCTGAACATCTGCATTATCTTCCTCCTGTGGTGGCTGGTGGCCGTGGTCTTTTTGACACAAACTTGTTGCTCTGTTTCATTTTAGTTTAACATAACGTTCCTTAGCTAAACTTCAGTGTCCCTCTGTGAAATGTGCTCGTCGTTGTGAAGGGGGGATGGGCTGTTCGCAATCATCCGAGTCTGCGCGCTACGCGGGCATTTCGTCATCACCATGACAACCAAACAAGAATCAAGAAACATTAAGATTTATTTTTATAGGTCAAAATTGTTATAATCGCAACATAATTTCCTAGGCTACCTTGTGAGGCCACTGAGTGACTAGATGGGCCTGACTGACAGGTGGGTGGGCCCAGGCCCACCCAGGCCCACCCGTAGCTACGCGAGTGTTAGGTACGCCTGTTCAGCTGCATGTTAATGCAAATATTTAACTCATTTGCATTTAGGCATGTAGACATGGTCAAGAGGATCTGCTAAAGTTCAAATTGAGTATCAGAATGGGGAAGAAAGGTAATTTAAGTGACTTTGAACATGGCATGGTTGTTAATGTCAGATGGGCTGAGCTGAGTATTTCAGAAACTGCTTAATCTACTGCGATTTTCACGCACAACCATCTAGGATTTACAAAGAATAAGGTGAAAGTGCCTTGTTGATGTCAGCAGTCAGATGAGAATGGCTAGACGGGTTTGAGCTCATAGAAAGGCAACGGTAACTCAAATTTTCTTGCCACACTTTGGGTCCCTTAGTATCAATCGAACATTGTTTAAACGCCACAGCCTACCTGAGTATTGTTGCAGAACATCTCCATCTCTTTATGACCACAGTGTACCATCTTCTGATGGCTACCTCCAGCGGGATAATGCACGTCAAAATGTTTCTTGAACAATGACAATGAGTTCACATACTCAAATGTCCTCCACAGTCACCAGATCTCAATCTGGTGCACTTTTAGGATGTGTTGGAACGGAAGATTCACATCATGGATGTGCAGCTGACAAATCTGCATTAACTGTGTGATGCTATCATGTCAATATGGACCAAAATCTCTGAGGAATGTTTCCAACACCTTGTTGAATCTGTGCCACAAACAATTAAGGCAGTTCTGGATTCAAACCGGGGTCGAACTAGCAAAGTCTATATTTGTGGCTTGAAAATAAAAATCACCACTCACATTCAGTGTATGTAAAATAACAGCTCAGATATTCAGTAAAATATCTTAGGTAATATTTTTGTAGTACGGAATAAGTCATTCTGGTTTGGAGTGACATAGTAAATGTTGACGTATAATGTCACAAACATAAAGCCAATATATCCAAATATACATTCTCAAGTCACAAACAAAGCAAACTTTCCTAAAATGTAAAGACACGTACAAACATGCAATCCAGCTTACTGCCATGAGAGCCTTTGCACAAGGAGCGCTCTTTGAATCGGGCCCCTTTTCTCTCTCTGTATGTTTTTTCAAGAGCAGGAAGCTCATAAAAAGCACAGCTTTCTAAATTACTGTCACTCAAAGGGCTCCTTTCTTGCTTCCCTCCACTCCTTTCCTTCACTCTATACCTTACAGTTCTCTACCTTTCCCTTCATTTACTCAAACCAGAGTCTCGCTCTCTCTTTTTCTGTCCTCTGGCCCTGAAGGTAGAAGAGTAAACAGTGGAACCCCGGCCTGAATAAAGACTTGATTCTTCTCTTGCATGTTAAAAATGGATACAAAGGCAAATCTGTATGATAATTTCTGGCATATGGTGGCAAGGCCGGCAAGACACTGTTGTTCTTTGTTCTCTTAAAACTAAAAACTAACTTAACTATTTTTTTTTCAGTAGCGTGACAGTAGCACAGCTTTTTCAGAATTGTGTGGCTTTTCTAACTTTCCTAGAACTAACATTCTTTCTCATATATAAGGCTGGGAAGTCTGTATTGTCTGGACAGTTCTTGGAAATGAACCTGTTTACAAGATTCGTTGATTTAATTGATTCCCTGCAATGACATTTTGTTGTGAAATATTTTTAGATGCTGCTGTTTGTCACTGTTTTGGATATGTATTAGTGTTTTGAGATTGATTAAAATAGCTTTAATATAGCTGGTTACACTTTATTTTAGTGTGTCTTTGTTACACTGTACTTATACATTCAAGTACTGAGTAATATTAAGGAACTACGTGTACTTACATAAGGGTTAGGATTATGGGTTGGGTAGGGTACATTAGGGTATGGTTTGGTTTATGGTTTGGTTTAGTGTTAGTTGCATGTAATTATCCATAACTTATAGTTATTACTATAGTAGCTACATGTATATAAAGTGTTACTGTTCATTTTTGTTTCTTTTAGTGTAATAAAGCTAAAACTAAATTTTCGGGTCCCACTTTATATTAAAGTCCCCCTGTGGTAAAAATCAAGCGTTTAATGCTGTTTATATGTCTATGTGGTGTTTTTCTTAATATGCTTTAAGACAAACCATGTGCAAATTTATTTGAGTATTTTCTCCTTAAAACGGCAGTGAACCAAAGAAAGACAGTATCAAAATCGCAGTTTGAGATCGCTGGTGTTTCTGACGTCACAAACTACCTTGTAACCAATCACGTCAACCTGTATTCGTCAACGAGTGGATCTCTGAGCTGTGTGAGTGAGTGGAGGCGGGAATACTTTGCATATTCATAGAACCGCGTATACTAAATGAGGTAGGGGTTACATTCAAGCTATTTTAAGGCATGAAGATTTTTTTTCAAGGAATTTTTTTTGAAATAGGTCATTTTGGTGATCAAAGATGAGTTTTAAGGGATAAACATATTGACTACATGGGGGGCTTTAACTTTCTTTAAATATGCGCATACACACTTATTGTGCATTGTGCATGTTTTTACATTGTACTTATATTAAAAAAATTACCTCCATGTGTAATTACAGTACCCTGTAATTCCCTTAAACCAACCCTTAAACCTATAACCATACCACCAAACCTGTCCCTAACCTTACCCATATCCCACCTCAATAGCAGCAAGTGTTTTACGATACAACACAATAAGTACATTCTACCTAACTATCTTGACTGCAATTGAACTAAATAATGAGTAGTCTGTATCTGGGAAGCTATAGCTTCTCCAAAGGCAGTGAGCACAAGTACGTCTGTGCATGTGGCACGTTTTTAGGACTCTGCTGTGTCTCTACATGTCTGCGATGTGTGTTTGGAAAGAAAGACAGCTTTCACGACTCATTCACTGCTGGGTGCCAGGTGGGGATGTTTACATAAGGCTGCCTGGTGCCAGGCTGACAGTCGCTCCTCTTTACCAGGTACAATCTGGAAACATGACACAAGTTACGAGCCAAAAAACTTGACGGTCGACTGAGGGTCTTCGGGACACCCTGCAGAGCATGGCATTGTTGGACAGGGGTGTTCTGGTTTTAATCTTTTGAGAGCTCTGCGGACAGCTGGAAAAGTTCAGAGATATTTGCCTGCTATAGAGAAGTGTATTATTTTGTTCAAAGTTAAAATCCCAGACAGCAACATAGTGTCAGCTCAGATCCGGGCCACATCTGGTACATGTGGATTCAGCGCGTATCAGATGTGGGCCGGATCTGGGCCGACACTATATTGCTATCTGGGATGCTTTCTTCTATCCCAGCCTAATGTGCAGAGAAAACCCATTGTTAGTTTGACTATCTGACTAAGTTATGCTGTAAGTTGCTTTGTCATTATATAAAAGTGTCATTATATACCAATTATACAAATACAGTTTTAACAATACAGATTTTTCATATAAATTATATAATATACAAATTATGTACAGATTTAATACAGTTTTTTCATGAACATGTCAAACATAGCTACTGGCTCAACTAAATTGATGTTTGTATTTCTTTTTGCTTTCTGTAAAAGTTATTATTATTATTATTATTTTTTTTTGTTGTGCCTAAAGACAATTGTACAACAATGGAAACACATTTATGTCCACTAACTGCCACATGACAGAAACTAATACAAATGGACTATTAAATTCTCATTCATCTACTTAAATGCTTTTTACTTAAATGTTAATTCAATACTAAAAAGGTAAATATTTAATCATACATAGTACAAAAATCTAACCAAATAAACATATGAAACATATTCTCTGCATCTATACCAACCATGTCAAACACAAATAACATCAGAATGAAGCCTAAATGTTTTAAATGTTCTAAATTGACTTACTAACAAATGTGAGTCAAAAGCTTATTTTTTAAACAAATTTTATTTTAATAATAATAATAATAAATTTATTTTATAATGCGCCTTTCTCAAACTCAAAGCGCTACAGGATACAAAGCAAAATAATCAAACACTCAACATTGCATCAGAACAAGTGTAAAAAAATAAATAAAATAATAATAATAATTTATAAATTAAAAGCAGTAGTAAAAAGATGAGTCTTAAGAAGTTTCTTAAAACAATCCACCGAAGGAGCATTTCTGATGGGTGCAGGTAAAGTATTCCATAACTTTGGCGTAATACAGGAAAAGGCTCTTCCCCCCATAGTTTTTAATTTAAAACGAGGCTGAAACAGACAGAGAGAGACAGCAGAGCGGAGAGAACGAGCAGGAATGGATGGTGTAACCAAATCACAGATGTAATCCGGAGCCAACCCATGTACAGCTTTATAAGTTAAAATCAGAATTTTAAAATCAATACGTGACTGAACTGGAAGCCAATGCAATTGCTGGAGCACTGGTGTAATGTGATGGCGTGAGGATGTGTGAGTCAAGACGCGTGCGGCAGAGTTCTGTATATATTGCAACCTCTTAATAGAGTTTGCTGGTAGACCCACAAAAAGAGAATTACAATAATCAAGTCTCGATGTGATAAAGGCATGGATAAGCCTCTCTGCATCAGGCCTAGAGAGAAACGGTCTGATACGTGCTATGTTCCTCAGGTGAAAAAAAGCCACCTTCGTTATATTTTTAAAATGTGAATTAAAAGTAAGCTGGGCATCAAAGATCACACCCAGATTACGAACCTGGTCAGAAGGGGACAGCTGGGTATTGTCAACTGAGATTCTAAAATCCTTACATTTACCAACATTCACTGAAGTTCCAATTAATAAGACTTCCGTTTTGGAGCAGTTTAGTTTTAAAAAATTGAGTTTCATCCACCCTTTGATTTCCAGCAAACAATCAGACAGTTTCGAAGAGGAAGAATTAAAATCAGGTTGAGAGCTGATATAAATCTGGGTGTCGTCTGCGTAACAATGATAGCTTAGGCCATACTTCTGAATGATCTGCCCGAGAGGCAGCATATAGATACTGAATAAAACAGGACCCAAAACTGACCCCTGAGGGACACCCTGACACAAAGGAATAGTTTGAGACCTGTTAGAACCCAGGTAGACAAATTGGGAGCGATCTGAGAGGTAAGATCTGAACCAGTTCAAAACAGTTCCAGACAGACCAGTCCACTTTTGCAGTCTGTCCAATAATATACCGTGACATATGGTATCAAATGCAGCAGTAAGGTCTAGCATGACCAAAATACCACAAGCCCCAGAGTCAGCTATAACGAGGAGATCATTCAGAACCCTGACAAGAGCAGTCTCTGTACTGTGTCCAGATCTAAACCCGGATTGAAATCTTTCTAAAAGGCTATTTGTACAGAGATGAATATGAAGTTGGCCAGCAACCACACGCTCGAGCACTTTTGCCAGAAAAGGTAAATTAGAGATCGGTCGATAATTTGACATATCGGTGATGTCACTCCCAGCTTTTTTAAGAACTGGTGTAATCGCAGCCATTTTTAAAGCAGAAGAGACAATCCCTGTATTGAGTGAAGCATTAACAATAACAGTGATGTGTGGTAAAATGACAGGAAGACAATGTTTTAAAACAGTTGTAGGTAGTGGATCAAGTATGCAAGTAGTAGAGTTCATTGACAAGACAAGTTTAGAGATTGAATCAAAGTCAACAGCATTAAAACTTGAAAAAGCTGGACTAGAGAGATTAGGAGGATGCACCTCAGCAAGCTCAGGAGCATCCTCACAGGAAATAACATTATGAATATTCTCAATTTTAGTTGAAAAAAAATTGAGAAATTCATTACACTGCTCAATGGTGGAATAGTTAAAGTCACTGGGTGGTTTAGTTAGATTATTGACTATTCTAAACAGAACACGGGGATTTGAAATGTTGCTACTAATAATAGTAGAATGATATGCCCCTTTTGCAGCTTTGAGAGCATTGTGATACTCAATCTGATGTTGATCAAACATCAATCTATGAACTGTCAGACCAGATTTTTTATATTTCCTCTCCAGTTGCCTGCCTAACGCCTTCAATTTGCGCAACTCAGATGTGTACCAAGGAGATGATCTTTTAAAAGACACAGCACGTTTTTTTAAAGGAGCAAACTCATCCAGAATAGATGTAAAAGCAGCATTATACTGGTCGGTAGAGGCCGCAACTGGTAAGTCAGCCACAGTATGACTAAGAAGATCAAGATTGATATCACGGATTTTCCTGAAGCAGATAACACGTTCTTTCACAGTCTGCAAAGAAGGAGGAGTCAAATTGAACGTGAGGAGCTTGTGATCACTTATACATACATCAGTACACACACTCAAGTTGATCAATGGATACTCCTGAAGTGCAGACCAAATCTAATATATGACCGTGTTCATGTGTCGGGAAGTTAACATGCTGAGTGAAGTTAAAGCATTCTAGTGCATCCATGAGGCACACAGCATTATTGCAAGCCAAATTGTCAACATGAACATTTAGATCACCAGTTAAAAGAATTGCCGGACAGAGTGCACTGGCAAGTGTCAAACACTCAGTGAATTCAGAGAAAAATTCAGAGTTAAGTTTGGGAGGACGATAGATAATCAACACAAGAACTGATGAAAGACCAGTCAGCTTGAAAGCCAAGCATTCAAATGATGAAAAGCAAGGCAGTGAAATCTCAGTTACTGTGACATCAGACCTATAAATGACCGCAAGACCGCCACCGCGGCCAGTGAAGCGCGGCCGGTCAAGAAAAGTGTAGCCAGGCAGAGCACACATATTTAGATTGAGATAGTCATTAGGCTGATGCCAAGTTTCACAAAGGCAGAAAAAGTCAAGTTTTTTGTCCAACACAATGTCACAAAGTGAAGCCGCTTTGTTGTTTATGGAGCGAGTGTTCAGATGAGCAAACCTGATTGTCTCAAGGCGGACATCACAGCTGGGTGAAGTCGTCTTCCAAAGGTAGGAGAAGTTAGCAGAGCAGGCATGACGCGCAGATAAATGGCGACGATCCAAACGCCTCTGAGACCAAACTGTGTTTATATCTGCTCCGCTTGAATTCAGATTTCGGCGGGAGCCACGATGAATGTACTTAGGTCGCCGGAGAAGTTGTAGCGATCACAAATGTACTTGCGAAACACCAGTGACCGGGGTCACAGAGTGACGGAGTTGTAAAAGTTCAGTGGCAGAGTATTTGAGCATGCTGCTCTCCGGAAGGTTGAAGTGAATAGTGCTGTAGACTCCAAGTAATGCCAGTAAAAAAATAAATAAAATACTGCAAGGCATAATAGCAGATATCAGCCGATTTAACATCAGCCAACAGCAAACACTTTCACGCGCTGAAGGAGAAGCGGCAGCCACAGTGCGCCAGCGTCCTCTCCCCAACAACAGGCATTTTGACTGCCAGGACATAGTGTGACCAAAAAAATAAAGAAATGAATCCATTTTAAACCATTTCATTATCATCATATATGCATCAATTTGTTAGCAAAGTGAAGAAATGGGTTTGCTACCAAGAAGGAACATTGTGTTATGGAGGTTTACTAGAAGATAGGATCTCCCATGTCCATCATCTGTCCATCCACCAACTGTATGACATAAGACTTAGAGTTAGAGTTAGAGGCCGAGATCTAGAGAAAATGAGAATGAGAGAATGATAAGAAAATCAATGTACAAACAGTGCTTTGCTCATTGATAACATTCAGCATCATATCAAGTTCTGATGAGCATCTTTGACCCATTAATCCCTTCAGAGTGCTGTCAGTCAGCAGAGGGAGAGCAGGCCTGCAGTCAGACACGTTTTTGACAAGCACCACCGGGAGAGAGGATGAGACAGTTTATCTGCAGAGATAAGATTACAGAGACGGCCGAGAGAAAACAGCAGAGTGATATGACAGAGTGAAATAAAGGAGGTAATGGAGACGTAACAGTCCTGTAAAAAACATTGTTAATTCACTATAAGAGACCAGTAAAATTTTTTTTTTAAAAAAGAGTACCATCGTGACCATAGTTTAAAAAAAAAATGACATAATAATTTGTACAGATATTGTTACTACAAAAATATTTAAAAATTTAGCAAAGAAAAAAATATTCTTAAAAAAATATTGATAATAATCAGGTGCATTTATTAAAAACATACGTTTCTGTTCCTTAGAAATGAAAAATTCTTTGCTGGTATCAATGGTTCCATTCAGAACCTTTAAAATACACAGAACCTTTCCATTGCGCTAAAGGTTCTTTGTAGAGGATAAAAGGTTCTTTAGGTTATTCTTTACACTGAATAACCATTCGCTAAAAGGGTCTTTGGAGAACCCAAAATGTTTTTTCAATGGCATCAGTGTGAAAACGGATGTTTGAAACCTTTATTTTTTTTATCTGTAACATTTACATTTCTTATGCACTTTTACATTTTTGTAGTGCACATTTTAAACATGCATGTTAATAAAAAAATATATAAAAAAATCAGCAAATTTATTTGATCATACAGTTTTAATAATACTGTTTTTTTCCCCCGTTCTTCAGATACTTCAGATACAACTAAACTGCGGTCATGTTTTGCAAGGACAAATGATGTTCTAATAATAAGTAAACAGATATATTTTATTGGTCTCCAGCTTTTCATTTCATGGTGATGCTGTGCCAGTAAATATTAACTCCTCCTGACTTCCAAGTTTCTTCCATAGGAAGAGTGAGATCAATTTGTTTTTAACTTAGGTAGCAGGGTACAGTACATCTACCAAACGTTGAGACTGGACAGAACAATAACACGTCAATTCCACAACCAAAGACGAAATGTGACACAACCCAGCTCCCCGAGGACAGAGCGACCGGCCCTGTCAACAGCCCAATCAATGTGCAATTTATGGCTTTACATCACAATTCACGCCAATGAAACACCATGTCAGAAATAATTGTGCCCAACAAAAATAAATAAAATAAATAAAGGATGAATGAAAGGTTGGCTCAGAGCGCTAATTGACATCTTGTGTGCTTTATCGTGAGTGCAGACACCTCAGACCAGGTCCATAATACCCCAGTTCATTACGTGAGGTGTGAGAACACAAAGCAGGCATTCACTGCAGGCCAACAGACACAGAGCCACAGGAGTTCGGAGGGGGGGGGGGGGGGGGGGATATGAAACACAGGAGCCGTCGGCTGTTTCTCTTGTAATTGTCCCAAAGGCTGCTGCAAGTTTTTACCCCATCATAGACCCCCTCTCTGTTCCTCTGCGCAAGCATCCAGCCTGCCCTGCCAAACCATTGGAAAAAGAAACCCATGCCTCAAAAGGCTAGCCGCTGTGGGCAGGGGTGCAGGGCATTCAGTGCGAACATCAAATGCAGCCTTTTGTCCATTGTTATAGAAGACAATGAAGGGGATATTTATCAAAATTCTAAACGGAGAAGGAAAAAACCCTACTTAACAATATGAATCGTTCACACTGAAAGCGTATACTTTGTTTTGACAAGCATAGCCACTGCTGGTGCCACTAGAGAATAATTGCACTGCTAAGTGGCTTATTTAATAAAAGCTTATAAAAATAAACTATTAATAATAATAAACCAAACATACATATTACAAACCACACTAAATGAACTGAAAATGAAAACATATAGGCTACATTTATTTTTAGAGAGCCAGCAATTTGCTAGAAGCTTGTATGGTTTTCTTTAAAAAAATTCCCATATGAAAAAGTACATTTTAGCATACTTTTTAAAAAGTAATAATTATGTAAATAATATACTTTAAAATAATATACTAAAGTGCTAACTGAATGTAATGTTTTTGATTACTTAACTGCATTTCATTTATAATTAAATGAAAATGCAGTTAGTTGAATTTAAGAGTGCTTTTTCGACCCACTTAGTAGTAATATTTATATGTAATTTCATAATTATTTCTATTGTCTTTGAAATATGGTTACAGTGTACTGTCAAATATTTATGGTAAGATAAAATGTACTTTATTGTCATTTCTATTGAAACTTGTATGTCATATATTTAAATTAGAGCTGTCAAATTGATTAATCACTTTAAATCACATCTAACAACACACAGTGTGTGTGTGTATATATATATATATATATATATATATATATATATATATATATATATATATATATATATGAAGAGTTCAGATGCAAAAGCCTCTAAGTGCCATCTGAAATTTTCTTCTAGAATGATAATTTTTATAAAGCTTGTATATTTAAGTTAACTAATTTCACTTAAAAGACAATTAATAGGTAATTTGCATTGCCATTTAAGTGAAATTATTGAACTTAAATGTACGAGCTTGATACAAATTTCAGATGCCACTTACAGGCTTTTGCATCTGAACTCTTCATATATATATATATATATATATATATATATATATATATATATGTATATACACACACACACACACACACACACACACACACACACACACACAGACACAAACACATTTATATGAGCACAAACTTTTGAACCACACTTATATGAACACGTTAAATGTGATTAATTGCGATGAATTGATTTAAAACATAATTTGAAATACTTTTGCATTAGTACGAAGTACACTCATTAAAAGTGTACTTAATTGTGTTTAGAAACATAGTCATGAAATTGTACTTCGGTAAGCGGTCCGGTGGTTTGCGTAGTATGTGACCAGTCATAAAGCACTTGCGTTTCCATTGCCTCCAGACTAACATTCCATCAAATAAGAGAAAGAACGATGGAGTGAAAATGAGAGAATACCCCCCCTCCCCCCTCCCCCCTCATCCTAAACCTCAAATCCATTAAATGTTTCAAAAGTCTCTTTTATTCAGCTCAGGTTTGACCTCCACGGTGAATATCTGTTGTGCTATGTAGTGAAATCTGTAAGTAATTATGTCACAGCTCAGAGAAGAAAAGGTCATTTGTAAGCAACCCACGAGTAGAGGAGTTCAAGCGTTCAAAACAAGACCAATTCAGGCCTGCTCTTCTCATTCATAACCACACTCAACTGAATGCAAACAGAGCGAGGGATAGAAGCCCTCATCCTCTGCTCAGGAAATAGATTGAAGAGATAAAAGGGCTGATAAGGTGTGTCTGCGTGCAAGAATTTGTTTTGCAGGAACTAACGCAGACTTCCTAGAGTAAAGAAGAAGAATCACAAAGGAGACAATAAGACAATGCAGTGGCTTAAAATGAGAAAGAAAGAGAGAGTGAGATAAAGAAAGGAGGCGCTGATTTGGAGAAGGGGACGGAAGCGCTAAAGTACCTGACAGAAACTGAGTAACATAACATCCTTTTGCCCTCAGATGTATACAGAGCTGGGATTGAGCAATCGAAAGTTCAATAGCAAGGTCATCATCACCATCTCAGCCAGGTTTAAAAGAACCAGTGTTACATAATAACAAATATTCCAGAGATTGTGGCTTTACTTACACTCCACAACTTTCACAACTGAATCTGTTTCACAGTTCGTTTGTTTGGCTGAAATGGCCAGCCTCGGATCTCCACAAGCTATACATGTAAAGATTTAGTAGTAAAGGTGTTTTACACACAGACAAACTGATTTTGAATCTGGCTTGGATATTTTCCTGATTCCAGGCCTACCCTTGAGCAAAACACTTTAGCATACTTTTAAAAAGAGTACTTGTTACAGAAATAATATACTTTAAAAGAACAGTGTGACGCGAATGTGATGTTTTGGACACCTTATTGCATGTTAATTACAATGAAATGAAAATATTATCACGAACTGTGCTTTTGTGTGGTGTGCGGATGTGCCTGGAGCTTTCAAAAGGCAGGATAGACATCTTAGCATGATATCATCGTCTCTTATGGGCGACTTCAGTAATCAAACATGTCTGACTGTATGCATTTCTGCAGAGGTGGTCTTATCATACTTTGACTTTACTGAATGATGCCAATCAGACCTCAGCAAACAAGAAATTTGATTTGTGAAGGAAGTACTATATCCCATACATAAAATCACTGCACTCACAGATTGAGAAAATAAGGTTTCATTATTTTGCCAACGTCTGCATGTCTATGCAGCTTTTTTCAACACAAATAACCCATTTACATTACTTTTGATTTTTACAATCTCTATTTAGATGCGAGTCGTTTTTACCATTTATTTCTTTAAAGTTATGTTACTGTGAATGTCTGTAATGTTTATCGTCATTATAAATCACTACAGTGTTTATGCAATGCACGTAAATGCTAACACATTACAAAACAATTTAGCTGTTATTAATTATACATGAATATAATACATGAACATATCTTGGCATATCTTATTTTTGACTTGATTTATTATTTTTGTTTATTAATAAATCAGTCAATCCCTTCATTTTTGCTTTTTTTAGTCCTCCCCTCCAACAAAACTCTTTGAAATTATGCTGTCAAACTTTACCAATGCAATCTCCTTCTGCATATACTTTCATTGTAAATGCATTAATGTAAACATGATTTAAAAAAAACAACAAAAAACAATAATGGCTCAGAAAAAAAACAAAAAAAAAACTTTATGTGAAAGCCAGCAAAAACTAGTAGTCCATGTTTTTAAGGGTAACCATATGTCACAAGCCTTGTGGAAGCAGTGTGGTGGATTCAGTGACAAACTGACCGCAAAATTACGGACTCCTGAACCCAACATCTAATTACCACATTACCAAAGCACCATAGACAGGCTTATTTTGGATTGGTATAGCCATAAATTAATCTGTGTTTAGATCAGCACGTGGTGCATGTACACTCACCGGCCACTTTATTAGGTACACTTCGCTAACAAAAACATCTTATCAGCCAATCACATGGCAGCAACTCAAATGCATTTATGAATGTAGACATGGTCAAGATGATCTGCTGAAGTTCAAATTGAGCACCAGAATGGGGAAGAATGGTCATTCAGGAGACTTTGAACGTGGCATGTTTCTTGATGCCAGACGGGCCGTTCTGAGTATTTCAGAAACTGCTGATCTATTGGGATTTTCACGCACAACCATCTCTAGGGTTTACAGAGAATGGTCTGCAAAAGAGAAAATATCCAGTTAATTGCAGTTCTTTGGATGAAAATGCCTTGTTGATGCCAGAGGTCAGAGGAGAAAGGCTAGACTGGTTTGAGCTAAAAGTCAACAGTAACTCAAATAACCACAGAGGTCTGCAGAAGAACATCTCTGAATGCACAAAACGTTGATCCTTGGAGCAGAAGAGCTACAGCAGCAGAAGACACACCAGTGTCACTCCTGTCAGCTAAGAACAGCAAACTGAGGCTACCATTTGCACAGGCACACCAATATTGGACAATAGAAGATTGGAAAAACATTGCCTGGTCTGATGTGTCTCGATTTCTGCTGTGACATTCAGGGTCAGAATTTGGCGTAAACAACATGAAAGCATGGATCCATCCTGCCTTATCAATGGTTTAGGCTGGATACATCTTCAAGATAACATGCCATGTCACAAACCCCAAATCTTCTCAAAATGTTTCTTGAACATGACAATGAGTTCACTTGGCTGCTTGGATCGCTGATCAATTGTTCCTGTCTGCCTCGCTGCCTGCTGTGAGTTTGTTTGCTTCAGTGCTGTAAGCGCCATCTTAGCCTCGTATTTCTTTCTGTTTTGAACCATCATTTACTATAATTTCTAGTTGTTTATACTACTAAATACAGCTTACCCAACATCTCAGATTAACCCGACATCGCTAGCTTCCGTTATTATTAGCACAACACGCTAGTAATTCGCTAGCCTGTTAACGCGCCACCCGTGTGCTCAGTTATTTTTTATTTATTTTTCTCTCACGCACCCTCAACTTTGAGTTCATAAAAAGCCCAGGTGAGTAAGAATCAGTCAACAAACACGGTGAGAAATGTCGTGTCCTGTTATTGTCACCTGCACTTCATGTCACATGTTTAGCATAGCCTTCTCTGTCGGCAATATAGGATTGATATGTGATAAATGCAAGGAGACAGTCAGGCTGACAGAGATTTCAGAATTAGAGACACGCATCCAAACTTTAATTGAGGATAGTAAGAGTGCTAGAGCTTTAGATACTATTTTGGATGCGCCTAGCATAGTGAACTCTTTACATGACTTGGTTCCGACTGAATTAGTGCCCATGCAGTAAGGCAAATGGGTGACAGTGAGGGATCGCTCTAGTCGCGGATCAAAAAAACACTCTTCCATTCCGATTACCATAACAAATCGATTTGCCCCGCTCAGTGAAACACCCACTGAGAATTCTGTTGATTGTGCCCTAGTAATTGGTGATTCGATCACATGGAACGTGAAAATAGAGACACCAGCCATCATAGTCACATGTTTGCCGGGAGCCAGAGCGCCTGACATCAAAGCAAATTTAAAAGTGCTGGCTAATGCTAATCGTAAATTCTCTAAGATCATTATTCATGTCGGCACTAATGATGTTCGACTCCGCCAGTCGGAGATCACCAAAATTAATATTAAAGAGGTGTGTGAACTCGCAAGTACGATGTCAGGCACTCGAGGTGGTGTCCGCTTAATAATATAGAATTCATAGACAATTGGAAAAGTTTTTGGGGCAAACCTGACCTGTTGAAAAGAGATGGTATTCATCCGTCCTGGGATGGTGCTGCTTTTCTCTCTAGTAATTTGGCTCATAGTCTTAGAGATAAAAAAATGACAAATTGGGCACCAGGTCAGGAAGCAGACAGACAGGCTTAACCGACTGTCTGCTAGCGGCCTCGCGTCACCAATGTCAGATAAATCCCATCACATAGAGCCTCTTTCACCTAGATATCACCATATAGAGACTGTGTCTGTTCCCCGAATTTGGAAATCCAAAAAACGTCCAAACCCATCTACGGTTAAAAATCTAATTGATGTTCAACAAATAAAAAACAGATATAATACAGATGAGCAAATGCTAAAGCTTGGGTTGCTGAATATTCGATCCCTTACTCCAAAAGCACTCATTGTTAATGATATGATTTCAGATAATAACCTAGATGTAATAACCTAATGACCTAGAACCTCTGTGTTTGACAGAAACCTGGCTAAAAGCAAACGATTACATTACTTTAAATGAGTCAACCCCACAAGATTACAGTTATAAACATGAACCTCGTCTGAAACGCAAAGGGGGAGGTGTTGCTGTAATTGATAGTAATATTTTCAAAACCACTAAGAAAAACTTTTGAAGTGTTGGTGCTTAATATAAAAATATATAGTGTAAACGATAAATCATGTTTGAGATTTGTGCTGGCTACTGTATGTATTGTACTGTACTTCTCGCAAAAGAATTTGCGGACTTTCTATCAGAATTAATATTGACTGCAGATAAAGTTGGTGATTTTAATATACACATAGATAATGAAAAAGATGCATTGGGATTGGCATTTAAAGACATTGTAAACTCTATTGGAGTTAGACAACATGTGTCAGGACCTACTCATTGCCGTAATCATACTCTAGATCTAATATTATAACATGGAATAGATGCTGATGCCGTTGAAATTCTGCAGCAGAGCGATGACATCTCAGATCATTATCTAGTCTCATGTAAATTACATTTAGCCAAGGCTGCAAAGCCGACTCCGTGTTACAAATATGTTAGACCTATCACTTCTGCCACTAAAGATTGCTTTATCAATAATCTTCCTAATCAGTTTCATCATCTCAGCATCCCGGATAGCTTAGAAGAACTTGATATTGCAACAGAAACTTTTAACTCTCTCTTTTCCAGCACTTTAGACACAGTTGCTCTGTTGCGCTTAAAGAAGATTAAAGAAAATAGTCCAACGCCGTGGTACAACGAGCACACTCGGGCCCTTAAGAGAGCAGCCAGAAAAATGGAGCACAACTGGAAGAAAACAAAACTAGAAGTATTTCGGATTTCATGGAAGGAGAGCTCGATTACTTACAGAGAGGCTTTAAAAGCTGCTAGATCTGCTTATTTTTCAACCCTATTAGAAGAAAATAAACATAATCCTAGGTATTTATTTGAAACAGTGGCTAAACTAATGAAAAAGAAAGCTTCAAGCCCAGAAGTTTCCAAGCAACACAGCAGTAATGACTTTATGAACTTCTTCACTTATAAAATTGATAATATCAGGGACAAAATTATAACTATGCAACCGTCTACTACAGTATCGCATCAGGGAGTGCATTGTAGTCTCCCTGAGGAAAAAAATTATTCATTTATTGCTATAGGAGAGGAAGAATTTTGCAAACTCGTTAATTCATCTAAATCGACAACATGTATGTTAGACCCTATACCAACTAAGCTACTGAAAGAGATGCTCCCAGAGGTCATAGATCCTCTTCTTAATATCATTAATTTGTCTTTGTCTCTAGGATACGTACCAAAAACCTTTAAGCTGGCTATGATTAAACCGCTTGTTAAAAAAACGCAACTTGATCCTACAGAATTAGTCAATTACAACCCGATCTCGAATCTGCCTTTTCTGTCAAAGATATTAGAAAAAGCAGTATCCTCACAACTGTGTTCCTTTCTTAAAAGAAATTATATCTGTGAGGATTTTCAGTCCGGATTTAGACCGTACCACAGTACCGAGACAGCTCTCAGAGTCACAAATGATTTGCTCTTATCATCCAATCGTGGTTGTATCTCGCTATTAGTGTTACTCAATCTTAGTGCTGCATTTGACACCATTGACCACAACATTCTTTTAAACAGACTAGAAAACTATGTTGGCATTAGTGGAATTGCACTAGCATGGTTTAAATCATACTTATCGGACCGTTATCAGTTTGCAGCAGTAAACGAAGAGATGTCTTATCGATCACAAGTTCAGTATGGCGTACCACAAGGCTCAGTACTAGGACCGTTGCTGTTCACTCTGTACATGCTACCATTAGGAGATATCATTAGGAAACATGGAATTAGCTTTCACTGTTATGCTGACGATACTCAGCTCTATATTTCTTCAAAACCTAACGAAACTTACCAATTCACAAAATTAATGGAATGCATAGCTGATATAAAAAAATGGATGACTAGTAATTTCCTACTTCTAAATTCTGAAAAAAACTGAGATTCTAATTATTGGACAAAAAACTCCCACACCTAATAACCTAGAATACTGTCTAACACTTGATGGCTGCTCTGTTAAGTCTTCGTCGTCGGTTAGGAACCTGAGTGTGCTCTTTGATACCAATCTTTCATTTGAAAGTCACGTGTCTAGTATCTGTAAAATCACATTTTTCCATCTTAAAAATATATATAAATTACGCCATATGCTCTCATTGACAAATGCGGAACAATTAGTTAATGCGTTCATGACCTCAAGGCTAGATTATTGTAATGCTCTACTGGGTGGTTGCCCTGCACGCTTAAAAAAACAGACCACAGCTGGTTCAAAACGCAGCAGCTCGAGTTCTTACCAGAACCAGGAAGTATGACCATATTAGCCCGGTTCTGTCAACACTGCATTGGCTGCCTATTAAACATCGCATACATTAAAATATTGCTGATTACTTACAAAGCACTAAATGGTTTAGCTCCGCAGTACTTAAGCGAGCTCTTAACACATTATAGTCCTTCACATCTATTGTGATCTTAAAATTCCTGCCAGTTAATAATACCTAGAATATCAAAATCGACTGCTGGCGGTAGATCCTTTTCCTATTTAGCACCAAAACTTTGGAACAGTCTTCCTAAAATTGTCCGGGAAGCAGACACACTCTGTCAGTTCAAAGCTAGACTAAAGACACATCTCTTTGACCTAGCATTCACATAATACATTATAGACTTCTATAATTCAATGTTAGGCTGCATAGATTAGGTCAGCCGGAACTGGGAACACTTCCCATAAATCCTGATGTACTCGTTACATCATAAGAATGGCATCTACGCTAATTTTAGTGTCTTTGTTTATCCCGAGGTTTTCCCGCAGCCTGCCGGATCCAGGCCGTATCCAGATCTGACGAAGGACCTTTGCCTGGACCCGATGACAATGCAGTGCTGAAGTGCCAACTAGTCTCTCCCTATAGAGGATCCCTTTACCACTCTACAGATAAAGCGTTGTCGGGAAAATTCGGTTCGCGTACTTACCCCGAAGTGACAAAATAAAATAAAATTCTGTATCAAGTTAATCGGAGTTTATTGACAACACTGAGTGGAGACAGAATGCAGGTAAGTGATATGAACAATGATACTTTGGGGAGCGGTGTGCAGGCGATGAGTGGATTGGTTCTTACAGGTATGGAGACTGTTTGTGGGTGAGATGGATGGCTGGAACAAAGAACACTAGAGAAGCTGGAGACAATGGAGATGAAGACGCTGGAGTGGAGACGCTGGATACTGACATGTCGTTTGCAAACTATCCGTTCATTGCGTTTGTCACATGACAAATGAACCAAAGACTCAGAAGGTAAATTAAATATTTATGTTCCTTGTAAGTTATCTTTGGCTGCATTATAATGATTTCTTAATATCAAATTATTTCTTTATTCAAAATATGACCAAGATTGCGTAGGTGGATGTTTTCATGGAATTTGGCTGTTAAAACATTTAAAGCCACTTAAATGAACAAAATGACTCAAGGATTTGTTCATTTTGATGGACGAGATCGAACAAGAGAGTCAGTAAAATTAGCAAACTTCCCATCGATGGAGATGGAGATGGAGATGGAGACTCAAGGTTAGCAATAGCAGGGTAAGTAGTCCTCTTCATATGAATGAGAGCAGACAGTGAACAGAGGTGAAGAGTGTGTCTTTATAGTGGTGGTAATGATAGTGATGATGACGTGCAGGTGTGTGTGTGATCAGGAATGATGTGCAGGTGGGAACAGAGGAAAGTGATGGGAATTGTAGTGCAGGAATCTGGCAGACCTGTAACATCATGGATGTGGAGCCGACAAATCTGCAGTAACTGCGTGATGCTCTCATGTCAATATGGACCAAAATCTCCAGCACCTTGTTGAATCTGTCACAAAGAATTAAGTCAGTTCTGAAGACAAAAGCGGGTCCAACCTGGTACTAGCAAGGTGTATCTATAATAAAGTGGCCGGTGAGTGTTGTGCTGATCTATCAGACTGCATGCATCTGGTAGCTATGGAATAGAGGCAAAAGAAAGGAACAAAAATAAGACATGCAGGTGCTCAAGCATTGACTTGATTAGCCTAACAACTAGCTCATAGAATGTTGAAATAACAGTCTATCTAAAAGTTTTATTCTTTGGTTGAGAGCTATACTTTCTCTACTATAAATCTCAACCAATCTCAACCATGTAGCTGCTGCTGTGTGTAAACAGGAGACTCGCTCTAAATAAGTGCTGAGTTATGAATCTGTTTGCTCCAGAGTTTGGCAGCTCTCTCTCACTCCCCCTGGGTCTTTGGGCCTGTTGCCTGGAGCATGTGATGTACAGCCTCCGTCTCATCCACTTCCTCAACCCTGGCATTCCCTGGCTATGTTTCAGACAGCATAATTCCATGTTATTCATATTATTTCTACTGTGTATGTATATGTAACTTTTCAGTGTGCATAAAATGCTTGGATGAGCTACTACATTTTTATTATCCATTTATTGTAAGTGATATAATTATGGACACAATATTCACCAAGAGTATATTTCAGTTTCTCTTAATAGTTTTAAAAAGATTGACACAAAGACATACATTCACAATAATATAATAGCACTTTAGAATTATATACATTATGCATTATTCACATTAATTATAAACCTGTATATAGTAGATATTACCTCTGGGAGATATGAAAAAACTGTTGTTCTTGATCTAGTGAGCTACTGAACCTCATTCAGCTGAGCGCTACTTACCAATTTCTTTAAACAGAGCTTCTTGGTAGTTAACAGTAGTTACTAGAATTTTAATATTGCATTACTCGTTTGTTTCTGTGTAGTTATTGATGGAACAGTATTCTAAAGTGTTACCGCAGGATATGCTATTTCAGGCCAGTTCACCACAGTGTTTCATTTGAGATACCAAAAAACGTATAGAGTCAAAGATCCGTATCTCTAGGTGGATTAATTTCAAACCACAGAACTACTGTATAATTTCCCATTTAATCTTCTGAAAGCTGTGGACTTGCAAAAAAACTAAAAGTACAGGTGAAGCGAGCTTTAATAGTAGCTCCACTTTTAACCCGAATCAAGCTTTACATGTTTCACCTTTAATTCATTCTATTCAACTAAATAGGCAAAACAATGAGATATTTTAAGATAAGACAGCTCTGTCTATACTTGCAACCAGGGTGTGATGTACAGGAGAGTTTGGGCTGGCCTTGAAGCCCCTTAGGAAAGTCAAAAGAAAGAGTTTCTCTACTTTCTATTTGACATTAAAATTACACTACACTGAAGAGAAAAAACCTGCTGTTGCCAGAATAATTCTGTAAAAATACAGTAAAAATGTAAACATATTTACAGACAATAGCCTGTCATCTTCGAGTATTGTAAAAACGAGCCAATGGACATTGGCGTGCGTGAAACGCATCACACGCCCTGCCCCGCAGCGCGGGTATAAATACTGAAGTGGATGCACGCACCAGTTGTCTTTCACTTTGGAGCCGATCAGTCTCGATGTCTCTGAAGAGTACTGTTGTTTAAAATGAGCGAGTGTGTCTGTGTTCTTCTAGGAAGACTCCCAGGCTGGTGGTTCTGTAGCACGAGTACAGCGTTGGATCGCGAGCTTTGAGCTCTCAACTGCTGTTTTAACACCCGAGCCAGATCCAGAAACATTTAGCTATGCCGAAACGGGCCGCCGAGGCTGTCGGGCTCGAGTGGAATCCTCCACCGTGTCCCGAAAAGTCTCGGTTGGTTTATTGGTGTCTCTGGACGGACCGCGCTGGTTCTCAGCTGGCCACCCCAGTGCCTTTCTTTCCTGAAGTGAATGGAGAGCATACCAGGTCATGGACGGCACCTTTCTCTTCCAGAAACTGCCTGAATAGCCTTTCCCCCCTCACTACCCTTGACGGAGGAGGTGAAGGATTGCGAGGCTATCCCTCCAATGGAGCGGTCTGTCGCGACACAGGTGCACCTGTGTCCGGTGGCCGCTGCATTTTGGACGGGGGCCCCTCATTTCCCCCCTAAGGCCTGTGAGTTCTCGTCCATTCTGACGAGCAGAGCTTACAAAGCCTGTGGGCTAACCGCCTCTTGCGTGCCATGGTGCTGCTACAGGTCTATAAGGCCAGGGCACTCATGGATGGTAATGTGGTGGAGAGCTGCGCCCAACAGTTCACTGCTTCCTCCACCCCGGCGGTGGCAGTTCCTCCGCCTGCTCACCGCCGAGCCCTGCCGCCACTCCTGCTCCCGCTGGGCCTCCACAGCAGGCTTCAGCCAGGCCTCAGCTTGAAGCCAGCCACAGTAGGGGTGCCCAGCCCGCTCTAGGTGCTGCCAAGTCAGGTGGCAAGTGACAGCGAAAGTGTTCCTGAGCGGGCCACTTAGGGATGGGGGAGGATCCTCTTGGAGTTCGTCCGATCCACTCCCTTCCCCCAGTGGAGGGCCGGGTGGAGGCTTTGTTGTGTGTGTGTGACTGTTCCGCCGCTGGCGCCCAAAAACAGCAGAGCCGCCGGTACCCGCACTTCAAAGATCCTGTAAAGCCTTGCACCCCTCAGCTACCTCTTGTATCGCCAGCCAGCAGTTGGGTGTGGTTCGAGAACCCGGTCACGCCTTCTCACGCACTCTCTGCCACCATGAACAGACAGGTAATAGTCACACTGCACACTCAGACCCTGCTTCGGGCCGCCTTCCAAGCTGGGTCCCTGTTTTTTGCCTAGAAGTCTGCAGTATCCGTGGCTCCCCTGCATCGCTCAGTTGTAGCACTACACAGTGCTCCTGGCTGATCCAGCGGTTCCCCTTTACCAACAGACTCGGCTTCATTAGCTGGCACTGAGTGCGTTCAAGGACCCGGTCACACCTTCTCACGCACTCTCTGCCGCTACAAAAACTAGAGACAGGTGTTAATAATTCAGACTCTGCTTCGGGCCGCCTTCAGGCCTCCCGAGCTGGGTCCCTGTCTCTAACCCGCTGCCTCACTCTGAGTATGTCTCTGATACCTTGAGCCCCCTGTGTTGGTCCGTTGTAGCACTGAAAGGTGCTCCCGACCGACTCAGCCGGCTCTTTTATCATCAGACTTGGCTAGACGATTCAGTTCATCCGGCACCCGCCCATGTGCAGCGCTGTTTGTTACACATCTGTGTTCCGAATTGTGCTGCCGTGTGTGCGGTCGTTGCTTCCTACTGGCGAAGGTTGCGATCGAGCCGTTCCACCAGTCGATATGAAGATAGGCTTCTAAGAGAGGCCTGTTCTTCATTGTACTCAAATTATAGTGAGTAAGACCATCAGGGATCTGTGTGCTTGATTTGGGCCCTTTTCCAAGCCTCCGTTCAAGTTACTACACAGTACATTACTAATGCTCATCCCTATGAATTGTCTGCAGCGGGGGACCTGAAGGGCGCATACTTCAGATATCCCCTCCTCCGTAAACACAGGCCATCCTGTGTCTTGCGTTGAGGGGTCGAAGTCTCAGTACAAGTCCCTCCCTTCGAGTGCTACATAGCCAGTTGGGTCTTCAGGTTAACTGGAGAAGAGTAACTCGTCTACGGACTGAGGAGCTTTTTTCCAGTACAGAGGTGGACTTGGTTTACACGTTTCTCAACTGGAATGTGTCCGGTTGGTGCTTAGAGGTGAGAAAGGGTCCTGTATAACGTATAATGGGCATGCGGTAAGAAGGGTTTGGGCATACCTCACACTTCATTGGCATTCAATTGCCTCGAGTTGTTAGCAGTTTCCTTGCTTGATGCCGCTGCTCAGCAAGATGTACTATCCAGTACAGCAACCGTTGCTCATATGCTTCCCTTGCATGTCACAACTCGCCCGCCACCTCCTCCTATGGAGTCAGAAGCTTCTGAGGTTGCTTCTTCCACTTTAAATTCCGGCCTGCTCAATCGTGCCGCCCATGTGGCCTCGCGACAGCCTGTTGCCGAAGAGAGTGGAGACTCCATCCCCAGGCGTTCCAGCTGTCCGGGATATCTTCGGGGCCGTACAGTTACATCTGTTGCCGCTCTGATCTTGTTCCCTTGCCAATTGTTTACTCCCTTAAACATGGAGACACCGGCTTACAGCTGACGCCGGGGCCTACGCAAAATGCGTTAATTCCCCAGTGAGTCTTCTTGCACATCACTGTGTAAGTCAGGTAAGAAGGAGCAGGTTCTTTTAGTTGCCCCATAATGGCCCAACTAGGACCTCGTTCCCTAGACAGCATTCCTGACTGGTGGTTCTTTCTCAGATTTCTCAGGGATGGGGCACCGTTGGCACCCGCACCGATCCAGAGAAATCCAGGTTCCATTGCAGTGGTTCAGCTATCTACCGCTGAAAGAACGTAGATACTATTACTTCTGAGAGAGTTCCCTCTAAAAAAATCTGAAGTAGAAGATCTGAAGTAGAACCTGTTCGTTGTTGGTGTTCTTCTCACGAGAGGACCTCCAAGAGTGTTCGATCACTTCTGTGCTTCCTTCCTGCAGAAGATGGGTCGGAGCGTGGCTGTTTCGCTCAACCCTCAAAATGATGTTGCCCTTAAAGCACATCAGGATGCAGTCGAGATATAGGAAGTAGGACTTGATCGTCAAGTTCCTGAGCAGTGCAAGGAGATGAAATCTACAGGCAGTTGAGTTAAAAATTCTGTTTTTAAAGAAACAGTTCTCCTGCTTGCTTGCACTATCAAGAAGGTAGGGGACCTGCACAAATTTTCGGTCGACGAATCGTGCTTGGTTTCGGGCCGGCTAGCTCTCACTAATATGAGACCCCGGCCTGGATTTGTGCCCAAGATTCCTACCTCTCCCTTAAAACGGGACCAGTTGGTGAGCCTTAAAGCGCTGCCCCGGAGGAGGCAGACCCAGCCCTGAATTTTCTCTGTTCCTCCCGCTTTGCGGTTATTCAGGACAGAATGCAAAGTCACAGGACCTCTCCAGCTTTGTCTGTCAGCTTTTATCGGAAACCAGCAGAAGGTGACCACCATCAAACAAACCAAATGTAGGACGATTACTAAGTTTGTGTGGGACAATGTGGGACATGTTATCAACACTAAAACATAACCTGACATAACATAACATAACCTGTTATATAATGTCTATTTAACTTAATAAAAACATTTGTATTCTGTATTTCAGCTGATAAAAATACTTTGTTCTTTAGTCCCTTCCAGAAAGCACAATGTAACATAACATGTCTTTGTTTTACACGTCATTTAAATTCAACATCTGAGCCCAAAGGCAGCAGGCATCATGCAGATAAGTATTTTTGAAAAAGTTCTGACCAAAGTCCAACTAAAATCCAACAAAATAAATAATAAACAAAAAATATATAAACAACATGAAATTAGTTCATTGACAGTCTTATATATTAAGAATATATTAAACCCAAAACTTTCATATTTTTAGAAAGGATGTTAATTAAAACAACCACAGCAGGCACCAAGTTGATAAATTCTGTTAAATTAAAATTTTCATTTACCGAATTATCCATTTGTTTTCTGACAGGGAATACATGGAACGAATCACCGGTCCACATTTTGATTGACAACCATCACAACCTACTAGTGACCGTATTTACTACTTTCTTTTCAACCATTGGATAGGATTTTAAAAAATGGCTGTTGTATTTTTACTTCTGACGAAGCGCTGTTAAATGTAGGTGAAAAACTATGCCGCAAAAAGAATAAATAAAATGCTTTCTTAAAAAGGCAAAATAACGCATGCATGTTTTCTTAATATGATAATTAAAAACCAACAGACTGATGAAAATGCGGGACATTTTCTCAATATGCAACATGCGGGACAAAGGGTGAAAATGCTGTGTGGTACAATGCAAAGTGGGACAGGTGGTCACCCTAGCAG
This sequence comes from Scardinius erythrophthalmus, assembly GCF_964197995.2. Classification (NCBI taxonomy): domain Eukaryota; kingdom Metazoa; phylum Chordata; class Actinopteri; order Cypriniformes; family Leuciscidae; genus Scardinius; species Scardinius erythrophthalmus. Next base: position 40,592,757 of record NC_138228.1, read on the forward strand.
AAGGGAAGGCGGTTTCCATGCAGAGGTTGGCCCACTAAAAGATTAGTGTTGCCCTCATCTTGGTGAAATTCCCAAGGTGCACCGTGCCCACCTGGGTAGTGAGCTCCTCCAAAAAGAGAGGGTAGCTCCTTCCTGGGTCGCTGACAGATTGATACCAGCACATTCGCTAAGAAATTAGCCTATGTGTCGAGCCGGTTGCTTCCTTGGGCTCCTTTCACACGGAGCCGGCTTCACCTTAGCCCAGTTTGTAGTGTCGGCTTGCTGCGCCATTCCCCTCCTTTGGACTGGATAAGTGCGCCTTTTTGCTCCAGTTGAGTTCCCTCTTCCGAACCCTGTGGAGTTCCTTCTCACCCCTTCGGTGTTGGACGTGGCGGAGTGGCCTATCACTTGTATGCTTGTGTAACTTGTGTTAGGTCGGGGTCCATATGTTGTGATCCCTACGGCGATCCCATATGTGTATTCTTCCACGGTATTGACTCCCTGCGGCGAGCCTGTGTCTTCCCTTGGTAGAGCTTGTTCTGCTGTCACTGAACGGTTGTATCTCCCCCCTGTTTTAGGCTGGAGCCACCTCAGTCACATGCCATATGTTGTACTGCCCGCAAAGTTCGCTTAGTCCATATGTGTATTCTCCACGTTAACCTCCTTCATTCAGGTTGTGGCTTCTGCAGCGTTTGCCTTCCAACGAAAGGTACGCTTTCCCAGTGGTCCTGTGGAACAGCAGTGACTTTCCTGGCCTAAGCCCTGTCCTATATCCGTCTCAATATGCGGGAAGATCAGGAGGCTTTTGTCTAGGTACTGGAAGGTGGCAGCACTAGTGGCGTCTTAGTAGGGATCCCAATCAGTCGACACGTCGACTATGTCGAACGTCACCGACTGAAAGGGAACGTGTCGGTTACGTATGTAACCCTCGTTCCCTGAAGGAGGGAACGGAGACGTAGTCCCCCAGCCACTATTGCTGTGCCACCGCTGACCGGGGTCCGCTCAGCTCCTCAGCAAAAAACAACTGGTGCGTGCATCCACTTCTGTATTTATACCCGCGCTGCGGAGTGGGGAGTGTGATGTGATTCACGCACGCCAATGTCCATTGGCTCATTTTTACAATACTCGAAGATGACAGGCTCCCTTCATGGAACGAGGGTTACATACGTAACCAGGGATGTAGTGGAGGCTAAACGCACGTAAACGGCGTTTGTGTACCTCCCAAAATTCGGAAATAGCGTTTACCCACCTCCAAAGTGTGTTTATCCACCTCTAAATAGCCTATAGTTCCTAAGCCATTTTAAATTAAGCTTATGTCGTTTTAGTTTCATATTGTTCATTGTTAGTTTAATAGGTTGTTAAACCTAAGATGAAGTCTTTCATATTGCACTGCATTACTGTCAGTGTTGACCAATCTCTTGCGGTGTTGCCAGCAGGAAGCAGCAGACTGCATCAAGATTCATCAGTCAATAGCCCAAACTAGCCTGCATATCTCATGTAATGATGAATGAATTGTAAAAATGGATATCCGGCAATTTTTTAAGCACCGTCAAGACAGCAGCCCTCCTCCTGATGCCAGCAAACGGTCTTGGCTACAAGCCCAAAGTGAGTGAGCTCGGGAAACAGTACTAAACATCATCCCTTGACTCAACAAGTCACCTCTACCTTTTCCCATTAGCCAATGTTACAAGTAAAATTCAGGATACATTATCAGATAAATAACTGGATGTAATTATATGCATTCTCTGGCATTTAAACCACTGAAAGTTTGTGACAACAAGCTCCCTTTGCTAGTCAGCTAGCTAGTTAATGTTATCGCTATAGCCGTTTGCGGTTTTGCGGGTACGGTAAACGTTCGTTAATAATGATAATAATAAAAATAATGTTTGTTATTTTGAACAGAAATCATCACTCATACAGCAGCCATTCATCTCATCTCTGGTTTATTTGTGTTCGTATACAAACAATATCCACGATCCGCCAGGGCTATTAGTACAATGGTGCGCACATTTGGAGAAATAATGATTAATTATGACATGTTTGTAAAATATTTTTATTTCGTCATACAGAATAACATTTCTATTCATTTTGCACTGATTTATGCGATCTGAAGAGCTCAAACAGCTAACAGAGCTAGCGATGACTCTCCTCTTCCTGATTCGCGTCAGCTATGACATCAGTGCGATATCATTAGTTTGTAAAGCTGTCAATCATCTCACGTGAACCACGTGACCATAAGGCTGTCCTTCTGCAGGAACTTCTACTGTAATCGACAACTATTTTGATAATCGATTAGTCGGTTTGAGTAATTTTTTAAGACAAAACACGTCCTCAAATGTCTCGTTTTGTCCACAACTCAAAGATATTCAGTTTACTGTCACAGAGGAGAGAAGACACTAGAACATATTCACATTTAACAAGCTGGAATCAAATAATTTTTTACTGATCCACATTTTTCTGACATATTATAGACCAAACAACTAATCGATTAATCGAGAAAATATTCAACAGATTAATCGACTATGAAAATAATCCCAAATCCCTAATCATTATGTACAAGTGCATTGCATTGGAAGCCCTGTATATAAGCCTCCCTCTCTATCTCTCTTAAATATTTTTGTGCTCTCTGTTTTGTCATTTAGTAAACTTTATAGATTTCAACCATATTATTCCTTCTTGAGTCTCTTTAACAAGAACTTAGATTAATGTATGAATTGAATAGTGATTGTGTGACCTATGATGAGGGAACAACCAGTGATACCCTTGGTAGTACCATCAAATGATAGCCTATAGCGATGTCATCAGGATACACATACATCGGTAGGCAGTGGCCCACCTTACCGGGTGACCATGTCGTGGTCCACTAGAATTTATAGTTTACCCACCTCTTTTTTTACCACTACACCTCTGTATGTAACCGAGACGTTTTTCCTATTAATACTAAAGGAACTTAGACTGGGTAAACCCAGTCGATCTGCTTGCGATTTGATTTTGCCCTGCAGCTCCGGCTGGAAACCTGTACATTCTATCCTGCTTCCATTACAAATCTGTGGGGACCAATCACAAACTGGCTGATCCACCTGGCGCACTACGGGTTTAATCCAATCCAATTCTTTTTAACCACTCGACGACGCTCAATGGCTTCTTTAGTTTAGCAAACAAATCGCTCGAGTGGGTGTAAATACCCCTCACATTCATGGGGGGGATGGATTGTTTTATATATATATATATATATATATATATATATATATATATGGTTTTTGTTATAAGAGGCAGTAAAAACAAATTTGTGCATAAAAAACATTCCTTAGAAATGGACTTGATTTTCAAATGTAACATTTTTGAAAGTGAAAAAACATTGTTTCATGATAATGAAATAATTCTGTTCCAGTTTAGGTAAACTTCTCTTCAAATATATTATAACATGAAAACAACTAAATTGCAATGGGCCACATTTCATTTGAATGCCAAAGTTCAGACAGGGGCCAAAAAAGCAGACCGAAAGCTATAGTGCAATGAAAGTTCAAAGCCAATGATGACCACATGTCAGAGAAACCTAAAAATATGACTAACATATTAACTTACAGGAGTTCTAAACATAGGTCTCATCACTAAGGCATTTTCAATAGGCACATGGGAGTCTGGACATGCGAACAGCATACCAGACCAGCAAACCACATGGTGCTCTCATAAAGAGCAAGACACTAAAAGAACCTGAAGGGTTAAAATATACCAAATATAAGCTATGAATCCCAATCTGCTCTAATGATGGAATATGTGGATTCAGTATTCCTAAGCATATTGATTTTTAGGCTGGTATAAGATTGTAACTTGTCTTGAACTGTTCTATGGACATAAAACATACATTAAAATCCAATATCCCTTATCTAGTGACCAAAATATCATAATATCAAAGACTTAAAGGGATCATTTACCCACCCTCATGTGGTTCCAAACCTGTTTTACTTTCTTTCTTTGGCAGAACACAAAATAATATATGTTGGTAACCAAATAGTTTTGGTAACCATTGACTTCCATTGTATGAAAGAAACAACAACAACAACACAGAGACATCTCAAAAATATATTCAAAAATAAAGTCATGGGGGTAAAAATAACTGTAGGCTACACTTTACTAAACATACTTTTAAAAAGAGTAATTGTCATGTAAATAATTTTGGTAACACTTTGTTTTAGGGTTCAATTCTCGCTATTAACAAGTTGCTTACACATATTACTAGGATATTGGCTGTTTATTAGTACTTTTAAAGCACATATTAATGCCTTAATCCTACCCAATACCTCAATTTAAAAGCAAAAGTTGTAGTTAATAGTGAAAATGTGTTCAGGCCTACTGAAGTGTGAACAGAATGTAATGTTTTTGGACACTTAATTGCATGTTATAGTAATTACAATTAAATGCAAATGTATTATTTCCCTTTATATTCAATTATATTGAAGTTTAGAGTGCTTTTTCACCCACTTAATTAGGACTTGAGAACATATTTATATGTCATTTCTTAATTATTGTCTTCTATATACTTCTAGTGTATTGCTGAATGTACTGACAATCATTAGGCTATGGTGAACTAAAATATCCTTTAATGTCATTTGACACATGTATGTTGTGTATTTCAATATATTTGTAAATTTTAATTAAACATTTGTAATGATGAAGTTACAATTCAGTAGATTTAAATATGTATTCATTTTAAAATGTAATATCGAATAGGCCTAACACTCTACAGTTAAAATTATAATCAAGTACTTTATGTGTGCTTTAGTATGTTAGTCAACACATCAAAATAAGTGTACCTCTTTAAAGCACAACAAAATGTACGCTAAATTAGAAATACTGTCTCACTTTATATGAAGTATTTTTAACAACTATGTTCTAACATTTTAATTAATTATTAGATACAATGCAGTATTTAGACACACACACACACACACACACACACACACACACACACACACACACACACACACACACACACACACACACACACACACACACACACACACACACACACACACACATATTTACCGTACCCTTATTCCACCTAAATAGCAGCAAATGTGATTTGCAAAACATGAATACAATAGGTTCATTATACCTAATAATGTTTTGTTGAGAACATAGTAACACCAAATATAAAGTGTGGCCAAATACAGTTTTTAACAAAAAAAAAAGTTTACATGGATTATTTAATGTGTATTAGAGCAGTAGGTAAGTGGTAGAGAGGAGGAGAACGATATGAGAGACAGACAGAAGAGATATATTATACTGCATAAAATTGAATAATGACAGAAACAATATATTACATGGAGAGAATGGACAGATAGAGAGACAGATGACAGCAGCGATACTAATGGCTTTGGGACGTTTCCAGCTTGCCACTGTGCCAACGCACCAAATGACATCACTGAGAGGGAATGTAATAAGTGATTCATGATCAGCTTTGAATCTGATACCTCATTTTCCACACCTGAAGAGCGATCTCGCCTGGCTGTCAGAGTTTTATATTGTCTCTGATGCATTCATTGATTTTCTATTCTTCTTCATGAATACAGTATTTCTCTTTTTACTTTCACTATTTTTAAATCGTTTAATTACCATGTCCATTTTCCATCTGTTCCCTCTCTTTTCACTCCCTCACTTCCTAACACTAATGCAGAGATGCCTGAGCCAAACCTCTGGACCACATAAGCAGGAAATTGCAGTTTGTTTTAAGTAAATTTGCACATGTAATGATATCTCGATGTTAGGTCTGACAGCGTGCAGCAGCGTGTAATTATTGTTCGAGGTTTGCGGAATATATTCCCATCAGGGTGATCTCTTAAAATCTTGGGGCCCATGCAGGACAACATGTTTATGAAGGCCTCCCATAGCTCCATTGAGTATGTCATGCCATAGAGCACTTCAGTGGGACGCGCTTACCCATAAGAAAAGCTCGTTATAGGATGAACTGATTGAATTTAAGCCTTTATTCAAATATAAACTCCTGGAAGTACACACACAACACACTTACAGTTTTAAAAAGTGCACTTTGTAATAATGTGACGCTAAAAGTTTTACTTTAAAACACATTTAAAATCATTACATCTTAATAATCTTGTGTTGTTCTTTAAAGTAGCCTACACTTATTTTGAAGTGTTGACTAACATACTAAAGCTCATGTAAAGCGCTTGATTATAATTTTAACTGTAGTATGTTATTTGATAACTGTCACAGACGTGTTTGCAGGCAGGAAGATGAAGACAGATGAATAAAGTTCTAAACGTAGTTTAATAACAAGTAATCCAGACAGGCATTAACACAACACATCTATACCTATCTTTAAGTTCACTTAAGTGGCTTTTGATTTCATTAATACTATATTATCTGCAAGTAAAGTTGTATAAAAATATACTTTTAAGATTTTAGGTACACTACAAATTTAGTACACAATTTTAAGTACACAAACGCATTTCTTTTTTCTAGGTAAAACAAAACAATCTTATTCCCAGTCATCTTTCGATATATTCGGCTGAATAACTTGATCATTTTTACATTTGTGCTGTAAGGTTCCCACTTCCCAGTCATGCACATACATTGCATTTAGTTGTATAACAACTGAGAACCCGACAATAAGCCATTGAATAGAAAAATTCCGTACAGAAAAAAACAGACATGAGAAGAAAAAACAATCTAAAAAGAGACAAACAAATAGACAGAGACAGAAATGGAGAGAAAATATTCTCCAGGTTTAAAATTACAGTTGTTCCAAGATTTCACTACTGGTCACAGATAATATCAAAGTTTACTTAACCGTCCTGGAATATTTTTAACTGATGTAAACAGTCTGACCACAGAAACAATGAGAGCATCTGTTTTCTAGATGACTGTTCCTATAAAACTCATCAAATGATTCTTCATACTTGACCTGCTTACAGTAAACAGGAATAAATCAAAAGTTTATTCACTGATCAGAAAAAAGTCTGAATAAGAGAGCATTTTGTTGACTTTGTTTTACTTCAATTGTAAGATGACAATGGCGGTTGTGGTGGTCAGTGGGTCTATGGATAGAGCTGAATTCGATAAGCTACATTTATTTCTTTATTACAACACTGGGGAAGGACAAATGTGCACATTAGGAGAGAGAAGGGGAGAACGAGAGAGAAACATGCCAGTGTTTGAGGTTTGTGTTTCCTTTGGCCTCCTCTATGGAATTCACTTATTTGTGGAAATGTTAAGAATTCAAGTAATGGGCCCTACTAAACACAGAAAAATAAATGCAATTCTCAGCATACGAGGAACCATGACAACCAGACCTGTGAACGATATTCTCTTCTTTCTCATTTTACCTGTACCTTTGATCAAATAAATGTAGCCTTGGTGAACATAAGAGATTTTTCCATTTATACATATTTTGTATATCTATAAATCATCTATATATTCTTTATAATCCAACATATAGAAAGCTGTTGTCATTGACAAGAATATTACAGCAAGGCTGGTTCATGTTCACATATCAAGAAAAATAACCTAGTTAATATTGTCACACGAAGTGTGGCAGGCAACATGCACGAAGGAGGAATACTTTAAATAGTCTTTAATAATAAATGCAGGAGATCGCTTGGAGTACAAAGGAGATAAACCACAAAGCTAGGAGATAAACTGAAGGCTTATATACACAAGGGAGGATAATCAACACAACAGGGAACAGGTGTGGAACTCAATTAACGTCCATAGAAACTCACGCCATAAACAACTAACAAAGTCCAACAGAGGAGGGAGGGTGCACATCCTGATTTTGCCAAGTTAGACTCATTCCTGGGTCAACATATTTTGCTGATCCTGGAACAACATTCCTGTCCGAAATTGTAATCATAACCATATCTCTACCCCTAAACCTAAACCTACCCATAAGTCATCCCTAAATCAGAGGGAAATGATAGGTGAATAACACTGATGTAGACCCATACACAAAATAAATATATTTCAAATATATTTTCAGAATATGTTTTTGGAATATATGCAAATTTTTTAAATTGGCCCAATAAATATATTTTAGTTAAATATGTGAACATAATTATATAATCATGTTCATATATGTTTTAACTTTTGCAAATTGTTTCATTTGAAATATATTTTGAAATTTAAAAAGTTAACATTTTCACAAACAAACAACACATTTTCAATTTATTTTTAACATTTTTATTTATTTCATTTTAAATCTGAGTTCAGCTATTTTTGAGTTGAAAGCTGTCCCCAGTTGAGTTCTACAGTATCTATTGTTTAAGTGTACTTCACTGTTGGAGTGTCACTGTTATACTTGCATCATAAATATTGTGCATATTTTCAATATTTAAATGACTTCAGGAAAGATGTCAATAAAACACAACAATAAATCTAATAATTGCACTTAGTGTTAGGTACGTGCCACCTAATATGGCCTAATAGTCCTAGGAAAGCAACTATCTGTCATTTTACACTGCAGTCATTTAATTGTAAGTACAGTATTTATTATAGCTGTGTGTCATAATACAGTAGTGAAATATGGTAGCCTACTGTTGTGTATAGGGGAAAAGGTAGAGGAATTACTATGATCAAAATACATTTTCGACCCTTCTTTAGCAAGCTAAATATATTTTGATATATATTTAACATTACATGTTATAAATATAAATATATTTCACACTTAACATCATATATTTTTTGTTATATTTCAGAATATATTTAAAAATGATAAATATAAGTGAACAACAATGCAAATATATTAGCCTGACTTCGTCATATTCATATTCTAGTCAGAATGTGAGTCTGATACTGCTTCATAGGGCTTTGATTATGGGGCGTGTCTCAACCATAGACTGGTCTCAACCGAACCAGAAAAAAAAAAAACTCTGCACTCAATTGGATAGACTTACAACCAATCAGAGCAACGGAGTAAATGACGCATGTTCTTTATTCATATTTTCAACCAACAAAATGTCGCGGCTCTCTGTTCCTCTTTTAAAATGAATGCGCTGTGGATATCTTCTATAACAGACGCGATGGCGGAATCTACACATGATGTTTCATAAACAAAGTTCGGGAGGAGCACGTACAAATAATCAATCCAATATCAACTTGTCATCAAACAATACCATGTCTAACGTTACCCCTATCTATCAGCATTAGGAAGCATATTCACTCTGTCAACTTACCTAACACTCCTTGACAATTTTCAGCATCCCCATCATCGATTAAAGCCCGCCCTGGCAATTTGATTGGCTCGGCCTTCTGGGAGCCGAGCATAATTACTCCTCAATGGATCAGTCCAGACCGAACTTCCTGGCCAAAAAATGTTGTGGACGGGGTTCGGGCTGGCACCCAGGCTACAAATATATTTCAATGTATTTGGAATATATGCCACATATATTTTTGACACTTTAAAATATATTTCAATATTTTTTTTTTCTGTATGGGGAAGCACCTAACCCTGGCTGTAAGCCTTGATGTAAACTTGACATAAACTGTGAACTTTGTCCTTAAATCTGAGGGGTTGATTGGAATGTTGTTCCAGGATCAACAAAGATGTTGATCCAGGAACATGATGCACTTGGTGAAATCAGGTTCTGCGAGGGAGGCTGGGGCTAGAGCTATAGAGGTAAACATAGAGCTGGAGAGCGATGTGACCAAGGTTGGACTGGCAGATGGAAACACCATAGCGGTGATGATGGCAGGAGGAGCTGATGAAGGGAGGATCCAAATGACAACCAGCGGTTGAGCCAGGAGAGCTGGAGACCCAAGCGGACTTGAGGAGACACAGAGACCTAGAGGCCAAGGTGGAGCTGCTGTAATGAGCGGCTGAGGTGGAGCCAGGGTGCTGGAAAACTGAGGAGGAGACTTGGAGCTGGGCTGGACCATCAGAGATGAAAGAGACTTGGAGCTGGGCATGACCAGTGGAGACGAAGGAGACTTAGAGCTGGGCAAGACCAGCGGAGATGGGAGATTATGGGGATAACTACTTCTACTTCTTCATCAAATAATACAGAGGCCAGGCACAGCTCACCCTCAGCAGCGAGAGTGTTCCACCCATGCCCTCGTAGGCCATGAGCACACCCACTGGGATGGGCAATGTTGCCAGCTCACGCATCTGGTCAGACATTCCGTTGGGCTCAGGCTCCAGGATGATGATTGGCTCAGGTGTCCTCTCTGGCGTTGGCATCGCAGCAGGCTCAGGCTCTTTGTCTGTGGTGGATCCTGGCATATGCTCCATGCAGGGCATATGTGTGGAACTCATATGTGTGGAAATCAGTTAACGTCCATAGAAACTAACAAATGGAATTATTAGTAAGTATTAGTAACCCCCTCCACCTCACAGACTGCAAATTGTACTTGACAGCACCATGGAAGGGAATCCGAGTGCTGATGATACGTTAGATTCAATAGTAGATGTGTGAATAAATTCTAGCCATTTCATTCTTAACCAACATACAGTTGGAAAATGGAATAAAACTTGAGCGTTTGAGCAACCAAACACACATCTCCTTGCTCCGTGTCAACGGTCGCTTTGACTAGGTGGTATTTATTACAGAGGGGGCGGGATGCTTTAGATTGTAGAGGGAATTTGATTGGATGGAAGATGTGATGAGAAGCTATGGTCCATGGTGATGTCATAAAAATTCATGATCCATTTTAGCGGAAGTGAGAGACTGTAAGTTTTGAATGCTTATATCTCCTAAATGCAAATTTTGTCATTGTTTTCGAACACACCAGCTTATTCATAACCTTAAGGCTAACATATTCATACTAAAAGCTTAAAAACTTACATTTTAATTTCAGGGGGCCTTTAAAGGTGCCATGCATAAAATAATCCTACTTGGCAGAAATCACTGAAATAGTTGAAAAATTGCATCACCTTTAAAAATCAAAAACTTACTTTTTAGAAATGGCATATTTTCAATAAGATTACATATCTATGACATTGGCACATGGAATTTAAACTAGATTTTTATTTGTATTTTATCATCTTTTCTTCACCCAGGAACATTTGTTTGTCATGAGTTCTTATTTATCACACACATTGACATGTATAAGGTCATAATCAGTGATCCACTATCCACTTTTACACAAATGGAGAAAGTCAAGTTATCAGCTGAAGATTTGTGAGCAAGATTTTTTTTTTTACACTATTCCATGTGAAGCGGAGCCAGATCATGTCTCAAACATGACTTCCAAATTGCCGTCACTCTCACTTTGATCTCAAACCCCAACTGCCCGCACAAGTGCTAAAAGTGTGCATGTGTTTATGGTTTTTGCACATTTGAGAGTGTGTGCTGAGACAGTAAATATTTAGTGTCTATACAAGTAGGTGTGAATGTGTGTTTGAGGGTGTGTGTTTGTGTGTGTGTGTGTGTGTGTGTGTGTGTTTTGCAAGGAGGATGGCGGCTTTCTTTGGGTGACTTCATCAACAACTTCCATTACCAAGAGACAGTCTTTGTAAGAGTATCACAGTTTCACACTGACAGACCAGCCTGGGAAAAACATGTTCTGAGATCTTCCATGGAGTTCCAGCTGTCACTGCGGCAGCCACAGATGTCACCCTGGTTATGTAGCCTATAACTGCAATCATGGACCATCTAAGATTTCCATTTGCACGTTGGTGTGAATCTCAGCACTCTTGTCCTCTAGCACATTTCATAGGGCATGCCATTCTGACCTCATTAACCTTAATTAGCAACTAATCTCTCAGTGCATGCCTGCATTAAAAACCTGTGAGCATATGATCTGTCTTTGTTGGTGCACCATAAGTTAAAACTAAAAAATAAACTAGTACCATTCAAACATTTGGAAATACCTGACTTTATAAAGGCTTAAATGGCTAACATTAACTTTGTAGACAAATTTAAACCATGGATGTCCATAGATGCATGTAAGACTTAACAATAAGGTTCCATTCATTGACACTGGTTAATGTATCATATATCATGAACTAACAATGAACAATGATTAATGTGCAGCATTTACTAATCTACAGTAGCTCAATAAAAATGTATAAATACAGTACAGTTCATTGTTATTTCTTCATAATGCATTAATTCTTGTTGAAAATGTTTTAAATACCCAGAGAAAAGATCAGAACAGAACAGGGAACAGGTGTGGACTAATTAGAAACTATAAATTCTAATAAATATCTGGACACAGTTATAACAGAGACCATGAAAACCAAGACTAGAAATAAAACAAGACAGTGAAATAAAACTTCACCCAACTGTATGGTTGCTAGAGTGTTGCCTAATGGTCTAAGTCAAAGGAGTCCATCCACACGTCTATTGATTCTTATATGATTGCAAGACCTTTTATTGTTTGTCAGGTGAAAATCATAGGTTACACTTTATTTTAAGGTGTCATTGTTACAGTGTAATTATATATTAAAGTTCTGAGTAATATTAAGCAAATACATTAGTACTTACTATAGGATTAGGGTGGGATTAGGATTCGGTTAGTTGCATGTATGCATAATTTACTGTTATTAATTTGGTAAGCACATGTAACATTATGTAACAAGGACACTCTAAAATAAAGTGTTACCAAATCATCTTAGAAAAGTGTAAGCACTCCTCTCCATAACAAGCTGTACAATTTAAGATGCCATTCATTTGTGCAAGATGAATTATATAAGTTTAATACTTAGGTTAGAGGACTTTAAAAAAACTAGAGCAATAGATAGTGATGCTTGCTTTAGTCCTGTATTAAATAATTCTAAAATGGAAGTGTCTCAGACTACGTCTACAGTATGTCTATGCATATAAGCACTTTCAAAAGGACATTAACCTCTCTGAAATGTTGTTGGGCTGACCGCAGTCTGTTAAAGTGTGAAGCAGAAGGCTGAAGTGGAGGGTTTCATGAGAGTATTCTGTTAACAGCCATATGTCAGCTTGTTTAATGAGATTAGAGAGCACTGTCTGTGCCGCTGTGGTGAAATCTGAACCTAATAATTTCAATGTAAAAGAAGATACCCGAAGAGGGGGCCTTCAGATGGCGGTTTGGATAAAACAGCTTAATATCCACCACTAAAAACTTAAGAACTGCAAATTAGTCCAACACAAGCAAAATCTCTAAGCAATTATGCCTATTGTATTCAAAAGCAAGATCAATTGCTATAAATGCTCTTTCAACCAGTATTAGAACAGACAAGATCATTTGTAAGAGGTGCTGACACCACATAAAGTTCTCTGGAAATGTAATATGTGTTGACAAGCCCAGAAGAGAATCTCCTCATTCATATAAAGCATTCTTGTGTATTTGCCAGCCTAATAATGAGATTTATTTCAAACTGTAGATGGCATATTGGTATGCAAAAATAGTTTACAGGAATGCCCTTACAATGGAAGTCTATGATGCAAAGCAGCGATGTGCACCTCACATTTTTGTTAAAGTGCTTATATTAATTATTTAACATAAAAAAAAAAAAAACATTTTATTTGAGCTGTGAAGATCAATTGTACTTCAGCTGCTGTCATTGTCTGCAATGTAGAAATTAGCCTTGCGTAGCCAGGCCTTCAGACTGACAGCAGAAGTTTTAGACTCCATAGCAGCTTTCCATTGGCCACGGACCACCCAAGAGGATGTCTAAACACATGTAAAGCAACCAATCACAGTTCCCTGTGTTCAACGTAATGTTTAGCGGTGTGAAAATATAAAGTCGATGTATCCACAATTACAAATCCGGGTTGCAATTCATTCAAGAACGTCCTGAAAGTCTACTGCAACAATCGGGTGCAGTGAACTTCACATACTTTTGAAAATCCAGCGATTAGTTGAACCTGATAAGCGTTTATTTTCACAGTTGTAAACACAACGGCTTTCTTTTTCCATGAGAGGGTTTGGCATCAGAACGACTTTGTTTCCAAACGGACCATTGAAGAACACGACACACGTTTCCCGGAAATCCTGTAGGATTCAATTAATCAGATTATGACTTCGAAACTTTTGTGTGCTACCTGCATCAGATGTTCTGCCAACTGTCCGGGGGCGTGACGTTTGAGGCTGAGACTACGTAGAAAAAGGATAAGCATGTGCCCAACACTCCTCACATGGAATAAGAAAAACATTTTTGATGACGAATGGGTAAAAAATATAGCACTAAAGAGTATAGGTCAAGTTAATATTCATTTTAACTGAGGTAGGAGTTTTTCTGTAATCAACAGCATGTCACAGATGCTGTTCACAAAGCTTCACTTGTGTTGAACCCAAATTAGGGTGACCATACATCCCCGTTTTCCAGGAACAGGCCCGATTTTGGTGTCCTGTCTCTGTCTGAAGCTGTCCCCTGAAATGTCCCCATTTTACGTTCAAAATAGCCTGTGAATACACTGCAATAAAGCCTGACCAATATAGCCTGCTGGTTACCAGAGCAATCATCTATTGATTGTTTTCATCAACAGAGGAGGCTGCAAGTCACATTGTACGTCGCTACTATAGCCATGAAGAACTTAAAGTCAAAAAGACAAAAAAATGTATGGAATATTGCAGTATTTATTGTAAATGATTTATCTGTGCACATCATTATTTTTTTAATTCATGCACCCTTGTAATCTTCAATCAAAATAACTTACCCTCCTTTTTGCAGCGACATCTCTTCTCTGGTGATGCGTTTACTGGCGCGAGGGCGGGGCAACCTGCCACTCACATGAAATCACAGCAATAACGAACCACAACCATCCAACGATTCACTCAATTCCTGATGGTCAAAATCAAGTCCCTAACTACATTATTTATTGTTCGAGAAGCTGTTTCCCTCAAATTTACTTCACAATAGTGACTATTGCGACTTTGTTTCTTGTCAACTTCAAGGTGACCAGATTTCTGAAATGGATACCAGGGACATTTTCTATTTCAGTGGTCAAAATATAATAAAATGCAGGACAGCACTTGATTTTGTCCATCAGGAATTAATTGGATCATTGGATCGTTGTGGTTTGCTATGGCTGTGATGATCTCATGAATTCCGCACTCACGCCAGGAAACACGTCATCAGTGAAGAGATGTCTCTGTAAGAGGACGTGGAAGTTATTTTGATCAAAGATTATGAGGGCACATACATTTTTGAAAATAATCATGTGCATGGATAAAAGAGACCCAAACATGTTCAGGCACACATTCCAAACACGGAACAGTCTGTGGCATGATGAAAAGCAAAACAGCATAAAAATATTCACATTTAATAACATCAGCCTTTGCCCATAATACAAACAGACGGGGCTTGTTTTCCTAATGAAACCACTGGCTATTTCAGTCGGTTCCCGTTAGCCGGGGACAAAACACTATGTGGTGCAGGGTGCAGTGCAGTGGGTCTGAGTCTGTCTGGCCGGGCCACACCCAGAGATTTCCACCCGTCTCAGGAGAGCTTGTTTATCACACAGCTGAGGTGTCATCCAGGAACATGGAGGAGAAGGGCAAATATCTGCACCCTGTCCAAAGCCACAAGCCTCTTTCCCATGCCGTGCTTGACCCCATCCTTCATCGTATTTCATTTAATCCCCCCATGACAAGAACAGGATTTATGATAATCTACTTATGAACACAGCTAAAATATTTAACAGCGCACATAAAAAATGAATTCCTTTGAAATGGATAAACTTTCTTCACCATGGATGAGTTTATCAGTGCAGTTGCTCATCTAAGTCATTTTCCCGCCAAATATACAGCAGTATCTCACTGTGAACAGTGACCTCTGCTGTTCGTATAGCAATCAGTAGATTCTGTATCCTCAAGAGTGTTTGGAAGTGGCGTCTGTTTGACAAGTGTGTTGGTACTGCAAGCCAGTGGCAGAACTTTCCACTGAGCTCTGGTGTTGTTTTAATGGCCGGTTTATTACTAAAGGGACCTTGTCATAACTGACACAGCAATTCACACAGACATTAAAGACATTAAGATATTTTTTTAACACATTTAGAATTTCATTTGGCCATTAGGTGTTTCTTTTCGATCAGACTTCTGTATATGAGGAAAAAATAAAGTATAGACATAGTAAAAAACATAGTCGTTCAGAGCATACAGATAAATATCAAGCAAGCGACTAATTATGTCTCACGTCAAACTGTTTAAGACGTACCCAGGAAACATGCTAAAGTTCATGCATCAGTAAAGCATCAGTCACTGAGATCTGTGACTGTAAAAATATACATTTAGGTCATAAAGTTTGAGACCACCTGTAAAAATATTTAGAGGTTAGCTAAATTAGTTAATAAAACCATTTGTTTTGTTGTGCAATTTATTCTTATTTTGTCACAGAAGAGTGCAAGATTTGGATTTTTGCTCATCATCATGATCATCCAGTCCCCAATTTCTTCCTATTTGGGTTCGGCTGTTGATGGATTTGAAGATCTCATGTTTCCGAGGGTCATCCCTGTGGGCAAAACAACAACAACAACAAAAAACAGTTTACAGTCAGAAATAAGGCATATATGGATACATTTATGATTGCAGCATTAAAGGGTTAGTTCAACCAAAAATGAAAATTCTGTCAGTAATTACTCACCCTCATGTTGTTCCAACCCTGTAAGACTTTCGTTCATCTTCGGAACACAAATTAAGATATTTTTGATTAAATCTGAGTGCTGTCTCACTCCTCCTGCAGGCTAATGGACACCTTAACTTGCTGGCCCAGAAAATGTATTAAAGACATTGTTAATATAGTCCAAGTGACTCCAGTGGCTAAATCTTAAGTTTATAAAGCGACGAGAATACTTTTTGTGCGCAAAAACAAACAAAAATAACGACTTTATTCCACTTTTCATTTCCTTCTCTCTAGACCTCGAGCCTTTTTACGTAGTGTAATAGCGTAGCGCGTCTGTGTTACACGTCACCATGTAGGCTCACTATTGGGCGACTCTGGTCATGTGTGATACGTGGTGACGTGCAACACAGACGCGCTACGCTATTACACTACGTAAAAAGGCTCGAGGTCTAGAGAGAAGGAAATGAAAAGTGGAATAAAGTCGTTATTATTGTTTGTTTTTGCGCACAAAAAGTATTCTCGTCACTTTATAAACTTAATATTGAGTCACTGGAGTCACTTGGACTATATTAACAATGTCTTTAATACATTTTCTGGGCCAGCAAGTTAAGGTGTCCATTAGCCTGCAGGAGGAGTGATCCAGATTTCATCAAAAATATCTTAATTTGTGTTCAGAAGATGAACGAAAGTCTTACGGGGTTGGAACAACATGAGGGTGAGTAATTACTGACAGAATTTTCATTTTTGGGTGAACTAACCCTTTAAGTTTACCTACAGTTCTCTTAGCCCAAAATATTAAAGCACTAACTCAACTCCTGGAGGGCCACTGTCCTACAGACTATAGCTCCAACTATCTCCAAAACACCTGCCTGGAAGTTTCTAGTAATCCTGAAGACCTTGATTAGCTGGTTCAAGTGTGTTTAATTAGGGTTAGAGCTAAAGTCTGCTCAAGCTCCACAAAGAGAGGCCTTGAACTCGAGCCTTTATGTTGTGGGTGCGGAGGCGCAAACCACTAAGCCACCTATCTGTCCCAGTATACAAGTCTTTTGAAGCCATGCAACAGCATTGTGATAAATAGACCAAAGTCATTTTATACTGACAATCTTATCCCCTGTGTAGCAAATCAAATCAAAAGTGGAGCCAATACTGCAGGTTGGATGTCGATGGCATCAAAGGTCATTGGGTTTTGCAGGCCTTGTATCTGTAAAAACGCCCGCCATCTGACTGGCGGTGCTGCAGTAAGTTAATTCTGTTTGGCAAAACAATGAGACAGACACAGTTGTGCCGTTATCAGTAACGATTCGCTCTTGTGATGGTGGCTGCTTCTCCGTGACTCATAGTTACCGACATGATCAGCACATTGTCTCCCCCTACTGTCCACTGAGGATATTACGAATCACAAATCCAGCATAATAACAGTAATTGAAACAATAATAAACACAATAAAATAAATCAAATACATGAAGAAAAAAAAATATTCCTGTGACTATACATACAGGGTGTCACATATCTAAACCCATTGTCATTAAATCTGGTGCGACACATCTGTCGGCACCATGTTTGATTTGAGAGCTAAAGATTGTCAGTGAATAATAACTTAAATTTCAGTCTGTTCATTCAAAACTATGAAATGACTTCAGAAGACTCAACAGTGCATGAGTCATATTGACTACTTATATTAATTAGATTTTATGGTTTTTGGCCATTTTTGACAGATGTGACAGGAGTTGCATAAAGATTCTTAAAACAATTCTCCTTCTGTGTTCAATTGGAATAATTGGATTTGGGCTGCCATAAGGGTGAGTAAATAATGACAAATTTTTCACTTTTGGGTGAAAGTGTTCCAATAACAGGATTCAAATAAATGTTTTAATGGCTTGAAATAGTTTCAGCAACTGACATAAGGAATAGTTATATGTTAAAATGTAATTTAAACCTATGAGCAATGAAGCTGGTATTAAATCTTTTGGTGTCTTCACCCACAGAATGCAAAAAGACTCAAAGCTATTTTGTTTTAACATTCATGCTTTGCTCCATCCAAACCTAGTGCTGCGGCTCCAAAACCACTGCTCTCAATGAGAAAGGCTGACAGAAACAGCCTGTTTCTTCGATTTGCTGCCACACAGGCTTAAATTTGCTGACAGAGTAAAGCTTCTGCTCCTCTGTTGGCACGCAGAGGGCAGTTGGACTGACCATGTCCTAATAATGACCTAGAGTGGAAACAGTGTGTCCTCTTGCCATGAAACACAGAAACGCTGCCACTTACTTGCAGCCGAGACGGTCTTCAATGTTCTTTTTCAGAAAAAGACTGAAGATGTCCTTGGAGGGGGCATAAACATTTTCGTGTTCAAATTTGCACTCGTCTTCAAGAGTTCTCCTTACCATCTCTTCTTTAGTAACCTTCTCTTTGTGATCTCTAAAGGGCAGACGGCTGGCCACCATCTTATAGATGCTACAGCCCAAGGCCCACCAGTCCACTGACGTACGATATGGTTCACGCTTCAGGATCTCTGGCGCCATATACCCCTTGGTGCCAGCCTACGATGGAAAAGACAACAAGAGGGGTTATGAGAAAAACCATTCACCCTTCTTGAAGCCACCTGAAAAAGCATTTCAAATCATATTTAAAGCCATCAGCAAGCTATAAAGCTATAATGGTACAAACTCTTTGACCTTTTCTTCATCCTCACTAAAATCCCATTTAAGAAGAGATTCCTGAAACAGACACAAAAACAGTCTCTTTCCATTTAACCAGTATCTCCAGGGACTTAAGTCAAACCCTTTGTAAGAGTGTGCTGTGCCAACCCAGATGCCAGCTTTGGGTAATACTGTGATTAGCATTAGCAAGGGCTTATTCAATGTTTTATGGTACCCCTGGCAAAAAATATTTGTTAATGTGACAATGACAACATGACAAATGTAGTATATCCAAATTACATTCATACTAGACACATTCATACAATACAGAACATCGCAAAGTAAGTACCTCAGTGGACATGTTATTTTTGCATACAGCTAACACATTTTCAAACTCTTTCTAATCAAGCTCATCTGATGCAACTCATCAGTTTGCTAGTGGAGACTTCATAGATGGGTCAGATAAATGAGATGTGAAATGTGTACATCCAAAAAGTGTACTGCTGGTGTAACGGAGGCCAGCTAGTAAGAGCTGTGCAAGTAAACCTCACTTCTCTGGCGTGCTAGCAAATGACGCTAGTGGCTGCAGTCTTTGGTGTCCTTGTTAGTGTGCACGTCTCCCATGCCAGTTGATGTTGGTTCATATTCTGCTCAGAATTGCTGCTCAATAATGGATATGCCTCCAGGAACAGGGTTGGAAAATATTGCTTTTGCGCAGGTATAGCAAACCCAGCTCCTGGAGAACTACCTGGGAGTTCAGCTTCAACCCCAATCAAACACACCTGATCCAGTTAATCAATGTTACGATTTTCCTACCCTACTGTGACGTATATCCAACTGAAACTTCTTCTTGAACAAAGGAAAAATGAATTGATTGGATAGTTGGATCAGTGGTAGTTTGCTTTTGCTGCGCAATCTCATGTGAGTGATAGGTTATAAAATGAAAATGTAATAAATGAATGCTAGTTTAAAATCACTTGCCTTTTCTGTTGACATCACTACACAGGCTACTGGATACGATCTAATCCATTCCTAATGGATAAAATCATGTACTCTTCAACATTGTTTTCTCATTTAATATCCTGCTTCACTCTCAAATACTGTCAAAATATATACATAATTACACACATGATCTCTTAGTTTTATAATAAACATTCATAAGACATGATATACTATAAATGTGGAGCTAAAACAGAGAACTTCTAAAACAATTCATTATTTTAATATTTTACATCTGTAGATTTGTTTGTGACTAGGTGAGAGGTGCACACACTCACCTCTCCAAATCCTCCCTTCCCCAAAGTCCTGAACTCAGAAGTATTTATCAGAGATGAGGTGCTTCTCGAATTCCTTCCACTGCACAAATCTCTCAAAGAACGGGCTACTCATTGAAAGGTTTTCCTCTCAGAAACTCTTGCATGGCTTCTTTCATCTGCCCCATCAACATCTCCTCAAAGTCCTTCTCAGAGACGGCTTTACACTTCTCCACGATGTCCTCTGTCAGATAAGACAGGAAACATTTGGAGTCAGCTTTGCAGAATTTGGCTTTTTCTTTAGCACCTGCCTCTGCATTCAGCTCCTCAAGGAACTCTACAGCGGCAAGGTATTCTGGATTGGTGGCTAAGAGCAACTGTCGGAAGCATGTTTTGCCAATGGGCTGCCTCTCACAGATGTCCTCAAATTCCTTGGGAATAGCTGCATGCACCCTTGTACAGTTTTCAAGTTGGGGAAGAATTAGGGTACGCCTTTCTTTCCTCATCTCCTTGTCGTCTTGAATCTGTGCTTTCAGGTAGGCTCTGTTTGCCACTAGTTTATCCAGTCCACCAATGTCACACATGGCTGTGGCAACTGAAGGGCCTATGTGAAAGAACTGTGTGATGTTGCAGGTAACAATGAATAAGTGGGCACAGTGGCAAGCTGTGATATGCAGATGAGTCAAAAAGAATGGGGCTTCAGCATCTCAAGTCAGAGTCTTCACTGTGCCACTCATGTAATTGCTCAGTCAGAATTAAAAACCTCAAAA
This sequence comes from Scardinius erythrophthalmus, assembly GCF_964197995.2. Classification (NCBI taxonomy): domain Eukaryota; kingdom Metazoa; phylum Chordata; class Actinopteri; order Cypriniformes; family Leuciscidae; genus Scardinius; species Scardinius erythrophthalmus. The sequence continues at coordinate 40,613,888 of NC_138228.1, forward strand.
GGGGTTTTCTCTGAAATAAGTGTCTTTGTATGCTAATTCATGGATACTGCTCACAGAAGGAACTTATGCCATACCCAACTTAAAGAGGCTTTGTGCTATGTTTAGCCACAATGCTTAGGGATAGACAATGCAATTGTTGCCTGAAGTGCTCAGTTCTCTACTGTCAACTTTAAGTTTGAGAAAATAAATAAAACTTGATGGGTTTCTGAAAAACATGTGAGTGGTGCTTGCCCATGCAAACTTTGCTGCTTTAATGCTATAGGGTGTTGCTATCCAGTTTTTAAGGCAGTGGTTCTCAAAATTTTGCCCAAAATGTTTCTTCTTTTGGATCTCTACTTTCGCGATAATATAAAACTCCCCTGATATTAGATAATATAAAACTCCCCTGATAATTTTGTTACCTTTTGGAGCTTGGAAAGGTTCAGTTCGAGCAGATGTTTGTTTTATACCATCATCACTGTCCTCGCCAGAGCTCATTTCCCAGTACATCCAGCATCTGGCTCATATTCACGATCTCAAACATAGTCTCAAAACTATAATTTTCAACATCTTCAACATCAATATTTTGATTGCTAACAGCTTCTTCACCAGATCCTTCACCAGATCCACCATCAAGTGAAAGCGACACTAATATTTGATTGCATTCAGTACTTTTAGTACTTCACTTCAGTACATTTCAAGTTGTGCTGATGATACATGCTAACATGCTACTCTTTTGCTTTACAGTAAATATGAATGAAATGTCACTTAATCATTGTGTATCAGACATTGTCACCTTTTGGAATAAAGGTGAATTGCACTTACTCAGTCATTCATTATTGTTAAATACTCGGGTCGTTAGAGACCCTATACGATTTTTACAAAAAATGAATTGGGAAAACAGGAATTCTTTTACAATTTTATTTTTTCTTATGTTGTTTATAATGAATTAATTAAGGAATACCAAGAAGGTTGATGTCTAACTTTAAAAAAATTAATGAGGAGGGTAGTTATCAATGTCCTTGATCACTAAAGACTCAAGGAATGCGTTCAAGGGTTAATGATGCATGACAGATGATAGTAAAATAATAGCTCTTTTTATGTTTGAAAGTTTAATATTTTTAGAGGTCTATTCAAATTCTGAACCCCAAGTATGCGCCACATTAGTGATGCCGGCCTTAGCTTACCACCAATTAAATTTATTGATGCTGTTATAAGCTCATAGATCTCCATTGTTTTCAGTTCTTTGAGTCTGAAGACTTCAGAATCATAGATTTAGAGGTCATTATGACAGTAGAATGAGAGTAAGCCTTCATTAGGTGTAAACATTAGTAAGATCTGTCCTCTTGGCTGCTTTTAATCAAGCTTTGTGCACTGGTGTGAAATTAAAAGTGTAATGAAACTTCAAATGCTTGACATTTTTGTAGAGTAATAAACCTGTAAACATCTTTTCACTACTAAAAAAATAACTGTTTTTTTTATTTTATTTTTATGAGTGAGAACAGATATAGTAGCCAACAATATAATAGACATTATACATTTAACCCGTTCTAGATTTATACTAAGCTGTAAACTCTTGTGCGTGATGGTATAGGCTGCATACATAAAATTCAATGAAAAAATATGTTGGGCAAGCCTTTATTATTTCCAAAGCAGGTGTTACGTAGCAGAATGCTGCCAGACCTGAATGTAAACTCCCTAAAACAATGTCTAAGTAGCTTTATTCTTAGTTAACATTATCTATAGCATGCAGACCCTCAAGTATTTTTACAGTAAGTTATTACATTTCATATTGTTTATACAGGACACTTGTCACACTATCTGCCTAACATGTCATGTCAACTCCCCAAATACAATTTAGTGCATAATATTTAGTCTCGATTGCACTCTTGAGAAAAGCCCTTAACCCCAGAATGCACCAGGGGGGATATCAGTACAAACGGTTTACAGTGCCAGTGGCTGAAAAACCTGCTTCACATTTCTAGTAACTAAATATTTGTCTTGGAAATTGTCCTTATAGGTTCCGGACTAATCATAAGCACTCAAATCCTGAGCTAATTGTTTCACTAGAAATAGCAGAGGATGGAGCAATAAGAAACGTACTGGCGGAAGACTTACAGAATGCTTTTTCACTGAGGTCTCTATGTTGCATTGACTTTTTTTCCCCCAGTTTTATGCTGTAATATATTTCATAGATAGATTTCTCTATTTGCAAGTACTCATATAAAAGTAAAATTTGCCTGCAAGCTAGCTTTATAAATATTTAAGTTTATTGATGACAATTTTCATTTTTTAACCATTCCTTTAAATCTGCCCATTGAGGGAGTTGTATAGACCCGTGTACACTAATAATGAATAATAATTTAAACAACCATCGACACATGAATCGTAAAAGCTCCCCAGAAATACTTACCACATGAATTTGAAAACAATCCTCATCCAGTAATCAGTATCACACATCAATAAAACATTTAATTATTTTTTTAATTTATTTCTAGCACACTTAAAACACGCATTCATAGTACAACTTCAGTTAGAATGTCACACATGATGCCATAAACACCCAAGTGAATCTGCTGTTTCCCGGAGCTCTTCTGGCTGGTTCTTGTTAATGCTGTGTGAGGTGGCAGAAGGGTAAAGCTAACCAGTGTCATCTGGATTTCTGCCTACGTCCATGGTTTCACTTTGACAGTCACATACATGCAGATAGGTATTCCTACACATTCAGCGGCTGGAGATGATCTGATATTCAGTCTTGTCTCCCTAAGGGGAGAAGTGCCAAAGTGGACGGAGGAAATGTGGGTACAAAGCTTCAATCCTCACTTGCCAATCCTCTGTACCACCCAGTCCTGTTGGCATAGTGGGCATCTGTTGTTCTGCTTGACCCAGAGGGACATGCAGCAGTTGTGGAAGGAGTGGTTGCACTCTCCCCATACCACTGAGAGAAAGACAGAATAAGAGACGGTGATGTTTTGGACTTTACTGACTTTTATTGTGGTAAAAAAAAAAAAAGCACTGAGACATTCCTCAAAATATCTATTTGTGTTCCACAGAAGAAAGACAAATGTGAGGGTGAATATACGATGACAATTTTCAGTTCTGGGTGGCGTATCTCTTTAAGTCTTTGCTGCTTTAAATATCATAGTGTGAGACTGTCCTTTGATTTGACCAGTTGTCTAACCTACCAGTGAGGAGGCAGGGCGCGTTTGATGACGCAAATGAATACTATGGATTATGCACTTCGTCAAGGTACTTAACCACTGGTTGCTTCAGTTGGATTGCCACTAATAAGTGTTCTCTAAATCACTTTGGATACAATCATCTGATAAATGACAAGGTCATTTTTATCATTATTGTGCATTAAAAATTAGAGATACAATATGACAAGTAATATTAGTGAAGTGCAAACTGTAATGGCAAAGGACTGTGGTGCCATCTGCTTCAAGGGGCTTAATGTAATTTATTAATTAGGCAGGTAATTAGTATGCCAGCAGTGATGTTACAGTTGACTCACCAACGCAGTCCTCTTGTTTGTTTTCTGCCTGGCATCTCAAGCATGCATCTGAAATACATTTTAAAATACACACAGTTCATAAACATACCAAGTTATTTATATTCATTTAGGACAGAAATAAGATTAAATCTAAATCATGTTTATGAAGAAGTCACCGTTTGAAGCGGTGTACAATTATAGTTTGATTAGGTTGAGGTGGGCACTATAGGCTACATTTGCTTGTCTTGAACAAGTAAAATCCAAACACAGGTTTGTCTCAAAGCCTGAACTGCCTACCCAGACATCATTTTGGTATATTGTTTATTTATAATAAACGCATTTGAATGTTCAATACAATGACAAGTGCATTTTGCACATCTCCAACGCAGTCTTCTGGGCATTGTTCGATTAAGTGGTTTTTGACGTCTACGCAGATGCACTCACTTGCAGTTGAATTTGATGCAGCATATCTGAGCATCAAACGTTCGCTTTAATATTCTTAAGCATTTGATTCAGCAGGTTACAGCATCATATTGTTAACACATTAGGTTTGGCTTTTTTGTGTAGCATCATAAAGGCGTCGATTCAAAGAGTTTATTCACGTTTTTGGGCAGTATATGTTAACGTTACAGGTTCACGTTTGAAACAGCCTATAAATGACATGTTTTGAGCAGTGATGGTGGTTCATTCGAACGCTCGATGATAATTACTGTTGCAGAAAGTTTCGAATCTCGGATTTCTTACTTTTTTTATTTTATTGAACTAGGTGTATGATCTTAACATTTAGGGCATAATACGATACGACTTTACAACGTTTCAGTCAGCATTTAAACGACCACTTATGATTTCCACAAATGTTGTCTGTGTAACGTTACGCAACAGTATGCCGCCATTCACTTTTAACGGTTCACAAGTTGTATTTGTTACTAGTGTGTCAGGCGAACACTTTCTACATTCATGGTCTGTTGAGGTTAACCAGCTAACAGTCACATAAATGCTACCTCAGGTAACGTTAGCCTGTTAGCTAGAGAAACACTCACCCATTACTTGAACCCGACAAATAGCGCAAGTGTCGCACTCCACATCCCAACTCCACATTGCCACAGCATTCCACTTCTTGAGGGAGAACATCTTATCTCCCCCTGATTTGGATCCAGAAGAACTGCTGTGAGTGTGCGCTAAACCCGGCTCATCACCATCGTCCATCTCCGCCATGGCGAAGAGGCGCAGAAACAAAATGGCTGGGATAGGCGGGTCTGCAGACACGCAGATCGGTCTCTCAGTGGAGTTGTCTGTTAACAGGCCCCTGGCTGGATGTCTTAAAATCCATGCATTAATACAGTATATTTTTAACACACGCGGTCAAATTCATTTTTACCATTTGCTCTAATTTCTCCAGATTTCTAATTTATCTTCTTGAAACAAGAAAAATGAAGAGTGGGATAAACAAATTGCATATATTTTTTTAATTCATGGAATGATTTTTGGAATGATGGTCTGCATTGTACTGTATGATAGTTTCTTCATTTATTTACGGTATTTTTGTTGTCACTTTTCTGCATCTGTGATGGACATATATATATATATATTTACATTTATTATTTGACTTGTTTTGTGTCTTTGTTTAACCTCCTCACATTTTATTAAATAATCTATTTTATATATATAATATCTAGATATCTAAACAATGTTAGAAAAATATGTATTCATTTGGTTTTACATGCAATAATTATTATTTAGCAAATAAAAATGTTGAAAAAGACAAGCAATATTACATGCGGCATGCACAAGAGTGCTGTTTGTGAAATTTGTGAAAACAAATTGCCTAAGTTCATGCCTACTGCCGAATCATGACAAAAGTGCTGAAGTGATTATTCACTATCCCTCATTCTCCACTGGTTGTGATGCAATTGTGACATCACATCAGTATAATATATACCGTTATAGGCTACTGTCAGGAAAACAAGGTAAAGGAATAAAGAATAAGGCATTCATTAAAGTATACATCCATACAATATAACGTTTACAAAGGATTTTGAAAGTTTTCAAATTGTAAAAGAATAATCTTGAAAATTGGAATGAAGTGTGGCAATTTTTAAAATCTGGTCAATAAAATAAAAAGGTCCATTTGCGACGTGTCTGCTTTGTTTTCACAAATTCTGTATAAATGTATTGCAGCATAAAAGAAGCCTATACACTGACATTAACACTGACAAAGTTGCACAATAAATCATTTTCATCCTTTCGGAAGCATTCTCTTGATAGGCTATGACTCCTTTGTAAAGACACTATTATTCCAACTTTTTGTCTACATTTTTCTCTTTATAGCCTACCAGTGGGAAAAAAAAGTCTACGGTGGGATTGTGTTTGTTTTTCTTGTACTTTCTATGTTTAAACTTTGTAAAGTAACTGTATTATTATTATTAACTCTGACAATAGCATATTAACATGCCAGCACCCATGAGGGGGCGACTCGCTCCACTTAAAATAAAACAGCTTTTTTCTAGTCGGCTGATTGGTATCTCCACCTCATGCGTGTACCCTATCGTATGTGATCATTTGAATTATATTTATCAAATGTACTGTTTTAATCATTTTTTTGCAGTTTTCCCCGCATAGGCCTGCAGCGTCTAAAATCTTACAATAATTCATTTTAAAAATCACCTAATAAAATTGGAAAATGTTTCTTTGAACGAATCGTAATGATGTAGCCGTGACATCATCACACATTCGATTTACTGAACACACTTGACTGAATAAGCTCTCCAGGACTACTTTTACGAATCAACCCCACACTAGAATTCGCTTCTTTAATGAAAAATAATTTGAGGAGAATTTTGCTTAGCTCTGGATGATCACATCTATTCCAGTGAGCGGCTCTTTCGTGCGCCAGTGATTCATGAAGACAGCAAACCGATGTCCACTGATCACACTTCTGTTCATCAACGGATGAACACCGACTTTGAAAAGAATCCTTTACCACGCTATTGCAAGAGGTGAGATCTGTTTATTGGACATTTTGGAGATAGGCTACATAGAAATGTTACAACATTAACAAAGTTCAGCAAAGTTTTACCACTTAGTTAAGGTCATTGTTTTTCTGATTTTTGTCATTGTATTTATTTAATGCTGTAGCTGTACATGTAAGATGATTGCCACCCTCTCTGACAAACTGACATGTTAAATGTCCCTGAAGTATTGATCTGAAAACATTGATACGTAATTATAAAGAAATTACATAACTCTGTTCTTTGTCACATGACTATTTTCTGACAAACTTAATATTAATTTGGACCTAAGGTAAGGTGAATTAGGGCAATAACCTCTGCATCTGCCTAGCTGGAACTGACAAACTGAAGATTATGATGTGACCTTTCAAACATTTTGATTCAAAGGATCATTACACAAATGTTTTTTCTTCTTCTTTCATCTGTGGTCTTTATTTGTGGTCTTTATCTGTGGGCTGGTTTTGAAGAATTGGTTAGCATTTCAGCACGTTATGGATTTTTGTAATTTGTAAATCCTTGGCTTCTGAAATGAGTTTTTTTCTTGAATAACAAAGACAGCATTAGTGTAGGAGGACTCATCAATCTCTGATTCAGTGCTGTTATTGCTGCTACGGAAACAAACACATTATTTTTAATTGAAATACTTAGTATAAAATTAAGCAATTTAAATGCAATCATTCAGGCACATCCTCTATTCTTTGTCTGACATATACATACTGTATGTTACCCGGTTTTTTAAACTACTTTTAAACAACTCTGTAATTTGGTAAATCTTGGATGATTCACATTTAGAATGTTTTTTCAAAATGAATAAGCATCTTAGAGCCATTAACATGTATTCCAGTATAATCTGAAAAAGAGATTATAAACATCTCATCTGTGTACAGTGAACAGTAATCCCACAGTGTTTAGACACTTAACATTTAAGGATTTCATTGCAATACTAAAATATCATGAACCAAGTGATCTGCAAACATGCTGCTAGAGTTTTTATCTGAACTATCTTTACTATTGATATTTTTTGCAGCAACTTTAAACCAACTGGTCCCAAAGTCTCTTTTATGAATTTATGAAGTTCTTCTCAAGTTCACACAAGTGTCCTATCGGAGTAATCACAGGAGTAGTTCATAACATGTGAACATGATCCATTTCGTCAACCACCAGATGTCCAAATATTTTTGGATTTCATGAAACTTCTTCATTCTGAATCTGAACACTCAGCCTCGGAATCCCATGAGGATGATATACTGTACAGCTAAACATTTTATTAGTCTTAAACATTTTATTAGTATTAAAGTTCATTATAGCATGATAGTGGCCAAGCTAACAGGCTTCTTATAATAATTCACAGTTAAACTACAGTTAGCTACTAACAAATGTAGATAACTATATTAAAGCTATTCAAAGGGACAATCTATTTTTTAAATACATTTTAAAATCTACAAAATATTTATAATCATATTTTATCATTTATATTATGCCTCAACCTACATTATACTATGACTCCACAAACATACTACGTTATACATACAATTAACTGCAGTTTTCAGCCCAAATTGCCACTAGGGGCGGTTATGCCGAGTTCACGCACGGTTTTCATAGTGGGGTCACTGTTCTTTTAACACTGTATGACTATCTGGGGTAGGGCTGCACGATAATGGTTAAACTGATAATCACGATTATTTTGCTCAAAATTATAATCGCGCTAATTATTCACGATTATTCTCATTTGAGAAACTACAGAGAAAGAGAAGAGACAGTTAACGGTTTATATATATATAATAGCTTCAATGCAAGTGAACGTTATTTGTTGTGTAGTCATGTGTGTGTTCAAGTAAGCCAGAAATGCGCAGATTCTGCGCAATACACTAATATATCATGATGACTCAGTAGATCGAGTAGTTGCGCAAAATACGCGCAGATTTGGCTTACACGAATTTCCCCAGCAAAGTGAGTAAACATAATAACATGCCAAATTGGTCAGTGATTTGACAGCGTTACCCGCCAAAGTTCATTTTTAGCCGCATTTGTCGGGTTGGCGGGTGTAAATTTCAAACCATCAGATCCAGATCGCTCAGCAAATTCGTACTGCAAAGAAAAATAGTCTACTTGTTGATACTCACTGAAAATGGTCAGTGGCTGTCTTTTTCAACTGATTTAGTCACACAAACAGCACAAGTGGCTTGTGAAGAAACAGACTGGCTGTGTAACAATTTCATGCAAACAGAATATCGCTGTGGAGATCAGTGCCTCTTCCGCAGTGTAGAGCGAGCGTGTGCAGGGTTGCCAGATTGCACCGATTAAGTAAAACACTGGGGGCCCTATTTTAACGATCTGAAATGCAAGTGTCAAAGCGCAAAGCGCAAGTAACTTTGTGGGCGGGTCTTGGCGCTGTTGCTATTATACCGGCGGGATAAATGACTCTTGCGCCAGGCGCAAATCTAAAATGGGTTGGTCTGAAGTAGCTTCATTATTCATAGGTGTGGTTTGGGCGTAACGTCAAATAAACCAATCAGAGCGTCATCTCACATTCCCTTTAAGAGCAGGCGTGCTTGTTCTAAAGTGGATTCCTATTATAACGGCGGATTTGCCAGGCGCGCGCCAGGAGCGGTTCACAGCCAAGGAGAGCAACGCTCTCGTCAGGGACGTTGGGGATGGAGAAACCCACCCAAATTAACTTCGGTTAAAAAGGTGTATGATAATTTGGGTAAATGTGTAAGCTAGATGTATGCTTTTATAATAAATTGTCTATCTATCTATCTATCTATCTATCTATCTATCTATCTATCTATCTATCTATCTATCTATCTATCGTTATAATGTATGATTTGCAAAAATGAAAACTGCTGCTTCTGTGTAGATGAGAGAATCAAAGTGTATGCGCGTTGTGCACACGCTACATTGATTATGGCCAAGCATGCGCCCTTAAAATAGCATATGAATAACATGCGCAACGCGCCACTGACTTTAAACTATTTTTTCCTGGTTAGTGGCGCAATTGTTTTCTAAACCTGCAAAATAGCATGAAGGAACGTTTGCGCCGGAACACGCCTCCTTTTTTGCGCTGAAAAGCGCGCTTTGCGCGGGTGCAAAATAGGAATGATACATGCGTCGGTGTACAAAGTCAATTGCGCTGGGTGCAAGATAGGGCCCTGGGCATAAAATGTAAGAGAAAAGCTCTGTTTGGGTGATTTGGGAGATTTAAGCTATTTAGATCTGGCAACCACAAACATCAATGCTAGTGGGGACTTGTTAACCAGGGGCAGCCTTAAGCATCTGGGGGCCCGTTTATGGGGCCCTACCCACATAAAACATAAACATAATAGAGCAGAAAAAGCAAGGATTCCTGTTGGTTTGCATCAATTATTTTTGGTATATTATTTTATTTGGTATATTATTTTATTACGTGCACTTTCAGCTTCATGAACAGGCAGCTCAACATAGAAATAATCCAACCTGATTTGATTAAAAGAGTTTTACGTTGGAATAAGCCTCGCCCTTTCACGCAGGGCAACTTCACTGCTTAATTGATTTGCGCAGTATATTTTCAGCTGTCTGGGCTGACTTAAAAAAAAACAGCTCAAACATCCCCTCAACTTGAATTATTTAACAAAAGCAAAGAAGAAAAAGGATGATGACAGTAAGCAGGAATTACCAGTTCGTTATCTCCTGTTCAAGGCCTCTGGCAGCAGACGCAGTCTCACTGTCACCTGATAATAGCAATAATGTTTTTTTTTTTTAATTTCAACAATTTATAATGACGCTTCACAATGCCATGCGCCGCTGTCCATTGTACTGAAACAGCTCAATATAATCCTGGCACCTGGTCTGGTTTAAGTTTTTAAATAGGTTAAAAACACCCTAATAAGTAGCCTAACACACTAAAATCATAGCCTGTCTATCACAAAACAAAATAACACACACTCGACTCGTACATATCTTTTTTTGTTGCATGATCGACCAGTGAGAGAAGAGCATCGCCGACAGCAGGAAGCTGATAGCGCAGCACTTTGACACTTTCCACACGGCATTCCCATCGCGTGTTGGATAAGGCCTTTAGGCTCATCTGTGGTACGTTTGTCTTGAAAATCTCCCATCTCTGTGTGGAGGAGCTGAAAATGGTGTACAGGCATTGCAGCACCCCAAAGAAGCTCACAGACTCCACTGTTGACTACGCAGCATACAATGACAAGGTTTAGACTGAGGCTGGCGCATGGCATGAACAGTGCTTTTTTGTTGATATCAAGCACCCTTTTCTGCACACCGCTATTTTTCCGCCACATGTTGCTACCGTTATCATACGCCTGTCCCCTGCATTTTTCGACATCCAGGCCTAACTTCTCCAAATGCTTCAAGAAGACATCTGTTAGCCCTGGGCCTGATGTGTCTAGCACTGGTAGGAAACCGACAAAATGCTCTCAAGCAGTAGCCCCGGCACCGATTTGGCACTTGACAAAGCGCAGTGTCACAGAGAGCTGCTCTATGTGTGCAGCGTCCGGTGTGCAGTCCATTATCACATAGTAGTAATGGGATTGTTTTACTCTTTGTATTATTGCTTCCACTGTCTTGTCTCCAATAAGAGTGATCAGCTCATTTTGTATCGTTTTCCCCAGATAATGGTCAGCAATCTCTTTTGTCTCCGCTCGTCTGAAATGCTCGCTCATCACTGGGTCAAACTCTGCAAGCAGCTCCACCACACCTAGAAAGTTTCCATTGTTTGTTTCATGTAGGTTGGAATTGTGGCCACGGAAAGCAAGGTTTTGTTCTGCAAGGTGACAGACTTTGGCAATTAACCTTTTTATGACGTCATTCCACTGTCTTTTTTTCAACATTTGCATTTCTTGATAGGTATTGTCAATGGTACTTTGCGTTTTTACGCGATTCTCCAGCTCGCGCCAGCTATCCATATTGGCACGGTGTGTATTCGATTTTTCATGATCCTGAAGTGTGAGAGTGAGTCGTTCCTACATTCTGAAACCTCTGTGAGTGAGACTACTCGTCTGCTTGCCAAATAAGGTACAGCAGAAACAGAAGACTGAATCGGATGATTTTGAGTACACTAACCATGACCTGCGTATCTTTTCTCCATTTTTCATCTTCATGAAATATCTGTCCTTGGTAAAACGGCGGTGTGATTGGCTTTGTGGGAAGTTAAACTCCTCTATCTGAACGGGACAGCTCCTAACAATATCAATTCGTTGGTCATCGGCAATATGCTCTGGCCAGCATCCCGGGTCTGTCTCTGTAAACGGGGCTTTCTCCCTGGCATCTCCCTCACCTGTCTCAGCGGTAGGAACTTCATCGTCATGTTCTTGTTCTAACAATGTTTGGTCATCATTATTGCTAGCAGTTTGAGTTGAAGACGGATAATCTTAATTTTGGCTAGAATCCTGTGACGGGGGTTCGGCAGCTGCTGTCGCCGGTAGGGTTAACGTTACAGATGCTGGACCAAAGAAAGAGGTCACTTTTGGTAGACTGAATAAAGCTTTTCTTTTGTTGTCTGATATCTTTCGTTTTTCAGCACCACTGGTATATGTTTAATTTCCTATTAAAATTATTTTCCTGCTCAAAATAACGTTTTAACCTAATGGCAAAAAAGGCAAAGTATAAACACATAAACTAACGGTATTTATTTACTTCAGATCAGCATTCACGGGGGCGGTAAACGTCGTCATGGTAACCGCGGTGCGACTCGAGTTCGACCAATCAGAGACGTCAGTGTTTTGCTTAGAATTATGGGTAGTGTAGTATTTCTCCAGAAGATCGCAAATAACAAGGTTGATTTTTATACCTTGTGGCTTTTATAGGAGCAGAAACTTTCATTTCACAACCTCGTAGCTCGTGGTCAATCTACCTTGGATGGTTTAGACATTATGGCTGAAAATCAATATCCTATACCTTGGAGGGCGGGGCCTGTTTCAATTGAAACGGGTGAAACATAGGTAAGGCCGCCTCTGTTGTGAACAATGCAAGATAATGCAAATGTCTAATAAAAAAAGCGTTTTCAGGATAAAAAACGAGCAGGCAAATATCGCGATGATTTTTTTTTATTAATCGAGAGGCAGATATCGTTAACGCGATTAAAATACGATTAATCGTGCAGCCCTAATCTGGGGTAACATTCATTTGCTGGTGTGTGCACACTGCACGATGGATTGGCGACAGGAGGTTTCACAATGCATGACTTTACAATAGGAGGAATCGCAGACAACTTCTGTCAGGTCCTCAAACTGCATCTCACAACAAAACACACGCGAGAATAGATAAGGAAATAACGCGTGCTTGAGTCCGGAGTTCTCGCGCAAGACTGAAATTGTTATTAAAAATTATAGCCTGCTAGAAGCTTGCATCCAAATTCTCTATGCGCTGATCTGCAGCGAAAAGGAGAAAAAGCGAACAAACAGATTATGCAGGAGGAAATGGTCGGGGAAACGAGGGGAGCAAGGATTGTGTGTTCTGCAAAGAGAGGTGGGGGTAAATAAATAATTTTGCGATGTGCTGCTGGTCAAGCAAATGTTTGTGCTTTGTTTCTGTTTGATATAATTTTAAATATATCTATTCAAATACTGATATTCTGGTCTATAACTCCTCCCTGAACTTCCCGCTGCCCTGTATCTTGCTCTTTTATTGGCTGTAGGTCACCGCCGATGTAGTTTTCAGTCAGAACACATTCGCACAGCAGGATTTTGAATCGCCGACAGCTCCAGATATTTAGCATGGCAGATACAGTGGGGAGAACAGATATTTGATACACTGGCGATTGTGCAGGTTTTCCTACTTACAAAGCATGTAGAGGTCTGTAATTTGTATCATAGGTACACTTCAACTGTGAGAGACGAATCTAAAACAAAAATCCAGAAAATCACATTGTATGATTTTTAAATAATTAATTTGCATTTTATTGCATGACATAAGTATTTGATCACCTACCAACCAGTAAGAATTCTGTCTCTCACAGACCTGTTAGTTTTTCTTTAAGAAGTCCTCCTGTTCTCCACTCATTACCTGTATTAACTGCACCTGTTTGAACTCGTTACCTGTATAAAAGACACCTGTCCACTAGGGCTGTGCAATTAATTGAATTTCGATTTCGATTTCGATTTTTGCTCCCAACGATTACCAAAATAGTATAATCGAGTAAAAACGATTATTTTGCCATGTTCTGTTTTGAAACAACGCTCTTATTTTGTGTTGTGTTCTGAATGACGCGCGCACGTGCACATCCGCCCCTCCCGATGCCATAAACTCTCTCAGCTTGAATGTTTAAACTGATTAAACTTAAAAAGAAGTGAAAATGATCAACTTTAGTTACGATGCAATGCTGGCCCGATTGTGCAACTGACAGTTCCGTCATGTCCCGACTCCTAAACGCGAGAGTGTAGTTTCGACGCTTGCTTTGTCCAACCCATTTTGAGAGACGGAGAGAGAGAAGACGCAGCACCGCTGAGAACTCACGCGGTTTGTGAAATTGCGTCTTGGAGAAAGTTTTAAAATGATTGATTTGATTTTATAATCTGTGTGGATTCATTTAGGCTACTCATACAATCTACATGCTAAAGTGAATGTTTGCGGGGGAATCTCCCGCAATATAAGTGGTAGACCTGCGGGAATTATTAAAATACTCATTTAAGTATTATCAGTTATATATTATTTGTTTTAATAGTTCAAAAAGTACAATCAATGTTCAAATTTCGATTTTTTTTAAGAATTGTTGAAAGGTGTCTTTGGTAACACTTTACAATAAGGTTCATTAATTAGCATTAGTTAACTACCTTTTTTAAGATTAACTAATAATGAACAATACTTCTACAGCATTTACTAATCTTAGTTAATATTAATTTCACCATTTACTAATACGTTATTAAAATGAAAGGTTGTATTTGTTAACATTAGTTAATGCACTGTAAACTAACATGAACAAACAATGAACAGCTGTATTTTTATTAACTAACATTAAAAAAGATTAATAAATACTGTAACAAATGTATTTCTCATCGTTAGTTCATGTTAGTTAATACATTAACTAATGTTAACTAATTAACATTATTGTAAAGTGGTACCGTGTCTTTTTAATAAATGCAACACGTTCCCAAAGTCATGTGAAATAATCGTGTTACATAATCGTGATTTCAATACTGACCAAAATAATCGTGATTATGATTTTTTCCATAATCGAGCAGCCCTACTGTCCACACACTCAATCAAACAGACTCCAACCTCTCCACAATGGCCAAGACCAGAGAGCTGTGTAAGGACATAAGGGGTTAAAATAGACCTGCACAAGGCTGGGATGGGCTACAGGACTATAGACAAGCAGCTTGGTGAGAAGGCAACAACTGTTGGCGCAATTAATAGAAAATGAAAGAAGTTCAAGATGACGGTCAATCTCCCTCTGTCTGGGGCACCATGCAAGATCTCCCCTTGTGGGGCATCAATGATCATGAGGAAGGTGAGGGATCAGCCCAGAACTACACGGCAGGACCTGGTCAATGACCTGAAGAGAGCTGGGACCACAGTCTCAAAGAAAACCATTAGTAACACACTACGCCGTCATGGACTAAAATTCTGCAGCGCACGCAAGGTCCCCCTGCTCAAGCCAGCGCATGTCCAGGCCCGTCTGAAGTTTGCCAATGACCATCTAGATGATCCAGAGGAGGAATGGGAGAAGGTCATGTGGTCTGATGAGACAAAAATAGAGCTTTTTCATCTAAATTCCACTTGCCGTGTTTGGAGGAAGAAGAAGGTTGAGTACAACCCCAAGAACACCATCCCATCCGTGAAGCATGGAGGTGGAAACATCATTCTTTGGGGATGCTTTTCTGCAAAGGGGGGACTGGACGACTGCACCATATTGGGGGGAGTATGGATGGGGCCATGTATCGCGAGATCTTGGCCAACAACCTCCTTCCCTAAGTAAGAGCATTGAAGATCGTGGCTGGGTCTTCCAGCATGACAACGACCCGAAACACACAGTCAGGGCAACTAAGGAGTGGCTCCGTAAGAAGCATCTCAAGGTCTTGGAGTGGCCTAGCTGAACCTGAACCCAATAAAAAATCTTTGGAGGGAGCTGAAAGTCTGTATTGCCGAGCGACAGCTCTGAAACCTGAAGGATCTGGAGAAGGTCTGTATGGAGGAGTGGGCCAAAATCCCTGCTGCAGTGTGTGCAAACCTGGTCAAGAACTACAGGAAACGTATGATCCCTGTAATTGCAAACAAAGGTTTCTGTACCAAATATTAAGTTCTGCTATTCTGATGTATCAAATACTTATGTCATGCAATAAAATGCAAAAAATGAATTACTTAAATATCATACAATGTGATTTTCTGGATTTTTGTTTTAGATTCCATCACTCACAGTTGAAGAGTACCTATGATAAAAATTACAGACTTCTACATGCTTTGTAAGTGGGAAAACCTGCAAAATCGGCAGTGTATCAAATACTTGTTCTCCCCACTGTATCTCACGGCGTCAGCGACTCGTCAGCGATTCTCTCAGATTGCGTCTTTGATAATTCACAGTGAGTGATTGTCACTCACGTGAAGGAGCACCGATTTGCCTGTGATTTCGGGCTTTGTCGGCGATCTCCCAAAACCTGTCGGCGAGCAATAATCGGGCCTAAAATCGTTCAGTGTGAACTCATAAAACACACACACACAATAAAATATTTATTTTCAAACAGTCTTTTAGTACAGTAAAATATTACAACTTATTTTGTGTGGTTCCTGCTTCCTGGCAAAATATTATGATCTCAAACCACCTTTACCATAGTTTGTAATTTGTGAACTAATTAATTTTGTCATTTGCATCACATAATCAGCTCCATATGGCTTTTCTGATATAGTAAATTTGCTCGATAGCTCACCGGGTACAGCATGGCACTTGCAGTGTGAAGTGCTTTGGTATGAAACATGAGTCACAATAAAAAAGATCAAATATTTTTAGGATCAAGCCAAAATGCCATGGGTGCTTCAGCAAATGTGTTTTTATCTCATAATTGCTATTGTTAATACTATCGGTTAGGTTTAGAGTAGTTTACTGTAGGTGGTCAATTTTTTCAAATGCGATTAACCTTTTAAAGCCACTCACTGGACATTGCATTTCCAAACTACCATGATACGTTCATCAGCCAACATAATGAAACGTTGCCAGAATCACACTCAACACAAAACTGCTTTTAGCACCACTCACTGAACATTTCACTTTGAAAGTGTTGCGAAATGTGCAAGAAGCAAACATTTTCCATTGAGGCTGGGTTGCTTATCTCAAACACAGGGCATTGATCAGGATGAAAAAAAAGATACCTTTTGAAGAATCTTTCCTTAGATCTTTCCATACAACAGCAGTTCCCTTTTAGTCAGTCATGTTCGACGATACGTCAGAGCGACTGACGAATTGGGATCTTGCCTGAGATTGCTTCAACATCAGAAAAAGCTATTTCTCTAAAAGAGTAAACACGGGTATGACGTTGTGTATTTTTAAATATGTCATTCCACCCGTGTGTTTCTGGATGCGGTTGTTTCCTGGCCCCGTCCAAGCCCGCATTAATGCACGGGCTTACCTGGGCTGAAGTCCAGGGGCCTCCCAAGTTCAGGGGCCTCCCATGTTCAGGTTTATGATGAGCTGAAAAGGTCATATTGTTTTAACTTGTCAGATTTTGTCGCTGTATGTCGCTAGTCGCTTGTGGACTTTGGTAGTGCTGTCCCTCTAATGTTATTGTTATGGTGCGTTTATACCAAACGCGAATAGAGCGTCTGGCACGACACCGCACGAGTGATTTCAATGTTAAGTCAATGCAAAGACGCGTTTACGCGCGTCTAGAGGTCCCGCGACGCGAATGACGCAAAAGTCCGCTCAGTGCCGCTAACGTCTCCCTTTGGGGTGTGTCTGTTGCGAGTGTGTTTAATCGAAGTTTTTTTTCAACACACGGACAGATGCACGCGATTACATTTAGAAATAGACAAGCTTTGTTTCCAAATGCACAAAGCAATTATCCTTTCAATTTTATAAACTTTTATAAACCCAGCCAATATAATCACAATGAACACATCCAAAATAAAATCTTTATCATGTAGGCTATATAACAACTGCAAAGCATCTAATTTGTAAACAAAATGATTTACGATTCACTTGATTCACTTACATGATTCACTAAATCCAGCATAAACTCACTGAGACTGTCGACAGTTTCTTTTCCATGCATCATTTTATTATAGCCTATCCATGTTTGTGGTTAGTTACAGTCAAATCATATAAAACAGTGAAATCGCCCTCAAACTCTTCTGTCTTGCCTGCACTGCACTCGAGACGGTGACGGGAGCTGAGCTCCACTGAAAGGCTTCTTTCCTATTGGTTGTCGCTCGCGAAAATCGCTTCTCATTTGCATAAAGTTGAAATTTAGTTGCTGTGTGTGGTTGTTAAATAAAGTGTCTTGTTGTGTCTTGTGTTTATGTGCTCAGTGATATGTTAATAACAATATTAAAATTGAAAACAATATTAAAAAAAACTCACTGTTGTAGGTCTCGAAAGAAACTAATGCATTCTGTGATGTAGATTACCTAGATATTACACTTTTTTTTAAATGAGACTCTATAAATCGAGGGGATGGGGGGCCTACAAAACCTCTCAGCCCCGGGGCCTAACATTAGGTTAAGGCGGCTCTGGCCCCGTCTGACAGCCACGATCTCTGCCTCACGTGTCTGGGCCGTAAGCTAGCTGAGGTGGCGTTCCTTGATGAGTCATGCACCCACTGCAGGAAGATGACCATCGCGATGATGAGATCAAGACTAAGATACCTTGAAAGAGGTGGAGTCCCCTCTGCTATTTTCAAGCTGTTTTTGTTTTTTTTGTTTAAATGGACATACGTGCATATTTTACAGTAACGGTGGTCGATACGCGTTCTTCCGATCATTAATTAGAATGGCCAAGTCGCGTTTCATATTGACAGATGAATAGGCTACGCTCAGTTTATTAAATAGCCTACGTCTCAGTTTATTAAATATGCTCAGTTTATTAAATGTCTCTTGCAAACTATGAAGGGACAATGAATCAATACACTGACATGGCAATGCTAGATAGATACTTTGTTTGCACAGTCCTACCGTAATTTTGTCACTCCTCCTAAGTTGTGAATATATTGCGAATATATAATAAACTTGAGAACAGTTGTCAAAAACAAACGTTTGCTGATACTTTACCTCACAGTGTTATTCGGCTATCCAATGCTGAGCTTCCAGAGACGCTTAAGATGAAACTTCACGAGACCGGCGAAATGCCTCCACAGGGTGGGAGATACGCGGCGTGATTGACAGCTTTGACACCAAATGGATATACCTGAAAATCAGATGACATGATTTCACAACTTTTCATTGGTCATTTAGATATGTGAAGCATACTGTATATGGAAATGAACCTGGACATTCTATCCGTCGAAAAATCTCAAAATCGGCAAAATGGACATACGCGGTTTTCATCGGACAGCGACGATATGCTTAATACACTTTTTGAGTATAATCTGCAACATACAAAATCCAGAAAATTAACCTTAACACTTTATCACAATGTGTGTATATGAAATCAGATTGATTACATTATTTTTACAATCTGCTTAATCATACGTGAACTTCAGAAATAATATCGTCACTCTCTCCCTCAATTAAATCGAAATACAAACAAAAGTACACAAATCAATACACCAGTAACTTAATAATATTAATATTTTGCACGGAACTAAATTTAGCTTGAAATAGTCACATTATGAGCAGTTACAGAAAGTAGGTCACGGAATGTTTCCGTGCCGAGCACAGACAGATATGCTGCATCACAAACTAATTCAACATCTGCCACTACACAAGCGTAATTTTCTTCCATTCACAGAAGCAAACCGAATTATTAAAGTTCTCACCGGCTGCCACTTCGGAATTTTACGATGTATTGAACATTTGTGCACTTTCCCCGTGTCCAGCTGTTCAGTTTTCGGCAGAGCTCATGTCCGACTCGTCTCATACACACCAACACTTTTCTGCCATGCTTTCCCGGGCTGGAACCATCCCAAGTGGAACCATCCACGTGTCTCGAACCTTCGCGATTGGACAATTGGTATCTCGGAGTGTGCTGAACAGCTGCGTCCCGCTCTAATGCCATTCTTCTTTTCTGCCAGAAATCGCCCCGCTACCTCCTCAGCTCTCACTACCCTCGATGGTGGGGCGGTCAAAGGGAACATGGAGATCCCACAGGTGAAGTGTGCAGTTGTTCCCGCAAAACAGCACAGCGAAGGACCTCGCCCTCGACCGGGCGACGAAAGTCATTGTGTGGTCCCTGGGGCAAACAGTGTCCACGCTAGTGGTCCAGGAACGCCATCTCTGGCTGAAGGAGGTTGATTCAGGAGCTTGCCTACAGCGAAGGACCTCGACCGGGCGACGAAAGTCATTGTGTGGTCCCTGGGGCAAACAGTGTCCACGCTAGTGGTCCAGGAACGCCATCTCTGGCTGAAGGAGGTCGATCAAACACATCCTGCCCGAGTGGGATGCTGCGGCCAACACATCTACTCCGTCAAGGCCAGAGCAGCAGCCTTCACCTAGGCCGCAACGTCGAGCTCCCCGCTGGAAGGTGACGCAGCCTAGGCAGCAGTCCCTGAGAAGGGCAATCTCGAGATGGAGGGAACTGCTCTTCAGGAGACGGTGAATGCTCTGCTCCTTCCCCCAGTGGAGGACCGGGCGGAGAATCTTTTGTTTTTTCACAAAGAGTTTATTTATGTTCTGCCAGGGTTACAAGGGGTGTGGGTTGACTGTGAGCAATGCAATGCCTTGCCCCTCTCTCCCCCCTCTTCTTTTGCCAACAGGCAGGAGTCTGCAGTTTAAGGAAACAGCGCTTTCTCACGTATCTCCAGCCACTTCCTCACAGGAACCATGAAGCCAGGAACAAGTCTTGATGGTTGCACCTTACTGGCCCACCTGCACCTGGTTTCCAGAACTCATGCTCCTCTCAACAGCCCCTCCCTGGTGGATTCTCCTGAGGATTGACCCTGTTTTATCAGGGACAAGACAGCATTTGGCACCCACATCCAGACATCTGGTACCTCCACTTGTGCTCTCTGGATGGGATTTGGCCTACCTCCAGCGGTAGTTGACACCATCACTTCAGCTAGAGGCCTCTCTATGAGGAGCACTTAAGCTTTGAATTTGAACCTCTTTATTGATTGATGTTCTTCCCGCAGGGAAGACCCCCTTAGATGCTCTGTCAATGTCGTGCTTTGCTCCACCCTGAAAGTGTATATTGCCGCTGTTCCCACATATTATGATGCAATAGACGGTAAGTCTCTGGGGAAGCATGACTTAATCATTAGGTCCCTGAGAGGCGCCAGGAGGTTGAATCCTCCCTGGCCATCCCTCATCCCCTCTTGGGACCTCTCCCTGGTCTTGACGGCCTTACAGAGAGCACCCTTTGACCCCTTGCAGTCAGTAGAGACTAAGTTCCTGTTTCTCAAGACAGTGTTCCTGACTGCGCTCACATCCAAGAGCACCTCTCACATGGCACCTCTCTGGCAGACATACGCAGAGCTGCGGGCTGGGCGACAACTAATACATTCACGAGATTCTACAATATAACAGTGGAGCCGCTATCTTCCTGTGTGTTGTGTACAAACAGATAATATGTGGGAGGAATGGCTCTGTGTCTAGCTTTATGCGCCATTCCCCTCTGAGGATGGGATACGGGTGCTTGTTCTGCTCCTCAGGTGAGTTCCCTGGCTGGAATGTCAGTGATTGACATTCTCCGTACACAGCCCTGTACTTTCTTCCACCCCAACAGGTGCAGGAGGCTTGCTCGGGGCATTGGAAGGGGCAGCAGTTGTGGCGTCTTCCATAGGGATCCTAATTTGTCGGTTGTTCTGATGTAACGTCGAACGTGACTGACTGATAGGGAACGTTCCCTCAAGGAGGGAACGGAGACATTACGTCCCGTCGCCCCAACTCATGTACCTCCGCTGGCACCCGTTTCGGCTTCTCAACAGAAAACTTAATGTGAGTATTTGCACTCTTTCTTATATACCCAGAAGTGGGGGAGCAGATTGCAATGCAAATCTCACTCTCCAATTTGCATTGGCTGGTTCTGTTACCACTCCAATGTGATTGGGCTCTCAGGCGAGATCTCGATTCGTCAGTCGTTCTGATGTAACGTCTTCGTTCCTTCCTTCGGGTAATGGGGGTTACATTAGTAAACTGGACGTTCACAAAGACTATGTGTCAGGGTTCTGTCTCTTCGGTCTGTTTATTCTTGGATTGGTGATAGAGCTCTGACACTCCTTCTGTCTTGTCGCTCATTCTTAGTGTGCTCTGTCTTGTTGTGTTTGCTCGGGCCATACGCTCTTCTGTCCGAGTGTGTGTTGTGTTCGATGTAGCATGCATTTCATGATTATTTCGACTGCATGCTTTCATGGTGTCATTTTCTGTGTGGACACGCAGTCGGAGAGAGCTTTCTTTGGCTGCGCGTTCGTGTCATGTTTTGAGCACATGGCTTGTGATTGTGCTCCCTGGCCATGTGCTCTTGTTTTTTTATGTTTGGTATGTTATGTTTTTTTAAGCACATGGCACATAGAAACAAACATGACAAGTGTAGCAAATTAGCTCTAAAGAAATATTAATAATCAACCATAACTTGTTATAATTGATTATGAATATTTGGATCAGCTAATAGAATTAACTTAATGTAGTAAAATTAATATTACAATCAACCTACCTGTTCATCCCATGAACACTCAGTGTTAATTGTTTATTAATTCTAAGTAATACTCATTTCCGGGGGAGGGAAATGTCTTTCTTACTGTACAGTACTACTAAGAGCCTGAAGTCAAAATCTTTATTATATTAAATATTAATCAAAAATTATTCACACCTTCACAAAATCCAAACATTCAGTGTAAGAGTAAAAAAAATGACATGCCATTATTTATGGTAAGTTTATTTAATTCACAGCTTATTTAGAGTTTTGACCTCAACAACCCAACTGCATTTACCGCAAACAGTCTAAACTAAAAGATTGTTTTGGTAATTGTTCTACACATTGTCATATAGATAACCAGAAAATACAGTAGTTTATTAAGGTTTATTTTGCTAACCATTCTTACTAAAAAAAATGGGGTAAGCACACTTATATTCTCATTTTAAGAGGTGTTAAATGTGGTTTGATTTGTTTACATTAGTTAATGTATAAGGCTAACTAACATGAACCACGAGCAATACATTTGTTACTGTATTTATTAATCTTTGTTAATCTTAGTTGAACAAACAATGAACAGCTGTATTTTTATTATGTTACTTACTTCACACAGTGCATTAGGCTAACTAATGTTAACAAATACAACTTTTGAATTAAATAATGTAGGCTACTAGTAAATGGTGAAATTAACATTAATAAAGATTAATAAATGCTGTAGAAGTGCAGTTTATTAATAGTTAATGTTAACTGATCTAGTTAACTAGACTTTAATAAATGGAACCTTATTGTAAAGTGTTACCGATTTGTTATACACCGATTCAGTGTTGGACAGATCAGTTGTTTTAACCATGGAGTCCCATGAGTCTCAATCGATTTCTTCGGCGTTGACTGAAGAAAAGTTGGTGAACTTGAGTGGTTTGTTTGACTCTGTTCTGGTTGAAGGTTTTCTCTCTCTCCATGAGCACATGGCTGAGCACATGCAGATTGTGGCCTGCCACCCCTGGGCCGGAGAGGCTACGCAGGCAACCAAGGAGTGAGGAAGTCGGAAGAGTTAATGGTTGCCCATTCAGTGATGGTAAAGTTGCAGTTTTCTTCGAGTTGGATTGAAGAAAATACAGTCTGACTCTGTTGGGAGAGTGAAGCCATAGTAGTCACAGCCTGCCGGAGCCCATGGGTCCCGGTGGGGGTCCCCACAGACATCAACCCAAAGAAGCAACAGTAGAGGCCAGAAGAAGAGAGGGAAGGGCTTGTGTAGAGACCATTTAACCCTCTGGGGTCGGCAAACGCGCCATCGTGTTTTGCTCGATTTTCTTCACATAGTAGCACAATAAACTTAAATTACACCGTTATTTATGGTCATACAGAAAAAAGAAATATGAAAAAAGAATCTGTGAGATGTTTACTTTTGTATGTGTCCACTTACAATCAAAACATTGTGCTTTTGTAAAATAAAGAAAATAAACAGGGTGTGCTTTCTGCCTCTCCGTCTCGGTGAACTTTTTTTTCTTGAGCACGTCTATAAACTGAAACAAAACTCAGCGAATACTTGTCACACATTTATGAGCCATATATCTTTATAAACATTTAAGTGTGTATTTTTAAATGAATGGATTCAAAATGAAAACAAATATTCTCCGTTTAAGTAATTTGTATAAAACCAACAAGATGTCCAGTTTCTCAAACCCTTACTCATTAGTTTTAATATGACCACGGCCATGTGCGCAAAAGAGATTGACATGCAAATCTCCACGTTAAGGAATGCAAACGCGCTCATTACCTCAAAAACAAAGCACCAAACTTCAGTCCTCTGCTTTTCGTCAAGTTTGGAAGACACGCTGTGATCTTACATTGGATTTACCTCAGAAGAAGAAGAACGCGATTTGAAGACAAGAAAGATGTAAGGTAAGAAATGTATTCTGAATTATATTAGTTAATGTTATTGTTGCATAAACTTAACATTGCAGTTGAACTGTTGCTAGATATATGCTTTTTAGACCCGTGTTCACTGTTAAATACTGTGTTTGTGGATATCTGCTCAAACATAGATACTGTATGTATATGGTAACAATAATGTTTCATAGTTTGGACTGGCTCGATCGCTTCAGTAAATAACGTGCTGTGCGTTTGAAAAGCAAAACGCACCAAACATTAGTCTTCATGTTTTTACTCCAATCTCAGTTCATAACGTCATAACGAATGGAAACATTTGAAGTGACATATGATAACCAATATATTTTTCTCTAGTGTGGTGTTACTGAAGTGTTCCTTTTTAATGATTGAAAGGCCGCCTACTATAGGTTATTGTTATTATTATTTTATGCAGCACTGCAGCCTATGCCTACAAGGCACAACAAACCTGGTGTTCATTATATATATATGTGTGTGTGTGTGTGTGTGTATTTTGTGATTTTTAAAAAGCAATTTTAACCAGAAAAATCAAAAATATATTCCCAAAATCGTGCAGCCCTATAGTTTCTCTTGATATCAGCATGTTCACAGGTGTTTATTTTTATTTTATACAGGGACCAGATGCCACTAATGAGTCCTGCTGACTTCAACATTCACATGAGTCTTTGTACATGAACATGGTAAAGTGAAAAATCAAACACCTTGGAAATGTCAGGTATGTACGTTTCAGGAATGGCACAAAGGTGTGTGACTGTTCAAGTCTCTGTCTTTAGATCAGTGTGTTAAATAATGTGCTTTTTTGTCATTTGTTGTGTATCTTTGGATTATGTTGCATTGTAAATAAATCCAAACAATCAAAAAGCCATTCTTTTTTAAATCTCCTCATTCTTTGTACAAGGTTGCTCAGAATGATAGGGCCTGATAGCACCTGATAGGGCCATTATGGGAGGGTCTTTGTCTTTCTCAGGTGTGAAAGCCATCAATATTAATGATGTGTTCACGCCCCCCTCGCATAAAGCTTTTTTACACAAAACATGTCATACAAATTTAAAATTGATATATTGTTTTATCTGAATGAGTTGTCAGGATGATTTTCACATAGTTTTGAAGCAAATATTCTAGGCTATGTGATACAATTTTCAAAAGTCGTGTGAAGAAATAATCAGTATGGGTTTCATGGCCTTGTTTCAGTGACAATTGTTTTTTTTTTTTTTTTCACAAGCCACGCATAAATATCATTATCTCAAAACTACAAACTTTTACATACATGCTGCTGATATATTATTGTAGCAGAGTTTGTGCTTAAAGGTGCTGTAAGTGATGCGACGCGTCGTTTAGGCCAAAACATTTTTTGTCACATACAGCAAACATCTCCTCACTATCCGCTAGCTGCCTGTCTCCTGAACACACTGTAAAAAAACGCGGCCTCTCTAGACACCACAGGCTCCACAAACGGCAACAAAAACAAACTGGGCTCATCCGCACCAAGAAACATAATAAACAGAGTTCCAGCCAATAACCAACAAGAAGTATTGGAGGGTGGGGTTTGGGGGGTCAGTGATAAGGAACGCATGAAGTCCCGAATTTACATCGGAAAAACCTTTAAAGCAGCTAATCATTTGTTTGCTCCCTCGTTGGTGGATGGTGCATTTAAGATCTGGCATAAAAAAGGCTTAAAATGCATCAGAGATTTATTTATCAATGATATATTTGCTAGTTTTTCTCAATTGACTAAAAACTTTGGTCTAGTAAAGACACATTTTTTCAGATTTCTACAAATCAGGCATTATATACTGAAGTTAATTCCCCAATTCCCTAATAAACCCCAAGCCAATCCTGTCGATATGTTTCTTTCCGTTAACCCCACATTAAAAGGCACAATTTCTGTCTTTTACAACCTTATTTCGAAATTGCATAGCCCTTCATTAGCAGCTACAAGAACCATGTGGGAACAGGACCTAGGTTCTGCCTTCACTGATCACATGTGGGATTCAGTCCTGGATCGGATACACTCCACCTCCATGTGTGCCCGACATGCTCTTGTGCAATTTAAAGTAGTACATCGTATCCACATATCTAAAAACCAAACTAGCTCGTATGTTCCCTGATGTGGACCCGACCTGTGATAGCTGTAAGAGCGCCCCTGCGTCACTCTTTCACATGTACTGGACGTGTCCCACCTTGAATGAGTTCTGACGTCAGTCTTTCAAACGATGTCAGAAGTTCTTCATCATCAAATTGAGCCAAACCCTCTTACTGCAATTTTTGGCATTGCTCCAAATTTGGGCTTGCCTAAAGTTAAGCTAAAAGTATTAGCTTTACCTCTTTATTGGCTCGTAGGGCTATCTTACTCAAGTGGAAAGATCCTGCTCCTCCTTCCCACTCACATTGGATTAGGGACATTATGTCCTGTATGAATTTAGAGAAAATGCGTTACACCACCCAGGGATCTGAGAATAAATTTGAAAAAATATGGCGCCCCTTCTTGACATTCTTTGAGAAACCAACTACAACAATATCAGAGTAGCTACCCCTTTCTCCCTTTTTTTTTTATTTTTATTATTATATATATATTTTTTTTTTTCTTTTAGGTGCGTATTTAGTGTCTTCCATTCTTAATATTTTCACCTTTATGTATTATAATTTTAGACTGTGATTTAAATCATCTCATGCAGTAATTTGTAATGCAGGTCTGTTTGTAATTGGGTGGGAGGGCGGGACATGGGTGGGGTATATGTTTATATGTATATTCCAAAAACAAAATGTATATTCCTTTGTATAGTAATTGTTTTTGCAAAGTTGTCATTCAATAAAAAAACCTTTGAACGGAAAAACCTTTAAAAGGTGGCGAGAACTCCGCCGGCAGAAGGGCTTCCAATCCGACATAGTTGCTCTGTTTTTGCAGAACAGGTAAATCCATTTTTCTTTCTAAACTGACGTTCATGTTCGCTAAACCAACACAAGGATGTAATTAGCTAGATCTATGCAGTCAGCGTTAACTTTGGTGAATACAACATGTATGTTTCTAGCAGCGATCAATCTCTATTGTAAATGATCAAGCAAATTCACAGTAGGGCGACAATTTGTGTGAATGATTGTTTTCATCCACAGTTTGTTATGAATTTGAATGTTCATTTATAGGCTATTGACAACTTTGACTAAAAGTTGACCGCCGTTGTTTATGCTCACTGGGAAACGTGAACGTTATCATGCTATTATTGCATCCTTGTATGGGAGCTATTTATAACCTCAGGCGGCGAGACGATTTTAAGATAATGTTTCTCTTTTTCTGCATTCTGTTCTGCAATATATAAAAGCATTTATCTAACTTGGCGACATTACTCATTGAATGAAGTATCAGTAAAACTTAACTTTGTAGTGACTATTTGGACTTTCCTTTATGTCGGAAGGGAGGGGAGGAGGGAGGAGACGGGATGAGGAGGAGGAGGGAGGGTCTAGCTAGCCTCCGTTTTGTTTGACAACAATTCGAATGTCAACAAGAAGTAACGTCTCCCGGGATCGCTTAGAGCACCTTTAATACAGTGTAATCAGATTTTAGCCATGAAAATGTCACAAGTAACAGAAATAAGAACAAATGTCAGCGCATGTCAGAACACCTCCAGGGCCCAGAAAACACCTCAGACCCCAGAGGGTTAAAGCCTGAGAAAGGTCCCACCTTTCAGGGTTGGCTCAACCAATAAGAAAGTGGGAATTTCCAAGCGGGAGATTCCTCTGATTTATGACTTTATCTCAAGTGTGGTTAGACATAATCCATTTGTGTCCAATCATACTCAAATAGATATAACAAACACACTGCATTCTAAGAGAAGGTGATGTACCCTAAAGTGTGAGTCATTAAATGAGGATTAATTAGATAGGAGACACGATACCGGTGGGGTTACATTGACTGGTGGTTGTATCATAAAATACATACTGTAGTATCAAAGACATAATAGTATACTTTACAATAAATCATTCACACAGTGTCCTTGGGTGCATGTTCATTTGTAGATCAGTTCGTCCATAAATTGATGCAGAAAATGTCTGTTTTAAGGGCTCTGGGTCTTTTCTATGGCCTCTGATTTTTCCACGTGACCACGTTTTTTACAGAAATAAAACCAACTTATCTGATTGTAGTCATGGTAACCAAGACCCTTCTTGCCCTTGTTGGGGGGATGGGACCATAGATCCCAGAGTGAGTTTTAAAGATTATTTGATTAGTATAACAAATAATTGTGTCTGATTTGTGTCAGTCATTACACAAGTCATATCTCTCCTGTCTATCATCTAACCTCACCCTTCTTTTTATCTGATTATTGGTTAATTTGCCACACCCGTCCTCCCTTGTTACCAGCTTTGTTTGTTCTCCCTATTTATTCTCCTTGTGTTTGCAGTCCTGTGCCAGATCGTTGTTGTATGTGCATCATGTTTACCTGCTACCTGTTGTCTTGCTGTGCCACCCTGCCCCTGCCCCTTGCCCCTGTCTTCCCCCTTGGGGTAGTTTTTGTTTGCTTTGTATTATTTTTGATTAATAAAATCCCATATCTGTATTCTTGAATCCTCGCCTCATCCCTTTACCCCAAACCCTGACACTATGATCCAGTAATTTATAAAATCTAAAATGTGGGCTAAATGCAAGGGGAGCTACATCTTTTGGTTTAAAAGTGACTTTTGTGAGCTTCATATTTTGCTACACTGTCTGACAGTAGATAATGGACCTTTTTTTAATAATGTTTACACTGGTTACTTACCACTACTGTTTTAAACAAGAATGTTATTAAAATGTTCTTTTCTCTCTGTTGGAATAGGTGGAGCAATGATGACATTCAAAGGCACACATTGGCTAAGAGCCGCCGCATGGCTATGCGAAGACCGGCTTACATGTTTAATGTCCGTTACAATAGTCTGACCTTAATTGAAGAGCGTTTCCTAGAGGCAGCTGAGTATGGAAATATCCCTGTTATCCGTAGGATGCTGGAAGAACTTCCAGAAATTAATGTCAACTGTGTGGACTACATGGGCCAGAATGCATTGCAGCTTGCAGTTGCCAACGAGCACCTGGAAGTGACAGAACTCTTGCTGAAAAAAGAGAATTTGGCCAGGATAGGTGACGCTTTGCTTTTAGCCATAAGTAAAGGATATATTCGTATTGTGGAGGCCATTTTGGGCCACCAGGCCTTTGCAGACACAACCAAACTCACTAGCAGCCCCCTCCAGACAGAGACACACGACGACTTCTTTGCCTACGACGAGGATGGGACTCGGTTTTCCCATGATATTACACCCATTACACTAGCCTCTCATTGCCACGAATATGAGATTGTGCACATTCTACTAAGGAAGGGTGCCCGCATTGCACGCCCACATGACTACTTTTGCAAATGCAACAGCTGCCTTTATCACCAGAGGCATGACTCTTTTAGCCATTCACGTTCCAGAATCAATGCCTACAAAGGGCTGGCTAGCCCTGCCTACCTATCCCTGTCCAGTGAGGACCCAGTACTGACGGCTCTAGAGCTTAGCAATGAACTGGCTGTACTAGCCAACATAGAAAAGGAGTTTAAGGTAGGCATAATAGGATGTAGGAAGAGAAAATATAGATTGTATTGTATTAACCCCTCACTAGACATCCCCCATTTTGGCAAGCGGGGCATAAATGATATACCCAAAATAAAAAGGTTGCTGCTCATAAGTCATTCTGGATAGATACATGTGGCGAACAGGATGAGGCCGAGGACCGTGAGAGATACGAGGCCGGTGTGTCGCGCAGGTGTGGCTCCTTATCAATCATGCCACCGGCCTCGCGCCACTCTCCCACGGCACCTCTGCCTCGTCCTGCTCGCCACAATACATAATCAACATATATTTAAAAAGATGACACTTGTAAGATTACAGTTCAACACTCATAATTACTCAGACTGCTATTAATATGGAGATATATAAGCTCAAACTTAAAAACACAAAATTTAAATATTAAGAATATGATTTTTAAATGTATAAAAATAGTGTATAAATGTGGTATAACAACTTATACCCATAATTAAAGTGTGGTCTTGCTTCATTTCAAATCGAAGGAATTTTATCTCTAAAACTATGCATTTTATTAATCATTTCATAAGATTATATCGTGTGTTTTTAGAGAAGGCTAATAAATGCTAATAAAATTATTTATGACTACTATAACTCCCCTGCACTCTAATGTTTGGTGCAGAGAACTGCCCATTGTTAGAACCCCTCCCGGTATCAACACCACTTTCATCCTAGATTTGTTAATCCATCTATTACCTGAAGTCTTTCTAAAAGAAAAAGAAAAGAAAAGGCATAATCTTGGAACCTTATGTGTGGGTTAGAGCTACAATTAGCATCAAGCTACATAACAATTTAAAAGATTAATATTACACTCTTACTAAATTCACTTTAAACCACCAATTAATGTTTGTAATAACTTCCGATTGCCATTTAAAGGGTTAGTTCACCCAAAAATGAAAATTATGTCATTAATGACTCACCCTCATGTCGTTCCAAGCCCGTAAGACCTCCGTTCACATTCGGAACACAGTTTAAGATATTTTAGATTTAGTCCAAGAGCTTTCTGTTCCTCCATTGAAAGTCAATGGATGGCATACTGTCCATGTCCAGAAAGGCAATACAGACATCATCAAAGTAGTCCATGTGACATCAGTGGCTCAATCTTAAGTTTATCAAGTTACGAGAATACTTTTTGTGCGCAAAAAGTAAACAAAAAAAAACAACTTTATTCCACTATTCATTTCCTTCTCTCTGGGCCTCGAGCTATTTAACATAGTGTTTTTGCGCAGCGCGTCTGTGTTGTACATCACACGTAGGCTCACTATTGGCAGACGCTGGTCATGTGTGATGCGTGTGATGTACAACACAGACGCGCTACGCAAAAACACTACGTGAACTCACTCGAGGCCCAGAGAGAAGGAAATGAATAGTGGAATAAAGTCGTTATTTTTGTTTACTTTTTGCGCACAAAAAGT
Source organism: Scardinius erythrophthalmus (assembly GCF_964197995.2). Taxonomy (NCBI): domain Eukaryota; kingdom Metazoa; phylum Chordata; class Actinopteri; order Cypriniformes; family Leuciscidae; genus Scardinius; species Scardinius erythrophthalmus. Next base: position 40,644,992 of record NC_138228.1, read on the forward strand.
ATTCTCGTCGCTTGATAAACTTAAGATTGAGCCACTGATGTCACATGGACTACTTGGAATCACATGAAATACATGTCTGTATTGCCTTTCTGGACATGGACAGTATGCCGTCCATTGACTTTCAATGGAGGAACAGAAAGCTCTCGGACTAAATCTAAAATATCTTAAACTGCGTTCCGAAGATAAACGGAGGTCTTACGGGCTTGGAACGACATGAGGGTGAGTCATTAATGACATAATTTTCATTTTTGGGTGAACTAACCCTTTAATATTGATTTTGGTCATATAATGTTGTTGAAATATTTTATATTTACCATAATATAATTACCGTTACACCTGCTTACCATGTATTCTGTAAACATTCCTTATTCAAATGAATATACCCAAAATCGCATGAAAATCCAGATATGGAGTACTCAAGTCACATGACTTGACTCAAGTCTGACTCGAGTGGCAAATTTGAGGACTTGAGAGTTGCTTGACCAAGTTAAGAAAATTACTTGACTTAACTTTTACTTGAGATCCAATGTCTCGAGACTTGACTTGAACTGTATGACTCAAGAATGACTTTATATAATTGTTTATATATAATCATCGCAACATCAATTGTTAAACAAAATTAAAGCAACTGCACGATTGCGTAACGCACAAGCGCAAGCCAGCGTGTTAAATATTCTCCCAAAAACATTCTGGTCTTGTAAAAAAACTCGAAAACTACCTAGGGACGAGCACGTACGACGGCCTTACGTAAACATATCACCAGAATGATTGACAACTAGTAGGACCAATAGTCTTGATGATCCACCCGGAAAAAGAAAATCCTCCGCATTACCTTTAAGACGGTGATTAGCCGCCACTTACTGGCGGTTTTAATTTCATAATTAAATATATAATTTATTATTTTTTAGCATCTAATTTTTTCCATATTAAAATGATTATATTTAAATCATGAATCGCATAACATTATTTATGTGGTTGTAATTGCAGTGTAAATGCATGGTTAGAAAATAAATGTTTAGAACATGGTTAGAAAAAAAATGCCCCTGCAAATAAATTTTAGGGGTCAGATATTGGCCCTTAAAGATGAACTGAACTGAAAATTTGAGTAAAAGTGATATAACAGATGTATTTTATTTATTCTCATTTACAATTACAAAATATCAGAATTTGTTAAAAGGTATAAAATTGTATGTTGAAAATGTTGTTGTTGTTACACGGGCGCCGCCATGTTGGATTTCAGCATTCCGCTACGTCACTGGCATGGTAAGCTACTCTGTTGCTAACCAATACAAGCAGAGCAGCCATAGCATGTACATAGTCAAGTCAAGTCAAGTCATCTTCATTTATATAGCGCTTTTAACAATGTAGATTGTTTCAAAGCAGCTTTACAGAGACAAGCGTATAATTTAAGGTAACAGAGATTGTTTTGGCTTTATAGCAGAGTTAAGTTATTTCCATCTAAAGTTAGTTTTAATTGATTTGCTTCTGTCGCAATGATCATTTGTTATTAAATTAGGGGCCGCTAAGACGACACCATTCTCTCTACACAGACTTTAAACGCGAACCTGTGAGAAACGCTGATGGCGTTCACATGCGCATTTAGAATGGGTTCTATATTTATGTGCGTTTGAATATACGCAGGTTTGGAATTCCCTACAAGCCAAGCCTAAACAAAATACTTGTCTTTCCTTATAAATTTTGATAAGGAATTATATTTTATTTGTTGCTTTGGGGTAGGACCGCGAGACGAATTTTCCCGACAACGCCTTATCTGTATAGTGGTAGAGGGATCCTCCATAGGGAGAGACTAGTTGGCACTTCAGCACTGCGTTGTCATCGGTCCAGGCGAAGGTCCTTCGTCAGATCTGGATACGGCCTGGATCCGGCAGGCTGCAGGAAAACCTCGGGATAAACACAGACACTAAAATTAGCGTAGATGCCATTCTTCTCATGATGTAACGAGTACATCAGGATTTTTGGGAAGTGTTCCCGGTTCCGGCTGACCTACTATATGCAGCCTAACATTAAATTATAGAAGTCTATAATGTATTATGTGAATGCTAGGTCAAAGAGATGTGTCTTTAATCTGGCTTTGAACTGACAGAGTGTGTCTGCTTCCCGGACAATGGTAGGAAGACTGTTCCAGAGTTTTGGTGCTAAATAGGAAAAGGATCTACCGCCAGCAGTCGATTTTGATATTCTAGGTATTATCAACTGGCCGGAATTTTGAGATCGTAATAGACGTGAAGGACTATAATGCGTTAAGAGCTCGCTCAAGTACTGCGGAGCTAAACCATTCAGTGCTTTGTAAGTAATCAGCAATATTTTAAAATTGATGCGATGTTTAATAGGGAGCCAATGCAGTTTTGACAGAACTGGGCTAATATGGTCATACTTCCTGGTTCTGGTAAGAACTCGAGCTGCTGCGTTTTGAACTAGCTGTAGTTTGTTTATTAAGCGTGCAGGGCAACCACCCAGCAGAGCATTACAATAATCTAGCCTTGAGGTCATGAACGCATGAACTAATTGTTCCGCATTTGTCAATGAGAGCATATGACGTAATTTAGATATATTTTTAAGATGGAAAAATGCAGTTTTACAGATACTAGACACGTGACTTTCAAATGAAAGATTGGTATCAAAGAGCACACCCAGGTTCCTAACCGACGACGAAGACTTAACAGAGCAGCCATCGAGTGTTAGACAGTATTCTAGATTATTACGTGAGGAAGTTTTTTGTCCAATAATTAGAAACTCTGTTTTTTCAGAATTTAGAAGTAGGAAATTACAAGTCATCCAATTTTTTATATCCGCTATGCATTCCGTTAATTTTGTGAATTGATAAGTTTCGTTAGGTTTTGAAGAAATATAGAGCTGAGTATCATCGGGCTAGTCTGAGGCTAGCTGACATGGCTGAGGAAACAGAAACCAACAGGTCTAGGGGGGGTTCATACTGTATTGCCCCTGGCTGTAGTAATGAATTGTATAGGGCTAAGGCAGCTGGGGTTACGATACATTTTCACAGGCTACCTTTGACAATGAAACCAGGCTTTATAGCGTTCAACAAAACTGAGACTGACACACTCGGTATTCATTGAAATTGAGTCACAAAACCAAGCTAGATACCAAACAATCCAACCTAGGTGAAGGGCTAGCAGCTAAACACGTTGGAAGCACTTTTGTCAAACTCCACAAGCTAGCCACCACTCCGACCATATAAATCATGACTCCGACGATATCACAGATCGATAATAATGCGTTTACTAGCAGCTAACTAAACCGCAGCAGGTCTGTAAACAGAATCCAATGTCCCTTTCTACTCACCCTGAAGCTAGCTGATGTTCATCGTGTCAGTAAACATTGTTGATGCAGGGAGTTCAACTCGCAGAACTAACGTTAGCTGCTAGGTCCATAGTAAGAGGTATCTGTGCAGTAACCCGCCGTGCAGTATTTTGATTTTAACATTTTGCGTGCAGCTAACTTAACAAGCTTGATCAGTAAGGCGATACAGCGCGTGCCGCTGCATTTGCACATGCAATTGAAGAGTGTGCGCTACGAGAACAGGATAACGGCTGACAGGACAATAAAGTCCGTTTTTCTGAGGTGAAAAACTTTGTTTCAGCGTACACTTATGTCACTGCCTGGTAGTTCCCATTGTGCTGGGTTTTCTGAAGTAGTCATGATTCGCCTCTCATAACATAACATGCTCTAAACACGCACGCAGATTGGAAAAGGAGGAGCGGGGGCGCGGGGAGCAAGGATCACAAATTTGAACTATATCGATATATGCAATATGGTCTAATTCCATATCGCATTTCAAAAATAAATGTTCCAGGTTGACCTCTCTGCAACAGATCGATTCCGGTGCACTGTCCATGCTCCGGCAGCGCCCGCACCCACACCAGTCACTTCCCCCCAAACGATCCTGTACTGTAGGTGGAGCCTGAAACTGATCGTCCTCCTTGTGGTGGTAGTCAGGTACTACTGGCCTGTCCCTCACAGGCTCAAACGCGTAACCAAAATGACTCATTTTTGTGTGTATAGGACCTGCAGTTGCAGCTGCCTATATACCTTTGCAGGTCCTACCATTCCAGTGACGTCATCAGAATTGCCAGCGTTCTTATACTAACAAACGCAATTTTTGTGTTGCTTTTAAAAAAAGCTATATTGATATTTTTAATAAATTTTTTTTGTGTAATTTACTTTTAATTGTCATAAACAACACATTATCAATGTTGATTTTTTCAGTTCAGTTCATCTTTAATGGGAAATTTAATTAATTTCTGCCAGTGATAAACATATGACATTTACTATAAAACCAATATATTAATGCATCGTACTTGTGAATTTACCTTCAAATGTTTATCTTCAACATTTTTCGTATAATTGTTATTATAATAATAATAATAAATCAAATTTTTGATAATCATAAATACATGCTATAATAATTTATATGATTATTATTAATATTACGATATAAATGTATAAGAAAAGGTAATCATTTCTGAAGGGAAAATGAATAAGGTTGAGACCAATATAATCTCTACTTTTTTCTGTTTGATATTGTAACTTGACTTGAAGTGAACCACTGATTTGATTTGACTTGCTTGGTTTGTGTGCACTGCGACTTGAGACTTGCTTGAGACTTGAGACCTGAGACTTGTGACTTGAACATGTGTGACCTTTGTGAAAATGACAAACAAACCATATAATATCGTAATCGTGTGTTTATTCTCTTCATTTTTGACGTGTACTGTACTGTAGCTGTACGCCGAATGAGAGCGACGAGATCATAACTGACGCAAACCAGGAACAGGAGAGACAGAGCGTGGTCTGAACGCTCTTTCAGCTCTTCAGATCGCATAATTCAGTGAGAAATTAATAGAATGGTATTCTGAATTACTAAATATTTAGCAAATGTGAGAATAAATCAATATTTCTCCAATTATGCGCACCTTTGGACTAAAAGCCCTAACGGATGCTGTTCAGTGAAGTTATGTGAACACAAATAAACCACAGCAGATGTGACTGAATTCATATGCGTGTGATATTCTACTCAAAATATCAAACATTACAGATTGATTATTTTGCACTCCTGACATAAATTAGGAAATGAATGTCACTGCAACCTAGTTTTATCATAAAAATTGGTCAAATATCGAAGCTGAAGTCTTTAATTTTCTAATGATACTGTAACGGTCATGTTCTTTTAGTTTTGTTTTCAGGGACTTTTAATTTGTATTCTTTAGTTCCTTTTTTCCCATGTCTGAGTTTCCCACCATGGACACCCATCTCACCAGCTTCATTCATCATGTTCGTTAGCTCTGTGTATTTAGTTCCTCGTTGTTCTCTGTTTCCTGTCGGTTCTCGTTTACGCACTAGCTAAGTTTGGTTATGTATACATTCTGCTATTAAAGCCTGTTTATTCTTATTTCTTCTTCATCGTGTTCCTGTTGAAGCTACGCTGAGCCAGATTGTGACAGAAGAACTGACCAAACAAAATGGATAATGCAGTTATGTTCTCTGCCTTAGCCCGGCAAGGACTTTCTTAGCTGGACTATTCTGTTAATTTCTGCACACTAGTCCAATGGACTGTTTTCGATGATGGGACTCTGAAATCATTATTCTGGATAGGGGCTAATTACTACCAGCCGCATGATTTACCAGATATGATGGAGGGAACATGGAGGGAGGCCATTCTCCACTGTCTGGAAAGTGTGACCCCCAATTCACAACAACACCCGCATCTACAACCCCAGAGCCCAGCCCACAACCACCCTGCGACACAGAGCGACAGCTGGAGTTCCCGACAGAGTTGCCGACAAAAGGAGAAGTGGACGGGCTTACCATTGCACCGGAGCCTGAGCCCGGGTCATTGGACCTGCCGAGCGAGCCCATGACAGAGGGGATATTGGTGGAGTTTGAGGGAATAGAGGAGTTCCATGGCCACAACCTCGCCGCAGCGTGGGAGTGCATACTGGACTGGGAGATAGATAAGTTGGTCCCACCCTCCCTCCCTTTTCCATCACCACTTCTAGTTCCAGTCCTGCCCTCATCATCTCCTGTCTGCCCTATTGTTCACCCTTCACCTCCTCACTGGGTCGGGGATTCACCTGGGGCTTCCAATGAGCCATCCTTGACCAGGCCGGGGGATTCCCTGGCTCCGCCTCCAGTCGCTGTTCCTGCCACTCCACCTCGGCCCGTCATCCTAACTCCTCTGCCGCCACTGCTCTCTTCCTCGGCTCCACCATCGACCATCGGGTCCGCGACGTCACCGGGTTCCCTCGACCTGCCAGCTTCACCTGAGTCGGACATCGCCGGCCCTTCGCCATGGACTTGCGAGCCTGTTGCTATGCTCAGGCTCTCCACCCCTGCGGCTCAGTCTGGCTCTTCCCTTCCTCAGGCTCCACGTCAGTCCTCAGTTGCACCAGCTCCGCCGCAACCCTCCAGATCGCCACTTCCACCTCGGAGAATCGTCATGACAGCTCAGTCGCGGCCGCCGATGCCCACGGTGTCGCACAGGTCCATCAACCCTCCGTCTGAACCCAGGACTCTTTCCCCATCGGCAACGTCCCTGTTGTCTGTCCCCATGGAAGCGTTGGATGCTGTACCACCATGGCTCCTCCCTCCAGCAACGTCACCATGGGGCACTACCTGGCTGGCCATCTGGGGTTCATCCGGTCTCCGCCCACATAAACCACCTCAATGGCTACTACCTACCATCATCTCCTTCCTGGTTTAGGCTATCAGCTTGCCTGTCTTTCCTGTCTTGCCAGCCCTACGTCTACTCCTCGTCCACCTCCTTCTCCGCATCACGGCGCGAGGCCATGCCTTCTCGAGGGGGGCGTAATGTAACAGTCATGTTCTTTTAGTTTTGGTTTCATGGACTTTTAGTTCGTATTGTTTAGTTCCTGTTTCCCCCATGTCTGAGTTTCCCGCCATCATCAATTACCATGGACACCCATCTCACCAGCTGTCATTCATCATGTCTATGAACGTAAAGCAGTTAAAGGGCTCCTATTATGCTCATTTACAGGTTAATAATTTTGTTCAGTGGGTCTAATAGAATAGGTTAACATGATTTAATGTTCAAAAAACTCAGTCTTTTTCTTATCATTTATATTGTTGCAGCACCTGTTTTCACCCTCTGTCTGAACGGTCTGTTTTAGATGCCTTCTGAAAAACCCAGTCTTCTCTGATTGGTCAGCCAGCCCCCATCTGTGGTGATTAGTCTACCGCTTAGAGCGTGCGTTGGAAATGTAATTTCCCTCACCATAACCATTGAGTCCCAAGTCTTCCTGAGGTCCTTTAAATACTACTGTAATTACATTATCAGTTTGAGCCAAGTCCGATAATGACAGTTCCATCCCCTACATTTCAGTTGTAACTCATTTCTCTGTATGAGTTGTATGTCGATTAACACACTGCATTGAAATGCATTGTTCAGAAAGCAGTCGTTACAAAAATGGCGAGAACACAACTAAAGGTTGTTGTTGTTGTACTGCTGAGTAATAGTGTTAAAAATGATTTTAAAACATTGATTTTTCAAATCCTCTGCCTTTGGAGGTCCAGGTAATTGTTGTTTCCTCGACATGACATAAACTCTTCCTAGCCTTATAAATACCTTATGCAAATGTATTACATGGCGATGTCATGGTAATAATGGCAGGACTACAGACAAGTCATTTCAGTTTAGCGTTTTCTTTTGGAGTGATTTACACGTGGACTTTGTGGTTTGTAACTTTGCAGTTTACATGCACAAACAACTATAAGTATATCAATCACTAAATGAAAGGTAAAATAAAAAAAAGCATATGTCCCATCCCAATGTTTCAATAGGTTATGTCATTGTCGACACAGTAAAGAAGAATGGGTGTGTCCAAACATTTAATTGGGTATTGTCAATAGATAAGTATATTGATATATTATCAATATCAGACAGGAAGTACATTAGTAAAAAGACAAGCAACAAATGGGTTTAAGAAATATGATTATTTTAACTTTTTATGCAGAGTGCATATGGATGTGGGTGTGCAGTCTTGCCTGGTAGTTAGTGAGTTTGCAGCCTTTGCCATAGAGTGGGTGGATTTGCTCTTCTTGCTTATATTATTATTGATGGGTGTAAGGTTTTGTATGCAGATTCAGTCTTAAACAGATGGGAAGCCTGCTCTCTAGAAAGAAATGAAAAGCATATTATCTGCTATGACATGGCTATTTCCAGCAGGATAATGCGCCATGTCTAGGGTTGCCAACTTATGGAAAGGAAAATAAGGGACAGAATAAGGGACACCCAAAATATTTGTACTGTACTACACAGTGCATATAATTTCAGCATCTGCAGTTAAATGTGTACAAAAGATGTATAAAGGTTCTCAGACCAACACATTTGGGTCATTTTGGAAAAATCAACCAAATTTCAGAAACTTTGGCTCAAAAGGTTTAAAACGGCTATAATTTTTGATTTTGTTAAAAGAAAATATTCTGAAGAAAGACAAATGTAAATTAAGAAGAAAGCCAAAATATTAGGCTACATGTGATGGATGTGTATTTACAGTTTTGTAAAATGGGTCAAAATGACAATTTTCACCTAAGATTTGGAGTCAGATTAGAGGGGGGTTAAAATGACTTAAAAACCGCAGCATTATTTTACTTTTACTTCTTTGTTTCATTATAGCTATGCCAATGGTGACATTTTAAAAATGGGAAAAAGCACTACTTTTGTTTTTTGCCCAAAGTTTGCATGCCTGCAACTCATATTAAAAATATCTTAATATCCTTTTAGATTCTAATTCTTAACAAACTTTTCTTTTGGTTTCTTAATTTTTAAGGCCGAATATGGTTAATTTTAAGTCCCAATATAGGGATGTTAATGTGGCTTCATGAGTAAATTGGTTTACATTTTCAATGGTTGCACATTTTCTGAAGAACAAATAATGTTGAGACTAGAAATGTATCTTGTTTGTTTTTCTATAAATACAATTGAACATTACTTAGTGCCTTAAATAGTATTTTTCCAAAGTTTGTGTGCCTGTAACTCTAAAAGTAATAAAGATATCTTAATATCCTTCTATATTCTCATTATTAATAAACTTTTCTTTTGTAATCTTCATTTTAAAGGCCCTATATGGTTCAGTCCCAGAAATAATGTGGCTCCATGTTCAAATTGTTGAATTTTACCCATTTTCAAAATATAGCTATACCAGCAACGAATATTACTGTATCATCAATCTCTATTCAAAACGATAAACATAAAAGGTTTTTTTTTTTTTTTTTTGGTCAGGAAGATACATAGATGGCATAACATTTAAAAGCACAATAATTAAATGTCTTTTTAAAAAAAAAGCATTTAAACAATGGCACTTAAAATTTTGAACTAGACCTAAATGTTTTTGCAACCATGTATAAATAAATGAAAAGTGCGTACTCTCCAGATAAAGAGAACTTAGATGATTAGTATGAGCTCCTTTTGGTGCTTGAGATTTTATTGGTTATTTTGTGTTTCAATAACAAGGTCCAAAGTAGCCTACGGTACAAGTTACTTTAATGTAAAATGTTTTTCTCTATTTAACATTAACTTACAATAGTGAAATATTTTTGTTAACGTCTTCCCTCAGGTAGACTGCATGTTTTCTTGTGTTGCTGAATGTTGGACTCATGAACAATAATCGCGTTGTTTGTTGTCGCCCAAACTGATTAGCCGGAATCAAAACGCGGACAGTGAAAGAATGGATTTGCCGTTAGCGCGAGTCCCGATGGCTGTGAAGCGGGAGCACAGCCGGGAGAGGATTCTGCTGGGTCTTAAAGCCTTCCTCAAAAGGCTATGTTTGCAAATCAAACAAAGATTTGTCTCAAAGAAATGGTTAATTCTTAATTTAGATCGTATGCCTGAAAATACGGGACAAACTGCGTTCCATATGGCTTTCATACGGGACGCTTCATTGATGCCTTAAATACGGGACGATTCCGTATTATACGGAACGGTTGGCAACCCTAGCATGTCACAAAGCTCAAATCATCTCAAATTTGTTACTTGAACAAGTATTTGATACACTGCCGATTTTGCAGGTTTTCCTACTTACAAAGCATGTAGAGGTCTGTAATTATTATCATAGGTACACTTCAACTGTGAGAGACGGAATCTAAAACAAAAATCCAGAAAATCACATTGTATGATTTTTAAATAATTAATTTGCATTTTATTGCATGACATAAGTATTTGATCACCTACCAACCAGTAAGAATTCCGGCTCTCACAGACCTGTTAGTTTTTCTTTAAGAAGCCCTCCTGTTCTCCACTCATTACCTGTATTAACTGCACCTGTTTGAACTCGTTACCTGTATAAAGACACCTGTCCAGACACTCAATCAAACAGACTCCAACCTCTCCACAATGGCCAAGACCAGAGAGCTGTGTAAGGACATCAGGGATAAAATTGTAGACCTGCACAAGGCTGGGATGGGCTACAGGACAATAGGCAAGCAGCTTGGTGAGAAGGCAACAACTGTTGGCGCAATTATTAGAAAATGGAAGAAGTTCAAGATGACGGTCAATCTCCCTCGGTCTGGGGCACCATGCAAGATCTCACCTCGTGGGGCATCAATGATCATGAGGAAGGTGAGGGATCAGCCCAGAACTACACGGCAGGACCTGGTCAATGACCTGAAGAGAGCTGGGACGACAGTCTCAAAGAAAACCATTAGTAACACACTACGCCGTCATGGATTAAAATCCTGCAGCGCACGCAATGTCCCCCTGCTCAAGCCAGCGCATGTCCAGGCCCGTCTGAAGTTTGCCAATGACCATCTGGATGATCCAGAGGAGGAATGGGAGAAGGTCATGTGATCTGATGAGACAAAAATAGAGCTTTTTGGTCTAAACTCCACTCGCCGTGTTTGGAGGAAGAAGGAGGATAAGTACAACCCCAAGAACACCATCCCAACCGTGAAGCATGGAGGTGGAAACATCATTCTTTGGGGATGCTTTTCTGCAAAGGGGACAAGACGACTGCACCGTATTGAGGGGAGGATGGATGGGGCCATGTATTGCGAGATCTTGGCCAACAACCTCCTTACCGCAGTAAGAGCATTGAAGATGGGTGGTGGCTGGGTCTTACAGCATGACAACGACCCAAAACACACAGCCAGGGCAGCTAAGGAGTGGCTCCATAAGAAGCATCTCAAGGTCCTGGAGTGGCCTAGCCAGTCTCCAGACCTGAACCTAATAGAAAATCTTTGGAGGGAGCTGAAAGTCCGTATTGCCCAGCAACAGCACCGAAACCTGAAGGATCTGGAGAAGGTCTGTATGGAGGAGTGGGCCAAAATCCCTGCTGCAGTGTGTGCAAACCTGGTCAAGAACTACAGGAAACGTATGATCTCTGTAATTGCAAACAAAGGTTTCTGTACCAAATATTAAGGTCTGCTTTTCTGATGTATCAAATACTCATGCATGTCATATTTTTTTTATTTATTTTTTTTTTTTTTTTGTCCACGTCAATTTTGGGGCTCCGTAGAAATTTACTTGAAAAAATAATATTCACATTTTATTTTAAGGTATGTTTAGGGTCAAAATGGTGTAATTTTTATCATACTTGTGTGTGTATATTTTCAACAGATCTATGCTAATTTCCATTCACAGAATGATTATAAGAAGCTGTCTATGCAATGTAAGGATTTTGTAGTTGGACTTCTGGATCTGTGTCGGAATACAGAGGAGGTGGAAGCCATTTTAAATGGAGACACAGAGACAAGCCACTTTGACAAGAGCGGCAGACCTAATCTAGTTCGATTAAAACTGGCCATCAAATATGAGCTGAAAAAGGTGGGTTTATCTCATAACAAACATTAATAATGCACACAATGTATTCAGTAAATGGTTTAGTTATTTGGCAGATTGATTCATCTAAGTACCCTTCAGTGTTGAAATACATAGGCTTCATCACTGTGGATGATAGTGCATTAATATTAACATATCTGTTTACTGTATCTCTGACTGCTCTTATGCCTCCCACACAGTTTGTAGCCCATCCAAACTGCCAACAGCAGCTTTTGTCCATATGGTATGAGAATCTGTCTGGGCTCAGGCAGCAGACCACAGCTGTCAAGTTACTTGTGGTTTTGGGGGTGGTGGTTGGACTTCCCATCCTGGCCTTACTGTACTGGATAGCACCCTCAAGCAAGGTCAGACTGCAGTAACCTCCACCTTTAGTCAATATGAATTCAGCCAAGGCATTACATTTCTGTTCTGCTACATAACAATCATTCAACAATGCAATTTTTTATTTGTTTTGTGCAATGATTTTAATTCTAGTTGGGGAAGATCATACGTGGTCCTTTCCTAAAATTTGTGGCACATGCAGCTTCTTTCACAATCTTTCTTGGCCTTCTCATCATGAACGCTGCTGACCGTTTTGAGGGGACAACTCTCTTACCAAATATGACCATCCACGACCACCCCTCCCAATTGTTCCGGATGAAGATCACACCTTTTACTTGGATGGAAATGCTGATCATTTCCTGGGTCGTAGGTCGGACATCTCACTGTGTTACACAACAAATCAAACATTTATTCTAAATCACATCATTTCATAATCTCACTCACATGACGTTCCAACCTATATAATTTTTTGGAACACTTTTGCAGAATGTTCATACTGCTCATTTTCTGTATGAAAGTTGGTGACTAAGTTCCAAAAAGCATCGTAAAAGCACTATAAAAGTAGTCTTTATGACCAGTGTAAATGGGTTTGGAATGACTTGCGGGTGAGGAAATGATTATACATTAGACATCAAGCTTAAGGAAAGTTCCCACAGTAATGTACTAAACTTAATCCCAAATGACTGCTGCAAGCACACAACGAATCAGAAGGGACACGACTCTTCAAACCATCTAACAGCTGTCACATCTGCCTTATCAAAATATATTAGATATATATTTGTAAAAAATATCTGTAAAAGAGACAGATAGTTCATTTAGAAAAAAAATGTTTGCTTAAAAATATCAGACAAGAAATGACTGGGTGCAGGAACATTTTTATAATAAAACTAATTACCTCTTTCTTTCTTCCCATTAAAGGAATGATTTGGGCTGAATGTAAAGAGATATGGTATCAGGGTCCTCGGGAATATCTGCTGGAGCCTTGGAATTTGTTGGACTTTGGAATGTTGGCCATTTTTGTGACTTCCTTCATTGCTAGGTTTATGGCATTTTGGCATGCGAATGTTGCACAGAGTTACGTCGACAAGCGCTACACAGATCTATCAAACATTACCCTGCCCCTTGAGATAGAATACTATCGTCTTGGTGAGTACTGTTGTCAAGCTTTACTGAAGAAATAATGTTTCGTCCTTTTAAAGGGGCCCCTTTTCAGAGTCTTGATTTTGTTTTTTGTGTCGACTAGAATAGGTTTTCATACTTGAATGTAAAAAAACTAAACATTTTGCACGTATTTTACATTGTTGGCACATAATAGCACCCCTTTAAAAATCACTTTGTTTTGACATTATTATAAGAATGTGGTCTATGGAGGGTCAAAACTGCCAAATAAATAAATAATGATTATGATTTCAACAACATATATTTTTGCAAAAGATATTTTTTGTTTGTTTTATACAATGTTACATAATATTGGATAATAGCATATATCAAGTAAATAAATGTAATATGATTATTTATGCATTTATTTATTTACATTTTTGTATATCCCACTGATATATTATCTACCAATATGATAATGAGGTGGTGGTAAGATTACTACTATTAGCTGATTGATTACGGAATGTGCATTCAGCTAAGCTCTATGTACACAAAGCATATGGGATGTTCTTTATTATTTGCTTAAAAAATAACTTTTAAATACACAATACTACACATATCACAGTAAAGAGAGATGTAGCATTGTCAATGTTAATTCCTCTTATACAGTACGAGGCACTATTAAGCATCTTCTGAAATAGTACAGACATGTAAGCCAATGCAATCATCAAACATTAACCAGCATATAAATCAAAGCTGCTTCATGTTAATGAATGAAATGTTGATCTATGAAGACTGTGAAGCTTTGGGGGTGTTGATGGACTCGATCTACACCATCTATGTTTTGAATCCCTTCCGGATGAAGTCTTTACAAAAATGTGATTTTCTCAGCTTTTTGTTAAAAATGTTGCTTTTTTGAATGAAACTTACCCACATTTAAGTGTTGATAAAAATTGCAGGTAGCAATATATTTTTTAAGCAGAACCTCTGTTCTTTCTTCTAATGTATTTTATGTTCACATATTTAACAAAATATTTTTTGGGCCATGAAATTTTTGTGAAAACGATCAAAAAACTGGCGCTGACTGGTAACTCTTTAAAAAAAAAAAAAAAAAACACTGGTGGGGAAAGTGTTAAAGGGATAGTTCACCCAAAAATGAGAATTCTGTCATTTACTCATCCTTTGTTCCAAACCTGTATGAATTTCTTTCTTCTGCTGAACACATAAGAATATATATAGAGATATTCAACTTGAGGGTGAGTGAATTATGACAGAATTACATTTTTTTTGGGGAACTATCCCTTTAATGAAGTGCAAAACTAATGCAGAGAAGTGGGAACATAAATGTAGCAGCTCACACTTTTTCCACCAATGACTTTCCATGTTGAATTCCTTCAGCTTGACCATTTGAAAAACCTGTAGAAAAGACCAGATTCTCAGCCTTTACAAGTTTCCTTTTTTCTATATTTCAGCTCGTATCCACTGGGTTCCTTCAGACCCTCAGCTGATCTCTGAGGGCCTTTATGCCATCGCTGTGGTTCTGAGCTTCTCTCGGATTGCGTACATCCTGCCGGCAAACGAGAGCTTTGGGCCTTTGCAGATCTCTCTGGGCAGGACTGTGAAAGACATATTTAAATTCATGGTGATCTTCATAATGGTGTTTGTGGCCTTCATGATTGGAATGTTTAACCTCTACTCATACTATCGTGGAGCAAAGCAAAACGGTGCCTTCACAACGTAAGCCATGAACATAACTGGTTGATTCACATTAATTCCTTTGATGATTGTTTATGTCTTCCTTTGTAATCGTATCACATCCATGTCTTTATTCATTATATAATTACAAAATGCCCAGAGCCTTTGGCAGCCATGCACATGGACATACTGGAAGTAGGCGTTTGGCAAATTCAATTATCATGACTACCACACCATGACCATGTCCATGTGGACATGAGAGTGAATAAGAGTCCTGGACTCTTCATGCTCTTGATATTTAAAAAGCCTCAGGTCGATATGAAATAGATAAGTAATTCATTGAAATACAAAATGAATTCATTAAAAAATGTGAAATCAAAATTGGACTGTTGTGCCATTTAGTAAATACAGTAGCTTTTTAGACCATATGTGACCCTGGACCACAAAACTAGTCACATGCATAAATCTCAATTTCAAAAAATGTACCCATCATCTGAAAGCTGAATGAATAAGCTTTCCATTGATGTGTGATTTGTAAGGATATGACAATATTTGGCAGAGATATGAAAATCTGGAATCTGAGGGTGTAAAAAAACGAAACATTGAGAAAATCGCCTTTAAAGTTGTCCATTTATGTTCGCGATTTTGCTGCATTCACTCACACAAATAAATGTTTTATATAGGCCTACGATAGGAAATTTACAAAATATCTTCATGGAACATGATCTTTACTTAATATCCTAATGATTTTTGGCATAAAAGAAAAATCTATAATTTTGACCCATATAATGTATTGTTGGCTATTGCCACAAATATACCCGTGCAACTTGTGACTGGTTTTGTTATCCAGGGTCACATATATGCGAGTTGCACCAACCCAATCTCATGAGAAAATGTAACTATTTTACAAGTTGACAATTTTGCCTGAATTTGTACATGAAAACTTATGATTTTTTAGAAAATCTTTTGATTTTTTTAAATTGACATTGATGAATGAAATACTATTTTATAACATACCCCCAGACCTAAAGAAAGTCGTCTGTTTCTTCTTTTTCTTCTTCTTCTTCTCCAGTGTGGAGGAGAGCTTTAAAACTTTATTCTGGGCTATTTTTGGACTTTCTGAGGTCAAGTCTGTCGTCATCAACAACGGGCACAAATTCATCGAGAATATTGGCTATGTACTTTATGGAGTCTACAACGTTACCATGGTTATAGTCTTACTCAACATGCTCATCGCCATGATCAACAACTCATTTCAGGAAATTGAGGTAATCATGTTATGAAATGAGATTTGTGAAACGACCAGACGTTAGGATAGGATAGTACAGGCCAAGGGTAAATGTCCAGACCCTATCATTTCCCATTCATATTCCTTTTCAAATGAGATACAGATCCTTTATATTACTGTTACATTTGTTGAAATGCAATGGGAAGTCCTCTCTGGTCACAGTATAACTGTTCTTTCATCATCAATCATCATTTGTTTCATAATTTACAGCCTGTTTGTGTACACTGTGTAGAAACAACTTGTCAAAATTGGCGGTTCACAATGTATTACAGTAGCATCCAACAGTGAAATATAAATTGGTCATGCATTGAATGGAACATGTACAACAAATATAGATGCTGCTGCAAAGTAAGAATGCCATTATATTAATAAGATTTATTGCGCCAGGGAGGTCTGATGAGGCAACAGGAAACAGAGGAAGTTATTTTTGATGCATTTTATTGCCAATCTGGGGATTTCATTACTTGCACATTACTAATATGGCAACACACTTAACTGTTCAAATCATACTGTTTTTGCATGCTATGGTTTTGTCAGTGCATTTACAGAAGCTATAAAAATTCCAGTTCCATGTCATTCAGTTCTTACGTATGCAGGGGAAACTGGGGCTAGTGGTCACATGGGGAAGTTCTATATCTTAGTAAAGGTTTTGAGTCTTCCTACATTTATTATTGCGATTGCATTTAACAGACGCTCTTTTCCAAAGCGACTTAGTTTTTTAGTAGTGTCATATTTAAGGATTTGTTTGCACGTCCACCAAAGGACATGCATAGCCATTTTCAACTTAATGGATGATAAGCTGTGGAGTTAGTTGTTTTAAGTTGTAGCGCCCCCTATTGGCAAGTTTTATGAAACTTGGTGCGAGTCCTCAGAATGTCCTGTTGTCTTTATGAGTCAAGTTTCGTTAAAGGCCTAGTTCACAAAAATCCAAAAAATGAAAATTCTTTCATTAATTACTCGCCCTCATGTCGTTCCAAACCCTTCTGTTCATCTTCAGAACACGAATGAAGATATTTTTTGATTAAATCCAAGATATTTCTTTCCCTCCATAATCAGCTATGCAACTGACACTTTGACGCTTCAAAAAGTTAGTAAAACTCATCCACATTTTATGAAGAGACACAATCGCTTTATATGAACTGATTGAATTCAGGGTTTTATTCACATATAAACATTCATCAACTCCCACATCAGTTATGATAAACTGATGATAAATCAGTTAGGATCAATTGTGACGTGCGAGAACCAGTGAGGTTCATTCTTGTGTGTTACACTTTAATGTGTTTGTTCTCGTGTGTCAAGCAATTTTGGTTGAGCTTCTGTTTATGTTTGCTGATCAATGTTTATATGTGAATAAAAGCCTAAATTCAATCTGTTCATCATATAAAGTGATCATGTCACCCATACACTTTTAGGGCATAAAAATAAGGAAGAAGAAGAAAAAAATCAGTACAAACACAATAGGGTTCCAGCACCTTAATTATGTTGTATTATGTCCACAATTTTAGGGGCCCCTCTATATGTATCTTTATACATATACTGTATGTATCAAATTGTATGCCATTTCCAATGAAACCATATTATAATATTTTTGGGACAGGACGATGCAGATGTGGAGTGGAAGTTTGCCAGGGCTAAGCTGTGGTTCTCTTACTTTGAGGAAGGAGGGACACTGCCTGTGCCGTTTAACCTCATCCCCAGCCCAAAATCAGTCATAAGCCTGGCTATGGAACTCAAACAGCTCCTGCTAATACCCCTCCACAGACACAAAGAAGACCTGAAGGAGGACACAGAGCTCAATGAGGTGAGATGAAGGGGAGTCTCTTTAAATAACTCATACAGTAATGCATCAGATGTGTGAGAGAGTTTTTTGACATGTCTGTGGGGTTCTCAATGAAAATTTGATCCTTTTATTGGTATTTGGTGCCATCTAATGGCCAGACAACATGAGGAGCTTTTCATTTATTGAAAGAACAAAATAGTTTTAGTAAAATATTCACAAAGATTTTTTATTTTTTTTGTATCCCAGTCGGGTAAACAAAAAGAGTCCAGTGAGAAGAATTCACCTCATACATCAAGTCGCTACCAGGTAATTCACACAACTCTGACCAGTCAGCTGATAGTCTTATTTCATGCTGAAGGGGTTTATTTTGTGATACAGGACACACTATCCTGATTATTTCACAGCTACTTACTAAAATAAGCAATATGAGAGACAAGAATCTAGCACAACTATGTAGATTTCCTGCTATTTTTTGCATCCACAGAGGATCATGAAACGGCTAATCAAACGATATGTGATCAAAGCGCAGACTGACAAAGAGGGAGATGAAGTTAATGAAGGTACACTATGAATTTCTGTTTTATTGACGATGTACTGGACATCTCTGTGTTTCAGCTCACATTCACACAAAGTCATTGAAATTGTTGCGAAATGAATCAAGCGCTGTGAATGAGAACGTTAATCGCTGAATATACCTAGTTATTTAGGGTTAGAAAATGTATTTATTTTGATGTCTTCATTAAATTGTTCCTTTTATGCTGTATTAAAGGTTCTTAATTTTGTAGGAACTGGGAGTATGTGAAGTTTGCCGGCAAACCAGAATTTGTGCTGTTAATTAAACAGATGGTCGCAGCACTTGTTGAGAGCTCTTGTCCCTGAAAGGAATTAAACCTATGGGGAAATGCATGAAAACGTTTGCAATTAGCAACAAAGAAAAGAAAGTTTTATTATCTAAAATGTGGTTTCAGCTGGAACTACCTTTCTAAGTGGATGATCCTCTGGTTATGTGTTGGTCATGTAATGATCCAGTTACAGTATGTTAGCATGTCACTGATCATAATCGGCCTTTATCACTCTCTTGACTTCGTGTTTTACAGGGGAACTAAAGGAGATAAAGCAGGACATCTCAAGTTTACGCTATGAGCTCCTGGAGGAGAAGTCCCGTCAGACAGAGGAGCTTGCAGACCTGGTCAGGAGACTGGGAGAGAGGCTGGCCAGTCATCAGAACCTGTAGTTTTTCTCAACAAGAACACACTTCATTTTTCTCTGTGATGACTGTCAATAGATAGTCGGTAGATTTTTGCTTCTGAAAATGCTAATAGTGCTGCTGTTTGCCATTGTGTTGCCATGTTGTGTCATATTCTAAACATGCATTGTTACAAATATATAACATAGTAACAGAAAGACTAAAAAAAAAGCTTCAAAGTTTTCAGTGAAGCTGAGCAGTGAAGGAGCAGTCCGAGACATAATGTTTCTAATTTTTGACCACTTCAGTGTAGTTAAGTGTAGTTACTTTGTTTTGCATGGTGGTATTGATGTTAAGGAATGTAGAAATGTGTCATATTTCAACATGTTATGATTTTATGTTTGAGAATCAGGATACACTATTTGTTGCAACCCCCTCAAGCATGCTTTGTTAACCCTAATTATTAATTATACATTTTGTGAAGTCTGACAGTTAAAAGGTGTCTGTGTTACTACAGAGTCAATGGTATATTTATAATAAAACAAATGGGAATGTATTATATATAATATATAATAATGATTGTTTTTTTAACACAAGTGATAAGTTGTGCTTTCAACTCATTTGCTCCCTCTTTTATGTTCACACACACACACACATATACAATATAAAGCCCTATACGTTGACTTCACTTAGTTACTTTAAGGCAATGAATCTACGGAGACAGTTTTAAGTTGTTGAGAGAATAATTCCTGATCCACTTATTAATTATAGGTCTAGACCTATTTAAAGAACTAAATGTTCTGCAAGGTTGTTGCATTTACAAACTGACCAATGATCAAAACCTCTCTGGTGAAAAAGTGAGCTTAACTGAATGAGCTTAACTGACTTATATATATATATATATATATATATATATATATGATTCAACTGTATCTTGAAGATTGTATTGCATTATTATAAAGATGAAGATTGACATTGTTTATTAAAAAATAAGCGTTTTAATGTTGTAAAAATAATATTTATGTTCTGTTAGATGTGTTTTGACTACTTTTTGTAAGTTGTATAATTATATCTCTAGGTAAGAAGATATTAACAAAAAATCTTTTAGAAGCGCCTCATTGGTTCATTTTGCCTGAGGCCTCCGCCTATAGGTTCACCTCTGCACACACAAAGTATTGATACAACTATTTTGGCTATACAATAATACGTTTTTAAATAATGTGTCTAAGTTAATGCTTGTTCAAAACAATCACTTAGAGAAGTTTTTACTATTTTTGGTTTATTTTGATTAATAAAAATTCATTTTTGTTCAATAAATCAACTCATTAAAATTTTAAAAAATACAGAGACAAAAATTATTAAAAAAAGATTCTGAACGCATTGAATGAGATCCCATAATTATTGAATAAATCTTTAGAGTAGTAACAAATAAATTATATTTGATTATATGATATGAATAATATCACATTTGCAAATATGATGGTTTTATTATAAATATGGTGATTATCTCTAAAGTGGACAACCAATTTGATATATGATATTTACCATCTGAATCTAACCATGTCGTATCAACAAATGGGAAAGTCAGCCAGCTGTTTATTATCATGTTAATTATTGTGCCTTTCGCCTCAACAGCAGGTGCACTTTTTACCCCAATTACCATGCTTTTAAATATTCTTCCATTATTAAAAAACTGTTGCTTAAAGCTGCTGTTTTAACTCTTAAACAATATCCAAAATAAATTTTTGAGCAATCATCAGCCAGTGTTCAAAACTATCTGCTTTCCTTAGCTCGATTCAAAACGGTAAGCTTGTAATAAAGTTTTTAACTCCAGTACTGGTGGATTTCCGCGGGAAATTCGAGCATGTCTTTGCGTCATTACGTCACATATATACACATAAAAAAGGTGTCTCGGCTAGTAGGCTATGTGTGTGAGGATGTTGGAGGTGGAGATTTATAGCCTTTTCTCACAGCACTTGATAGAACTAACTTTTCAATTTAATGGCGGATCCAGAAAGGTTCAAACAACAATCACCAGTGACAACTGGAGATTCACCCGTTGTAAAACGCAAAAGACTTCGGACTTCTGAGAAAAAAAGAGACTTCAACCGGGCCCATGCGAAAACAAGGATAAATATCGGAAGGGCATTACATGTAGTCACTTAATGCTTATGTTGTTAAAGGGTACATAACATGCACAGTTTCACCTAATCTCATGTTAATCTTGAGTAGGCTACCTATAGAGTAGTAGTGCATCTTTAATATCTCCAAAAAATGTTTAGTTTTATTATATTTATAAAAGAAAAATACAGCTTTCCGATTCTCTCCGGAAAAAGCCGAGCTCCTGGAGGCGGAGCTATAGAGTCAAGCGGTAGTGCTTGATTTCCAGCAAAAGACAGAAATCTGATCCAATTGTAGTTACATGAATGGGGTCTTTTATCACTGAGACCGCTCCACGTTTTAATAGCAAACGATTTGCAAATCCAGCGTCGACCTGGGCCTTGTTAATAAAACATTCGTCACTGAAATGACCAGAACACACAACCGCACTTGGTACACTCCATTGCTGCCCCGGAAAAACAAACTGCATCCACTGTTCCTGTAACACTGGGTTCTTTGAAAAGCTGAACACGGTAAGCTTTCCCTCACATCCAAAAACACACTTTTTTGGAGACATTCTTGAACAAATCCTATGCAGCGCTGGCTGCCGATGATTTCCTGTTGAAGCGCGTTGATGTGCGCGGTCTCGCTCTCCTTTGGTCGACGTGTGCGCGGGCGTGCTTTTCCGAGAGAAATGCTCATATAAGGAGTTCCAATCTCATCTACGTCATTAGATCCATGATCGGAAAAAAACAGCCGAAACTTGTACCAACCCGGAAGTAAGATTTTCGGCACAGAAATTCTCCGTTATTCGTCCAAAATATTTTTTTTAAACTTTGCCCATGTTTAGCATGAGAATCCATCTCTTTAACACTGTAAACAACTCTGAATACATGAAACACCATTGTACCCCCCCTTTAACATTAGCAATTTGAGATCAAAATATAATTTGCATGGTTTGACGTGATATGATAAGCGATTGTTAGATTTAATCAACGTGATTTACTGCAATGCTTTTTTCCTCTTAGTTGGTCAGAACAAAAGTGGATGTTACTTGTTCAGATGACATTTTTCGGTGAAAATTCTTATGTTGGTCATACTTCCAAAAAGTAGAATCTGTGATTGTGAATGACAGTATCCACACCGGCGCGGTGATTGACAGCCGCACATTGTCCTCAAAACATTGGATTCATCCGCGCTGTGCCATGCCGAGGCACAACGCACGTAAAGTTGATCATTTCGCGAATAACTGCAACTGCAGATTTCGAACAGAGATGGCGACAAAGAGGAAAAACTGCAGCTTTAAATTACCTTGAACAAAACTGAAAATTTGCATTCTCATTTGCTACATAAATATACAACATTTTTTTAAAAAAAAAAACATTAAATATTAGATCAAATTAGCACAGAACAACGTTACGTTCTGTCCATAATCGCGTCAAGGAGCAGCCAAATAATCAAAAGCGGTTGTTACGAACAAAGCTGAGCTGGATTTTTGTGCCATCTAGTGGTTTAAAAGAGAATAAAGTCAAATGCGCCTTTTACCCCGGTGCACATTTAGCCTCATTGTACCCTACTGTTCAAAAGCAACACTTTGGTACACTTGGTATAACACTTTGGCCTATATGGTAAAAATAGTAGGATTAGCTAGGCTACTCCAAATTTGACCCTGATTCAACCAGTGTGTCACGGTAAGTCAAGGATGAGGAAGCACGCGTGTCAATTTCAGCAGTCTTTATTCAACTAAACATAAAAACACTCTGGAAAACAGGTGAACCGCCAAGCAAACCAACCTTCACACAGACAAGGCCAGACCAAACTTAACTGGAAACACAGGTTTAAAGGTGTAGTAAGCGATTTCTGAAAAACGCTGTTGAAAGTGGATCAGGTCGAGCACCACAACAAACTAGTAGCCAATCAGCAGTAGGGGGCGTGTCCACTCATGATGGGGGAGGAGAGAGAGTGAGCAAGAGGGAGATTTGAAGAAAGACTGTAGAAAGAGAGATGGCTGAGAGACATTACAAAAAGAGAAAAGACCAGTGGAATATCACTGGAAAAAAGGGTCATGATCAAGCAAAAGCTTTAGGAACTGCGTTAATATTAGAAAAGCTTTCCAGCGCTGGAAAGACCTAAGAGGGAAGGCTTGAAAACAGACGCTGAGCTTGTGTTGTTTCTGCTCCATACGTGAGTAACATTGGTTTTGAGTGTGTGTTGCTGGCGACTAACAATGAACTCTTGCTTGTATATATTCTTGTGTACGGTGTCAATTTTTTGTTCTTCCTTGTCCTTCGTTATCTTCACTGGATTTTTCGCAAAGCTTTATTTTGCTTCGCTTCTACTATGATAAAGAGACACATTGTGTGTTTGTATATTTTGGGGGTGCAGCAATAAAGAGAGGGGTGTGTTTGTTTGGGTTGATTTCACATATCAACAGGTTTCAACAAATATTCTCAGAAATCGCTCACTGGACACAGGTGAGTAACTAAACCATGGCAACATATAATAAGCAGGAACATAGGGAACAAAGGAAACAGTGGAACAAAATAAAGCAAACCAAAAGTCCATAAAACAGAACATAACTGTGAAAGTGTTTCCTCTTTTAAATACACTGTGTGTGTGTATATATATATATATATATATATATATATATATATATATATATATATATATATATATATATAAATTAGAAGTTGTAAATAAAACAATGATTACTGAAGTAGGTTTTACAAGAAAATAATTTTTTCAGTCATTGCCGTTTCTTTTTATTTGGGAATTATTATATAGGAGTGATCATTGTTTTAATTCTTTTTCAGTGTATGTTAATCTACAACATCACAGCAAAGTATATTATATTCTGTTGTGAGCCTATGTTCGTGAGTTGTGATCTTGCAGTCTGAAATGAAAGTGACAAGACAAAAAGTGTACCCCAAAAAAACAAAAACAAACATGTATTTCTGACTTGTCATCGCTGGGTGCTACACTGGTTTGCAGTAGGACTCCACACAAAACCATGCAGCGTTACCAGTTTGCGTTACAAAAGTTTTTTTTGTCTTTAATGGCTAAAAGTTTTTAAATGGCTTTTAGCGTAATTCTAAAAACATCCCCTTTTAGGTCACACAGTGACTCCAACTCCTGCGAGGACTTCAGATGACGCAAACTCTGAATTAACATTCACCAATGCAAAATTTTCTATATATTGTAATCATTATGTTCACAACTTGTAATAATTACTTCAATGAGCTCATTTTTTTTGCCTAAAATTAATATGTACATTTCTGAAATACATACAGGACACAGTCACCTCTGATAACAGATCCCTCTAAATTGTAATGTAGACACAGGCATTTTTTGTAAAGCTGCTTTGAAATTTGTATTGTGAAAAGTGCTTTACAAATAAATGTGAATTGAACTGAATAATGCACTTTTTGCTTTTTTTCTATGAAATAAGAAAGCAATTTAGACTGAAGCAATTTAGGTTTACTTGTTTATTAATACATCATGATTTAGAAAAATCACATTAAATTAAATATAAATTAAACAGGATTTTGAGGAACATTTATTTGAAAATCTCTCTGATATTAATAATAAATATCAACTGATATATATGCATTCAATTTTAATGGAAGTAGTCTGCTATAGTGTTATACAATTTAATTGATTTACATTACATGGTATCAGAATTTCATCTTACTTTTTGGCCACATTATATCAGCAACTGCGTCAAATTGTGTATTTTTACTCCGTTTGGGACTTCTGAATAAAAATGAGCTCCATTCTCATATCATACTACATGAGTCATAAAAGCCTCATGTGCACATAGCCTATGCAAACTTTTTATTAGGTTTTTTAAAATATTTTATCTAAAGTTTCAATAAACTGTTCACTCTCAGAAAAAAAGGTATACGAAAGCTGTCACTGGGGCTGTACCTTTTTAAAAGGTACATTTTTGTACCTAAAGGGTGCATACTGGTATCTTAAATGGTACATATTAGTACCTGAAAGGGACAAATTAGTACCTAAAATGAACAAAAGTGTGTACCTTTTGAAAAGGTACAGCCCCAGTGACAGCTTTCGTACCTTTTTTTCTGAGAGTGTTCTTTAAAAAAAAAAAAAAAAAAAAAAAGTGTCTTTTTTCTTATGTCAGGCTTTACAGGCTTAAGGCCCCGATATACTTAAAGCGAAATGGAAGAATGAACTGCTGTGCCGTAATTTCGAACAAAATAAGGTGAAAACAAAGTTCGTTTGGAGTTCGTTTTGGGAGAAAAACGCTTGACAAAGCGAACTTTCTGGAAAAGCTCGCTTCGGCTGGTAAACATCTTTGTACTACCATGGTCCGTTGCGATTACACAGTAGGTAGGTGTGGCTCTGAGGCTCCGCCTTCGCCTTCTTTTAGGGGAGACTGGGGACAGTTGCAACACTTTTTGCATTTCTCTCAGTTACTCAGAGACTATTTGGAGTAGACCAAACAAATTTGTATAAATTAAACTTGCATCTGTCTGCTAATTACCCATACCATTTAATGATGATTATATATGACATATCGTTCACAGTATTCATTTGAATGGAAGAAGTCAGATGTTGCAACTGACCCCGACCCAGGGGACAGTTGCAACACACCCCAGGGACGGTTGCAACACGTTAAAAATACCTTAAAATTCTCTGATTAATTTTAGCTTTTTGTCTCAATGAGCATAGAATTCTGAAAATATTAACTGTTTTAGGCCTACTATAATATTATAGTATTATGTATTTCAATAATATTATTGTGGCCTATTATTTATTTATTTAGTCATATTTATCAAATAACAGTTATTGAGTTTTGTTTGTGTATGTGTAAAACATAGGCCTGCATAGATTCAGTGTGAAGGAATTACAGATGATATTCAATCTCTCTATATTTCAGTGTCAGACATGAAGAATTGAACAATTTGCAATGCACCAAACCCTTATTAAACATGCAATTTATAACTTGTTGCAACCGTCCCCGACCCTGTCAGCCATGACAGAACATCATACGCCTGCTAGACACTCTGACTTTGACACATGCTAACCATGTCACTTAGAAGTCAACAAAACAACAATTCAAACTAAGTAAGTTTTGATTAATTCATACAAAATGTCTGGACAGTGTGACAAAAAATATATCTCATCAAAAAATTTACTTGCATACCTCCAAAACAAGTTTTGTTCAATAACTGCAGCAGCAGATGTTGTATATGTCTACTGTCTTTTTGGTGGGGGGAGGGTCTAACTGTGCATGTGCAGTATGAGTGTCATCACTCTAGCTTGTTTCTGATTGGAGAAAAATGACATGTTGCAACCATCCCCTGTTGCAACTGTCCCCGGTCTCCCCCTACATGGAAATCTTTTCGCTTCACTTCTCCTGTTCAGTCCGTCGAGGTCAGACATTCGCGAGTAAAAACATGAACACACTGGAGAGCTGCTTTATAGTAGAAACGAGACACTGACACTGTGTTTCATGTTTAATACGGTAAAGCTGCTTGATTTTAAGCAATCTATTGTATAATGTGCTATATAAACGTGGCGTGACTTTACTGGAGTGCCGAATTGCAGAGCTTGTGCAAACATATTCACGTTGCTATGATCAGATGCTTTTCTAATGCCAAATGCATAAAAAAAGTTTGCAGAACATATTTTTATTCATCTTGGCGTTTAGCGTTTAGCGTTGGAATGTTCACTAACAGTATATCGTCGATCGCGTATTAACTATACTTAATTTCACCCCTAAGCAGAGAATGAAAAATAACTTTGTCGTGAGTATAATCAGGGCCTTTGTGGGAGCCTTTCCCTCGAAAAGCAATCAGAAGCAACCTCAGAACGTCACTATTCACGTAGCAAGCGAATATTTAAAAAGTAACAAAAAATTCCAAAATCAAATCATTGGTTGGTCTTCCCTGTTTATAGGCGCAGGTATAGTTTCCACACTAAACAGTTCTGTATTCATCCTAAAGGTTTCTTTAATAGACATCTAACATGACATGTATTTTAAACTCGGGTCTCAGTAACAGGCAGGGATGTTTCTTCAAAGTTCAACCTGACCTCTCAGGAGACACTTTTCTTCCCACCACCTGCGGCTGAGTGCAGCCCATACAGATTGAATATACCAGGTGCAACTCTGCCTGGAAATGAGTCAGAAATAGAGAGCTGAGGTGAAAAGCTTTTATCAGCACTGGTTGACTTGACTACCACTGCTCTGACCTCAGTAACAGCCTGTTTAGCTACATCCGTTAAACTATATCCCAACATGGAGCGTAGGGGTTTTGCATCATTTTTTTTTTTTTTTTTTCATTACAGACAATCTCATTGTACCTATCCAGCTTATCATTACACTGCTACTTAACATAAATACATGGAAATAGCGATTGGATTTGACATTTTTTATTCAATTATTTTGTTACACTTTATTTTGATAATCCACTTTAGACTTTAAGTAACTTTACAACTACATGTCAACAAACTCTGAATTTTTTTTGCAACTAACTCTCATTAGAGTATTAGTAGACTGTTAGGTTAGGGTTTGGGTTAGTTGAATAAGTAGACGTACTTTAAAAGCTACTTTAAAATGTCTGCTGGGAAGCATCAAAATAAAGCGTTAGTATAAGCAGACAGTCTACTAATATTTGAATGACTGCTAGTTGTAGTTGCAAAGTTACTTATAGTTAGTAGAATGTCTAAAGTGGACCATTGAAATAAAGTGTTACCAATTATTGACCAGTCAGAATCAAGTGTTCCCGTTCTGGAATACTTGGTTTTGAATGACAAATCACAGCATTGAACAGACAAATATTTTTGTATAATAACCAAATAAGTAAATAAAAGGACATGAAATGTTGATTTGACTTCTAAAACCCATAAAATTAGCATATCTATATAGCCAGGGACAATTATTTCATTGTCATTACGCAAAAAGTTTGATCACAGTTAAACGCAAATTCCAATAATGTTAGAATATACTGGAATATCATATTTTGATCGGCCAATCACAGCACTGAACAGTAAAATATTTGTGTGTAATGACCAAAAAATAAATAAAAAAATTCTGATTTTGAATGAATATTATTTTGTAAGAAAAACAACACAATTAGCATATCAATAGTAGAATGATAGCCAAGGACAACTATTTGACAGTCATTATGCAAAAATATAAGCCAATCATTATACGAATCAGAATGATGTATTCAAGAGATGCATGTAATGCATTATTATACTCTAGCTATTAATTATGGTATCACAAGATAACATTTTGGTGTTTTTAAGGGCGGGTTTGCGTGATCAAAGGACTGTCACAGCTCACTGAAGCATGGTTGCCAAGGTGATCAAAAATAATGCCTAGAAGATGTGGGAAAGGGAAGAATAGAACCAGCTTGGTCACTCTGACCCTATCAACTGAGAACTCTCGATATAAGAAGTGTGTGACGAAAGGGCTTTGAATACAGTTTTGAGAACATTTTGATCTAAATCGTGTCGTTCCTATTAGAAATCTGCTGAAAATTTCAGTTATTGTGTCTGACAGCCATATGATTGTGTTTTAATTGTGACGTGGGTGATATCATACAGCCAAGGCTATGCAACTGCTAAAAATCTGTTCAAAACAGAAGTTGTGATTTGAATCCGAGTGAAATGGTTTCTCGAACAAGAAGAAAATGTAGGGCGGGACATGATTTTGTCCATTGGGAATTGATTGGATGGTTGTGGTTTGCTATTGGTCAATCTCATGTGAGTGACAGGTTGCCCCGCCCTCATGCCAGTAAACATGTCATCAGAGAAGAGATTTTGCTGCAAGAGGGAAGTTATTTTGATTAAAGATTATGAGTGTGCAGTGCATTCATTAAAAAAATAATAATGATGTGCACGGATTAATCATTTATAATAAATACTGCAATATTCCATAAAAATAAATAAGAATAGCCAGTTTTGATTTCATGGTAACTTTAAGGTTAAGGATCTGAAAAACAAAATGTATGTGTTTGACACTTGTCAATTATTTGCTCAGTTAAGTAAATCGAAAGCCAGAACGTCACAGAACATTGTTTTTATCAGCCAAACATTAAAAAAAATGAATATTATCCAAATGACACTTTGAGAAGATAATTAAACCTGACTCCTAGCAGCATTAGACTCCTGGACTACAAAATGCTTTAGTGGATAATCACTTGGTGTGAAAGTGTGCTTTGCTGTGTGGAAATGAGCTTTAAAGAGAGCTCTCAACCGGCCTTCTGCAACCAAGCACACGAGTACAGGATGTTCACATAACATTAATGAGTGACCTCAAACAAAGATGATTTACAATATAAAACCAGTCTATTTTCTTAGTCAGTTTTTTATTTTATTTTTTTTGCTTCTGTAGTTCAGACATCACAGACAGATTCAGTTGAATTATGAAGCAGACAGATAGTTTCATATTCAGTCTGGAAACAAATTGCTTGTCAACAATGTGTAACTTCTGCATAGATAAATTAGAAGGACATCTTCTTTCTTCCCATTCGAGCTGAACACATTCTGTGGAGCATGTTAGATAATATTTCAGCACTTTATTTAATTATGTCACCCATGACTACCAGGTCACTACCATGATATTTCGGTGTCTTCGCCCATCAAACTTTCACATGAGACTAAATTCAATTTTATGCCATTGACTTGTAAGGTAAGAAATTAACTTCGGATTCGATTTAATATAGACTGTCTTTACTCAAAAATGATTCATAAATAAGAGGCGGCACAACTCAAGGGCACTTAGTGAACATAGGCAATATAGTGTAATAAAATATAGTAGGGTTTCTAAATTAATAGAGCATTTATTTCATAGTGATTGTTGTTTTTATATTCAGGAATAAGTCGCTGGAACACTTTTGTACAGCCTCTCACCACAAGGAGGAAAACCGAGAGACAGTTATACGCCACAGATCACAACTTCCAACCAACAGAGAGGACGCATCTCGCCGGCCAGATTTGTGATTATGGAAACCAAAACTAACAGTAGAATGGACACTGTGAACACTTCTCTCGTTGATTCTACAGATATGATGACGGAAGTTAGTAATTTAATAGAGAAATATACAGACGGAAGTTTTGGGCAGGACAGGGTCTCCGTGCGTAATTTTGGACACGCGGGTCCTTTACGCAGCAGCGCGCCTGGATCAAGCACCGAAGCTCTGGATCAGCTATCTCTGCTTGACTTACCTCTCGCTACCAAAACGTATACTGATCACATGGATGAATTTCTGAAAGTTGAAACCGGACAGTGGAGCCCAAAAGCGATTCTGCCCAATGAGACAGATGTTCTGGGGAGTGCGTTTATCAAAGATGAGAAAGAACAGTCTCTCATTATGGAGCCACCCAGCACTGATTTCGACGTCGGCTTAAACATCAGCGCCTTGGAAAGCTGCTACGACCCTACCGAAAGGAAACAGCACTGTGGGTTTATTGAAGAGTCTTCAGCTTTGAGGCTCTCATCTCAAGCTGCCCAACAGGTAGTTGATGAGAGTTCCTCTGACTTTCAGTTGGACATGAATCAACCTACATTGGTTTTGCCATCTCAGAGAAGAGTATCACCTTCTCTAGGCAGGGGTATGTTGAATTTCGATGGAACGAGCGCAGCTCCCATGATGTCCAAAACGGACATTTCTAAATGGGTGTCCGGGGCGGACTCTCCGTTCTGGTATCAGTCCACTCGTGTGAATGAAGAGCACGCTGGATGTTCCTCACAAGATGCCTTAATTCCGCGCTCACGTACAGTCTACTCTGCTTTCCCAGGGTAAGAACGACGCCATGTATGCTGTGCGCTATTCTGAATTGAGTTTAAGCAACATGACGCATAATGGCATGAATTAAAATAACCAGAATTGAAATGGTGCGTGTATTTTTAAGTTTCTAATTAAAAAACAAAAACAATAAGTGATAAAAAATTCCACACAAAAAATGGGGTCATCATAATAATAATAATACATTTTTGGCAATGTCACC
This sequence comes from Scardinius erythrophthalmus, assembly GCF_964197995.2. Lineage (NCBI taxonomy): Eukaryota > Metazoa > Chordata > Actinopteri > Cypriniformes > Leuciscidae > Scardinius > Scardinius erythrophthalmus. Next base: position 40,676,280 of record NC_138228.1, read on the forward strand.
CAGAAATTTGCATATATTTATATTTCATTATGGCACATGATGGAACAACATGTCCCAGAGTGCTCTATTTGACCCCAAAGTCTTTAAAATGGAGTCGAACATGAAGAAGGTTTACAAGATGGAGACAGAATATTTAAGAAGTCATCTGTTTTTGTAATAAATAAATAAATAAATAAATAATGTATTATATTGACACCAGGTTTACTTTGAATTCATCTTATGAATTGAACGGGGATCACTAAAAGTATCAACACAGCTCATTGGAAAAGTTAGCAAAATACGTACCAATGTACATGCAGTTTCCAACATAAATGAACACTAGAGTCAGTAAAACAAGCCCTTTTAATCGTTTTCACACACAATTATGATTACAGGGGCAGATTATGGATTAATAACTCGCGGCACCCTTGCACAATTATGTTATGACCTCAAAAACACTTTTTGATTTGAAAACGAATATATTTTGGAGTTTGTTTAATTAATAATTAATTAATGCTACAAAATAATTAACCAGCTTCATATGTTCGGTTTCAGCTGACTTGTAGCCTTGTGATGCGGTGAGCTAGGGTACGAATCCCGTGAAAGACAATTCACATAAAAGAGCTCAAAATCAAGAGTTCAAAACCAAACTATAATGCCATTGTTACGATTGTGTTTTATGTCACATGCCTTTTTTAAACACTATCGGGTAGGTTTAGGGTTTAGTGTACGTTATTTTAAAATGGAGCATTAAGGTTTTAGCGCCACTCACCGCACATTTTAACTGCGAACTGAGGTGAAACCAACGTACAAACTTACGTAAAAAAAAACAAAAACAAAAAAACAACAACAACCTTGCCATATCCAGTTCATCTGTTCCAGAAAAAACTAAAAACGCTTTTAGCGCCACTCACCGCACATTTTAACTGCGAACTGAGGTGAAACCAACGTACAAACTTACGTAAAAAAACAAAGAAACAAACAAAGAAACAAACAAAAAACAACAACCTTGCCATAGCCACGTTCATCTGTTCCAGAAAAAACTAAAAACGCTTTTAGCGCCACTCACTCACCGGACATTTAAATTTGAAACTGTCGCTAAACGTGCAGAAACAACGTATTTTGCGTTTTGCTAAAATGTTGCCACTAGTACGTTTTTCTAATGAACCTGGGCTAAAATAATATGGAATCATATTTTAGTTATCCTCCAGTCAAGCATCTAAATCAAGGGAGCTTAATTCTGCTCCTAAAAACTACATTCCTCTTGCATCACATCAGAACCAGCACATTAAGGTTTTGGGATCCACTTGGTGTGAGCCATAACCAAATTGTTTTCAGGAGCAATAATGAGCACATCTAGTTTAGCACTGAATAAGCAAACCATTATCATTAATCAGAAGGTCAAAGGTTAGAACATACTGTACTGGCTCTTAGTGGGAGACACTTGTGGAAATGTGATTGTATTTGACAAAATATCAAGCAAATGTAGGCCTACAGCTATTTGGAATTACATTTGGTTATTATTTTATACTATTTGGTCCAAATACATTTTTAATCCACTGTCATTTAGGATTTGTTTGGGTTGTATCATCAAGAGAACATTGTGTCTTGCTTCTATTCAGGGTTCCATCTCAAAGAGTGTGTGTTATATGTGGAGACGAGGCTTCGGGTTGTCACTATGGAGTTCTTACCTGTGGAAGCTGCAAGGTGTTTTTCAAGAGAGCTGTTGAGGGTAAGCAACATTGTAATCATTTTGTCAAAATAGTATTATCTGTTTTAGAGTATATTGAAGACCCCATGAAGTCTGCAGACTGCAGTTTCTCTCCTGTGTTGATGTATCTCATAAACAGGAAACTTCCTAAACAGGAAGTTTGGGCGGGACATACAGTATCTAAGGGCCAGCCAATAGGCTTTAGTTATGTCACAGCCATGAGCATAATTTACTACTTGCCAATTGACAGCAGATGGTATCAGGACCAGGACAATCTCAGTCTTGGGAGCTTTGATTTTCGATTGAATAAAAACCTGTATTTTTCCAGAAGAGCAAGACTGAACATTTTATGTGCACATGTTCTAAATGTCAGTTTTGGCAACTTTAAGGCACGATCACCGTGATTTTGCATATTTAGTAAAACATATTTTGTTGATCCTGGAACAACATTCCTGTCTGAAAATCCCTGACCCTACCCATAACTTATCCCTAAAACTTGAGGGGAACTATCGGTGAATGACACTGATGTAGAAGCACCTAACCCTGGTTGTAAGCCGAAACTTGACATAAACATGAGGTTTTTAATATTTTCAGTGCTTTGTAAAGTGTTGTTGCAAACAGGAGTTTTTATTTCCTGTTTCAAAGAGCGTCCCAGAAGATTGCAATTATCATTTGGACCAATGTTCACAGTGTTCTTTCTTGTTATTCTTATCACTGAGGACAGATATGTAAGAGCCACTATGTCTGACCATGGCCGTGTCACTATGCCCTGTCAGCCTTGCTTCAAACCAATTCGCTCTGTGCCTTTTCCTTTTCTCTCTCTCGCTGTACTCTCCAAACCGGAGAAAAAAAAACCTGACAGTTATTCATAAGTTAATAATTTTTTTCCCTCTTGTCTAGGTCACCATAACTACCTGTGTGCAGGACGAAATGACTGCATTGTTGATAAACTCAGGAGAAAGAATTGTCCCGCATGCCGTCTTAGAAAGTGCTATCAGGCAGGGATGATGCTTGGAGGTATCACTGTTTGTTAACATTATGCTTTGTATTTCTACATTAACTATATATCATTTTTCAAGCTTTTTGGACTTAATAGACATTAATGGGCAGTTACAATGTTATATAAATGTTGAATATTTTCTAAAATCCAATCTTAAGCATAGTTGTTAACTTTTTTTTATTCTTCATTTATTAACCCTCATGTTGTTCTAAACCCTAAATGACTTTCTTCAGTGAAACACAAACGGAGATGTTTAGCACAATGTCCAAGCTGCTTATTTATGTACAGTGAAAGTCAATAAGGACTTGCTTGTTCATATATGCTCATGTGCATTTTAAAAGTACGGAGCCCCTAAAGGGACATGGTGGTGAAAAAAAAAAAAAAAAAAAGATTTTTAAGTCAATGCTTTTGCGTTCTCTCAGAAATGTTTTGCGTTCCCCCAAGAAATTTTGCGTTCGCTCGTAAAACCATGCCGTTCTCCCGACAAACTTTGTTTGCTTTCAAAAGCTTCATGTTTCCCCGAGAAACTTTGTGTTCGTTCAAAATGTTTGTCGATTCACATCGATTTCCTTAGTAATTTTGTCTGCTTAGTCAGAAAACGGTAGACGGCGTTAGTGTAAATAGCCTCTGCAAACAATGCGGGAGATTTGCACTACGTGTCATTTTTCTGCGAGGAACAGACTGAAATCTCAAATTTCGTTGATGCTTGTTGAGCCCCAGTCCTCATTCACTTTAATTGTTTGTAAACAGCAGCCTGGACATTGTGCTAAATTTAACTAAAATATCTAAAATTATGAGCATCTTAAAGATCCTCAAGCCTCCACCCTAAAGAATCACAAGTAATTATTATTCTAATATTCAGTAGCATATGGAAGTTCAATAAGAGTGACGCGATGATCAAGATAAGCCCTCATTAAAGTGCATTTGCGTGTTTCAGGCCGTAAGATGAAGCGGTTTGCGAATCTGAAGCTCATGGGGATGAGTCCATTGCTGATGTTCCAGGGTCCGTTCTCCCTGCTGGCTGATGGTCAAACGGTGTCCTCCCTGCCCTGTATGCCAACCATCCGTGAGCTGCAGCTGGCCCCGCAGATGATCAGCATTCTGGAGAGCATTGAGCCACAGGTGGTCTACTCTGGCTACAACAGCTCGCAACCAGAGCTTCCCCACCTTCTCCTCAACAGTCTCAACAGGCTCTGCGAGAGGCAGCTGCTCTGGATCGTCAGATGGTCCAAGGCTCTTCCAGGTAACACCTTTACAATCAGCCTAACGAAGATTTTAGCGACTAGCGTTCATGATGTTCTGAATGACTATGAGATCAAACCAAAGCACAGACAATATGGAGCTCTTCATAATCTGTGAATTCTGAGTTCTAAGGCTTTGCTAAAGATTTTCTTGTTCATCTGTGTTGAACAGGTTTTCGCAATTTGCACATCAACGACCAGATGACGCTAATCCAGTATTCCTGGATGGGTTTAATGTTGTTCTCCCTGGGTTGGAGAAGTTTCCAGAATGTCACCACTGATTACCTGTACTTTGCACCCGATCTGGTCTTGAGCCAGTAAGTAACAGTAAAATCAATTCATTTAAAATCTGTTCAAATGCTAAGGCCCTGATACACTTTAAGCAAAATTGAATGAACTGGAGTGACGTCATTTCGAACAAAATCAGGCCAAAACAATGTTCATTCAAGAGTTCAAAACAGGTTGACCATTGGTCCGTAGCGATTATGTAATGGGTAGGTGTAGCTATAAAGTGTAATTGTGATTGTCAAAACATTTGGTAACTAAATAGAATTTTATGAAGTTTAGTGACAACATGTTACAATGTTTACATTGTACAATGACTGGTAGGGCATAGAGGATACAGTTTTTATTATTGCTTGACAAAAATTTCAAGATTTCAATTCCATTCTTCCGATTTTGATTTGTTTATTTTAAATTTTATTTAAAAAAATTATCTCACCTAATGCTGTAAACATAGAGGGCCTAATCTGCTGGTATTATTAAAGGTTAAAAATAACAAATTAAATTAAATATAATGTAGTTTTTGTTATAATAACAATTATTTAATGACATAAGTAAAAATATAATAAATATGTAATATAGTGCTCAGCAAAATCTCCTCTCTAGCTATTTTTTTCTATTCAGTTAACATGCTATGGTCATGGCTTAAATGGCTTTCCTGAGGTAAATGTAACGTTATGTGACATAATTGTTCTCCTGCTGTTATATTGACCCCTTTCCGTGGTTGAAAAACACCAATTGGTCGATATTATGTATACTTTCGGTAAGTTGTACTGCATCTTTAAATAAAAAAAGTAACAGATGATTGGTTCACGTGCACTTGAACTGAGGCGCTCAGCTATCTGTCACGTCACATTTACAAGCGCCAAACGTATTTTTGTCTGAATTTCGTAATAAAATTGACGGAATCTAAGAGCTGAGAATTAGTTTAATATTAAAAGTAGGCTACCTCTTTGCTCCGCAATTTTTCTGTGCGTGAGAACATGCGTGAGAGTTGGCAGCCCTGTCATTCATATGTAATTACTTCCACCAACTAATAAAGTGTTCTCGTAAGCGTAAAATCTGCCATTTATAATACATACGAGCGAGTCGCTCGAATGGCGGCAGCCATGTTGCGCCTCCATCTTGAAAATACATTCGCCAAAGAGGGACATACCTGGAAATTCAAGCTTCGCCTTTCGCGTTTTACACTCAGTGACACCGTGACGAATGTGAGGGGGAGATTACTCGCGACTGCCGGCAGATTTGAAAGATTGGAGGAAGGTGGAGGAAGCAAAAGAGAGAATTAAAACGTCAACGCGACAGGCAAATCAGCAAGACCAAAGTCAATATTGGAGTACTTTTACAGATGGAAAGAGCTCATGAGGAGCAAAGATTTTAAAATGGACGCCGAAGTTGCCTGCTTTCTCCTCGACAGGTAATTCAGCCTATTTGTTTAAATTCAAAGTTTTATAGTTGCTTGTCTAACCATAGGATGGTTGTGCATAACACCAGAAAGACCTCTAGTATAACTTGCGTTACTTTTCCTTGCGTCAATGGTGAAAAAGTATTGTTTACCTTGTAACATAAATCTGTGCTGCGACGGATCACAGGTGATGGATAGTTTTAAAGGCGCAATCACTTGAAGGGACACTCATGGACGAAGTCGAACTGGAAGCCATGTTAATCTTGGAATAATACAGCCACCGTAGGAGTTAAAACGCTCTCGGAATTTAAAGGAACAAACTAATATTCACTGGGTAGTCATAAACAATTTCACCGCTAGATGGGGGAAAATATCACACAGTATAGCTTTAACTGTTTATTTTTTTACCGCTGTCATTTTGTTGTTTATTGTGTAATTAAGAGGATAGTGCACAGCGTATATATATACAGTATATACTTTATATATATACACACACATATATGATGTATATATATGATGATATATATAATGACATATATGATATAGTATATGTACAAGTATACCACGGCTCAGGTATTTCGAACTTTTTACCTCGAAGCAAAGAACAATAAAGAAACTTCACTTCTAGTATATCAGGGGCTTTATTACCTAACTTTACACATAACAACATACACCATTTTCTGATGGTAATGTACCTTTTTCACTGATAAAAAAGAGAGAGAACTATTTCATACACTATTTGTGGCCTACCATGTAGATCTTAATAGCTACATTCAATAAACAGGTTTATACAGTATATATATACTGACAGACAGTGAAATATGCATATATACTCAGTCGAGCTCTTTATATTTTTAGTGATCAACTGAGGAGGTCTCCGATCTACGACTTGTGCTTGGGAATGCAGTTTGTTCCACAGGAATTCGCCAACTTGCAAGTGACCAGGGAAGAGTTTCTATGCATGAAGGCTTTGATGCTCCTCAACACTGGTAAAAAATCCTCTGTGTTTTCTCTCTGACACATAAAACTCTTACGGTCTGACCCTGTACAGGTCAGATCGGTGTTCCAGAATGGAATATTAACAATCAGTGCGCATGGATAGACAAGAGATATGTGTTTGGCAGACTGTGAGACCTTGAAAATCCAAACTAAGTTTCAATTCCAAGCTAACATTTTTCAAATTAGATCATCATTAATGCAAAAGAAGCCTTACAATTGTGCTGACTACAACACTATATTGATAGAACACTGAAACTGGCATGATTAGCAAATGCAGTCATCAGTGAAGAGATTTTTTTTATCGTTTACAGAGCTGTCATTTCAGTGATTTAAATAAAAAACATTTTATGCATTGTGAAACAGCAGTTTGAATTTATCCGTGACACTAATGCTGTGGTAAATTCTAATATGACCCATGGCAGTATAAGTGTAGGTTATCGGTAATGTTTCAACATTGATGTGTTTGTGGCAGTTCCTCTGGAGGGCCTGAAGAGTCAGACGCAGTTTGATGAAATGAGACAGAACTACATCTGTGAGTTGACGAAGGCCATCCAGCTGAAGGAGAAAGGAGTGGTGGCCAGCTCACAGAGATTCTACCACCTGACCAAACTCATGGACGGCATGCACGAGGTACAGCAGGAGCTATAGGCTAAATATACATGGGTCATTCTCAGGAAATGCTAGACAGTTTCAGGATTTATAACTCGCAATTTATATTGCGTAATTAGGAGAAAAAAATGCAAGATGTAACTTCGCAATTGCGAGGTCAGAATTGCCAACCCATATTTTATGATGGTGGCTAATTCGTAAGAATTCATACAACCTCACTTTGAATTTGTAAAATTTTAGCTAAATCGTACATATTTTACAAGTTGAATTCTATTTTATTAATTCGTACTAATGACCTACCCCTGACCCCGCCCCTAACCCCACCCATCACTGGGGTTTAGACAAATCGTACGAATTCGTACAAATTGGTTGTGAGATAGCGTTGGAATTGCGAGTTTTCATCACGCAATTCTGAGAGAAAAAAAGTCAAAATTGCACGATAAAAAGTCATCATAACCTTTATATATTTTTTATTCAGTGGTGGAAACAAGCTTCCATAGGTAGCTGCTGAGCTGTCTCACAAAATCCTATTTTCCTATTCTCAGAAACTTAACCCTTTAAAGCCTGACATGAAAAAATTGTCTAAAAATCGTTTTTCTATGCTACCGCTTATTGAACCTTTAGACAAAATCTTAAAAATAAGTTTGTATATGTGTTTTTTGTTGCACATCATATTTTATACATCAGGCTTTTATGGCTCACATAGTATGATATAGGAGAATATGGAGCTCATCGTCATGGAGAAAAAAAAAAAAAATATATATATATAATAAATTGTAATGATGTAAATCACAAATAAATAAAATTTGTCACTCTTTATCTCCCAATAATAGACAGTAATAATAATAGTAAGTTGATATTTAAATGCTTAATTTTATGATCAAAGATTTGTAGTTTTTATTATGGGGGGCAAAACATATAATACAATGATGATTGAGAGATGCCTGATTTTAACTTTTTTTTTTCTTTTTTTTTTCTTCCATTTTAACATGATTTTTTCTAAGAAATGATGAATGGATAATCAAGTAAAACCAAGTTTCTTCAGTCTAGTAAGTGTTAGTCATGTCATTTTACCAACTTTACCAGGAATTCTTGTTTTCTTTATAAAAATAAGCAAAGATTTCACAGCAAAAAGGCAGGTGTACCAAGATCTGAACGGGACATTTTTAAAATTATACTAAAAAAATATAAACCATCAAACAGACGAGAGAAGGAATGTAATAGATTGTGTACAACAAATTTTTCAGAGCAGTTTCGATCATGTTTTCATGATTTAAAGGCCATGTTTTTTTCAGAACACACCATGATAAGCTGTGTGATGTCAGTGTAAAATACATCAAATGAACATTTCATCGTACAAATGTGTAAAACACGATATGAAATAGGTCACATAATAGCTTTATTCACGCCATCACTTGTTATATATCAGAATGTGCAAAACACGATAGGGGAGCTTGAAGAGTGACGTTGACTTTATCTTTGTGTAGATTGTAAAGAAGGTCAATCTCTACTGTCTGAGCACATACATCCAGGCGGACGCCATGAAGGTGGAGTTTCCAGAGATGATGTCAGAGGTCATTGCATCACAGCTGCCGAAAGTGCTTGCGGGGATGGTCAGACACCTCATGTTTCACAACAAGTGAAGCCATGTGATCCAGACAGTATGCTTGGGTCTGGGACTCCTCGTGTCTCTGGTGTACGTGTACCACATCTAGTTAATGTAGACACAAATCTTTCCAAACACAATTCCTCTTCTTTTGATAGGTGGTTTGCAGGCACGTGATTGTGATGACGCGCGAAATTCAAATGGAGGGCAGCAAGTGAAGAGCGGAATGGACGAGATGGAGGAAAGTCTGTACTGTTCCATTATAGACGCTATTACAAGAGAAAGATAAAGACAACAAATCTAAACATATGTTGGATGTGATCCTTGCGTTATGCAGAGGAGTGATTTTTCAACTGAATTGAAATATTTGCCTGTCATCGAGGCTGTCATTCTATTTTGTCCTGTGGATTAATCCGTAATGTTAACCCTAACAACCATTCAACGCTGCGGCGCTTCTCGGCGTTACTTTTACGGCTGTTTACTTTACGTTATTAGGTTAACCACTCTCAAAGGTCCGCCGAAACACCACTAAACCACTGAAGGCTGCACCAGAGAAAGTCTAATGAGGGGCTTTGGCCGCACCCTCAAAACACTTTGTAGGTAGCTTTGCTAACGTTACGCGTTTGTCTTCAGTTACAGGGGTAACTTACAAACTCAAAGAAAAGAAGAAACAATTACTTTGACTTTACAAAGTTCGGAAACTGGTACGTTACACAAACACAGCCACATTGGTTGTATTAACTGACCTTTGATGAAGTGATCACTGCACACACGGGCATTTTCCGATTCCCGACCGCAGACGTAGGTTTGCAAGCCATTTTTTCTGGTGTTTTTCGTTCAATTTCTCGCATTTTTCCCCCTTATGAACAACAACTTTTGGTACACGATAAAAACTCCTCATGGTTTGATCGATTTGAGCAAGCATAAACGATGCAAAACATAGGCATTTTGAGTTTGTTATAGTGCTTCCTAAATGTAGCAAATCACTTCCTGCCCTCCATCTGCATTTCGCGCCATGGCAACGCAGTGACGTGACGTCATATGCAAACAACCTATAGTCACAAGTTCTGACCTGATGTGTTAGTTGAAAATACACAATTTTCACAGTCCACTGATAAAGAGAGAATACAATCTGCTATGTCATTAAACCTGCTATTGAATTTTACAAAACATGACAAACTTTGAGCTTTTTTATGATAACGTAAGACAGACTGTGTTCACATTTGGCAGGTTTGTTTTGATTAAAATGAACTTTAATGCGATTAAGTCCTAAATGCGATTGCTTTGTTAGTGTAGTTCATTTGAATAAGTGTGAATGCTGCCATTCGAATCCTGGTGCGCAACAAACAAGCAGGCCGCCTTTTCAGAGACACTTCCAAACAAACTCTGGTGCGGTTCGACTGAAATATGAATGCAACACGGACCGAAGACATCTAAACGAAGCAAAAACAGGTTGTGAAATGACCCTAAAAAGGACAGAATGCTCAGATGTTGCCCATTACAGTCCAGTACGGGCGTCGGAACCGCGTCTTCTTGCAGCAGATCTTCGTTTGTGTGCAACAGAGGAATTCCCAGTGCTGTTTTGACTCCTTTACACATTCAAACTGAGTTCTCAGCTGGCGCCATCATATAGCACATTTAGCCCAGCACACAGCATTGTTTTCATTGTTAGGTAAGTTCCATCGCAAAATACTGTATACGTCATAAAAGCTGTTTTCTTTGTATCTTTAGGCTATAAAAATGACAGTGTGAACGCTAAGTGAACCAAGACTAAATGTATCATTTTCTTTTTTGGTCTGGACCAAAAGAACCAAGAGAAGTAAACTGTGTGAACACATAACTGTGCAAAAATGTAATGTGAAGTAATTTTTTTTCCCATGTTTTTTCCATTTCCACAGACATTTTTTTTAAACCAATTAGACTGTAATTTATGGTAAAATTATACTTTTCCTCCCAGTTTTATTTTTATTTTAAATCCTAAATGTGTGATGAAAAGGAAACACTTGATCAAAGCGTCAAAAGGACAGTTTTCATGGTCAGACCTTACAAACTCCAAATGCCAGCCACCATGGATTGTACATTTACACAGTAACCGCTCACTTCACGTCAAATGAAAAGTACATGTGAAGTATCTAATAAAAAAACATTGATTACATATAATAACAATGCTTGAAAGACAAAGAGCTAAATTGTACATTGGCTGAGAGATCACAGTGTATATTTAAAGGAACATTCAACAATTTGATCCAGCCTGTTTTTTTTTTTTTTTTTTTTTTTTTAGCAGAATATTAAGGGCCAGATTTACTAACAGCTCACTCCAGCGCAAACCCTCTTTTGGCGTTAAACTACTGTCAGGATTTACTAAAGACACACAGTGAAAAATTAGCACTGAAAAGGCGTAGCCGGTTATATTTGTGGCTGATATTATTACATATGCATTTGTAGGAGTTTCCCTTTCAGACGCAATATTTATGGAAGATTATTTAAATGAATTGACGTTTTTTACTAAGGTTTGCACTAGTCAATTTACTAGTATTTGCAACATTATTTACAGCCCCTAGGAAAGCATGTCTTAAACCAGAAGCTAATCTGAGCGGCTCTTGGTAGTGATTGTGTTGGTCATTATGGAAATGATCCGGTTGCGTCTGTGTTCTCGTCGGTAGAGTTTTATCGGAAGGCAAGAGCATAAATTTGAAAAACATTTCTTGGTGCTCCTATAATTTCCTCCCTCTGACCTTGATGGCCTATCTGAAGGGAGTATCAGTCCACCATCAGCAGTCAAGGGCACCGAGCATTCTCATGTATTTAATTGGGAAAGAACACTGGGATCTTGGCAGTCGGCCGCTTTTCAAAGACTTCCGACGCCGTTTCTTTCCAGGAAAGTCACTGATGTCTGGGATTTACTTCTGATGATTCAGCTTGTGCTAAAAATCTTTTCTTAAATAGAAGACAAGAAGTGGGTCTCATTTTGTAAACAAATTTATTGATGGAACCAAAATGAATTAAGACGGCAAATATATGATTTTCAAAACAATTATCCATATATAAATTTCTATCATCTATTTTTATTTTTTTTATCAGTTATCATAGTAGAAGTTTCAATAAGATGGCTGGAATGTACCATGTTGGTGTTGACACTGACAGTAGGTGTCATTTTAAACTTCAGAAGGACTTGTTTCATTAGTATCTGTAAAGACCTGGATGCCAAACTGAGACATCATCCACTGCTATCCCAAGCCAGTGGTTTCCAAACATTTCAGGAATAGGAATCATTTTGTGTGTATCAGAAAATATTAGACATTTCAATTATAAATAACTAGAACACTTAGTTCCATTGCTCTAATGCGATAAAATAAGCAGTGATCCAAGGATGCTGTTAATTCAGCACAGAATTGGAACATTTTACTTTTCTGAAATTTTACATAAAATAATTTGTGCTTGAATGGCTGATTTCAGTACTGCATGTATAATTCTATTAGACAATGGGGTCCAAAAGTCTGAGACCACTAGTAAAAATATTTCGCTTTTTTTTTTTTTATTCATTTTTATTTTCAAACATTATATGAACAGCATAATGTGATAAATGAATATGAATAAGCTACATAAACAAAACCTGACACATTCTCTGGCATGATTTGAAAATGATCAAAAGAAAATCTTGAGCTTCATTGTTAACCAATTGATTAGTCAGCTAGAAATAATGCAGAATCCGAGATATTTCTAGTTTCTCTTTGTTAAAAATGTTCAAAATCCTAAAAGCGTGGTCTCAGACTTTTGAACATTTATGACAGTAACAGTAAGTCATTTTATAATGAGAAACCACACACACACACACAGCACAGTTAGATGAATTGAGTTAAATATGACAATGATTCACAGCTCAAATAGTTACTGGTGAGGTTTAACCTTCTTTCCCTTCATTTTAAAATAATAAGAATTGAGCTAAAATCAAAGAAAGCCTGTCTCTTAGACCTATAAGCTGGTCTTTCATGACAGAATTGCAGTATTCCACCGCACAGTAGACCTAAAATGATCATTTAGTGCGGTACATTGCACCTCCTGACCTCAGTGTATCTAAATTTGTGCATCTACACTCAATGATTTCAGTTGGGCTTCCACCAGAAGCACATCATGTCAGCAAAAGCTTTATCTAGAATTACAGCTGCGATTCAGGCCTTGTGCTGTATCATTGAGGTTTGTGTACCATACATGATCTCTTAATATTCAGTGTCATATAATGTAATATCCATACAGTTCACTTATAAATCATTTAATGCTTGATATATATATATATGCTCTTGGTCTAAAATTCATGTTACCATGGATACCATGAAATGCTCGGCCTCTCCTGGTTGGACGCTGTCAGAGGAACACCACATAGTTTTCAGGAATGAGTCCTGTTTTGCCCTCAAACGTTGCCTGGAGCCAGCCTGGTTCCACTGAAGAATACACTGCGAAGAAGAAACGAAGAAGGTTTAAGCTGTGGAGAAGTCTTCTATAACATGAAAAGAATTCTATAGTATTATTGCTCATACTTAGGGGGTTGAATAAACTGGGGCACAACAACAGATATGAGACCCAAACCAGTGAGAGTTTTGGGACAAATGACAAAACCATCATTGGGTCAATGCAGCTTATATTTGTTGATCTTGTATCATGCCTTGTATGTTTTGCAAATTTAAATTCATTATTCAATATTACATTGTATGTTCTCTGCTGATTTTTTTTTGTTACAAATCTAACATCATCAAAATAATGACTTAGTCAAATAGGCGTCAATAAGACAATTTTTTTTTAGAAAAAAAGGTTCAATGGGGTTCTTGACTTAGTTTTAAAGAACCGTTGACGCCCAAAAGGCTCTATATAAAGAGAAATGTCTTAAATGATTGCATAATACTTTAATGTTTAAGAGGTTATTTCATTTTGTTCTAGTGATAAATAATGTTTATTAGCTGTTTAATTCATAAAATCGAACAATACAAAATTAATTAAAATAAATGACCTGACAGAAACTTTTCATCTAATAGTGTGGGTTAAAAAAATTATAAATCGATCAGTAACAGTCGCAAATTCCAGTAAAATATTGTCTGTAAAAAATGCACAGCTATTACTTACAATAAAACAAGTTTTCTTTGTATGACAGCCTGGCCAAAAATGATGTCCGCTCAATTTGGCATGTTTCATTGTGTTAAAAAAACAACAACTTTTCACTTAGTTTTGACCACTACTGTGTGTGTGTGTGTGTGTGTGTATTGATGCTTAGGGTTTTATATATATATATATATATATATATATATATATATATAAGGAAACAACATTTTATGAAAATCTACAATGTTGAGCCCCACAAACCCTCCAACCCTAAGCATCAAATTTGGCATAAAAGCCATTCTGAATTTTTGAAACAGATTTGAATGTTACCTCAAATCATGTGATTCACTGATTTCCAAGTTATCAGATGTACGATTTTTTACTTGGTGGGTAAAATGACTAGAGACCAAAATAAGCAAACACTTCTAAAGTCTCACTTTTATTTAGATTCGTTTCTTCAGCCTTAAGTTAAGTTGACCTTTCATAAAGTGATTTGTTTGACCATTATGTTCACAAAGCAATAGTATCCTCAGAAAAGGGAGGCACAAGTGAACCACATCTGCAGGTAATCAATCTCAAAGTTGGGTCACTTTGCATCGAGAAATTGCCGTTATAAAGCTTTCAAAAAGAACTCACAAATTTGCTCAGTAATGACTCATATCAGCATTCTCTGAACTATGAAAGCATCTGTTCACACTAAAGCATTAGGCAGATGGGATTGCAAAATAAAGAGTAAATCGTTTTTTATAAGCAGAACTCTCAAATGTCAACAGTGAGAACTCAGGTTGATGGGTTTATGTTGTGCTAAGTGTTTGCTGAGCTTTAGAGAGAGGAAGACTTGACTTCACCAGGTTACTGTGACCTGTTTCAATGCCCTGGTGCCCAGCCAAGTTTATTCCTTTCGGAAAATACATCCAGCAATAAAATTCTATTCCTGACATGTTCGAGGAACAACAACCGATGGTTGTTCCACAGAACAGACACAGGAACACATTATTTTCTATCAATATTAATGCCCTGGTATGCAGCAAAAGTGCATCAGTTCAGTCATAGTTCATTTCTTTGATTTCTGTAACCGTCACTGCAAGTCACAAAAGACGTACATATTTAACATCCATCAAACCACATTCTCAATACAGCAATACACCTCCCAGACTTGATATATGATTCATGGCCAGCATTGCTGCATGTTTCTTGGTGTATATTGCAGTCGCAGTTCATAAAAAGTCACTTAAGAACTGAAGTGAAGTTCTAGATCACTTGATGAATTGTGTGAGCCTCAGACAGCCTGACCACTGACCACCCAGACCATTTACTGACCATTTGTTACACATAGAGATGACAAGCGCTGGCTGAAATCAACAGATAAAACAATGGAATGAGAGAACGAAAGGATGATGGAATGAGAGAACGATAGATTGATGGAATGAGAGAAAGATAGAACGATGGAATGAGAGAACGATAGAACAATGGGAAAGAAAAAAGATAGAACGATAGAATGGTGGGATGAGAGAACGATAGAATGGGAGAAAGCTAGAACGATGGAATGAGAGAACAATAGTACGATGGAATGAGAGAACAATGGAATGAGAGACCGATAGAACGATGGAATGAGAGAACGATAGAACAATGGACTGAGAAAGATAGAATGATGGAATAAGAGAAAGATAGAACGATGGAATGAGAGAAAGCTAGAACAATGGAATGAGTGAACGATAGAACGATGGGAATGAAAAAAGATAGATCGATAGAATGGTGGAATGAGAGAATGATAGAATGGTGGAGTGAAAGAACGATAGAACGGTGGGAATGAGAGAACGATAGAACAATTGGAATGAGAGAATGATTTAATGAAAGAACGATAGAACGATGGAATGAGAGAACGATAGAATGATGGAATTAGAGAACGATAGAACGATGGGAATGAGAGAACGCTAGAACGATGATATGAGAGAACGATAGTATGATGGAATGAGAGAATGATAGAACAATGGAATGAGAGAAAGATAGAATGATGGAATGAGATAATGAAAGAACAATGGGAATGAGAGAACGATAGTATGATGGAACGAGAGAATGATAGAACGATGGGAATGAGAGAATGATAGAACGAAGGGAATGAGAGAACAATAGAATGATGGAATGAGAGAACGATAGTACGATGGAATGAGAGAACGATAGGACAAGAGAATGCTAGAGTGATGGTAATGAATCGTTCTTACGTTTAAACTCGTGAACGCCCCCCATGAACACCAGACCGGTCTTGCTTCCAACGCCCTCTGTTGTTCTCTGAAAGCCCCCCGCCCCCGTTGAGAACCACTATGCTAAATGATTGAATATAAATATAAAGAATGATCGATAGATAGAACGAACAAACGAATGAATAATAGAACGAACGACAGAACAAACGAACGTTAAAACAAACGAACGATTAATATATAGAATGAATGAACAAAAAACAGAACGATCAATGGATAGAACAAACGATAGATAGAATGAATGATCGATAGATAGAATGATAGAACGATCGATAGTTAGAACAATTGAACGATTGATAGATAGAATGATCGATAGATAAAACGAATGAATGATAGAACGATCAATAGATAGAACAATCGATAGATAGAATGAACGAATGATAGAACGATCGATAGATTAAATGAATGAACGATAGAATGATCGATAGATAGAACAAGGGAACGATTGATAGAACGAACAAACGAATGATAGAACGATCGATAGATAAAACGAACGAACAATAGAACGATCTAGAGTTGTCAGACCAAGTCGGTACTGAAACTGAAAAAGTGTGACGCTTTGAGCGCTGTTGAGCGGAATCGTAAACACCTCGGATGACTCAACGAGCTCACGCGCTCATCGGATATGTCTGTGATTGGCTTCAAAAACACAGAGAGCTTACACAGATACACACGGGAGCATTTGAAAACAAGCGTCTATCAGCGGACGGGTCCACTGATAGACGCCTGCTTGTGCTTTCAAAACACTTTCAAACACTTCTGTGTGCTCGTAAACACTCCCGAGCGCTGATCATTGTAGCCAATCACAGACATATTCAATAAGCTTATGAACACAACGGCCAATCAGAGGTGTTTACGATTCCGCTCAACAGCACTCAAAGCGAAGTACTTGGTACCGAAGTCGAACTCTAAAACGATCTATAGATAGAACGAACAAATGATAGAACGACCAATAGATAGAACAATAGAACAATCGATAGATAGACAGACAGACAGATGGATAAACAGACAGATAGATAGATAGATAGATAGATAGATAGATAGATAGACTTACCGTTGGAGAAGTGAGCCCCCTGTGGGAAACTCAGCTCATTGCTGTGTTCGGCTTCACAGGAATATATGGCTTTGGCATCTCTACGGATTACAATCATGAAATGATAAAATTCAACTGTTTTAAAAGACAATTTTTTGGTTTTATAAAGATGTTTGCCATGAAATATATATTAAACGGTTGTTTTTATGTAGTGTGCCTATTTTTACCTTCCCAAGGGAGGAGGTTTTCCAGCTGATGGGTTCTCAAAAAGCAGTGCTCTGGCAGCCACCCTGGAACATACAACCATGCCCAGATGTCAGGATGATTATTGACGAGATGCACCACACAATAATTAGGCTGGATGAACAAACCATTTTAACTAAGCAGATGGCAACAGTTTGATTTACATTAAAAAAAAAAAAAAATTGGTGAGAGCCAACATTCTACATTCAGTACTGCTAGATTTGGAGTTCAACTCAAAAGAAGAATAAGGACAACACTTTTTTGTCAACACTTAACCCATAAGTAAATACTAACACTTACTATTCTCTCTCTCTCTCTCTCTCTCTCTCATATATATATATATATATATATATATATACACACACACACACACAACCCCAATTCCAGAAAATTTGAGACGACGTTTTGTAAAACACAATAAAACATCCAGCAATAAAATGTTTTATTTTATTACATATAAAGTCTCGTGAGAAGCGAGAACGAGAACGAGAATGAGCACGAAACACGAATCGCTTTACGGCAATTCGACATAAACACACACGCATGTATGATGTATTACCAGATTACCCACCTCGGTAGACAAAGCTCCACACGATACAGTAGCTTGCTCCGATCAAAACAAACGCACATGAGCAGCGGTAGAGAGGGGGAGGAGGCCGCCGCAAGTGAGTTTTTTTACGACCGTGTTGTGACATATACGCCCCCCCACAGCTGTAGGGGGAGCTCGTGGGGAAAACATGCGACAACAAAAGGGAAAATCAGCGAAGAAGTGACTAGAGTTCGCTAGAGTTGCCGAGTTCTCCTTTAATTTAACTGACAAAAGTACAAAGAAAAATGTTTCAATGTTGTAACTGGCCAAAATAATTGTATTTTGTAAACATAAACTAATTCTGATTTTGATGGCTGCAACACACTCTAAAAAAGTTGGGACTAGGGATGGGACGATTACCGGTTTCACGATAAACCACAATAAAATGCACTGACGGTTAGTAATATCGTTTAAAATTTAATTATCATTAAAACCGTGTTTGATTATCGCGATTTTAGATCCTGTTCAGTCAGCAACAGTCTGACGCAGCCGCAGGCGCGATGTTATTTTTTTATTCAAGAAGGAATGGCGGAAGGCAGTGACCGTGCTCGGGAGATTTTTCAGCCTTTTAAAAGAACCAATTCTGAGGTGTGGTCATATTTTGGCTTTAACAAAAGTCCTGAGGGAACAAGAAAAAGTCGCTGCAATAACTTCAGATCTGCCTAGTCGTCTTGTGTGACCATCACCGACTGTTGTAGCGAACGCAAGGCAAGTTAACTTTGACCTCAATACCAAAACTACGTCTGGGAAATAATTGGGAATGAAATTTTGTTTTAAACTGAACTATTTTATATCAATAAACGTGAGGCTTCCGCAAAGAAATATTCGCAGCAAGTGGCTTAGCCAAAGACGAACGAACAAGTTCAAGACTATTAAGAGTGACATGTAAGGGATAACAATTTATATTCACTATACACTTATTACACCGATTTTTTATTTTTTTTTTACCACATAATTACGGGGATATTGAATTGAGATGAATGTTTTCTTACCTTTTTATAGCCTAAATCATGTACAGCGTACAAAACAATCGTTCAGACAAGATGTCTAAGATGTCAAACGGAGACGCAGGACGGCAAGTTGTATTTGAATGAAACGAGAGAGCGCGTCCGTTGTGATACATGCTGTAACGTCTGTCAGAGAAGTCTGCCCAGATGAAGAATACAAGACAGTGCAAATGAACTGGTAGTTCCACGAGACTTTTATAGATGTTTTCTCTCAGTTAAGCACACTCTTCATACATGGCGAAGAGCGAATGTTAAAAGGGAAAAGAAAACTCTAAAACACGCTACAAATCAAAGTGGAAGTAAACACATTATAATAAAACAACGGTCAGCAGTGGACGGTCATCCTCTTTGCGTGATCAATCTCACTCTCACTGTGCGTGCGCGCTCACATAAAAACAGCATGCATACAATAACGTACGCCATAGAAGAAGTTATCTTAAAGGCACATCCACATTCATGTCATGAACACTACTTAACACTAGGTGGCCGTTACAATGCATGTGCGCGGTCTTATAATTCGTTGCTATTGACGACCGTCATTATAAGGAAGGAAATGCTTTAAAAAGTGCATATAGCTGCTTGTTTTATTTGTTGTTTGTTGATTTTCAAATATAAAACTTGTTGAAATGTCTTCAGTGTGAGCATCAACTCTTTTTGAACTCTTTCATCTCGTTTTAACAAAACCGTGATAATGTTGATAATCGCGATAATTTTGGTCACTAGTATCGTGATATTAAATTTTCATACCGTCCCATCCCTAGTTGGGACAGAGGCAAAATAAAAGTGAAAAGATGACAGAATATCCAAGTTAAACTGAACTGAAACCATTCACAATTAGAAGGTGAATTGGTAATACAGTAGGTGAGGGTTTCTTGTTAGAGTATAAAAGGAGCATCCACCAAAGGCTCAGTCTTTGCAAGAAAAGCTCATGACTCACCACTTGTCACAAAGAACTATTCAAAAATCACATTTCTCAATGAAAGATTGCTAAGTATTTAGGTCTTTCACTATCTACCATACATAATATTGTGAAAAGATTCAGTGAATTCAGAGAAATCTCAGTCTGTGTAGGGCAAAGCAGGAGACCTCCGTTGAATGTGCGTGACCTTTGATCCCTCAGACGGCACTGCATGAGAAACTATTATGTTCTGTTAAATACAGCCACATGTGCTCAAGAGTACTTTAGAAAACCATTTTCACTGAACACAGTCTGACGCTGCATCAAGAAATGCAACTGGAATCTCTGTTACGCAAGGAGAAAGCTATTCATCTGTTCAATGCAGAGACGCTGCAGAGTTCTCTGGGTCCGAGCTCATCTCAGATGATCCAAAATACAGTGGAAATGTGTGCTGTGGTCGGATGAGTCCATGTTTCAGAATGTTTTTGGGTAAAATGGACATTGAGTTGAGTTCATTGAGAGACCATCCAGACATTCATCAGCAAGAGGTGCAAAAGCAAACATCTGTCCTGGTATGGGGTGCATCAGTGCAAACGGCATGGGTAACTTGCATGTGTGTGAAGGTATCACAGGCATGGAGGCATATATTTGCATTGTACAGAGACATTAACTGCCATCAAGATGACATCAAGATGTGCCTGACGGTCTGCCTGCAGTCCAGATGTCTCTCTTATTGAAAATGTATGACTCATCATGAAAAGGAGAATCAGACAACGACGACCACAGACTGTTGAATCGAGTCCACTTAAGTGACGTGATGTTTCTTTTCTTCCTGTCATGATAACTCAAACGAAATTATACATCCGTCCCTACAGAGAAGATTTAAAAACCAGTGCGGGGTCACATCAACCCTTTCAGCAGTGTAATTAAAACTGGTGCCAACAAAAAACAACTGCAATCAATCTCCATTCAGCAGCTTCCATCGCCACCAGCAACTACACTGTATAAAACTGCACAAACTTTCCTCATTACTTTTAATACATGTTTTTACATTTCTCATGACGTAGTGTTTTTCTAAAACCTGACAGAAACATATAAAAGCTGTCAATGAAGTAATGGAAGAGATTTTCACACAAAAATGACAATTCTGTCATTATTCATTGTCATGTAATTCCCAACCTGTATGACTTTCTGTGAAACATGAATATATTTCTTTTCTCCATGTCTTGGTTACCAACATTTCTCAAATATCTACTTCTGCTGTGTTCACAGAAAGTCATTCAGATTTGGAACCACATGAGGGTGAGTAAAGTATTGATTTTTTTCAGGTGAATCATCCCTTTAATGTGATACACATATATATATTTTTATTTAATTTTAAACGCATTAAAAAAGCAATTCACATACAACAACAAGTTCAATATACAGCTTACTGTACATGATCAATTCTACTGTTTCCTAACAATAAATCAACTGCACTGAGATCGTAAAAAAAAAAAAAAAAAAAAAAAAAAAACCCTGAAAAAATAACCTGTATACGGGACGCCTAACTTTACTTCCCTATATTACTATTTAATCCTAATCTAATTATGACAAACTATATATCGTTGGAAAGTTCTAAGACTCCTAAATTGATATTTAGGACTGTTTTTTTTGTTATACATTATGTAGGAACAGAAATAGATGAATTTATGACAAGAGTGCACCTCAAAAAATCTACGTAATAACAGGAGTTCTGACCTTCGTCACAAAAAGTTGACGCACACACTTATAATAATTGATATGTTGGTTTTTATGCTAAAATTTCATTAGAAAATATATAATCTAGTATTTGTCAATAAAAAAATATAAAATAATATCATCGCTTTTTTTTATTATATTACATATTTTATTAGTTATCATAAATTAGGTATCATTTGAAAGCTTATGATCTCAGAATTCATCCTGTGAAAACTGTTTTGAAATTGGACATTGTGTTACCATAGAAACGGTACTCTAAATTATTTTATCAGGCTCCTCCCCTTTTGGGCATCCTTATGTTTCATAATTTATGATCAAAATATTTTCTAATCTTGACAAAACACATATTGTCAGAAAGGTCTGAGTCTCAAGGTTCCATATTTTGTGACAGAAGTGGTATTTGGACAGAAATTTATTAATTTGTTATGGTAGAATGCATACAGTAAAATTCAATGGAATTCAATGACACCCGGTGGCTATTTTTGGTAATACGCCTAAACAAAATCTCATGGGAACTTCATTTTTTGTGATATCAACTTCAAATTTGGAACACAACTTGGTTAGATATTTGGCTTTGATTTTATAGTAATTTTTTTGTAAAACATATTTTGTAAAATATATATTTTATATAAAATAAAAATATTAAATAAATTATATTTGATTTAATGTAAATTTAAACTTCCATAACTTTTTCATACTTTAATTTTTTGAAGTGCTTTCACTTTAGCAATAATCTGCTATTTTTTACCTTTAAAACAAGACCAAACTTAGGTCTATACTCCAAAGCATTCTTGAATTACAACCATTTAAGCTTGAATAGTGCATTTTAATGTCCATTCTCAAAAAGGGGGGTGACAGTTAAGGGGTTAAGTAGTGTGCCATCTTTTTTTTCTTTTTTTTTAATAATGATTAACGGAAATGTTATTTTGTTTTAAATTATTACTATTGTTTTTTTTTTTTTTTTTACATTTGCATGCCAAATCAATTTCTTCAAACGTCAGTGTGGTGTAATCAACATGCAGAAAGGCATTTTGGGTCACATTTACAACAAGGTTACATTTGTTAACATTAGTTAACACGAACTAACATGAAACATTTGTATCTGTAAATATTATAATGGACTCGAGCTAACAATGAACAGTTGTATTTTTTATTAACAAATGTACATAAAGATAAAAAAATACTGTAAAAAAAAATACTGCTCACTGTTAATGTTAGTTAATGCATTAACTAATGGGACATTATTTAAAAAAAATCAAATAATAATAATAATAATAATAATAATAATAATAATATTATATATATATGACAATTGAAAAAATATGGATGAGGACACACACAAAACAAAAACAAAAAAAAACAACAAGAACATATGACATGTTTGACAAGATAAATATAAAGAATATATTAACTTCAAAAGGCATGTTTTTTTTTTCCAAATGAATTTTCAATTTTTTTTCATCATCTTTATCCTCAAATGTTGCCTGAGATCTATCGCTGATCCATAATCTTTAGATTCGCTCACAGGGTGAGGTTTAGCATCAGTGGGTTAGATACTGGTAAAGAGTTTCACTTACACTGATCCTGGTCTCTGATAGCCGTTCGTAGAGCCGCTGTTGTCCAGCTTTCGCCGTAGGATTGTTTTCGGAGGCAGATCGAGGAATGTGGCGGATCTGGCACTGTCTTTATGATCCACACACGCTAGACTCTGTACAGACCCCACACAGCTCTTATGACCTCCAGAGAAAACAGAAAACAGAAAAGTACAAAATTACTAAATGTTAGTTTCTTTTTGTCTAGATCAGAGGGTTACAAACATTATACTGTATATATAAATAAATTGCATAGAGTTATGTAAAGAAACAATAGGACACACACTATCGGTGTGGAATACAGTTTGGAATAATTCAGATTTTTTAATGTTTTCAAAAAAAAAAAAAAAAAACTTATGCTCATCAATGCTGCATTATTTTATCAAAAATACAGTATAGAAACTATTATTGTGAAATATTATTACATTTTAAAAGAACTGTTTTCTATTTGAATACATTTTAAAATGTGATTCATTCCTGTGATGGCAAAGCTGAATTTTCAGTATCATTATTTTTCAGTATCATAGATTTAGTGTCACATGATCTTTCAGAAATCATTCTGGTATGTTGATTTGGTGCTCAAATATTGATAATAGTTATTATCATCAATGTTGAAAATTGTTTTAACTGGTTAATAGTTTTGATACCATTTAAAACACTGATCAATCTTTTCAGGATTATTTGATGAATAGAAAGTAAAAAAGTTCTAACACTTTAAATGTCAATTTAATGTCCTTGCTGAATAAAAGTACATTTGCTATACATTCAAAATACATTTGAATGGTAGGGAATGCACATTTCCACAAAATGATTGAGCTACAAAAAACGTTTTTACTATTGATAATAATAAGGAATGTTTCTGAGCAGCAAATCAGTATATTTGAATGATTTCTGAAGGATCATGTGACACTAAAAACTCAAAAAAAAAGTAATGGCTGCTGAAAATTCAGCTTTGCCATCACAGGAATAAATTACATTTGAAAACATATTATTGACGAACATAAGAGACTTTGAAAACCATTCTTAATTATTCCAAGTTGTGTGTGTTTGACTCCTACCTTCTGTGATAAGTAAAGATCTTAGAGATGGGGCGTTGGAGCGGGTAAGCTGTGCGGATCTGATTCCCACTGAGTGAGGAGCCTTTGCTGGTGCTGGTGCAGATCTGGCAGCTGAGTTCACACCACAGGTGTCCCAATCCACACGTCCAGCGTCCTCTCTGGAGCTGGAGTCGGGACTGCTGGTGCAGGTGGGGGTCTGCCGCGGGCCAGGGAACGGGGGCTTGTCTTTGAGCTGTGGAGAGGAGCAGGTTTTGGAGGAGCTGTTCTGCTCTGAGGAATGTGAGGAGAGGGAGTCCATGCTGCCAATTGGAGTGCTGCCTGAACTACTGCTGAACGTATCGCCTGCAGGGACAGTAAGACATACGGCAGATGAAAACTACAGCATATCTTAAATTTATCACAATTGATTGATTTATACAGTAACTAGGTGAAACATGAAACTGTCAAAATGTTCAGGTCACGGTCCACTTCAAAATGACAATATAAAATTTTAATTTAAAATAAATAAATATGAGCCTATAAGCCTATTTTATTATCTTTTTTTTTTTTGCAGTGTGATTTTAATGACAATTAGGCAGATTTCCCCCCCAAAAATTCTAATTAATGTAATTTGTCTGAGGTGTTTTACTTTTTACTAATTCCCATTATTCTTATTAATAGCGATTAGATTCTGACCAATTTTAACCAGCATGAATAAGGAACTAAAATAAATGCTAACACAAAGTACAAACAATAATAAAATAATAATAATAAAATCACATAAAGATAACAAGAATGAGATTTTTTCCCCACATAAAATATAAGTAGATATAAATTCTTATTTCTGTTTTTTGATTTTAGGTTAAATATGGCCCAGATTAGTTTCTTAAAATTTCATGAATTAAAAAATGTGGACAATACATTTTTGTAACACTTATTATTTGTTATTATAAATAATAATTATTATGATGCCTGTATTAAAACCAGAACCGTAAATAGTATAGCAAACAGATCAAAGATTATTATATTATAACAAAATGATGACTCTACAATTATTGAAATAAAGAGTACATATGATAAAAAAAAGAATTTAACAAATCGTTTAAAAATGTTCTAATTGCAATTAATATTGTACAGCCTGTGAATATACGGTTTACAGTCATTACAACTTTTCAAAATGTTATTTTATGTTTAATTAGGCTTATTATTTTGCATTTTAAACAAAGTAAGTACATTTCTACACATGTAATTGTTTAGTTTTTTTAAAATTTTTTTTTGTTTCATACATATCAGGGTGTACCCATGTGTGATAAGATGTGTGTGTGTGTGTGGGAATTTCTGTGTTGGATATTTCTGGAACGTTTTAAATTGTGTGCAAATCTCACACCCTGTTTAGGCCCGGCTATATAGTACATACAAAGAGTTTTACTTTAATTTAACAAGCAGCTTAACCAGCAGGATATATTGGTTGGGCTTTTTTGCAGTGTATTTGTGGGCACTAAAATGGTCATTTCCGTGGACAGCTCTACTTCCGGGGACAAGACACCAGAAAGTGGGACTGTTCGCCCTATGTTACGGAATCACAAGGTTTACTGACCCAAGTAAGATAAAAGTCTCTATAATATTCTGGTCACTAAGGACTTCAGTCCCTCCTTTAATGCAAGTAAATGGGATTTTGTTCCACCTGTTTTATCGAGCCTTAGCAAAAACCACTAAAACAAGTAAATGTGTTAATGTAAATGTGTTAAAGTAAATGTGCTGATGTCAAAATCTAAAATTCATTTCTTATGTAATCATGAAACAGTACAGAGTGGATGTACTATCAATAGAGAATGTGAAATGTGAGGATTACTGGCAGTGTAAGACTCACTGTCCGCGTCAGCCAGGCACAGTGAGGGTGCGTAGAGGCTCTTGGGTTTGCGCGGTCCAGATGAGAGGCAGATGGCTCTGCTCCTGCGAGACCCTGCCTGAGACTGAGGCTGCGGCAGGGGAACATTAGGGTCCGGCGCTTGATGAAATATCTGTGAAGACATACCCAAATAACTGTGAAAGATTAGGACCAATGAGAAAAGAGTTTCTGTTTGATGAGGGATGCAAGCTCCAAAAACATTTCAAAACAACCTTTCTATGCTGGACCTTTGATCAAAGACTCCTGAAAATAATGGTAACAATAAAACATTTTTCTAGAGCACCAAATCAGCATATTAGATGAGTAATGGAGTAACGAGTGCTGAAAATTCAGCTTTGACATCACATTTTAAAATATATTCAGAAACAGAAAACAGTAAAAACACAATATTGTGAAAATATAGCTGCAAGCAGCAATTATCAGGGCCAAGCACTAATAATATGACCAACTGCAACAATGAGCAGTTAAAAAACATATTAAGACCATTTTAGGCAAATTGTCCAAAAAAACATAAATATAGTAATTTGATTTAATGGTGTATCACTTTCAACTAATATAGGTGGCACTGTGACCAATTTGATGTGGTGTGGTAAAAGTAAGGTGACAATGACACATGCAAATTTTGGTGTCAATAGGCTAATCAAAAGTTGTTAGCATTTTTGGAAATTGCATTATAACTTTTTACCACAAGGTGGCACTGCCCTGAAACTTTTTGAGTACTGTCAGGGTATGGTGCCGGAGACACATACCGAGTTTTGTGACGATATGCCAATACGTTTGTAAAATTTAGCATCTGATATGAGAAAATTTGGTATCGTTTGACTTGGCATGCTACACAGAAAAATGAAAATTTTTCTCCATGTCTCCTGACCACTAGGTGGCACTGCGCCAAAATGGTGCAGGTAGTCTAAGGTCATGGTTGTCATAACACAAACCAAGTCTGGTTAGAATTTGCCAAAGCGTTGCAGAGATACAGTCTCACAACCATTTTTGCGCGCTCTTCATTGAATTCGTTTGCGTATTATTCGAGAACAGTTTGATGAATCAACTTGAATTACATTACTTTTTGTCAGTGTTATCTGGTTACATTTTCGTGAAAATCGGAGTAATGGCCTATGAGGAGTTTGAAAAAGTAGGTTTTTCTGAAAATTCCAAATGGTGGAAAAAGTTTCAGGACGGAAATCTTCCAGAGTGGAAGAAGAAGACGAAGAAGAACGCCAACGATGAGAATAGGTGCTTGGCCTTCGATGCTCGGCCCTTAATTACTGCAAATTTGTACAATGATCAAATAATGATCAGCCTTGGTGAGCAAAATATACTTCTTTAAAAAAAAATACTGATTTGACCTTACTTTTGAACAATAGTTTCCACAGTTATATATATAGATATAGATATAAATGCATTATCTT
Source organism: Scardinius erythrophthalmus (assembly GCF_964197995.2). Lineage (NCBI taxonomy): Eukaryota > Metazoa > Chordata > Actinopteri > Cypriniformes > Leuciscidae > Scardinius > Scardinius erythrophthalmus. The sequence goes on from NC_138228.1 coordinate 40,703,918, forward strand.
TTACAGGAGATTGTTATGAATTATCTTTGATTTTACTTGCCTTTTCAAAATTTTCGACAAGAATTTCTACCACAATGTTTTGAAATTTGATGTTCATCATGGCAGCAACGGTTTCCTCTTGTGAGCGCATGAGCGTAGGGCCGAAGATCACTCCCAGATTGGACACCGTCATCATGTTACTCTCACTGTGAGCAGACACACTGCAGGGACATGTGTCAATCAAATCCTCTAACCAACATCAAACTTCAAATAATAATTACCCCACAAAATCCTCTTACACCAACAAAAATTTACTTGCTGGACCAGACTGGGTAATGCTTGTTAGTGCTACCTAGTTGACATGCTGTTTACCACCAAATTTTAAATGATGAAGGTCAATGACCAAGAAAGTTTTGTTGGTTAAGGTAGTTTAAGGTGCAGTAAGAGATATCTGAGAAACACTTGATATTTGAAATCGACACTCAAACAAGCAAACAAACCCAAAACCAAAAGAAACAGTCCTTCATTGCTCTGCCCCCAAAAATGGCACGCTATGCAACACGGATAGCTCTTGCAACTGTGGATGAAACAACTGTGTTTCAACAGCATAGAAAAGCATTGTGAAACATAGCTAAAACTACAGTTACTCATGTATCGAGCAGAAACAAAGCAAACTCTGCGTCCATTTTCAGGTCTTCCCGCACTCTAACGTCTCTCCTGCACTGGAGAGTTTTCAAATTTCAACAGCGTTTCTCAGAAATCGCATACTGCACCTTTAAGAAGTCTTGTGAAGACCCCATGAACAATATACTGTACACTGCTGCTGAACAAACATTTTATATAACATTTTGCTCTAAATAAATCTACAAAGTATTACATGAGACTAAGAAGAAAGTGAATTTAAGGTCATACTTGAGTAGATGTTTGATTAATATCTCCAACATCTCTTTGTTTTTGTCAGGTAGTTTATGCACCAGCGCGTGAACTGCACACACTCTGTAGTTCTGATCATCAGATTCTGAAAGAAAACAGACAAAACACATCAAGTGACGTGACGTGCATAGCCAAGTGAAGTATGGAGTCCCAATACGTAATAAGTAATAAGTCCCAATAAGTCTCGGAATTTGTACTCTGCATTTCACTCATCCAAGTGCACACACACAGCAGTGAGTATCAACACACCATGATCACAAACTCAACCCAAATATAAAATAACAGGCTCCTAAATGAGTGAGTTAAAAATCGAATCAAATATGTTTAACATGTAATTCAATTGCTTTATAACTTACTGACAGCCATGAGGAAGTCAGAGTGAAGCTTGTATGTCATGAGCGGCTCAGACAGACACCTAGTGGACGGACACAAGAATGACATCTTGTTATCTCCTCTCTCAGAAATGCTATTGGTTATTTTCAACTCTCTCAAACAAAGAAAGGTACACATTATTTCAGGGCAATTCTCACTAACATCTTCTTGAACCTCCATTAGGATTAGTGACGTCAGCCTGAACACACGAACCTGAGGTAATTCTTGAGGCCGCTAGTGATAGTCTTGTTGTCCCATGTGTCTGGGTCCAGATCCATATCTGATGCTGCTTTGGGTGCTGTAAGAGAAACCAAGGCACATGTACAACATTGTTTGTGTGCAGATGTTGTAGTGACATTAAACTTCAAATATTTATGACACATGGAAACGGCTAATCCAACATAAAAGTAATTTGGGTAAATCTCATATTTTCTTACACAATAAGAAACTAATGCTGCAAGAAAATGAAGGTGATTGTAAGGACCAATTGAGATTTTTACATGACAGTATTTTCATGAAAAATAAGCACACTGTCCCCCCTGTTGAGTAGGTTAGTAATGAGAAACATGCCCGCTGTAGAATAAAAAATAAAAATCAGCACTATCTAAATTATGTATCATTATTTTTGGTTGTATCGTTATTATGGTAATAATAATGAGGGCTTTTTTTTCATTACAGGTGAAAATGTGCTTAACAGTCAAGAAAGTTTCTCAATGCAAAAAAATTAATGGTTCTAAAATAGGCCTCATTTCCCCTATTCAAAGTACAATCTCTTATTTCTTTCATTTAAAAAAAAAAGCATATAATATATTATATTAAAATAACACACACAGACAGACATATATACACACACACACACACACACACACACACACACACACACACACACACACACACACACACACACACACACACACACACACACACACACACACACACACACACACACACACACACACATATATATATATTGTCAATTTTGGTGTCATGGTGACTTTTAAAATTGGTCTGTGAAGGTTTTATACTTGATTTAGGGTTTACGGAGTACGGACACACTGATTCCAGGCATTTGTTGAGATCTTTCAGAACAAAATGAATAGCTACCAGACGTTAAACTCCAAAATAAATTGTTTTGACAAGAGGCCGAGAGGGAGAGGGAACTGCGCCAGAGCAATGTATCTTTGCTACCCTGGCCCGAATCACACATTTGGAGTTGTGTAGAGTGAAGTTCTCGAGTTGTGTAGAGTGAAGGGACTTACAGAAGACCGTGATCATGAGCTTCTGCACTTTGGAGTTTATTCCACCGACTCTGTACAAACCCATAGTGTTGAGCCCTGCTGAGAGGAGAATATATCCACACAGAACATGTATAAATATATAAACACAACACACATGAACACTTAATCTCTAGATTCCCAGAGAGGGAGACATATAAATTACTTATCTAATGTCAGTTTTGGCACATTTCTGACTGTCAGGATTTTTGATGAACAGATAGATTGAAATAGAGATATGAATTGAAATTAGAAATATGAATTATTTTAATAATTTAAAAAAAGAAATGTTTATTAACATTACAAATGTCTTTAAAAACATTTACAAACCAGGACAGAGAGCATACCCATTTCATAAGGCACACCACACTTACTAACATTACCAACAGGATTTTGTAAAACAAGTCTCTTTAACCTTTGGGGCAAAAGCATATCTCAGATAAAATTTTAAAGACACCTTAACATTGCCAACACCCCTTTTGGTAACACTTTTTAATAACTGCACGCTATTAATCATTAGTTAAGCATTAGTAAACAGTTAATTCGTCATTTATAAAGCATTAATAGGCATTAATAAGCAGTTTATAAATAGTTATAAATGCTTTGTTCTTGATTTATAAGCATATCTATAATGTGTTTAATAATTGTATTTTCATTTTGATGATATCTTATTCATATTAATGATCAATTTATCATTTCTAAATGAAGTATTGCATTATTTACAAACCAGTTATTTAGGAGCTGTCAGTGGTTCATAAGATCACTTAGAAAGTGTAAGTAAATGATTAATAAACTGTTTAAATACATATTATTATTCACTTAGTAGTTAATAGTTACTTAGTGTGTTAATAAATGCTTTATTAACATGTATTTCTACTGTAATTCATGATTAATTCAGGTAGTTGTAATGCATTTAGTAGTGGTCAGTTAACTATTTTTGTGAGCTCATCTAAAGTGAGGACTAGTTATGCCTTGTAAAGCATTTACAAAGGAGATTTAAAGGCTGTTAAATATTTTTATGTTCTGTATCACTGTGTTGCGTTTGTTTCCTATTTCTGTTAGAAGATCGAGTCTTTAAATCTCCTTTGTAAATGCTTTACAAAGCATAAATAGTCCTCACTTTAGATGAGCTCACAAAATAGTTATATGACCACTACTAAATGCTTTATAACTACCTGAATCTACTACATTTACTTACACTTTCTAAGTGATCTTATTACTTCACTTATTAATGATAAATTGATCATTAATAAAGTACGGAACTGCAATTATTAAACACATTATAGATATGCTTATAAATCAAGAATAAAGCATTAGCTGTAGTATTATAGCTGTATTTATAAACTGCTTATTAATGTCTATTAATGTTTCATAAATGATGAATTAACTGTTTAGTAATGCTTAACTAATGATTAATAGCATGCAGTTATTATAAAGTGTTACCCTACTGGGGAAACAAAACTTTGTAAATCTTATTATTACACTTATTTTTTAATCAATTCCATGGATGCTTGCTTAATGAAACTATCATTTCTTCAACTATCACTATCGTTTCTTTTAAAAAGAATCACACTGACCCCAAACATTTGAATGGTAGTGCAAATATAACAATAATAGACTAATTATAATAAACACAGAATAATAATCAACATTAATATTCAGGGAAGACATACACACACACATACATATACATACATATATACATATATATATATATGTGTGTGTGTATGTATGTGTATGTATATGTATATGTATGTGTGTATGTCTTCTCTGAATATTAATGTTGATTATTTATATTACATTATTATTATTATTATTATTATTATTATTATATTATATATATATATATTCCTGAAACATGACATTACTTAACATTATTTAGTTGGAACATTATTTTTTATATTACTATTATTATTATTATAAGGATGCAAAAATAAAAAGTATGGGAATGCTTTATTCACAATAAATATCCTATATATAAAGTAAGAGGCAATAAACACAAAACTCACCTCTCATCTCCACCAGCTGTATACACTTCCTCACAAAATTAAAGCCAGCCTCATTTAAATATGCTATAAAAGACAGGTGAAAAGAAACAGCATGTTCAATAGATGGATTTAGAGTGCGTCACACTCTGGGGGATACGGCTTACTCTGGTTGTACTCAATGTAATGCTATCGACCTTGTAAAAGGAAATGAGAGAGCAGAGACACACAAAGGGTGTAGTGATGGGAAACAGAACACATTATCTGAATAAGTGTTTGTTAAACACAGCTAATCTGATAAGAGCATGTGAGGTCAGACTTAAACATTAAGCTCACACTGCTTGAAAAAAATAAAGCCTTCACATGATAAATATAAATACACTGTTAAGAGATTTAAATACTCACTCTCTTCTTTCTTGCTCAGAATAGCAGGAAGATTGTAGATCTAAAAGAATGAAAAATTATATTTATTGTATTTATTGTAGCTGACAATCCATTTTTACATGTTTTGAAGAAAATACCTGAACTTGAGGATCTTCTGAAGCTTGAATCAATACAGAAGCAATGATGACAACTAAGTCAAAATGGTATAAAATCAGAGGAGAAAGTTTCTCCAGCACTCACCGGCTCTTTGCCATCCATAGCTTCCAGCCAGAGTCTCCTGTTGGACTCCGACAGCGCTTGTAGCGTGATAATGCCATGCCTGAAGACAATGCAGCATTTTTAAGTCTGACATGCTATAGAAATATCCTGCCTACTTATTATAGTTCCTGTATAGTGCCTTTGCTCGTATATGCCTAAACTAAAGAATGTAGTTAAAAGAAAGGATTCAAACGAAATATCGCAACATCATTGACAATTGACTAAAGAATCAAAATTCTGTCATCATTTATGTCTATGTCATTTCAAACCAGTATGAGTTTTTTTTTCAGTGTGGAACATACAAGATATTTTGAAGAATGCTGGGAACGAAACAGTTTTGGTTACCATTGACTTCCATTTCTCAAAATATGACAGAATTTTTATTTTTAAGTCAGGTTGAGCAGCAATAGTTCCCCCATCCTGTATGATTTTTGTCCTTATATGGAACACAAAAGGAAAAATTTAGCAGAATGTGCAAACTGCTCTTTTCCATAGAAAGAAGTAGAAAGAGTAGCGGTAAAGATTTTCAGTGAATAACAGCTTCAATTTTGCACTAAACTGTTATATTACTTACGAAGACTTAGGGCCCTATTTTAACAATCTGAAAAGCAAGTTTCAAACGCGAAATGCAAGTAACTTTGTGGGCGCTGTTGCTATTATACCGGCGGGATAAGACTCTTGTGCCCGACGCAATCTAAAATGGGTTGGTCTGAAGTAGCTTTATTACTCATTTGTGTGGTTTGGGCATAACGTGAAATAAACCAATCAGAGCATCATCTCACATTCCCTTTAAAAGCAGGCGCGCTTGTTCCATGGCGGATTGCTATTATACCGGCGGATTTGCCAGACGCACGCCAGGAGCGTTTCACAGCCGAGGAGACCGACGTTCTCGCCAGGGCCGTAAAAGACAGAGAAGTGACATTGTATGGGGATGGGAGAAACCCACCCAAATTAGCTTCGGTTAAACAGGCGTATAATAATTTGGGTAAATGTGTAAGCTATATTTATGGCTATTTTTTCACATCTTCATGGACACCACAATGAACGCGCCACTGACTTTAGACTAGGTTTTTCCTGGTCTGTGGTGGAATTGTTGTCTGAAACTGCAAAATAGCACCAGGGAACGTTTGCGCCGGAACCCGCCTCCTCTTTTCACTGAACCGCCCCCGGGAGCGCTAAGTTCATTCCCTAATTTACCGACGTGCGTCTGTGGAGGGAAAAGTCCGCTGTGAGTCGGGTGCAAAATAGGAATGATACATGCGTCGGTGTACAAAGTCAGTTGCGCTGGGTGCAAGATAGGACCTTTAGAGTGTATTATATAAGAGTCATATTGGTATCTTTTATGGAGTTTTTTCCCTCATTTTTCGAGTTCCTGGTGACTATATGATGTTGTTTTATGGACAAGAGCAGCATGAACATTCTTCAAAACAATAAAAAGTAAAGAAAAAGAAAGTCACAGGTGTTTTGAAATGACATGATGGTGAATCCATGATGGGTAATCTATTCTCTTAATCGTCTGAACTAAAAATCAAAAAGCATGTTGTGTGATGGGCTTAAAACATTTACATTTCCCATGCTCAGTAACACTACACACTCGATGCATGAAAATACCATTTCATTTACATAAACATCAATTTAACCATATTCATTATCTGTGCTTGGAGTTTCACACCGATTAGAATCACAAGGAATTAATTCACCCATAAATATCACCCATGAATCTTCTTCACACATGATTTGACAGCATTTGCATGAACCGTATCTGTAAGGTGAACGTTAGAGCGAGCTCATAGCCATTAACACGTTCCATGCCTGTGCAACAGCGTTCACTAATATCTGTGCATGGATGAACGAGCTATATGCTCAGTTATGCTTTGATTATGACCATCCCGCTTGTTAGAGCAAGCACGCTGCAGTGCAGTTTGAAGGATATGGTATTAGGAGGAGATTTGTGTATATCAGGAAGTGTATGTATATCAGGTCATTTATAGTGACAACCGTGGCTCATCCAATTGGAATTTACAGTCAAAACTATCTGCTTATAATAAAGCATCTTTCAACAACTTTTTCAGAGACAGAACATTTTGAGATGGAATTTTAAGTGCAGTACTGTACAAAACCTAGTGAGCTGCCTTGCTGTCTATATAGGCAGCAGCCTTTTAAAGTAACCTGTCATAGAACTTCATTAGTGAGGGATTTAAAATAAAATACACAGGCAGCAAATCCACAAATCACACAAACTGCCTTCCTCACATGAATTTAATTAGATTCCAGAGTTTGAAGAGTAACACATGATATTCTTACTGGCAAAGAAGCGTGTAACACTTTTGTGTAAATAGTGTGTAAAATGTGAAATAGAAAGAGTTTTGACTTATTTTTGATAATTCACTTGTCGCAATGCATCATAAAAGGGTTTGTGAGGGGGTTCATGAGATGATGAAAAGCTAATGAATTAATAAATCAAATCATAAGGTGTAAAAAAATAAAAATAAAAATAAAAAAATGTAAAAAAAAAATGTAAAAAAATGTAACATTTACTAAAATTAATTATGAAATAAATTCAATATTTTATTTGTTTAGCGGCATGACATGACACGACCAACATCCAAGACTTGTGAACATTGCGCAAGTGTTGTTAAATTATTGACAATTTTGGGGTTTCAACAGTTTTTCAGCCTGGTGTATAATGTTGATTTGATGTTGTGATTTTTGTTCCTTGATGTCAAGTGATAGTTTGTGATATCCAGATCAAAAATGAGTTGGTAGAATCACACAGCCAGTTAAATCAAATCAAACTGTTATCCCACCAATTATGGGTGCAGGAAATGTGCTGGATTTTCAACATGCAATCCTTTAAAACCACTGGGGTGAGAAATGAGCTTTGATCAGCGTGGGATTTGGAATGCAGCACACATGCGCTACAACATGCTTTTGCGCTGTAGGGCACAGGTCTGGTCACATACCGGGCTTTACAGAAAAATTGCAGTGGTCTGAAAAGAGATCCACGATAGATGGTATTTCTAGATTGAAATAAACACAGAGAGGGGACAAGGGAAATGGGCACATACAAGGTAAACTGTCAGAAAACAACAGTGCAACCTTACTAGGTGGCAAAGAACATGAACAGACAGGTAGTTACATTTGCAGCTACTTACCAACATACAGGTCTGGCTGAGTGTTAGTAGACTGAGTGTGCACAGTGTAATGACATACATATAAATGCATACATATTTGCCACCTAATATCGTAAGACTGTGCCTTGAAGGCAGATGCAAGTAAACAAGATTATACAGTTAGATTACATAGAAGACAGATTGTACAGTTAGTGTGAAAAAAGGCACAAGGAGCATGCAGAAAACAGAAATGCAGGCCACTCTTAAAACAAGAAGGGAAGTTTCATATCTGAGCACACATAGAAACAGAAACTATAGCAAATGTTATAGGAAAAGGAATTCACCCAAAAATTAAAATTTGGTCATCATTTACTCTCCCTAAAGTTGTCTGTCTGTCTGTCTGTCTGTCTGTCTGTCTGTCTGTCTATCTATCTATCTATCTATCTATCTATCTATCTATCTATCTATCTATCTATCCTGAAGATGGTAATCTATCCTGTCAGTGCTCACCAATAAGGACTTTTTTCTGCTGGCAACATTTTCCCAGGCCACATCACAAATATATATAGAAAAAAAGAATTTCTATTTCATTAAATAGTAAAAAATGGCCTGGACATTCTTTAAAACTTCTTTTTGGCACCATGGAAGAATGACATGAATAAATAATGACAAAATGATCATTTTTGGATGAAATATTTAAAAGTTTTACAACATCTGTACTGTGCTGTCACTGCAGACACCCACCTTTCAACAACCTCGATATCAAAACAGAAGCGTTTATCAATCGAGTCAGTCTTCCTCCTAATACAGGACTTCAGTCTGAACTTCTCTGGGGGATTTGACATAACATTATTCTGTGAAAGAGAGAGACAGACAGTGAGGATCTGAAGCAAACAGCACCTCTGATCCCACATGAGCATCTTTGTACCTGTTTAGCTGTGGGCTTCGCCTCTGTGTTGCACATGCTGAAGGTCTTACTAACTTTCTCATATGTGCAATAATGCCGTGTCCATGTGCAGCCCAAAGGCCCTGCAACACACACATGAAAAGTGCAAATGTGATATACTTGCTTTGAGGTATTTGGGAAAACATTGTTCATTTGCAGCTCACAAAAATTCTGGACAACATGTAAGCTATTAAAACATTTGTTTTTAATATAATGTATGTTATAAATTATTTTGTATATATATTTAAGTGCTATATAAAATATATTTCCTACAACATAATACATGTTAGATATGCATGCAACATGTGTGGACTACAACTCCTAGGGTTAAGTAGCAACAAGTAGCTTTTTTAAAACTTTTAATTATTTTTTTTTAGAACAGAAAATGCATTTTATGTTAAAAATAAAATTTATGTCCTAAATATGTATTTATAATTTGTAATTTTGAATTTTCACTGAAATTATTTAATATATTTTTGGATAATATTTATATATTTTGATATTTTGATCTTCATTGTGTACGATGTATCAGTCCACAAGAGGGCAATGTTTTTCTTTCCTAGAACTGGTCATTCTCTGTCCTATCTGAAATTATCTGGTGATAATCAAAAGCATTCGGTTTACATGTGGATTTTATTTTGGAATTTCCTTTGCAGTGTGAAGGAACAGGAAAATACAGGATAAGACTAGAAAGAGGTCACTTAGGAAAGATGGTAACACTTTATTTTGATGGTCCCTTATGAACATTCTGTTGACTATAAGTAACTTAGTAGATATGAAGCAGACAGTCTACTAATACTCTAATGAGAGTGAGCTGACATTTAGTTGCAAACTCTTTATTGTGATGGTCCTCAAACAGACATTCTACTGACTATAAGTAACTTTGCAACTACATGCCATCTTATTCTAACCCTAACCCAGTAAACTAACAATTTAAGAGTTAGTACGTTAGTAGAGTTAGTAGACATGTAGCTGCAACGCTACTTATAGTCAACAGAATGTGTTAAAGCAAGATAAATATGAAGACACATGAAAACAAAATTCTAGACCTGTTACAGGCTGTCTGTCCTTTTGTTTGCTCACCGCTCTTGACTGAAAGATTGAGGACTGTCCATATGACACTCACGTTTCTCCTGGACATAGAGGTATCCCTCCATAGTCCACTGGCCCGGGGGCTTCTGGTCTTGATCTGCAGATCGAACTCTCTTCATCAGCATTTCTACTTCCTGCTTGGTGCTCAAAAAGTTGTTTCTTGTCTTCATTTAACACACACACAAAAAAAATCACACATATGCAAACAGATCATGGGAACCGTATCTCAGCAATGCAAATGCCATTTTAAAACAGCCTTTCATGATTGATCTGACAGATGTGAATTTATTTAAAACCATACATGGCACTGAAATAAGTAATAGACATTTACAGTATATAAACATGCATAAGAACCAAAAGATCTGTTCCAAAAGATAAGTGACAAATGAAACCACATACTGTGCGTGACTGATTTGTAAAACTCAGGCACAAGCTTCACATGCAATCTAGGTATACTGGTCTCTACCTACATTTTTGCAAAACTCCAAAAACGCACCTATACATACAATTCACTGCAGTTTCCAGCTGTAATGAACACTAGTGATTACGGTAATTACACAAGTCGATAACTGGCGATAATTACAGAGGCATTTAATCGGTAAATAAAGACTTTATGGTAACACTTTAGAATACTGTTCCGTCATTAATTAATAACTAAACAGGAACAAATGAGTAACACAATATTAAAATTCTATCTCTGATTAATTTGCGCTCAGTTGAATGAGGTCGTTCACTATTAGCAAATCAGTAACTACTATTTCTCACACCTCCCAGAGGGTAATTACACAAGTCGATAACTGGCGATAATTACAGAGGCATATTATCGGTAAATAAAGACTTTATGGTAACACTTTAGAATACTGTTCCGTCATTAATTAATAACTAAACAGGAACAAATGAGTAACACAATATTAACATTCAATCTCTGATTAATTTGCGCTCAGTTGAATGAGGTAGTTCACTATTAGCAAATCAGTAACTACTATTTCTTACACTTCCCAGAGGACTAACAACTACTATTATGCAGGTTCATAATTAATGAAAGTAATGCAAAATGTATAATTAATTCTGAAGTGAAGATCAAGCTAGCCCACCAGTAATGACTCAAGTATTACCAAATCCTTCAGAAGGATGCGTTAGAAGATAGTTCTTATCCTCAAATGCTGCCTTAGATTTTGGCCAAAATTTTTGGGAGCATAATTATACTGCCTATCATGCGAATTAGTGTTCACATTGATACCTAAAATGTTGCCTAGCTAGGCAGCTCATCGGTTTATGAAACAGAGCTATAGTCAGAAGACTTTTCAAAAGTACTATAAGGGTAAACTTAAGTTTTTAAAGTACTGTATTACTATAGAGTTCTCCTTGTTTCCACAATGATCGTACACTGTAATGGATTTGAAAACATTTTCAACTCAAATCAATATTTAATACTTGCATAATTATTTATTTTTGTGAAAAGTATTTTAATATGTGGTATGCCTGTACATTATCCATTCATTTTATGTTTCACACCGCACTGGCAGGCGGCAATAGACTATTCGTCGGGGTTTATCAGATCAGTGTGACTGTCTGCGTTGGTTTGCCTCTGTCGATGCAGTGTGAATTGGCCTTGACAAATAAAATTCAATATTTGGTGTTCAATTGTTTAGTTATGTGGCAAGTAGCAAGTAATAAGCTGGATAATGTACAGAACATTCAGCCAGATATTACTGCAAAATAAACCTTCACACAAGACCTGTCCAGATCAACCTGTCCGAATTTATTTATTATATTTACTTCATCCCTTACTAAATGCACAGCTAGCGATGAATTTTCCCTGATATACTGTATATACACCAATTGCTGGAAGGAAAGGAGAATAAATAGCTTCATTTCCTTCTTTAGTCCTCTGGAGTACTGACATCACACCCAAATACATCAATGTGAATTATCAATGACACTCCTGCAATATTAAATGTGCTTGTCCTGCGGTAGTGAATTACATTTAAGGCTAATTTCTCACGCTTTCACAGCAGTGTTCATTCAGCGTATATATGCCGCAGTGCTGGCACAGTTCTGCAGCAGAACAGGTCTTTTGTGCTGAAAATCTGTGACACTACATCAGCTTTGAGCTCACTGTGACAGTGATGCAAAGAAAAGGTCAAAGGGCATGGATCCCGAAACAGAGATGCTGACGAGCAGCAGGAAGTGCTTTATAACAGGCAGGTATTGATCAAAGACACACAGAGCAGGTTAAAGTCTAAAGAACAGAGGGCAAAAGGTTTTTATATGTGCAAGCCTTTTTTGAACACCATGTCGCTTCACAAATATTTTCAGAAGTGAAAACTTAATTTGGTCAAAAGGAGGCTAAGTGAAAAAGTGAAAGAGAAGCTGGATGACTCACTGGAGACGTGCACTTACATTCTGCAGGTTAAACTGTAGCTGTTGTTTGTAGGGCTCGAATTCATGGGCGAGCTCATAACCCTCATGGTAGAATGTGAACAGACCCTGTAGGAAGGCCAAGAGCTGCAACCCAAGCAAGATGTAAATACAAGTTTCTATATTATGCCTGTAGCACAACATATCTACTGTACAGTATCTCTTCCTCAGTGCAAACAGGAATTTTACAATATTTTGTGTCAGTTGGTAAATTCTCTGAATATCTAAAGCTGTCACATAACTGCTCAACCAAAAGACTGACATACAATTCAAAGGGATTCTGTAACTTTCAAAACGGTGTGCTAATATAGGATTTTTTTATTTACACAAAGAAATGAACAGTACTTTTGTAAAATGTTTAAAGTCCACCTGTAGTCAATCATTTTTTCCCTTAAAACTCATCTTTGATCACCAAAATTACATATTTAACAGTTTTTTTCTTGAAAAAAAAAAAAAATCTTCATGTCTTAAAATAGCTTGAATGTAACTCTACACCCTTCCCTCATTTAGCATACGCGGTTCTGAATATGCAAATTAGCCCCGCCTCCACTCACTCACACCAGCTCAGAGATCCACTCGTTGACGATCACACATTGACCTGATTCGTTACAAGGTAGTTTGTGACGTCAGCAGTCACAAGTAACACCAGCGATTTCAAACCATGTTTTTAAGACTGTCTTTGCAGTTTTACGAAGAACATATTGTTGGTGTCAACTTATGAATTTGCAAATGGTTTGTCTTAAAGCATATTAAAAAACACCACACAGACATATAAACAACATTAAAAGCAGGATTTTCACCACAGGGGGACATTGAAACAATGAACACACATTAGATGGAGACTGTAGTCATACCAGTAGCCTAACAAAAAGTGTTTAATTTTATATGAAGCGGGACGCCTCACGCCTCATTTCCATGTTGAAATCACATGACCAGCCGAATACAACTTGCTTTATCTCTGTAAATCTTCCTGTTATTGGACATTTTCGCTGACAAAAATCATTTAATGATGGTATGCAAAAATAGTGCATTTCTACAATGGCATTGGTGACTAAAAACATTTAAATTATTTATTGTAAATACAATTACAACCCTGAAACCTCAAATTTCTTAGGGAAGACATTTCCTTAACTCACTTAAAACACTGACTGAATTGTTAAAGGTCCCGAATTATGCCCCTTTTCACAAGATGTAAAATAAGTCTCTGATGTCCCCAGAGTGTGTATGTGAAGTTTCAGCTCAAAATACCCAACAGGTCATTTTTTACAGCATGTTTAAATTGTCATTTTTTGAGGCTCAGAAAAACGCGCTGTTTTAGTGTGTGCCCTTTAAATGCAAATGAGCTGCTGCTGGACGACACAGGGGGCGGAGCTTCATGAGCTCGCGCACAGTCTCTCAGTACAATCTCATCTCACGGAATGATGATAATATCAGAAACTCTCAGTAACGGTGTTCATTTCGAGTTGGACAATAATGCCTACAGAGTCAGAGTGCTGTATAGAGATGGAACAGGTATAGTTTAGTAGTTTAATTACGGTTATAACGTATTTGTCATCTGCTTGTATGTATCCATTATTTATTAATAGCCTACAAGTCTGCTGTTTCGGACCAGGTCCGAATGATGATCAAACATATACTGATGAGTTTAATAAAGTTTATTGTACATCACACAAAAGATGAAGCGTCAGTTTTACTTCAGAAAATCACCGTAAGAGCTGAGTAAACACAGTAAGTTATAAGAAGTGCGCAATAAACGAATTTCGGTAGAGTTGAGGGAGCATTCCTGTGGGCGGAGGTTAGTCAAAAAACTGTTCTACTGACGTCATTAAAGAAGGAAGTAGAGCGATGTAGTCCAAACGGGCCGTTCGATGTAGTCGACTTCTGTTAAATAAAATATCTCGCTTGGCATTGAACTTTGAGCTTTATAATTTTACAGATATTATTTATACTCTAACAACAACATTACACACTAACTAAAGTTTGAAACATGGGATCACGAAGAACAGGACCTTTAATGCACAGACCTGATGTGGCTATGGTAAATGCATTGTGTATTAAGTTATACATCTATTGAGAATTACAGTTATCCCATCTGGCCACTGTAACAATTTCTGATAGTGACTTTAGCACAAGACTTCAAAGATGCTGATGTCACACCCCCAAAACTCAAGAGCAGAACAGACTGCTGTGCTTCTGGTAGATTAACAGCGTTGTTTTCCCCATGCCTGGTGATAAACAGTGGACGCCCCTCTAAATCTATACAGCGCGTTGTCTGACTCACTTTACTGCTCACACTTATGCATATAAATATGCTTAATGCAGGAATGAGTCACGCAAATTCTGTCCACTGTTGTAATATGTGAGGTTCAGCTGTTGTGTATTTTATGTGACCTATTTGCTGAGTGGAGATTTAGATGGCCAACCAGAAAATAACCTAAAAAACTATAGTAAGAACACTTCCTCTCAAACTATTTTTAATGGCAGGAAACTTTCAATTATTGGTTTATAATTGAAGGATCAACTTTGCATCAAAGGTTCCCCTCAAAAATTCATTAGAAGAAATAAAAATAGACTCAAATGCTGTTGTATTTCCAGAAAAAGAGAAGAATTAAACCTTGATGTCATTGACAATGCAAGTCATCATAGATCATTTGGTGCTGGACAAATTTGGTGAGACTTGTTTGAGATTATATTGAGATTTCTGACTTTTGGTTGCAGTTTACCCAAAAATGAAAATTCTGTCATCATTCACTAATGACCCTAAAACCTGTATGTCTTTCTATCATAAAAGAAGGTATTTTGAGGAATGATGATTTTTTTTTTGGTCCATACAGATGAAGTCAATAGAAACCAAAACACTTTGTATGCCAACATTCTTCAAAATATCTTGTGCTCTACAGATAAAGAAAGTCACACAGGTTTGGAATGAAATGACGGTGAGTAAACTATCTCTTAAATAGTTCAGGGGTGACTGTGGGACAGGAAATGACAGCTGCGTTTGATTAAGTTGGCATGATAAGAGTGTGATTATGACTTCAGTGGTCAAACTCTCAACCTACTTCCTGTTGGCTACAGAACCATTACTGACCAGATGGCTTGATTCTCATTACATAACACATCATGATGGGCATCTGATTTGTTTTTCAGGAGTGACATTTGTCTATACGTTATCGTGTTTATGTGCATAAGAGTGGCTTTGTGTGTATTTGTGAGCTTCAGTTTGTGAGACAGAAACTTCAAGTCTAAATATAAGAGGAATAATATGCATCACAAAGATCTTACCGGCTCAACAAATTCAAATTTCTTCTTCTCTTGAACCTCCTGGATTTTGAAGACGTATTCTAACGAGGCGTCATAAAAGAGCTGCCTTTCCTTATCAATCTGAGTGTCAGCCTGGAAATGAACAAAGAGCGCTGTTACCCCAGAGACAGACAGAAAGCGATGACTGCCAGGCTTGTACGCTCATTTGGATGTGTTTGGGCTTTGGTTAATCGTTACATGTGAGAATTTATGGCTCAGCTTTGTGAGAATTTGTGTAACAACAAGCTAAACAAACGCATAGGAACATCTCTGAACAGCAGGAAAGAGGAATGAAGAAAAAAACAAAACAAAACAGGAACTAAAGCTTGTAAACCCTGATGTTTTTAAAAGGAAAAGAACCCAAAAAATGGAAATTTGATCCTTTTTTACTCATATGTTGTTTAAAACCCATATGACTTTCTTCTGTGAAACACAAAAGGAGAAATTCAAGCTTTCAATTTTCAAAAAAAGCCACTAAGGACTATAAAAGTTCATATGACTTGTGGGTTATTACGTTCCCATTTATTGCAATTGAATGGAAAGTGTGGAAAGTACATTACTAAACATTTCTTTTTATGTTTCACAGAAGAAAGTCAGGTTTAAAACATCATGAGGGTGAGTAAATGATAAATAAAAAAATAGTGAACTATCCATTTAAATAGATGACATCACAAAACTCACCCATGTTTTAGCCACTGTTGTCATAAAAAAGTCAGCGTGTACAGTTTCAGTTTTACATTTGCTATTTGTTTTTGCTTTTTGTAAACTTTATACTTTTTAAGAAAATTAAACTTGTCGTTTTGCATACTGACTTGCAATCGGTTGTCTTTCTTGCATTGATTTGCATACAGAATTTTGATTGGACTTTGTCTTCCTTGCATATATTTAACCATTTATACTCACCACTATGCGGCCTTCAAGTGCTATTGAAACCGACTTCTGAAGTCATAATTTTGAGCTTGTCACGTTCAAGTGCTTTGTTGTCGAAAAGAATGGAGAATGGAGCCAAAATGTATAGAAGATATTTAAAGGGGTCATGAACTGGATTGTTTTATTATTTTATAATGTTGCCTGGGGTGCCCTTATAATGTTAGTATGATTTTTACATAAAAAATTGTCATAATTTGTAAATAAAAGCCATTTTTCCAAGCCTGATTTCTGCCTCAGATTTGAACGCTCCGTTTTAAGGGGCGTGTCTGCTGTGAGACTGCAGTGCAAACGCCCACTGCTGTGATTGGCTGACATGCTTGCAATGAAATAGCTAGTATTACAGGAACTCTCTAAAAAACTTTTACTACGTTTTTACTATTACAGCTAACGAGATTAACAAATCGTGAAAAGTATCGTTTAAAGCATTATATTTAAATCTATTACATCGCATGAAAGGTTGCAGCATGACGAGCACTGAGCAGATGACAGACAGTCTTGATCGCGTGAATAAAGATCTTATCATTGCAACGCAATTTTTGCACTCTCACAAATGCTTACACCAAATCACAATGCAAACACGATGTGAGTACACAGTAAGAGCTTCGTTGTGTAGTGTAACAGTGTCATTATGTCATCACGAGTTTGGTAAGTGTCCAGATAAGCTCTCGTGGCTCGCGCTGTGCTGTTTGATTGACAGCTTGGGCGAAAGGGATCGTTCTTTGATCGCTTTCTGTAGGCTATATAATTTAATAACAGTTTAAAAAAAGATTATTTTCATAATACTACGAGAAATTATGTGAAGTTGATCGTTTAGTCACTGATGCACAGTATTGAACAATTTTAAGAGAAATATCTGAACTTGAATAATTACACCGAAATCACTGATCGCAGATCAGGCATTAGAATACACATGGTTACTTACATGTTGCTGGCAGATCCGTGTCGGGAAATTGCAGAGATGTATAAAGTACTAGCTAGAGACCCAGACTTGAGTAAAAGTACAAGTGCTCTATCAAAAAAGTGACTTGAGTAGAAGTTGAAGTGCTCTTTAAGCAAAATACTTAAAGGGTTACTTCAGGATTTAGCATTAAGCTTTGTATTAGTAGAAAACCTGTAGTATTTTCCAATTACCATGCTTTCCCCCCTCATATCCCCCTGAGAGGAGAGATTTATGTATTTTTTGTCTGGAAAAAATCCTCCGATGACGCAAAAATCGTCATTTTGCGTCATCGGAGGATTTTCTGTCCAGAGGCTAAAGACTACAGCCAGTAGATGGCGTTGTTCCGCATGTTTTCAACCCGCCCATACAGGGTGGGATCTCACTCACAGAATGTACACAGTATCAGCCGTCTTTCTTTGGAAGCTAAGCTAGCATGCTCTTGTTCTGTGGAGAAAGCTGAATAATAGGAGAAAGCTGAGTAAGTAGGGGTTACCATCTTCCTTTTCCCGGACTTGTCCGGCGGGCGAGACTGTTAAAAATGTCCGGGATTCGGCTTTTGCGTTCTGCGGTCGCCATTCATTGTTTACATGCACACCTCTCGTTTCAATCTAACTGAATTAATTCCGATCGGTGAATCTGACTGTGGTGTTTACCTGAACGCTAAACAAGTGATCGGTTGATGTGTGTTTTAACATTGCTAAGAAAATTCCCGCTCCTCCGTGAGAGATGCGAGACCCGGCGCGTCTTAGTAATGAAGCCACCGGCCTCGCGCCGTTCTCCCGCGGCCGTCAGCCTCGTCCTGCTCGCCACAGTAAACATGATGAATGGCGACTGTAGAACGCAAAAGCCGAATCCCGGACATTTTGGGTCTCTAAATCCCTGGCAAACTCATCACTTACTTAGGCTAGCCTTGTTGTTTTCAACTGTGCTCTCTAACCAGTAGGCGTGGCCTCCTAAGGCAGCGAAGCAAGTGCATTCTGGGAGTTGTTGTCTTTCATCCACATAAGCCAAAAATACATTTTCTGGCTTTTCTCAGTCTAGAAAGCTCCAAATTCAAAAATTTCTCCACATTTCTTCTACTTAAATGACCTATTTTAAATACACATTCATCTTCCCAGAGGTGAAGTATCCCTTTAAGTAGAAGTACTAAAGTATTCAAAATTTTTTGTACTTAAGTATTGCAAGTAGTTTATTTATTTATTTAAAAATTTACTACTCAAGTACTGAAAGTAAAAGTACAAGTATTGTGTTATGAAGTTATTAAAGAAAAGAGTCAAAAGTTTGAACATCATATTGTTTATATTATTTCAAATGTTTAGGACACACAATTAATTTGGCTGAAGCAGCAGTACAAAGACATGAATGTTCAAGAACACCTTAACACACTGAGCTTAACTCTTTGTAAACAAAAACAATCAAATATGTCCCTTCCCCCTCTAAAGCATCCCTCTCTTCTCTTCCCTGCTTGTGCCTTTTTTCTCTACAGCTTATTGTGTATTTACCAGCATGTAACAGCGATCTCTGGAAGCTTTGTTTATGTCAGGGAGTTCCTGGAATGGCTCTTCTTCATGTGTTCCATATATGGTCTAATGTGCATAGGGCGCCCTCTGGCTGCCAGTATGGACTGAAAACACAGTAGGCTACATCAGAGTATCCAGCGCTCATAATGATTACATCGGCCCATTTTGGTTATAATAATTTAAATAAATATTATTCCTCTCTATAGAAATCTAACGTAAACCTATGAAATCTATCAATCTATCAAAATCTGCACATTTTTGAGCTAAAAGCCCTGAGGGACGTTGTTTGGTCAAGCGCTTTCATGACGACCGCACATGAGTTTTTTTTTTTTTTTCTGAATGGGTGCGGCTGACGCTCATAATTCATATTAAAGGTATCGACTATTTTTTCCTGATATATATAACTGACATAAATTAAGACATAACTGTCCCTATAAGTTCTCTTACGAGAGGTCTCTCGTATTGCGTAAGGTTAGCTTACGCATCGGGAAAGTCTTCTTTCTTCGAGATCTGAAGCCAAAAAATTATCCTTAATTTTGTATACATTGTCAACGCAGTGCAGCAGCCGACAGACCTAGGCAGGCTGTATAAGCGTGCTCATTGGCTGCTCGGCGGCAACTGCTTAAGCCTATCGGTGAGCGCTCTGAACGCGGCAACCAATGAGGTGGCTTCGCGCCCTCCACACCCTTCTAACCGTCAGAATGGGTGTGGCCAGCGTGTATATATTCAGCGCTCATAGGCTAAAATTCTGATTTTCTTGTCTTCAGCGACGCTCTTCGCATCGCTGGATCTTGAGAGCCGCCGCCGTTGAAACCAGCGACCAGCAAGCTTAGGACAGCGCCTGAGGAAGCCGGCCGTCTTCGCCGCCTTCAGCCATCCGTGCCTGCTACGCTATCCGGCGATATATCCTTTACATTATTGCTGTTTCTGTGTGTACTCTAAAAGAGCACGAGGCGTTTTTGTAAAAACGCCTCGTTTTTGCGGCTCGTGCCGCTCCCCGCTCAGCAACGGAGACCGCCACCTCTCTGCGCTCTCCGCCTGGGCCGCGGGCACGCCGCCACCGCACTCTCCGAGTGCGAAGAGCTTTCAATGTCGACCCTGCGGGCTCGACTTGAAGCTTTCGACCAAGCTGTCGCTCCGCCTGTCCCTGCCGGGCCGCGCAATAAGAAGCGCCGCTCGCAGCGACCACCGGAGACTGTTGTGACTGAGGAGCTCGCCTCGAGCTCTCTCTCGCCCTCTCCCTCCCGGCCGCTCAACCGCCGGCTCTGCCCGCGCCGCCGCCGCGTCAGGAGATGAGGCGAATGTGATAGATACCCGTACTCTCCCTCTGTTCGAGCCGTGCAATACGCCGCTCACAAGGGATGGCAGAAGCGGACGGTCTCGGAGCGAGTTTCCTCTCCCTCTGTTCGAGCCGCGCAAACTGAGCCGCTCACGAGGGATGGCAGAAGCGGACGGTCTCGGAGCGAGTTTCCTCTCCCTCTGTTCGAGCCGTGCAATACGCCGCTCACGAGGGATGGCAGGAGCGGACGGTCACGGAGCGAGTTTCCTCTCCCTCTGTTCGAGCCGCGCAAACTGCGCCGCTCACAAGGGATGGCAGGAGCGGACGGTCTGAGCTCTCTTTACGTTACAAGAAAGCTACTCCGTCCTCGCGCGTCACCGGTGAAAGGGGAACAGAGTGTTTTCGTCCCGCCGTGGCCTGGACTATAACCTCCATTCTCACACATTTCTCAGTCCCCTCTTAAGTTCAGGCGACTGGAATTGTTACTATTGCAGTATACGAGCCTGTTATAAATACACGCTCGCCTGCAAGCAAACGCTGTCACAAGACATGACACTAATGTATTCTCCCCTGTGGCTCAGTGGCGGAATCCTAGACTGTCAAGCTAGAGACCGGGGTTCGGTCCCCGCTCTCGCGGCAGTTAAAGTTTATGCTGTTCGCTTCTCCGAGCTCGCGGCCAGTTTTTCTTACATACAGAAAACAAGCCCGCTCTCTCCCTCGTTGGGCCGCGCAGATTGCGCCGTTCAAGGAATGACAAAGCGGACGGTCACGAGCAGCGTTCAGCGTCCGCGCCTCACTCACCGGCGAAAAGAGAAGAGAGTGTGTTAGTCTCGCTACGGCTGGACAACCGCCAATCCTCACACATTTCTCAGTCCCCTCTTAAGTTCAGGCGACTGGAAATATTACTATTGCAGTAAACGAGCCTGTTTTAAACACGCTCGCCTGCAAACAAACGCCGACGCGACACATGAGGTCGCTTTTTATATGCTCGCGCTAACTGAAAGCTTATGTGTTTCCCCTGTGGCTCAGTGGCAGAATCATACGCTTTCATGCGAGAGATCCGCGTTCGATCCCAGCTCTCGGGGAAGATAAAATTTATGCTGCTTGCTTCTCCGAGCTCGCGGCCAGTCTTTCTTACTTACAGAAAGCGAACCCGCCTCTCGCACCACACCTTCTCAGGGTGCTCGAGTATTTTTGAGCTTCTAAACACGAGAGAAGAAAAGACGGTTAAATCCCGCAGCCCTGCGGCTGGACCACCGTCGAAGCTTAACGCTCTGTCAGTCCCCGTTGCCACGGCTACTGCAGCTGTTTACCCCGCAGTCAACGAGCCGGTATCTACCCGCTCGCCTGCGCGCATCCGCCGTTCTCACGGCAACCCAGAAAAATTTCAAAAGAGCATAATGTCTGGTTGCACGGCTGACGCCGTATGTGTTTCTAGTACAGTGAATGTGCCCACGTTTCTGTGTTCACCCCTGTACACAAGCACTATACATCCCGTGTCTCTCACAGAGCCCACTCTCATGAAGCAGGCAAAAGCCGCTTTAGTGTTAAAAGTAGGTCACGTGTCCACTTCTCCGTGCCCACACCTACTCACTGCCCGCTCTGTCACACGGCCTCGCACGACCGGTCATGTTTTAAATGTGAGTACTGTGCCCGCCCTCGAGCGCTCACACATACTAACTACATTTTCGCGCCTCACACTATATGTTCCCCGTCCAAAGCCACCGGGACACTGTGTGTAAAACGGCCAGCTATCGCTACGTGCGATCCGCCGTCATGTTTTAAATGTGAGTACTGTGCCCGCCCTCGAGCGCTCACACATACTAACTACATTTTCGCGCCTCACACTATATGTTCCCCGTCCAAAGCCACCGGGACACTGTGTGTAAAACGGCCAGCTATCGCTACGTGCGATCCGCCGTATCTAACCACCAAGAGCGCGCGCGCCGCGCCCGCGCCGCGCTCGCCCCTGAATGTAACTCCTGTGCCCGCCCTCGAGCGCTCACACATACTAACGAACATTTTCGCCCCCGACGCCGCCATCGCGCGTCGCGCCTCACACTTTATGTTCCCCGTCTAAAGCCACCGGGACACTGTGTGTAAAACGGCCAGCTATCGCTGCGTGCGATCCGCCGTATCTAAGCACCAAGAGCGCGCGCGCCGCGCCCGCCCCTCCGTTTCGAGCTCTCGAGCCCGCGATGCGCGGCGATCGGAGCCCGGAGGCCATTCTGCCCCTGGCTGCACACGCAAAAGCGTGGGAAACTATTCCAGGCGCATCAGAACGGGTGCTAAGCACAGTAAAACAGGGCTATACTCTGCTGTTCGCTCGCCGCCCTCCGCGCTTTCAAGCGCGTATCGAGACCAGAGTGAATGGGGAAGTAGCACATCTACTTCGAGCAGAAATAGCTACACTTCTGTGCAAAAGGGCTATAGAACCGGTTTCCCCTTCCATGAGCGAGTCGGGCTTTTACAGCCGTTATTTCCTCGTTCCCAAGAAGGACGGAGCTCTCAGACCAATTTTGGATCTGAGACGTTTGAACGAGGCTCTTATGAGAAGACCGTTCAAAATGCTCACAACCAGACAAATTCTCGCGCAAATTCGCCCGAGGGACTGGTTTATATCTCTCGATCTAAAAGACGCGTGCTTTTCAGATCCTGATAATACCCCGTCACAGGCCATTCTTGAGATTCGCCTTCGACGGTCCGGTATATCAGTACACGGCCCGCCTGTCGACACAGCGCGCGCGCTGCATTCGACGCCTGGCCGCGTCCCTTCGGCCGGGCAGCACCGTACCTCTCAAAACATTTCAGAGGTTACTAGGTTGTATGGCCTCAGCCGCAGCAGTGCTTCGGCTGGGTCTTTTATGAATGCGCCCGCTACAACGCTGGCTGAATGCCCGAGTGCCTCACAGAGCATGGGCTTCCGGCGGTATCCGCATCAGAGTGACTCAGAGCTGCGTTTCAGCTCTGAAGCCCTGGTTAGCGGCCGACTGGTACCAGCGGGGAGTGACAATGGGAGCTATCTCACACCGCAAAGTTATCTCGACGGACGCTTCCACCTCAGGCTGGGGCGCTCTGTTCGAGGGCAAACCGGCTTTTGGCCTGTGGTCAGACCGGGAAAAATGCCTCCACATAAACTGTTTGGAGATGATAGCGGTCGAGAACGCGCTCAGGCGCTTCCTCCCATTCATACGGGATCACCATGTGCTAGTCCGCTCGGACAACACGTCCGTGGTATCCTATGTGAACCGACAGGGCGGTGTCAGATCCAGGAATCTGTGCAGGCTGACAGAACGTCTTCTCGTGTGGGCTTACCGCTCGCTGCGCTCGCTGAGAGCCGCGCACGTGCTGGGCCACCTGAATGTCGGTCCAGACAGACTGTCCAGGGACAACATTCCCCCGGGAGAATGGTCTCTGCACCCCCAGACAGTCCAGTTTCTCTGGCGCCTATTCGGCAGAGCGGAAATCGACCTCTTTGCGTCGAAAGACAATGCTCAATGCCCGAAGTTTTATTCGAAGAGCGAGGACGCGCTGTCCCAGACATGGCCCAGCCTCCCGCTGTATGCTTTTCCTCTGATCTCCCTGTTGCCACAGGTCATTTCGAGGATCAGAGAAACGCACCACTCAGTGCTGCTTATAGCCCCGCGATGGGAAAACCAAACTTGGTACCCAGAGCTAGTGAGGCTGTCGCACTCACCCCCATGGCCGATCCCGGTGAGAAAGGATCTCCTCTCCCAAGCCGGTGGATCGATCTGGCATCCCCATCCAGAGCGCTGGTCGCTGCATGCATGGGTGATCAACGGATACCCGTTGACCTGTCAGAAGGGGTCGTGAACACGATCACACAGTCGAGAGCCCCCTCCACGAGACGGCCGATAGCACATGAAGGCAGCATTACAATGCAGTTATTTTTTGATTCACTAGCCATGCAACCTTGCGAATTTAACTTGTGAATTTAATTTAATTTGCAAATAAAGCACCGTTTCCATCCCATGTGTTCAAGAGAACAAAATCATCACTGAGAAACTAGCGCAAAATATATGAAAGTATTATGATGCCATAAAGAATCGCATACACAGGGTAAGATTTGTGAAAGTGTACATTAGATTGCAAGCAAGAGCATTAAAAGTACCATTTCGGCAACGAGAACGTTGCTGTGCCAAAATAAGATAAAGGTGTGTGCTGGCGACTGGCGTGTTTATTGTGTGATGTGCTTCTGGGAGGGAATTAAATCAAATCATTTTGATGATAGACTTTGCTCAGACATTTTAGAATGATAATGTCATCATCATCATCTATCATCAAAGTGTATCATCAAAATGATTTGATTTAATTTATAATGATTTAGAATGACATTTTTATCTTCTTATTGAAAAAAAATAAATAAAAAATCATCCACCTCAATTGAGGACATACATTTTATTTAGTGCACATATTTTGAATATATGCCATTTGCCATTTTCATCCAGCGTTTTTTTTTTTTTTTGCAATATCCCAAAATGTGCATACAAATAGACAGATGTAAACATAGCTACTGTGAGTCTTGTGCACAGCAGACAGAAAGCAAGATACCATGATGGTAAGGCACTTCTAATGCAGCACTGCATCAGAATTAAGACTAAAACCTAAATTACTAAGATTCTTTCTTGCAAGCACCGGTATTTCCTTTGGAAAGTGCAAAACTATACTTATTTATGGAATGATTCACCTCTTGGAGAGCTGATTCCTTTTTTCTGGATGACAGGTTGAGATGTTTTTCCAGTGTGGAATAGTACTTTTCCGTCTCCTTGTCAAATTTCTTCTTTCCCTCCTATGAAAAACAAATAGTTTTTTCTGGCATTAGTTGTTTAGTGTATTAAGTCAGTTTTCTGTGTCATAACAGAGTAACCACAGGAGAAAAAAACTTCAGTTGATTATGAACATGTAACACTAACATTTGACAGCTACAAAGTGTCTGAATACTTTTGTCTTTATTTTGAAAAACATTTGTCTTTATTTTGAAAAACATATCTATCATTTTATCATTTAAAACCTAACAAACAAATATTTAGTGAAAAGTTAAGCGTGGAAATCTTTCTTTAAAAGTGGGGCCCTCAAATGCTTGTGATGTGCCTGTCAGGCCATTGGGTGGCACTCTAATGCTTTATCACACAGCCCGTTCTTGTCTCCCACTGATATGTGTAGTTACTGCTTTAAAAACAGTTTAACACATAATTGATATATTGCATGAAAAGAAATATATTGACACTCTGTAATGAAATTATATAAACCAAGCTTAAAGATGATACTTAATCACGCATAGTTTCAAGATAACAAGATTCATCCTTTTCTGTTCTCAGCAGACACAGATCAAATCACATACTATTCTTTCCATCTCATTTTGAAAATATGCACAATCGCATGTCCATGGGTCAGCTTCAATAAGTTAACATTTCCTGACAGATGCAAGCAGACAGAAAAGGTTTGCATTTGTCTCAATGCTGACTCATTAATGGCACAGGTAGTATGGAGCATGTTCGCACAAGCATACAAGTGGAAGATTTCAAAATCAAACAAAAAATATTCTAAAACTTCAGCCAAAATAATGGTAAATGGACTGCATTTATATAGCCCTTTCACAGACCTATGGCCACCAAAGCGCTGTACATATAGCCTCACATTCACCCATTCACCCATTCACTCACTCATTCATACACCGACGGCGGTGTCAGCCATGCTCGTCGGGAGCAGCTGGGGTTAGGTGTCTTGCTCATGGACACCTCGACACTTGGTCAGGTGGAACCGGGGATTGAACCACCAACCTTTCGGTCTGTAGACAATCTACATGAACCACTGAGCCACTGCCGCCCCAAAATAACAAACAAACAAAATAATCAAATTACAGCAACACAAACTCAAAAAGTAGGCTCAATGTCATGGGTATTAAAAGTCAAGATGGCAAAAGTTACTTTGTCATAAAACACTATCATTTTTGAAATGCCATCAATGCAAATATGCTGTGTTGGCAGCACAATGGTGTAGTTACTGTGGCTGTGTCCGAAAGCTAAAACAATGCTGCCGGAGGTAAGAAGGCAACAAGGCACATCCGAATCCAATGATAGTGTGACATTTTGTTTACTGAGATCATTTCATCAGATCGATTTTTGAAGGCTGCATAGATGTACCCTTTGCTGACTATAATATCCCACAATCCTGTGTTCAATCTTGTCCGATTCCTGATCTTAAAAATAAAAACTGCATCTGAAAGTTGCGCTTGGTGGTCAGTTTGTGTCTAAGGGTGTGTTCACAGTCGGGTTCGGTTCTCTTGGTTCTTTTGGTCCAGATCAAAAATGAAACTGATACATTTAGTCCCGGTTCACTTAGTGTTCACATTGTCATTTAGAACACTGAACTGACATATACAAAAAAAACAGCTTTTATGATGTATATTTTGCGACGGAACTTAAAGAGCATTGAAAACAATGCTGCATAAATGCATTAGTTGTATGTGCGAACATGGTATTTTTACCAGCTAAGAACTCACAAAAGGCTTATAAAATGTGCGAAGGACTCAAAACAGCACCAGAAATTCCTTCGTTACACACACAAATGAAGATCTGCTTCAAGATAATGCCGTTCTTCTGATGCTTGAGCATTCTGTCTTTCTAGGGTAACATCCTCTTTTTATGGTAACATCTTGCGACTAGAGCCCGACCGATTTATCGGCAGGCCGATATTATCAGCCGATATTAGGCATTTTCCAAACTATCAGTATCGACATTTGTAATGGGCGATAAATGAATATTTAAAAAAAAAACAAAAAACGAACGAAACACCCTTCAACCATGTCATGAGTGTTGGCGTTGTATAGTTTGTCCACCAGAGGGCACTCTCCACCGTCCCTGTTGGCAACACTTGTGTATAACGCGCCACACATCCTGCAACCTGCTGATCCAGACTCGGGCAGAGAGAGAACCAGTAATCTGCGAGTGAGATCATCGGTGAAGTGTGTTTATTGTAGGGGTGTGCGATATGACGATTTTTGATCGTGGACGATTAAAATGTCTCCACGATCTGCTTTTGAAGAAATATCGTAGTATCGCGCATTCTATCAGTTGCTATTCTGGCGCCCATCATACTGAACAACGCGACGTATATTCACATAAAATGTTAACGCAGCGGAAAGGGACACTGCAGTTCACAAAAGTTCATAATTTGCATGTGCTTTGATGCCTTGTCGGTTAAACATTTAATTCCTGTGCAGATGCGTTGTTCTAACATGTGTTTCTTAGTGTTAAAAGCCTGTCTACCAGCGCCTGGATACTGGACTAAGTTATCTTTCGAGTCTTATTGTGCTAATACTGTCAAATACACACAAGGTTTACATAAACAAAGTATGGTGATGTCTAAAGTGAAAGCAAACTTGAGAAAATTGAGAGAAAACGGAGCAATTGTACCAGAAATTGTTTTAATCGAACCAAACCTATCAAGAGTGAACACACCCTAAATGTACGTTTTTGACCAACTTTTTCTACTTTTGATGTAATTTCTAGCAGGAAATTAGTAATTAAACATTCTCTTAGTTATCACCAAAGCTTTCTATTTTGTTGAAGATAATTCAACCGTTATGCTGCCATTAAGTCTGTTTGAAACATTTTGTGAGGTACCTTCTTGTGCAAATGCGGCCTGCAAAGCCTGATAAAGCAGCGAGGCAACAAGTCAGCTGCCTAAGTTTTCAGACGCAGTCCTTCAATGCTCAAACATTATTATTTTTGTTTTGCTTCACTTACCATACAACTGTGGTCTTGGACTTTACACTGACACCCGTTGGCATGGAGGCACCATCATAAAAATTTTAAGTTTTTTTCTCTTTTGCTATTGTAGAAACACACAGGTAAATAAATAAAAAAATTCACATGCATATTTGTCACCCATGATTATGATAGACAGTGTCTAATAATAAAGGTGTGACTGAGATAAAGTTAGTAGTATTTAGCTGGTCATGTGATCTCAACATGACTGCCACCATGAGGAGGAGACACAACTTACGTTAAATAAAACTGCTGTTTTTTCAGTGGAAAACTTCACCTAGAGCACGTTTTATAGGCTAGCTTTAGATAAAAATAAAGAGGTTGAAGAGTAAAGAAATGTGAATGATGAAGAGGAGAATTCTGAATATAAAATTTGGATATCTATCTGCTCCTTCCATCCCGCCACAAATCACAAGATAACTAACTTCATGAAGAGGAGATGAATTTCCACAGGAGAGTCCACAACACTGAACCCTCCAAAGGCCCTGACTCCACTCAGTCTGTTTTCACACCTGAGCTGTCTGCCCGAGGCCTTTCATGCAGCGATGCAATACGTGGATTCTACAGTTATCGCAATATTCAAAGGTCATATGTAAATTTTAAAGTGCTCTATTTCTTTGCAGCAACTCAAGTGCTGTTCTGAGGGGAGCACGGGAGATGACAGAGGGTCTGTTTGGACCACTGTCAAAAGAAACAAGCTGGTTTGTTTGAGCCAAACGCATGAGTTTCATACAAGTGATCCCGAAAATTTTCGAAGACCTCCCTAATAAAAAAATGTCCGGTAACACTTTATAATAATGTTCAGTTGTAAGTCATTTATAAGTGATTAGTTAATGATGAACTAATCATTTACAAAACATTCATAAATAAGTAGCAAGTGACATACTAACATTTTATGTATGTTTTGTAAATTGTGTTACAAGTCATTTACAATTGATTAGTTAATGATTAACTAATCATTTACTAAACATGACTATGCGTTTTAAAAAATGTTTAATAAATGATGTTACATTTTTTTGCATGTTTTGCTCACATCAGGTGCACAGTGGTTAAAGACTCCATGCGTTTCAGAGAAGACAGCTGTCTATACCCTCACCAGTCAGCACTTACACTGCAGTACACACTACAGTGTTCAACACCTGTTATAGATGTGTAAACGCATGAATAAATCATTTACAAGTGATGAATAGTTTACACTTTAGATTAGGGGATGCAGAAAGTGTTGTAAATGATTTATAACTCTTTCTGCATCCCCTAATCTAAAGTGTAAACTATTCATCACTTGTACGTGTAAATGTCTTACACATCATTCGTAGATTACCACTTCAAGAATCAAAAAGGCATAAGGTCTGCAAATGTTATCTACGAATGTATATGTAACACATTTACAAGTGATGAATAGTTTACACTTTAGATTAGGGGATGCAGAAAGTGTGGTAAATCATTTACAACACTTTCTGCATCCCCTAATCTAAAGTGTAAACTATTCATCACTTGTAAATGTATTACATATACCTACAAATGATCTGTATGTGTATTCAAGGCATTTACAACACTTTTTGCACCCTCTAATTGCTACATATATACAAAAAAACTAACATTTATTAAACATTTATGAAATGCATATTCATGTTTTGTATATGACTATTTAATCATTAACTAATCAATTGTAAATTACTTATAACTAAATCTACAAAACAAACATCCAATAATGAACATATCACTTATTAATCATTTATGAACGCATAGTCATGTTTTGTAAATAATTAGTTAATCATTAACTAATCACATGTAAATGACTTGTAACGGAATTCACAAAACATACATAAAATGTTAGTATATCACTTGCTAATAAATTATGAATGTTCTGTAAATGATTAGTTCGTCATTAACTAGCCGCTTATAAATGACTTACAACTGAACGTTATTATAAAGTGTTACCAAATGTCCAAAAACGTCCAAAAATGCAAGCAGAAGTACTAGATTATTACATTTTCTTAAGAAAAATGTGAATACTGATCACAGTATACATACTGCACACAGTGTTCCCCAGGGTTCTGTCCTTGGGCCTTTACTGTTCATCATCTACATGCTTCCATTAGGTCACATTATCCGGCATCATAGCTTTAACTTCAATTGCTACGCAGATGACACCAAACTTTACATCTGTTCTCAATGCACTGCTCCTTTCCCCACCAACTCAATATCGGCTTGTATTGATGACATACCTGTAAATGCATGGATGACTGGTAATTTTCTCAAACTCAACACTGATAAAACAGATCTACTTCTTGTTGGTTCTCCTCAAATCACATCCTGTTTCTGTGTTGACAATGTTAATATCGCTGGAATCCTGGTTAGATCTTCCACCACTGTTAAAAACCTGAGTATAATCTTTGATTCTTCTCTCTCCTTCCTTCACATTTCCCCACTAGCCAAATCTGTCTTCTGTTTTTAAATATCAATGATGCTGAGACCCTAGTTCATGCTTTCATTACTTCTTGGCTTGACTACTTTATTTCCCTTTTCTATGGCTTAACCAACACAGCAATAAATAAGCTTCAATATATTCAGAACTCTGCAGCTAGGGTCCTCACATATACCAAGATATCTTCCCACATTACTCCTATTCTACGCAGAATACACTGGCTACCCATTCACTTTCATATTCAATACAAGATAGGCTACTTCTTATCACATTCAAAGCCCCACATTAAAATTTTATCTGTATTGTCTCTATGCCAGCTGTCGTGTACACTTGTTATAATACTGTAAAGCAAACTTGAGTTTGCAGAAACTTGACGCTATATAAAATAAACTTATTATTACTATTATTAATACTGCATACTGAAAAAAAAACAGCATGGTAATATGCTATTCTGAAAATAGTTGTAGTTATAACCTACACAGTCATGCAGTGAAAGGAAACAGCCAGTGAAACTCGAACTCGTTTGTATTTTCATTCCCATGGCCCCTTCATTAACCCCTGACTCTGTATAACGGCTACTGATATGACATAGCTAAACAGTGCACTTGAACAACAGTGTGCCACAACACAATTTTAGTAATCACAGTCCTCCATTCTTCGCACTGTCACATTTTTGGCCATGATCAATAAATAATTTCATGACTGCATCTTTAGACGCTTCCTGTAGTGTGTGCAGAAAAAGAGAATTCCTTTCCAGAGGAAAATGTAGAGTCTATATCTGAAAGACTCCTATGGGATAAGAATTAAATAATAAAACAGACAAATAAATGAATAAATATTTTAGATAGTGAGTTGACAGTCAATAAATTTCCCTTTGGGTTTGTTTGCTTTATATGAGGATGACAGTGGAATAAAATGTACTGCATCTTTGGGCTTGATGACTTTTTTTTGTGAGCTGAAAACTGCAAAAAAAACCTGACAGAAGGAAATACAAAAAAAAAAAAAAAAAAAAAATCTCCTCCACAAATACACTGAGAGACAATCAGACTGAGACAGAGAAAAATAAGAGAATTAAACTGAAAAGCTTGAAATGTTTTGGACTGCCTCATTATATTTTAAAATCAATGCATAATTTAGTATAACCACACAGTAAAAGTAAAGCATTAAAAAAAAAAAAAAGACTGTAATACTATGAACTCCACAAAAAGTCCACAAATAATTTCAGAGCTTGTTTATAACTAGGTTCATTCTTGGGGTGTAACGGTTCTTGGTAAAAAAATCGAACAGCACTATTCTCCACCCACGGTTCGGCACGCACTTGCACCGCGCGCGGTTCATCTTAAATCTGAAGACGCATCTATAATATGGTTTATTGAAAATAACACGTAAAACAGACAGACAATATTCTGCTAATGCATGTTTCTGTCGATGGATACACATTTAAAATACATAATTTTACATACTGACAATTAGTCCTATTTTAACCCCCTGGGGTCGACAATCGCGCCGGCACGATAGGCTCGCTTTTTTTCTTATCAGTGGAAAAGAGATTCAAAATACTCTGTTGACTTTGATGTTGCATACAAGTTTCATACATCAATCGATCCTGTTAAGTGTGTATTATTTTTGTGTATACTCACAATAAAAACAACGTGTTGTGCTTTTTGCCAAATAAAGAAAAATAAACATGATGCGAGTTCTGCTTTCTCTCTGTCAGTGAATTCCATTCTGAAACGCGTCCGAAAATGAACTGTAACTCAGAGAATACTCAGTCAAACAGGCATACAGACACACAGGCATGAAGCTTGAATTCTCTTCTTTTAAATGAAGTAATTTTTATAAAAAAACAAATATTCACAGTTTATGTAATACGTATGAAAAGAGAGAGATGTCAGTCGTTCTCATCTCAGCTCATTATGTTTTAATGTGACCACACCCACGGAGAGCACACGCTATTCAAATGCAAATGATCTAAAGCGATCCATGCAAACCTGTGAACGCCAACATCAGTTGGATAACACACACCGCAAGTTCACTTTCAGACTCATGTACTTTACGACGCTGTGAGGAATAATACTATCTTAACCCTCTGGGGTCTAAGGTGTTTTTGGGGTCCTTGAGATGTTCTGACATGCCCTGACATTTTTGCTTTTTTCAGTTGCTTATAAACATATTAATGGCAAAAAAAAATTACACACTATTTAGCACAAACAGGGCTACCATGAAATGTGAGCAACAAGAATGTACATGTCTGCATTTTTGAGAGAATAATGTTTATGCGTGGTTATTGAAAAAACTAAAAACTAAAGTTTCTGAAATAAGGCCATAAAACACATTCTAAATATGTGCCAATAAGACTTTTGTCTAAAAGATGTCATCGCCTAGTGTTTTTTCTTCAAAATGAAGTGAAAATCACCCTGCCTTATCATTCACATAACACAATACATTGATTTGAATTTTGCAAAGCACTTTCTGTTTGGAAAGGCCATATGCGGAGTGGGCGTCAACGGTCATGTATATGTAGTGGTTCACACCTGAGGAGACAATGGGGCCCGCATACTTAATTAGCCATTCATTCAGGTGAGTCACTGAGCCACAAGAATGCAAGAGCAACAGTTGGAAGCATCTCAATTCTTTTTTATTTTTCCTCATATTGTGCTTGCAATTTGGCCTATAATATCCAAGGAAAACATGTCTAGTAATTGTGCAGTTAATTCTCATACTGTATTTTCAGTTTTGGAATATTTATGTGCTCCCCAAATTTGTCAATAATAAAACACAATAAAAGTTATTTAAAGAAAAGGCTTATATTTACCTTTTAATAGTTTGTTTACATCTACCTTGTAAATATATTTTTTTATTAAAAAGGTTACAATTACAACAACAATTCAAGTGTAATCTTTCTTTGTAAAAACTAAAGTATACATTTTATCATACATATTTCAAAGTTAAGGATTTGATTGATTATTTGATAACTTTATTTTTGACAAAACATATTATATTTAACATAAGCAAATATTGGCAAACAAAAGCTTATTTGAGGTGGCAGATATTTTACATTAAAAATGTATAATCTATCCAAAACTAATCAACGAAATGTTGTCTTTCATATGTCTGTAACATAGGTCTTTCATTTTTATTATAAGAAATATAAATGTTAATTTGCAGTTTAAATCCAGGAAATTTGTTAATGAAAAAATTATTAAAAGTAAGATACAATTGATACAAAACGAAATTCGTTTTAAAGAAAGGATTTGTACTTTCTGTTTTGAGGTCTCTGTGAAAGTTTGAAAGTCTTTTAGTGATTTTTTTAGAGCGCTCGCGTCCATAATGGAGAACTGTCACGTAATATTGTTTTTTCCTCATAAATGCGAACACGAAAAATAAAAGACAAAAGACTTTTAAGTAAAACTTACTTCGCTCTTCAATATGCTGCCGTTCGTCGTCTGAGTTACAATCTTCCTCTGAGGAAAAGGTGCATTCTTCCTCGCCGTCCAGAATCATCTGAAGGGAGTCTTTATTACCGGAGAAGCGTGTCATACTCAAAACGCGATGAACTATCAGTAAGTCTGATGAAGAAACTTTTTATGGCATTGATCAGGGGGCGGGTGCGCTGCATACTAGATCATCTAACGATTTACATGTGAATCGCGCCGGGGGCGGGGCGGCCGCAGCTGATTATAGAGATAATGAGGCAGAAGGAAAAACGGTACCTCTCCTTGCTTTCAAACGGATTACATGAGTTGAAAACATTTGTTTTTTATATAAATTACTTCATTTAAAAGAGGAGATTTCAAGCTTCATAAAGACATATCTCACGTGCCTGTGTGAGAAGTATTCGCTGAGTTATGATTCATTTTCGGACGCGTTTCAGAATGGACGACACGGACAGAGAGAAGGCAGAACTCGCTTCGTGTTTATTTTTCTTTATTTGGCGAAAAGCACAACACTTTGTTTTTATTGTGAGTGTACACAAAAACAATACACACTTAACAGGATAGATTGATGTATAACACAAGCATATAAGATAAAAATTAATATTTTTATTTTATTATTTTTTTGCACTCATACGGAAAAAAACGAGCCTATCGCGCCGACCTCAGGGGGTTAATAATAATCCTGGAAAATTTACTTCAGAAGTTCTGGAAGTTTCATTTCGAGGAGCAACGGATCCAGCTGAGGTCAGTTCTATATTTGCTTTGTTCTAATCGCAATAGTGTCTGTACACGCAAAAAGACTGTTTAAATATGAATCGCGTTTCTAAGTGTGAATGAACGAATGCACAGATGCGTGTTGTCGTGTATGGCAGTATATATATATATTTTTTTTTTCTTGTCCTTGCATTCCTTCTTGTGGCTCAGTCACACACCTGAATGAAAGGCTCATTATGTATGCAGCCCTATTATGCGGGCCTCATTGTCTCCTCAGGTGTGAATCACGCCCACTCGCATATTGCCTTCCAAGCAAAAAGTGTCTTACAAAATTTAAATCAATGTATTGAATGATTAGGCAGGATGATTTTCACATCATTTTGAAGAAAAAACTCTAGGCGACTAAGTGCATTAGTCAGAAGTCTTGTTGACATATTTAGTATGTATGGAAGCTTGTTTCCGCCACAAAATAATAATAAAAAAAAGATAATTGCGACTTTTTATCTCACAATTGCGAGTTTACATCTCGCAATTCTGACTTTATTTCTCAGAATTGCGAGATATAAAGTCAGAATTGCGTGAAATAAAGTCGCAATTGCGTGTTTTAAAGTCAGAATTGCGAGATATAAAGTCAGAATTGCGTGAAATAAAGTCAGAATTGCGTGTTATAAAGTCAGAATTCTGACTTTTTTTCTCGCAATTGCGACTTTATATCACGCAATTCTGACTTTATATCTCAGAATTCTGACTTTATATCACACAATTGGGAGATATAAAGTCAGAATTGCATGATATAAAGTCGCAATTGCGTGTTATAAAGTCAGAATTGTGAGATATAAACTATTTTAAGGTAAAAAAGAAAAAGTCCGTCTTTTTTCCCCCCTTAGAATTGGACTTTATATCTCACAATTCTGAGAAAAGATGTCAGATATAAACTCGCAATTATGTGTTATAAAGTCAGAATTGCGTGATATAAAGTCAGAATAGCGTGATATAAAGTCGCAATTGCGAGAAAAAAAGTCTGAATTCTGACTTTATAACATGCAATTGTGACTTTATATCTCGCAATTCTGACTTTATATCTCAGAATTCTGACTTTATTTCACGCAATTCTGACTATATCTCCCAATTCTAAGAAATAAAGTCAGAATTGCGAGATGTAAACTCGCAATTGTGAGATAAAAAGTCGCAATTATCTTTTATTTTTTTTATTTTGTGTCGGAAACAAGCTTCCATAGTTTTGTGGCCTTATTTCAGAAATTTTTTAGTTTTTTCAATAACCATGCATAAACATTATTTTCTCAAAAATACAAACATGTACATACATATTGCTCACATATTATGGTAGCCCGCTGTTGTGTAGCTACTACAGCTGGCAAAAATACTGTTTAAAAATGAATCGTGTTTTTGTGTGTGAATGAATGAACAGCTTTTACCAAACTCTATTGCTATTCTGAGATGAGTAAAAATCGACTACAAAAATCGGATAGATTATAAAGTGTTTACTGTAAAATACTGCCACATCAAATAAGCTGCATGTACATACATGTTGCTCACATATTATGGTAGCCCTGCTTGTGCTAAATAGAGTGTAATTATACCTTTGCCATTAATATGTTTATAAGCAACTGAAAAAAGCACAAATGTAAGGCCTGTCAGAACATCTCAAGGACCCCAAAAACACCTTAGGCCTCAGAGGGTTAAACATTTTAATGATATGCAGTCACATGAGATGAAGAATCCAGTCATATCAGTGGCCTAAAAAAGTTTTTGATTGACCAGACAGTCCAGAGTGTGAGGGGGGAAATACATTCTGTAAACAAATTTGTGCATACGCATGCTTGGTGAACGAGACCCAATGCTTCATGCTTAAATGCCAACAGGTGTCAACCTAAAATCCAATACAATTGAACTGAATA
Organism: Scardinius erythrophthalmus; assembly: GCF_964197995.2. NCBI lineage: Eukaryota > Metazoa > Chordata > Actinopteri > Cypriniformes > Leuciscidae > Scardinius > Scardinius erythrophthalmus. The sequence continues at coordinate 40,740,932 of NC_138228.1, forward strand.
AAAGCTTCGCTTATTCTTTTATTATGTAACAATAAAACAATTAATAGTCAGGTGCAACTTTTAAATCACACTTTAAAACTAATTTTACTAATGAATTTTCTTAATCCATATGCCAACTGAGGTTAAAAATTTCTTTGACACACAATGGTCACAGACACATTTGATCAAAATTAAGGGTGCTTTCACATTTGGTTTTGAATGCTTTGTCCGAATCTGAGGCCCTGTTTACACCTGTTATCAAGCTGCATTTTGTCTGATTGGATCACAACGCTAATTATAGGTATAAACAGGGTCTAAAACGTTTTTGAGCTTGTCCACTTTCGACCACTTCCAAAGGTAGTCAAAAACGCATTCGACCAGACTGCTTCCGCAGCAGAGACGTTCATGTGGTCGAATGCATTCGAACAGCCACAAAAGACGCCTACACTTCGCCTACTGACTTAATGCGTAAGCATATGGGAAGTGTGCTAGACGGACAGAATTTAAACTTTCAAGTTTGGTTTAAAGACGAAAAACGTACCAAGCACAATGCTCTTTCACCATTCCTGATTTCTAACACACACTCACCATGTTCGCGGTGGTCTTATGGCTATCAGCACAGAAGTGAAAGCTGCTGCTCTCCGTATGTTTTTCCGTCCTCTCCGTGTGCATTCATATGTAAATTGTGTGAGCTTATTTTGTCCATTAGATCAAAAGATCTGAAAAAAACCTATGCATTTTCCCGCTCATAAGAAATCAGGACAGAAGTGGTTGAAAGTGGACAAAAGAGACGGACAGGAGTAAACGGGTATGTGTCTCCCTCGTCTACTTGTGATCCGATTGACTAAAACGCATCTTAATACCAGGAGTAAACAGGGCCTGAGTTTGATCACTGTTCACATCATACAAACTAGTGATCGACCGATATTGATTTTTTATAACCAATACCGATTATTTGCGTGTTTATGTGCCCGATAACCGATATGCAGAACCGATATTTATTTACTGTTATACTTCTATTTAGTCTTATGTTTTCATATGGAGAAAATAATTGACAGGGGAGTCATATCACCTTTGCAGAAATGTAATTCATTTTAAACAGTTTTATTAGGTTAATGTGCCGTTTAATAGGTTTAAAGAGTGAGGAATAATTCACTGGGTAATATTAATTCACTGAATAATATTAGCTGGACTATAACATTGTCAGAAAACAGCATATTTGCATTTTCCAACTAGTATGTTTTTCATTATAATTTTTTTTTGTCGGTCTAGATCATGAAATGCTTTCTGACAAAGTGCTGTTTATCTATGCATTTACACAGAACTATAACTTAGGCTACTCAACCGCGATCGCGCGTGGACATAATAAATAATTAATTTCCACAGAGCGGTATTTATTTAGATTTGTATTAGCGAAAAAATGGTTATGTAGTAAATTATAATATAATTTAGGGTGTTTAAACGAGATAATCTTGTCAAAAGTTTCATGCAGTAGCCGTGCTTGAGCATTCCTGATCATCAAGCCAGTGAGGGCTTAGCAATATGAACAAACTTTTTTTTCGAGACTAATGGTGATCAAAAACAACAGATAGAAAAATTAAATTCAGCAGAGGAATTTTAAATTAAATTCAGCAGAGGAATTTTAAATTAAATTCAGCGCTTTTATTTTAAACATGCACTCATTCATGTCTGTTTTATTTAATTCATGTAAAGTTACGTCTTTATTGGGGCAGGACATGATGGATTATGTTTTTTTCAATTTTTTAGAACCAAGCTGCATAAATAAACTATATCAGGCATTTATGTCTCAAATCATTTCTGCATGTCTGTTATGTTAAATAAAGTTGAATAATTAAAGCAAAGCAAGCAGAACATATACTTTACGTGTGCACAGAGTTGTTGTTGACTGATCTCCTCAGACGCGGGCTGCAATGGTGGAATTCTCAAAACGGCCACAAGTTTATCGGTAAAATCGATATTACAAAACCGATACCCGATTATGGGAAAATGCTTAAATATCGGTAAACCGATACATCGGTCGATCACTAATAAAAATGGACCAAACTCTTATGTCAAATGAAAGACGTGCACACCAAAATCACTATTGTGATAGCACCCAAAGCTACATAGCGGATAAGTAGAACTTTGTGAATGGCACACATTCAAAACCTGTGGAAATGTTATGCTTCTACTGGAACAGAATCAATAGAGGGATACCCATAAGACATGCTACACAGTGTGATCCTGTTCTATTGTCCCAGCAGGGCTTCTGTTGACCATCAGGTCTTTGTTTCAGACCTTCAACAATTTACTGTCATTCTCTACTGACTTGACCTCACGTGACCTCTGCTCATTGGGTCAATCTGAACTGCAGCCAGGTTAAAGACCATTGTGCCGTGGAGGGGGCCCTGCATGACAGACAGTCTTCAGATCCCCCACAGAGGGACAAAGAAGCCAGGCAGACAAACATATGTGCCTGAGCACACACACACTCACAAAGAATCCTGGAGCCTGCGGAGCCACCTGGCTAGACAGGCTGATGGCACAGATTTTGAGTGATCACTGCCTCATATACTGACAGCTCCAAGGGGAAACAAACCAATACCCCCCCCAGGGCTGCACTGCATAAACAGCCCAGGCTCTTTCTCTTTATCCGTTCTCTCTTCTGCTTTTAATCATTTGAGTCATTAGCCAAAATTCCAATTTTCCAAGCTTGGTGCCAAATCTAAACAATTGTGATGGAATGTCTTGCCACTGTTTATTACACTCAGAAGTTAAATTATTAAATATGATTGGATCAATTTACTAAGTACCAGAAGAGGAGAGAAGACAGGAGACAGACTGAGATAAGATGGGGGGGGGGGGGGTTGCAATAAGAGAGGAGAAGAGAACACAAGATGAGACTAAAGAGACGAGAACAGACGAGAAAAGATGAGACAAAATGAGGGAACTGAGACAAGATGAGCAGTGGAAACAATAGAGACAAGAACAGAGGAGACAATATGAGACAAGATTAGAAGAGACTTAAGAAGAGACAAGAGGAGAGGACAAAATGAGGCATGAAGAGGAGGAGAAAAACAAGAGACGCGTCAAGATAAGAAAAAAGAAGTGAAGAGAAGAGAAGAGAAAAAGAGAGGAGAGGTGAAGACGAGAAAGACTAGAACGGGAGAGGAGGCAATACAAGATGAGAGAAGATAAAAAAAAGACAAACTGAGATGAGACATGAAAAGACGAGAAAAGGCATGGCAAGATGAGAGAAGAAAAACTAAGATGAGGCGAAAAGAGAGGAGAAAAGAGACAGAGAAGAACAGAGAAAACAAGAAATAAGAACAAAAGAGAGGAGAGGTGTAAACAAGAGAAAGACAAGAACAGAGGAGAGGAGACAATACAAGACAAAAGAAGAAGAGAAAAGACAAACTAAGATGAGACAAGGTTAGAAAAGAAAAACAGATGAGAAGAGATGAGAGGTGAAGACAAAATGAGAAAGAGAAGAGATAAGATGAGATGAGAGAAGATAATAGGTTGAGACTAAGAGAAGAGAAGACAAGAAAAGAGACAATATGAGAGAAGAGACAAACTAAGATGAGATGAGACAAGAGGACAAAATAAGACAAGAAAAGGAAAAGAACATGAGACAAGAGATGAGTCCTGTGCTGATCTCTAGAGAACTGAGGATCATAATGAACAGTGACATCCTCAGCATCTTCACACAACACTTCAATTACATTCATTAAGGGTTAATCGTTCCTCTGTTACCTGATACGAGCAGGTGCCTGAGCAGTCGCTTGGAAACATCTGAAGATCTACTGATGCAGTGCAGGGCTCTTGAAACAAACAGCTATTTTTTTCAGCTAATTGTCACATGGCTAATTACACACTGAGTCCAGTGATAATTAAGCAGTAGTACCTCAACTTGAGCTATTTTAATGACACTCAAAGCATGTTCTCACCTCCCAACTACAACATAAAAACCAAAGAAAAACAAACTTTCGTAAAGGATACAACATCAACTAACAGAACAGTTCAATAAACAAAAAAAGTTCAAAAAAGTACATTCAGTTAAAAATATTCTATGCACACATCATCATTTACATTTACATTTAGTCATTTAGCAGACGCTTTTATCCAAAGCGACTTGTAAATTAGGACTAAATTAAGCGAGTCATCATGAGGAGGCAAAAACAACGCAAGAAGTGTTCAAGATACAAAGTTCAGGCATTATTCAGAGTAGCATAAGCCCGATAAGTGAGGTTTTAAAGGGAAAGGTATTTATTTTTTATTTTTTTTATTTATTTTTTTATGAGGTTAAGTGCTCACGGAAGAGATGGGTTTTCAGCTGTCTTTTGAATGCTGTCAGGGATTCTGAATTCCGGATGAGGGTGGGGAGCGCGTTCCACCAGCATGGAACTGTGAATGAGAATGTTCTGGAAAGTGATTTTGTGGCTCTCTGTGATGGAACCACGAGACGTCGCCACTTGTAGTACCTGGAATTGTGTGGCTTTTGATTTGAATAGTGAACAATAAACACTGTGTTAAACAAAAGATTTTATTTTTCATCAGCTAGAGTCTTTTATAACAGCATACAAAGACCTGTCATACAAAGCAAGTGCTTGCCTGTCTAATTTTAATTTAACAAGATAATCAAGGCCACATTCCAAATATTTAAAACGTTTCAAAATAAAGAGGTAAAGTGCAATTTATTAAAGTTATAATATTTTATCCAAATTCAATTTATGGTGTAGAAACGAATATAAATATGCCTTTTGTAAACACTATGACTGCACTCTAAAAAACCTTGGGTTATTTTTTCTACCCAATTCCTGGGTTGAGCCTTTTGGGTCGTTTTTTTGGGGTTATTTTTTTTCAGTATTTGGGCAGTTTTTGTAACAACCCAGTGTTTGGGTAGCTTTCTTGTGTTACCCAGATCTTGGGTCAGACATAACAACCCATGGATTGAGTTATCTATAGCAGGCTTTTTGCAACCTCTTCAGGAGAGAGCAGTGCATCTCCATCAAAATGGTGTATGTCTTCTGTAAAATAGGCTATAGGTTTGCGTACATTTTATGTTATCAATAAATGTGTTATTGTTCTGTATATCGTTTAATTTTATACAAAGCAACATACAGGGGCGTGATGCGAGTCACCTAAAAGAGTGTCGCATCGATCTTTTCGCATGATGGAAACGCCGGATGCCTTGCATAAAATTTTATGATTTCATTCAAAAAGACACATACAAAAGAATACGTATGATGTTAAAATATGTTCTCAGAGACTGGTCGATTACACTTGAATTACTTATAAATGTTTAATTTTTACTTCTGATATTAGTAAAACGGGCTTAAAGGTGCAGTATTGTAAGAATGACTAGTGGTCGAAATAGGTACTGCAGTCGAATTCAAAATATCGGAGATCGTCGTTTCTCCTGCCACCTGCTCCTCAGACTGACAGTTTGAGGACACGCAACAGGAACGAGTGCTATGAACAATGAAAACTGCCAAATTGGCAACGTGCAGTATCACAGACCAAAACAATAACAAACATTTCAGCCTGGAAATGCACATTTCAAAGTAAAATAACTGTCTATAGAAGTGTTTTTCAGAGAAACGAGTATGTAAACTTAGCATGTTTCCTCAATATATGCAAACATATTATGGTATTTTTATGCTTTAGTAGAGTGAAAAAGTTCCAAACAGCACCTTTAAATGTTGACAATATGTATTAAAATTATATAAAATATTCTCTACTGTAAAATATGATTGAAAATAAAGGAATTATCATGCAAGCCAGAGGTTGTATCGCATTAACTGTATGAAGTAAAAAAAAAAAAAAAAAAAAACGAAGCTGGTATTATAGTAAAAATGAATCAACGATGCTGGGTTAAATCAACCTATTATGCTGGGTTAAATAAACAACCCAATTTGCTGGGTAAAATTAACCCAACATGTGTTCTGTCCTCGATTTACCCAGCCCTTGGGGGTTGTTTTCAACCCAGTGGTTTTTAGAGGGTGTGGTGCTTTAATTCACCATGCATACATTTGGCTCAACGAACTATGTTCATTTTGGGACGGGACTTCCTGTTTGGGGATCAATGACAGACAGGGAGAGTGTTCATGAAACTTGGTTGCAAACAATCATTATTTAGCATTATTCTGGTTCAGTTTGCTGGTAGATGATGGTACAGTAAATACATCATTCTGTGAACAAAAAGTCTATTTCTCTAATATTAAAAAATATCATTGTAGATGTTTCAACAGTGCCCGATTTTATGGATTTTTTTCTTAAAAGCATGAAATAGCGATAGCTGAACAACTGCCATTAAGATGAATGGGAATGCTAACGGCTTGCTTTTTGCTATGATAGACCTGGCTGTGTGTCTATAGTTGTGCAGAAATTACATACTGCACCCTAAAAAAAGCAATACTTATGAAGATACAAGGTACATTATTAAAATAATTGATCATGATTGGTTCAAAAACCTTTAGCACAACAGTTAACAAGCTGTCATTTATTATTAAGCATTATTATGCAAACATCAGTGCTCTGTAATCACAGAACTGAATACTAACAAACCACAGTGCATTTCACTTCTCGTTTTACAGAAGCGTCGCAGAGACAAGAGAAGCGTTCTTCCTTCAGCGTTTGATCTATCTTAGACATAAAAACTATCATTTCCTACCTAGCACATGAGGGTAAAGGCCAGCTTCCCACCCCTTATTTTGAAACTCTTTCTAGAGGCAAGAAGCTCCTCTCACAGCTCTCCTTCTAATGAAGGTTTGCAGTAATCCTTGAATGTGTCCGCCTCCCGTTGAGAAGAGTTATTTAAAAATACACTGTATTGCACTCGGCACCAGACAGGAAGTGCCACATGATTAGACGGGCCGTTAACAACACTGCCCAGATGACCTGGACACCTACCCATTCATCTTGAATTTTAAAACCCTTGAAAAGCTAGACAGAAACACCTAAGATACTGTACTAGAGGCAGCTCTTGTCCGGCCACAGAGATCATTAGTTTGGTTCCAAAGTTGCCGACCTAGACAGGATTGTAAGGCCCTTTAGACCTGTTCCAAACAGTAAGGCAGCATTATGCAATCCCAGAATACATTGTGAAAAAAATCAAAGAGTCTTATTTTATTGTAATTTCATTTTAAGATTGCTGACTGTGGTATGGTACGGAATGGAAGCTTGTTTCCGCCATTGAATAAAACTAGCAACTGAAAAAAAGTCAGAATTGTGAGATATAAACTTGCAATTGCGATTTATAAAGTCAGAATTGCAAGATATAAACTCACAAATGCGAGTCACAAGTTTATATCCCACAATTCTGACTTTTTTTTCCTCAAAATTGCATATAAAAAGTCTGAATTGTGAGTTTATGTCTCGCAATTCTGACTTAATAACTAGCAATTGCAAATTCTTATCTCACAATTCTGAGAAAATAATTAAACCCGTCATGTATATTCGCAATTTCAAGAAAAAAAAAAAAAATCACAATTACTTTTTATTTTTATTTTGTGGTGGAACCAAGCTTCCATAGCAAAGTTATTATCGATATCAATTAAAATACTTACTCTACGTCAAAAAGACACTCAATGAATTAAAGATAAACAGCTTATAAAGTATGCTGTTTACAGTGAAAAATTAATACAGAAATCTGAAATTATTTTCTTTAATATCTTTTATTTTAACTGGAGAGTATGGATAAAAACATATCTATCCACTTAAAAAAAACAGTTGCTGATTATAGTTACTAGTTATTTAAATCCAACCATTAATCCATTATTTTACAAATGAAAGGACAGGTGTCTACAATAGCTAAAGAACACTGTGAACATAAACAACAGATGATGCAATTCTTGCCCATTCCTTTCACAATGTACTTCTTTCAGTAACTGCATGTTTGCACAGTGTTCAGAGTTTTGTGGTTACCTTGAATGTCATCAGATATGCGCCGGTCTAGGGAAGTGGGAGTGTGTCGAGTTTGACGGTGTGAGTTTTTGTTTAAGCGAGGTCTAGTCTGAGGATCTCTGAGTGGTTAAGGATGCAAACAAATCTTCAACTCTGTATTTGCCTACGGTTAGCTCGACCTGCCAGCTGGGAATGCAAGGTCTCAGAGATACACATAACTGTAACCATAGGCTCTGCTGCTCAATCTCAGTGTGACACTTTTGTTCATCTTGTACCTTATATCATCTGAAGTAAAAAGGAACCTCACAAGTTTCTGATTTAAAATGCACAAGCAACTCTGTCAATGGTCTCTCACACATACATACTATTCCACAAGTTCATTGTAAAAAGTGGCAATGTGCAATTAACACCTTAAAGAGCTATTTATAACATAAAATTACATTTGTTGCAAATTGATGTATTTAGGTTGGTTCAGTGATGTTAAATGATATTTTTGACTTGAACAAAACTAGATAATTTAGATGTTACTATATTTTCAGTGTGAAACCTCAACCTTTTCTGAACTTATGCTTCCATTACTTTCCCTCTACATCTGTACAATGCACCATCCATCTCTGATCTCTGATATAAATTCTAGTGTGTAGGCATCCTAATGTTCATAGTTGATTTTCAAAGAGTCTGACTTCAGCATGTGGCTAAGCTAAGAAGAGAATACTGTAATAATACTGTGCTCTTTGAAATGCATTCTGGGATCACCTTGTTTGCTAATGATAGATACAAATGTTTATTTTATTTTTTATGGACAAAACAAGGCATCTTAAAAAACACCATGTTTACACCATATATGCCTAAAAATGCTGTCTAGGTACTTGGTGACTCCCGAGTTTTTAGAACAGAGCCATAATTTAGAAAGGCCATTCCACCAAAACTTTGGCACTTAAAACTGTTCATAAAGACATCTAACACTTCTCACCCGTCAAGCGAGCATGTTTGAGCTTCCGTTTACATTATTTGATGTGCTCCATGTATGTGTGTTGATCAATGTTTATAATAAGTTATAATGTGCATAAAGAGTTTGTTTTTCTTCTGAAGATTTGGGTTAAACCCATAACATGGATTATTTTTATGATGTCTTCATGAACTTTTTGAAGTGTCAAAGGTTTGGTGGAATGGACATTCAATAGAGGGACAAAATGCTTGTAGGTTTCACAATGGATGAACAACTGATGACAGTTTTTTTTTTTTTTTTAGCTGTTTGTGCTTTATGTGAAAAAAAAGAAGAACCCCCATACCCCCAAAAATGTTTATAATGAAACTTTACTTCATCTTTTACTGTAATAATTCCATCATATCGGATTATACGGGTCATATACTGTAATGGTACATGCACTTTTACAAGTTGATTGTACTGAAATGTGTGTTGGCAGTGCCTGTACACAACCATCATAAAATGATAAAAATCCATCCAGTGTTTTTTTTTTTTTTTAAATCTTCTTATATGTTTCCCCCTCTCTCAAATCAAGCTGTTCGATTTTGTGACGTCACAAAATTGACACCCCTCCCACGATGGTTGATAGACAGCAGCGTTTCAACACAGACCCGCCCTCATGAGTGAGCTGTCAATCATAGCACGCGCCGATCGGCGCGTTCATTGTTGATAGCTGGAGAATGAGCAGAATGGCGTCTAAGCGATTGTGGTGTTCTGTTCTTGGGTGTAGTAAGGAACACAGCAGTCATTTTGATGTGCCTAAATCCGAACCCCTGAAGACACAGTGGCTGAGTTTGTTTTCGAAGGGAATATTCCCCACGATCAACGTCAATGCTTTCATGTTTGCGCGAATCATTTCACCAGACTGCTTTACAAACGAGGTCAGTAAAAAGCTGGTTATTTGCTAAGAAGCTGCTCCTGAAAAAAGGATCAGAACCAACTATTCGTGTTCCTGCTGCACCTCCAGAAGAACTGAAGTGAGTGTAACGTTTTATTGACCTTTATATTAATCTTTTTATTAATCTTTGCAAATCGTTTGCACGCTTCACGATGAATGCGGCTGTTTACACTCAGGGTACATTACGGCATGTTTTCTATGTATGACGTTCTCAATATAATTCATAATACCATGTTTATAATGAACAACGCGTTATGGTTATTGTGTTATTTTGTTGGTGTGCGCAGTTGCGCACAGAACAGAGGGGCGGGGTGGGCAAAGCTCATTATCATTTAAAGACACATGCACTTAAACGGCGTGCTGAAAACAGAGCTGTTTTTGACCAGGTAAAATTAGTGTTTTCTTACAATACTAATGAGAATTTTTAATTAAAGTATATTACAAACTTTTAATTTAGACCCTAAAGAATCATATTAGCTTGTACAAAAATGACATTATATGACCCCTTTAATACATTTACTGTTGCTATTCCCGAATATTAAGCCTATAAGTAATATTCTGTAACTTCTAGAAACAAGTGAATTTAATAAGCAGTGACACAGATTATATCAGCGTTTGAGCGCATTTGTGAATCAGAGGATATTCTATGAAGTCCTTCAAACTTCTTCGTCTTCAATTATCTAGCATACGTTGAGTTCGGTTGATCGGTAAAAGCCATTTTGACAGATTCCCCCAACCACCGGAAACTTGATGGCTCTGCACAAATCGCCTAGGCAGTGTGACATATTAGCTTCAAAACCAAGAAATTCACCAATAGACAAAAATTTTGGAGCACTATTCATTTTGTACCTACATTCTAAGATTACGGTAAGACAGTGTATATTTTACAAACTATAAATGCTTTTTTGGATACTTATACTGTACTTATCTGTATTGAAATATCAGAAACATAAAAAAAAACATGACGAGCGCTGAGCATGTCTGTCCTTTCAGCCAAATGCGAAAGCAGATTTAAATTTAGCAGTTGAACTTGAATAACACCGGTGTGATCGTATGTTTCAAAGGGTTAATCATCAAATGTAAAAATATTCGTTTTTGTCGTATGGAAGCTGTATAGTAAATTCAAATTGAGTTTGTTGAGTAATTTCTACTTAAATTTTACTTTGCACACTTTACTCTGTTTCAAGGGCATTTTACTTGAATTAAGCCATGCTTGTAAAGCGTATGCTATCTAAGTAAATCACACAGTAGATATTGTGTAAACAATATATCTGCATTATAGAAGTAATGTGGTACCCACCTGAACACAGAGATCTCAATACTTGGAACACAATACACAATAACGGTAAATTTCATTTGGATCATTTTAGAGTGTGAATGTGTCATTCTAAGTAGAAAATCAACTCCAGATGTCACAAAACAGCAAGTTACTAAGCCTAACAACAAAAGCAATGATAAAACAGTGTAAATGCAGCTGGGAAATGTGATAAATGCAACCTTATTAATTATTCATGCCCCAGTGCATGATGGGAACACCAGTATCAGAAAGTTGAGTAGGTTTTACTTTATTTTTTAACTTTGATATTTATGCTTTAATTTCTACAAGCTTAAATTGAGTACTAATATATAATTTACTGATTTTTTTTTATTCTTGCCTGAACTAACTTATTCATAAATTACATTTGTTTTTTCTGTAGTATTGACTGCAGTAGCACCACAGAATCAGTTTTATCAGTAAATTTAGAAGATGTATGTCATCTGTGATCTTCTGTCTGCCAATTTGTCTGCCTAACCACCTAAGGCAATCTCATAACGGCATGTTTCATTAGCAGAGTCCCGGTCAGGGCAGATGTTCATCCACCCCCTGCCGTCTGCCACCTGCTCCAGCCACCATCAGTCCAGAAGTGTCTTCACACATGCCTCGTATCTCCAGTCGTCACTGTGACAGCAAACCATGTGCCCACATCCATCTTTACTCTACATTTCTCAGTAGGCCATGATGTTATAACTGCTGCTAGGCAAACGGATGCTTTTTAAAGTTCATAAGGTGATTTTTAAAGTAAAATTTTTATAAGATATTAAAATTCTATCAGATAAAAACTGCCATCTCAAGCTAAATTAATCAAATTAAATTCTTGCTGGGATATAATGATGCCTTCAGTAAGGTAAAAGGGTTGAGACATTTATATTTTTATTTGACTTTACAAGATTTAGGGCCCTATCATAGACCCGGCACAATGCAGTGGCAGGCGAGACACGAGTGTTTTTTGCTAGTTTCAGCCCGACGCAGTTATCATTTTCACGTCCTGCTCCAAGTTTTTTTAAATAGCAAATGCGCCCATGGGCGTGCTGGTCTGAAAACGAGGTGTGTTCAGGCGCATTGTTGGCAAGTTGCTATTTTGAGGCAACTGAAATAAACTGCGCCATTGACAACTGAAACCTGGTCTGAAGTCAATGGCACAATATTTTTTTTGTTATTTAAAGGGACACTTCACCCATTTGCATTAAGCTTTGCATTGTTAGAAACCCAGTCATACTATTGAATGGTCATGCAACATTTTTTCATTTTCCCCCGAGACGAGAGAAATCTGTATTTACCTCTTTACACTTCCTCCTACAATGACGCAAAAATCGTCATTTTGCGTCATTGTAGGAGGAAGTGTAAGAGGGGGGGATTTCTGTTAAGACTACAAGCACTAGATCCACCCTTTCAAACCCGCCCATAGGGGGTTGGACCTAATGCGCTAACAGACCTATCACAGATCAGTGCGAGTGCGTTTGATTTCAACGGCAGAAACCTGCACAAAACATGGACGAAGAAAGCTGAGTAGTAGGGGTTACCATACTCTATTTCCCGGACATGTCCGGCCGTCGAGATCGACAAAAATGTCCGGGATTCGGCTTTTGCTTTCTGCGGTCGCCATCCATTGTTTAAATGCTCACCTTTTGTTTCAATCTAACTGAATTCACCCCGATTGGTGAATCTGAATGTAATGTTTACATGAATGCTAAACAAGTGATCGGTTGATTTGCGTTTTAACATTGCTAAGAAAATACCCGCACCTCCGTGAGAGATAGCCCATGAGACCGGTGCATCTCACAGGCGCGCTCATCAGTAATCACAGTAATACAGGGAGCAGGACGAGGCTAGCGCCGCGGGAGAAAGACGCGAGGCCGGTGGCGTGATCGGTTGATGTGTGTTTTACCATTGCTAAGAAAATACCTGCTCCTCCGTGCGAGATACGAGAACAGTGCCTCACAGGTGTCGGTCGTCAGTAATCACGCCACCGGCCTCGCGCCGTTCTTCCGCGCCCCTCAGCCTCGTCCTGCTCGCCACAGTAAACATGATGAATGGCGACTGTAGAACGCAAAAGCCGAATCCCGGACATTTTGGGCAAACTCGTCACGGAGACTCACTCGTAGCCTAGCCTTGCCTTGATGTTTTTGTTCTCAACTGCGCTGTCTTACCGGTAGACGTGGCTTGGGAGTGGCCTTGTAGGGCAGCGAAGCAAGTGCATTCTGGGAGTTGTTGTCTTTCATCCACATAAGCCAAAAATACATTTTCTGGCTTTTCTCAGACTAGAAAGCTCCAAATTCAAAAATAATTTCACATTTCTTCTGCATAAATGACCCACTTTCAATACACATTCATGTCTCCACGGGTGAAATGACCCTTTAAAGGGCGCATTAGTAATGTCCACAACATGCCGGTCCACAACTCGCGTACACTGCTTATTACACACACAGGGATGCCCAGCAGCACACAAACATGCCAAATATTAAAAATAAAAGAATTACAATATAAAAGATTATTATTGAGTACATAAAGATATAGTGGAATCCGGCTTGTCCCGTAGATGGTCTGCTCGCACGCTTTAACCTCGCGCACAAGCTGATCTGTTTCCTCGCTAGAGAAGCGTTCAGTCTTTCCGCTTGTAAATTCCACCATGTAAATTGCAACCCGCCACGGTTCAAGTGCAACTGGCTTTTAAAGGGAATGGGAGATGAGACTCTGATTGGTTTATTGCACGTTATGCCCAAAACACACCCATTACTCATTATGAGAATAGGGACAACCCTTTTAGCCCATGTGCTGGGCGCCAACCATTTTTCCCGTCGTTTAACTAGCAGAAGTGAATTCGGACTAAGTGCACTTGCGCCGTGCGCTTTAGACCATGCATTTAGCTCGTTCAAATTGGACCCTTGGGCTTGAGGTCATGAAACTAAAAAGTGCTTCATGGCATGAGAATTTACATGTGATGCTTCTTCAAAAACATCAATTGAAGAAAAATGGCACATAACAACACATTAGTTGGCATGCATTACCACACAGTACAAGCTGGCACTAGCTATTCATTGTTAAAGTTGTGTATATGAGGGACACAAATGGCACCTGTTTTGTAGAATTACCCAGCTGGCTTCCATGCAAACCTATTTTCAAGGCCAAGGTAAGAAGTGCTTGCTGCAGTTTTTAGTTTAATGAACTAGATAATACTGTGACTGTTGGTAATAAATGTATAGGCATATGTTACATTTGTGGTCCAGTTAGAGGGTGTAGCTTTATTTATTTATAAGTTTTGGATCTGATATGCTGATTTGATGACCTGCTGAGGGCAGTTTTATGAGAACTGTCTCACAGAGAATTACACACACCATTAGCTGAGATCATTAACTTTTGTTCTGGGGTAGATTTGTGCCAGTGACATTTGCAGAGGCAAAAGGCAAAAGTGAATTAATTCCAAATCATTAATAATCTCCAGGACAAATGGGAAAAACTACACTAAATACCAATACTGTAAGTTTTTACCTGATAAAATTGTAACTGCATGGAGAAGTCCAATTCTTTAAAAATCCTTGTGTTCCTTTAAAGTTGCACAGCTTGTGATTCTAAGCTCTGATGACCCATACGTAACTGCTCTCCTCTCGTAGTAAAAGCCTTGTACCTGTGAGGTGGCGGGTAGGGTTGCTTGGCCAACGGGAAATAAATTGTTCGGGCTTTGGGCTTGAGCGGCCCTTTCATCGGCCACTGACCTCGCTCCGTTAACCAGCTGGAGCTGCAGCGAGGCTGTAATTCCCTAATAAGGACGTCTATACCTCCCAGCAACCCTCTGAACACTAAACTTGAGTGAGGGGGAGGACTGGCAGCCGGCCGATTCCCCACATTCCCATAATCCTTTAAGTAAGTCTCCTGACTCCATGGCTAGTGTTCAATCCATTCTCCATATTTAGAGTGTTTACAGTAGAGCTATTAAAAGCAAGTTGTTAAAAAGGAGATTGGGGTGAAAGAAGGGTGATGATTTTTAAAGTCTTGTTTTTATGGAATATTGCAGTATTTATTATAAATTAATTATCTGTGCACATCATCATCATTATTATTTTTAATTAATGCACACTTGTAATCTTTAATGAAAATAACTTCCCCTCTCTCTTGCAGTGACATCCCTTCTTTTCTGTGATGACGTGTTCAATGGCACAAGGGCGGGACAACCTGTCACTCACATGAGCTCGACCAATAGCAAACCACAACCATCCAATGAAGCTGATGAAGCCATTTTACAAGAATATATATGGAAGTCTGTTTCCGTTAAAGATATATATTACGAAGCTTGTGACTTTTTTCCCCGCAATTGACCGTTTGCAAAGACCTGCCCCCTTTAGTTACTGTTGTTTTGTCCGACAAGCCACACCGCTCTCATGCCACACACCATGTTCTCAAACAGTGAAAAATACATTGCAGAGCAAAGAGGACACTGACAACGTGCTGACAGACAGGACAGACCAGGTTACTTTTGATATGAAAGTCAAATTTTGTATTTTTTTTAAGAAATTTAAACAAAAAATTCTGTTTTGTTGCTCTTTAATGTGTCGTGAAAGATTGCTGTAGCGCCTCTTAAAGCTGCTCGTGAACCGATCATCTCTTTCTTCTAATTAAAGGGGAACTATGCAGTTTTTTTTAGCTTAATTAACCTTAACTAAACAGCTTCGGAGTAATTGGAATGGTTATATGACTTTTTTTCGGGTTGAATGGTGGCAGTCTCGCTTCCCCCTAGCGCCTGTGAGCGGAAAAACCACCCTTGCAACTTTGGGCCGGCGGGCCTCAGCGTCAGGAAGTTTTGCGTGATTACAGGTCTCGCGATGTAACAAATTGCTTTAGGGCACTGCACACATCAGGGCTTGACATTAACTTTTTGAGGCACTTGTCCTTCGGACAAGTAAATTTATGTTTTACTTGTCCATGCACAAAAGTCACTTGTCCGGGTAAAGATTTATAATTTTATCATTTATTTTTTTGTGTTTTGCTAATGCAGAATCCGAACAAACCATTGAAAGCATCCAAACACTATATCAATATTAATAAAATTCAGTTGAAACAGTAGAAAGGAACGTGTACCAAGAACAGAGTTCCCCTTCAACAAGAAATAAGGATCTCCAGACTCCAGATTCCATAATACAAAGTAATACCATGCACGCTGGTGTGCAGTGTATCACCAGAGGAAGTGGTGACTCTTGTAGGTATCCTCAGTATTTGCAAGCTAGCTAGACAAGCTAGCTAGACTTACTGTATATACTATATATCTAAAATAATTTTGTAGACATAGAGATGCACCGATTACAATTTTCTAGGCCGATTCCGGTTTTTCATTGAGTTTGACCTGCCGATTCCGATTTTTCTTTTCTAACCACTTTACAGCACACACAACTATTTATTTTTGATCTTATCTTTAACCCTTTCACGCGTAAGTTTAAAATATTCTAACTGACACCCCCACCTGCAGAGTGAGTTTTTTCAAGGCGAACGTTCCCTTTAATGTTTCCATGGCGACGCGTCACGCGATACACCGCAGCCACAATAATACTGTATGACAGATGTGTCGCTTTTTTTTTCGCTTTTCATTTTTTATTCAAAATATTCACAAACTTGCTTACCATGTCATCAATCAGCCTATCTGATATTTCGATTCTCAAATACGTGTAAGTGAGTGTGTTTGGTTGTTTAAAAACCTTTATAAATAATCTTGATCTATAACATGAGATGGGCGCCACAATGTTGTCCTGTCAGTCGGATTTACAGCACGTGAATTCATCAGTTTCTCCCGAAATAAATGCAAGAACGTGGCCGGTGAACTGAGAAGTAAACTTTATAGTTAACGTTACTTCCACTATGTTTGTCTGATATGAATAACACATGTCGGCAAATTATATTTGAATAGATTGTTATTGCTGCTTCCACGGATATCAGTGTGTCTTTTACAAACTCCAAATGTATTGTTTTACTCGTGCTTATGTGTATTTAAATATCTGAAACCTAAAATAAACATTATGAGGTTAAAAACACTGCTTAGTTGTGATATATGACAGCGCTGAACGCGTCCGACTCTGGCTCAGCGCCAGCCAACGCGCGAGAGCACAGTTTGAATCTGGCAGTTATGCGACGTCTCAAATCGGTAAAATTAAATCTGTAAAATTATAGACGTAATGAGTGGCACATAACGTGAAGTAACATGGCATTTTATTTTGTTTGAAATTTAACTTGTCCAGTGGGACAACAAATTTTCTCTTCCACTTGTCCTACAAAAAAATCCACTTGTCCCGGACAAGCGGACAAGCCTTAATGTCGAGCCCTGCACATACATTTATATGCTAGCCTTCTGTGCATCATACATACGTCAGTGGACATGGCTCCGTGCTGGGAGGGAGAAGATGGGAGGGGGGAGAGTAGCCAATCAGTTTTTACGACAGTATTGTCAAATATCTATTCCGAAGCTGTAGGGGGAGCTCTATAGAGAAACCCACGAGCAAAAAGCGAGAAAACAGCGAAGAAATTGCCAAAACTGCATAGCGCCGCTTTAATTTATAGCATCAAATAAACATGAAAGAACACAAGAAGGAATGTTGTTTTAACCGGAAAAAAATTGAGTACACTCCGTTTTCCAAGTTTAAATCCTCCAACGTTTATCTTCTAACTCTCCAGACTGCTTTGTCGGACAAAAATGGCGGATTATGATTGATCAGATCGCCTGTCAAATTAAACTCCCTACAAAGAGTAAATTTTACATACGATCTTTTTTCGTGATATTGCGTGATATAGATTCACAATTCTGTCTTTTAAAAAAAAAAGTTAAAGTATTTTTTCCCTCAGAATTGGACTTTATAACTTGCAATTGCGAGTTTATATTTCACGGTATTTCAAGTTGTGACGTACATAAAGATATATATATACGTCACAACGGAAGAAAATATTATCGCAACTTCCGTTTCATGCCGACTTAATAACGCCCGTTTCACACGTATTTTTTTCCGTACCCATGTTAACAGGTTAGAGCTTTCACACTGCACGAGGATGCGGTCCAAATTGTATAATATAATTGTATATTAAATTGTGTAACTTGAATACGTCTATCTAATACTCAGTCAAACAGGCATACAGGCACACAGGCATGAAGCTTGAATTCTCTTCTTTTAAATGAAGTAATTTATATAAAAAAAAAATATTCTCAGTTTATGTAATCTGTATGAAAAGAGAGAGATGTCAGGCGTTCTACTCTCAGCTCATTGTAGCTCAATAAGTTATTGTGACCCCACCCACGGAGAGCGCGCGCTATTCAAACGCAAATGATCTGAGGCAATCCATACAAACCTGTGAACGCCAATATCAGCTGTATAAACTGCGAGTTTTATCAGACTCGTGCACTTTGTCGTCTTGCTTCGCTGTGTGGAATAATCCTTAGGAATAATTTAGTTTCACATCGAGGAACAACGGATCCAGCTATTCAGAGGACTGTAGTAAGTTTTTTATTCTTAAGTGCTTTGTTCTAATCATGATATTCAATAGTGTCAGTAAACTGCAAAAGGACGCGTGTCTGTGTGTGAATGAATGAATGGCACAGATGTTTACTACAGTTTTAAACAATAGCACACACTTGCACTTACATTAGTAAACATGTTATTTTACATGAACACATCTACTAGTTTAGCTTTTACCAAACTATATTGCTATACTGAGATGAGTAAAAATCGACTGAAATATGTTGAATAAAATGTATTTGTATAAGCAATGTATTAAACTGCAAATTAACATTTATATGCAAATATTTCTGCTCATATGTTAAATATATAGTATGTGATGTTTTGTTAAAAATAAAGTAGGTATATTGAATTATCAACTAAGATGTTATTATAGTGTTTGTTCCGATATTCAAACTAATGAATCCTTAACTTTGAAATACGTATGATAAAATCGATGTATACTTTTTAAAAAGAAAGATTACACTTGAAATATTGTTAAAATTGTAATTGTTGTTGATTTATATGTGAAAACTGTTTAATAAAATAGCAACATCTTAATAGGTCAATATAAACCTTCTCATTAAATTATTTATTATAGTTTTTTATTAGTGACACATTTAGGGAGAGGATATATTCCAAAATATTCTGAAAATACAATAGAATGAACTGCATATTTACTAGAAATGTTTACCATGGATATTATGCAATTTGGATGCATACAAAATAAGTCCTCACATTCTTTACTTGTGGTACTCTCAGTGACAGACCTGAATGAAAGGCTCATTATGCGGGTCATTGTCTTCTCAGGTGTGAATCACGCCCACACGCATATTGCCTTTCCAAACAAAACGTATCTTACAAAGTTTAAATCAATGTGTTTTATGTGAATGATTAGGCAGGATGATTTTCAGATCATTTTGAAGAAAAAACTCTAAGCAACATCACCCATTATTCAAAAGTAGGAATGGGTATCATTAAGGTTTTAACCCCCTGAGGTCGGCTATCGCGCCGGCGCGATAGGCTCGTTTTTTTCCGTATGAGTGCAAAAAAATAATAAAATAAAAATATTAATTTTTATCTTTTAGGCTTGTTTTGTACATCAATCGATTCTGTTAAATGTGTATTATTTTTGTGTATACTCACAATAAAAACAAAGTGTTGTGCTTTTTGCCAAATAAAGAAAAATAAACGTGATGCGAGTTCTGCCTTCTATCTGCCAGTGTCGTCCATTCTGAAACGCGTCCGAAAATGAACAATAACTCAGCGAATACTCAGTCAAACAGACAAACAGACATACAGGCATGAAGCTTGAATTCTCTTCTCTTAAATGAAGTAATTTATATAAAAAACAAATATTCTCATGTTGTGAAATCTGTATTAAAAGAGAGCGATTCCAGTCGACCTCATTAGAGCTAATTCAAATGTAATGTGACTCCGCCTACGGAGAGCGCGTACTATTCAAACGCAAATGAATGAGGCAATCCAAGCAAACCTGTGAACGCCCACATATCAGTTTATTCAGATCATTACTTTAACACCGTCTCGCAGCGCTGTGAGCAATAACAATAATGAAAAAAGTACCTCAGAAGTGCGGGTATATCGAGGAGCGAGCTGAGGAATACTGTAAGTTTTATTTTCTTCTCACGTGAATCGGGTTTCTGTTTTTGATGAATGAACGGCAGAGATGCGCGCTGTTACCACAGCTTGCAAAAAGACAGTTTAAATTTAAATCGCGTGTGTGAATGAATGAGGATGTTTTAGCAAACTGTATTACTATGAGTAAAAATCGACTGAAATATGTTGAAATAAAATGTAGGCTATTTGTATAAGCAATACATATTAAACTGCAATTTTATATGCCCTAATAGGCCTATTTCATAAAAACAACGTTACAGTCAGGCGAAATATGAAAGACAACATTTTGTTGACTAGATTTGAGTACAGTTTTTACTGTAGAATATACTGCCACATAAGCTTTTGATGAAAAAAGTACCTCAGAAGTGCGGGTATATCGAGGAGCGAGCTGAGGAATACTGTAAGTTTTTTTTTTCTTCTCACGTGAATCGGGTTTCTGTTTTTGATGAATGAACGGCAGAGATGCGCGCTGTTTACCACAGCTCGCAAAAAGACAGTTTAAATTTAAATCGTGTGTGTGAATGAATGATGATGTTTTAGCAAACTGTATTACTATACTGAGATGAGTAAAAATCGACTGAAATATGTTGAAATAAAATGTAGGCTATTTGTATAAGCAATACGTATTAAACTGCAAATTAACATTTATATGCCCTAATATTTCATAAAAATAACGTTACAGTCTGGCGAAATATGAAAGACAACATTTTGTTGACTAGATTTGAGTACAGTTTTTACTGTAGAATATACTGAATATATATATCAAATAAGCTTTTGTTTAGCAATTTTTATATATATAAAATAAAGTCATCAACTAAGATGTTAGCTGTTCCAATTTTGGCTAGATTCAAACTAATGAATACATAGATAGGCCTAAAATGTAGGCCTATAATCTTTTTTTTTTTTTTTTTTACAAAGAAAGAGTACACTTGAAATATTGTTGAAATTTTAATTATTGTTGTAATTGTAACCTTTTTAATAAAATAGCAAAACATATTTACAAGATAGATGTAAGCAAAATCTTAAATGGTCAATATAAGTCTTCTTCTAATTTTTTGTCCTTGCATTGTGGCTCAGTCAGTCAGAGTCACACCTGAATGAATGGCTAATTATGCAGAGTCATTATGCATAATGGGTGGGACATTTTGTATTCCAAGGTGTAAACCACTCCTCGTTCACGCCCACTCGCATAATGGCTTTCCAAGCAAAACCTGTTTTACATCAATTTAAATCAATGTATGGTTTTATCTGAACGATAAAGCAAGACTATTTTCGCATAATTTTGAAGCCAGAACTCGAAGGAAGAACATCCATTTCTCAAAAGTCTTATTCATGCATATTTATTATGAGTTTTGAGGTCTTCTTTCAGCAACTTTCATTTTTAATTTTTTCAATAACCACGCATAAGCATTATTCTCTTAAAAATAAAAAAATATACATGCATGGTGATCACATATTTTGGTAGCCCTGTTTGTGCTATATAGAGTGAATTTACACCTTTGCCATTAACATGTTTATAAATAACTGAAAAAAGCACAAATGTCAGAGCATGTCAGAACACCTCCAGGGCCCAGAAAACACCTCAGACTCCAGAGGGTTAACAGTATTACTACTCTAACCGATACTCCTTATCGATCCGGTACTTTAACGGTATTCTTATCGGTTCTTTTTGTTATATAAAAAAGGGGGAAAAAATAAATAATTTAGAACATAGTTAATATTGCTTTATATTTTGAAATGTAAAATAAATATCTATAGCAAAAGAAAAAGCAATGCTTTAACAAAACAAATAAAACATGTATGTTATGCAGAAGGGTGCAGGCTTTTGTGTTTTATATACAGAAGTCATAGGACACCAAAAACAAAGTACAAACACATGGTCAAACAAAAAAAAGTATACAATAAAACAAATATACAAATTATATACCCAGTGCTTTAATTTCAGTAATGTCTACTGACGTTACAGTTCAGGGGCCCTATCTTGCAGCCAGCGCAATTGACTTTGTACACCGACGCATGTATCATTCCTATTTTGCACCCGCGAAAAGCCCGCTTTTCCCCCCACAGAAGCACGTCGCTAAACTAGGGAATGAACTTGCGCTCCCTGGGCGGTTCAGCGCAAAAAAGGAGGCGTGTTCCGGCGCAAACGTTCCTTCATGCTATTTTGCAGGTTTAGAAAACAATTGCGCCACTAACCAGGAAAAAATAGTTTAAAGTCAGTGGCGCGTTGCGCATGTTATTCATATGCTATTTTAAGGGCGCATGCTTGGCCATAATCAATGTAGCGTGTACACAACGCGCATACACTTTGATTCTCTCATCTACACAGAAGCAGCAGTTTTCATTTTTGCAAATCATACATTATTACGATAGATAGATAGATAGATAGATAGATAGATAGATAGATAGATAGATAGATAGATAGATAGATAGATAGATAGATAGATAGATAGATAGATAGATAGATAGATAGATAGATAGACAATTTATTATAAAAGTGGAGGAAGTTAATTTGGGTGGGTTTCTCCATCCCCAACGTCCCTGGGGCCCGATTAATACCGGGTTTCGGTACCCATCCCTATTCAAAAGTCTTGTGGACACATACTTAGTATGCATTTTGTGGCCTTATTTCAGAAACTTTAATTTTAGTTTTTTTCAATAACCATGCATAAACATTATTCTCTCAAAAATACAAACATGTACATACATGTTGCTCACATATTATGGTAGCCCTGTTTGTGCTAAATAGAGTGTAATTACACCTTTGCCATTAATAAGTTTATAAGCAACTGAAAAAAAAAAAAAAAACACCTCAGACCCCAGAGGGTCTATTATAGAATGTATATGTGTGCAAAGAGAATCGCACTGGTGACAAAACTTTTTTTTATATAAAGTTACTGATAACTTATGGATTTGAAATAAAAATAGTGTGTAGGCTATGTGTTTGTGGTACAGCCATGTATCAGATACGCACTGCAAATGCATCATATGTGAAAGCACTATTGCGCATGCTGCTCCTGTACCACATACGCACCGCAACACGCACTGCATACACACTGCACACAGAGTATGTGTGAAACAGGCAGAAGTGCTCTTTCTGCAGAGAGAGGTCTTTTGTTTAGTCGTTACAATAAAAGACTGAGATGTACAGGCTACAACGCATGATACAATCAATCATAATAAAAAAAACAAAAAAGTCAATAAAAAGAAACAGGTGAAGTAGAAGTACATCAGGACAATAAAAAGGCATAAATGAAAAACATCCAACAAAGCAAACTCCATATGACTTGTGCATATTAAGTCTATATTCGAAGTCTTCTGAAACTATACAATAATAAATGATAAAAAAAACTATTTAAGCTTGGTTTTTGGAAATGCATCAAAATTTGGCTAAATGTTTCATTCTATTTTCCACAGAAGACAGGAAATGAAAGAAAATAATGACAGAATTGTTATTTTGGTGTAAACTACCCCTTTAAATGCACTGTTTTGCAAATATTTTACTGAAAATCAAACATAATGCCACAGCGGTTGATCTCGATTTATGAGAATCAGTCCCTGGTTACACTGTGTCCAACCATCCGCTCAAAAGCAGAGAGAATACTGGTCCTCGGGTCCTGCAAGTGAACCTTCCACAAAGAGCATGCCACAAGCACAAGCCCTTTTCATGCAAAATAAATCAAAAATGGCTTTGAGGTAGGAACATAAATCAGAGGGTTTGGGTTATGTACAGATGGCTGAACCAAACACTCGCCTTGAAAAGACACTCAGCATGTGTGTTTGAGTGAGTATAGGTATATTTATGTAGGAGTGAGTGTAGTTGTATATATGTGTGACTGAATATGTGTGTATGATCTTTTAGATGCCCAAAGGGGTCAAACTGCTGGATATTTTGATGTTGCTTAATGTCCTTATTGTACAGCGATGCAGCCGAATGTGTGTCTGTATTTGGAAATGTGTTTGTTTGGACTATATTCTGCCAAAGTCTGCTACGGTGTTATTTATGCTTTCAATTATTCCTTATAAGGTTTTTGCTGTTAACATGATTTAATAAACCTATTAAATACCTGAAGGTAATAATATTTTATGAATGTTTGGCCATTACAAAAGTGACTTCATACCACTAACTAAAAAGTACCAAAAAATGCCAATGGTATGACCATGTTTGCCCTGCCGTGTATTCTTTGAAATATCTTGGAATAGCAAGTAAATACCATAGTATATGAATATGGTAATAATTCAGTATCTAAGTGTACATAGTAGCATCATGGTATTTTTTATATCTGATTTCATTACTCTACTAAGGTACCATCACAGTAATTTTTGTAGGGAACCTGCAAGTATAGTAAATATATAAATAAATAAATAAATATAAATGTAATATATATATATATATATATATATATATATATATATATATATATATATATATATATATATATATTCCTCCGAATATATATATATATATATATATATATATATATATACAATATATATATATATATATATATATTCCTTCCTCCGCTTATCCAGGGCCGGGTCGCGGGGGCAACAGTCTAAGCAGAGATGCCCAGACTTCCCTCTCCCTGGACACTTCCTCCAGCTCTTCCGGGGGGACACCGAGGCGTTCCCAGGCCAGCCGGGAGACATTGTCTCTCCAGCGTGATCTAGGTCTTCCCCGGGGTCTCCTCCCAGTGGTACGCGCCCGGAACACCTTCCCGGGAAGGCGTCCAGGAGGCATCCGAAACAGATGCCCGAGCCACCTCAGCTGACCCCCTCTCAATGTGGAGGAGCAGCGGCTCTACTCTGAGCTCCTCCCGAGTGACCGAGCTTCTCACCTTATCTCTAAGGGATCGCCCAGCAACCCTGCGGAGAAAGCTCATTTCGGCCGCCTGTATCCGGGATCTTGTCCTTTCGGTCATGACCCAAAGCTCATGACCATAGGTGAGAGTAGGAACGTAGATTGACCGGTAAATCGAGAGCTTCACCTTGCGGCTCAGCTCTTTCTTCACCACGACAGACCGGTACGTCGACCGCATTACTGCAGAAGCTGCACCGATCCGTCTGTCAATCTCCCGTTCCATCCTTCCCTCACTCGTGAACAAAACCCCAAGATACTTAAACTCCTCCACTTGAGGCAGGAACTCTCCACCAACCTGAAGTGAGCAAGCCACCCTTTTCCGACTGAGGACCATGGCCTCGGATTTGGAGGTGCTGATTCTCATCCCAGCCGCTTCACACTCAGCTGCAAACCGTCCTAGTGCATGCTGAAGGTCCTGATTTGTTGAGGCCAACACGACAACATCATCCGCAAAGAGCAGAGATGAAATCGTGTTGTCACCAAACCTGACACCCTCCGGCCCCTGGCTGCGCCTAGAAATTTAGTCCATAAAAATTATGAACAGAACCGGCGACAAAGGGCAGCCCTGCCGGAGTCCAACATGCACCAGGAAGAAGTCTGACTTACTGCCGGCAATGCGAACCAAGCTCCTGCTTCGGTCGTACAGGGACCGGACAGCCCATAGCAAAGGACCCCGGACCCCATACTCCCGGAGCACCCTCCACAGGCCGCCGCGAGGGACACAGTCAGATGCCTTCTCCAAATCCACAAAGTTGGATGTGGACTGGTTGGGCAAACTCCCATGAACCCTCCAGCTCCCTGTAGAGGGTATAGAGCTGGTCCAGTGTTCCACGGCCCGGACGAAAACCACACTGTTCCTCCTGAATCTGAGGTTCTACTATCGGCCGTATTCTCCTCTCCAGTACCCTGGCATAGACTTTCCCAGGGAGGCTGAGAAGTGTGATCCCCCTGTAGTTGGAACACACCCTCCGGTCCCCCTTCTTAAAAAGAGGGACCACCACCCCGGTCTGCCATCCCAGAGGCACTGTCCCCGACCGCCACGCCATGTTGCAGAGACGTGTCAGCCAAGACAGCCCCACAACCTCCAGAGACTTGAGGTACTCAGGGCGGATCTCATCCACCCCCGGTGCCTTGCCACCGAGGAGTTTCTTGACTACCTCGGTGACATCAGCCCGGGTGATGGACGAGTCCACCTCTGAGCCCTCAGCCTCTGCTTCCTCAATGGAAGACGTGACGGCGGGATTGAGGAGATCCTCGAAGTATTCCTTCCACCGTCCAACGACATCCCCAGTTGAGGTCAACAGCTCCCCACCTCTACTGTAAACAGCGTTGGTAGGGCACTGCGTCCCTCTCCTGAGGCGCCGGAGGGTTTGCCAGAATCTCTTCGAGGCCAGCCGATAGTCCTTCTCCATGGCCTCATCGAACTCCTCCCAGGCCCGAGTTTTTGCCTCCAACAACCACCCGGGCTGCAGTTTGCTTGGCCTGTCGGTACCCGTCAGCCGCCTCAGGAGTCCCGCAAGCCAACCAGGCCCGATAGGACTCCTTCTTCAGCTTGACGGCATCCCTTACTTCCGGTGTCCACCACCGGGTTCGGGGATTGCCGCCTCGACAGGCACCAGAGACCTTACGGCCACAGCTCCAAGCGGCCGCTTCCACAATGGAGGTGGAGAACATGGTCCACTCGGACTCAATATCTTCAGCCTCCCTCGGGATCTGGTCGAAGCTCCGCCGGAGGTGGGAGTTGAAGATCTCTCTGACAGGAGACTCGGCCAAACGTTCCCAGCAGACCCTCACAGTACGCTTGGGTCTGCCGAGTCTGTCCAGCTTCCTCCCCCGCCATCGGATCCAACTCACCACCAGGTGGTGATCAGTTGACAGCTCCGCCCCTCTCTTTACCTGAGTGTCCAAGACATACGGCCGCAGGTCAGATGAAACCACCACAAAGTCGATCATCGACCTATGGCCTAGGGTGTCCTGGTGCCACGTGCACTGATGGACACCCTTATGCTTGAACATGGTGTTCGTTATGGACAAACTGTAACTAGCACAGAAGTCCAATAACTGAACACCACTCGGGTTCAGATCAGGGGGGCCGTTCCTCCCAATCACACCCCTCCAGGTGTCACTGTCGTTGCCCACGTGGGCATTGAAGTCCCCCAGTAGAACGACGGAGTCCCCAGTCGGAGCACTTTCCAGCACCCCTCCCAGAGACCCCAAGAAGGCCGGGTACTCTGCACTGCCGTTTGGCCCGTAGGCACACACGACAGTGAGAGACCTATCCCCGACCCGTAAGCGCAGGGAAACGAACCTCTCGTTCACCGGGGTGAACTCCAACACATGGCGGCTGAGCTGGGGGGCTATAAGCAAACCCACACCAGCCCGCCGCCTCTCACCATGGGCAACTCCAGAGTAGTGAAGAGTCCATCCTCTCTCGAGGAGTGTGGTTCCAGAGCCCAAGCCGTGCGTAGAGGTGATCCCAACTATCTCTAGTCGGTACCTTTCAACCTCACGCACAATCTCAGGCTCCTTCCCCGCCAGCGAGGTGACGTTCCACGTCCCTAGAGCTAGCTTCCGTGTCCAGGGATCAGGTTGCCGAGGTCCCTGCCTTCGACTGCCGCCCGATCCTCTCAAAACCGGCCCCTTACGGTCCGTCCTGCAGGTGGTGAGCCCACGGGAATATATATATATATATATATATATGTTTACAATAGAGTATATATACATAAATACATACACTACCGTTCAAAAGTTTGGGGTCAGTAAGATTTTTTATGTTTTTAAAATAAGTATCTTCTGCTCACCAAGGCTGGATTTATTTGATTAAAAATACAAACAAAAACAGTAATATTGTGAAATATTATTCCAATTTAAAACAGCTGTTTTCTATGTGAATATACAGTCAAGTGTAATTTATTCCTGTGATCAAATCTGAATTTTCAGCATCATTACTCCAGTCTTCAGTGTCACATGATCCTTCAGAAATCATTCTAATATGATGATTTGATGCTCAAGAAACATTCATTATTATTATCAATGTTGAAAACAGTTGTGTACAATTTTTTTTTCAAAATTCTTTGATGAATAGAAAGTTCAAAAGAACAGCATTTATCTGAAATCTAAAGCTTTTGTAACATTAAACACTACCGTTCAAAAGTTCGGGGTCAGTAAGAATTTTAATTTTATTTTTGGGGGAAAGAAATAAAATAAATCAATACTTTTATTCATAATGGATGAGTTAAACTGACCAAAAGTTACAGTAAAGACATTTATAATGTTAGAAAATATTCTATTTTAAATAAATGCTGTTCTTTTGAACTTTCTATTCATCAAAGAATTTTGAAAATAAAAATAAAAAATGTGTACACAACTGTTTTCAACATTGATAATAATAATGCATGTTTCTTGAGCATCAAATCATCATATTAGAATGATTTCTGAAGGATCATGTGACAATGAAGACTGGAGTAATGATGCTGAAAATTCAACTTTGATCACAGGAATAAATTACAGTTTAAAATATATTAAAACAGAAAACAGTCATTTTAAATTGTCATAATATTTCACAATATTACTGTTTTTTTTTTATGCAGCCTTCGTGAGCAGAAGATACTTCTTTTAAAAACATTAAAAAATCTTACTGACCCCAAACTTTTGAACGGTAGTGTATATATATATATATATATATATATATATATATATAAAGTTTTGGAGAAGATGGTTTATTTATGCTTTGCAGCACATAATATCTCGCTTAATCTATATTTGAAAGACTGCTGGGCAAAGTACCTTAATTTGGTTAGCTTTTTAAAATTCAATATTCTATGATTTCCAGTAGACAAAAACTGGTACACTTTATTTCAATGGTCCACTTTAGACATTCTACTAACTATAAGTAACTTTGTAACTACATGTCAACTACCAGTTAATAGAGTATTAGTCGACTATAATAGATTGTCAGGTGTTTGGGTTAGTAGAATTAGTTGACATGTACTGTACTTGCAAAGTTACTTATTGTCAGTAGAATGTCTTTTGGGGAGCATCACAATAAAGTGTTAGCAGATATTCTACTAAGACTATATTGACTGCTAGTTGACATGTGGTTGCAAATTTACATATAGTTAGTAGAATGTCTGAAGTAGACCATCAAAATTGTGACCCGGAAAACTTGGTCTGTAAAAATAAGTGACCTGATGCCCTACACAATATGACACAAGGACTATGAGCCTCAATTTCAATCTCATCAAAATAATAATACCATCATAATTACAGCTACAGATAAACAAGAGCAGCTGTTCATACCACTTTTGGGAAGTAAACTGACCATACTATGGTACAGTATAGTGATGGTATTATCATGGTTCTCAATATACAGTATACTGAATGATTGCAATTTTTATATTTGACTCTACTCAAAGGCATTTCGTATAAAACTACGGTACTAACAAACTGGCCAAAGTCCACAGTAAAACAAATGTACGTTTTGCAACTTCTTTTCATTGGTGCAAAAGGCAGATTTGTAATAGCTGAACTTTCATAAAATATTACTATCTTCAGGTATTTAATATATCCATCAAATCATGCTAATTTCAACCATACATAACACAGTAGTTTGATATACACATACTGATGCTAAATTATTACCATATTCATAATATACTATGGTATTTACTTGGTATTCCAACCTATTCAAAAAAATATACGGCACGGCAAACATGGTCATACCTGTTGTTACATTTTTTTTTTTAGTTAGTGGTATGAAGGCACTCTCGTAATGGCTAAACATTCATAAAATATCACTATCTTCAGGTATAAAATCTGTATCCATCAAATCATGCTAACAGCAAAAAAGCCTTACTGTATATGGAATAATTTAAGTCATAAATAACACAGTGGCAGATTATAGCAGAATATTGCAAACAAGATTTGTCCACAGTCTAAAAACGAATGCGTTTGCAAATGCACACACACACACAAGAATGACTGCGTTGCATATTTTAGCCATGTTAGTCCAAATACCAAGGTATTTTTGATGATTGTCTAAAGGGATATAGGATGACTTACTTTGGCTGCTCCGATCTGCTCTTTCCGGAATCTCTCCAAGGGTGTGATCAGAACATCGTCGGCATTCTGTATCTGCAATCAATCAAGCATACATATAAGGTACTTCATGAGAAAACACTCTTCTTTAAACTACATTAACTTCAGTGAAGTTCACAGCTTTAAGAGGTCATCGGATGCCCATTTTCCAGAAGTTGGTATGATTCTTTAGGGTGTTCATGTTAAGTTTGTAATATACTTTGGTTAAAACTCCTTAATGATTGTGTAAAACAACACCCTTTTTAACTCCTCAAAAACAGCTTTGTTCACAGTGACCTGTTTTGGTGCATGTCTCTGACAAATGATAATGAGCAACTGCTCACCCCACCCCTCTCTTCCATGCGGGGTGTTGAATGGCTGAGGGCAGAAATATGCTAATACGGGACAGTCCGTCAGCGGTCGTGGGCGGAGCATCCAAAGTGCTCAGAAAATCCAAACGGCTTGATTATTGAGAGTGTTTAGACTTTTTGAGGATTAAAAAAAAAATAAACGGGAGTGAATGGATTTTTCATTGTATGGTGGTTGTGTCCACACACTACACAGACATTTTTATATGAAAACACCATATAAAAGTGGATTTTGCATCCGATGACCCCTTTGATTAAAGTTAGAAGGTCAAGTCAAGTCAAGTCAACTTTATTTATATAGCGCTTTTCACAATACAGATTGTATCAAAGCAGCTTCACAGTATTAAATAAAATAGTACATCAGTGTTTGTTTCTGGTGTAAAACATCCACGTTTGGTAATGCAGATCAATAGCACTGTTGAATCGATTAATCAAATTAAGTATCCCCAACTGAGCAAGCCAAAGGCAACAGTGGCAAGGAACCGAAAAACTCCATTAGGTGACCTAATGGAGAAAAAAAAAACCTTGGGAGAAACCCAGGCTCAGTCGGGGGCCAGTTCTCCTCTGGCGTTTATGAAGTAGAGACCGGATTTAACTGTAAGATTAAAATATTATATGAATGCCTGGCTGAAGAGATGCGTCTTTAATCTAGTTTTAAACTGGGAGAGTGAATCTGAGCAACGAACAGTATCAGGAAGGCTATTCCAGAGTTTTGGTGCTAAATGTGAAAATGCTCTCCCTCCTTTGGTGGATCTGGATATACTAGGTATGACCAGAAGCCTCGAATTTAGTGATCTTAAAGAGCGCGATGGATTATAGGGCGATAGAAGATCCGTTAAATAAACTGGAGCTAAGCCGTTTAGGGCTTTATAAGTCAGTAGCAATACCTTGTAATTAATACAGAACTTTATAGGTAACCAATGTAGTGATGATAAAATTGGTGTTATATGGTCAAACTTTCTTGATCTAGTAAGAACTCTAGCGGCGGCATTTTGGACTAACTGTAGCTTGTTTATTGAGGATGCAGGACAACCAGCTAATAAAGCATTACAGTAATCTAGTCTCGAGGTCATGAATGCATGAACTAGCTTTTCTGCATCAGAGACAGATAGCATGTTACGTAATTTAGCAATATTTCTAAGGTGAAAAAATGCTGTTTTTGTAACATATGAAATATGATTTTCAAAAGACAAGTTACATTCTAATATAACACCCAGGTCTTTTACTGTAGAGGATAAAGTAACAGGACACCCTACTATGTTAAAGTTGTATTGTGAGAGGTTTTGTGGGCGGTTTTTTGAACCGATAAGTATTACCTCTGTCTTATCTGGATTTAATAAAAGAAAATTGTGCGTCATCCAATCTTTTATATCTTTAACACACTCTGTCAATTTGGATAATTTAGCGTTTTCATCCGGCCGTGATGAAATATATAGTTGAGTGTCATCAGCATAACAATGGAAACTAATTCCATGTTTCCTTATAATATTTCCAAGTGGCAGCATATATATTGAGAATAATAGAGGGCCTAACACAGATCCTTGCGGCACTCCATAGTTTACTGGAGTTATGATCGATTTTTCTCCGTTTAAATAGACAAAATGGTAGCGGTCAGATAGGTATGATCTGAACCAGCTTAATGCTTGTCCTTGAACACCGGTATAGTTTTGTAGCCGATCTAAGAGTATTGTGTGATCTATAGTATCGAACGCAGCACTAAGATCAAGTAAAACTAGTATTGAGATACAGCCTTGGTCAGAAGCTAAGAGTAAATCATTTGTGATTTTAACGAGCGCAGTTTCAGTGCTATGATGCGGCCTGAACCCAGACTGAAACTTTTCATAGGTGTCATTTTCTTGCAAGAAAGAGCCCAGTTGGGCAGACACAACTTTTTCTAATATTTTGGACATAAAAGGAAGATTTGAAATGGGTCTATAATTTGCTAGGTTATTTGGGTCTAATTGTGGTTTCTTAATGAGTGGTTTTATAACTGCCAATTTAAATGTTCTTGGAACATGACCTAAAGATAAAGACGAGTTAATAATATTGAGGAGAGGCTCTTCCACTATAGGTAACACTTCTTTCAATAGTTTAGTTGGTATGGGATCTAATAAACATGTTGTTGTTTTAGAGGAAATGATAAATTTATTTAACTCTTTTTGTTCTATAGTTGTAAAGCACTGTAATTGTTCTTGCGGGGTGATAATCGAGGCTGAATTATAAGGCGCGATTGAAGATTGAACGTTTACAATTGTGGATCTGATGTTTTCTATTTTCTCAGTGAAAAAATTCATGAAATCATTACTACTAAACTGTAACGGAATATTTTGTTCAGGTGACGCTTGTTTATTTGTTAGTCTAGCCACGGTGTTAAATAAGAACCTAGGATTGTTTTGGTTATTTTCTATTAGTTTGCGGAGATGCTCAGCCCTGGCCGCTTTTAGGGCCTTTTTATAGCGTGACGTACTGTCTTTCCAAGCGATTCTAAAAACCTCTAAATTAGTTTGTTTCCATTTACGCTCTAAATTACGGGTTTCTCTCTTTAGAAAACGAGTAGTATTGTTGTACCATGGTGCTTTAATTTTCTCTCTGACCTTTTTTAGTCTCATAGGTGCAACAATATCCCATTTTCCAGAGAGAACGGTGCTCATAGTGCTGGTTAGTTCGTCTAGTTCATCTGTTTGTTTAGGTTCAGGCAGCAGCTGAGACAGATCCGATAAGCAATTTGAAAAATTATCTATGGTGGATGGAAGGATTGTTCTGCCTAATCGATAACGCGGCGCAGCATGATATATTACCGGGGTACGTAATATGCAAGTTACCATGTAATGGTCAGTTACATCATCACTTTGCGGAATGATATCTATATCGGTTGGATCGGTTCCATGTGATATAATTAAATCGAGTGTATGATTAAAACGATGAGTTGGTCCGGTAACGTTTTGCTTAACCCCAAAGGAGTTTAATAAGTCTATAAACGCAGCCCCTAACGTATCATTTTGATTATCTACGTGTATGTTAAAATCTCCGACAATTAATATTTTATCGACATTGACCAATAGATCTGAGAGAAAATTTGCAAATTCTTTTAGGAAATCAGCGTAAGGCCCTGGTGGTCTATATACGGTAGCCAAGGCTAAAGATAATAGGGATGTTTTTCTATCATCTAAGAGCGTAACATTTAGTACAAGTACTTCAAATGAAATAAACTTATAACCCGTTTTCTGAGTAACTTTGAGAATATCTCTATAGATAGTTGCAATACCGCCGCCACGACCAATCAGACGGGGCTCGTGCTTATAGGAGTATCCTGATGGAGTAGACTCATTTAGACCGAAATAATCATTTGGTTTAAGCCAGGTTTCAGTAAGGCAAAGTACATCTATGCTATTATCTGTGACTATTTCATTTACAATAACTGCCTTAGGTGTGAGTGATCTAATGTTTAAAAGACCTAGCTTTAGAAATTGTTTTTGTTTACTAATAGCAACATTTTCTGTTTTAATAACAATTAGATTTTTCCTAGATCCTGCAGTAGATTTATTATTTGATCGCACTAAACGAGGAATAGACACAGTTTCTATGCAATGTTCTACACTAGTATTTATATCAGTTAATTTGGTGCAGCAGAGACTATGATTTGGACTTTTGGTTACTAGTCAAGAGGTATTTAACATTTTGGAGATGTTATCTGACAGAAGATCCGATCCGAATCTGTTTGGGTGTAAGCCATCAGCACGGTATAGCCTAGGACGCTCCCAAAACAGATTCCAATTATTTACAAAGAGCAGTTTCTGCTCATTGCACCATGACGTTAACCATTCATTTAGCGCGAATAATCTACTAAACTTGTCATGTCCTAGACGGTACGTGGGAAGCGGTCCTGACACAATGATCGTTATATCAGGCGATGTGCTGCGTACCGTATCGATCAGATTCCTGAAGTCTTTCTTCAGAACTTCCGTCTGGCGCAGCCTGATGTCGTTCACTCCCGCGTGCAATACCAAAGTTCCGACGCGCTCGTTATCGTTCAGAATCTCGGGAACGCGAGCAGCGATTTCAGAAACACGAGCACCAGGAAAGCAGTGACTGTGCACCTTATTTTTACCTGATGTAGCATGGACGTGCCGAACAATGGAATCACCGATGATCACAGCATCGCGTTCTGTTTCGCGAAGAGCGGAGAAGCGGTTTTGTGTGGATAACTCGAAAACCGGGAGGGTCGGAGAGGGTCTTGGTCTAGACCTGACTCGCGTCTTCCGCTGCGGAAATATCCAGGCTTCGTGGTGGCGTGTTGGAGCCGGAGTGAACGAGACCATGGCTGATCGCGACCTTGGCGCTCGGGACCGATGCCGAGTAACGCACGGAGTAGACGAGGTCGGAGTCAGCCGGTTAGTAACATTAATCTCTGATTTGTGAGCATCAGCGCGTGATGTTTCAAGAGCCAAACGCCGGTCTCTCAGCTCGGCCTGTCTCACTAAAAGGTCGTGGATCTGTTTCTCAACAGCTTCCAGCTCAGACTGCACAGCGTGCAGCTCAAATGTGTCCTCACCTGCACCAAAAGGTAGACTACTTGCATCTGATATATTCGCCATTTTAACAGATGGACAGTAAGTTAGCAACGACACTACCAGTGATGCTATCAATTAATACTAATTTCTGACAAGCGTCTTAGATATAATCCGTCTTTTAAGTGGTACGGGTGTAGAGTAGACGCACGATAGGTGAAAAATGTTTGTAAGTGAGTGTTGAGAAGACGCGTTCAGCCGTGATCCCCGGGAGTAACCTATAAGAGTATCCAGCGTAGAATCACTAACAGGCTTGAGACACGTCTGCTCAACAGTCCGCGTTGTAACTATGAGGTTTGAGCAGTAGTGCTTCTCAGTGAGGAAAAGTAGAAAATGTTTGTTGTAAGTAAGTTTAATGAGTAAAATCAAGAATTATAAATCAAATCGATAGAGCTCCAAAGACAACAACGCGTTTGTTGTCTTTGGAGCTCATGCTCATGCAGAAGGTTCATGCAGCATTAACGCCGAAGGCTGAGAATTTGAAAAATCTCACTATTATGAGCACATTTGTGGTGTGAGTTCACATTTCTGCAGGAGGCTTGTGAGAACATTCACACCAACACTTCAGAAGAGCAGAAATGATTAGTGTGATAGAACTTTAGTCATCAGTATTCATTTAATGAGAACTCCAGAGAAGACTTTTCAAATGAGGAAAATGTCCAATAATACAGACATTGTGAATTTGAGCAATAAAGAAATAAAAAAATGGCTTTTGTTTTAAAACGGGCCATGAAACACACCGATATTGTCAGAGCTGAGAGAAATATGGCCATCAACGACCAGAGAGGGAGTTTTATGTGCACAGATAGGCATGCATTTAAAAGCTGAAGTATGTCTCTATATATCTGCGTTTGCTGTGGGTATCATAGTATACCCTGGAAAAGACCCTCGTAGCAGACTGACACACTCTTTCCAGCCTCACAGAGAGAACAGGTGACTACATCAGTTACATTTACAATGATGTTGCTATGGTGTCTGGGTCTTTGCAAGGGCTCTGCTAGGTAGTTGATAGGATCTTCTAGGTTGTTGCTAGCACATTGCTAGGGTGTTATGTGGGTAGTCACTCAGGCTTTAATAGGATGTTGCTAGATGGATGCTGTAGTTCTTTGGGTGATATAATATATTTTAAGTTTTTTCATGATATGACCAAGAACAACTGAGATCAGGGTCTAATTAATTAAAGATCAATGGTTCTCAGCCTGCACATAGTTGATGAATTATGACGTTCCTGTAGTGCTCTCTGTTGCACCAGGACTGAATTAGCCTACTTCGAAACATGCTCCTCATTTCTACAAGCATGTCACGGAGGGGGGTAGGGAATGCTGTCAATGATGTTGTCCAGCAGCTTGGACATCATTCTCTTCTCCACAACCACCAGATGGTTCCGGCCTTCTCCAAAAAGCCTGCTCTCTTGATGAGCTTGTTCATCTTCTTGTTACTCCCAGAGTCCCAGCACACTACAGTGTAGAACAAGGCAGGCACGCAAACAGACTGGAAGAACATGTGCAGCTGCACACATTGAAAAACCTTTCTCAAAAAGTACATTCAGCTTTGGTTCTTCTGATAGATAAGGTGTCTCAGTGTTGTTTGTTCATTTAAGTCTGTCATCCTCAGTGTTAACCACATAATATCATATTGTGTTATATTACACTACAGCTTGAGACGTTGGGAAGGCTCCAGCATACACACAAACCCTATATAAGACAAGTGGTATTATATTTTATTCACAGTTATGTTCTGTTTTTTTCTGTTTTGTTTAGTTTTAGTCAGTCTCCATTTTCCCTTAGTTCTAGGCTGTGTCCGAAATCGCCCCATACCCTTAAATAGGGCACTATTTGAAGGGACAGACATTTGTTGTGGTGTCCTAAATATAGTGAATGTTATCGAGTGCACTCATTCAATCCCACAATCAACACTCCAATAAGTGTACAACCAATGTACGCTCAGCGGCTAGAGAATGCCCATAATTCACGGTGAGAGTTGTGCGTCGAATTAATTCCCTCATCTGGAATTAATCCATTGTCCAAACCACTGGTCCAATGGCTACAGCGTAATATCATTCAGGTATAAATTCATTTTTAATTGATTATTAAATTGATTAATTAGTTAACATAGTTTCCATGACAGAGTTCAAGATAAATCTTTTCATCTTATGCCAGTTTGCTAAGTTTCAAATAATTATTAAAGGGATACTCCACCGTTTTTCATATTAAACTATGTAATTCCCTTAACTAAGACGAGTTGATACATACCTCTCTCGTCTCAGTGCGTGCAATCAATCGCTCTGGCGCACAGCGACACTTTGATAGCATTTAGCTTAGCCTAGTTCATTCATTAGGAACCAAACAGAGATGAAGTTAGAAGCGACCAAACACCTCCACGTTTTCCCTATTTAAATACAGTTACACGAGTAGTTACACGACCAAGTATGGTGACACAAAATAAAACGTGGCACTTTTCTAAGCGGGTAAAAAAGGATAACTATAATGTATGGCGGAATAGCACTTGAAGTTGGGAGCACTTCGACTCTGCGCAGTAAAAAGTCACGTTGGTTCTAATGACAGAAGTGAGAGGGAGAGGATTTTTCAGGAGTGACTTTTTACTGCACAGAGTCAAAGTGTTTGGTCGCTTCTAGCTTCATCTCTGTTTGGTTCCTAATGAATGAACTAGGCTAAGCTAAGTGCGATCAAAGTGCCGCCGTGCGCCAGAGCGATTGATTGCACGCACTGAGACGAGAGAGGTATGTATCAACTCGTCTTAATTAAGGGAATAACATAGTTTAATAAAAAAAAAACGGTTGAGTATCCCTATAAACAGCGAGCAGAAACTACGCAAAAGCAGTACCATCATTGTCCGAATTCATTCACTCGTTTTCACTCACTCCCTCAAGCGAACTACGCATATTAATGGACTAATGTAAGGAATAGTGGAGGAGGGTATAGGAGGCAATTTCGGACACAGCCCTAGTCATTCCTTAGTTGTCATGGTTTCTGTTCCCTGTTCCATTGCTTACCATCTTCTGTGTATTTAATTAAACATTTTAGAGCAAGGAAACAAGAATAAGCTGCATCAAAGCAGCAAATATTCTGCATATTTTCAAGTCTTTTTAACACATTGCTCACACAATCTTGCTACAAGTAAAACATTTTTGCAGTAGATTTTTTGCAGCGCATTGCAACTGCCATTGAGATAAATGGGAATGCTAACGGATAGCTCTCTCTCCAGGTATTAAAAACCTCCTTACCAAAAACATGCAAACATATTAGGTCAGGATGCACATCTGCGTATGTGGAACAGAACTGCCGTGATGGCATGGCATGACATTACACTCGGTTTGATTAACGGAGTTATTCTGTTCCGTGAGGGTGTGTGATAAAGCTATAACACAGCACATAATACCTGGTCTAATTTTAGAGAGACCTTTCTCCTCCACCATCTCTGGAGAGTGTCTCCCTCCACCCATAAATCAAGAGAATTGTTTTCATTGTCTCAAACACACGGTCACCCTAACCTTTGCCTGACAAAGGCACACAAACCTCATCTACATCCGAATGCTCTGTGATTAGCCGCAAACCTCAAACCTTGCACCATTTCTATCCGTTTCTCATTTTATTCCTTTGTTTTTATTTCAATTTATGAAGCATCGCTTCATTGGTATTCAAAGACTGCCCCCCCCGAGCCTTGAACAAAGAATTTTGAAAGCATAACTTTATCAAAGGAATTACTGGTTGGATTAATATTCCAGCGCAAGGGAAGAACTGCGATGCGAACATCAACCCTGCGGCTAGTGGAGAGGATAATGGATAAATGTGGCTAACTGGAAAGTAACTCAATAAATACTCAAATTTCCAGCTCATTTCTTCATTATTATTTTATGACCAATGAATAAAGCATGTGTATTCAGAACTCTGAATAATTCGTCTGGCACAAACAGGTCTATGTTTGTGTGTGTCTTCCCAGGATAATGTAAGGGATCAGATCTATATGATTTTAATGCATGAGCTGAATCGACACCTTGGCTTTAATACCCATTTGGAGTGGAACGTCCTCACGGCTGATTTCATACCTTCTTAACTTCCCTGGCTGTAGACCAAAACATCCTGCGATGCAGTGCTCAGACACTGTGACTAATCTGAATCTGAATAACTCCATATCAACAGTGAAGGTTTTCATTGCATTTTTTTCCTCTGTAGTTGCAGAGGCAGTTCTCAAGACACTTGACCTTTGGAATTAATTTTGGGATGAGCTGCCGAAATCAGCCTTATCTGGAATGGCCTGTCTTGACGGGGCCTTTGTAGAGTCTCACCTGTAGGGATCACGTCACTGGAGACATCAAAAAATGGCTTAAATCAAAAATAATTGCTTTATCATGCAGCAGGTTTATGTAAAACATACATGCAAAAAGATGGAGTGGTTTGACTTTACATTGGAAGCTTTTAATGTCTCAAGATACATCATGAACAAAGGCCTAAATATAAAGCTAAAAGAATAGAATGTATGTGAAAAAAATAATCTAAAGGAAAAGCGCACAGGAAAACAGTGGATCTGTGTATAAAAATAGATGGGCGATACTTTATGGCTGGATGCCATAGTATTGTGCAGTGAGATTTTTATGTAATCTGAAGAAAATGTGACCATTGTAGAACTAGCAAGGTGTTGTGGAAGATTTCTGTGATTTTGCACTGTGATTTCTGATTTGTTTGTAAACTAAAGCATCACTGATAATATACTGGTTTCAAGACAAAATGTGTTCAAATTTATTTAATATTAAAGTGCTCCTAATATACTTTTTCGAATATTATCTTCCATGCAGTGTGTAATAGCTGTTTGTGAATGTAAAAGGTCTGCAAAGTTTTAAAGACTAAATATGCATGATACCAGCCTATGCTTTTCATTGGCTGCCCGTGAACGACGTCTAATTTGTCACTGTAGTTGTAGCTGAGGCCAGGATGAGTTTGGTTTGTGTTGTCGACATGTCTAGAAGATGCTGTTTTCAGCAATGCTAATCCACTTCGAATGCACTTCAAAATGATGAGGACTCACACTTGAATTGATACGGTAAAACCGACGCCATCGTTACTGTTTGTATCACTGTGTATCAAGCACTGAGAAAGATCCATAGCTGAAATAATAATACATGGCAATTCAGGCAGGCAAGACATATCGCAACAGACTAAGCCATCTGACCAATCAGTGCAGAGTAGACTCTCAGAAAGGAGGGGTTTAGAGAGACTGATACTGTAATGTATATTATGAGAAAATGAAAGTGTTTTTAGGCCTTGGATCCATGTAAATCTATTTTAGGAGACTCCAAAACAAAATTAGGAACCTTTAAAATATATTAGGGGCAAACATAACCTTTAAAGCATATTAAGGGCAATTTAAAACATATAATTAAATTTATGTTTTAAAAAATAAATGTTTCAACAAAAAAATAATTGTAAGTAAAACTCATGTTGGATATAAAAATACATTTTAGATATACATGAAAAACAAATTGTTTTCCTATACATGCTTATTTGTATACATTGTCAAGTGTTAAAGAACCTGTAAGTGCATACGTATCTAATTTTTGTATCTAAAATGTATCTAAATGCATAAAAAAAGACCGAAATGAAAGATTTATTTTAAGTGAAAACCGAAAATAAAGTTTATTTAATAATCAAATAATTCATTGCTAAAATAATAAACATTTAAAAAGTGGTTATATTAAAAACTTTTTTTCATGTCCGATTTATTCAAACATTAAATGAATATGTCATATTAGTGCATATATTTAGAAAAATGCTCCTCTCTAGAGTTTTTTTTTTCTAGCTGACTAATGAGCTATGGACATTGAATTGCTTCTGTGTTCTGTGATAGAGTGATGACATGAGAGATGATTCATTTCAGTAAGTTTTACAGTTTCTTTCGACATAACTTATGATGTTCATTCATGTTTTTTTTATGCTATAACTACTAGCAACTACTTTTATTCAAAACTACTAACAAACTAATAATAATAATTCATTACATTTATATAGCACTTTTCTCAGCACTGAAAGCACTTTACATGGAAGGGGGGAATCTCCTCAACCACCACCAATGTTCAGCATCCACCTGGATGATGCGACGGCAGCCATATTGCGCCAGAACGCCCACCACACACCGGCTTACTGGTGGAGAGGAGATGATGATGAAGCTAATCAGTATATGGGGATGATTAGGAGGCCATGATGATGGACAGAGGCCACTGGGCAAATTTGACCAGGATGCCAGGGTTATACCCCTACTCTTTTTTCAAAGGAGTCAGTTCCTCAGTTTAACGTCTCATCCGAAGGACAAAAGACTAATACAACAAGTGTTTCATCTATATAACAATATACATGTTAGCACATATATTTGCATGGTATAAAGCTACAGATCACTTATACTTTTCCACAGCTCATTTTGTCGGGGTTTTTTGTCTACTGAAATTCCTCTGAAATATATTTTTGCAGTTTTTCGTCAGCAGAACAATCCAAAAACAAATTAAACTGAAGAGATGTGTCAATGGCCTCACAGCCTCGCTTTCATTCCTGTTAAAAATCAAAGATGAATAAGGTCAACAGAACACTAAAGACATCACAAAGGCATTCTTTGAAATACATTGGACAATAGTGTTGCCGTCAAGAAGACCACCTTAACTGAGAGCAAGACCAGTGTGTGTTGAGACAAAGACAAGACCAAGACTTTGAGGGGTTGAGACCAAGGCAAGGAGAGACCAGACCAGCACTCCTTAAATTCATCTAAAAGATCCACATTTTCTGCCTGAATATGTTCTTAAATTTAATCAATAAATACATATAATAATAAGACACTATATAGAGATGTTACCAATTAAATGAAATTAAATACTAAGTTCATCTTTGCAATGTAGAGTTGGCACAGAGGTTGCATCTGAATTTGTACAATTACAACGGAATAAATAATGTTTAGATAAGTGTTTAAAAATAAAATGTTGTTTATTGAACATTTGTTTAAAGGAACACTATGTATCTTTTCAACCTTCATAATATATTTCCAAGACCCTTGTGATGGTACATCGACTTACAATAGGTTGAATGACACGTCTGCCAGAGCCTGACGGGGTCTGTATCGCTTTTACTGGCACTGCGTAACTTCGGGGTTCGGGTAGTAACCCGAGCACAAAAAGAACTACAAAATTCGACTGCTTTACGGCATACGTCACTTCCCCCACCACTTCCTCAAATTTGGACGTGAGAGGCCAACCAGCGTTTGTTTTCGGCTTTCGTGCGTATGTTTTTGTCATGGGGGCTGTTTACACCTGGCCACTTCATGCGTTTTCTCAGATCGGATAGCTATCCGATCGTGAAAAGACCAGGTGTAAATGCCCTCCGAAACGCATTCGAGATGGATTTGAATCCGATCGCTCAAACCACTTCAGGAGAAGGTCTGTGCCGCATTCCAGACGAAACTGGACAAGTGTAAATGCATCTGGTTGTTAAAACCACATATGTAAATTGTACTCCTCCCAAAAATGCTAAAAAAAAAAAGAAAACCGTGTGAGAGCGTGTTATAGGCTATATGTTATAGCCAGATATGACAACGCTACTGGAACTCGCATCACAGCAGATGAGCAGCTGAGCAAATTCATCAAGCCAACGTGCAAACTATCGCAAATCAAAGTGAAAGTAAGTCGCAGACGCTTAACACACAATCATCATCATTAAAAGTAAAGAAATTGAGTGATCTTACCAGGGCTGTTGCTGCTCTCTCTTATTGCGGCCTTTGATTTTGAAATTTTAGCTGATGATCAATAAAATGCAGCTCATATCTGTTGCTTTCGGTGACGTGCACTCCATTAAATCTGCATATAGTGCGAGAATTGAAGATCGGATTAAAATCCGTTTCGCAAAAACACATTTATGTGACCAGGTGTAAATGGAATCGTTTTGATAAATCAGAAATCCGATCTGAGAAAACGCATGAAGTGGCCAGTAAATCAATCTAAATCATCTATTAAAATAAAAATAAATTGTAGTATTTACAACAGTGCAAGTATTCTAAAGCGACTCTAGGGGTCGCTGTTTGACAAAAACACAATTTCTCCACAGTGTGCCTTTAAAATCAATATCACGTTTGCAATTGTGCTCATACTGTATTTGTGAAAACAGCTCTCATGCTCTTGTGATTTTGCTTAATATGTTTTAATATAAAAACTAAGATCTCATACGACTACTTTTTTGCAATCATATCTCGAAATTTGTGGTCATTTATACTGATTTTGGTGTCATTTTTTTTACACATTCCCTCGTTAATTTCTGAGCCGACACAACAGTAACAAAATAAATCAAATTAGAAACAAGTTTTTGATTTAATTTGAAACAGGGAGTTTGGCGTCTTGACCGGTCTCGAGTACTTCAACACAACTGAAAAATATATTAAGCTGATAGTAATCATAACTTTTATTTAATCATAATAAACTCATCAACTCTTCCAAGTTACTCATAAAAACTTTTCATAAGATATCAAAGTAAATGCCCACAAGGAACAAAAGCACCTGGTTCATTCCTGGCATTTGAGAGCAGTCTGCTGTGATCTATATACGACTCTAATTGGTGTCAGTGAGGTTGACTGCAAAAATTTGCTTTGAGCTGAAAGTCTGCTGAATTCATTTGGATGGCGTTCAACAGATATTGAAGCACACATTCTGCCTAAACCTAAAAAGAGGGGAAATCCATTTGGGCTCTATAGCTTTATCCATTAGGCATTTCACCAGCAGGGGACATCTAATTTCTATGATGAACTTGTATAGATTTTCCATGACAGCATTTTCTAACATATCAATTAAGTTGCGATTATGCTAAGTGCGCTCACAGCGAGACACAAATCTTACTGAGTCGTTCTATCACCTCAGGTGCTGATGCAGCCTAATACCTGCTTCCTGGACAAACCCTCACATCCTTCACGCAGTGAGGCTTGAGGCGACAGTCTGCGGACAGAGTAGATGAGCAGATAAGAGGGTTTTTTCTGCTCATGACTGCGAGGCTGCCTATTCAAGGTAATGCAACTTGCACTCAAACTTCTCACTGGCAGCGGGATGAGGTGAAGAGTGTTTTGCTTTGACCAAATTAGATTTTATAGATGGGATGTTAAAATAGAGAACTGTGGCAGGTAGCTTCCCTCTGATCTAAAAATGTATAGGTATTCCATTCAATTCCTGGTGGATATTTTACTTGTTCTAGAAAAAATGGCACAAAAATGGTTATAAATGGTAAATCCATAGAACAGCATGTTAAGCATGTACATGTAGACGTGGTCAAGACGATCTGCTGAATTTCAAATTGAGCATCAGAATGGGTAAGAATGAGTGACTTTGAAAATGGCATGGTTGGTGGTGCCAGATGGACTGGTCTGAGTATTTCAGAAACTGTTTAATCTACTGGGAACAATCTCTAGGTTTTACAGAGTTAAATGGTCCAAAAAAGAGAAAATATCCAGTGAGTGGCGGTTCTGTGGGTGAAAATACCTTGTTGATGCCAGAGGTCAGAGGAGAAAGGCCAGACTGGATCGAGCTGATAAAAAGGCAACAGAAACTCAAATAACCATTTGTTACAACCAAGGTATGCAGAAGAGCATCTCTGAAAACACCTTGAAATC
The DNA here is from genome assembly GCF_964197995.2 of Scardinius erythrophthalmus. Classification (NCBI taxonomy): domain Eukaryota; kingdom Metazoa; phylum Chordata; class Actinopteri; order Cypriniformes; family Leuciscidae; genus Scardinius; species Scardinius erythrophthalmus. The sequence continues at coordinate 40,785,642 of NC_138228.1, forward strand.
GAACCTTGAAGCAGATGAGCTATAGCAGCAGAAGATCACACCGTGTGACACTCCTGTCAGCTAAGAACTGAGGCTATAGTTCGCCAATAGTAGATTGGAAAAACGTTGCCTGGTCAGTTGAGTCTCGTTTTCTACTGCAATATTCAGATGGTAGGGTCAGAATTTGACGTAAACAACATGAAAGCATGGATCCATCCTGCCTTGTATCAGCGGTTCAAGCTTCTGGTGTTGTGATGGTGTGGGGGATATCTTCTAAGCACACTTTGTACCAATAGAGCATTGTTTAAACACCACACCCTACCTGAGGATTGTTGCTGAACATGTCAATCCCTATATGACCACAGAGTACCATTTTCTGATAGCCACCTCCAGCAGGACAAAGGGTCATGTCAAAAAGCTCAAATCATCTAAAAAATGTTTCTTGAACATGACAATGAGTTCACTATACTCAAATGGCCTCCACAGTCACCAGATCTCAATCCAATAGAGCACATTTGGAATTGGTGGAACAGGAGATTTACATCATGGACGCGCAGCCGACAAATCTGCAGTAACTGTGTGATGCTATCATGTCAATATGGACCAAAATCTCTGAGGAATGTTTCCAGCACCTTGTTGAATCTGTGCCACAAAGAATTAAGGTAGTTGGTCCAACCCGGTCCTAGCAAGGTGGCCGGTGAGTGTATTTGCCAATAATAATTGAGCACCAAATCAGCATATTATAAAGACTTTTAAAAGGACTGGAGTAATGGCTGCTGAAAATTCAGCTTTTGCTATCAGAGCAATAAATGACATCAAAAATATTCTAATAGAAAAGAGCTATAATATTTTACAATGTTACTGTTTTACTGTATTATTCAACATACAAGCCTTGGTGAGCATAACAGACTTCCTTTCAAAAACAATATAAAAAATATAAATTATTCCAAACTTTTGACTGGTAGCATAGATTTTATCCATCACTCTGTGTTCCCTCTGTTTGTTTTTTGCTCCAGCTGTGAGAGGTATGCAGTGTCTTTTATTCAAAGAAACATTTGTCTTAGTTACCGTAACCTCAAATAAACTTCCCTGTTGTCTAGTTCTAGCTGTAGGGCAGTGATCTCGTCTCGAGTCCTGGAGCTACATTATAGTTTAGTGTATGTGTGTCTCACTTTAAATGCCCTCTTGAGTCCCATTAACAAACTCAGTAAACCTTGGAAACAATCGCTTCTTTTCTGCCCGTCTACCCTCACTGTAGTCACGCTCGATGTGACATTCCATAAGACTGGCCTCAGCACACAGTGTGCCCACACTGCGGAACGCAATCACAGCGAGGATAAACAAAAGCTCCAGGAGATAGAACAATTCACCACGTCTAGCCTAAACCGGGTCACAGTTTTTGCATAAACACAGAGTTAGTACTGCTTGATCACATTTTTTTCAAGATCATTTTCATGACAATTAAGGACATTTCCTTGCCAAATTCTCATTACTGCAATGCAAAATAAAATAAACATAATATAAATATTATTCCAACTGTTAAACAAGGGAGACTTTTTTATCCAACCACAAACAAGCTAGAGACTGCATAAATCTCTGCATTTCATGTAGTGACAAATATTTTAACAAAAACTGTTTATCATATTTAACAAACAAATATATTTGTTTGTTAAATATAATATATATATATATATATATATATATATATATTTTTTTTTTTTTTTTTTATTATTATTTTTATATATATCCACAAAACCAGTCACATGGGTAATTTTTTTTTAAATTGAGATTTATTCATCATCTGAAAGCTGAATAAATAAGCTTCCCATTGATGTATAGTTTGTTAGGATATGGCAATATTTGGTCGAGATGCAACTATTTGAAAATCTGGAATCTGAGGGTGCAAAAAAAATCGAAACATTGAGAAAATCACCTTTAAAGTTCTACATTTATGTTTGCGATTGTGCTGCATTCACTCACACAAATAAATGTTTTATATCTTTACAGTAGGAAATGTACAAAATATCTTCATGGAACATGATCTTTACTTAATATCCTAATGATTTTTGGCATAAAAGATAAATCTATAATTTTGACCCATACAATGTATTGTTGGTTATTGCCATAAATATACCCGTGCTACTTGTGACTGGTTTTGTGATCCAGGGTCACATATATGAACAATCACACCAAAACATTAAAAAGTTGTCTTACAATTATTCAAAAGTTACAAGTTGTCTTACAATTATTCAAATTATCACAGAAGTTCAAAGTTTGAAAATAAACACTGATGTCTACGGTAGCGGTAGCTACACCTTTTGAAAGTCGCTTCAAATCAAGATAGTATCAATTAGGGGTGTGCGATATCATCTGCGATAATATCGTAATTGTTGTTTTAACTATGTGCGATTTGACATTATCGAGCATAGCCTATCCCTCACACACACCAAGAGAGTGCATGCATACTCTACGTAAATGTAGTCTTGTAGATTAGACTAGTGCGGGTGCACATTTAGAGTGCACGCTTTTACTGTGTGATTTAGTTTTAGTAATAAATATCACAAGAGTGCAGTTTTTCTCCAAATATCAGCATGATAACACATGTGGTATTGATTTTATACAATTTTAATAAACAAGAAGTTAATATTAAGTAACTTACATTTTAGACACCATATTGCCTGTTTTTGCTCTATTTCGCCAACGAAAATAGTTCAAAACAAAGCCACACATGGCGGTGTTTACTTACTGAGTGAATCTGCTTTTTGAACAAATCAGTTGACTAGGATAAATTTAGATTTTTAAATGCTTCTTTCCTTGAATGAATCAGCCGTTTGAATGAATCGGTTGAATCTCAATGATTCGCTCATTAACAGTGACTTGAAATTGACACAAAAGATGATGTATGCATATAATTCGGTTTAAAAAAATGGCTTTATAAGGGTAAAAATGCCCATATAAGGTAAAAATCAATAGAAACATATTGGAAAAAAATTATTTCTGTCACTGCTGTGAACTGACCACCACACAGAGTCCTAAACTGGAGATGGCTATCCACGACAGTCCTAAACCTGCCAAAGTACCAACACAATAAACACACTCAGCAAAATATCGTCTAATAACCGTTACTGAGAAAATATCGAGATATAATTTTTTGTCAATATCACACACCCCAGTATCAATTACATTGTTTCACCAGAAGTTGGCGACAAGTGACTGTTAAAAAATGTATATCATTGAATCATTCATTCAATACATTTGTTCAAAAAAGCTGATTCATCCAATGAAACAACTGAATCATTCATTCAAATCGATTTAAATAAAATAATTAAATATTTTTCAATAGACTGCAGCAAATACACACATTATATATATATACAGAACCGCAATCAAGGCATTTGTTGATCGGAAAGATGAATGAAGAACATACGTCACTTACTCCGTTGCTCCGATTGGTTGTAGGTCTATCCAATTGAGTGCAGAGGCATTTTCTTTCCTGGTTCGGTTGACTAGAATATCAGGCTACTATACAGTAACTGCATGTCAAACCTAAGCTCATGAAAAAAAAAACACCTTTGAATGCAAATTACGTCAAATCGAAGCTTATGAGGGTATAATAAGCTGTGAGTGGTTTAGGGCACAATGTAAGCATAAATGTTAGTGAGTTCCCTGTAACTCAAGATTACATGAATGAACACAGCTGAGCTGCTGAGGACCTGTCTTCTTAATAGCCTTAATGTAAGACGGGATGTAAAAGCATGCTTTGAGCTGACTAAAACACAAAACAAGCTAAGAGGAACGGTGTTAAGCAAGTGAAGAAATTACTAAACAGGGTGCAGGTTGAAGATAACCACACCTGGCTAGACCGAAAAAAAGGGGACTGAATTTCACTGCTTTCACAACATTATCGGCTCTAAGGACAGATTTATTCTGGGAAAGCTTAAAGAGGATTTCCCTAAAGGATATGATCACCTTTAAAGAGCACCACAGCATCAGGCCCCTGGCCCCGGAATACCATCAGAACTCAGCGGCCTTGAACAATCTCCAACCATGCAGAGCACAAAACAGTTTCTCTCTCTTTCACACACACATACACACAAGCTTTCCATCTCTCTTTCTGCTGTCTCACACCAGGGGAATTAAACCAGACTTCGCTTTAAAACGGTGGAATTTGATAAGTCTGTGCTTCACAATAACACACTTGGGTGGCTGGCACACACTCACACACTGATACCAATTTCTTCTATGGCTTTGAGCCAAACAAACCATCATGACGGTAATAAAACCGTCATGCCTGTCTAGTGGCAATAACCCAGCTTCACCATTCAAACCATTCCAAAACTTCCTTAAATTAGTACTGGCACCAAAATATATATTTGAGTTAATAAACCACTCAAACAGGAAGTGGCACTAATATGAGACACATGTATCAGAGAGGCAGTGAGCAAAAGCAGCCTCTTATCGCTCAGTGTCTTTTCTATTTTGGGTTGTTGATTGACTCCAGATGTGACTAGGGGACGCGGGGGGTTGGAGGACAGGGGATTTTGTTTCAATTTCTAGTCTGTGAAAGCACACACTTTCAAAGCCGCAGAAGAAATTTGATGCAGGCTGCTGGGTTTGCTTTGAGTTTATTTGTTAATTCCCTCAACCATCCATTCACACATCATTTCCGTTGTCATACAAACACTACTGTTCAAATGTTTGGGGTCAGTACGATTTTTTTAAAGAAATTAATACTTTTATTCAGAAAGGATGCATTAAATTGATTCAAGTGACAGTAAATACATTAATCATGCTTAACTTTCTATTCATCAAAGAATCCTGAAAAAAAGTATGACAGTTTCCACAAAAATATGAAGCAGCACAACTGTTTTCAACATCGATAACAATCAGAGATGTTTCTTGAGTAGCAAATTATTAGAATGATTTCTGAAGGATCATGTGACACTGAAGACTGTGGAAAATTCAGTTTTGATTACAGGAATAAATTACTTTTACAATATATTCACATAGAAAACAGCTTTTTTGAATTACTGTAATTTTGTGAAATATTTATATTTTTAAGCCTAAATTCAATCTGTTCAACAAATAAAGCGATCGTGTCGCTTCAGAAAATATTGGACTAAACCGCTCAATTCAAATGGATCTCTTTATAAACTTTTTGTTCATTCATTAACTTTTTTCATTAAAGTGTCAGTTGCGGAGGCTGTCAATGGAGGGACAGAAAGCTCTCAGATTTCATCAAAAAGATGTGTTCTGAAGATGAACGAAAGTCTTACGGGTTTGGAATGACATAAGGCTGAGTAATTAATGAACTAACCCATTAAAAGGAGTGGAAAGGCCTGAAAACGGACGCCGAGGTTGCTTTATTCCTTCTCGATATGTGAGTAACATTGGTTTTGCTGTGTTTCAGAGAAATAAGATATGCTATCTTTTGCTTGAATATACTTGTGTGTCATCGCTTGTTTGTTCATTTGCATTATTATTATTATTATTATTATAAGCCTGGAACGTCTAAACCTCCTCCACCGCCCGTTTCAAGCATTGGCTCCCAAAGTGTGTCTGAAAAGTGAGATAACATGCTCCTAATATGTTTTTTTTATTTTTTACTTTTGATCCCCTTTTAGTGATCGTTAAACACCTTAATCTTGTCACATTTGTAATATAATAGTTAATTGGACTAAAACTGTGTTCTATGGGGTTGCTAAAGCACTGCACAGTCAAGTCAAGTGATCTTCATTTATATAGGGCTTCTAACAATGTAGATCAGGGCTATTCAATTAGTTTCATTCGAGGGCCGCATTATCAAATCGAAAAGTTGAGGTGGGCCGGTGGGTTGGTTTGGGGGTTTATCTTATTTATTGAAACATAACAGTTTAAATAAATAAGTTAAAGTAACCCTAAACAAGTGTGGTATTTACTTGGAAATGTGGTACCCAACAGTAGCCTATGCAAATATATAAAACCATAATAAATAAAAAACTTGATAATTTACAGCTGTGTACAACTATTTTCCTTGGAACAAATAAATTATTTATACAAACTTATAGCTGTTGGTGAGAAATAATAATTATTTTATTTATAATTGTTATGCTTACATGAAAATATTCTGACAGTGAGACTTGTTAACCACAGGCTACTCACTCCCACTGTATAAAAAATGCCTAAACACAAGTTAAAAACTATACGCACCTTTACAAAGAAACTGACATAATTTCATAACAAGCATTAATTATATATTCCTCTACCCACCTAATAAAACTAATGCAATATAAATCACTGTATTTATTTATTACTACATAGTATTCAATATAAATATTGCACATTTCTGGCCAACCATGGTAAATTACTACAGTACATTCATGGTAAATGTTTGTAAGGGTGATTAGGGTATTTAAAGTCTTCTAATTTCGTTCATGCCACAATGTTTCTCCTGCTTTCCTCATCAGTCTTGTTGGGAATGTTGAGGCTGTTTCATCCGATTTAATACTAGTTAAATCATCGAGTGATTTGTGGTTTGTAACAGAGAGGTTTCTGTCGAACTGAAACGCTTCCCACTGGTTTTCGCAACGCTGTTTAATATAGTAACTCCGTGCTGGGCCGTGTTGAAACAACTAGTGAAACAACAGAAAACATCGCTATTTGTTGTTATACTGTACTGAACGAGAAACCGCTTCAGATGATTCAGTGACGGAGCGGTCCGAATGAATCCGAATAGTTTTAGACCGTTATGCAAGCGCGTTTAGAATCGAACCAAAAGAATGATTCATTCACGAATGATTGGTAGCCTATCGCTGGTTCAGTCGACATAAATTCGGGACACATATAATAACTGCTGAAATATTCGCACATAAAACGTTTCTCAGGTCAATCGGAGCGAGCATCAAACTGAATTAGCCGCACTGCCAGGAAAAGAGGAGGAGGGAGGTTGGTGCCGTCGGGCCGCATGGAGATGATTGGCGGTAGGGTTGGACGATGTCCCCTAAATTGGCAGTTGACGATGTTTACAGTAAAACATCGCGATGGACGATGATATCGTCGGGGGGGGGGGGGTGGGTTGGGGGGGGGTTTGTGTGCTGACGATCACGAAGAGACAGGGAGAGTGCACATTGTAGCTACTTACATCTACTGTGTTTACGCCACGGGAATACTCGGCTTGGCATTTTGAAATATTTCTATGTTTATTTGGCCGTTCAGGCGCGCAACCGTAGACAAAGACTACTTGACCATGTTGCGCTCGGAGCGCGCGCGCACCATCCTGTCAGTAGAATTCAGTTCTCTTTCGCGACTTATCGTGCTTTTGATTTTTCTTTTCAATAGCACATCCTGCTCTTTTCTTTCTTATTCATGTTTTGTTATGAACTTTACATAATCGTCAACTGAAATCTGCGCGGATTATCAACACGATACATTTAGGCCTATAGGACATAAAGGGTCTCTGCGGCAAAAGTGAAAGTACCAGCGGCCAACGGGTGAAATGTTTCTCTTTGCACAGCAAAGCACCCGTTTCAATAAAAGGATATATTAAAGTTTATAAAGCCTACTTTTACATTTTCATTGCTGTTTTAAAATGAATTTCGCCATCACCTTAAACAAGCTGTTCTGCTTGAATCCCAGTGCAGGAGCTGTAACTGTTAGGTTACCACAGTTTTACGCTTACGTTTGGTTGATTGCTGTGGTGACTCGTGACACTCGCGAACAGCACTGAACACACACGTCTTCATTTTTTTTATCGTTTGTTGGTAAAGGGTGAGAGACCTTGCGAGCCACACGAGCCATAGGTTCCCAACCACTGGTGTACACACGAAAACGAACTGCCGTGAGACTGGGCTGGTCTGACAGGGTGGGGGGCGTGGCATCACGATGGTGGCTCTCCATCGTGATGTCGGTCAGCCATCACGATGGACGATGATATCGTCCATCGGCACAACCCTAATTGGCGGGCCGCATTTGGCCCGCGGGCCGCCAATTGAATAGCCCTGATGTAGATTGTTCCAAAGCAGCTTTACATTGATAATAGGAAATTAAAGTAACAGAGATTGTTTTGGCTTTATAGCAGCTCTAGAATAAAGTTATTGTCCAGCTGAAGTTAGTTTTGATTGATTCACTTCCCTCGCAACGATCATTAGTTACTAACTTAGGGGCCGCTAACACGACACCGTTTTAACAGAAAACTCTTAAGTTCTTTCTGCACAAACTTCAAAAACGCGAACTTGTGAGAACGCTGATGGCGTGCACATTCGTATTACGAGTTCAGTCTATAGGTATGCGTGTTTGAATATATGTGCGCATGCGTGTAGTGCGCAAGTGTGTAGTCCTTCCCTACAAACCATCCCTAAACTACTTGTCTGGCCTTAAAATTTATAATAGGCTACCGAATTTTTATCGCTTCCGCATAGCCACACGAACCGGAATTATCCCGACAACACTTTATCTGTAGAGAGGTAAAGGGAGGGGAGGGAGGCCTTCACAAGGGAGAGACTAGTAGACACTTCAGGACTGCGCTGTCGTCGCGTCCAGGCGCAGGTCCTTCATCAGATCTGGATACGGCCTGGATCCGGCGGACTGCGGTAAACCTCGGGATAAACAGAGAGACTAATATTAGCGTAGACGCCATTCTTCTTATGATGTAACGAGTACATCAGGATTTATGGGGAGTGTTCCCGGCTGACCTAATCTATGCAGCCTAACATTGAATTATAGTAGTCTAATTATAATAATTCGTTACATTTATATAGCGCTTTTGTAGGTACTCAAAGCGCTTTACATGGGAGGGGGGAATCTCCTCAACTACCACCAACGTGCAGCATCCACCTGCATGATGCAATGGCAGCCATATTGCGCCAGAATGCCCACCACACACCAGCTTACTGGTGGAGAGGAGACAGTGATGAAACCAATCAGTATATGGGGATGATTAGGAGGCCATGATGGACAGAGGCCAAGGGGCAAATATGGCCAGGATGCCGGGGTTACACCCCTACTCTTTTCCGAAGGACATCCTGGGATTTTTAGCGACCACAGAGAGTCAGGACCTCGGTTTAATGTCTCATCCGAAGGACGGTGCTCTTTTGACAGTATAGTGTCCCCGTCACTATACTGGGGCATTAGGTCCCACACAGACCACAGGGTGAGCGCCCCCTGCTGGCCTCACTAACACCTCTTCCAGCAGCAACCTGGTTTTCCCAGGAGGTCTCCCATCCAGGTACTAACCAGGCTCAACCCTGCTTAACTTCAGTGAGCAACCAGTCTTGGGCTACAGGGTGATATGGCTGCTGGCACAAGGCACATAGTCTATAATGTGTTATGTGTATGCTAGGTCAAAGAGATGTGTTTTTAGTCTAGCTTTGAACTGACAGAGTGTGTCTGCTACCCGGACAATGTTAGGAAGACTGTTCCAAAGTTTTGGTGCTACATAGGAAAAGGATCTACCGCCAGCATTCGATTTTGATATTCTAGGTATTTTCAACTGGCCGGAATTTTGAGATCGCAATAGACATGAAGGACTATAATGCGTTAAAGGGACACTTCACCCATTTGCATCAAGCCTTGTATCGTTAGAAACCCAGTCATATTTTTGAATGGTCGTGCATTATTCCCTCATTTTCCCCTGAGACGGGAGAAATAAGGATTTCAGTGTTGCAGTTCCTGCTTACAATGACGCAAAAATAGTAATTTTGCGTCATTCTAAGCGGGAAGTCCCATATCTTTGTAGAGGGGTTGAGACTCCAAACACTCGTTCCTCATCTTTGCCAGGGGGTGGGACCCACTCACGTTACAAACCTATTACAGATCAGTGGGTGGGACTTCACTTTCTGAAACTAAAAGCAATATCCTCCATCTTGTTTGGAAGCTAAGCTAATGGGCGCTGTGGAACCAGATGTGAAGTTACAACAATAGCGGAGAGTACTCAATATGATATAGAAGAAGAGGATTTCGGAAGTCTGATGCTCGAATCAGGTATTTGTGGCTACCTTTACGAGCCGCATTATAGCGAAGAGCAGCCGAGGCAGAAGACTTGCCTGTCGCGGACGAGGAGCCCAGACTAGCTCGAGCTGGAGTGGACTGGTGGTGCCTGTGCTCTCACTGTGTGCCTACGGACACAGAGATAGAGCCCGTCTGCTGCAAAGCATTTCAACAATGCCAATTTCTCCTGGACGAAATCTCTGAATCAGACGAGGACACGGACGTATGTGTTGTGAACCATCCTAGTTTCACACCGCATATGTTCTGACTGAACATCCCGGTACCATGCAATAATTCACCATTTCGAAAGAAATACAAACGAGGAGTAATTAACTAATGAGTTCGCCAACAAACTAGACATTTTGTGTGAAATGAATTTCAAGCTCTGGTGGTAGCTAGCCTTGTAGATGGAAGAGTGATTTCTCTTATAGGTTGATACCTCATATGCGCTGTTCTGGATTAGTGGGAGTGGCTTGCGGAGCAGTGTAATGTGGTGCATTGTGGGAGTTGTTGTCTTTCATACAAATGCGTCCTGAAGTTACTTTCTGTCTTTCCTCGGTCAAGAAGGCACCAAATTCGAAATTTATTTTACATTTCGTCTACATATATGACCCACTTTCAATAAAGATCAATGTTCCCATGGGTGAAATGCTCCTTTAAGAGCTCGCTCAAGTACTGCGGAGCTAAACCATTTAGTGCTTTGTAAGTAATCAGCAATATTTTTTAATTTATGTTTAATAGGGAGCCAATGCAGTGTTGACAGAACTGGGCTAATATGGTCATACTTCCTGGTTCTGGTAAGAGCTCGAGCTGCTGCGTTTTGGACCAGCTGTAATTTGTTTATTAAGCATGCAGGGCAACCACCCATAAGAGCATTACAATAATCTAGCCTTGGTTAATCTACAGTGGTTGCTAGGCTGTTATGTGTTGTTGTTAAGGTGTTGCTAGGTGGTTTCTAGGGATTTTCTGGTCCCAAATTCAATGTAAATAATAAAGATTATGTGTTTAGAAAGCTGTCTTTGTGCATGTCAGAGGTTTAAAGTTGTGATTTTGTGAGTTGCAGACAGAAAGCTTAAAATCTGAAATGTCATTTAGCATTCTGATCTCCACAAGACAGAAATACTAATGAAGACGTGGACAGATAATCACAATTCTGCTCTCATTGGCACATGTCAATAGGTCAGCATTATTGACAGTATAACAGCATCACCAGGGCCTGGCTTCAATCCCACTCGACTGAAGATAACTGACGTTTGCATGTATATACGGCTGCCTCGGATTGAGTCTGACAGCGGAGCGTTCCGTTCCATGACTGATTGGGCTCAGGAGATCAAGAATACACTAGCAACTCCACCACGGAAAATATTTGGAAAATCTACTTCCTCCCTTTCTTATATTCCTTTGTTCAAAAATGTATGACACAAGGTGTTGCTAGATGGAGCAATGAGAGCCCTTCAAATCTCTTTTTCTTACAGGTTGTGCTTTAAATCACACAAAGAACACGTCTGAAAAAGTGCACACCAGCCATTATATCCTTTTAAAAAAGGCAATCTTACAGGCCGAAGTTGATGAAACACTAAGCTGAAGACAACATGAAAAAAGAATGTGAATGACTAAATAAAGTGGAAAGTTTCATTGACTTGCAGCTACATTCCATGTGGTTTCTCATTAACCAAAGCTGGCCCTGGATTAGTGGGATGTCTGATTAAGCGGTGTGGAAAGTCAATCGCTGAAACAGAGAATGGACAGGAGCAGCGAGCCACACAACGTAAACAAAGATAATGGCTTCATTTCAAAACCTAGTCTAGTCTGTCTACCGCCTACGTACCGCTGTCTTCAACATCGGAATCCTTACTGAAATGCAACCTCATAAATGACTGACTTTAAATGCTCAAGGCAGCAACTCACAAATAGAATACACAGGATACTTAACCCACAAATGATTTAAAGGAAGTATTTTGCTAAAATAATACTCTATAATGAGCCAAGAACAAAACATTAGTGAAAATAGTCTATTTTTAACACCATCTGGCACAAAATGAAACAAGTAAAAAAGACATTTGACCAACAGAAGATCTAGGGACCAGATTTACCAAACAGGGCAAATAAGCGTGAGAGCGCAGTTCTGCACGTGATCTACTGACGACGCGCAAATTAAAAAACACAGACGCAGCTGGATCATTTACATAATGACAAACGCAATCTACCTAGAGCAGTGCAAATTAGCATCTTGTTTAAGGGGAGACACGGCAGGCAAAAACATAGATTTTTCATGCAGTGGTCAGTTTTGAGATTTTGGCCGAGTTTACTCCTTCAATATGTTTTCTTTCAAGCTGCTATAAAGAAAACGCTGAAAATATACATTACGATGTTTATTTTATTACATTTTGTTTACTTGCGGCAGTAAGTTTCTCCCGAATTTACCAGGAAGTTAGTATTCCAATGCGACATGCCGAGCTCCGTCTGTTCACTGAAGTCTGTCATGTCCGGGATCGTTGTAAAGCTCTGAGTCTCCTGCACAACGCTATGTAAACCAAATATGGGCATTTCCTTTCTATCAGTAACCAATCGTGAATGTCCAAAGGGGGATTTAAAGCTAACGACGAAATCTCATTTAGAACTATTACATCTTTAACTGCCGTTTTCTCAAAAAAAAATTTCTGCGTTTTTTTGTCATTCTCCAGTAGAAACATCTCAGCCTATGTATCACCTGTGTACACCAAACTTTCCAGTTATACACTTAGCAGTATTCTGAAGATCTGTTCAGAGGGATTTGTTAATAAATCATTCCTGGCCTGATTTATGTGACATTTTAATAAAAAAAAAAAAATGGCGAAAATCGATATTTTAAGGCTATGGACAGTATATTTTAATTTCCTAGTTAATGAAACCATATATCCTGAAACCCCTTTGAACATATTTTTTAATCTTGTGTGTAATCAAAATGAAAAAATAATTTTGCTTCTGGCTTTATCATATTTTCAGATATATCTACTGAAAAAATTTGCAAAATTGCACATATTTAATGACATAATACCTAATTTGCATAATTAAACATAAAAATTTCAAAAACTTGTAAAACATTTTTATATGAACTTGTGTAAGTAATGAACTGAGGAAGTTTCATGGTGATATCTATTATTTTTAAATTTTACCCTATTCACCTGTAGTGTCTCGCCTTAAGACATGATCTTTTTAGGTGGTAAATAATGGCACAAACATCAGTAAATTGACTAGCGCAAACCTTAGTAAATCACCTTTCATGATTAATTTAAATACTCTCCTCCCATACATTTTGCATTTTGCATCTGAAAGGGAAACTCCTACCAATGCATATGCAATAAGGTCAGCCGCAAAAATAACTGCGTCCACGCCTTTTCAGCGCAAATTTTTCACTGCGTGTCTTTAGTAAATCCTGACAGTAGTTTTTTAACACGAAAAGAGAGTTTGCGCTAGTGCTAACTTTTAGTAATTCTGGCCCTAAATCTCTTGGCTCAATACAAAATACAACCTTCAAAACTTAATATACTGTATTATTATTTGTGATAATTTATTTTTATTAAAAAGAGGAGCATGACATACATGACACTAAAGTATGACATACTGTGTCCAGTTGCCCATATTTGTTTTTGCCAGGTCCAAAATAATTTCACATGCATTTGTGTAACTGTACATTTAAACCTTCATTTGATCTCCATTCAACCTCATTGCTGTCTAGGTGAAAGATAATAAAGATATCTCATTTGAGATTTTTTCTGTCCTGTGGGCTTCCTCTCAGTCTAAATCTTTCGAGTTTCTTCCTTGCAAAGAGTGTCGTTGCAGCAAACTATGCATGACGACTGCTAAAAAAAAAAAAAGATTAGATGTTTAAGATGAAGGAGAGGAAAATTAAATCAAATCCACTGAGGCAGCTAGCCTCAAAAGTGTTTTGTTCTCAATAAAACTAAAGTGTCTGACTGTGTGAGACCACACAAATGAGTTTATTCCAGCCATAAATCCATAAATTATGCATTTAAGAGGAAATGTATATTTTAAAGGTCCTTTTTTATTCTATTCAGCCCATTACTCACTGTCTAAAATGAAACAGACTTTGCTTTTCCCCGTATATGGAGATCAGAGTGAGAGAGCAGGGGTTGCAGTATTCGAATGAACCTTTAGAGCTTCACTCGAGACAAAGACGTTAAGGAGCAGTTCTTCTGGAAAAACAACAACAAGGGTCGCAAAAACAAACCATTAGTCATTTTATCACACTTCCTTTATCTTCTGTAACTTCAAACATTTTTAAAGGAACCAAACATTAATGCTCCCTGTTGGGATCACTTACAAACACAAATGCATAAACACAGTTAGCCTCCATGTTGTCTACTGCCTATGTTGACACTGACAGCAGTCTTCCAAGACAACATCCTAACTGATATCTAATCTTGATTCCAATGGAGTTTGATAACGTAATATTCTAGTTAGCTCTAAATAGCTTAAAATCTGAAAAAAAAAAAATAGCCCAACTGAGCTATATATCAGACTTTATACTGGCACTGGAAGAAAGTATATTTATAATCGACTCTGTTATCTTTTTTTACTTTTTTTCATTCTGATGAATTTTGGGATTGTTTGCAATGATGCAAGGGCTGGGCAATATTGTCTCCCCTCCAGCAACCTCTCACATGACACTGCAGAAATTAGCAAATGACTGACACTGATCCAACAATCCAATCAATTCCCAATGGACATAATCAGCTCCAACTCTAAATTCTTGCTCAAGAAGCCATATACATCACAACAGGGAAAGAATATGATCTCAACGTCCTTTTCATGACAATTTTAAGGGTCACATTAAGTGTTGTTCTGCAAACTTCTGCAGGTGAAATTCTTTAAATTTGAATAGGTAATTTCATTAAGAATCCACGCAACTGTGAATTTTGCATGAGGACGAAAGATTTCTGGACGCAGATTTCACAACAGGTTCAATTGGGTTCAATATATTCACTGCACTGACCAACAAGAATCTGCTTGGTTTGAAAGTGACTTCTGTGAGAGCTGTGCTTCATACATGGCTACACTACTGACAGTAGACGATGGACATTTTTGCCTGCAAAATTCTACTGAAATGTCACTAATGTGAATGCACCATTAGAATTGTCAAAACAAGTAATCCTTAGAGGCAGCATAATATGTAAAATGAGAGGTGGAGCTACCTGACATCATGACCAATTAAAAAAACCGAATGGCTTGATTTAGTATTTGTGTGTAACCCAATGTAGTTACAAACTGTGTGCATTCCTGATGTATTATTCATGACATGTAGTTAAAAATTTAAAGGTTTAAAAGAGCAGCTGGTAACTGTGTGATAACCAGACACATCATTAAGGTCCCTTTATAGAGAGCTATTAAGTCTTTTGGATAATTCTCACGTCTTTTTGGTTATGTTATAAGGCATTATATATAAATGAGGCTGCATATTGCTGGAAGTGTTTCAGCATTTAGAAAATCAATAAGGCCCTAGGGCTTGACCTTGAACCTTTGGTGTTAAACTACAGTATAATGGTTTAAATTCTCAAAAATGCACATCATATTACTGGAATAGTATGTGATATCCGCCGGATGTCACTTGCGAGATGTGACGAGTGACCACACAAGTCAAACACGCTAATAGTGGTCAGAAAAACTTTTCGGCCGTGGCGATATATCGGCCGATATTTGGCATTTTTGAAATATCGGCATCGGCCGATTCGTTTTTCTGATTGGCCGATGTGTTGGAAGTGGGACTTTTATTTTGACGGCGCTCCGTACTTTTATTTTGACGGGCGGCGCTGAGAAAAACAGCGCCAGAAGAGAACGGCAACAGCAGCTCCTCAGATCAAACAGCGTTCACTCACATTCTTCATCTTCATTAATTTACAATCTCTGTCAGTCATATCTAATACTTTGTTAGACAGAACTGGTAAACAAAGAAAGTAAATGGTATGCGAAGTAAGTAAAGTAAAGCGTTTGCTTTTATATTATTTGTAACAGAAAAGGCAACAATCTGGCTAAAATACTTTCTCATTTGCCGTCAACATTCAGCAAATGCACATCTAACGTTATGTCATTTAAACAAATCTCTGAATATCTAATAAACATTTAATTTCACAAACCTTGCAGATTGAATTGAATCCAGCTGTGATATCATGTGAAGTGTGCATTACTGTCTGCGAGTGAAGGCCGGTCCGTGCGAAGTGAGTGAATGCGAACAGAAGATCAGCTTCACAGGAGACACGATCGAAAAACTTTAAATCTTTCATTTTAAAACCAGTTGCCAACTGTGTCATATTCATATCTGTGATATATCCAGTTGCCAACTGTGTCATATTCATATCGTTTTCACTGTGCTGCATGTAAAATTAGCGTTACCTTGTCTTTGTTTGAAAAAATATGATTAACGTTACCAGCACGAAATTACCAGATTACTGAGTGCCCTGTTACAGTGTTTACTTTATTTTTATTCACATATTCATATATTTCTAAACAATTACTTTGTGAAAAATACTGTAATAGGATTGCAGATTCAGGAAGTTGCCATCTAAAGTATAAAAGCATATTTATTTTAAAGATTTGTTTTATAATTTATTTATAATTTATTAAATATTGATTAAAATAAATATATATACAAATATAGGCTTTATATCGGCAATCGGCCACCCTGCTCTCTAAGATATGGGCATCGCCTCGGCCATCAAAAAAACAATATCGGTCGACCACTACACGCTAACCATACCGTCTCTTCTGGATCTCACTTGTGTGTCTGCTCTGAGTTCTGAAACACACACTTCCACAGAAACATGGGGCATGTGCCATGAAGCTAGCTATGAACAAACTCTGATTTATAGGATTGTTTTCAATTTAACAAAACCAAACAAACCCAGTCAGGTTTTGTTAGTATCAACTTTGTCAACTCAGGCTTTGTCAACTCAACACTGCAAAAACATACTGTGAATAGAAACATTTGACATTCTCCAGAGCACAAACAAAGATATGCACTGGATCGCTTGCCAAATCTGTTTCGCCTGTTATGCTATTATTACAGAGAAAACTGATCCTAGAC
The DNA here is from genome assembly GCF_964197995.2 of Scardinius erythrophthalmus. Taxonomy (NCBI): domain Eukaryota; kingdom Metazoa; phylum Chordata; class Actinopteri; order Cypriniformes; family Leuciscidae; genus Scardinius; species Scardinius erythrophthalmus. The sequence continues at coordinate 40,802,665 of NC_138228.1, forward strand.
CTGTAGTTATGGGCAGCTTTTCCCTCTAAAAGCAATCAGAAGCAGCAACATGCAGGGGAAGGCTAAGCAAATCCTTTTATTCTCCCAAAACCTGCACACATACCGCCAGCACCCGCACTTTCCCATCAAATATTGTCCCGCACTGCACTCGATTGCATTGGGTCCCGCAGGAGAGTAGGTTTCAACCATAAAGGTATTTATAGTATGCATATCATTACTTACCAGCCGCCTTCTCTCCTCTTCCATGGTGTTTAGCAGCTGGGAAAACTCTTTGAAGGACTGAGCTGGAGGAGAAAAACAGAGTTATTAATACATTTGCATTCGCTGGTTAAAGTTCAGACTTATATAATAATACTAACTTGATTCATATGAGTCAATAGATGCTGTTAGCATTGATTTATTGTCACAGCTACTTATATAAATGAATTAGCATTTAATACGAATGCAGAATGAACAATGGCAATTTTACTCTGAATTTAAATCAATATGGAACAGTTAAAAAAAGACCTTCCTTCACTTCTGGTCACCTAAACGGTATGAAAGAGAAGTGTTCATTAATTTATCCACAACTAACAGAGCACTTATAGGCTTTTAGACGCTGCTGATATGTTTCAGGTACTAAAGCATAAAGCGAAATTAAAATGAAAATTTTACATTTCATTTCACCTGACATCAGCTATGAATGCCATGTGACTAATCAATCTGGAGCTGCAGGACAATGACAATTTCACGCTTTAAGTGTCTCCAAGAAAAAAAGATCAGGCACTGGTAAAATATCTACTATAATATACTGAAATATTAACCATTTGAATGTTGTTCAAATGAATTCAATCAGAATATAAGGCTATAAATGAATGGCTGTCAATCGAGAATTTGATGTCTGACATCTACCAGCAGCGTCTAACAAGCAAACCTTGACCCAAGGGGAGCCGCTACATTGAAGGTAGTTCAATCCTAGGTAGAAGTGACATGTAACCTGGAAATTACTTTAATTCCCACAATCCCCACTAAGTCCTTGAGCAAAGCAAGCACTTAACCCAGAGGTTACAGCAGAGATACTGGGCCTACAATTAGTGTATTATGATACTTGGAATAAAAAAAAAAAAAATCTGTTAAATGACACATCTAACCTTGATCCTAATTTGCACATACATAACATTTACCATTGCACTCAAGTGAAATGAAAAAGTTAAACCAATGGATGTTTGCAATTTTGGTTAGGATGAAAAAAAGATATGAGTGACGCAAGTAAGGTATAAACAACCAACCGGTTGTTATCGCAGAATAAACCCAGACAGGGTGATCAGGACCTTGACGCGAAGCCCGTGTAATAACCATCTATAATGCCCTCAAGTCTGCAAGTTAAAGGATTATTTCACACAAAAATAAAAATTCTAGAATAGAGTGCATTATGTTTATGTGCTAATCTAACTAATCAATAATAATCGATAATGAAAAAAATTAGGGCTGCCCCCTAATGGTCGACTAATTGTTAGTCGACTAGAAGAGGCGTAGTCAAAACTTGTCAAAAATGTTATTAGTCGCAGAAAAAAAAACTTGTGGTGAAGTCACGCAGTCATGAGGGACAGACTGTTAACGGCGGGTCCTTGTGGTAACTACAGTATGTAGGGCAAGAAATCCAAATATTTGCCTATGTAAGTAGTAGCAACTTTACATGGCTGCTCGCTCTAACCTAGATACATTTGTGCTGCTATCCAAGTTTTTATGTGGAGTGTGGAAGCTGAAGTAGCATCTAACACGTTTATTGCATGACATGGGAGGCGCCAGCGCGATCACTTGCATTTAACTTAAATACTCCATCATTTTTGGTCTTATATCAAGAGTAGCCTAATACATCATTCAAAACTGACAAATTTTATTTGTGTGAACTCAAAATAACAATGTTGTGCTTTTGTAAAATAAAGAAAACAAACAGGATGCGCTTTCTGCCGTCTCTGTCTCTGTGAACTTTTATTTTTTCCTGACAACAGCGAAAACAACTTAAAATAGTACTTCGTCATTTTTGGTCATACAGATAACTGTACCTTTCTTTGTGTAAACTCGCAATAGAAACTAAACATTGTGCCTTTGTAAAATGGCAAGCTCGGTTTCTTTGAACTTGACTTCTTTGAAAAAAAAAAACAAAACTCAGTTTATACTTGCCTCACAGATATGAGAAATCTATCTATAGAAAGCTTGAAATGTCAAGTGATTGTCAACCAATTAAAGTGGAAAACAAATATTCTCTGATAAGATTATGTAATACGTATGAAATGTGCATATAGGCATCCACTACTGGAGATGATGAGTCAGCATCGTCCACTTAAATCTCTGCAGCTGAAAACATTATTAATAAATTATTAAAATGTTCAGACAGTCTCCTTTCTGTTTTTTCACGACACATTCATAATCATTACTTTTGCCGGTGCACTGCAGCAAGCTTAATGCACACGCTTGAACGTTGATTAGGCTATGTGTTATAAAGAGGCAATTAAAGGCTCATTATTATGATTTCTATGGCTTATTAATATACACGCGTGATTAGTCGACTAATCGCTTAAATTAACAACTACTAGTAGACTAGAAAAGTTTTAGTTGAGGGCAACCCTAAAAAAGTCTAGTATTTATAATCTATTTAGCGATTAATCAAGCCTACTCACTATGCACAGAAAACATCTGCCAGTCACATCACTTTACAGCAGGGAACAACACATTTTCTATGGACAAAACGCATCTTTTCTGCTGTGGGGAAAAGTACACACTAAACATCTTCAAACAAAAGCTTATAGCCTGGGTTCTCCCAAGGTTTTTTTTTTTCTCCATTAGGTCACCTAATGGAGTTTTTCGGTTCCTTGCCACTGTTGCCTTTGGCTTGCTCAGTTGGGGATGCTTAAATTGATTAATCGATTCACCAGTGCTATTGATCTGCATTACCAAACGTGGATGTTTTACACCAGAAACAAACACTGATGTACTATTTTATTTAATACTGTGAAGCTGCTTTGATACAATCTGTATTGTGAAAAGCGCTATATAAATAAAGTTGACTTGACTTGACTTGATAGTTGAGTGAAGCTTGCCCTGTCATGTGTTTTGACAGATGCATGTGCATCCGGTTTGTAGACTGCATAAAATATCTCAGCTGAATTTGACTAAGTCTGCAAGGTTTGTGAAATTAAATGTTTATTAGATATTCCTAGATTAGTTTAAATTATATAAATACACATTTGCTGAATGCTGACAGTAAATGAGAAAGTATTATAGTGTTTGCCTATTACTAATTATATTATTACGAGTAGTAAACAGTAAGCACTATAATAATTTTTCGTATACAACTTAGCCTACTTTATTTGTTTAAAAGTTCTATCTAATAACGTATTAGACAGATTTGTTAAACAGAGACCATAAACTAATGAAGATGGAGAATGGGAGCCCTGTGTGCTCAGGCGCTGGCGTTCTCAGAGCTGTCAAAATAAAAGTCCTGCTTCCAACACATCAGCTAAAGAGAACAACGACCACTAGTGAATAGCTTATATTTTGTGGTTGTATCCTAAATGTTACAAGGTCAAGTGAGTATTTCCATTTTGAATAAAAGCTCATATTGACAGCAATGTTTTGACTTCAGTGAGTGTGACACGTATGCGCATCAAACAGACAAAGCACAATAGAAAATGACTAGTTTAAATTTTAACCCCCTTTTTTTGCAAATAATTGCACATAGCCAACATAGATACATTTAATATGTATTCAATATACTCATACAATAACAAATTTGTAAATAATATATTTTTTTTATATTATCTTATAATTATAATATATCTTAAATGATATGTATATATCTTAAATATATCTTAGATTATTCAAATAATCGTTAGTTGTAGCCCTACTTTTATGGTGCTTTCTGTTCATGTAGCGTGCTAAACAGCCAAAACACAACATATAAATGTATTTTTTAGTGAACTGTCTTTGAGCTAAAATTCCAAGACCACTGCAAAGTAATGCTTCACAAAGACATCCGCATCCTTCAAAATAATACCTCATCCAAAGTTGGCACTACCCTCTGTCTCTTGCTGTGGCACAACGGCAGCTTGTGAATTCTCGGAACAGCTTTTGCGTGCCACTGATTGCTCCATTGTTTCATTTAAACAAGATGTGGATGAGAGACAGCTGCTGTCTCCCCTGGATGGATTTTACCTCCGTTTGTGCTTGGACACTTGGTCAACTTCAGCCTGCCAACTCTATAAACACAATTATCAAACCATCGGCACAGATAGCCTGTCCACTCTATTTGTTTCCATTCACGCTTCCTGGCTTTTAGCAGCCACAGCTGAACGAAAGACTACCATCTCCCAAAAGACTCCAAAAACACCCATTAATGCCAGCCACGCACACAACACACTCAATATTAGGGCTGGGCAATATCATTTTTCTAGCTACTGTATGTCTAGCTTTTGTTGACTTTGTCTATATATTCAATATTTATGTATTGTTTAAAATAGGGTTGTGCAATATGACGATATATATCGTATGGACGATATAAAAAGTCTATTGTTTCATATTATGCTCTATCGTTTATATCGCGGAGTCGCAAAAAACATTGTTTACGACAAAACTTTTTTCATCATTTGGATGACTGCAATCTTACACGCCAACCACGGGGATGCACGCAGAAACGTGAATAACATGGCGAGTAAAGGGGAGACAGAGCCGGGTGGCTCCGAGCAGGAGAAGGACCAGCCGGGGCATATATGTATATAAATATGCACTGATCTATCGGCCAAAAATCACATGATAATATCCTGTCAATCAAAAGGGGTCGGAAAAACGTATTCAGACTGCAACTCATGCTGTGAAAAAATTTGTTGACCTCGGTTCATGCGACGGTCGTCCAAAGTTCACGGAAAGGAAACCGAGACGGCAGAAAACGGGGTTCCTAAACGAGGGGCTACCTCTCTAGCATGGACATGGTTTGGTTAACTTTCTATATGTTTGGTTGACTATTTATTTTGATAATGAACATGCTGCAATATCAAGTTAGCAATGCTAGAACGTGTGTGTGTGTGAGGCGTCGGCGCGATCACAGGAATTTTTGTCCTTCCGAGAAAACCTGTTACTCCGTAATTTATGGTCATACGGATAGAAGCAAAAATTATTTAAAACTGTAAAGCTTTCGTAAAATACAGAAAACAAGCACGATGCCGTTTTCTGCCGTCTCGGTTTCCTTTCCGTGAACTTTGGACGACCGTCGCATGAACCGAGGTCAACAAATTTTTTCACAGCATGAGTTGCAGTCTGAACACGTTTTTCCGACCCCTTTTGATTGACAGGATATAATCATGTGATTTTTGGCCGATAGATCAGTGCATATTTATATACATATATGAACTTATGATTAGATGATATATGGATGATTTAATGATTCATAAATAAGTTTAAAAAAATATATAAACATAACATTTTCCAAATAAATCTGTTGTATAATTAGCTGTAAATAAAACCAAATGTGCATGTTAGACATTTTAGCAACGAAAGTGACTGTGCATTTATTTATCAGAAGTAGAGAGAGTAAGAAACTGAATGTGAATTTAAGATAAGAAGAAGAGAACAGGAAATGTGTGGGAGAGAGAGAGACAGATTTGATGTGGAAGATAAGGGTAGAGGCTGTGGATAAATGTCTCTATTGAACTATATGAGGTACTTAAGGCAGAATATAGCAGCTAAAAGGGGTTAGAGCATATGTATCATTCACAGGTTAATGGGAAGAATGACAGAAGTGATGAGTCATTCTGTGAAATGGGCTTTTGGCTCAGGACAAAAGAGATCTGACATACATACATTTGAGAAGGACTGATGAGAGAGGCAGACATGGAATCGCCCTCTCATTTAGAAACCCCAAATGCATTATCCATAAATTAAGACCAGTCACACACGACACTGCTTCAAAAAAAAAAAAAAAAAAAAAGTTTTGAAAGCCTTTGATATTGTTCTTTATTGCAATATTTCCCATGGAACAGGAAGTTTAGGCAGGACAAATCGAAACGGGCAGGGCATTTAACAATCCAGAGAGCATTTGATTGGACACAAATCTGTGTAGTACAAGATGAGTCATCAAAATGTTTGATGTCAATCTAATCTGACTGCAAATTTTTAATGTGCGTGTCTATATATATATATATATATATATATATATATATATATATATATATATATATATATATATATATATACAGTGTGTGCAGAATTATTAGGCACGTTGATTTTCTGATCATATTTTATTTCCAGGAACATTTTGCCAATTCCAAACCATATTAAACTTAATAACTACTATTAATTTTCTATTTAATCATGTATAAGTGATATATAATTGTTCATGAAGGCTGGAAATGAAAAATGTCTTATTTTCAGGTGTGCAGAATTATTAGGCAAGTTTTCTATTATAGATAAAATAAGCCAAAAAAGAGATTTAACAAAGACTGAAAAGTCAAAAAATATTAAATCCCCATGAGAAGAATGCAAAACTAATGCAATACTAGAGATATTGCAGTTAAAGCATGACCATTGGACAGTGAAATGCTCATTGGGTCAGCAGGGTCAGACAAAAACAGGTGGAGAAGAAAAAACACATGTTAACTGCAAAAGAATGAAAAATTAAGGTGAAGAATTAAGTGTGAAACCATCGGGTACCCTTTAGTCTCCAGCACCACCATTTTCCAGAACTGCAACCTACCTGGAGTCTCCAGAAGAGCAAGGTGTCAGGCTCTCAGAGACTTGGGTTAGGCAAAGAATCCTAAAAAATAACCCCCTCTTAATAAGAGTCACAAGCAAATCTTCCAGAATATGTTTTAATACGTTTTGTGAGTTTATTTTTAGTCCATCTCCTACCCTGAAGTCCGTTTTGCAGAGATGGACTAAAAATTAACTCCCAAAATGTATTAAAATGTATTCTGGAAGATGAATTCTTCAAACAGTGGTAGAAGAGGATGTGGTGCTGGTCCTTCAAGAGTCACTCTCAATCGGTCTGTCTATAAAGCCTATAAAAAACAGTCTTCATGTATTTAACAACACTTCAGCTTGTGACTCTTATTATTCACCTTAATTCTTCATTCTTTTGCAGTTAACATGTGTTTTTTCTTCTCTACCTGTTTTTGTCTGACCCTGCTGACCCAATGAGCATTTCACTGTCCAATGGTCATGCCTTAACTGTAATCTCTAGTATTGCATTAGTTTTGCATTCTTCTCATGGGGATTTAATAATTTTTGACTTTTCAGTCTGTTAAATCTCATTTTTGGCTTATTTTATCTGTAAAAGAAAACTTGCCTAATAATTCTGCACACCTGAAAATAAGACATTTTTCATTTCCAGCCTTCATGAACAATTATATATCACTTATACATGATTAAATAGAAAATTAATAGTAGTTATTAAGTTTAATATGGTTTGGAATTGGCAAAATGTTCCTGGAAATAAAATATGATCAGAAAATCAACGTGCCTAATAATTCTGCACACACTGTATATATATATATATATATATATATATATATATATATATATATATATATATATATATATATACACACACACTCACACAAACACCATAATTTATGACATGGTTAGTTCAGGTTGTAAAATATCATTGAGATGTGTATATATTATATTTAAATATCTTAATATTTGATATTTGTGAACTTGTAAAAAAAAAATATATATATATATATATATTTTTTTTTTTTGAAAAATATATTTAAAAACATTGTTGAAAAAATAATGACTCAAGGTGTAAGGGAAAAATATTAATTTCTACTTGATGGTTGCACTATTAAATGCTTAGATCAACACATTCTCCTTCTGGGTTGGTCTACAAATTGACATCACGACTTAACAGCTCTGTTATGTGAGACAATGGGAAAGAGAGAGACTCAAAGATAGAAAAGAGGAAAGTAAAAAAAGAAAAAGTATGGCCGGCAACAGTCATTGGCTCATCGCGGTTGAAGTGAAACAGTCTTGTACTTATAGGACAATTAATATTTCTATAGCTACATCAATCTTTCAGTGAGATTGATTTCAGGATAACTGGTGTGGATTGTGAATGTCACAGCAGGAAGTCATGGAATGAAATCGATAGGAGGTCAGGTGACCCTGTCTGTACTCCCAGACAGACTGCTGATGCGACGCAGACTGGTTGGAGCTTCAAAGTAGATTGCAGCTCAGCTACATCAAGATTCTGGTCCCACAGCACACGAGGGGTCCGGTCAAGTCACTCCGAAAGCTCACTTTCATCGATGACCAGATTGATTCCACAAGACAATTACATTTTTCTTCAGTAAGAGTAATCTTACCCTTTTAGGGATGGGACACTATGGGATCACAACAGAAATACCAGACACTTTGAAAACTTTCCATGAAGAGTGATAGATGAGAACTTTCTAGTGGTCAACTGATATGGGGTCTTCAATGATCGATGCCATAGCGGATGGCTGCCATAATACTGCTATATTACTGGGTATGATCCTTAAAAAAAAATAATACTCTGAAAGTGGAAATCCTGCTTCAAAACTTGGTTACACCATGTCTACACCGGACGTGACAGCTGTCGCGTCGCAATAGTTTGAGGCTGTCTACACAGCGACCATTGCAAATCCAGTCAGAAGTAGTGTGAGTGCATGAAGTATGTTATAAATAAAACAGGGCATGAGTTTAATGTGGGGAATTTGTCATGTCGTGTCGCGCCACATCTAGTGTAGACAGCATCACTGATTATAATGGGTTATAATGCGTCGGAGGAGTAAGAGGCCCTCTACCAAGGGCTATCCAGAACCACCGCCAGGCATCACAGGAGGAGTTCATCCAGCATGGTGGAGGACCAAAAGTTAGTGCGTTTTGGGAAGCGGACTGAGATTTTTTTTCTTTTCTTTCCTCTCTCCCCACTCTCGTCTCTGTCTCTCCTTATCCTTCCGTCTCCTTATCTCTCACCTCGTTTGTCCTTACCCCCAGGTGCAGTGGCCATCGTGACTGTAGAGCGCAGTCTCAAGGGTTAGGGTTAGGGTCTTCATAATTATTTATGTGGCGAAATGATGTATAATAAGTGGTATGACTGTATACCGTATCTCTTAAATGTCCGTCTAGTTTAAACTTGCCGTGCTAGCAACTGCTCTCTCTGTGGAAGCTTTGCGTTTAAAGACCTAATAAAAAATTTCAACTCAGATCAATATTTCTCAATTATTTTCAATTAATTGAAAATAATGCTTCGCGCCTCTGTTTCGCGTCGGGGTCCTCATCACCCTGTCGGGGGTTTATTCTGAGATAACAACCGGGTGAATGTACATTATCCCTTGCATAACATACCACTGGATGGCGCGATGTACCAATCAGAATCAAGCATTCCACAGAGCCATGTAATAATTAGATATAAAAACACTTCATTCATGATTAAGTAGTATTGTATTTAATGGAAAATTATTTTTACCATTAGTTACGTGAGGCAAAAAAGGATCAACTGAAATTCAAGGCATTTCAACACAACTTTTGCTCAAGTATTTGAAAGCTGCATTGAGGGTAAACATTATATTATGCGACTTAAGTGACGACCTACTAGGTTCGTTCTACCTTAAGAACAAATGGTTCAACCGAATAAAGTACAGAGTTAGATACAATCTAGCTAGTAGTTACTAAGCCTCTAGTGTGGACTTTACATTCCAATTTAAGAAAGAACTTGGGTATGGCTGGTGCAACTGTACCCTGAAGAGGGTCTGAATGATTCACACAGTGTAAATATACTTTCCTTTGGGGTGAATGAAGCCTGGTTTTGTGTCAGTGTTAAGCAAACATCCACAGCTACACACCTGGAAGTTGCATAAAACCGTTAGATCGGAACTTGCAATTTTGCAAAGTGCCTGGCCTGCTTTTTTTGTGCGCAGCATTCATCAGAGTGTCACTGAAAGGATTGTGAACAAAATGCTGGATTCATGGCAAAGAGATTGCATTAACATGCAGTCACAGGATTCATCAACATTCACTTGTCCATGGAATGTGAACCAAAATCATTCTGCCACATTACAAGTGTAAATCAATATCTGTAGCCCTATTATTTCCTACCCATCAATGCTTCTGTCCATTAAAGCTGTCCATTAGATAAACAACCATAAAGATGTTTTTGCTACCTTACAAAACATTCCCAATATGGTTGGCTTGCCCAACATCCTTTTTAACCAGACAAATAGGGGAAAAAATGGCAACAATTCACCACATTCCTATCTGACGACCAGACAGGGATATTAAAGGGCCAAAATGAACTCCATTGTGGGCTTGCTTTGCCCCACCTCAACACATTTAATTAGCTTTTCTCCCATCAGATTCCCTAGGAAAAGAAGGGGAAAAGGTAGTAGGCTAAAAGATCGGCTGCTTTGTGAGATCGAGAGTACAGAAAGATGGGAAGCCAACTGTTAGATGCAGATGGTCTGAGTGTCAAGCCAGCACACAATGCACAGAGCAGTGCAGGAAGATAATAAACAAAGTAATGACACATAAGGAGAGAACGCTGGAACGAGAAAAGCATAGGAAGAGATGAATGGATGCTAAAAGAGTCAGAACAGAATGAGTGATCAACCCATCAGGGCATACGAACTCTCAGCACATCTGCTCAGTGCCCACCGTGGGGTGAGCAGTCTGCATTCTCCTTAATCTCTGACACAAATCACAATTAGTTACTCTGATCTTTTAAAGGGCTGAGCCGAGAGCTTTTCGTCTAGAATGTAAGAAAATCAATACAATACATTATGCATGCTGGGCAGGCAATCTTACCAAGACCTGCCTTGAGCTAAATCTGGATTGGGACAGGATTTCAAGCATGCCCAACGCTTGCTTTCATACAAGAATACATTTACTAATCAAAACGATGAATTCTAAGTCCTTCAGTGGCTGCTCACACGTTTAAGACTTTAAAAAGTTTGTGTTTAATAGCCGAAAGTAAAAGAGTCGGAGTGCAAGAAAAAAAGCATTGAAACCCCTTTATGCTCCAATGAACTCACATGAAATTTCCAGGGATAAGTCTTGATTAAGATGACAATCCCATCCATCTGGGAGGGTGCAGGACATTTGGGAATATGGAAGGAAACTATTCCTCAGAGCATTAGAGGAACTTTCCATTAAAATGATCTCAGAATGGTTAAGCAGATTGTCTTTAATGGGTCTGGAAGAATATTTTATCGCTCAGATGATGAGTTCATAGCTTAGGCGAGTTAATGGACTTCTCGGTTATGATTTACGTTCAATTTACTTTTAAGTTCAGTTTAATATAACACATATGTAATTATACATTTCCTTGCATGGTTGCCACATTTTAGTTATAATTACTAAAGTTCTATTATAAAAAAAAAAAAACTTTGCCTGATGTTTGTTAGTTTAGCTGTTATGCTAAAGATAAACTGATTTAATTTGCAATATAAATGCGAACGTGATAACTTGTTAAATGCGATATTCAAGATGTGATGTGATATTGCTTTAAGTGTGTAAAATTAATTTAAATTGTATTTAAAAGTATTCAAAAACTGATCTTTGTCTGATCATGTAACTAATATACTGTATGTGTTTCACATTTTTTCTGGGAAAAGAAAGTATTCTGAAATTCTAAAAGGAACAGCAGTGTTTTATCATGACATAAAAAGTAATGTCTCAAATATGACAATGTAATTTTAACATCAATGTAAATGAAAAATATAAACCAAATTCCAATATTTAAATACCAACAGCTCTTTGCACAACTTGGTAATATAGTTTTTATCAACCTAGAACTTAACATCAAGAACATCCAGGTAAACAATAACACCTGAAACTAGGGGTTGATGATTAGTTTTTTTTCCGCATCAGCAGTTAAAAATAATAACAAATAGGCAAATTACAAACAATAGGACAATTACAATACAACAAAGATACAAACGGAATAAAAAGAGCTCTAAGTTTGTATAGTCTAAGCTGGCGAGTAATAAAATGGAGATTCTACTGCCAATGTGTGTGTGGAGGGTTGTCTGGGGAACCCAAGCAAGAGACTTGCTCTGCATTTTATCCAATAGCTGAGATATCCCATTTGTGATTTGTCATTCCTACATGCATCTACAAGACTTAAACTGTATCAGCAGTAGCAGACCTCAAAACAGCAGTTGACCTCACACTTACCAATGTTCACCTCATCATCCGTTTCTGCATCACCAATGCACTCAAACTGGAACTCCTGTAAAGACTGGGAGAACTTCTGCACGGCTGCTGAGAGGTCTGAAACAGAGAAAGAGAGATTTATTTCCCATGAATGTTCCGCAAGAGTAACGCAAGTAAAGAATAATTGATGACGGGCCATTGAATTATTAGAAAATAATGCACACCCGAGGTGGTAATGCGGCCGCGACGCGAAGTGGAGTTATTAATGCAATTATTACAGAGAGAGAAAGATTAAGCGCGTGTGAATTACCTAACTTAGTCTGTGCATCTGTCAACAGTGTTCGGCAGCAGCGTCTCTTCAGTACTTACAGCAAAACTGTACGTTTATCTGCTTAAAGAACAGCGCTGTTACTACCTCGCTAATGAGAAATGTCATGGCTTTTATGTTGCTAGCGCTGACAACATATTTCTGTGCGAGTGTGTGTCAGTACTGTATGTGTGTGAGTTTAAGTGGGAGAGTATGTGCTTTTTCCATAATTCTGTGACAAAAAGTGTCATAATTTGTTGTTTTTATCCTATTTACTATATTTATTTGCATGGTCAGTGTCATTTTTTTTTTTTTTTTTTTTTTTTGCTGTTGTAGTCTATAAGGACTTTTAAAATAACTGAAATCATTTGGCGAAGTGATATGAACATGTAATGTGGTCAAGACCTGCCTGGAACTACTTGCTGTGTGTTTTCCTGAAAATAATTGCACACCTTAGAACGTTCATCAACCAATCAGATTCAAGCACTCAACAGCCCCATAATATAAGGTTAAATTAAGGTGACACAATCAATTTAAGGGGCCATTCACACAAAATATGTTTTTCCATTCCAATGCCTCTACTTTACCATTGTTTTATGATGTAAATACGCTAGAAAGACGTCTTTAGCTGTTGGCTCGCATGTCACATCTTTTGCAGCGCTCAAGTTAAAAGAAGTGCAACTTAAAAAAAACACACACATTTCTAGACCTTGCCCTTTTTTTTCCATTCCACTGACCTGCGTCTCACGTTTTTAACAGCAAAATCCCATTCTGTGTGAACCAGCCCTGACCGAACTATCATGGTGCATAAATGCATTCAAAGACTTTAAAAACACATGAAAGCTAACTCTGAGCTTAAATCAAACAAAAATCTATCGACTTCAGTCAAAGGTGCATCCTCTATTCAACATGAAGTCTGTACAAAAAGACAAATAAATAATCTTCACTCCCTGCTGAGAGTAAATGAGCTCTCATTTGGCGTGCTAAACGCACATCTCAGTCATGAAGAGTGGGCGGAAAGGACTCGATCAGGAAACACTAAGCAACTCAATCAAAAAAGGTAATGAGACGGCAGAGAAAAGCCATTTCATCATGTCTTAAAGAGGTGATAGACCCGACTGCTCCTCCAAATACCAACAAAAGCCTTCAAAAGCTCTCTGACAAAGAAAACTCTGAAAAGGGTTTCTCATTACTTTCTCCTTAAATCTTATTTTTGAAAGAATGTAGGGTTGGAAAATGGCTCTTTCAAGCTTAAGAGCATAAGATTTGTCAAAAGAGAAATACGTAGGGATTCACGACGGGGCGGGGAAGAATACTTACTTTGCACTTTTGACTGTTGGTTTGATAAATTATTCATTGACATCTATCAAGAGAGGCCACAGGGATGCATTGCAAGGCTCATTACATAGACCAGCGCTAATACGCAGACTGACACTGATCTGCTGCAACGGAGGCTTGTAATTCCAGAAAGATCAAAAGTTCATTCCATATAATTCGCAGTCCTGTGGCTACTTTGCTTTTAGGTTCAATGCAAATGTAATTTGGGGCATTATGGTTCACTTATTATAAAATATAGGCTATCCATAGCATTGACACTGAACTCTGAAAAAAGCTGAGAGGATAGAAAAGTGAACATAAGGTTTTATTTGTGGCCATTTTTTCCTTGAGATTTGCACTTAATGACTTTTGTTTTTATCTGAATATTTTTTGTGTGTGTGTGTGCATCATACAGTTTCAGCCAACTGTAATTTGTGTTCATTTTCTGCCCACTTTTTGACCTTGACCTCAAGAGTAGACAGAAATAACATTTCTGTAACGTCTGGCTCTTTGAGTCTCACGTATCAAACATACAGAATGCAGTTTAGATCATACAGAGGTCACTAGGGAGGACACAGTGAACACTGCAATCCCGCATTTAGTATACACTGGAACATTCCACTTCCAGAGTTCAATTCCAAAGGTTACAGATTATATATGAATAAATTAGCCATGATTCCTAACTAAAGAAAACACTGCAGCAAAGGACAACAGGATGTGATGTGATTTTTCCCACACTCCATAACATCAGGGTACAATGTTACATATCTTATAACATGAACAGTGTTACTTTAAAGGAGTCATGTACACTTCTGTTGCATTTTCCCTAAAGTTCCACTTACAATAGTTAGTCAATTTTAAATTTACAGTGAAATATACACTGAAATATAGATTTTCATGACCGTTCTTTACTTTATCTGCCCTAAAGAATTAACAAGGTTGTACTATATCTGCTACCTTTCAGATATATAACGCCACATTTTTTAGAATAATCTGTGGTTTGTTATTCTCTTGCACCTTTATTTAACTGACTAAACTATGAAGAAATGATTTCCAATGTTTTCACTGGCCAACATAAGTGTATTTTGTAAATATAAACAAATTTTGATTTTGATGGCTGCAACACACTCCAAATAAGTTGGGACAGAGGCAAAATAAAAGTGAAAAAAATAAAAATACAATAAATATTGTGAAAAGATTCAGGTAATTGAGATAAATCTCAGCCTGTGTAGGTGAAGGCAGGAGACCTCCGTTAAATGTGCGTGACCTTTGAGCCTCCAGATGGCACTGAATAAGAAACCGTCAAGTTACTCTGTCCAAAAAAAAAACAAAAAAAACTTGTCACTTAACAGTCTGCCTCTGCATCAAGAAATGCAACTTAAATCTCTAGCAAGGAGAAAGATATACATCAATTCTTTGCAGAGATGCGGCCGAGTTCTCTGGGCCTAAGCTCATCTCCGACGGTCCAAAAGACAGTGGAAATGTGTGCTGTGGTCAGATCCATGTTTCAGATTGTTTTGGGGGAAAAACAGAATCAATTTCCCAGTCCCAAAGCCGAAAGGGACCATCCAGATTTTCATCAGTGACAGGTGCAAAAGCAAACATCTGTCATGGTATGGGGTGCATCAGTGCAAACGGCATGGGTGACTTGAAAATGAGTGAAGGTACCACTGATGTGGAAGTGTATATTGGGATTGTACAGAGACATACAGTATATACTGCCATCAAGATGACATCTTTCCTGGGAAGCAAGACAATGTCAGGCCTCATTGTGCATCTGCTTCAACAGAGTGGTTTCTAAGACACTACACTGTAGAGTGGATGTGCTTGACTGGTCTGCCTGCAGTCCAGATCTGTCCATTATTGAAAATATATGACCCATCATGAAAAGGTGAATCAGACGATTACCATGAAGTCTTGAGCAGCATCAGGAGAGATTGGGGAAACATTCTTCTTGCAAACTGCAACAATTAGTATCCTCAATTCACAAAGGAATTAAAAGGAAACACTTTCAGGACGAGTTTTTTTTCCAGCTGATGAATGATAAAAAACATTGATAGGCAATCAGAATCCACCCGACTTTTAAAGCGGCAGACAACATAACAATGCATGCTTATAATAAACAGGGTTATTATCCTTTGATGTGGACGAATATAGTTATTATTACCTTTACAGTAGTTATCATTCTTGGTCTTTAGAAGTGATAGATAATGAATATTAAATGCTAAATCAATCCTTGAATTGAAATGAATTTGAGTTGAGGTTGCAAACAGAATGTATAATTGCAATTCAAATTTGAATGTAAAGAAATCAAATTCTAATTCAAAGAAATTCATAAAACTAACTTAGATTTCTATTTGCAAATGGTTTGCTTCCTATTGAAAGAACTGGCTTAAGTCTAGTCATGGCTTCTAACTGAGATAAACACAGGAATTTACTCCAGGATCAGGTTTCATCTGTGGCCTTATGCGTCACCCACTGCACTGAGAGCGCATAACAAGGTTATCCACTGATGTGTTGAGTGAGCATGTATATCATCTCATGGCATGCACAAGCTCTGAGACTCCAGGGTGCTGGTCAATAATCTGTTTGAGATGCGAGTCTGCTCAGTCAAGCTGAATAAGCCCCATCAATAATGCAGTGCCCTTCACCTCTCGTACCGCCAGACAGCATCACCACTGCAGCGCTGATCCACAACTACAGTACTTTCCTCAAGCCTTCCGTGAGAGCATTAACGTATAACAGGCCGGGCTTTTTCCGAGATCATATGAAATGAATGTTGTTCAAATGAAAGTGGGTGTCTTGAGGGTCGTTACTGCCGTTGGTGAGAATCGAACCAGCAACCTTCGGGTTACCAAACAGACTCAAACCATTAGGCCACAACTGCCCCCAAAGCCGTGAAAAATCTCCCTAGTGGCCATTCCTTCCTGCATTACTTCAGCTCTCCAAACTGTCTCTTTATCTCTATAGGTAATGGCTCGTAGATCTGCTGTCTGTCTCCACAGAGCTGTCACTTTGTGCTGCTTTCGTTTCTTCCCCTCACCTATTAAGTGTAGAACATGCTGCCCGTCACAAAATTCTGCCTTCATGCCTTTAGGGAATCGCTGAGTCAGGGCTGTAAATGGTGAGTTCTTGGCTCTGTTTCAAACCCTAGAGAGCTTCCTCACTGCCTACTGTCTATAAGCAGTTGCCATCTAAGAATATCAACATTGTAAGTGATTGAATTGAAATTATCTTCTTAGGAAGCAACTTCATTAATAGTCACAATAATCTGTTTTAAAACGATAAACTTTATTCAACGTAACAGCCATTCATGTTCAAATGATGTAGTTTAAGCTTGATGCTAAGAAACAGAGACAAACTCACTGAGTCAAATCCCAAAGACATCATTTTTCTTTACATTAATGAAATAAGAGCCTTACAACTGCATGTCAACCAAGGGTATGTTTACACGCAATGATGTACTAAAAACGGAAACGTGCATTTTTCACGTTGACAAAATGATCCCCGTTCACACAGATCGGCAAAAAAACGACAAAAAATGCTTTATTATGCTGTCAGGTCAGTAGTTGGCGATGTCGCTTTGTAAGTAAAAACTACACGCCTATAGACTAAACGTAATAAGCATGCGCATGACGTCACTGTTTTTGTAGTTTACACGGAAACAATAATGATATCGTTTTCAGAAACTTGCACTTTGAAACCAGTTTTCAAAAGTTTGCGTTTTCAGGCCCCCAAAAGTTGTTGTCATGTAAATAATTCTATAGCGTCCAAAAAATGTTTACGTTTTCAGTCAAAAACGGTGTCGTGTAAACGACCCCTAACTCTCAAGAGTATTAGTAGATTGTTACGTTAGGGTTAGATGTTAGGGTTCGGGTTAGTAGAATAAGTTGTTAACGTTTATAACGTGTTAATAAGTGTTACGTTTAATTTTCTCTCTGTTGCTTATGCTCATTAGTCATATAAAGCTGCTATTCACCTGTTTGATGCACCGCAAGAATGGTCACTGTATGCATGATAAAAAGTCATTTACTACAGTATGTACTTCACTATTAATTGGCATCCACATACAGCTCTGTGGAAATGAATTAATTAGCCTAACTCTGCGAGTTATTGCAATACAGTTTCAGTACAAGTTTTGTGTAGCATAACAGAAATTCATGGAGGGAAAATACATTACACAATAAACGTACAGTATGTATCGGTATGTATGTATCAGTATGTATAATATATATCGGGTGACAATGACAGCATTGATGAGATGTGCATGTCATTTGCTGCAGACGCGCTTCTCACTGTAAAACACTAAAAATATAGAGCTGTCAGCAATCTAAAATAAGAATAATTTCAAGATAGACTCTAATTAGACAATAAACAATGTATTTACTATTTTATTTGAGAACCACGCAAGAGACTCGCAGTACTAGACAAACCTCTGACTGAACATGTGAAGGATACAGATTTGAGGGTGTGGAAAGATTCAGATACGTTTGAAACCATGTAGCAATACAGTGAATCAGAATTCATGAAACAAAAAGGCAGCCTCTCTGAAATCGTCATTGGTCAACAAACAGCTACATTAAAATGCTGCAGCAAAAGCATTTGCATTTTTCCACTATGTCCTTGAGACTGACGATACTCAACAGCTTTTTTTAAAGAGTATAATCTTTAGTTAGCAATCGAATGTAACTGCTGATTCCAATGGTCTGACATTAGCATGTGGCTAAGATAACAACTTGATAAATAAGCACAAAAGAAATATTCAAAACACAAATATTAGAGAGGACATTTTTTATAGATGCTTTATGGTACTTAATAAAATACATATTCATAATCAACATTTCTGCACAGCAGTCTGGGATTGCATTCTCTCAAAGAGAGATTTTAGGCCAAACTAGCAATGTTTTAAGACCACAATGTAGTTTGACGTTTTGGAACAGCCTGTGCATCAGAAGCACACCTGCTATGATGCCTAAAGGCCCGTACACACGGGGACGAATATCGGCGCGCGTTATTCGCCAGCGTTTTTCAACGCGTTTTTTGTGTTCACACCCAAGCGATTTTCGCTGACGACGAGCCGAGTGAACATGCAAATTCATTCCCTGACATTAGATGGCGCTTAATACCACTCCATAACAGTTCTCTTTAATCAAGATTTTTGTAGTCGCTGTCACGTTTTTGTCACAGTTCTTTTTGTTCCGACACCAACGAGACCAGCAGCTCTACATTCATCTTGCCTTGCATCTTCCTCGTCTTATTTCTCCCCGGCAGTGTTTAGACGCTACTCGGCATATATCTTCTTCACCGTTACGTATGTGTGCTCGGCAAGACCGTTTTGTGTATGAGCGCCCCCAAGTAGTGTTTTACTGTATCTTCAGAAGCTCCAGACACGTGAACAAAAGCGCCAATCTCATTGGTCGGATAGTTTTTGACGCGCCGCGTCAAACCAAAAAAACGAACCCGAGGCGTTTTTTAAAAAATGACGCTTTTACACATGGCGTTTTTCGCGTTGGTGTGCACACTCACATTGGCGCCCTTTGTTTAGTCACGAGGCGTTAAACGGTGGCGAATATCGCGTGCGAAATTCGTCCCGGTGTGAACAGGCCTTAAAGATGTTGCCTAGGAAGGAAGGCATCTCAGTAGTTTTACAGCTCGTGATTCAGATAGTTGGTTTAATGAACAAGAGTAGCATAGCTGTTCACACCACTGCATGATAGGACATACACCAGTAAGAATGAGTATTATGATTTAGCATATTTGCATATGTTCACACTGGGTTTTAATAATTAATGAGTGAGAATAAGATGGAAAACTGGATTCAAAAAAGATGACAGAGCAGTATGAGCTGTCACAAAGCATTTCACACTCAAACTGACTTACAAAAGCTGCAAGTGAACATAAAGCCACCTGGAACCAATCCCAATAACACACACACACAGTAAAAGACAGTATACGTGTCATTACCTACCCAGTTTCAGGGGTAGAAAAGAAAATCCCCTTACAAGACAATAAGAGCTCAAAGGGCAAAACCAGACAGCAGAACAGGAGCATGTTCTCAAAAGGTCACATACATCCACTCTGCTGCATCTCGAACCTTACTAGATTTATTTACTTATTTCTTTTCATTTGGTGTTTGTCACAAAAATATATCATGGTTGTGACGCGAGACCACGCATATGGCATCAGAGGACTTGGAAAATAGCAGATATGGATTATGGACTACTTTATGATGCTTTTCTGTCTTTTTTGGAGCTTGATAGATTTGGATGAACTATCCCTTTAAACACGATCCGATGTGCACAGAACATGCATGTCGGCACTTATCAACATTCCTGTTATGACATTAACAAGCACGATGCATCTGCTGGGTAATTTTGCTGCGAGTGTAATTACAGGGCATGCTGTGGAACCTGGCAGAGGCAGTGTGCACATATGACGGGCTTCCAGCCTGCTTTTATCACAGGTTTTATCTGATGTCACACCTCCACACAGCCTGCCATGGAAGAGTGCCTTCATAGCTCACTGCCTGTTGGGGAAAGGACATTTCCTCCAGGCCCTGCTACAAACAACAAGCCAAAGAGAGAGTGACGGTGCCTGTGTCTAATAGTGTACTGCAGATAGTGGGTGGCTGCGTGTATCTGTTTTTTTTTTTTTTTTTTATATATGTATAAGTGTGGGTGTGTAGCGAAAAGGAATTTCAGATCTGTCTTTATGTTCCAAAATGTTTCATCAGTTAGTCAATAATGTTGCAAATGACACCTTTTACAGTGATAACAACACCATCTAACACACAAGTCTCTGAAAAAAACAAAACAAATAGAGAATGAGAGTTTTTCGCTGTAAAACTTACTTAAAACATGCAGTGTTTTCAGTGAAATCGATATGCTTAAAACGGAGAAGTTTTTCCTTTGAGTTTTCCGCGAACAGATGACACCATTGTCAAAACGATCCCCATTCACACCGATCCACGAAAAAAACTAAAAACCCTGTATTCTGCTGCCAGGCCATTAGATGGCGATGAAAAACTATAGATTGAACACGTAATACGCATGAGCATGACGTCATCATTTTCAGATATTTGCGTTTTTGTTGTTCACACGGAGACCGTTTTCAAAAACTTGCACTTTGAAAATCGTAAAAGTCTGCATTTGAAGGCACCCAAAACGCAGTTGTCATGTAAACGAACAGCCAAAACCATAAAAAGTTTTACGTTTTTAGTTGAAAACGGTGTCATGAAATAGGCCCTATATTTAATCATCAGTAACAGTATGCTTTGAAGTCAACATAAAATGACAATGAAATCCCATTTTACTTCTGTAATCAGTTTGAAATGAACTGTTTCACTCACCAGCCAATTTGGCTACACATTTTTTAGTACTCGGACAAAAATTATGATTGCTGTGACTTTTAAAAAATATATTTCCCTTGTTTTTTTATTGATTATTGCGCCATTTTGGGTGGTACCTGAGGTCTGATTGGTTAGCGTAGGACAGCATGCAGAATCCAGACAGGCAAAATAAAGTGAAACTATGGATTTGAAAACACTCAGTGATGCCTGGAAACACTTAGATCATGAAATGCTTTTGCGTTGTCTCGCAAAATATTTTACGTACATTTAAGTGCAAGATTTGCAGCGCCCGTCAGCCATATACATAACATTATAATGCGAACACCAGGCCTATTATATGTTGTGAATTCTTTGTGCTTTAGTTGCCCGTGTTTCAGCGCGTTGTGATGGGAAGAGCGTATCCATGGGAGGAACACTTTCTGGCTAGCATGTAACTTAGTTCAAGTTCACTTGCATTTTCGGCCTTTTGTGCAGATACAAGTTTAGATGTACTGAAGTCAGTACATTCGTATATACTGTACATCCCAAATTGTTGTTAGGTTAATTTAATGTAAAACTATGTAAATGTTTTGGATTGATGGATTGAAGGATTGATAAACAGCCTCCAGAGTCATGGTTGAGCAAATGCAGAGTGGTGTCTCCAGTGTGTGTACACTCAAAAAACAATGTGTTCAAATTTAATTTAACCAAAGTCCCCTTTAAAGCAAATCAGTTCACTCTGTGGCCATCTTTGGAACAAGTACAGCTACTACCTGATTGAATGTGGAAACATTGAAATTTCAAAAACTGCTTGTCAAAATACACTAATGACACTAAAAATGGGAGCTTTGTAAATTTTAGCTCATGTCTAATCTCTCATGTTCATCTACAGTGTATGCTAGTGCATTCCTAAAAAAAAAAAAAAATCAGATAGGCCTATACACGTTTATAAAACACTGTGGTTTTTCACTCTCAGTAAATTGGAGCTTGAAAATAAATTTAATTTTCAATATTTTATTAAATGATCTGTAGAATGAGAATGTCTCCTTGTACTATCACAGTCACCAACTGTAGCATATTTAACCATTTTATGTTGTTACAGCCATTGCCAATACACAAAAGAGGGTCAAATACTAACATGGGACCAGTACTTCCACACAAAAACAGTCGAAAATAACATAGGCTAATAAACGTAACAGTTTTGAACGAGCCCCCAATTATGTTACGGCCTGTGCCATAACACAAAAGAGGGTCAACACGAAAGGCTCGGTCCAATAGGGTTTTTATTAACTAACAATAACATAACAAAATTTGGGAGAAAAGGGAATAGGGAAACAGAAACAAGGAAACCGAGCGCCACTCAACCGCCGCACCAATCCCGCCTCCCAGATGTTACAACGGGGCTCCTTTTATATCCACAGTCCTCTTACACAGTCCACAGGTGTAGAGAATCTGCTCATAATAAGACACAGTTAATAAACACTTCCAACCACTAGAGGGCAGACAAAACATTAAGAAAGAAAATAGTAACCAAACTACACGCACATGTAACATATTTCATGCCTAAGCTTTATTTAACGCAAAAAATATATATGAACCCTTTCATGCATGAATTATGATAACCTCAGTCAGGATTTTTTTCCTATGTATTTTTATTGCTCTTAGGGCATGGAAAACAAGATTTGATTTTTATTTTATTTTTTTACTAATTTTTCAAAGAGATCTTCAGATGTCCACTTGAGTGGACAGCATGCGGTTATGGTTTAAACTGAAGATATACTGTATTAAATATAAGACAATAATCAAACAGATAAAGTGTGTGAATTTAACAAACTAATCAATACAATTATATCAAATCATGTGAAAACTATAAAATATATACAAAAAATCTGCGAAATATTGCAAAGGCTTCATACAACTTAATACAAGTTGCACATCGCGTATCTTTGATATCAGAACATGAGGACGTGATTCCATCAGAATTTTCTACAGCCTGTGTGGAAACCACTCAGATGCTCCCTCCAGTGTACCAGAGTATGGATATTTACCCTTATTAGCTGATAATTCTGATTATGTTCAAGATGGACATGCACATTTCTATCATAGCCCTCCTCTGAGAAAACCTAGCGATACGTTTTTTCAATCTCATCTGAAATGATCAGTGTTGGGGGTAATGCATTACAAGTAACATGCATAATGCATTCAGATTACTTTTTTGATGTTACAAGTAAAGTAATGTGTTACAAGTAACATGCATTACGTAATCAGTTTTGTTTTAATGTTACGAGTAATGTATTGTAACATGCATTACCTAATCAGATTACTTTTTGATCTAACAAGTAATTAACTACAAGTAATGTGCATTACGTAATCAGATTACTTTTTGATGTAACGAGTAAAGAAATGCATTACAAGTAACATGCATTATGTAATCAGATTACTTTTTGATGTTATGAGTAAGGAAACGCATTACAAGTAACATGCATTACGTAATCAGATTACTTTTTGATGTTATGAATAAATAAACGCATTATAAGTAACATGCATTACGTAATCAGATTACTTTTTGATGTTGAGTAAAAAAATGCATTACAATAATGTGCATTACGATATCAGATTACTTTTTGATCTAACAAGTAAAGTAATGCATTACAAGTGTCATACATTATGTAATCACATGACTTTTTTCGATTTTAATGAAAATTACATTCTAATAATACAAATAAATTTATTTACAGTAAAAAGTCACTGCAGATTAAGTTTTTAAGTTTTAAGTTTCAAAAACAATATTCACATTAAAATTATTAATTGTAGCTGAAATATAGCCATTGCATGCATGACGTCCACTACAGTGGACATGTGATTAATCAGAGTTTTCTCTCAATCTAAAATCAAAACTTGGAAAATTTTACTGTGATATGACTCATTAGATATTGCTTGATGCTGCAATATTTTTTTTACCAACAGGAGTCTCCTAGGATAGAAGGAATGGGTGGATATTCCGGAGCAACTTGGCATGTCTGACTGACCCTTGGCCATCTTGGTTTGGAGGGGGAAAAAATCGAAACACAACGGCTTGCCAGTTGGTTGCAATTTATAGGATGATGCATCAGGGTCCAATGAAGAGGTTGATGTGCAACTTTGCCATAAAAACCCGTGCAAATTCAAGAAAATGCTTTTTTAATAGCTGTCCACTGTAGTGACCACTATGTGTGAAAGGGTTAAAAAAAAGAAAAAAATATTTGCATTTCTGACAATTATCATGATCACCTACATAAAATAATATTTGTGTTGCATTCCTAAATGCTTCGGAACGCATTTCTGAAAGTATGTGTCAAACTATTTGCGAAGTACAGAAATTGATAATACCAATACAAATTTTGATAATAAAAGTGTAGCCTTGTCTAAAATACCTGCTTAAAAGGTTGCAGTATCCATTTATCTAACAAACTGCACAGCATTCGGAGTAGACCTATATATTTTCATAAATGTGGACACCAGCAGGCCCGCTTGCAACATCATTTATTTATCCATTACTGACTGTCACGCACGTGAAGTGGCCGTTAACATTTCCTTTGTTCGAGGTTCATGTAGAAGTCATGGAACAAAACTGCTAAATTACGATGTTCTTTTGAGGACTGACAGGTAATGTATTAGGGAACATCTCAGAGAGAACTTGTATTCCTCTGATACGCAATCAGATGCTCTTGACAGGAAGACCATACTGATTTGCCACGAGAGCGGCCCATCAAAGAGACCCTCTTCCAGCTTAACAAGAAGCATGGGATTGTTCTCTGATCGAACCGTAGGAGTTCCCTGTCCTTTGATTCCACTCAGAGGGGATCGAAAGAGGAAGAGTCTTGCTCCAGGTAACGATGACAATCGTTCATCAGCCTCTCTGCGGGGGTGCCCATGTGTCAGCCGGAGGAAATCAGGCCTGGCACTCTTCCAGTCAGCACTTCTCTGAACACCAATCCCCCAGTCAGGCCTGCTGTATCTCTACTTAAACGACACCATCTTTAAGGGAAAGTTCACCGTAAAATGAAAATTAAGTCATAATTTACTCACCCTGTTGTTGTTGTTGTTCTAATGCCGTATGCCCTTCTTTCTTTTATGGGCCACAAAAGGAGAATTTCTTTTTTTTAAATGTCTCGCTCGCGTTTGTTCATTGAAATGGCAGTGAATAGCGACCAGCATCAAGCTTTTAAAAAAAAAGATGATTACAGAATAATTCTATCCGACACGTGCCGTATATTCCAAGTGTTCTGGGGGTATACGATATGTGAAAAACAAACCAAAATTGTATGCATTAAAGCTACACTGTGTAGGATTTTCTCCCATCTAGCGGTGAAATTGAATATGACTACCAACCGAATATTACTTTCTAGCCCCTCCCATTTCGAGGGCGTTTTAACTCCTACGGTGGCTGTATTATTTCAAATCTGCCGGCAGTCGCAAGTAATCTCCCCCTTGAATTCGTGGGGAAAAAATCGATTCTTAGTTGAATCGCGATTCGGGACGTGGACGATTCTGAATCGATTCACAAATGTCAAAAATCGATTTTCTAAAAAAAAAAAATTCTAATAACGTAACATTGACGGAACGCAAAAGGCGGAACTCTGAAGCGGACGTGCACGTGCGCGGACAGTCTGTGGCGTGCACATAACAGAGACGCGCACATAACGGACGCATGATGGCTGAGCGCCAAATGTGCAATGCCAGTCACAAAAAGTTACATTTTGACTGTAAGTTACTCTCTGCAGATGTTCATTCACTTTCATTGTATAAGCTGTTTTTGATTGTGGTATACAGCAAACATTTCAAGTCATAACTCTTTATTATTTAGTTGTGTATAAGTCAAGAGCGACTTTGTATGTTACTAATTATTCAGAATATGCATAAGTCCACAAGCATTATACGTTATGATAGCTTCTGGTACATAATTCTATATTTTTGAACGAAAACTGTTTGTGAATTTGCTAAAGCAAAATGTTTTTTTTGTCTGAAGGATTATATTGCTCATTGGAAATAACAAGAGGATGTTGGTTAGAAGTCTATTATTAAATGCTAGAGATTCAGAATATGCTGAAGTTTGTATTAATTTACTACAAGTATGCTGCTAGTACAAGCACACATTTATTTTCCTGTTGGTTCTCAGCAATGTTGGGACATATGCTGGCAAATGTAACCTTACAGTTGACTTGCCAAATCACTTCCATTTGTTTTATTAATAAAATTAATATAGGAAGTATTGGAAGTAAGTTCGTTATGGGTCATCATAAATACTTTGCTTTAAAAGTACCAAGTAAAAACATTTTTTCAATGTTTTTGATAAAAGACACTTCCCTGAGAATTGAACTTAATAAATGTGAAAAAGACACTTTAATGTCTGTCATTATGTTTGTCATTCTGTATAGCAAAGCAGATGAGTAGATCATGATCAGAAACCAGATTAGAAATCATTATGAATAAAATCGAATTGTTTTGAATCGAAAATCTTTTTGAATCGAAAATCGATTTTGAATCGAATCGTGGCCTCAAGAATCAGAATCGAATCGAATCGTGAGATGGTAAAAGATTCCCACCCCTAAAAGGCAAAGCTTGAATTTCCAGGTATGTCCCTCTTTGTCTAATATATTTTCAAGATGGATGTGCAACATGGCTTCCGGCCATTCGAGCGACTCGCTCGTATGTATTCTAAATGGCAGATTATATACTTCCGAGAATACTTAATTAGTTGGTTGAAATGATTACACATTAATGAGAAGGTATCATTTTGAAAGAACAAAGTGTTTTTTGCTAAAAATCAACTTAAAATATTACACAGTGCAGCTTTAATAAATAAAAATCCTGACCTTGGCCGTTGGGCTTCACCACACGGCTACACGATGTGCATATTCATGAGACTCTATTAGCGCCTCAGTTCACTCAATGCAATTACTGTATGCAATCATATATTAGTGTCACTTTCACTTGATGGTGGATCTGGTGAAGAAGCTGTCAGCAATCAAAATATTGATTTTGAAGATGTTGAATATGACAGCTTTGAGAATATGGCTGAGATATAAGAGCCAGATAAGAGCAAATAAGAGCCAGATGCTGTATGTACTGGGAAATGAGCTCTGATGATGACAGTGATGATGGTATAAAACATCTGCTCATGTTGAAACCTTCCAAATTCCAAAAGGTAATTAAATATGATTTATTTTATTATTTTGTAATTGTTATTAAAATATTAGGAGAGTTGTACACTACTGCAGCAGTTAGAGGGCCATCCCTGTTAGATATAGATCCTGGTCGCTCAAGATCCGAATATGTAATAATGAATGGTGAAACATTTAGGCATTTAACTCTTTCCCTGCCAGCATTTTTTTTTTTAAGTTGTCAGCCACCGCCAGCATTTTTGATAATTTTCACAAAATTTTCATGGTCGCCAGAATATTTTATTGTATGAATATCTGAACATGAAAGAAATCAAAAGAAAGAACAGAGCCTCTGCTTTTAAACAACAACAACAACAACAACAACAACAACAAAAAAGCAAGATTTTAAGCAAAAAGCTGAGAAAATCACGTTTTGTCAAAGACTACATCCAGATCGAGTAGATCGAGTCTATCAACACCCTTAATGCTTGCACAGTCATACAGCTCGTCTTGGGTCCACATTTTAATCAGCAACATTGTGCAGTTTTGATTTATATGCAGTTATTTTACATATGTATATGACACATATGAGATCACTTGTTTCTGCGTCTTCTTCACATGTGTTTTGATCAGGAGATTCAGTACTCTTCCAGAAGATGTGTCATAGCGCCCCCTATAACAGTGAAAACACGGAAAGCCGGAAAATCCATTTTCATGTCCTGCGTCACGTTGTTTAAATAGCAAATGCATTTGCGCATATTTGTGCGCCCATGGGCGTGCTGGTCTGAAAACGAGGTGTGTTCATTCGCATTGTTGGCGTGTTGCTATTTTGAGGCAACTGAAATAGACTGAGCCATTGACCAACTGAAACCTGGTCTAAAGTCAATGGCGCAATATTTTTTTGTTATTTAAAGGGCGCCTATAGTCGAGTGCACAACGCGCGTACACTCTGCTTATTAAACACACAGGGATGCGCAGCAGCACACAAACATGCCAAATATTAAAAATAAAAGGATTACAATGTAAAAGATTATTATTGTGTACATAAAGATATGGTGGAATCCGGCTTGTCCCATAGATGGTCTGCTCGCGCACTTTAACCTCACGCACGAACAGATCCATTTCCTCTCTGGAGACGCGTTCAGTCTTTCCGTTTGCAAATTCCACCATGTAAATAGCAACTTGCCACGGCGTTAGCGCAACTGGCTTTTAAAGGGAATGTGAAATTACACTCAACATTGTTTTTTTGCATGTTACGCCCAAAACACACCCATTACTCATTAAGAGAACAGGGACAACCCTTTTAGACCATGCACCGGGCGCACCGACCATTTTTCCTGTCATTAAACTAGCAAAAGTGGATTCAGACATGCCCTAAGTTCACTTGCGCCGTGCGCTTTAGACCATGCGCTTAGATCATTAAAATAGGGCCCAAAATGCTACATGTAACACAAGTAGTTTTATTTATTTAATAAGCGCAGTAATTCTAAATGAACTGCTGTATTGGGGAATACATGTAATATAATTACTATATCCAGATAAGTGAATGTCTATGTTTCTTCTGTGCTTCTTTTTTATGTTATTATGGTGGGCAAGTTTTAAAATGAAATATTTATAATTTAACCCTTTTTGTTACATAATATATAGCATAGACAACATAAATACATTTTGCAGTTTGCACACTGTTTGGAGGACAAAACTGAGCAAGATTTAACTTGATGTAATAAAGCGTAAATAAAACGTGACTTTTTAATCCGATTAACTGAATACATAATTGACCGATTATCTAGATTGGGCTAGATTCAACAAAATAAGCACAGCCGCATTCAAATAGATAGACCACAAAGTACAAATGTTGTGTAACTTTGTTAAATGACAACATGCTGCCTTCTAAGACCCCTTCTTTTGGCTAAAATATAAGGCAGTGCATTTTTCAATCACAGAGAAGGCTAGAATACATTTTGACAAGCAGAGTGGAAAAATACATGCAACATGATGGATTCAATAACAAAAAAAAATAATGATGCAAAGTTTTTATTTAACTATTTACACTTTATTTTTTTACGCTTACAGTATAAAGTAGTTAGCTTAACAACGTTAAGTGCACTTCATGTGACTTTCTCAAATGATAGTTATTCAAAAAAAAAAATTGATACAATTTATTTCTTTTGCTAATATATTGCATTTGCCATAGTGTCTGGCCTATATATTCTGGGAAAACTATCTCATTTCCAGCTAAACATCAAGCTAATACATAGGCCTACTCAGAATTTTTCTTATTCTTTGTTCTTTTGAGGTTGTATTTTTCTGTGCTCAAGGGTGAGTGAGTTCCTAAAGTCTGTCAGTATTTCCAGAGGCGGCTTAATTAGACATTCCAGGCAACCTGATGTGATGTGTCAACGTGCACACAAAATTCTTCAACACACCCTGTCAAAAAAGTATATACAATTTTGACTATTTGTTACCAACTTATGAAACAGCTCCATCATTAAAAAGAAGTCAAGGTAGCACAACAAACACACCCAGCCAATAAGATGTCCAAACATATCGGCCAATCAGACGGGTTGCAAGACTTCCATTATCGGCCTCGTTCAGATGGAAATACAAGACATGGGAACCACAAATCAAGAACAACTTTATCACGGTGGCACAACAGTCTCAGAAATGCATTAATTCTGGACAAAATCACTCTCACGAGTTTTACAAACAAGCTTCTTACAGCAAAAGCAAAGTGACATATGCATATCAGACTGTAATAACACCGTGTCTACAATCTGAGGAAAGAAGGAATGACAAAACCAGCTTTCTTGGTGTTGGCTTTAATGCAATAGAAGCATAAAAAGCAAAACAATGGCTGAAATAAATTGCATAAGCAAAAGCCAAACAGCCATCCAGCAGAACAAACAAATGCATCTCATTCAGATTCCATCAAACATTGTCACTTTCAATTAGCAGCAAAAGAGCATATCGTTTAGTACAAATTGCTCCTTTCTGCTGAGCAAAGGGAAATGTTTCCGTTCAGCACAACACATCACGTATACTAACATCTGCAGGGATTATTTAAAGATCGTTGATATACGCATTAGCTGAATGAAGTTCAGTTACATCTCATCTCATCTCATTAAATTGTCAATTATACAGTACTGTATATCTTCAGATCTTGGCACGTGTTTCTTAAGACAGAAAGAAGTATAACATGAAAGACAGGCCATTTAGTGATATTGCAGGTCATGGTCCACTGATAATGCTAGGCAATTTTTTTCTGGCAACAAACAATATAATTTAGTTTTTCATGACCATCTTCCACCCTCTCACTAACCCTTAGAATGTTTTGTAGTTTTTTTTTTTTAGTTTTTTTTTTTTTACTGTTATGCCTTAAAGGCTTCTATGTTTATTCCATATTTGCATGTGAACTGAGAATCAGTGGTTACTTTGCTATCTGGTCCAAAACACTTCCCAATCATTCAACAAAAGCTTCTTTGTAAAATCAGCATCACATGTTGATAGATTCACAAAAGATTCCACACTGAAGTAAGGATCTTGTAAAATTACTTATTTTTTCAGTTACATTTCCCCACCCCTAAATTTGGTGGTTTTATTTTTATTTTTCTTAGATTCAGTTTTAGTGATTTAGTTTTTTTTTTAATAGATCAAAAGCCTGCCTAATCAATTGAATTCATAAATGATTAATATGTTGTCCATTTTTTTTTTTTTACATTTTTCTGAATTTATAATAATTTTGTGATCAAGGCAGTAACACATGGGGAGGGGGGTTACAAGAGCGGTAAAGAAGTTATCTAATTGTAGTTATGATTAATTTAATTAATTTGCAAATAATATTTTATTTTAAAATGTACACACATTTACTCTTATTCGTATGTCTAATATTAAAAAAAAACGCAAAACGTTTCTTGTCTCGTTTACATTCAATCATGAATTACATGAATCATGTAAATGATAGAATATTTTCGTATGATAGAGTATTTTCTTAGTATTGTAAGAAAACACAAATTTTACCTGGTCAAAAACAGCTCTGTTTTCAGCACGCCGTTCAAGTGCATGTGTCTTTAAATGATAATGAGCTTTGCTCACCCCGCCCCTCTGTTCTGTGCGTACACCGTTTGTAACACAATAACATAACCATAACGCGTTGTTCATTATAAACGTGGGATTTTGAAACGTGTGAGTGTAAAAATAGCTGCATTCATCGTGAAGCGTGCAGCAAGCGATTTGCAAAGATTAATATAAAGATTAATATAAAGATTAATAAAACGTTGCAGCAGGTGCAGCAGACGGTGCAGCAGGAACACGAAGTTAGTACCGATCCTTTTTTCAGGAACAGCTTTTAGCAAAACCAGCTTTATACTGACCCTCGTTTATAAAGCAGTCTGGTGAAATGATTTGCGCAAACATGAAAGCATGGACGTTGATCGTGGGGAATATTCCCTTCGAAAACAAACTCAGCCACTGTGTCTTCAGTGGTTCGGATTTAGGAACATCAAAATGACTGCTGTGTTCCTTATTACACCCAAGAACAGAACACCACAATCGCTTAGACGCCATTCTGCTCATAGACAGTGCTCCAGCTATCAACAATGACGCGCCGGTCCACGCGGGCTATGATTGACAGCTCGCTCACGAGCCAGGGAGGGGCTGTGTTGAAACGCTACTGTCAATCAACATTCGTGGGAGGGGCGTCGATTTTGTGACGTCACAAAATCGAACAGCTTGATTTGAGCCAAGGGGGAAACATAAAATAAGATTAAAAAAAAACTACTGGATGGATTTTTATCATTTTATGATGGTTGTGTACAGGCACTGCCAACACACATTTCAGTACAATCAACTTGTAAAAGTGCATGTACCATTATATGACCCCTTTAAGTGCACTTGTGCCATGCGCTTTAGACCATGTGCTTAGATCGTTTAAAAGGCCTCCATTGGTCTGATGCGTGATTGAATATCCAACGCATTCTCATCCTAGGGCATCATATACCGACGCTTTTGACATTTCATCTACATCGAACGCACATGGCACCCTTTAGCGTCAATATGACATGCACAGAGCTTTGTTCGGTTATGGGTAGGTTTAGGTCTGGGGTAGGGTTAGGTCGCCATGTGCGTTCGATGTAGACGAAATGTCAAAAGCGTCAGTATATGACGCCTTGGGATGAGAACGGGCTGGAATATCTGTAGCAGACGGAACTGTGCCATTCACACGAAGACACAAAATATGCAGACTTTAGGTTTAAATAGCAGTCTTTTTTGCAGATTAATATTCACAGACACTGGTCACAATATATCTCAATTTGATTAATTGTCTAAATTTTGATTTTTTTATATAAAAATTGCCAAATTCCATTTTTATGACATGATTCAGTCTGCGTTTTCCGCATTGTGGAAAGCATAGAGCCCTGAATTGTGCCTCACATATCGATCAGTGACCTTGGAAAACAATAAATATCAGTTAGAAACAGCACAGCATCTGGCAATCATCTCTTATATCTCTCTTTCTGTTAATTATATGCCATATGGAATAATAGTATCCAATCTCCTTCCTTATTACTTCTCTTTGATTGGGCGGACCAAATGAATGAATACTAAAAGTCTTGTTGGCTTCCAAAGATCAGTTGGTTAATACAATAGCCGGGTCTTGCCAACTATGTCACAATATAATACACATCACAATACAGATCAATACAATCACACTCTCATAATAAGATCGCCATTGAAACTCTGGAGTGGGTAAATCTGCAGTATCAGTATCAATCAATTCACTTCACCCAGAAACGGCTCTGACTGCACTGAGAAACAGCGGTTTCGGAGTACTGTATACACTTACTTAGACAATGTGCTGCTTGATTGTAAGAAAAGAAACGCATGCATACAGTAAATAAACATATTGATAGAAGGACCTGAAGAAACACAGCACCATGAGAAAAAAAAAAAAATCATAATATATCGATAAAACCATAGTTCAGGAAGTTTAGAGTTTCAGTAAATGGCTTGTTAGGCCTGAGAAGGAAGTTTTCAGTTCTGTATCTTTACATAGTACATGAAACTTTACTTCCATGATGTCACATATTTCATAAGGAACCAGGATATTTAAAAAAAAAAATGTGGCCGTTATACTGTATATACCAGAATGGAGCGATTGGAGGAGAAAAGATTGAAAGTAAAAGTGATTCCTGGTCATTTGAGAAGTTGTTTAAAAGGGAGAGCACGTATAACATTTGATATTCCAAAAATATCTTTTTTTTTTATTGAACTGATGAATAATGCACAATTAACACCAGGAAAATGCATAATTTCTTTTTTTAGATTTAGTTTTTTATGATATGAAACCTCAAAGGATAAAACAGGCTTTGATCAAGGTGGTCAAACCAGGAAGCCAAACATCTGTTGTACTGTGAACCATTTTTGTGAACATATTTCTGCAAGCAATATACAAACAGCTAAACATTGTTTATGGTGTAAAATAGACATACGTCTATTTCTTTGTCTGCTGCAAGGAGGTATGATACAGAATGATAAGTCACATTCCATTAAGCAACAATGTAGTTCTGGAACTGGTCAAGATGGCTGGTATGGGATTTATGTTGCAAACCAGTATCAATGATATACTATTATAATTCGATTTTTATATTTTCTGTTTTTTCTAACGTGTCTATATAGGTTTGTTAGATTTATTTTTAGATTATGAAGATTTTAAGATGAGTTTGTTTATTTAAATTTAGTTTTGGTTTATTTTATCTACGCGGAAATGAGAAATGTTGCCTTGGCAAGTAGGTTTTTTTTATATATTTTATTTCAGTTAATGTTTATTTATTTCAAGTAATGAAAAAGTTCTTTATACATTTCGTATTTGTTCTAGTTTACGATCATAACCATACAGAAACCTAATATACTGTATCAAATGATCTGTACAGAGCATAACAAAAGCAAATAGTGAAACAATGGTTTAGAAAATTGTACTGTTCATTTAATAGCATATGTTAAATGATGTATTAGTCAATGAAGAGCATTTCTCTGAACAAGGACATCAGGTCAAATCAGGCAACAGCTCTTGGGAGTGAATTTGTAAAGGTCAGAGTCATATTCACACTCACTTTGTTATAGATAAAATTGGCTATAGTGTATTGTTTCTTAGAGCCTTGAAGAATTACAACATTTCACTGTGAAAATAACTCCCGACAATCCAATCTTGGTTCAGATTAATTAGTCTCTCAGCATCCTGAGTCTTACAGATACAAACTAGCACAAACACAGACACACACTTACAGTACTGTCAGTGGGAAAGTTATCAGTGGGAGGAAAGCACAAGACTACACAACACTGTTTACAGCGCATTTCCTGTGGCAAAACCCCTGGAGCATTGCACTTACTCACATAAACACACAACACTCCCAGAAGAGTAGTGGAATCCAAACAGAGACCTTACTAATGCGGAGATAGAGGAAGAGAAATGCTTTCAAATTTAATGCACTGCTTGTGCTTTGCAAGAGAGAAGAAGCACAAATGTCACTTATCAATGCCACAATGTGGGCTCGATGTTTTGTATGTCTACAATGTTGCTGCTAAAAGCTGCTTCTAAATTTACAAACAACAAAAACCATTCAAAATTCAACTTTTACAATATTTATAAATGACACAAGACAAGATTATAAATATCTGGAAAGAGCTATAAATAGTATTTAGCCACTAGCAATGTCTCAATGGCTGTTGCTCAGCTAACGCAGCAGCTAAGAAAGTACGCAACCTGTTTGTTTCTATCACAGTCCTATAGCTCGTCCTGGGTCCACATTTCATTCGGTAACATTAGGCAGTTTTGATTTACATATGCTGTTTGATGATTGTGTAAGCAATGCTTCTATCGCTTCTTCGTCTGTGTTTTGATCCGGAGATTCTGTAATGCGTAGAAGATGCGTAATAAAAAAATAAAAATAAAAAATAGATCGTTCATTTAGGGGCCGTTTACACAACTCCGATCCAGCTAGTTATTTTTGTCGGTAAAGTTTTAAATAAGGATAATTTTCTTACACGAACACGTCGCTTCACTTCAGAAGGCCTCAGATTAACCCCCATGAGCTGCGTGGAGGACTTTTATCATGGATGGATGCACTTTGATGGATTTCAAAACAGAAACAACCATTCACTGCCATTATTCATTCGGTTAACGCGACGTCACTGTAGCTTTGCGCCGCCATCTTGACGACCGACGGTCTCAGTAATGCCTGCAATATGTTGTGCAGTTGGCTGCAACAACAGCCGGAAGAGGAACCCCGAACGGGTATTTTATTCTACAAGAGAGAAGAGAGAATCATTTAAAAGACTTGAAGTCTCATGTTGGTTTGTGGTTAATTATATTTCCATTATACTCTCAGTGGCCAACATTATACAGACAGATATCGACAGATAATGTTTTTTCTTCATTTTATTTGTTGGATTAAATGCACTTTATCATGGTAAGTTAGTAGATTTGGGGTTGTTTTGAATATAACTGTCTGTCTGTCTGTTAGTTAATACCTACCTAAATCTAATAAATATTTTTCTGAAGTTCATAAAGATATTGTCTTCGTCACATGCGCTTTAGATGTAATTTTATGTAAGTAACGTTAGCTCTGCAGACGATGCATAATCTCAGCCTTGAAATACATATTAACAACCTATCTATCACTTTGTAACAACATATTAAAGGACTAGTTCTTCCAAAAATGATAATTCTGCCATCATTTACTCACCTTCATGTGCAAATCCATAAGTTTACTTTCCGTGGAAGACAAAGGGACATTTTTGAATATGTAGCCTAATGGAGACTCTTCTTGTCGATGTAATGAAAGTGAATGAGTAACGTTAGCCTACTGGGGGCTGTCACGCAAAAACTAATAATAATAAAAGACAAAAAAACATCACAAAAGTATCATAAAAGTGATCTAATACGATTTATTCATATGATAGCTTTATGTGATGAACAAACTGCAATTTAAGTCGTTATATTATAATCGCTGATAAGCTTTACCTCTTGATAGCTTTTAATCGCAGCAGAATCATTCAAAAAGATTCGACTCGAAAGATTCTTTCATTTCGATATTTGTGTGTATTAAACCTTCTCTGTAATTGAACATCTGTTCTTTCGGACAGATATGGCAGTCTTTTATGATATTTGGCTGATGTCTCTGGCTGTGCTGATGCTGGTGTCTCAGCTGGACTCTGCCAGTGCTGCTGTTCGGATTAGATAGATTAATTCATGCCAGCCGAACAGCTGCAGATTCATAGATTCATTCATGACATCGCCTCGACTCTCATTAACGCGCACCATGAAGCTCTATGACTTAAGTATTTCTATATCATGAAAGGCCAATTGGGGCAAGCTGGACTAAAGAAAACTGGGGGTAACAAATAAGGATCGGAGCCTAAAATTGAAATTTTCTCCAGGTATCTCTGTCTCTCTCTCTCTCATTCAAATAGGCAGTTTGGGCGGCCATACCGGGCGAGTCGGTCGCAAATATGGCGGCGTTCTATTTTATAGTGACGTAGGTGGCATCTATGAATAAAGACCCAGGACATTTTTTTTAATAACTCCAATTGTTTTTGTCTGAAAGAAGAATGTAATATACACCTAGGTTGAGTAAATCATGGGCTAATTTACATTTTTGGGAGAACTAACCGTTTAAGTACACTACTTGACAGTTTCATGCCTTTTTGGTATTCACTAGTGTTTATTATTTCTAAATGCTCCTGTTGTCTGCTGTGTTCAGGCTTAGGCTACGTTTTGTTTAAATACATTCAGGAAGTGTACGGTCTTGGAGCAGATAAAATAAAAAGGGAGTTCACATCTGACTGCTTGTATTCATTGATTGAAATGTTGCCATGTGCAGTGATATTGCAATGCATCGTGATATCGAATTGAAGACATGATAATCGTAATAGGATTGAATCGTGAGACCAGTGACGATTCACACCCTATCATTACTGGAGATTTTCAGCTCAGTATACGGAGTCCTTCACATTCCACACACAGATCACAATGACGTAAGGTGAAAAGTACAACATTCACAAACTCGTACTGTGTTTAGTAGGGTCACATTGGAAATCTGTAATTCAAAGTCTAATCAGGTTAAACAATGATTTTTAAGAAGTTTTAATGGTGACGTTTTACATTTTAATACGAGTCAGATTGTCCGAATTCATACAAAAATCGACAACCTGTACAATACTTATGAATTCGGGCTCCTAAATATTTCAATCAGTGCTGAAGAGTGATTGTGTAGCAGTTACACAGACATCATTATTTTAACATGGACAGAAATCCGACCCCGTCATCCTTCTTATTCAGAGCTCACTAATCACCTTCATAAGGCAAAGGGCCTTTTGATCAGGCAGCACCTCTAACTCATTTGGGCGGTAAGTAGTCTCTTCAGCTGACGCTCCCCTTAATTTCCTTGACAGACTCTCTGCTGCAAATTAGATAGGACAAATCATGTTTTCAGAAGGGCCGTGGTTTATTTTGAACTTCCATTGCTGGGTGAGCATTGAGCAACTTTGAAGTAGAAAGAGATTGGCTTTGTTAACAATGCCATTCAACTAAAATGGTGAGGTATAGCTCATAAAACGAAATGTTTTTGTTTAGATTCACATATGCACTGAATAAACACTCACAATTAGATGAAGAACATGTTGACTTTCAGCAAAAATTATGGTAAAAAATTTTTGTCAAGTAACTTAAAAATTGTGATTTGTGTGGGAACGTCTCAATTAACAGACACATTTTATCACAAAAAATATATATATATTATCCAAAATAAACACCTCTGGCCAATCACTCATAGCGTGCAGAATATACCCAGCGTCCCATGAGGGTGAATGTGATTTCACCAAGTACAGCATGTTCCTGGATCAACATCTTTTTGATCCTGGAACAACATTCTGAAAAAAACTATCAGATTTGAAGGACAAGTTTACAGTTTATGTCAAGTTCAGGCTTACAACCAGGGTGAGGTGCTTCTACATCAGTGTAATTCACCGATCATTTCCCTCTGATTTTAGGGATAACTTATGGGTAGGGATAGGACTACAGGAATGTTGTTCCAGGATCAACAAAATGTGTTTATCCAGGAACACGTCTTACTTGGCAAAATCATGGTGACTGTCCCATGCGATAATCTAACAAGAATGTAATACTATTCCCGCCGGGTGTAGATTTTGGTATGGACGGTAAGGGCATGTCCCTACACATCATTTAAGAGTCTAGTACAGACTAATCCCTAAAAGTAGCAATCACAATTATGACTGAATGTAACAATGTAAGTAGTGTAAAGTAATATAATATAATGTAATGTAAGTGATTTAAGTATTGTATGTTTCTGTCAAGTATTAGAAATGGTACACACACACACACAGTGAAAACT
This sequence comes from Scardinius erythrophthalmus, assembly GCF_964197995.2. Taxonomy (NCBI): domain Eukaryota; kingdom Metazoa; phylum Chordata; class Actinopteri; order Cypriniformes; family Leuciscidae; genus Scardinius; species Scardinius erythrophthalmus. The sequence continues at coordinate 40,841,317 of NC_138228.1, forward strand.
AACTTGGTGTCTAGTATGCAACTCCTAAGTATCCATACTGTATGTATTTTATGTTGTTCTACTCCATTTACTTGTGTTTGCATGGACACTAAACATACAAGAATGACGTGTTGACAGCATCTGAAATGTAAATCATTTATCAGCAACTTTACAGTTTACGAATAATCATTTAAACTATCAATAGTTAATTCATGGAATTAATTTGTTGATTCTATTTCATTTATGATCAATTAAATTGTTTTCAAATCACATTTATTAAAGGGATAGTTCACCCAGAAATGGAAATTCTCACCGTCAAGTTGTTCCAAACCTGTATGATTTTTTTCTTCTTCTACTGAACACAAAATAAGATATTTTGAAGAATATGGGTAATCAAACAGTTCAGCAGAAGAAAGAAATTCATACAAGTTTGGAACAACATGAGGGTGAGTAAATGATGACAGAATTTTCATTTTCTAAATATGTTGTGAAAAAAAGACAATGTGCTGTGAATAAAATTGTTTGCATAAAATACAGCACAAATTCACCATAACATAATCATAGAAGTAATTCATTTTATTATTGCACTGTAATCCAAATTTTCAGAATCCATATGATTGCATAATGTGAGGAACGGAACCAAATCCAAATTCTTATTCAGCGATCTTTGTATTTAACCTCAGTAGCGGATGCATCTATGAAATCCTGCACTCGTTTAAAATTTGTACATTTGCCAGAGATGTATGGCAATTGTTTTACATCAGTGTAGATTTGAAAATTAAGCTTTCCCCTGTTATGGTTGAATCACGGAAGCTAAGCCAGGTATTTCGCCAAGAAATCTCTTATTTATTAGATATTTTTTTTTAAAACATTCCTTTCCTTGTAAAGAATATGCCAACTGTTCAACAGTCGATGTACAGATCATCATTGGAAAACCTATGCATCAGTGGAGTATTGCATTGCACACATACTTCTATGTTTATATGACTCATTCCAGCTCCCCTCTCTGTGTCTAACATATGATCCCTAAACACACGTGTCCATGCAATCTATAGTCTAGCTCATGCATTTTAAACTTCATTAGATAATACAACTGATTATGAATACTAATAAAGAATAATAATACATAATATTAAATAATGAAATTATATTAAAAGATTACATTTTTGTCTTCAATCAGTCATATCAAATGCTTATTGGCTTTCGTTTGCCTCATCACTATTGCAACGTCATGTTTCAGGAAGGCTATACTGTATGAATTTAAATGAGATATGCATGCCTTTACGAAGTGGGTCAGAAAATCTTAATTTTTCAGTGATTAGCAACTACAATTCTACTCTGTACATCACACAAAACTCCTATTTTCCACCAGTGAGTGCCTTGAATGCAACACATTGTTAGATGCTACTTTGCAAATGGTTTTTGCCATTTTTGAAATAACTTACTGTGAATAACTTGTCTGTTATGTTTTTCTAAAGTTTGGTTAACTTATGTTTAGGTTTGGAGATGGGGTTAAGGAATCTGAAATATATCTATAAAATTGTAAAAATATGACTATTTATATATTTTTGTGCAATAAAGGATTCAAATATATCTTACATTTCTATAGCTGTAAATACATAATACTACTTGTTTCAGATGCTGTCAGTACACCCATATTATATGTTTCAGCATATACCCAAATGTAAGAAAGGAAGCTTTTGTACCTGTAAATGTTATGTATGAATACCGACATATAAACAATGAAATGTATGCCAATGGAAGACTTTTTAATGTCCGCCTATGGTGAAAATCAAGCTTTTAATGTTGTTTATATGTCTATGTGGTGTTTTTAATATGCTTTAAGACAAACAATGTGAAATCGCTGGTGTTTCTGGCGTCACAGACTACCTTGTCATGCCAACATGTGATCATCAACGAGTGGATCTCTGAGCTGGTGTGAGTGAGTGGAGGCGGGGCTAATGTGGATATTCATAGAACCGCATACATACTAAATGAGGCAAGGCTGTAGAGTTACATTCAAGCTATTTTAAGGCATGAAGAATATGTCGAATATGTCATTTTGGTGATCAAAGATGAGTTTTAAGGGATAAAATGATTGACTACAGGGGGACAGATCATGTAGATGGTAACAACTGCACATATTCACGTACATTGTTTTGTAAGCCACTGCAAAGAAGGTGGAAATATGGTAAAGTAGCTCAATGAATGAAGTATATTACATTAAGAAAAAGCCACAGAAAATTACCACCCCAGATTGTAACTGACAGTCACTATGCGCTGCTGTTAAACGCAGGATTATGTGACCTTTACAAAAACATGCACCCCACTGAAGCATTGAATGAAGTGAACAAAATTGCACTGCCACCCAGTGACACATCAGTCTGAAAGACTTATTATTCATTTGGGTTCATTTGACTGGAGAGAAGGATATTAAAAGTGTATTTGGATGATTTTTCAAAGTTTTCTGCTGGGAATAAAGCAAGGTTAAAGTCACAAAATGCACAGGACAGAGGAGGATCAAAGACCTATATGAAACAGAGCTTTTGTGACAATTAGTCCTCTGTATGAATTTGGGAAATGTATTTCGGTTTTTTTTTTTTTTTTTTTTTTTTTTGCATTAAACTGAATGGTAGTCTTGTATATGTGCCATGTGAAGTAAGCAAAGGAACAGAGTTTTGAGTGTCAAAAAAAAAAAACATTCAAGCGGAAATGAAAACTCATGCTGTTCCAAACCCGTATGACTTTTGTTTTTCCAATGGAACAAAAAAGTGTTTTTAACACTGCTTCTATGCTTTTTCCATACAATTATGGCTTTCAAGCTTCAAAAAGGATGTAAAAGTAGTTCATATACACTGTAAACTCTTATAGGTTGGCATAACTCAAAAAACTTAAGTAATCAGTTACACATTTTTTAAACTTAAACTTAAAGATTATGTTAGTTAGTTATAACTTAAAATTCTGACTTTTTCCTGAAAATTTTAATTAAATATTGACTAACTCATATAACTTGATTACATCAACATCATATTAACTCAAATCGTTTTTGAGGTTAACTGCTTGCAAGCAATAGCACATTTGCATGTGCTATTTAGCAAAGAGACTATCACTATACACTTGCATATACACAGTTCAGCAACATCCAGCATATATAACCTCAAACATTTACAACATAATAGAAACCCATATAAATCCCAACATAACAGAATATTAAACACTAACACACCTCTCTTAATATTAATATTTGTGCACCAAATAAAATCCCAGTTAATTTAAACATTTATTCTCCTAACACATCTCTTGTGCACCAAAGAGTGAAAAAAAAAAGTTAATTTCAACATTTATTCTTCTTATTCTGTCTGACACAATGTATGCTGGGAACTAGAAATCTGTTGCAACTCATTCTGCTTAATTTCATCTTAAAATGAGTTCATGTAACTTTTTTCTATTAAGTTCAATGAATATCCTATTTTTCTATTTAGTACAATAAACTCATTTCATTTAGTTGATGTCACTATCCTCTGAAGCCGGTTGATAGCTTTTTTGAACTTGATTAATAGACTGAAATTTAAGACATTATTCTCTGAAAATGTTGCCATCAATCAGCTGTATTTACCACAGCATTGAGAGTATATGAGATAATTACTTGATTCCATCTTTTTAACAATGACTCAATGATGAACAATCGCATGGCTTCAGAAGACTTGAAGTCATATGGGACAAAAATATGACACTTCTATTGTGCTTTTGAGTACTCTTTTAAAACCTTTAGTCCATATGAAGACTTCAGATGCAAAGCCTCTAAGTGCCATCTAAAATTTCCTTCTAAAATGAGCATTTTTATCAAGCTTGTATATTTAAGTTCAGTAATTTCACTATAATGACAATTAATAGGTCATTTTCATTGCCATTAAAGTGAAATAACTGAATATAAACATGCAAGCTTTATAAAAATGATCATTCTAGAAGAAAATTTCAGATGGCACTTACAGTAGAGGCTTTTGCATCTGAAATCTTCATATTTATTGTAAGATAATAAAAAAGCATACAAATAAATATCAGCACAACCTTCAGAATTAGAAAAAGAAAAAGTCATAGAAGTTTTGAATGACATGGGTGAGTAAATTATGAAAGAATGTTAATTTTTGGGTTATTTATTTCTTTAACAACATTAAACAGTTATCCTATTGTCTAATGTTATCTCTGAGCCAATGTGGCATTCACTAAAAACAAGTTATCTTTTGTTTCCATGTCTGAAGGTCAGCGGTGCCACATAATATTATCATTAGGTAAAACCTTTATTATGCAAAAAGAAGCAGCAGCATTTGCACGGCCTTGGCATGGGGAATCAGATAATCTAGGAACCTTGAGGGGGGCAGGGGGCATATTGTATTTACCCACAATTTATCCACATCCTCTAGAATCACAATTCCAGCATTCCACACACAGTACATCTACATTAATGCATTTGGCAGATATACCAGCCAAGCACCTTTGGCATACTAATTTTAAATGTAATTTTAATTTTGCATACATTAACCTACAAAAAAAGAAGAAGAGATATCTGCCTTGATTTTTTTTTCTAAGGAAAAGCAGCTATATTTCCATCCAACTATTTTTAAAAATGTTGGCATTTCCTGTAAAAAAAAAAAAAAAAAAAAAAAATGGTGAATGGAAAAGCAAAGACACGTAAATTCTAAAAAGGCGCATAAAAAAAGTATGCGCTCAGTTTTTTTATCTGATAAAAAGACATGCGCATCAACTATGGTGGAATCACATTTACTGAATAAATTCCTCATGTGACTTTAGCTCCTTTCACACACAGTCTTTACTGGTAAATTACCGTTAAGAGATCATGTGTAAACAGGACTTTGGACTTTTTCACGAAAAAAAAACAAAAAAAAAAAAAAACACCCTGGTAAATCGGTTCTGGAATGCTAAGTACTTACCTGTATTATAAGTTGTACGTTTTAGAACATCTTTTTCGAAGTAGGCCTATAAGTTTCAAAACCAAATGTACAGTAGTATGTACAGTGATTTCTGGATGCAGCCAAGAAGGCAAGGCCTTCTTTTCCATTCATCAGTGCTGCAGCTCTGCAGTTATTGCGTACTATAGTAACTGCAATACAACTATTACGTGTCTTGTGACAATCCCCTTACGCCTGTCACTCGGAAGTAAAAAAAAAAAAAAAAAACTAAACTAAAATGAAACTTAAGTGCTTCTCTTCATTCAAGTGGATGAATAAAATGGCCCAGCGTTTAAAGGTCATTTTGGTACTGATGTGTGAATGGTATCTTACCAGTAAAAAGACGGAACACAGTTGCTTGTGTGAACAGCACATTTGTGTATTTACCAGAAAAGTCAATCTGGTAATTTTACGGTAATTTACCGGTATTGCTGTGTGAAAAGGGCATTTGTCTCAACAGAGTATGTGATTTAATAAAGTGGACTACCTAGTTGACAATTTCATTGGGTAGCATCTGAAATGTTGGTTTAGTCTGAAATGACCGAGCCAGTATGTCAAATGTTTGGGTATATTCACCACCCAGAACTGTCTCACACAATTGCGTTCCCAAACACCAGGTTTCCGCCTCTGAAGGCAAGATACAGTAACATGACAGCGTAAATGAATTTTGTCTGCGCACTCTGAGATGCAAGTAATTTATGATGTATAAAAAAAAGAGCAACAGTGGATTCCCCAATTGCAGCAACTTTCTTTTTTATTACAGATATTTTGCACCAATTTCTCAGGAAGTTTTGTTCTCTTGAACACAGGATGGAAAGTGCTTTACTCGCAAATATTTTATGCGATATTCCAATTTTGTTGGAAAACAAAACTCACAACTTTGGATGGAAACATAGCTAGTGTACGCTAATAAACAAAAGGCCTGTAGTGAAAGACTACACTGGGAATCACAACAGTCTCTATGTATCTGTGACCTCGATCAGATCAGTAAACAATTTGTCATTTAGAACTTTAGATAACCCCTGAATAGATACTATCACACAAACATTCAAACATGAACTGAAATAGAAATGTTGACATTCAAAATTCATGTTCTCCTTTTCTGTCTCTCTACCCTAAACAGCAAAAAAAAAAAATAAAAATGTCTTGGTAATTTTATAGTTAGGTTATATCTCATCACATAAAGTAACATGATGTCACACAATAATAAGTAGGCTTATCTGAACATACATTAATTTATGACACGACAAGCATATTCATTTATCGGGCGAGGAACCATATTTGGTAACTTAATCGCGCATTCAAACTGAGTCTCCCCTGCCTGTTTGCGTTGTCATATGAGCGCATAGATTTCTCCTAGCCAATCAGCGAAGATCAGGCTACGTCACTGATAGTCACATGATGGCATCTGACCAATCAGAAGTTGCGCGGAACATTTCAAACTTCAGTGTCGTTCCGGATATTGGAAAGTGAGGTTATGCGCTACTACCTACTCCCGTATCAGCGCTAATAACTTCAAAACAAAAAATGATGAATTGATGAAACTTACACATTCTATGGTTGAATAGTTGTGCAACATGTTGAGATAGGTGTTGTTTGCATAGATTTCTTAAAAGTATTGATATTTGTGGCATGAAAAATGGTGAGACCATATTTGATCATACGCCCTGTTCACGTAAGATTAGCGAATGTCCATATTTGGACATACGCCCTATGCGTATAGAAAAGCCATACTAGGGTATTTTTTCTACAAATAATGCATTATAACCACAGTCTATGATTATAACGTAGGACAATAGTATTTACTAGTGCATTGGATGTTATCACAGGTTTGAATAACATTATAAAGTGATTCAGTGGGAAACGTAACACATTTATAGACATTTTCAAGCCATAGCTATATTGAAATATGTGTGGTTTTGGTCAGTTTTATGACCTAAACCTTACCCTAACAGGTTTTAATACTTTATAATGATATTTTGCACTTCTTATTATATATTTGCCCTTTATGTGTAAGTTTTATGCCCTTGAAACAGTTTTTATCATACTTAAATGCCATGTATTGGTGTTTTTTTTTTTACTGTGAGACTTATTACTGCTAAAATAAGTGGTACCGCCAGTACTTGACCATACCAAAGATCAGTAGTACAGATCTTTTATAAATGTATACATTTATTTATAACATTTATAAATGCACAAATGTGCATTTATAAAACATGAATCATATTAGATGTTCTTAGGAGCACAAACCATAAATGAATACCCTATATAATAACCCTAAAAATGTTCCTAATAATAATTTTAAATGTTCCTAATAATAATTTAATTAAAATGTTCCTAATAATAATTTAAAATGTTACTAAATAAATATTTTTATGTTTTTAACAAGTTTATGTGTTTTTATTATATTTTTATATATACAGTTTTTAAGGAAAAAACATTACCCTAGACTGGCGAGGAACCATATATGGTAACTTCATTGCCCTTGATTTCCAACCTAAAAAAATATATTTTTTTAAAATCTCACAAATGTTTAGAAGTCTTATAATATCCTCCAATAACACTCTATGGTTGAAATTTAGAATTTCAAAGTATTTCAATGAGTGCCCTATAAAGGGTTAATAGTCACTTTCTATAAAAAGGCTTGAAAAGACTTTTAAGACTTGAAACTCTTAAAGGTATAGTTCACCAAAAACCCTCATGGTTTTGTTTTATTACAAACATTCTTTAAAATATCTTCTTTTGTGTTCAACAGAAGAAAGAAACTCATACAAGTTTGGAAAAACTTGAGGGTGAGAAAGTGATGGCACAATTTTCAAACTATCCCTTTAAATGGTCAACAAGGTAGAGAAAAAACTTGTGATATGATATTAACTAACTGTCAGACGTACTGATAAACATTCAAGAAATCGTAGGTTAAATATTCAACAACATGCCCGACTGGGTAACATTGTTGTAAGTAATAATGCAATTAAATTAAGTATTTTTTTTTTATTATAGTAATTAATTTCTTTAAACAACTGTTTGGTAATTTTATCTTTGGTAGCCATGTCGAATATAGATGAGCTTCAGAAATGCTGTCAACACTACAATTAGTGTACACACTTATCAAACGTACTGACATGATTTACTTGTCTTCCTGTAGAAAGAGTCCAAATGATATCAATTTGAGTGTCATAGTTTTTTTTTTTTTTTTTTTTTTTTTAATAGAGGGAACACCGTCTAGTAACAAGGTAAATATTATGTTTTGGTCATTAAAATAAATTAAAATGTCTGTGAATTGAATTTTTTGGCTACAACAGAGAAAGATTAGGGAGGTGAGGCTAAAATTATTCATTTTGTTTGATGCGTTTAAACCAGCTACATTTCATGCTGAGTTAATTGTTAGCTGTGGTAATTTTATCACTGGATTTTTGGCTTTTACGCAAACTCGGATGTTTTTAACTCATCACGTTGGCTATTTGTCAAAACTTAGTTAGACGCCTACTTAGACTGCATAGTTGGGCATCACAAACGCGCTTTAGAACACGTCTAGTGACCACATGCTGTCTAGGTAGACAGCAAACTAGGTATTGAGTTACAGTCAACATGAACGGTTAGAGAGATGCTGTTGTGTATTGAATTGAACTGAATTGAAATGTTTAGTACTCACTCTTGAGCGCGCAGATCAGCTGATGTCCATCTTTAATCAGTTCTTTGATGAACTTGTTGGTTCGGTCCAGCTCGATCTCGTGACATTTGAGTCTCTCTCTAAAGTCCGGACTGTCCACAAAAGAGTCACTGAACTCTAGAGTCGGCAACCCCATTATCAGACCTGAAATGAAGCCTCACAAAACAACTCAGTATTTCCTCAGACACACTAACGGATCCGTGTCATCATCACCACCACCATCATCATCATCATCCACAGTCAAACGCGGGAAGAGTCGCTCACTTGCAGAGATTCATGCGAAACTTTCTCTTCACTTCCGCGCTCTGAACTTTCACCAAACCAAACTTCTGCATTCAGCCTGAGATCATGAGACTCCTGCTGGTTACATTAGATAACACCCAGAGACGTGCCATTTGTAATGGCTTTCAACACAATTTTAGTAAAAAAATCAAATAAAAAAAGAAAAATCTATTTTTCAAAATTCTTTGTTAATGAGACATTCATTCATACTTTGTAAAATTTCTTTTGGTATTTCAACACAAAAAAAAGTCACAGAAACAAAAAAGCATCAAAATTGGCATGTCAAGGATCAGAAGGAGCATGCCTAGGTAGTTCCTTATTAAGGTAAAAATTTCTTATTTTCACTTACAGTGTAGAGAGGACAACAACATTCAGTGATAAATATGTACACTACCTTTACTTTTGCATTTTCACATATTTAGATGTTTGGTAGCCTAGGGGTGTAACGATACCCTCATGTACGATTCGATACATATCACGATACGATATTATTGCGATACTCCAAGAAATATGATAAAAGGTTAGGCTAACAAAAAATGTACTGTTGCTTAAAATTATGAATTTGATATTACATTGTGGGTATAAGCTGAAAATACAGAATTATTTTAGACAAATATGCTTGCACTCTTTCACTGACTAGATATATTTAAAATAATGTAGGCCACTTTTTACTGGTAACATAAGAAATTTGACATTATCAGGACCCACAAATATCCCCCCCCCCCCCCCCCCATGGCATTATTATACATTATATTCAACTTTATAGTAGTTTAATGTAGTACTGACACTAAAACTCTAAAAAACTTCTCCTAGAACTTCTCACAGAAATGTGCATTTTGAGTGAATTATACACAATATATATTGTCTCTATCCACAATACATATTGATGCATTTTTGTATTGCGATAAATTGTGACACAATATATTGTTACACCCCTAACGTTTAGCATGTGCAGGATGAGGATGCATTAGCTAAGGTGGTATTACCCTATGGGAAATAAATAGACTGTACACACATTTGCTAATTTAGTTGTCATAGCACAAAACTAAGTGTCATATACAAGAAAATTTAGTTGAATAATTTATAACTGTTGATAAACAAAGCAGAATCCCAGAAAAATAAATTTATCTGAAAGGTTATTCTGTAACTCATATAAAGGCATAAACAATTGTTTCACTCAATTAGTTTTTAATAAATAGCGATGTCTGAAATGCACATCTAACTCATGAAATTATTCAATGATAATCTAATGAATAAAAAAAAAAGGCATTACAATAAAGAGTATTAATAGGAACACCATGTCACCCAGGCTTTACCTTTTTCTGGTAAAATAAAGATAATGTGAGTCACGTAGTGTTTCAGCGTAGCGCGTCTGTGTTGTACGTCACACGTAGGCTCACTATTGGCCGACGCTGGTCATGTGTGATGCGTGTGACGTACAACACAGACGCGCTACGCTGAAACACTACGCGAACTCACTTGAGGCACAGAGAGAAGGAAATGAATAGTGGCATAAAGTCGTTATTTTTGTTTACTTTTTGCGCACAAAAAGTATTCTCGTCGCTTGATAAACTTAAGATTGAGCCACTGATGTCACATGGACTACTTTGATGATGTCTGTATTGCCTTTCTGGACGTGAACAGTATGCCGTCCATTGACTTTCAATGGAGGAACAGAAAGCTCTCGAACAAAATCTAAAATATCCTAAACTGTGTTCCGAAAATGAACGGAGGTCTTACGGGCTTGGAACGACATGAGGGTGAGTCATTAATGACATAATTTTCATTTTTGGGTGAACTAACCCTTTAAAGGTGCTCTAAGTCATGTCACGCGTTTTTAAGGCCAAAACATTTTTTGTCACATACAGCAAACATCTCCTCACTATCCGCTAGCTGCCTGTCCCCTGAACACACTGTAAAAAACCGCGGTCTCTCTAGACACCACAGGCTCCACAAACGGCAACAAAAACAAACTGGGCTCACCCACACCACGAAACATAATAAACAGTGCTCCAGCCATTGGGAGGGTGGGGTTTGCGCGTTTGCGGGGTTAGTGCGCGTGCACATGAGGTGGGTGTGGAGGAGAGAGAAGCATGAAGAGGGAAGTTTGAATTATGGCCGACACACGACCAAAGAGACGACGTTCCGATGAACAGAACAACTTGCAAAGAAGAGGGACAAGGATAAGGAACGCGCGAAGTCCCGAATGTACATCGGAAAAACCTTTAAAAGTTGGCGAGAACTCCGCCGGCAGAAGGGATTAGCTACTATCCGACATTCGGTTGCTCTGTTTTTGCAGAACAGGTAAATCCACTTTTCTTTCTAAACTGACGTTCATGTTCGCCAAACCAACACAAGGATGTAATTAGCTAGATCTATGCAGTCAGCGTTAACTTTGGTGAATACAACATGTAGGCCTATGTTTCTAGCAGAGATCAATCTCTATTGTAAATGATCAAGCAAATTAACAATAGGGCGACAATTTGTGTAAGTTAACGGTTGTTTTCACCCACGGTTTGTTATGAATTTGAATGTTCATAGGCTATTGACAACTTTGACTACATTTGTTTACGACGCCGCCGTTGTTTATGCTCACTGGGAAACGCGAAGCTAACGTTATCTTGCTATCATTGCGTCCTTGTATGGGAGCTAACATATAGTTATAACCTCAGGTGGCGAAACGATTTTAAGATAATGTTTCTCTTTTTCTGTATTCTGTTCTGCAATATATAAAAGCATTTATCTAACTTGGCGACATTACACATTGAATGAAGTATCAGTAAAACTTAACTTTACTAGTGACTATTTTGACTTTCCTTTTTACCGGAAGGGAGGGGAGGAGGGAGGAGACGGGATGAGGAGGAGGAGGGAGGGTCTAGCCAGCCTCCGTTTTGTTTGACAACAATTCGAATGTCAACAAGAAGTAACGTCTCCCGACATCGCTTAGAGAACCTTTAACATCTCAGTGTAAACAGAGCCCGTCTACGGAGAGCCTGCCCACTCCCAATTAAGCCCTATTGTACCGAATTTTGGTTGTAGTACCACCAGAGTTCCACTGGGGGCGATCGCCATGAGTGCAAAATGAATGGGAGTCAATGGGGCTAGATGGCTAAATTTGTCTCTTTCACCCGATTGCCGTTGAGAAATCTCAGATCTGATTGTAGATTTTGCAAGTTCAACATGGGTTTTAGGTCGAAAGTTGAATGAACGAGTACTTATGTCCTTTCGATTTCTTACAGGTTGAGTTGTTGTTGCCCATAATACGCTAGCATTCTGCTAATGAACGCTGATTGGTCAGTGAAGGACTGATTACGACCAGAGATCCCGCTTGATGGCATCGTGTCATCCGCAGCGGGACCAGAAACAAACAAAACAAAAACTCTTCTAGCACGTGTGTTTACCTGTGTCAGCTGTGTTGCCGATGCCTCGAGAGAAAAGAAAGTGCAGAGCGCGAAAGCACCAGAGTGAGTGAAGGATTGCCGTTAAGCAGTATCTCTGGTCGTACGTGTGTATGACGTCATTGACATTTCAAAAGACTTTTTAAAGCAAATAAGTGACTCAAAAAAATCTAACACCCAGCAATGTGTAATTTATTTGCATCTCCTTTCGAATACAACATTCAAATTACTAGACAAAAAATTATATCCTGAGAAAAGTGGATTTTTATTGGTACAGCGCCATAGACCTCCATTCATTCTGCACTCGTCCTGTGAGCGCCCTCATATGGGACCAGAGTGGAACTGTAACCAGTTCAGAAGCCGGAAGTTTACTGAGAGTGAAACTTCTCGCCATATTAGACATTCTCTGGTGTAAACTACAAAAACTGTCATGTCATGCTCGTATTACGTGTCCACGCTGGGTGCGTAGCGTTTCTTTACAAAGTGACATCGCCACCTACTGGCTGCATAATACAGCTTTGGATCTGTGTTTACAAGGATCGCTTTGATAACATTGTAACACTAAAAATTCAAAGGAAAAACGTTTCCGTTTTTAGTTCATCGTTGCCATGTAAACGTACCCTCAATCTCAAAAACGTTGATATTCAGATGAAATGACAAAATTAAAGACACCATGAAATCAAAATGGACAAATAAATGATTGTATGTATAAGGAACTTTTCTCTTTCTCCGCCATTGACAGAAATTTCCTGATTTTAACTGTTATGATAGGGGGCGCTATGACACAACTTCTGAAAGACTTACATTCCCAATACTGAACACACTTACAGACTGTTTCCATTGACATTTTTCCATTCCAACTCAGATATTAAACACTGACTGTGAATACAGACTGAACGCAACGGTCTTTGACTCGACACGTTTGGCCATGATCAGCCGTAAGTATCAAGTTACATTCATAATCGGCCTTACAGTTGTCAAGTGTGTCCCCCCGCGAACATCAACATCAGCATATAGGCTACATCATGAATGAAACCAGCATAGATCTGCCTAATGTAACTGAATGAAATGTAGACCCAGGACTCAATCTACTCCATCTATGGTTTGATTATCAATCTGAATCTGATCTGGATGTAGTTTTTGACAAAAATATGTTGTTGTTTTTTTTGTTGCTTTTTTAAATGAAACTTACCCTCATTCATGTGTCGATCAAAAAATGCATTAAGCTAGAATAATTTTTTTTTTTTTTTTTTTTGCAAAAAGCAGAGGCTCTGTTCTTTCTTTTGATATATTGCATGTTCAGAAATTCATACAAAAAAATATTCTGGAGGCCATAAAAATTTTGTGAAAATGAACAGAAATGCTGGTTGTGGCTGGCAACTTAAAAAAAACAAACAAACAAAAAACGCTGGCGGGGAAAGAGTTAATTGCATAGTTAAAAAAAAAAAAAAAAAAAAAATTTAATCCTCAGAGAGAGACAGAGAAACATATCAGAAAGATGGCTTTGACAATAGCTTGTACAGCCTGAAGGGCCATAAACCAGTGTACATCTATCTGCGTGTGACATCAGTAAGGCTGCTGGATGTCTGATGACCTGCAGCGTTTCTCAAGGTCTGATGAAATGGGCCAGACATATGTGGCTACAATAAACCAAACCCTTAAACAACTCCCCCTCCACCTTTAACCCAGATGTAAAACTGCCAATTTCACATACATATCAACCAAGGAAATAAAACAACCGAAATGAACTATAAAGTAACAGAAATCACATTTAGGCCTATATATCAGTCTATGAATATTGCCATGCCATATGGGCAGGTTTCTTTCTTATATTCCCCTTTTCTATTCCAAACAGGCAACTGTAATTATACTCTCTGATAGATCGTGCCAGAACTAATGAGAGTTGGGAGAGAGAATTCTGAATTAATACCTTACTAAATGAAAGTAATGAGACTTCAGCCTAATTGGAGCCGGTAGAATCGGCCACAAATACAGGGCACGCTGGAACGATAATGATGTCAAATTCCAAATGAGCATTCAGTCGACGCAAAGCAGGAGGAAGAATTTAAAACACTTTAGCCATCTCATTTGCATACACCATGCTACATTTTCCATTACCCCAAAACTGAAAGACACAGCAGCAAACAAAACAATTGTGCAACAATAATAGACAGCCTATAAAGAGGCGTTCACACTGACAACCATTTGTAGCGAGACCAAAGGTCATCTATTTTCAATTAGATTTGGTGATTTAAGTTGACAAGACTATAGCGCAACAGTGACCACCTGCTTTTTCAGTGATGTTTTGCTGTTTTTTTTTTCACATTTATTTTCTTCATTTCAAAACCTTTTTCAATAAGAGTTCTAAGCCATTAATCAAAATATTACAAACTGTGTTTTCAAGCAAAAGTTCATTTCGCATAGGCTATACAACACTTTATTCTTCAGACGCATCTATTTTTTCTTAACAATCTATCTTGTTAATGTTTCTACGTTATTGCATCACAATTCTTCTAAAGGGAAAATAAATGGGATTTTTGTTATATATTTCATACGCAAAACTCAAATCGTAGAGCAACACTTGGTGTGCAGGCTGTAAATTCCCACAGATGGCATTTTCAGAAATTCAGTATTCAACCAATTCAATTTGATTCAGCAAAAGTCAGTTCTGGTGACAGGGAGAATTGGAGACCAGAGACCTCCTCACAGCCTGAGACTCAGAAATGCTCCTATGATGGGATAATGACTGAGAGGTGGCTCTGTGAATGTGAGGCTTAATGTAATTGTGTTGCCTAGAGGAGAATTCAGTGGGAAAAAAAAGTTCTTTAAAAAACAAAATTAACCGCAATCGTACAATAGCAGGCTGCGTGAGGCTAGGCTAATTGCAGTGTAGCATGGCCGCCTGTGGTGTCTTTCAAAGCAGTTTTCTTTAATTAGGATGATACCAAGCGAGAAAACAGCTACTGTGTAGTCTAATATACACTCAGTCAAACCTTACGACCACACTGCGATAGCACTGACATCACACTAACTGTACTCCCACATTATGCATCAAATCCCACCCACTTACACACACGCAGGAGCAGTCAGTAATGTCTATGTCTGGTAGTTGCACACACAATAGACATCAATACGCATGCAACCTCATTGATTAGCTTCCCTGCGCAGGTTTGTTATTTGCAAGCTCCTGATTAGATTTCAGCTGACGTCAATGAATTATTTAGCATCTTGGCTGAGGTGTGTTTGGAGGCCATGGCTTCACCAGCCACGAGAGTCTCCCGTGTGAACACACTAATAGGGTGTCCCAGGAGTCCTGTTTGACTCATCATCGTAATGAGCGGTGAAATTATGAATCAGTCAAGACACTTTGGTACAGATTTAACTGCTCAATGAGAGCGTGAAGAATCAGATTGGGGGAATAGGTGGTTTGCAGTCACGTGATTGTGATGACGCGCGAAATTCAGATGGAGGGCAGGAAGTGAAGAGCGGAATGGACGAGATGGAGGAAAGTCCGAACGTACTACTTTTAGACGCTATTACAAGAGAAAGATATAACAAAAAATGTAAACATATGTCGGACATGATCCTTACGTTATGAAGAGGAGCGATTTTTCAACTGAATTGAAAGATTTGCCTGTAACGTTATGTTTGTCTTCAGTTACAGGGGTAACTTACAAACTCAAAGAAAAGAAGAAACAATTACTTTGACTTTACAAAGTTCGGAAACTGGTACGTTACACAAACATAGCCCCATAAGTTGTATTAACTCACCTTTGACGAAGTGAATACTCAAAGGCTTCGATTTCGGTGGGGACGCGTACCCACCAGATTTCGTCACGAGTCATTTTGTACCCACCACTTTTAACTTAACGTCCATAATAATTGGACTTTGGGTTCGATTTTTTTTTTAGCAGTTTTCAGTGGTTATGAGGAGCAATATGAGAGAGAAATTTGGTGATCGTTGTTTAGGTAGGCTACATTAAACCATAAAGCTTTTTCAGGACTTATAAAGCCCATGAGAACCGTGAGGAGTCAACCCACAGCCGCTCCGCTGCCCTGCTGAAAATATGAAGCAGAAACGCCAGATAATGTCAGATAACGTCCATAATAATATGACATTTGGTTCGATTTTTGGACCGTTTTCAATGGTTATGAGGAGCAATATGAGAGAGAAATTTGGTAATCATTATAACATTAAACCACGTCATGTCATATTGTCAACATGGTGGCCCTACTTATGAAGCAGAATAGTGGGTTATATGTCTAATGCTTTTTAAAAAACTTAAGGCTTTCTTCTTCATAAAACGAGTCGGACATCACATTTTTGTATGCATTTTTATTTATTCACATTAGTAAGCTACAGGACATAGTCTTTCAAAACATGACCTGCGCGAAAGAGAAAAAAATAAATAAAGCGTCATTGTACCCAGCACATTTCAAACCAAACTGACGCCCATGTGATCACTGCACACACGGGCATTTCCGATTCGGCTCCTCCCGACCGCAGGCTTAGGTTTGCAAGCCATTTTTTTCCACCGTTTTTCGGTCAATTTTTGCATTTTTCCCCCTTATGAACAACAACTATTGGTACACGATAAAAACTCCTCGTGGTTTCTCGGTTTGATCGATTTGAGCAACCATAAACGACGCAAAACATAGGCATTTTGAGTTTGTTATAGTGCTTCCTAAATGTAGCACATTACTTCCTGCCCTCCATCTGCATTTCGCGCCATGGCAACGCAGTGACGTGACGTCATATGCAAACAACCTATATCAGGGGCCAGATTTAATATATATGGCAAATTAGCGTAATAGCGCAGTTTAAAAAAAACGCAGATGGGAGTGGAAAGTTCTGCGCGTGATCTACTGACGATGAACACGGACGCAATGACCAACACAATCTACCAAGAGCAGCGCAAATTAGCATCTAGTTTAAGACATGTTTTTTGGGGGGGCATATATGGCACAAATACCAGTAAATTGACTAGTGCACACCGTAGTAAATCACATTGCTTGATTCATTTAAATACTCTCCTCCCATAAATTTTGCATCTGAAAGGGAAACTCAGCCGCAAAAATAACCGTATCTGTGCCTTTTCAGCGCTAGTTTTTCACTGCGTGTCTTTAGTAAATACTGACAGTATAGTTTTTAACACCAAAAGAGGGTTTGTACTGCCGCAAGCTGTTAGTAAATCTGGCCCTTAAAGTTAACGTTTCTTGAAACTGCTTTGGAAGTTGGAATGATTATGTTGTGAAAAGTGGCAAACAAATACCTACTGTATAGGACTTTGAAGAATCTGGTTATGGGTGAGGGACATAGAGGCATGGTGAAGTATTAGTGGTGATGTTCAGTCACCAGACCCAATGGAATTCAGTTAAAGACAGTTTGTGTCTTTACTCAATTTTTAAACACTTTAACCTTTATTTGATAAAAAAAAAAAAAAAAAAATCAGTTCATATCAATACAGACCTAAAAATTCGTAATTTATCTTGAATTTGTAATATAAATTTGCCCAATCGTTCCACTTAAACCAGTGGTTTCTGAATTGTCAGAATCTTTTGAAAGAAGAAGGATTTAATTTGGTCAATGTAACATTGCATGAAGGAATACAAAGGACATGAGATCAATGCTAACATTATTATGGCTTACTCTGTACAATCTTTCCTCAGTGAGTGTACCAATATTTATGCCCATGTCTTGTTTCAATGTTGTTTATGATGTTGCATGCATTATTGTTTGTATTGTAATGTTGCATTTCTGTCAAAAAAACAAAACAAAAAACAAATGGCAGAAAAAAAAAAAAAAAAAAAAAAAACCAGCCAGACACAGTGAATTGCTGCTTACATGCATGTTTCCCCCTGATACTGGAAAATACATGCCTTCATCCAGCTGAATGACACAAAGCCATTTCTCTTATGGTCAACTCTGGGAAATCATTGGAAACAGGGGTTCTAGGCCTGTTTAGATTAACTCTTTGTGATAAATGATACATTACAAATCACTTATGTTCACTGCTGTTGATAAAATCTAAAGCAATATTTTTATTTTTTTTCTACTAAAGCCTTGTGATAAAGGTCTATTCTGTGTAAATTTGCAGCCTTCAGCAGAATTGTGCAGATGCAGACACTTATAATGTCTGTGGTGTGGATTATGATGAGCTAGGATATGATTGAGAAGAGGATGATTGATTCCAGAGGATGCAGTTCATGGAGATACAACTGGGAATGTCACACACAGCCAACTTACTATGTTGTTATAGTACTCTGTGATGGGAGAATACTGTGCAGTTCTCTTACTATCTGGCCTGGTTTATAAAAAAAACACATCCACAATGTTAGTCCTTATACTACACTGTAAAATCCTAGAGTTGTTCTGACTAACACTTTTTAGTTAACTTTATTTAATGTCTTAATTGAAAAAAAAAAAAATAGTTTTTGAGGCGGATCAATTCTTAATAGACTTTTCACTAATTTCTTCCACTTCTGCAGTTATCTTTCTAGTTGCATTCACTCGTTTACCAAAGTCGTCTTGAATGTTGAATTGTCAATACAACATCACATAAGCTGACTTCATAAATTGATGTTGATTTTCCTAAAATGTTTTTGTTTGGACTCACCATTATGGTGATCAGTGTTCCCTTTGGTTGGGCACTTGGAACTTCATTTATATTATTGTAATTCTCTTCTTATTGATGCAGCAATGCAACAAGAAATCACAGTTATTTTGTTTCCAAAAGAAGGGAAGTAAAAGGTGACCTAACCTCTAACTAAATCATTAACTAGTATTTTTTTCATATCGAATAATGATCTTTTACAATTTTATTGCTAACACTTATGTCATAAACAATTTGTTAAACTTTGGTTTCACTTTATTTGATGGTCTTTGTAACACATTCTGTTGACTATAAATAACATTGCACCAACATGTCAACTTACTCTCATTAGAGTGTTAGGAGAGTATTAGTTTACTGGATTAGGGTTAGAATAAGATGACATGTAGTTGCAAATGTACTTATAGTCAGTAGAATGTCTGTTGGAGGACCATCATGAGTTAGCAGATGCAGACAGTCTACTAATACTCTAATGAGAGTTAGTTGACATGTAGATGCAGAATTACTTATAGTCAACATAATGTTCAAAAGGGATCCTCAAAATAAGTTGTTATTGGGTTGATATATTTGATATAGCCCTATATATTTGAGACAATATCTTGCAATTGGCCATGCTTGCGAGTCACACAGACTTCAGAATGCAAAACACAACAATGGTAGCTATACTAGGTCAAGAGTAAATCTAAAGAAAATGATCAAGTACTCTCTACAGTACTTTCTAGTTACAAGAACTCTACTATACTAACTAAGCATCTGTCAGTACAGCATTCTATTTATTTTACTTTACTTAGTTTTTTTTAACTAGGTAGTGTTTCAATGTGCCATCCACGGTACACTGCATATTTTTGCGCGATAACTTCGCGGCATACAACAACTCAGAAATTATCAGCTAAACATGTCACATATCTTTGGAAAGCTGCTAACTTCTGTTGTGTTTTTGCTGCACGAGTGTTTCTGTGTTTGGTGTTAGGCGCTCATGCACAGGTGTAAATGTATGTTTGTGTCTGTGTGTGTGTTTATGCACGGGTTTATATGTGTGTGTGTTCATGCATGGGTTTGTGTGCGTGTATGTGTGTGTATGTGTGTGTGCTCACACACTGGTGTATTTGTTTGTGTGCATGCATTTCTGTTTACATGCGTGTGAGCATGTATAAAATAGTAGAATACAGAAAAGATGTAAATGTTTTGTAAATGATTTCTTTCTTTTTTTTTTTTTTTATCGCAGACAATCATCTGACATTGAACTGGATGAAGACTGGGAGTTAGTCATCAGAAAGCCATATACTGAGGGACATGATGACAGCAACTCATCAAGAGAGGAGCCCCATCCGTCACCTTCCCAGAGGAGGTATATATATATATATATTTATACTACAGGGCCATTGAATGCTTGAATCTGATTGGTTGACGAACGTTCTAAGGTGTGCATTATTTTCAAAGTAGTTCCAGGCAGGTCTTGACCGCATTACAGTTCCATATCACTTCGCGTAGTTAACGGTAATAACGGAAAATAGGATACAATTCATAACAAGAAAAAACATTTAGCCGCATGCGCTTGATCTGGAATTTTCAATGTCTAGCTTCACAATCAATGGAAACAAACATGCAGTTTAATTTGAATAAATAAAGTATATAGTCCTATCTATAATCAATAGAAAATTAAACTGAATATAGGCTAAATAAATGGATAGTCCTGCAGCACGGATTATTATTGCAGATAATATAACAAATAAATAATTATTGATAGGCCTACTTGTTAAAAGGGCTTTGTGTTTCATTTATTTGGCTAGTCTGTCATCTGTCAATAATAGAAAAAAAAGAATGAATCCGAATTAATTAAAAGGAATTGAATTAATAAATAAATAATAATATTGACGCACATGCTTTTCTGTCTCATTATTGCAACATCTCTCTCTCTAATAACTGCATTAATAACTGGGGACACACTTTAAGGCCGTTCCTTAACTCCGCTTCGCGTCGTGACCGCATTACCACCTCGGGTGTGCATTATTTTTCTAATAATTCAACGGCCTGTCGTCAATTATTCCTTACATAAACACTATAGTTATCTGCAGGCATCTGTTTACAAAAAAAATGTAGGCAGAAAGATTTTTTTTTTTTTTTTTAGTGTGTTCAAAGTTCTATTCCTCAATACCAGTAAGACTTACAGTGATTCTGACTGTTAAGAAACAAACCTCAAAGTGTCCACTTTCAAAAGAGACCCAAACCATGCATATACTCCAAATGGTTCAAGAACAGCATGCAATTTATTTTGGGTATGCCTTTTTTAGGTGTTTTAGGGCAAATTTTACAGGAATGCGGCAATAGGTGCATGCTTTTTTTAAAGTAAGTCTAACTAATTAGATTTTACAGTGTAGTGGTCGGACACTGAGCGGTTAAAACTGTAAAGAAAACTAAATGCAAATTAGTGCCCACAATGTCGCTTTAGTTGTAGCGCATTGTTCTCCGAGCGCTGCACAAATATCTGTACGTCAAAGGCCCTGATGATTAACAAACAAACAACTCATGGGCGGAACTCGACAATCCCTGCAGATTTGTTGTAACGTTGCGTGATCCTACAGCTAGGATGTATTGTCTCAGTGCCTGACATTGACTGCGAGGCATTTTCTTCCACAGTTTGACGTTTGAGGTAATTTCATAATTTCCGCCGCTTGGCTCGTCTGCAGGCGGCAGCCTGTGGAGCTCTCAGCCTGTCACAGATTCCCTCTCCTCATGATTAATGACCCTAATTGAGATTCATTTCTTATCAATTAGAGTGTGGCATTTACTGCCGGACAAGTCCCCCTCCCGCATTTATTTGTGTCTTGACATAAAGCAAGGTCTTTTTACCCCCAGAAACAGAGTCTATTGTTGGTGACACCCTTGCCCACGTGTAAGCAAAAAGGTTAGGCCTGATGACTTTTTCATGAGACAAAGTGGTAAGCACAGAGATAAAGAGAGAACAATGGGTTAGGGTGGGCAGACAGAGCGGGAGGACGACAGACAGGGAAGTGAGAGGGAATATAATTGGAAAAAAGAGGAAGAGAAGATCTTTAAAAGAGGAGGAGGTCAGGGGTGAATTCAGTGTCTTTGAAAACCTAGTGAATTGCCTTGATGTTCCATGAATGATGTATAAATGTTTTTGTTCTAAGGTTTTGAGAACATTATTAAAGACCAGGGCTGCGTTTCCCGATAACGTTGTCCCTTAGCGAGCTACGAAGACTCTTAAAGGGATAGTTCACTTTAAAATGAAAATTCTGTCATCATATACTCACATATACTAACCAGGCAGTTTCTGGGTCCCATTGACTTCCATAGTAGGAAAAAAATATACTATGGAAGTCAATGGGACCCAGAAACTGTCTGGTTACTGATATTCTTCTAAATATCTTCCTTTGTGTTCAGCAGAAGAAAGAAATTCATACAGGTTTGAAACAACATGAGGGTGAGTATATGATGACAGAATTTTCATTTTAAAGTGAACTATTCCTTTAAGGTATAACTTAACTAAAGATATACCATTTCAAGGCATGTTCCCCGAACCATACCTTAGGAAGCTGCTTAAGATATACCTTCTTACGTGTGACGTTACCGGGTGCTGTCCGTGGCGATGCTGCTGAATTGGTTGATATCGATGGCTCGAGAATCAATTATTCTCTCGTGCAGGGGCCGTTTCACTGCGTTATGTGAGAAAGCGGTGTTCTTTATAAAAGAAGCACTTCAAAAATAGTTGAAAATGCATTTATTGGGACTCATGGGATATTATAAAACATAATCCAAACTATAATAGCCTAGCCTACATATTTTAAAGGTGCATTGCGCAACATTTCATGTTAGAAATACCCGTTTTTCTAACCCATACATGCTTAAACAATTGCCTGATGGGCTGAATGAGCCCTTCTCTGATCACTGCGATTGCCTCTATAATCCTGTACAGTAAAATAAATAAGAGGGATTCGGGTCGGAATTTGAGACTGGGCGTGATGTCATGCACGTTCAGTTGCAGTGTTGCAGTTTCGCTTGTCGCCAGAGGGGGTATAGTTCTGCAAAAACTCAGAGACTTGCGCAATGCACCTTTAAAATTGTATCATATATTGCTGCCATAATAACCATTTCAAATTTTTACGTGCTTTCTTCTCTTTCACATTTTTGTTTGCTGAGGTGGAGCTGCGATGAAATATTGTTCTTGTAAATACTTTCCAGCATTTCAGTTATAAAAGTGTACATCTTACGTACGGTGCTCGGCAGTGATCTAAAAGATTTTGAATCTCTTCTTGTAAACTCAGATATGTGGATTCAGACGGCAATTAAATTCCCACACGACCTGTTTGTCAAAAAAACACTGACATCATGGATTCGGACGGCAGTAAAATCACCGATCTACCCATACTAGCCCATGAGAAACAATTAGCATCCGAATGGGACTTAACTGACAGTAGCCTATGCTTTCACTGGCCTTTAAAAGCGCTCTGCAGACGGCGCCGTCTTTTAGAACAACTATTCGCTGTATCGCTGCCATAGTTTGAGCAAACTCCCTACCACAATCATTCCCTTTAAGTAGACTATTAAGCCTTTAATGGTTTGCCAGCTGATGTGCCATTGGATAATATAATTAAAAATCTAACAACAATCAGTGTAATGGCAATTTTATTCTTTGCATGAAAACACTTTAATTAGCCTAAATGAACACCGTCTGGGTGTATTAAAACAACTTCAGAATTATATTCGTATAGACCTGCAACAGTGATAAGGTAAAGCTACATACATAACCGTAAATTTAATTGAATTTTTTTTTTCTTACAGTGTACATGTAATACTGTCTTAGAATTAGACCAATGATTTTCTTATAAGGGAGGATAATGTTGCTTCTTCTGGAAAACACTGTATCGGAAGTGTAGCTCTGATGCCTTAAAATGTCGGCGGCTCACAAGGTTTTTGGTACTGAGTAATGGTTTTATTGCTTTTCACTTTGAAAGAGCGGCCAGTGAAATACATTATATGCTGCTTGCCTTCCTTTCAACAATAAACTTTCAGAGTCTGATCTATCACCTAAAAGGACATTAAGAAGAGAGGAAATTACTCTAAGACTACCTTCTTTTTTGCTCTCTTTTCCCCATTGGCTTTTAAAGCAAATGCATTGTTCTCTACGCAATGCATTCCAGGCTATAAAGATTGCAATTAGATGCCTTTAGATGCTGCTCAAGTAGAGGTTCGCCTATAAGTATATACTTTTTTTCTATACCTTTATACCCCGATGACTCACATGGAGGGGCTTGTCTGGTTAGGGCCCCCAGAGCAAATCTGAGGCTGGAATGATAAATAGCCAAGTTCCCCTTTCACATGATTTGTGAGTCCGTGTAGCATGTCTGCATGCACATGCATTTTTGTTCCACTTTTAAATGGCGAGCAGTCGTGAGGTTTTCTCCTCCATTGCTCGCTCTTCCTCAGCCCGATAAATGGCTTCACTGCACCCAGCCATGCCACCCGGGTAATGTCTCCTCTGCGGGCAGGCATTTGAGCACATTAGAAATCATTACATAGAAATCCAGTGTTACGTTGCAGTGCAGACACACAATGGAGGCTTTTAGGATGAAAAAAAAAACAAGGAAAATTAGATTTTATATTAGGGTATTTGATATTAATTTCAAAGTGGTGTGGATTTTACACTCTCTTGAGAGAAGACATTTTAAGCTTGCCATGCTGAGACATTTATGCTACTTACAATGCTAATGCTTGTTAATCACTGCTTGCTTATGAACCTCTAGGGGGCGATGTTTCCTCTTTTCAGCCGACTCGCACAGATGCTGTGACAGACCTTTGCAACATAAGCTCAGGTTTTCTTGCTACATTCCTACGAAGTCAAAAAGGCCATCTAGATATTTCCAATTATCAGAGAGCAAACAGATTTCAGATTTTTTAATATCCTTCTGACCAATACCGAATCTCTGCATAATCACACTTTAAATAATGGAGGTATCTGAGACATGTTCATCTATTCAAATGCAAACAAATCTCTCTTTTGAAACTGTCCTTTCACCCTTCAATATAGGCAATATGAGCAAAATATGCAATACATTCAAAAGCCCCTGAGATAGAGATATTAAGCCAAATCATGGTAGATAGCCTAGATTGAATATTCACAATATACAGGTATTTGCAATTATTTTGCTGGAAATATAATTTTTCATTTTATAAATTTTGTGAATGCAATAGCTTATTTCAGTTTTTTAAAATGTGTATCAATAGAAAATACATGACAATGGTTTTATTAAATTGTATTTATATATGCTGAAAATGTTAACACGGAAATAGACCAATTTACGGTGGCCGAGAAGGGTCACAACACAAACAAACGCCACAACAACTACATATTCTGAAAACACCTCCAAATTCAGAAAACACATACAAATGGAAAGAACATGTCAATCTGAAAAATAAATAAATAGTTCAGATATCAGGACAACAATGTACAAACGCTGGTAATGCATCTATTTAGTGACCTGGGGCCTCATTTATAAAACTTTGCGTAGGAGTTGCGTCAGAAGTGGCATAGGCTACAGATGAAACATAGGACGTGCGCACGCACAGAAATATTCGGATTTATAAAACCGTGCGCACGCACATCCTATGCAGTTTTTTCCTTAATAAATCACAATCAATTCTAAATGTAGCGCAGCTTTTGCGGCTTCATGTCACGCTCATAGTTGCCCATAAATAGTCCGTGAAACGCCCACAAGTTAATATTCATCGACTGCGAAATCATGGCAAACAGAGGAAAACCAAGAAACGTAACTTTCATTACGTCATTACGCATTGTGATGGCATCATGGCATTTTATTACCATCCATTTGTTTGCATCTGACAAGCTGCAGATGTGTTATGAGGATGAAATGCATAACATGCCAATATTAGTGCAGAACATATTTCACTTTTCTTTTTCCAAATATGTGGTAATTTGCATTTCTGTTGTAATCTTCCTTTGATTTTGTTTGTTTTACACTGCAGATCGATCAAACGGGTGTTCGTGTCGGCTGTTAATTGTAAGACTTGCTTTGTGAAGTCTTCATGTTATTTATGAGAGGCAGTATTGCCATTTCTTACACAACGGTCTGCAGTTTCACACACTTTCACGTGTTTCTTCCATCTGCCGATGGTGTCGCCATTTCTCATTTCACCCGTTTTTGTGCGTACGCCTGGGTCAGAGTTTGCGTGAAGGACCGCCCATTTTCCCAAGTTTGCTTTTTATAAATACCAATTATTGCGTAGAGAGCGGCGTACGCCTTCTTTTGTGCGTACGCAACGTTTATAATTGAGGCCCCAGAAGCGAGCTAGCCAGCTAGTTTCCAGCTAACAACGTTGGCAGAACGTTTAACAGTTATCTGCGTGGACTAATACGTTATGGGGACAATAACTTAATATGTTGAAAACACACAAAAACCACTTCGGTATCAGAGCACATCGACAAGTCTGTCATAATAAAAGAGAAACACTTAGGCCTACCTCTTGTAGCCGTCACTGATTATGGCCCCCCTGGAAACATTTCCGTTGTGTCTTTGCAGTTTGCAGTTCGTTTCCCTATTTGCTCATGCTATGAATTTTTGCAGCGCACGTGATGTGAAATCGACGAAGTTGTTTTCTGAATATGTAGTTGTTGTGGCGTTTGTATGTGTTTTCTGAATTTGGAGGTGTTTTCTGAATATGTAGTTGTTGTGGCGTTTGCATGTGTTTTCTGAATTTGGAGGTGTTTTCTGAATATGTAGTTGTTGTGGCGTTTGCATGTGTTTTCTGAATTTGGTGGTGTTTTCTGAATATGTAGTTGTTGTGGCGTTTGCATGTGTTTTCTGAATTTGGTGGTGTTTTCTGAATATGTAGTTGTTGTGGCGTTTGCATGTGTTTTCTGAATTTGGTGGTGTTTTCTGAATATGTAGTTGTTGTGGCGTTTGCATGTGTTTTCTGAATTTGGAGGTGTTTTCTGCATATGTAGTTGTTGTGGCGTTTGTTTGTGTTGTGACCCTTCTCGGCCACCGTACCAATTGCCAAAATAGCAATCATTATAGAAAACGAATAGAAATTAAAACGGCTAAACATACAATATACAATACAACATATACACAACGTTATATTATATTTAGTTCGACCTCCTGAGGTGGATAATAATCAATTTCTGAAAGTTAACTCTGCAAAGCCTACATATGTCGCTCTCCGTGAGTGTCTCGTCATATCCGTAAATAGCGAAAAATTGCTCCGTTGTCATGACACCACACTGGCTACTTTGGCCCTGTTCCAAATGGCACACTTCTGCCCTGTCCAAATAGCCACACTTGCGGTCTTTGCACTTGACCACTTGTCTACCTGCATGATGCATTTCCTCTATTTGGAATGTATACTGCAAGAGGACACATTGCCCCCTAGAGGTTTCTATACTGCAAGTGTGTATAAAACTTTTGATTACCCGATGGGACACATTTATAGTCTTGTAAAAAATGCAAGTGTTTAAAGAGCTTTTATTTATTTTATTTTCAATACTTTGCATTTTTAAATAAACTTCTAAATGTCTGTTCAGTAGTTGCTATGTAACAGAGGACACAATTTAAAAATTGTGGTGCTTCTAATTAAGTGATAAAAAACAGTTGCAATTGTTTTACAAAATACATATACCCTACTCATCTTTGCACCAATAAAATGAGCAACACTTTGTTTTACTACCAAATTATATGTATCTAATTAATTTAAATTACAGTGGAAGGTTTTCCTCGACATCTCACGATTTCGGGACATGTGAGTTCCCGAACATGATGCATGATGGGATACGCTTAACTTCGAATACCGCTCCGAAGCGGTAGCAGTGTGGGTTTAGTGTGCATTAAGGACACTGCACTTTGGCATTTTTAAGACATGGGACAGTCTTGCGCACTTACTTCTTGTCACATGCACGTGCTCTCAAGTGGCCAAGACCGCAAGTATGGGTATTTGGACAGGACATTCTAATGCACTTTTGGTCTTGTGGAACTACAATGGCTGCCGCGTCCGTTAAGTCCATGAGACTGTAGGGTATACCATTACGTCATTTTCAGAAGGGAGCTCTGCCCTGAAGTGACTTAGGCCTCGTTTACACTGTCAGTGAAATGTGACCCAATTCCGATTTTTTTGCTCATATGTGATCGGATGTGTTCTATGACAGTGTAAACAGGAAAAAAACGCATGCATTCGGATATTTCGAGATCGGTTTCAGGCCTCATTCATATGTGGAAATAAATCAGATATAAATCAGATATGTGCCAATGCGACTGTAATGTAAACAGGCAGATCGGATTTTCTGAGGCATTAGGCAACGTCTCTGTGGTTTAATGACGAGAGAAACCACGACGCGCTTCTGCAAAGGGACGGATGGCCCGACGAAACGTCGTATCGTCGTAGGAGAGGAATGTGGACAAACGTTGACAACTAAAATTTCGGACCCACTGCTTCTCGTTAAAGCCCGCCGCAATATGCTCCCACCAGTCCGGAGATCTCTTTAGCACACAATAACTGAAGCATATGCACAGGCTGCAATGATGGCACTTTTCGTCATCCTCCACCTCATAATCATGGTGATGTTTGACGAACTTCGCATCGCAGAGCTAGCATCAATCATATTTTGTGTTTGTCCATCTGTGCAAGATAACTTAACCCTTTAAGCATGCGCGATGTTTCAGATAGTATGGCAAGTGTAAACACATGAATCAGATATGGGTCACAATTGAAAGAACGTATAAACGGACAACAAATACAGATATAGACAACAAATCCGAATTGGGCATCAAGACCTGAAGTGTAAATGAGTGGTGTATTTAGGGTGCCATTTGGGACAGGTACTTTTTGTGTGTATGATTTGAATGTGTCATAGGTTAGTTTTCAGTCACAACGAGCAAGAAAGGTTGTTGACATGGAACAGGCTAAATCTTGAACCACAAAAGGCAAGATTTATCAGGGAATCAAAAAAGTTTAACAGGAGAGTCTACTCAGCAACAGAGCTTGTAATAAAACGAGAATCAAGATTGGCTTGGCTTTTCTGAGATGATGAGAACTAAGGGATTTGTACGTGACTCGGAGGGGACATGTTCGGTTCACCTAGTTTTGTTGTGGCCACGAGATATGTTAACCCGTGGGAATGTGATATGTCATGGCCACGAGATATTAATTCAGGGGAACGTCATATTAACGCCCTCCTAGCTAGAAACTGAACACAATGAACAATGAGGAAGTCCAAACACAAACAGAAACGTGACACTCACAGAGTTCATTGTAAAAAGTATCTATTGTGAAGGGTCATTTCATTATCCATTGTTGTAATGGTAAATTGTTGTAATGTCCAAAAGTAAATTATATGTGTCTATCAATGGGAATAGCTACAGTAACAATTTCAGATCCTTTCCAAATAATCTGGTTATATTTATTAAGCCTAGTACTAAATGACAATGTTTTATGAGCAGTAGGGCAGTAGGTAATTTTATTCAGAGGCCCAAACTGAGCAAAATTATACAATTTGATGCATTTGTTGCAGTAAAATAAAATGAAATTCTGATAGCTTGTAATGTAAATTCTAATGAGATCAATATAACAGTAAAGCAGACTACTTACCAGCTGTCACTCTATATCTCCCAATGACGTGTGTTTTAAAGATGATATTTAAATGCTTAGTTTTATGATCAAAGCTCTGTAGTTTTTATTGTGGGGGAAAAAATATATAATGCAATACAAAACAATGATGATTGAGAGATGAACAAATAAATATTTCTCAAAAGCCTGATGTATCATTTGATACTTGCAGTTTAACATGATATTTGTAGATAGTACTAAGTAAACTCCTGAAGTAAACCTTAGTTGCTTAAATCCAGTAAGTGTTCATCTTGAAATATTTGATTTTTAATATTTCAATATCAATGTTTCTTAAAGTCTAAAGTCTAAATCTGACTGATTTAGAACTGTACTAAATGGTCTTTCACTTGCTAAAAAAATATGAACTATCAATCAGAAGACAAATGGCATGTCATAGATTGTGTACAACATCTTTCAGCAAAGTTTTAATCATGCTGATCATTTAGAGGCCTCAGAAATGTGCATATCAAATATGATACAGTAGGCTTAGGGTTAAGCAGCTTATTTACAGATCGTTTGCTGAATAATAATAAAAAACACTTTTTTAAAGGGGTCCAGGCCCTATTTTGTACCCCATTCATGGAAAGTGCCCTCTAAATATATTTTTACTGTATTTTACTTGCATTTCAGAGTAAATAAAATAAATATGGATATTGATGTGACTGAAGAATATCGACCCCAATACCACCCATTGACAACAGCAGATGCTGCATTTCAAATGTCCTTCCTTCTATTTCTTTTCTCCTCCATCCGGAGATCCGTTGAGATCTGGACCCTCCGCTGTACCGCGGGCTCAGGGTGTTACAGCTTCTCTCCAACATCCCTTAGCGCCTGTTACACCACACAAATGTTGTGTTTAAGCCATTTAGCAGCCTAAGTAGCTGCCTTGATCTGACTTTCAAAGCGAGCATCTGAATTCTTGAATCGCTCTTCCTCCTCACTTTCTTGATTTTCATCCCGGTTTAAATTCAGTGTGATTGATTTTTTTTTTGTGAGAGATGGGAAAGTTTGCTGTAGACACCATGCAGTTATAATTTCATATTCTACACCCGAAACATGTTTACTGGGTGAGCTACATCGATGTTCGTAGTTCAAAGCCATCTTGACCTCATAGTCTGCGCTCTGATGTTGACTGGTCGAGGCTTTACATTTAATAGTGTATAATCTAGAGAAAAGAGCAGCATGTACTGTAGCACCAGGCAGCTATTTCTTGACATGCAGTCAGATGTAAGGCAAGATTTGAAAGGCACAGAAGTTATTATGCCTTGCTATGTTTTTTGTAAGAATTATCACTTAAAGTATATTATTACTAATGTAACAGAGGCTAGTACAGGGTGAATATCTTCCCCTGGCATCAAGAGGCATGCCAATGACTGATTTATGCATATTTTCCATATCACAGACGTCAATGTCACTGACCATATCAAATATTAAAGCTGATGTGTGTAACTTTTGTTTGTTAAAATACTTTCTGCTATTGCAAAGACAGCAATAAATAAGCCATTTTGACTTCCCTAAAAAGTGTGTCAGAATAAAAATATGTTTGTTTGTTTTGTTTTTTTCACAGCATGTGAATTTGTTCTTAAAGGGATGGTTCGGAGTAAAATCAACCTAGGGTCCATTGCACCATGACCTCGAGCCAAACACTCCCCCAGAAGCTTTTTTCCCCCGGTCGAACATTATTAAATTTAGAACTTAGAGATATCAGCCGGATGGCTTAGTGCAGGCACTAACGGATCCAAGGATGTATCTCTTAATTTTCCCCACTAATAATGCCCAGAATGGTACCAAACTTATACAGTAGTACAAATAGGTTATGTACTACATCCTACATGTATGTTACACTACATCCTTATGCATCGCTTTCTGCCAGGACTTTTACGTGCTTTTCCCAAACAACTGAAGTGACGTCGACGTCCGGGTTAGCAGTAGCATGAGCCGTCAGGCAAGTGTTA
The DNA here is from genome assembly GCF_964197995.2 of Scardinius erythrophthalmus. NCBI lineage: Eukaryota > Metazoa > Chordata > Actinopteri > Cypriniformes > Leuciscidae > Scardinius > Scardinius erythrophthalmus. Next base: position 40,872,817 of record NC_138228.1, read on the forward strand.
TTTAAATAAACTCCTGATGTACATACAAACTTTCCAATGCCTCGTTTTATGAGTACAGAACCTATTTGTACTACTGTAGAAGTTTGGTACCATTCTGGGCATTACTAGTGGGGTAATTTACGAGATACATCCTTGGATCCATTAGCGCCTGCACTAAGCCATCCGGCTGATATCTCTAAATAAGCTCTAACTTTAATAATGTTCGACTGGGGGAAAAAAGCTTCTGGGGGAGTGTTTGGCTCGAGGTCATGGTGCAAAGGACCCTAGGTTGATTTTACTCCGAACCATCCCTTTAACCTTGTTCTAATGTTAATGGATTCAGATCAGTTCAAGGGGCTCTTTACACGACACCGTTTTCAACTAAACGGTTGTGTAAACATACCCTCAATGACAGACTGCATGGCTGTAGTTAGTAATTTGCATAAAACACACCCAAATCATCTCCATATAAAGGCTTTCTGTACAACCTCATCCAACACTCGTTCTCTCTCGTTTGTGCGCATGCGAGAGCAGCAAGATCTTAAGAGTAAAGCAACATGTTCCATTTCAAAAGCAATTAAAACACAGCAAACAGTTTTTATACTAAGGTACATGCGATCATGTTTCTGACCTCTTTTTTATCTTTCTTATCTCTGGTTACACATACAAGCATACACTTCTAGGCTTCATTTTGTCATCATGTCATTTATTTGGTTTATCGTTTCTAAGAAATAATCATTACGTTTTATTCCATTTCTAACAAATTTCTAGTTTCTATCTACAGCCATGTGATTTTTTTTGTTTAGTTTGTTGCATACATGTGTTTTCATTTGGTTCTAAATTTTATGGTAAATTTCAAATACATTTTAATGACGAGTCATGATTACACACCCCTTTAAATCATCACAAAGACATCACAAATAGTTTTCGTTTTCAACCCCGTTTTCAGTGCACAGACTGGTGAACCCTTAAAGGTTAGTTCACCCAAAAATGAAAATTCTCTCATTAATTACTCACCCTTATGTCGTTCAAAGCCGTTAAGACGTTTGTTCACCTTAGGAACACAAATGAAGATCTTTTTAATGAAATCTGAGAGTTTTCTGTCCCTCCATTGACAGCCAACGCAACTACCACTTTCAAGCCCCAGAAAGCTAGTAAAGACATCATTAAAGTAATTGTGACTCCAGTGGTTTAACCTCAATTTTATGAAGCAACGTGAGTGTGCAAAACCCCCCCACAATTTACCACTTTTTTTCACAAAATATGAATCTTCAACGCGCGTTCACGAGACCACCACGACACATGCGTTGTTTTGGGCTTGTTTCTCTGGCGCATACAAGTATCATCAGCAAAACTTGAAATGGCTCAGCAATTTACTGCAGGACAAGCTCTGTACACAATCAAATATATATAAAAAAAAAAAAAATATATATATATATATATATATATATATATATATATATATATATATATAGTTTTCATATAATGGTGTCAATGCAGACAGATCAATAATATTGTTGTAATATTAAATATCCACAACTAAGCAAGTCAAAAGCCAAAGGCGACAGTAGCAAGGAACCAAAACTCTATCAGGTGACAGAATGGAGAAAAAACCTTGGGAGAAACCAGGTTCAGTCAGAGGGCCAGTTCTCCTCTGGCAAATGAACGAACAGTGTATGATTATGATTCAGGTCCACCATCTGATCTATATATGAATATAGATTGAATATATCTGATCTATATATGAATACAGATTGGAGTTGCTAGAAATCCAAATAAGTAACAATGATTAGCGAAACATTCATGCATTTAAGGGTTAATGGGTTATTGTTTGTACATACTGTACATTGTTGTCAAAAAACTCAAAAAGGCATTGATTATGAAAATTAAATGTGACCTAAAAATTTAAGACTGCACAATCTATTGTTGATGTACATATATATATATATATATATCTCACCAACTTAAATATTGCATCTACTCTAACAGAGTCCACCCTGTTTTACTTGGAAATGCATATCGGCTTGCGAAGACCTTCTGGGTTGCATGTGACAAATACTGTATAGAGTTGTATATGATTGCATATAAAGAAGACCTTGACAACACTGACACTGCTCAATGTTTTTACATTATGTCATATCTCTTTCTTTGCAGTCACACACTCAATTTAATGTCAATCTCTCAGCCTACAAGTAAGAAGAAAAAATTAAGAGAGTTTGGCTATTCAGAGCTGTAATTGATGAGGAGTTTGCCTCAGCTCAGGTGTGAGATGAATTTTTTTTTCTCTTTAATGGAGCTCTAGCGTGCCCTTACCGACGCATTAGTATTCAGATGATGGCTCTATTGCCAGGGCTGAGGAGGGGACCTTGATAAGATAGAAATGGCATTAAGAGTTTTCATCAGCGGCAGAATTACACAAGGCGCCTTTAGCCCCTTCCCCTCGCTCCCCGTAGGCCACTTTCTTGGAAATCTGAAGCGTTGAGGCTTCTGCAAAACTTTTTTAATCATGACTTTTCCTCATGGTCAGATTTATAAGTCATTAGTTTACTGTCCTGTCTAGCACCCTGTCAGTAAAGTGTTTTTAATCTCAAGCGCACTGAGGTGAGATGGAGAAATTAAACCCTCAGTGGCGACATTGCGCAAACAATTCCTGAGAAAAAATGAAAGATATTCTGATGTCACAGACCGCTTGCTGATAGTGCATGCTGTCTGTGTTGTTTTAGCACTCGATTCACTAAAGGAATAATGCATATCAGGTAGTGTCTCGGGTTAGGGTTATGTTAAACACTCCCACTAAAGTTGCCATGTCCATAAAAATTGAACACAATTATCTAAAAAAAAAAAATTATATATATATATATATATATATATATATATATATATTTATTTATAAAACGGTTAGTATATCCTTGATTCTGATTGGTCAATAGCTGTGCTTTATTCACGATAAAACACGGCTATGACCGCTTCACCCAACTGTTCTATTTGTCACTGCGCCCTTAGCAACACCCTTAACAACCACACGTATCAACATAAACATAGAAAAAAACGTAAGAATTAAAAAGGCTAAAATGTTTAAAGTAAATTTTGATTTACTAGGTGGCATGACGATGGATGAGTGGTTTGAGGAACAATTTGGAGAGACTTCTACAAATATGAACCGTCATGCTGAAGTGCTGAAATGTAACATTGATACATTCGAGAAGACTTGTAATGAAAACAATACCGTGCAGCAAACCCAATGAGCAGTGAAATGCTTCGGTGACTGGTGTAGTGAAAAGGGTTGCAGCATTGATTTTAAACAAATCACCAAGACGCAACTCAACGCACTTCTCCGTGACTTCTACGGAACTGTCAGAAGCTCCACAGGCGAAAAATATGGGATCAGTAGCTATGTAGCGTTACGTGGGGTCTGAACAGATTCCTGAATGATCCACCTTTGAGTTTGTCCTGGTGTCCATCCAATAATGTTTTCGTTGGAGTCGTAAAGACAATGAGAAGAGAGGGTCGTGATAAAACGGAGCATCACACACTGATTTCTACTAAAGATTTCAGCACCGTAAAACTGTCCGATGCACTTAATCCCAACACACCTGAAGGACTCGTAAACAAAGTCTGGTTTTCGGATGTAGAGGAAAAGAGGGGAACCAAAAACTCATTCCAGGCTCATTCCGCATTTTAACAAACGAAAATGGTCTAAAGTATGTCACAATGAGCTTCAATGAAGACACAAAAAACCATAAGGATCCAAATAAAGAGAGCAGGCATGGCTTCATGTTCCAAAAAAACTGGGAACAAACTGGGAACCCGCTTTGTCCCGCTGCCTCTCTAGAGAAGTACTTTTCTCTTCTGCCATCTAACCCCCCTGCTTTTTACCTTCACCCCAAAAAGCAAAACCTCTCTAAATGTGTTTGGTACGTAGATCACGCAGTGGAACATAAATCATATTAGCTATTTATAATTTGTGTTAAATCTTGTTGTGTTAAAGTTTTTTCTTGTTTTTGACTGATGCAGGTACACAAGAGAGCCTATGGGTGTGAACTACCTCGCAACAATGTTTTACACAATGGTTTACACAAATCACTGCCTTCGCAGCACCATGGTGCAGAGATTGTCCGATGCTGGTCTCGAATCGAGGGAAATTATGTCTGTGAGTGGACATAAAGTAAGTGTGAAAGTTCACTATAGAGCTACTGGAGGCCAAACTTTAAGAAAGCACTGGAGCGACATTCGTGCTGCAACAGAAAACACTGCTGACAGTGCTGAGCCCCAACTAAAGAGAACCGCGTTAAAGCTAGGGTAGGTAATCCTGTTCAGAAACACTTTTTTTTATACTGGGTGAAATGGTCCTTCCATCCTGAGAGTAGTCAATACATTATGTGTTCAGAAAAAGGAATTAAAACAATCAGACCTCTGTAGCAGCTGCAGGACAATAAAAACTCTGACCAATCACTGCCACACGGTCCGAGTGTAAAGAACCAATCAGATGCCTTCAGAGCCAGGAGGAGTGTCTTAGCAGTGCCAATCAAGTTCACGTACGCGCTGATCGCCCCTCTCTTGCACAGCGCATACCGTCATGTATTGCATATTACATGTATTGCATAATACGTAATGATTTGAGGACCAAGTTTGTAGTCAAAGTATGGGCAGGTAAATAATGCGTCTTCCAGCTCAGCTGTCGGAGTCGCGCGTTCATGTGTTTTGGGGGCGTGGCTTTGAAAGGACCCCAGAAGGGAGAGGGTGGACTGAATGGAAATAATGAGCTGTCTTTAAAACAGTCGTTAGAGGTCTACATACACTCGATTTTTATATTTTCTTTTTCAGAATACTTACATTTTAATTATGTATTGATATATACATAAAGTTTAAACAAATTTGAAAAATAAGTTTTTTAGACCATTCTTACCTACCCCAGCTTTAAATATCACCACAGTGGAGCCGATTGAAATGAGACAAATATTTAATGCGTGCACAATAAACGGAGATGTTCAAATAAATTTAAATAAACAACAATAAAAAAAGTATCCCTTGTTAGGCAGCATTTTAGCAACTAAATTAATAACATTAATAAAATAGATTAAAGACCTAACTGTTATCTATTAAAATTTGTGCCCTTGTGTTTTTATTTAGGCTGTGTAAATATTTAGTTTAGTGCAGAGAGAAAATAACGGAATAAACAAAAAAATAAACGTTTTCTCATGCTGAGAGATAAGCAATGCCTATTTGTGTGAGGAAATTTCACAAATATTGTGTTGTAAAAAATAAAAAGAATGAGACAAAGTTTGAGAACGGTTTGTTGTTTTTATTTGAGCTTTCATGCATATTACACATTGGAACGTTGTTGTTCACGGTCAGGGACTATTTTTTTTCTAGCGGAAGGAATTATTTTATTGATTTAACTTCATGAAAGTTGCACTAATAATTTTTTTTTTTTTTTACTTTAATATTGTGTGGTAACCGTTTTATAAAAGCAATAAGGTACTCGAAGCAAGTGCTGTATCGTGAATAAGTAACAGCGCAACCTCTCGTACCTTATTGCTTACATATAGTACCTCACTATCAGTAGCCGTGTTGATTAAACATGCAATGTAAACCATTATTTTTTATCTGGAAAAAACTTTTTTGTTGTTGTTATTGACTGCTTAATTGGAGGTGTGTTCTTCAATTCTTTTCAGCTGTTGGTTATCTCTATTGTCTACTTTTTTTTTTTTTTTTTTTTGTCTTTTGGATGCATCATGCCCGAGCAAGGTCTTTTGACTGAAACATTGCATATTAAAGCTATTAAGGGATAGAGCAAGTTTGAGTGCTGTACAAGATTTGTTCATTTACAGGTTTTTATACTGAAAAACAACATGCAAATGTGCCGTTTTGCAAATTTCACACCTGTGACAGTTTACAAACAGAATGAGAAAATTTCAAGGTGAGATTAAGTTGAAATTTCAAGGTGAAAAAATGATCTGCTTCCTGTCATGTGCTAAAGCTTCACTACAGTATGTAACTTTTGGCCCTCTAGCAGTTAAAAAATAAAACTGAATGCATCTTGCCGAAGAACATTATTTGGACAAATAAATTACATTTTTACATTTTATTTTGATAGTCTATTTTAGACCTTCTACTAAATATAAGTAACTTTTCAACGTTGCAACTCATTAATTTGTGACAACTAACTCTCATTAGAATATTAGTAGGTTGTTAGGTTATAGGGTTTATAAAATAAGTTGCCATGTACTGTATACTGTCTTTTGGGGGACCATCAAAATAAAGTGCAGACATTCTACTAATATTCTAAAGATTGGTAGTTGACATGTAGTTGCAAAGATACTTAGTAGAATGTATAAAGTTGACTATCAAAATAAAGTGTTACCACACTTTCTTTGTTTTTACAAAAGGTGATTCCCCAGAGGTTTGGCATTTTGAATGGTCTTATGGTTGATTTTTCCCATTCAATGTGTAGTCAGACCTACTTTTCTCTGTGTATGGAAATGGCATGAAGCACTGGCGAATGGCACATGTTTGCAATTTCCTACAAAATCTATCCTGCCAGCTCTAAAATGTAAGTTATTATTAGGTTTATCAAAGTGTATTTGTGTAAAGACATGATTTGAAAACATTTTTTGCACTCTTCCATTAATAACATTTTGGTACATATTTTAGCTTTAGTGTAGCTTTTTCTTTTTCCACATTATGTTCATTTGTTTGGTTAAAATGCATATTTCAAGGCAAGGTTTTAGGAACCAAAAATGGGGTAATTGTTTTGCATTACAAGAACCCTAAATAAGTGCTCTTGAATACATTCAAATATTTCAGTGTTTCAAAAACATTGCTCTTTCTAAAGTTGTAAATGTGACATTTGCCTTTTCATTGAGCTTAACCTCAAGTTTTCCATATACATCATCTCATAATGATTTAACAACCCATTTAACACACATTCAGTTGAAAAAAAGTAACCTAATAGTTAGACTGAGGGGCCACTTCAAGACACCGTTTTCAACTAAAAACGGAATATTTTTATATTAACAGTAAGAAACAAGGGGGGCATACGGACATCATTAAAAAGTGGTTATAAGAATTACACAAATCAACACAATATAACATTTTGTCATCATGAAAAATTAAAGGTTCCTTACAACAGACTCAAGGAGAACATTCTAAAATTGGGATTACAGTGAATGTTTCTGGCTTGGTGAAGATGAAATTTACCTAGAAGACAAAGTAATAATACAGTATTATTAATATTAACATCCTTAGAATGCTTAATAGTCGTTTTCACAAATCCGTGTGAATGGGGATCGTTTTGATAATGTTGTCATCTGTACAAAGAAAAAGAAAACTTTTTCCATTTTAAGCACACTGTTGTCATACAGAATAAAGCTTTAGAGCTCTAAATGACTTTAAATGAGAGTCATTTGGACAGGAATAATTTATCCCTCTGAATGTTTGTAAAAACAAACACACAAAAAACAAAATTGCATGTTGTCTTGACAGATGGAGTCTTTGTTATCTTACCAAATTTTAAGATACTGAAAGTGAATAACAGAGCTTTTCTTTCATCACACTCGACAACAAAAATAAATCATTTATTCTGTTTTCAAAAAGCAAAAATTACCCTCATTAAATGGGTACAGGCTACACTTGGCACTTCCAACAGACTTGGAAGTATTTGCTGCAAAAGAACTCTTTCTACAGACGCCAAAATACCAGCAGACGATACAAAACAATAAAAACAATAGAAAGAATAGAAATACAAAGTACTGACTCAACCCAGTTGTTGTCTAACTGACCATGACCATTTGCACAAAACCGCAGCACATGTGTGAGTATTGCATTCATAGAACAGTTCAATAAACAAGTTATTATTGAGTAAATACAAAATTTTGACAGTTAATTTGCGTATTTTGTTTCACCAACAAAATGAGTTCCTAGATAGCCACAGCAGAGCAAACGATTCCCTTGTGAAATTATTTTGATAAAAAGTACTTGGCATAAAAGTAAGGCAAAGTGTACTTCTTTTTCAGAAGGGTTATGCTGTTTTGTTACTGAATGATTCATTGGCTGCTGAATCGCATAATCTCTTGAATAGAATGAGCCATTACTTTGCAGCCCCTAAAAATGTATGTTCTATAGCATGAATATGTGTAGCATGAATGAAATTTGGACGTACTACATTTGCCATGTTGCCATTATCATGTGACCTACCAGCGCCAGTTGCGTCGCTTCACTGTCATTCATAAATTAAAGGTACTTTTTGCTTAATCTTTTAGTACTGTGAATTTGGGCATACTATTATCTCATAATGTTTTTTGACTATGAAGTAGGGAAGTATGCAAAGTCATTGTTTTTGAATCAGTTGAATGAATGATTCAATGACTCACTCTGAAAGTCTTTACACCACCTACTGGTAGGGTTAGAAATCGAAAATCGATTCCATGTCTGGAATCGGATGCTTAAAGGGATACTTCACCTCTGGAAAGATGAATGGGTATTTAAAATAGGTCATTTATGTAGAAGAAATGTGAAGAAATTTTTGAATTTTGAGCTTTCTAGCCTGAGAAAAGCCAGAAAATGTATTTTTGGCTTATGTGGATGTAAGACAACAACTCCCAGAATGCACTTGCTTCGCTGCCCTAGGAAGCCACGCCTACCGGTTAGAGAGCGCAGTTGAAAACAACAAGAAGGTTAGGCTACTAACTTAGTGAGTCTCCGTGACGAGTTTGCCCTGGATTTCGAGATCGCCCAAAATGTCCGGGATTCGGCTTTCGCGTTCTACAGTCGCCATTCATCATGTTTACTGTGGCGAGCAGGACGACGCTGACGGCCGTGGGAGAACGGCGCGAGGCCGGTGGCGTCATTACTGAGACGCGCCGGGTCTCGCATCGCTCACGGAGGAGCAGGAATTTTCTTAGCAATGGTAAAACGCACATCAACCGATCACTTCATGTAAACACTACATTCAGATTCACCAATCGGAATGAATTCAGCTAGATTGAAACAAAAGGTGTGCATGTAAACAATGAATGGCGACCGCAGAAAGCAAAAGCTGAATCCCGGACATTTTGAACGATCTAGCCCGCCGGACATGTCCGGGAAAAGGAGGATGGTAACCCCTACTACTCAGCTTTCTCCTACTACTCAGCTTTCTCCACAGAACAAGAGCCTGCTAGCTTAGTTTCCAAAGAAAGACGGCTGACACTGTGTGTACATTCTGTGAGTGAGATCCCACCCTCTATGGGCGGGTTGAACACATGCGGGACAGCTCCTCCTACTGGCTGTAGTCTTTAGCCTCTGGCCAAAAAATCCTCCGATGACGCAAAATGACGATTTTTGCGTCATCGGAGGATTTTTTCCAGACAAAAAATACATAAATCTCTCGTCTCAGGGGTATATGAGGGTGGAAAGCATGGTAATTCGAAAATACTACAGGTTTTCTACTAATACAAAGCTTAATGCTAAATCCTGAAGTATCCCTTTAAGGTTAGGAATCGGACACTTATCGATTCCTGTGTGCACAGTTTAATGTGATTTCAAACCATTTTCAAGCACAGATGAGAAAGGAAACGCGTATAACAAAGTATATTGGATCCTGCGTAAGGTCTTAAAGTGAGAGCAGCCTAATAAACCTGATGGAGTCTCATTAACGTTAATCAAAGAACAAAAGAAAAATAATCACTTACTGATCTTCACTGGATAACTTTTGTAACTTTAATAAGGATTAATCTATATTCTATTTATAAAGAGAAATCCATGCAGTGTTTTATTATATTACAATTTCTGCACCTGAACGTTGTTCAGTTTTACATTTGTGCTATTGCTAATTTTATTTGTTCTTATTTTTCTACTGTTTACTTGTCTTGTTAATAATAATGTTTGAAATTTGTATTAGTTAGTCCAGTTGCTTTTGCTGTGGTATTTTTATTAAAACCATAGGAAAATGTTAGTGTTAGATAGGCTGCTGTTTTTTTGTAGGCTGCTGATTTTTGTTCATGCACAAAAGTTTTGTCAAAAGAGACAGAATAAATATGTTTGATATAAATGTTTGACTAAATGTTTTTACATTACCGGAATCACTGAACATTCTGAAAGTTCTTTGTTCTTCCAAAGCTGTGTTTTGGATTGAAAGATGAACTTTTATTGTAATTGCATTGCTGTTTTTGCTACGCTTTCTAGCTGGTTTTAAATGCTAGGCTAAACAGGAAAGGAGTGCTAAATACCTCCCGCTGCGCCATTCGAAAAGCGCAAGTGTGGATTATGTTGTCACTTTGCCATTAAAAGTCCCTTAGCCATTTCACTGACCATTTATCTTCAAAACGATATGTCCTCAGAGACCTAGTAAAGACCTCAGTAGGGGATGCACCACATGGAGAGCAGTTTCAAGTAGTCATTGGACACTCAAGTCCACAGAGTGCATATGGTTGTTTTCTGACACAGAGCTTTTCATGGAGGGGCAAACCAGATTGATTATGGTGTTAGTAACTAAATTGCAGACACCCCCACCTAATGTTCTTTACATCAATCAGTTGACGCCATAGTAAACTCTGACTTAACTGCTTTCAGTGTTCTTCAGAGATATAATACTATCATTGTTTGGAGATGTATGAAAGTGCTTTTTAGTCAGTAAATCACATGCATTTGTCATTTTATAATTTCTCTCTCTTTCTCAACTCTAGTTGAGCACCCGTTGGCTGTATGCAACCAGACCTAGAAGTGATGACAAGACGACTGTCTCTCAAGGTCAGGTGTTTAACAGTGGGACAGAAAACTTAGCTAAGGCCTTTATTTATTATTGACATGAGAAGTCACTCTAGACAAAGGCAGTGGCTCAAAGGTGCAAATAAAGATTTATGCAAATGCAAAGTCGTTGTAGCTCATCATCTGCTGCAGTTCAAACAGAATGATACTGTACTTAAAGGCCGTGTTGCAGGTTTTTTTTTTCATCGAATTTGTGCTATTTACTTGTTGGTAATAAACATTTAAACTGTTATCCATTGTATTTTATGTCGTTGGGTATCACAAAGCGGAATATAATACGAAAAAGTAGAGCGGTTTGCAACGACTCTCCTTTCCCCCACAATGCCATTACGTCACGTTGGGGAGAGAATTTACCAAAGCCCGCGGCCCGCATTGAGAGTGACTAGAGAGACGAGTAGCAGACGAGAGTATTCAGATAACGTTAGCGCAGATTATAGATAAATAAATAGATATAGATAGACAGACAGATAAATAGATAGATAGATAGATAGGCTAGTATAGAGAGATAGGCAGACAGCCAGATAGCATAACGTTAGCAATAGCATAGATAGCTAGCAGCTAGATAGATAAATATATAGAAATAACATTAGGTAGATTGACAATGGTGAACTACTGTTTGTGCTGGGTGTAAAAACTCTGGATGCTGAGTGAGGCACGTCACATCTGGTGCGGGGTGAGCTCCTCGACCAGCGACCAAAACACACTCACTTCCCTACAGCACAAGCTTTCCAGCGCAGTTTCCATGGGACGGCACCGCCGGCGCCCAGACAAGCACCTGCCAAACACAGCGACAGACATGCGGCGGCTACGTTTGCAACAACATTTTCACCGGAGGAAGAGATAAACGCTTAGAAACACCCATATAGCTAGCATGATGCCTTCTATTTCTAGATGAAAAGAAAAAAAAAAGTGGCGTTATTGTGCACTGCTGCTCGTAGACTAGCTCCAGTGCTCATTGCTGCGTTGTTAAATGATAGCAACTCACCAGAACACTTCACCAACTCTCCACTCATTCTCCTCGGACCATGCATTTAATTATTAAGTATTTACGACCAGTGGCGTTTTCTTGCGGAGGCCAAGGGAAGCCATGCTTCCTCACTTTTTCAGAATATAATCGTCATTTAATAAACACTTTTGTTTTCACAGTTTACGTAATCCTGTCATCTCCTCATCGTCTCTCTTCATTAATTACTGAGCGTTTTATGATGTGTAAAACAGCGCCCCTATAAAAGTGACATGGTGAATGAGCGTTGAAAACATGGTACTGCACCCTGTGTCTGTGAGGAGGCCAGGCTGAGTTGGCATCCCTTAATAGAAAAAAAAAAGAATGATTAACCAATCAAGTGACGCTATGTCACGACACTGCTCCCCTGTGATTGGTCAGGACAGTGTCAAGGGAAGCCATGAACTTGTTGGCATCAGGCCAATCACATCACGTTATCATCGTCAATGAATGAATGAATGAAATAGCGGAAGATTTGTGGATTTGTGTTGACATCTTGTTTAGCTAGTTAGCTAAAATTATTAATTGTAATTATGGAGGGTGGAGATTTGGACGTATTTGATAAAAAAATATTTTACTAAACTGCCTCTACAGCAGCAACTCAGAATTAAATCCGATGGCAGGCCAACACCAAAACTAAATGAAAAAGGTTATCTTCTTGTTGCTTACCGTCCGTTTCCTATCTATCTGCTAATGTTTTAATGAAAAGACCATAAGATGTTTAAGAGGACTGACTGACTGTCTGTGTGTGTGTGTGTGTGTGTGAGAGAGAGAGAGAGAGAGAGAGAGAGAGAGAGAGAGAGCGAAAGAGAAAGAGCTCGTCTGGTCTGAACTGCCCATTTAGCGATGTGTTATTTTTTTTAATGTGATTATAGTTCTTCTTACTGTTTCTTGCGTGCTTTGATTAAGCAGCATGTGAGTGCACTTTGTTATTTATTGTTTGTGAATAACCGCTATTGTATATCCTTAATGAGCGTCACACCGATTTAAGGGTGTATTAAATGAAAAAGGTTATCTTCTTGTTGCTTACCGTTGGCGTTTCCTATCTGCGAATGTTTTAATAAAAAACACCATGAAAGATGTTTAAGAGGACTGACTGTGTGTGTGTGTGTGTGTGTGTGTGTGAGAGAGAGAAAGAGAGAGAGAGAGAGAGAGAGAGAGAGAGAGAGAGAGAGAGAGAGAGAGAGAGAGAGAGAGAGAGAGAGAGAGAGAGAGAGAGAGAGAGAGAGAGCGTCCGTGCTCAAAGTGTTGGATTGTAACAAGCATAAGTCCCGGTAAAATGATGCTGGGCGCTCTAATAGTTAATCCAAATAGCAACATATAAATGGTAACGTATGATTTTCTGCCCCCACCCCTTAAAACACACAGCTTAGAGGTTGTGTCTTAATTGGCTTCCTCAGAAATTTTCCCCACGCCACGCCACTGTTTACGACATTGTGGTGGCGTTCAACTCGTAAATACGATCTATACGAGATGACTTTGAACGCACCATAATACTAGGCTGAGGCTACCTTTCCTCCACTTCTCCCCAACGTGACGTCATCACCGAGTTGCGTAAAAAACCGTTAATACCAAAAACGTAAAAAACTAGTCTTTAAGGCCATTTTTGGGACATTTTAAAAATGATATACATATCTTGAGTGATTTATGTACCCATTAATCGACAGTGGTTGTTAACCTGCAACATGGCGTTTAAGAACATCCACACCCAGGTCTGCATGAAAACATGCTGGGTCTTGACCTAAAATGGAGTTGCAGCTTTGTTTTGATAAGGTCACAGACAGAATAGTATTAAAAAAACAAAACAAATTAATACATGTTTTAAATGTTCAAATTGATTATCATAAGTGTGTGTGTGTGTGTGTGTGTGTGTGTGTGTGTGTGTGTGTGTATTAAGGTGATATTATTATTATTATTATTTTTTTTTTAGAATGTTCTCTTTGAAGAGTCCTGAGTAGACAGCCTCAAGCCCACATTGCTTTATTGGACACGTCAGGTGATGCACTCAGCGAGTTATGATAGCTTCATCGATAAGATCATATCTGATTGGCCAAAGAGTGTGACGAAATCATATGTGAATAAAAAGCCTGCCAGGAAAATTTCAAAATACAAAGACGATTCTCACAATACGATTAGCAAATGTATTCAAGATATTAAACCATTCAAAATGTGTTTTGTATTTGAAATTCAGTTCAATCCAATTCACATTTATTTATTCAGCGCTTTTCACAATACATATCGTTTCAAAGCAGCTTTACTGAAAATGTATATGTCTACATTTCAATTTAGAGTTGTATGTTATCAGAGGTGACTGTGTCAAAGTATTATCTGACTCTATATGTCAGAAATGTACAGTTTTAAGATAAAACAAATCATGCAGTTATACCTAAAATCATGTATTCATTTAAATACTACTCAGACTCCGCTAAATGCAAACAATACAGTGCAACTTACCATAGTCCTGCAAACATGATTAAAGGTTGTGTGTTAATCAAACAAGTAATATGGCTAATACTAATACAGTTTGGCATACTGTTTGTTTCATAAAGCAAAAGCAGTTGGGAACCACTGGTCTAGGTTTGATTAATGTGGACTACTGTAAGAGTGCTTTCATTCTCGTTATCTACTGTAGTTTACTAATGTTTCGCGAAGTTACAAACCAAAACGTGCCGCAGCATAATGTGTTAACTGTTTACACGTTCGTCGGCTGCGCTTTTTCATACAAATACTAATTCGTATAATTTGGTCTCTAACTGAAACAAATATTCTTGCTGTATTCTGAAACCCTTTCAACGATAAATGTCATCTGTTATGTATGATTTTACAGATCACTTTTTCAAGAAGTTCTTTTTTCAGGCTATGAAATAAGAGCATTTTTAATGTTTGCAAATTTAAAAGCACTTGTTAAGTGATGGTCATATTCCGTTCTCATCCCAAGGCGTCATATACTATCGCTTTTGACATTTCGTCTACATCGAACGCACATGGCACCCTTTAGCGTCAATATGAGACGCAGATAGATATGGGCCAGAAGGCGCCTCCTAGCGGTCTAACCCTAACCCTACCCCAGACCTAAACCTACCCATAACCGAACAAAGCTCTGTGCGTGTCATATTGACGCTAAAGGGTGCCATGTGCGTTCGATGTAGACGAAATGTCAAAAGCGTCAGTATATGACGCCCTAGGATGAGAATGCGTTGCATATTCCCTATATTCACTGTAAACCAAGCTACTAATCTTTAAAACTACACCTATTTTATGCTGGTTAAAGGCATAGTTCACCCAAAAATGAAAATTCTGTCATCATTTACTCTCCCTCAAGTTGTTCCAAACCTGTATGACTTTCTTTCTTCTGTTGAACACAAAAGAATATATTTTGAAGGAAGTCGGTAGCCAAATGACTGATGGACCCCATTGACTTCCATAGTAGGAAAAAAATAAAAAATACTATGGATGTCAATGGGGACCAGCAACTGTTTAATTACCAACCTTCTTTAAAATATCTTCTTTTGTGTTTAGCAGAAGAAAGGAAATCATACAGGTTTGGAACAACTTGAAGGAGAGTAAATGATGACAGAATTTTCATTTGTGAGTGAACTATCCCTTTAAGCAAATGGTTAAGTATCATTCAAAGAACCTGGGTGCAAAACTGCCAGTATGAAAGCACCTTAATTGGTAAAAAAAAAAAAAAAAAAAAAAAAATAATAATAATAATAAAACTTGTTTAACTGAACTATTACTGATCTTGCAAAAGTCGCCTGATTTCATGGTATCCACAGCAGACTGGCCCAAGTGCTGATCTGTCACTGTATGTGTTGGGTTTAGTTGTAAAACCAAACAAGATAAAAACATGAATAAAACAGTGAAGTTGGCACCTTCTGGGTGAAGGATGGAATCAATAAGCCCCATATAGCACTCCATTTTCATGAAACAAGTTGCTAATTTGTTTCCATATATTTTCAATATGATCAATTCACAGAAGCTGTACTTCTAAACAGATTGGTTTACCACATTAGTCTTTGCACTTTGAATAAGTTAGCATGTTTTACACTGTTGTTACCCAGTTGTGATAGTCTCAGCTATCTTATGCTAATGGCCGCTACTTATCACTGACAATAATGCGGTTGATCTTTGCCAAGGCTTGTAAAACCTCTTGGCTGATGTTGCTGAATGCTGAGCCCATGAATGCATTACTGAATACAGCTGCCCAATTTCACAATATATCCTCTTGTCCGTTATCTCTGCTGACAGCTTTACGCTGACAATTACGTCAAATGTGTTTAGAAACCTTTATCACTGCTGCTACAGAAAAATCAGTTACTCTACCACACAGAAACCTCAAAAGTTTGCGTTTCCCACAGAAATTTGTTTTTAGAATAACAAAGCCTTCCCCAGAGACTCGACTCGCCACCGTTCGCCGAACAATTCAACTCACAAGCTTTACAAATTTCAAAGAGAGATGTGCTGTGTTATTGTACTAAAGATGAATGTTTGCCTTGCCTTTTGCTGATACTTCCTCTGCCTCCTATTTATGGAGACATTTATTCATCCATTTCTCTGAAATCTTTTTTTGGCTTTTATTTTAAAATATATAATAAAAATCTGTTGATGGTGGAACCATTCATTTTTTTTTCTTTCTAGCTCTTCCTTTGCTTTCTACAAACATTGTGCATCCCCTAAACAGGAATAATTTCAGTATGACATGCTTTCTTAGGGAGAAACAAAAAAACATACCCAGGCCACATTTCATACCAAAATCAAAAGAAATAAATTGAGAAATAAAGAAGATTGAAAATTGCCAAACACCCACCCTGTGGTGAACATAAGCTCAATAATTTTTCAGGTTTTATTCCACAGTATAACCTACATCAGTTATACCCTCATCAGTTCACACTTGTAGTAAAAACAAAACAAAAAACACTTATTCCTGGAATTTTATCACCGAACCTAAAGGCATAGGGATATGTTCACAACCTTATTGGTCGGCTTTTATTACTTAAATTTGTGACAGAACTTACCTACATATGATGGTATCACTAGTGGCGCCAGGATTTTGATTGTAGGTGGGCCTCCAGAAAACTGGATGGGCCAGTTAAAATAAGCCCAAAAAATACAATAAAAACGGGTTCCCCTTCATCTCCGTTTCAGCGCTTTTCTGCAGCACTGAGGACAGCGACTCACTAGCCTACCTGAATTTAATGCGTAATTAGCATAGGTTTAAAAAAACAAAAACTTAAACCGGATTTTTTTTGCTGCTTTTTTTAATACAATTACAATTTAATTTAATGTTTAATAAAATTATAGGCCTATTATTTTTAGTTTATTAACAGCAACAACAGCTGTAAAGATGAAGTTGACGATCGCCATCTCCGTATAGTGAACGCGCCTATAGAGAGAAATGCACATCATGGATTACATAATCAGAGAGTAGCCTTTTTCTTTTCGTTTTAAATTGTTAAAAACACATTTCAAGCTTTCTTAAGATATATTTCATGTCTGTGAGGCATACGTTGAGTTTCGTTACGTTAGGATGAGCTGCGCTCCTGTTCACGAGCAATGCAAGTGACCACGTGGGCGCCTCCATGATTTTATTGTCTGCTTTATTTGCTTATTTATTATTAAATCCAGGCAATTGGTTGACAAAAAAAATATTAAAATTAAGATACAATTTATACAAAACGAAATTCACTTAAAAAAAGGCAAAACAAAACAAAAAGTGATAAAAATCATGTCTGACCCTCATCTCGATATTTTGCGCATCCTGTCTTACTCGTGCGGTTCACTTTTCATAATCAGCATAGATGAAAAAATAACATTATAATATTTGAACAAATTATGAAACTAAATGAGCTTATTTAATGGCTACAACACATATAGTAGGCCTACAGACTCTCTATTTGTACAAATTGCTGCACATTCATTTTATTCTGAATTTTGCACGCATAAGTTGAAAGGCATTTGTTTGCATGCATAGTAAAACATATCTGCAACATTTATCAAGTTCACTGATAATTATGCGTTAATTATTATCTTAATGAATAATGTAACAAGGACGAAGCATGTAAACTGCGTTGTTTGTTTAGAATGGAATGGATCGCAAATAGATCCGAAAGAAGAAACGTACAAAACCACAGTAGAAAATGGATGGGCCCGGACCTAAAATGGGTGGGCCCAGGCCCACCCGGGCCCAATGGTAGCGCCGCGGCTGGATGGTATTTTGACCAGCTGAGAACTAGTTCTGATGCCTGTACCGAAATGTGATGGGCAAAATCGCGACTATAATGAGAAAAAAACAGGTACGCTTGATGCTTTATGCTTTTTAGGGTCGCATCTTGTGACACCATTTTTGTTTCGTTTACATGTCTTTGGTCTGTGTTGCATTCAAATTTCATTTGAACGGCACCAGAGGTTGTTTGGTGCACACCTGGGTTCAGAATCAGATGGCAGCATTCACACTTATTCAAATGAACCACACTAACAGAGCAATAGCATCAGAGTTCGTTTTAATTGAAACAAGCCAAGTGTGAATACACACTTAAAAGATTTTATTAGTCTTGTAAAAGGCAGTCACAAATAAGTAGCTAAATGGGACTACAGATGTTGTTGGGAACATTAAACGTCAACTGAACAAGTAAACTCATCTACTCACTAGTCCACTTTTACAGCCTCATTGTGTTTATAATCTCGCTTTTGCAAACTATTGTAGCTTGAACTTTCAGGGAATTTTGTTTTTTAAACAAAGACTGTAAGAGTTGTTAAAAGCTTAGTGATGGTGACTTTTGAGGTCACGCGACCGTGGTATAGTTTGTTTATAGCCTACGTTTAGCTTTTGACTTCTGCCGACTGTATTTAAACTTAAAAATTAAAAGATTATCATGATGAACAAAACGTGTAAGAATCAAACTTTTGTTGATCATAGACCTGATTTTATCCAATAATCAAAAGGAAAAATACTACTGGGTTTTATTATATATATATATATATATAACAATGTTAACAAATAATAAACAGTTACAAATTGACAAACATTAACATTATCATTATAACCAATGCAACATAATGCCTTAAAATGCAAAAGTAAGCCTACAAAGATCCTTTAGAACCCTCTCTGTTAACTATAGCCTAATGTTGTTTAATGTAACAATTAGGGTTGGGCATCGTTTTGATTGTAACAATTCTGATTCCAATTCAGATTCTTCCTTTTGATTCCGGTTCTTATCGATTCTCGATTCCTATCCTTTAAATGGTGGAGTTGAAACGGGTCACATGCTTATTTCACAGATAAGAGTGAAACTGTATTTTGATTCAATGGTTATTTAAAGTTTTAACGGGCTTTTTCAGCCACACTTTAGAGCACTAATGTGTGTTAAAGGGCACCTATTATGCAAAATTCACTTTTACATGGTGCTTGAAAATAAATGTGTGTTGGCAGTGTGTGAGCAAAACCACCCTAGAATGATACAAATCCAGCCAGTGTTTTTTTTTATAATCTCAATGAATCATAAGCACTGTC
Source organism: Scardinius erythrophthalmus (assembly GCF_964197995.2). Taxonomy (NCBI): domain Eukaryota; kingdom Metazoa; phylum Chordata; class Actinopteri; order Cypriniformes; family Leuciscidae; genus Scardinius; species Scardinius erythrophthalmus. Next base: position 40,892,058 of record NC_138228.1, read on the forward strand.
TCAGAATGAGCAGTTCTCATATTTGGCGCAATGTGACGTAGAATTGAGCAGGCCCCTCCCACGACTGTTGAGTGACACTTCAGTTTTAGCCCAGACCCACCCTGAGTGAGCTGGACACAGAGTCCGCCATTGTTCGACGCTTGAGCAGCTGTAGACAAGAATGTCTCCTAAGCGATTGAGGTGTGTTGTTGATGGATGTATGAATGAACATAGCAGTCTTCATTTACTCCCGATGTTACTCAAGGATGGATCTGTACTGTTTGTGATCAAGCACACTCTCCGGAGCAACATGCCTAACGTGACTGGACTCGGAAGAAATGAAAGTGCGAGCGCACTCTTTATGACAGCTCTTCGAGTCATTTTACCTTTTACGGATATAAGGTTTACCAGTTTATTTAGCACCCACTGAAAAGGTGTTTATATTTGTTTACTGTTAGTTGTAACGAGTGTTTTGTGTACTTCGCTGTGTGTGTTGTTGATAAGGGAGAGAGAGAGAGAGAGAGAGAGTTTATGGATAAGACTTTAATGCTCACTTCTTATACTGTTTATTCAGCTCTTACTGTGATTCTCTGGAATAAAACTAACGCTTATCTTTTGTGTGATGTACAATAAACTTCACTGAACTCATCAGTATATTTTGGTCATCATTCTGACGGGTTTTGCTACAGCAGGCTTGTATTAGTGGATAAAAGCAGATAACAAATAAGTTATAACCATAATTAAACTAAACTATACCTGTTCTATGTCCATACAGCATATATTCTCTGGCTCTGTGGGCATTAGGCCGGTGACACACTGGATGCGTGGCGTAAGCGTCTCAGCTGCGTGGCGTGTCCGTTTTTATTTCGGCTCCCATGTTAACAGGTTAGAGCTTGCACACTGCGTGCGTGACACGCGCGTCTCAGGCGCGGCTCGAGCCGCGCGGAAAACGCGTGCCTGCTAGAAATAGAACCGACGCCTATTTTTCACGCGACACGCAAGCGTCTTGGAAGCGTTTCCAGGCAAAATTGAATAGGAAAAGATGTTTATATGACATTTTGACACGAATACATATTAATAAATGTCATTTTGATGTTTGAAAGTGTCTAGGGTTTGACATAAATGCAAATATAAATGCAATTTAAAAAAATATTATCGATTTTCAAATACTGCACCTGTCAATACAGAACGAAATGTTCTATAGTCTATATTGCCGTCAACACTGCCGACGTTGTCTTTGCTGCTATATATTTATGTTTAACATGAAGTATAGGCCTTCCACAACTCTCTCCCCATGTCACCAATATGTCACCTAGCAGCAGCAGCGCCGCGTCAGACACGCTTCTGGTGTGCAAAGACATGGAAAACGCGACGCAGCCGCCACGCAGCTGACACGCAACAGAAACGCCACGCTCACGCCACGCATCCAGTGTGTCACCGGCCTTATTGTCCGACTCCGAATCGAAATGAACACCGCAACTGAGAGTTTCTGTTCTGTTATTATCAGATGAGATTGTCCTGACTGAAGCGCGAGCTTGTGAGGCTCCGCCCCCTGTGCCGTGCAGCAGCAGTTAATTTGCATTTAAAGGGCACACACTAAAACAGCGCGTTTTTCTGAGCCCAAAAAAATTGCAATTTAAACATGATGTAAAAAATTATCTGTTGGGTATTTTGAGCTAAAACTTCACATACATACTCTGGGGACATCAGAGACTTATTTTACATCTTGTGAAAAGAGTCATAATAGGTGCCCTTTAACATGAATATTTGCAAGCCTCCAAGCACAGATGTCACACTTTAAATCCTACCTGTTTCCTTTCACCATCCACTTATTTAGCTGCTGTCGCGTCCCTTGACATGCCATCTCCTTTTCCCTCTTTCTTTTTCTATTTTTAGCCCCCGACAGCTTTTTTGCTTTATCCATCTTTTTCGACAACAACTCACTCTCGTACGTGCTCGCTACTCTAGCCTGTTAGTCCTCTAAAATGTTATATAATTCATATATGATTTAGAAATGCACAACAGCAGCTACATATAGAAAATACCAAAAAATATTTTTTAATTATTCTTTTTTTTTATTTTATTTTTTATTTTTTTACCATCGCTTTGGCGCCCCCATGGTGCTCCACCCCTATGCGTCGCATATAGCGCATACCCACTTTTTGCGCCACTGCCCCAAACAGAGGCGTTCATACTTGACACGCTCACCGTTGTACTATTCTTTGAAATGACAGTGCGACCCGCAGTAATTGTCCTCTAAACCATTAGGAAGCAGTGGTGAGAAGGAACGTTCTCAACTTATACCTTGGCAGGACTCTTTCATTAGAAGGGAAGTTGTTTTCTTGTGTCTATTTTTTGCGCGTTAAAATCAAGGGTGCAGCGATTTGTATTATTTTGAAGCACCCCCGGACGCCGCCATTGGCTAACGGAACCCCACCTGCTGTTAGCATCCCATTGACTCCCATTCATTTTGGCGTCACTTTGACAGCGAATAACTTCACATCTGAGGCGTTTAAAGACTCCATTTGTCCATTATTTATTTCTAAAGAAACACGAAAATGTATAAAAGGCTCCATTACCTTGTAGCTTACGTTATGGCCCTGTAGAAGCAGTTTTTGTAAAAGTAGGCTAACGATTGCGTCACAGCCACGCGACTCTCTGTCGCACAGTAGGAAATTACCGTATGGACAGGAGGAGAAGCTCGCGGGCAATCGGGAGGACGTCGAGGCAAAATGACAAAGTAATTAATCAGAACACCTACAAAAAGTTTCTCCTGCTCCAAGATCATGGACAGCTCCTACTCACGCTCTCCGTCTCTGCGAGTTTCGGAAGGGAATGATTCAGATTGATCTTGGCACAGCCACTAGAAGACAGACGGTTTGCTCACGTCACATCTACGTCGTCGAGCTCAGTTTGAGTCTGCGCAGTACACTGGACCCCCAGGAAGTAAAAGTTTCTAATGGGCTTAACTTTGTCTCCGTTGAATCCAATGGGGTCGCTGTGTCCATTTCTTTTACTGTCTATGGTTAAAATACTTATAACATTATAATACATTATAACAACATTTGTGGTAAAACAAAGCTTAATCCTAGGTTTTGTATTTACTCTTGTTACATAAAAGGTACCAAAATGCAATCCCTGATCCGTATTATAGTACTTTTTAAGCTGTTCATCTCTGTCCGGGATGCTAATATTTCTTTTACGTATAAACTGATTAAGTTATCAGTCAATTTGAAGGACATACGTTACAAATTTTGTTTTTCACCAAACCCACTTCACCAAACCCACACTGAATCAAAGAATTGTGTAAAACCCAGGAAACCTTGAGATTATAACTTGTGACAAAATATACGTATATGAGAACATATACAGACGTACCTGCTCGACCAGTGTTGCCTCAAAGTTGTGCGTCTTTGGAAGCAGAGCCACGTGCGAAGTTAATAGTACTAAAATACTGTGCACACCGCCAAGCAAAATGATGATCATTTTGATCAGCCACACGATCAGCCACACCGTGATGACGTGATTTTTGATGCGCTCGCATTCACGCTCATGTGGACGCAGTGAGTATAAACCAGGATTTAGGGGTTAGTTTCTGTTGTAGCATTGTGTACCTTTCAGAACGCCCCTACTTTTCAGCACACCCATTACTTCTGCATCTATCCCTGTCTTGGCTGCAGCAAGGACATCTTGAAGGTGAGGATACAAAAATGTGCACTCTGTATTTTTCACAAAAGCCCTGGAGCTGTCAATCTGGCCATTTTGCATTTTCCGATGAACTTTAGCTGACAAAAAAAAAAAAAAATGCATTTCTCTTTCCAGGTAACCCAGAGAAAGAGTAGTTGTTCATTTACATATACTACTGACACTGTAACAATGCAAAATGGGTTGAAAGTCAGTAACTTACTCTTTAATTGTCTTAGTCGAACTTTTTTTTTAAACTAAATATACTTTATTTTAACTTTGAGGTGAATACCTTACAAAAATGTTCTAAACAACTTTCATAAGATTCAGCTAAAGCCATTGTTCCAGCAACTGAGTGAAATCTACCATTAAAACATCCCATTCTGGAGGGTGCTGAAGATACACCAAGTCAGTCGGATGGGGATAACTTACCTTTCATCCACCCTACACACCCTTCTCTCACTCAGCGGACCTCCAGTACAGTCAGCACTTTGAGCCCCTTGCTGAGCTGTAGTTCAGAGAGAGAGAGAGAGAGATTCCACTGCCACAAACCACATACTGTGAGCAAACCTAGGAGAGAAAGCCAGCTAAGCTTGCGCTTTCAGAGGTGCTGGTAAAGAGTGCTGACGCACTGCTGCTCATTAATTGAGTTTGCACTGTGATGTATAAGACATGGCAGCGTGTTTCAGCAGGGGCTTAACGCTGAACACACAGGGCTTCTGAACTGAGTTGGTTAAGGATGGAGACAGAGGCTTGTGAATGGTGTTATGCAGTGGTATTCACTTTAAGGTCATTAGGTTTGTTCGGTTCTTCAAAGAGGGTTGCTAACAGGGCAGGCATGAGATAAGCTAAGGTATGAGATAAGCTAAGCACTTGGATTTCAAACTCAAGCTTTTTCGAGTTGAAAATGAATGTAAAACCTTTTCAAAGAGATTAAATACATAGATGACATAGCCTTCATTTATGTCAATCTACACATTTTCTCTTCTGTTTATTAATTAAAATGTTACTTGTTTTCATTTCTGTGCTACTAGTGACACCAATTGGAGTTGGAATAATTAGAAACTGTTTCCACATTTCAAACACTGCCTACTACTGGTCAAAATAACATGGTCACACCTAGTGGCATTGCCAGACCCTTTTTACCAATTAAATCCCACTGTACCCCAGTAAAATATTATTGATAAATACTTTGTCATTGGAGGAGATTGCTATACTGTGTACTGACCTGAAGATCCCCAACACAATATTTCAGCAATCAAGTCGTATGATTTCGATTAGCTGTTTAGAAACAAAACTAGCCAGATTTGCGAATAAATCACTCTTTTGATCTAATCAGTCAAACGGGTTGGCTAAAATGGTTTGAATTTTTTGCTATTCAGTTGATTCATTCAGACAGTATAATCACACACTGAATCGTTTGGTTTTCTCACATCAAAAATTGGGGGACCTGATGAAGGCCTGTACCCCAGTACTTATGAAATGCTAGAAATGCCCCCGGTCCCTCCCAAGACTCACACACTGGTTTAGCCAGTATATTTTTAATGGTATGTGGCATATTTGGGCTAAAGATTCAGTGTGCTAACAGATGATTTCTCAAGGTATTATGGACCTTACATTATAAACATTGTCACTCTAACAAACATATTGCAATTCTGTTTGGTGCCACTAATGATGCCAAAACTACTCATTTCACCTTTAACCGCACAACACTTCAGCATTAGCAGAACCAAACAGATTTACCAAAATAATGGGTAACACTTTATAATACTGTTCAGTTATAAGTCATGTATAAGTTATTAGTTAGTAATGAACTAATCATTTAGAAAAAATGACTACGTTCATAAATGATTAATAAGTGTTAACTTTAACACATTTTTAAGTCCTTAGCATATCTAAAAACAAATCATGAAATAAACAGATCATTAGTAGGTGGTACACAAGTTATTAGTCGATTTATTTTTAATCACTTATAAATCACTGAAATATTTGTCAAATATTTTATATCTTACAAGTCTAATGATACTTTCTCCAGTGAAAACTCATTCTGTATCCATACAGGATAAAATATTCTCAAGTAAAAACAAGTAAAAGAACAACTGTTTATAAACTATGTGACACGCATATGGATCAAGACCCAATTTTCCCAGTTATCACTTGTGTGGCTTAACCTAATTTAATTATTTTTAGGGAGTCATTGGGAGCAATTATCTAATATTGCTCAGTTTTTGCTTAATTAACTCAATTCCATTTGGGCTTCTGTGAAAATGGAAGAGCTGAAAATAACTTTTGATTGCCTTGCCTTATGATTGTTTTTTTTTTTTAAACCAAACAACATTGTGATAATCATTTAACAATCATCTAGCGTGATGTAGGTTACTTTACAACAGTGGCTCAGATAAGGTCAATCTCAAATGCCAAGATTAACAGCAACACTTATAAAATATTAAATTATGGCACTAGTCTTCACAATAAATTCAGAACATGACGGTAATTAACTCCGACTGCACAGTTTGAAAGATAACCGGTCAACACTGAAAACCATTTTATTGGAGTAAAATAATACTTAAAGGGATAGTTCACTTTGAAATTTAATTTTGGTATGTTTTAGCTTACCTCAAGGGCATCCAAGATGTAGGTGTCTTTGTTTCCGCAGTAGTTTAAATTTCAGTGTTTCCCCTACCATTATATAAGGGGGGCGCCCCGCCCTCCTAACGGCTCCACCCGCCCCCCCTTGGAGGTCAAGTAAATTTGATTTGATTTTCTTTATAGCGCCAGATTACAATTTGTTATTTTATAAAAAAAAAACTACATGGCCCTTAAGTAATATGTTATTTATCTTATTTCCACGATGGCATGTCTTTTCTGTCTGTGTTTGCGCGTTTACAATTATCCCAATGAGTGCGCACGTGCGCACACTCACACACAAACAAACACTTGCGTCACATACAGTTGAGCACTAGCGGACAGAGAGCGCGCGGCGGGAAATATGTCGCTGAACTGAAGATGGCAACACTCGCTCTACTGCGAGTAGCAGCCGGAGTAGCTCTCCTGCTCCAAGTCTAACGCCCGTTTCACATATATTTCGTTTGCGGTGAGTATTTTTTTCCCGTACACTGCACGCGGATGCAGTCCGTCGATGATCGATCCGTTCCAGTTGCGGTGCGTATACAGCAGTGCAGAGATCGTTTCTGCATCGCCAGAAAACAGTCGAGTCTATTTCTGCTGTGCTGCAAACGCTGAATTAAAGTGACAGCGCATGTTTCGTGATCAAAATGAACACCGATTGACCTGAAAATGTAGTAATTTCACCATAAGTGCGATTAATTAAATAAAATGTAGTAATCGCACCATAAATTTATTTAATTAATTACTACTTTTTTCACTTTAAGACTGAGTTAAAGCAAGGAAAACTACAATTTACCTCAACAAGGCGACATAATGAACAACACTCGTCTCATTCGTGGAGGTGGAAAAACAAGTTCTTTGTGACATGCAAGATTTATTGTATTAAAATTTAAATACAAAAGATTTTAATATAAGTACACACTGTAAAATATTTCCAGGATTTCACAATATATAATATTTCACAGGTAATTACATTATTACCACTTCACAGGCTTTAACTGTGATATTTCACAATATAATACCGTATTTAGACTTTTACTGTGAAAATAATGCAGGCGCGGGGCTTTTACAAGAAACTACTGTGAATTCCGTCATTTTCGCGCTGCAACTGCGTCATCTGAGCTCCCCCGGAGCTCCCTGGCCTGATCTCCTCCATGGTCTCACTCAACGGATTCAGTGCGGTAAGTGTTTAATTTCAAACTTTGTCAATTTGATGACTGTTTTTAATATGAAATTGCATGTTATTTTAAAGTATGAACCAAATTAGCGTTAGTTAAGTTCTGTTTCATGTTTTTGTAACTTAGCTGGAGCAGATTCGCGTCTAGGTTTGAGCGCGCAAATTTGAATGATCAGACGTTGGTTGTGTTAATAAGTGTATTAGTAGTAAAGTTAAGTTACCGTATTAAGTTAATAACTGTGAGGCTTCACGTTAGCTACACCGTCAAAATTGAACTTTAGCTTTGCTTAATGCTTTTCTTAGTTAACGTTCGTTACTCTAACAGCGTTCTCTCTTTTCCCACAGCATTTTTCTACCACCGGGAAATAAAGTTATAAGGTAAGCTGTGGCCTTAATGTGTGTATTATGACAGTTATGATCAACTAGATACATTATAATGTTGTGGATTTGTGCAAAGGTGGAATAAATTAATCTCAAATTAATAACGTTGGCTAGCTGGGCGTCGTCCATATTTTTCTGCCGTGTGTGAAACGGAGCAGCCGTTGTCTGTCTCGTCAACAGAAAAAATAAAGTGCATTTTATTATAAAAAAGATATAGGAAAATAAATGTGTTTATCACTGAATTAGTGGAACTTCGTTAGCTGTGCTATTCTAAAGTAAAACAGGTCGACATCTGGAGATATTAGGAGCCATTTTGTCTGTGAACGGGTAATAATTCTAGGAGGAAGAGTACAAGCAGAAACAGCCACATGGAGATGGACTGGCAACAGGCTCTTCCTCCATCCTCTGCAAACAGTACGTGTAAATGATGTAAATTGTTGTGTGCAAATGCATTGCCTGGGTAAATCACACACATCTAACTTACTTTGTTGCAGGACTATTCTTGACTGTGTGTTTGTGATGTAAATGTTTTTCAGTTGCTGTTAAGTTATTTAAATGGTTGCTGTTTAATTGAATCCAAGTAATGTCACCTTGTTAAAACTGAGCTAACTTTAGTTTTGCTCAGTACTGCAACAGCAGTGAGCCACTGAAGGTGATGACTGGGAACTGAAACCTTTTTAATCCCACTTGAATTAAACTAACATCTTTCTTCTCTGTCTTTTTGTTTATATGTGCTTCTTGGGCATCAACCCAGAGACAGGTACAAAATCAAAGAGGCAGAGAGGACACATAAACCAGCAAGTCTGTACACTGATCAGGAAGCTCATTGACTTTGAATGGATGTCAGTCTAATGTAAGTTGTGTTCCAACTTCAGAACAGACTAACGAAACACTGTCTCTGTTTTAAGCTAGAATTAGTTATGCAGTAAGATGTTTACTTAAGCTATTAAAGGGTTAGTTCACTCAAAAATGTAAAGTCTCTCATTAATTACACTCCCTCATGATGTTCCAAACACATAAGAATTTTGTTCAACACAAATTAAGATAATTTTAAGAAGTCCGAGAGCTTTCTGATCCCGCTTATAGACTGCAATGTTATAACCGCTTTCAAGCCCCAGAAAGGTAGTAAAAACATTGTTAAAATAGTCCACGTGACTACAGTGGTTCAACCTTATTGCTATGATGCGACGAGAATACTTTTTGTGCGTTCCGCACTATTAAGTATTTTTGCATCGCTTCATAACATTAAGATTGAACCACTGTAGTCACATGGACTATTTTAACAATCTTCACTACCTTTCCGGGCCTTGAAAGTGGTAATAAAATTGCTGTCCATGGAGGAGTCAGAAAATATCTTAATTTGTGTTCCAAAGATGAACGAAGGGCTAACGTGTTTGGAATGAGGGTGGGTTTTTGGGTAAACTATCCCTTTAATCTGTTCTACGAGTTTAGACAGGCTGCAAAATGTCTAAAATTCATTGTTCTTACGTTTATTTGAATTAAACATGCCTTTTCAATGTTATAGGTTATTGATAGGTTAGAATAAAAACGTCAAATTTACAGACATACTTTACAATAGTTTTAAGTGTAAATTTACATCACATTACTGGCTTACTGAGTTGCATTACTATGTACGCATGTCATGTAATTTTTGCTTAACCTCAATCATGTTACTTTCAGAGTCCTCTGGTTTGTTGATTTAATATTAATTGATATAGTACTATTCACATGATTTATCTGATTTATCATGAGTTTTACAATTGTAATTTCTTAAATTGTACACATTTTAGGATTAGTTTTACAATGCGAGTACCATACTTGCAGGTACTTGCACCACAGAGTAACTTAAACTTTTTGTCTTTCTTATCTTTTGTAGATAGTGGACAGAACCCATACTATGCAGGTGCCTGCTGCAAGGGAAGGAGCGAGACACCTGCAACCCTCTCTTTTCCCACCTTTTTGTCTTTTCTTCCCTCTCTCACTCTCTCTTCTCTCTCTCCTTCTTTCTCTTTTCAGCTCCTACGTTGTGAAGTACCATTATCACATAGTAAACACATGCACAGTGCACACACATAGACACACATTCCTGTTACCCAGTGTTCATTCCTGTTACCCAGTGTTTATTCCTGTTATTAAATTGTATTTTTCAAGTACCATTATCACATAATGGTAAACACAGTAAACACATTCACACACATATTGACAGACATTCATGTTACCCAGTGTTCATTCATGTTACCCAGTGTTTATTCCTGTTATTAAAATGTATTTTTCTTCTAAAAAAATAAAAGTTAAACCATTGTTTTTATCAGTTTTGTTTGGTCCATCATTTATGCTAAATCACAGTATAGACATGGTTAAATACAGTAATTCTACAGCAGCTTACAGTTAAATTACAGTAATATGATAGACTAACTGTAATTGCACAGTAAAATACAGTAATTATACAGCAGCTTACTGCTAAATCACAGTAATATGACGGCATAGTTATTGTGAAGTCACAGTAAACAGCTGTCATTTCACAATTATTTACTGTAAAAATGATACGGTAACTTACTGTGAAAGTCATGCAATTATTAACCTGCAATTTATTGTAAATTTACAGTGAAATAATTAACAGTGCATGGTTAAATATTTTACCACTTGCTTGAGCAATTTAATATATAATTATATAGAAGTAATGCATTGAATAATACATTGTTTAAATTGTGTTTACGTGAACGCGCGTTCACAGCAATGGTGCGTCTGACAGGATTATTCTCTCCAATAAATGCATCATAGAAATAAAAACTTCTCATAAAAAAGCCCTTTTAAAATTTGTTTGTCATATATATGTATTAACTAACATTAACGAACAATGAATGACCAATATATTTGTTAGTATTTATAAATCTTTTTTTAGTTGGTAGTTAAAAAATAAAACTATTTAAGCTCTGGTCCATTAATATTAACGAATACTTCTATAAATTTAACAAAGGTTATTTGCAAAAGTCAATTTTAAAAAGATTTAAATATGTTTATTTATTTTTTTAAAGAGATATCTTATGTTAAAATTTTTTAACTTTTACAAACCATTACCCTCCCAGACAATTTATGTGACAGATAGATAGATAGATAGATAGATAGATAGATAGATAGATAGATAGATAGATAGATAGATAGATAGATAGATAGATAGTGTCTGTGTCAATTTTCCCCAAACAAACCAACCAACCCCCCCCCCCCCCCCCTAAACCTGTAAACCTAGGGGAAATACTGAATTTTGATATTTTTAGGTCAAACCGTTCTTGTCTGTCAGTCATATAATGCAGGTCTATGGTCAACACCTCAAAGAGCATGCACAGAGAAGTCCAAATTAAACAATTTCCCATCATAAGTACACATTGATGGCCTAAGACACGAAACGAGCGGTTTGTGTGAGACAACAAACAGTATTTATATTGTTTTTACCTCTTGTACACAACCACATCCAAGTGATCTGAGGGCGCGAGCGCTTCCGGCGCTTTCTTCTTCTTCTTGTTGTTTTTTTTTTTACGGCGGATCGCAAACAAATATGTGCATTACCGCCACCTATCTCAGAAATGGACCACTGACACTTTACTATACGTCTTTAACCTATCAACCGACATAAATTCCCCTTATTTACCTGCATAGAGGCTTCATAGAATTTCATCTGGCGCTGTGGAAAAATGACCATTTCCCCCCCATGACAGGAAAAAAAAACTCATTTAATTCCGGCGCTTGCACAGTGCGCAAACGTCACACACCAGGAAGCGTGCACGCCCTCAGATCACTTGGACACAGGTTTTTTTTTTTTTTTGTCATGGGGGCTGAGAGTGGACGGAGGAGCTGAATACGCAGCGCCGGATGGAATTCTATGAAGCCTCTCTGTGGGTAAATAAGGGGAATTTATGCCGGTTGATAGGTTAAAGAAGTGAAAGTGTCAATGGTCCATTTCTGAGATAGGTGGCGGTAATGCACATATTTGTTTGCGATCCGCCGTAAAAAAAAAACAAAAAAAAAAAAACAAGAAGAAGAAAGCGCCGGAAGCGCGAGCGCCCTCAGATCACTTGGACGTGGTTGTGTAGAGGTAAAAACGATATAAATACTGTTCGTTTTCTCACACAAACCGCTCGTTTTGTGTCTTAGGCCATCAATGTGTACTTACGATGGGGAATTGTTTAATTTGGACTTCTCTGTGCATGCTCTTTGAGGTGGTGACCATAGACCTGCATTATATGACTGACAGACAAGAACGGTTTGACCTAAAAATATCAAAATTTAAACTACTGCGGAAACAAAGACACCTACATCTTGGATGCCCTTGAGGTAAGCTAAAACATACCAAAATTTAATTTCAAAGTGAACTATCCCTTTAACAGAATTGCTGGCTTCAGTTCTTTTGGTGAAACTTGAAGTCTTTGTCTGCAGTGACATGCTGTGCTGTATTTAGTGCTAAAGCAAGTATCACTATTAGCTATTACTGCACATACTTATCATCGATTTGAAAACACATAAAATATTAAGATATTTACAGCTAGTGGTAAAAAGTAAGTTATTGTAATTAATAAGTCACTGATATTACTATGCAAAAAGTTAAGTCTTGTATGATTATATAATTGTCATTTTCTGGCCATTTTACAGTTATTTACCTTAAAGTCGGCATGAAACAAGTTGCAATTGTCTTTTCTTCCCTATTGTGACTACTCCCTATATATATCCTAGTGAAACGGCTTCTCGTACTAGAAAAAAATGTAGGACGGGACTTTTTTTTTTGTCCATTGGAAATTGATTGGATAGTTGGATTGTTGTGGTTTGCTACAGGTTGTCCCACCCTCACACCAGTAAACGCATCATCAGAGAAGAGAAGATATGTCACAGCAAGAGGGAGGGGAAGTTATTTTGATTAAAGATTACGAGGGCACATAAGTAAAAGAAAAAAAATAAATAAATTGGGCATGGATAAATAATGTATAATACATACTGAAATATTCCTTATAAAAAAACAAGAATTGTCCATTTGGATTTCATGGTGACTTAAAAAACTACAGGAAGGGTTAACAGTGTAGCATCCTGCTCTGTTTGTGGTATTGACAAATCATGTGATCTGTTGAGAAGTATGCTGTTTTCAAAGTTAGCACCCACATAGAAACCAGGGCAACCGCTCATATCATCCTAGCATTGTGTTAGTGAGTTGTCATAGACGATCACCTTTTCTTCGTGAAATGTAAAAATAGCTCTAAATATAATCAAGTTTATTAGCACCATCAAAATGAAACCCAATTAAAAATTCTCTTCACAACACATTTCTTAATGCTTGTCTTAACATGATGTTATTGCAAGTTAAAGCTGATTTCCTTATTTCCTTATAAAATAATGAGGGTCCTTAAAAACATTTGTTTTTAATGTCAGCGGAGGCCTCTTCTACTACATGGCAGAATACACATCATCACATTGTTCTCCTACGTTAACTGTTTCATACAAGTGTGAGCTGTTGTCTGGTCCTCCACTGGCGGGAGCTTTGATGGTAATTTGCCATTGGGCAAAACGAGAACTGCTGTATCGAATGATTACTACTTTAGTCATGTAAATAAGACTGTCAATGCCATGCCGCCATTGAAATCTCTAAATCCATGCTTTGAGCCGTAAACCATGGGGCCTGGAGCAGAAAGCCAGAGCAGATGATACAGAGAAAGGCTTTGACTGGAGACTTGTAGGGCATGTTTCTGCCTGAATATCTAAAGTCTGGCTTTTGTTTGCCAATGCTAAACCCAGATTAGGGGCTGCAATTGGCTAGCCTCCATGTTAGCCTTTCAAGAAACCCTCAAAATAACAATTTATCTCTTGGGCTGCGAAGACCTTCTTCTGAACCAGATGATGTGGTTTCTGCTTGAAAAAAGAGAAATTACTAACAGCTTCAAGCTTGGTTTACCATGCCTCTGTGAGGGGCAATGAAGGCCAATTGGATGAGCTTTATAAGCCCCAGAATTGGATCATAAATCAATCTCCTTATGACATAGAAAAGCAGACAATATTATAGATAAATCTAGGAATTATTTTATTATCATACAGTCTAAACTTTGCATAGAGTTTGTTTCACAGTAAACTCTTGAGAATCCATGGAAATATGAAGGCAGTAATATAAAATATAATGACCACTGGCTAATACGCTGTTAGTCCTTGTGCGCTGCCAAAACAGTGCTGACTCGCCAAGGCATGGACTCTACACGACCCCTAAAGTTGTCATGTGGTATCTGGCACCAAGACGTTAGCAGCAGATCCTTGAAGTCCTGTAGGTTGTGAGGTGGAGCCACCGTGGATCGAACTTGTTGGTCCAGCACATCCCACAGATGCTCAATTGGATTGAGATTCTGAGAATTTGGAGGCCAAAGCAACACCTTGAACTATTCATCATGTTTCTCAAACCATTCCTGAACAATGTGTGCAGTGTGGCAGGGTGCATTATCTTGCTGAAAGAGGCCACTTCCACCAGGGAACACCATTGTCATGAAAGGGTGTACCTAATCAGTAACAATGTTTAGATAGGTGGCACGTGCAAAATTTACGTCCAAATGAAAGGCCAGATCCAGGGTTCCCTTTCAGACATTCACGTTCGATGTAGTCGACATTCGACTGAACGGGATCACGCTAGGGAGCATGTCATCTTCGAGTATGTTAGAACGAGCCAATGCACGCAATGGCGTGCGTGAGTTGCATCACGCGCTCCGCCCTGCCGCGCGGGTATAAACACAGAAGTGGATGCACGCACCACTTGTCTTTCGCTTCGGAGCCGATCAGTCTTCACGTCGATGTCTCTGAAGAGTGTTGTTTATACAACAATGAGCGGTGCTCATTAATAATAAGATTATTATTATTCATGTGCCAGGGCACCAATGTCGGTGCTTCTTCAGGAAGTCTCTCCCTGGCTAGTTTTTCTACAGCGCGAGTGCAGCGGTGGTCGCGAGCTCTCAACTGCTGTTCTAACAGCATCACATTTTCTGTTTGTGTTTGTTTGTCTGACGGCCGGTTTAGGGCAAAGAGAGTGATTGCTTCACTGGTACAGGCTGCACCATTCCTGTCAGTGTTGCAGCGGTCATTCCTCTGTGTCAGGGCTCCAGACTAACTTTTTTAACCTCCGTCCTGGAACCGTCCTGAAAAACAATTTGAACCGTCCTAAAGTGAATGTCAACCGTCCCAAAATAAACATGTTGTTTCTGTACTTTATTATCATCTATAGTTGTTAGTTGTTAGTCACATAATAAAAACACCATTAAAATGTTTACGATATATATATGTATTATTATTATATTTATTTAGTTCCATTCAAAGTAGTTATCTGTAAACAGGTAAAAAAAACAGATTTAATAAAAAATAACAGGAGTTAAATGCTTTTTTGTATTCATGCAGAACAAATCTTTTTTTCCTTTTTCTTTTTTTACATAAAATTAAGAGAAAAATACATACAGCTCAAAACGTTTTTGAGTTGGTTGGATTAAACAATTACAAATAAATACTGGTGACTACATATCTCAAAAATATCATCATTCTTTATTCTTTCAAGCAGCAGACATATTTATTTGTATGAATTAAATATACTGAATCCTTATTAAAGCTATTAATGAGCAGTGAATGCTTTTCTCTTTTACTTTTGTTGCTTGATAAATATTAAGAACACAGACCGCATTAGGTTTATTACCCACTGTCACTTTAAGACATCGGATCATGTCCAATGACATGCGGATCCAATTGCACTGATGCACATCCGATACACTCAAAACTGTTTAAGACATAACCAACATAGTTTACATGAATACTCTCCAAAACGGACATTTAGACATAATGTTGTGTGTATTTGTCCATTCAGACACGAAAGAGAGCTCAATTCAGTACTCGCGCGCTGTATAGGTGTCTATGTGCACGGCTGCACGCTTCGGGTCGGGTGTGTGCGCACAGGAAACCGTACCGAATTGCGTTGTCACTCTTATTCAGATCTATATGTCTGCTCTACTCATTCTCCCAGACGTTTACAATTTTTAACGTTTTATGAGACATGCAGCGCATGTCAACCCGTGTGCCGCTGGTTAGATCAGCACGTTACAGTAGCTACGAATGTGCGCATCTACCACAAACGCAGGACATCAGTTCTGACTGGATCGCTTCCCTAATCGGCACTATCTAACATTTTTGTCTAGTTTTTATTCGAAAATGTCAATAGATATTCGTCATAGTTTTTGTCATTCAAAACTAGTTTTTATTTTGTTATCGTCTCATTTTCGTCTGTGAAAACAAGCCATGTGATAGATGTAGCCTACCGCGAAACAAGTCTCCGGGTGAGTAGCCGGCCAGTGATAGTAACTATAGTAACAGCATGAGAAGACGCGCTCTGTTGTAGTCAGCGCTTGGTCGGTTAATTTTGGCATTTTCTTAGTAAGTTACCCTAATAGGCTAGTAATAAATTAACACACATACAAAAATGTATTTCGTCCTGTAGGCGTCCTGGAGAATATTTCTGTTCGTCCTTAACACATTTTCTATCGTCCCCAGGACGATAGGACGCCGTTAGTCTCGAGCCCTGCTCTGTGTGTTCCGGCACTGGTGAGAGGTTTCTCACTTCCTGAAAGAGCAACACGGGTGGGTTTGCGTCTTTTTCAAGATGTCATTTCGCCCGTGCCTTTCTGGATGTGGTCGTTCCCTGTCCCCCTCTGATGGTCACAATTGCTGCATGACGTGTTTGGGTTTACAGCACGCTGAAGCAAGTTTTGTGAACGGTTCATGTTCCCATTGCGGGAATATGACTGTCTCGGTGTTGAGATCAAGACTCGCCTTCGTCCGCGAAGGTGGAGTCCCCATTACCACGCCCCACCCCAGGGTGCCATGTGGGATGGGTGATCAGAGAACAGTGGAGTTTCCACCCGGCAACCATTCCCTGTGGGCTCCTCACTCCTCCATCACACCGATACCGTTGGAGGCCCCACCACCCCACTACCTTTCTTTCCCGAGGTGCATGGATGGCACCTTTTACTGCCAGAAGCTGCCTGGAGAGCTCTTCCCCCCTCACTACAATTGACGGAGGAGAGGTGAAGGGCTACGAGGCTATCCCTCCAGTGGAGCGGTCTGTCTCGGCACACCTGTGTCCGGAGGCCGCTGCATCCTGGACGGGGATCCTCGTTCCCCCCCTCAGACCTGTGAGCGCTCGTCTGTTCTTAAGGACAGAGTGTACAGAGTGAAGCCGCCTCCTCTTTGCATGCCTTGGCGTTGCTTCAGGTCTACCAGGCCAAAGCACTCATGGACATGCACGAGGGTAGCCTAGACCGTGTACTTTCCAGTGAGCTCCGCACCGCAACCGACTTGACTCTCCGGAGCACGAGTGTTGCGGCCTGCACAATCAGTCTAGCGATGTCCACCCTGGTGGTCCAGGAGCGCCATCGTTGGCTCAACCTGGTTGATTTAATGTATGCGGACAAGGTTCGGTTCCTGGACTCCCCAATTTCCCAGGTTGGGCTGTTCGGCGACGAGGTGGAGAGCTACACCCAACAGTTCTCTACCGCCCAAGCGCAGACGGAGGCAATCCGACACATCCTGCACCGGCGGCCCGCTGCTGCCATCACCCCATCATCGGTGGCATTTCCTCTGCCTGCTCGTCGCCGAGGGCATCCCCCTGCCACCGCTTCCGCTCCTGCTGGCAGGCCGCCCAGCCTGTATCAGACACTGCCAAGCCAGGTGGCAAGTGTAAGACTAAGCGTCCCTGATACAGGCCGCACAGGGATGGGGGAACGAGCTCTTCAGATGGTTACTGTTCCGCCGCTGGCTCTCCGGAGTCCAGTGGTACCCGAATTATCACAAGAGCAAACTCCTCCGTTCCTGGGCCCCAAGAGGGTCAGACTGGCTGTGTGCGACCCTGTAAAGCCTTGCATCCCTCGGTCCCATCTTGTGTCGGCAGCCGGGTACGGTCCGAGGACCTGATTACTACTTCTTCCGCACCCCCTGCTGACCCGTGGAGACAGACAAGTGTTGCATCGCACACTCAGACCTCGCTTCGGGCCGCCCCCGAGCCTTCCGAGCCAGGTCCCTGTCCTCCACCTTGCTGCCCCATTCCGGGTACGTCTGTGGTGCCTCTGGTCCCCCTGGCCAGAAGCCTCTTGGCTTCTGGTTCCCCTCTGTGGAAGCCTGGAGAGTGCTTTCCAACCGGTCCAGCTGGCTCCTCCGTACCATCAGACTCGGCTACACGATTCAGTTCGTTCGGCGTCCGCCCAAGTTCAGCAGCATTCTGTACACTTCAGTGTTAACCGAACGTGCCCCTGTCATGCGTGCGGAGATCGCAGTCCTACTGGCGAAGGATGCGATAGAGCCGGTTCCTCTAGCCGATATGGAGTCTGGCTTCTACAGCCCGTACTTCATTGTACCCAAGAAAAGTGGCGGGTTACAGCCAATCTTGGACCTGCGACACTTGAATCGGGCCATTCACAAGCTCCTGTTCAAGATGCTAATGCAGAGACGCATTTTCTAGTGCATCCGTCCCCTAGATTGGTTTGCAGCGATCTACCTGAAGGACGCGTACTTTCATGTCTCCATCCTGCCACGACACAGGCCATTCCTGCGTTTCGCGTTCGAGGGTCAAGCATATCAGTACAAAGTCCTACCCTTCGGGCTGGCGCTGTCACCCCGTGTCTTTACGAAGATTGCAGAGGCAGCCATTTCTCCCATGAGAGAGCGTGGCCTTCGCATCCTCAACTATCTCGACGACTGGCTGATACTTGCTCAGTCTCAGGAACGGTTGTGCGCATACAGGGATTTGTTGCTCCAGCATATCAGCCAGTTGGGTCTTCGGGTCAACTGGGAAAAGAGTAAACTCGCCCCCGTGCAGAGGATCTCTTTTCTCGGTATGGAGCTGGACTCGGTCCAACAAACGGCACACCTCACAGAGGTACGTGTCCAGTCGGTGCTGACCTGCCGTTCAAGAGCAGGGAGGTGGTTCCACTGAAATTTTTTCAGAGGCTCCTGGGGCATGTGGCAGCCGCAGTAACGCCGCTCGGCTTGCTTCATATGAGACCGCTTCAGCACTGGCTTCGCGACTGAGTCCCAAGGTGGGCGTGGCACAGCGGCACGCTCCGTGTGAGAATCACCCCAGCCTGCCGCGAAACCCACAGCCCGTGGTCGGAGCATCGTTTCTCCGGGTCAGAGTGCCCCTAGAACAAGTGTCCAGGCATGCTGTGGTCTTCACAGATGCCTCCAACACGTACAATGGGCATGCAGTAGCGGGGATCTGCACGGGCCCCCAACTGCATTGGCACATCAGCTGCCTCGAGTTGCTTGCAGTACACCTTGCCTTGAGACGCCTCAAAACGCCGCTGCTCGGCAAGCATGTACTGGTCCGTACGGACAACACTGTGACCGTTGCATACATCAACCATCAAGGTGGTCTACGCTCCCGTCGTATGTCACAACTCGCCCGCCACCTCATCCTATGGAGTCAGAAGCATCTGAGGTTGCTTCGTGCCGCTCATATCTCCGGCCTGCTCAATCGTGCCACCGACGCGCTCTCATAATAGCCTGTGGTGGAGAGAGTGGAGACTCCATCCCCATACGTTCCAGCTGATCTGGGGCCACTTCAGGGCCGCACAGATAGATCTGTTTGCCTCTCCGGACTCATCCCATTGCCTGTTGTTTTATTCCCTGACCGAGGGGACCCTCGGCAGGGACACGCTGGCACACAGCTGGCCTCGGGGCCTCTGCAAGTATGTCTTTCCCCCAGAGAGCCTTCTTGTCGCAACTCGCCCCCCAGTCAGGGAGGAAGAGGAGCAGGTCTTGCTAGTTGCCCCATATTGACCCATCCGGACCTGGTTCCCCGAACTACTGCTCCTCTCGACAATATTTAAATGAATTAAATGAAGAAAATTGAAATCAACAAAAATAACTGAAACCCTTCTTTCCCATGGCTGGTGAAATAATACAGTCCGCCTCATCTACAAGGGTTTTCACATGCTGAGATGTTTGTTGAATGGGATCCAGATTTCACCTGCTATTAATTCATTATTTATGATACATTTTTTATGTCTTGGCATTGTGTTGGAATCTTCAACATCTCAATCCCCTGTGTTCTTTTTATTTCTCAGTTCTGCACATTTCCATATTCACATCTCTTCTTTTCTCACTGCTGTCTTGTCTCATGTGCAAAGATGATGCCAGAGTCTTGATTTGTATCTATGGAACCTCTAGCCAGTGGTGCTGGTCAACATGAATGCCATCTCGTGCTATTGTCCATGTCATTGAAAAAAACTACAGCATCGTATCAAATCAATTCATTGTGCTTAGCTGCATTGTGTGGATTATTTTCAGAATTTGACAGACCAAGAGAGCCTTCCAAATGAAACTGCAAATTAAATCAAATTTGAGATGTGTCAGTCACTGTGAGGTAATCTACATTGAATATAATTGGATATAAAAAGTCTACACACTCCTGTGCAGGTTTTTGTGATGTAAAAATGAAATAAAGTTAAATCATATCGGAAATTTTGCACATGCAATTTAAAAATGACAAATTTTGCAATGCCACTGAAAACCAAAGTGACACATTTCAGAGGAAAAAAAAAAAGATAGAAAAACTTAACATAACTGCATAAGTGTTCGCACCCTTTTATAATGTGGCTGTGTTCAGAATTAACTAATCATCAAGCTCAGGTGAAATATTACACACCAGTCTTCACCTGAAGTGACTGATTAAGATTTTTAAGATTTCTCTGGCACCTCTGGAAGAAAAAATTTTTTTTAAATGGTCCAGTGGCAGAACATTTGCCAAGCGTGTCAGAGGTTATGGGTTCTAATCCGCCCTCGATTAGGTTTTTTTTTTTTTTTTTTTTTTTTTTCATCAAAACCGAATATGCTCATCAGTGGTTGTATATCAGGCAGGGACATGTTTGTGTGCAGTTTGTTTTATAATTTCACCGGAACGATTAGAGTCTCCACAACGGATTGAAGCGCGCGTCCGAGTGAAGACCTAAAGAGAACACTGTATCCGCGCCACTGATCGCAGCGGCAACGATCACTTTGATCACTTGATTTCAAAAACAACACATTTCAGCGCTAGATCGCGTTTTAACAAACAAACTAAATGAATGCTCTTCTAGTTAACTGGAGATGTTTTATTTATTTGTATTGATTGGTATTGGTACATTCGTGCCGCGAGATAATGTTAATGTGCTCTGTGTGAGGCAGGATTCTCAAAAATGACTGCACTCAAAACGAAATTGCTTGCAAAAGGTTGAGAAACCCTGGTCTAGATAATATAAAGTTGAAAAAGTAACCTTAAGTAGATATGCACATTTAAAAATGATCTTCTTGGAAAAAGGAACACAAGTATTGATGACTAATGTTTGTCCAATCAAATGCTCTCTAGAATGAGAATTATGGTTCTGGACTGAGGCTTAAACTAAAGTCTATTGGCTATTTAAAAGAAAGAGATGAGCTTATCTAATATCCTTCCCAAAGTTCTTGTTTCAATAGCAAGAAAGACTATCACAATTGTCTAGCAATTTTATGTGTGTTTTAAAGATTTTTTTTGCAAAATATACTGCAACTGCACCATATAATTTTACAGTCCAAACAATGGAAATTGCAACCTTCTGAAATATCCTGTGTGAAGCTGCTCTATCTAATATTATTGCAGTAATCAAAGTCTCAGTCAGGGATCTTTGCCTATTAACATTGTAATTTTATGCAAATGTGGTCAGTATCATTACATAGAGTTTTCAGTTTATTAATGAGATTATTTTCTGCACTTCTGATCTTTTATTAGTAGCGAAGAAAGTTCAAGAAAGATAAGACGTTAAAAATAACATACAATATTACTGATTCCAGGAGGGTAATTCAGAAAACATAAAGAATCTATAATAATGTATCCAATGTCTTTCCCTCACACACAACTAATATCCGGCGGCAATCTTCTGAGGCCAATTTTCAGTCCTTTAGAGGATGTTTGTATTTTCCAGCTCCCATTAAATGTAACCACAAAACTCTAAATGACTGGGAGGAAGCATTTTTTTTTTTCAAGGGTGATGTGTGAATGCAAAAATGCAAAAACTGTGTGTATGCTTCTGAATGCGTCAGTGACTGTTTACCCATTACATTTTTCCTTTTAGAGATGTTGAATGTCTCGAACAAAGCAAAGAGAAAAAATCAAGTCTCACTTCAATGTTTAATCAAATCAAAGGCGTTCGCACTCTAGCATGAAAACAAATGAAATGCTGAAAACCTGTATACTTTCTTTTGTGAGGTAAAAAAAAAAAAAAAAACCCAGACATTTATCTTTTGTGTTTCACAGAAGAAAGTAAGTCACAAAGGTCTGGATGACATTGTCACAAACGGGTTGCAGTAATGCTCACACAATGACGAAGAATATAACTTTTTAATAACTTTAATAATATCCAACACTGAACACTCAGAAGAACACAGGGAAAAATAAATGAATTAAAACCATTTAAAACATTGACAACACTGAACAATGCCAAGTGAAAGTGAGGGCCTAAATAAATACAGAGTAATCAATTGAACTAAGAATGTGTGAAACTGAGTAGCTATGGAAACTAACTAGCAAACAGAACTCGGGCAAACCGGAACAGGGAACAGAATGAAAACAAAACCAAAACACAAAATAGCATACTTCTGGCATAACACCCTCCTCCCGGACTCCCAGCAAAGGCATGTCTTTGCGCTGTACCTGACTAACCAAGTCCAACTGAGGAGGGAGTATGGGGGCTTTGGAAGAGGATGTGGAGCTGGAGAGGGCTGTGACCAAGACGGGTCTGGCAGATGGAAACACCACTGCGGAGATGAAGGAGGGAGGAGCTGATGGAGGGAGGATACAGATGACGACCCGGAGCACAGCCAGAACGAACGGCCACGGTGGAACCCATGCTGGTAGAAGCCAGGATGGAGTCAGAGTTCCATCCACCAGCGGTGGAGCTAGGAACTCTGGAGCTGATGAGACACAGAGACTGGGCGACACCGTAGGTCCTGGAGGCCAAGACGGAGCCAGGGTGCCGGAGGACTGAAGAGCAGCCGGTGGGGCCGAAGAGCCTGAGGGAAGGTGGAGCTCGACAGAGCCGAAGGCACAGGAAGAGCGTCGACTGACAAAGGCAGAGCCAGACGAACAAGGGAGCCCGGTGTAGACAAAAGGACAATGTTCCCAGGTGGAGCCAAGGTTGAGCCGATGGGCCAAGGTGGATTAATGGCCTCCCCGGCTGAGACTGAGAGTGGGGATCCGCATGCTAAAGCAGAGCTATAGAATGGAAGACCTGAGGTGCATCCTTGCAGCAGAATGGAGGAGGGGCCAAAATATTTTATTGCTTAGGTAGAGGAGGTGGGAGAGGGAGGCTTGGTGGTACCATGGAGACGAACGAGACTTAAAGCTAGGCAGGACCAGTGGAGACAAAGAAGACTTGGAGCTGGGCGGGACTAGCGGAGACGGGAGACTACGGTGAATAACTTCTTCCATTTCCTGATAACAATTCACAGAGGCCAGGTACAGCTCACCCTCAGCGGCGGGAGTGTGAATGCGGCTTCCCTCCATGCCCTTGTACTCCATGAGCACACCCACTGGGATTGACGATGTTGCCAGTTCACGCACCTGGTCACACTATTCGTCAGGCTCCGGGGTGGTGATTGGCTCAGGTGTTGTCTCTGGTGCTGACATTGTGGCAGGCTCGTGTTCTGTGACATGGTGGAACCTGGCATTTCGTCCATGAAGGGTCATGGGAAGCGGCTGGCTGGGTCCTGGGTGCAGAGTGGGGCTGGCGACTATGAACGTCAATCCACAATTCATTTTTACTTTTGGCAACAAGCGTTGATTCCTTCAGACTGTTGAAAGTCATCTAGTGCATTCTAAGTCTCAGTACTTTTTTGGCATAATTCCTCAGAAAAATTTTCAGAAGTTTTCATCAATCAGTCCGTTTTCAGCCAGCAGGGACAGGCCATGTTCCTTCCAAGCTCACACAAATCTGAATTAAATTTCCTTTAGTTTGCCTTTGGAGTTGATTCACATTCACACCAGGTGATAAACCTCTACACTTCCTCATTTAACTGACTACATTTGCTAACCACACACATTTGCCCTAAAGTAACAGGTTACATGCACTCACATGCACATTAACCAGAGGAGAAAATCTGTGCTCTAGTGAGAGGGACAGAGATGATTCCGAAAGAAAGACTGTCCACAGCAGTCCATGTTAAATGTACTGAGCAGACATAGAAAGTCTTGGTAACACTTTATTTTACAGTGTCCTTGTTACATGTACAGTACTTGCCATCGTAATAACAGTAAATTATGCATAATTACATGCAAGTAATTCTCAACCAAACCCTAATCCTATCTTAACTCTATAGTAAGTACATGTTGTTAATTAATATTACTCAGTACTTAAATATTGAATTGCACTGTAACAATGACACCTTAAAATAAAGTCTAACCAAAGTCTTTCATTCAAAGTTGCTTCATTTGATATGTTCATTTGGTCCAAGGAGAGAACAAGCATTTTCTGTTTCAGTTTTGCAGGAGAAGATTGTGATGTTTAGTTTGTCATTGTCTTACTAAGGGAGGCCAGTAATGGTCATTGCCATAAGCAAAAATAATTTAAAACTCACTAATAATAATAATAATAATAATAATAATAATTCAGTTATCAAAAAAAATACACTACTAGACAAATTATTTTATTTTTTTAAAGTCTCTTATGCTCACCAAGGCTGCATTTATTTGAGCAAAAATACAATAAAAATAAAAATACAATAAAAAACAGTAATATTGTGAAATATTATTCTATTTTAATATAGTTTATTCCTGTAATGGCAAAGCTGAATTTTCAGCATCATTACTTGAGTATTCAGTGTCACATGATCCTTCAGAAATCTTTCTGATGTGCATTTGAAAATTCAGCTTTGCAACCACAGGAATAAATTAGATAGATAGATAGATAGATAGATAGATAGATAGATAGATAGATAGATAGATAGATAGATAGATAGATAGATAGATAGATAGATAGATAGATAGATAGATAGATAGATAGACAGACCAATGTAAGATAAAATAAACTTTTAGTTTACAGAGACATTGTATAAAGCTACAGTATGGCCTCTGTGAGAAATTGCCCAGGTATCCCCGATAGAGATGCGCGGTTGGCGGTTACAGCCGCGGACTCCGCGGATAAACCGCGGATCGGGCGGATGACGTGACGAAAAATAATATTGTAATTAAATTCGGGCGGGTGGCGGGCGGTTGAACTAATCAAATGAAAAATATTTGTATACATACAATCAGCGGATGGCGGGCGGGTGCGGTTTTGAAAATTGGTCAAAAACGTTGGTGCGGATGGATGGCGGACGGATGATGAGTTTTGTGATGCGGTTGCGGATTAAATAATAGCCCATCCGCACATCTCTAATCCCCGACCTATTCAATAAATCAATAAAAAGTACTTCTACAACAATTAAACTATGACCACCTCTTACACACAGGCACACAAAATGACTGGGTGTCAATGGCAGCACTCTCAGGGCCCTGTGTGATGGTCTAAAAAAGTTTTTTTTGTTGTTGTTGTTGTTGTTTTTTTAAATGGCCTGTTGAGCAGATAAAGTCATTCATCACATCCGGATAGAGACAAGCTTCAACTTGAAGGCACTGTGGAGACAGACAGGACTCGGACTGATAACACAAAATAATTTCCAGGTGCTTTTCAGGCTCACTCTAGTGTGAAACTAGGACTAAGCCCTGCGACCTGACCCAGAGCAGTGCAAAGAGGCAAGAAACAAAGCAAAACAGATTTCTAGCCTGCTGTAGTTCACAAACACAGATTTCTTATCAAGGAACCTAACGAAGACACCACGCTCTGTTCCAAAATCTAGTGAGCTTTCTATCTAGACAACATGTTCCATACGGTTGACAGAAACATTATGCTGCCTTTTAAGATACATTCTTTTGGTTTCACTTTATTTTGATGGTCCCTATAACACATTCTGTTGACTATAAGTATAGTTGCACCTACATGTCTACTAACTCTCATTAGAGTGTTAGTAAAGTATTAGTAGACTGGTAGGGTTAGAATAAGTTGACATGTACTTGCAAAGTTACTTATAGTCAGTAGAAAGACTGTTCTACTGCATCACAATAAAGAGATGGCAGATATTAAACATACAGTCTACTAATTCTCTATTGAGAGTATTCAAAGAATACTCAAAGTTACTTATAGTCAACAGAATGTTCAAAAGGGACCATCAAAATAAAGTGTTACCATTTTTCCCCCCCATAGAAGACAATCTCAGAATGCACTGTGACAGGCTTAGTGATTTGTGTGTGTGTGTGTGTGTGTGTGTGTTGTATAATAATAAAAAAACCTTTTAGGCAATATTTGTGTGCCACGTATCTTTTATATTTACTAAATGCGTCACGATTTTAGCTTAGCAACATGCTAACACCAAACTCTATTGGAATCAATTTTTGGTGATGTCTCTCATGCACATCACATAAGTAGCACTACTTTAGTTGAAGTTGCCTGTTGAGGGTTCCAAATTAGTCAATTTTGAGGTTCAATTTCACTTAGGATGCTTCCTTAAAAGGCAGTAGAAAAAGTATGTTGGTTTTGAAACAGAGCTCGACCCAATCAAATAAATGAATGAATAATGCATTTCAGGTGTTAATACTGATTCCTCCTTAGGCAGTAGAGAAATTATTATCAAGGAAGATATTTTATCGGGGATATAGAATGGACCATTGCGAAATCCTGAATGCTGCTCCTTTATAGCCCTATAAATATCCCTGAACTTTCAATATACATATACATATACGACAAAGATTTCAACATTGTGAAAACCTTCAATTCCGCAGCCTCATTAGCAGCAGCCTGCTGGACGATCTCCAATCAAAGTCAGGTTAGATCTATGCAGCATATCGCCTGTAATCCATCCAATTTGTTCTGGAGCATAACAGGAGAAAGAATGCATGGAGGATACCAAAGAGTGGCGGGAGCTGCCGCACATCGTTTACAACTGGCTTTCATATTGTCCTGATGCTGATAAGGAGCTTAAACTGTCTCCATCGCCACCCCAGAGGATCACTTAAATCATACACGAGCACACAAAGACTAGACTGTGTCTGTCTTCACTTTAGAGAAAACAATGATGATGTAAAATGAAAAAGAGATGTACTGCAAAGCCTCGTGCACATTCTGAAGCCATAGGGGATAGTTGTTCGCTTCTTTTCATCGTCTTTCCAAGATCACAGAAAATACACTTTTTCCCCCCCTCAAATCATTCTAGAAACTCACAAATGGTGAATTAATGAAGCTGGTATCTGCGGGGAAAAAAGGTTCAATCTCCCTATCTTTCTAAGTTCAACAAGAGAATGCAGAAAAGGCCTGACAAAAGTGCAAATTCAAAATGACCTTGAAAAAGGGTGGCATGCCTTAAATGTGATGGTGTTAAAATACTCTAAGGAACGCAAACGTTTTGTGAGCGTACGCAAAGTTTCTCAGGGGGAACGCAAAAGCATTCAAATATAATTTCAAGAATTACCTGTCTCTAGAGGCTCTGTAAACTCCAACCCGATCTCACGGCAATTCGTACGTATTTTACGAGGTGGCTAGTTTGTACGAATTCATAAGTTTTTTGCTAAATCGTACATATTTTACGAGTTGCCCAATTCGTATGAATTCGTACGAATTAGCCACCTCGTACTCACTCGTATATTTGGTCGTGAGATAGCGTTGGTAAATTCCTAGAAGAGAGAGACTGTAAATTCAAATGCATATACTGTAGCTTTTTAAAGCAATTTTTTTATGCTAGTATATAAATTATGCTGATAGACATGGTCTAAATGTTTTAATCTACTTCGATTCTGCACAAGAGCATTTTGTTCTGTGGAATAACATTAACATTAGTCACTTATTTTTGGACAGGGCTTTTAAGAAAATCACTCAACTAAACACAAACACATAAGAATGTTAATGTTGTCCCATTCACCAAGAATGCAGAAACAGGCCAGTGGAGTCTCCTGAACTCTAGGCTGCATTAAAAAGACTTTATCAAGCCATCCAAGAAGGACTAATGGAGATGCTTCCAGAAAGTTGCTATTCGCACAAAGAATGGCAGAACAGAACTTTAGCACCAGGCAGATGGGCACATGTTATTTGGCGCCTGAAATCGCTCCCTAAAACCCAGCAGACATTACACACGTTAAATTGTTCCCATGTATTTACATATTCAGTGTGGACTTCCCTGCTGATAATTCTCATTAGAAGGGTCTAATTCAAATATAAATCTTTCATGACAAAGACAGATTGGGCATGTTACCCCATGTGGATTTTAAGGGGAATTTTTTAAGCTAAACTTTGCTTCTTACATTCTAGACAGAATGTTGAACAGTTGGAATGATAACCAAATACCTGAAGATATAGGCAACTTGCTGTTTGACTAATACAATGGCTGTGTCTTAACTAACTCACTGGCTGTTACCTATGCTGACTTTATTTCAGTTCAAACGGCATCTTAACTAATGGAATCTCATGTATAAGTGATTTGAGATACTCTTCATTAGCTATTTTGTTAACAATCACTCACATGTGCCATATAAAACATTAGCATTTAACTAATGGAAAATTAGTGTGTATTCTCGCCAGAGAAAATAATATTGCTCAGAGAATGAAGATGTTTAATCAAAAATAATACAAATAGCCTCAAACTATACAATTGTTGACATACAGTAAACGTTTAGAGCTTTAAAATGGAATGCAGTGCTTATAATTTCATACTGGAAGAATTTGAACTTGAAATTTTGGTAACTTCAAATATGAACACTCTTGATACTTTGATACTCTTGAGATACCTTCTGAAACATTAGAGAGGTGAGGTCTTTTTTATAAGGAAAATGTCTAAAAAACCATTTCAATATTCTCTTTTGCATGGGCTAATATGCACAAAAATACATATCACTCAAAAGTATTGTTTGATTGAGTGTTTCCTAATGAAACTTGTAAATATTGAATTTTATGCAAATGTTAAGCCATATATAGGCAAACATTTACATGGAATCATTATGTCAATCTAGATTTTTTTTTTTTTTCATGGTACTTTCATGAGCTTTAGGACAATATAATATATATATATATATATATATATATATATATATATATATATATATATATATATATATATATACTGTATGTATATATATATATATATACTGTATGTATATATATATATATATATATATATATATCTTTTTTCAGTTGTATCATGGTAGTATCATGGTATCACCATGGTATTCTGTGTAGTATATTGAAGTTCATGTGAATATGGAGTATGGTCAATACCACAGAATTACCATCGCTGTAACATAGTACTTTTTAATAAGGGACATCTTCAATGAAATTGTGTGTACTATGCAAATATATGTGCATTTAATATGTGATCTGTGTTGTTTTGCCCAAAAAGATGAATCTGATAAGATAGAAGGTGCCATACCTCTGTGGTTCCCCTAAGAAAGGTAGCTTGGTAGGTAGAGAGCCTTCTAGGTTTTGAGACACATCCCATATGTCATGTGTTTGAGCATCAGTACACTGCTAATGCAGTAAGCACATCATTCAACATCTCCCTACCTCTCTAAAGCTCACAGGCCTGGCCACCTGCTGCCCTGCCTGATGACTGGATAATTAGATTGCTTTGCATCAGTGCCTCTTTTCTCCCGTAAAACGCATCAGTATTATCCAAACCCCATGCTGACCGAGGATTGGAGCACAGCGGATGCCCCCTTCCAACTCGCTCATGGAAGGAGGTCACAAACAGAAAAGTCACTGTAGTTGCCTGGAAAAACAAAAAAACTTGATTGCCATACCCTGATTAAATTTGCATATTCAAATAGCAGATTAATTCACAGCACAAGCACTGCACCATCCTCTGCCTGCAATTAGCTTGTTGCTCAAATTCTCTAGTTTGATTTACAGAAACCTCATCAGAAGAGACACATTTCTGTTGACATTATTTTGGAACTTGGGTTGCAAATATTAGTTGTCAACAGGAAATTAAAATTGAGCACATTTTCTTTGCTAATAGAGGTTTGTAAGTTTTTTAAAGGGGGGGTACAATGGTGTTTCATGTATTCAGAGTTGTTTACAGTGTTAAAGAGATGGATTCTCATGCTTAACATGGCCAAAGTTTTTTAAAAATATTTTGGACGAATAACGGAGAATTTCTGTGCCGAAAATCTTACTTCCGGGTTGGAACAAGTTTCGGCTGTTTTTTTTTGTGACCGTGGATCTAATGACGTAGACCAGAGTGGAACTCCTTATATGAGCATTTCTCCCGGAAAAGCGCGACCGCGCACCTCAACGCGCTTCAACAGGAAATCATCGGCAGCGCTGCATAGTGTCTCCAAAGTGTTTTTGGTGAGGGAAAGCTTACCAAAGAACCCAGCGTTAGGAACAGTGGATGCAGAAACGAGTTGTGTAGACTGTTTGTTCCCTGCATTTCGACGATGAATGTTTTATAAACAAAGCCCAGATTGACAGATTCTCTCTATGGCTCTGGCTTCGCCCACACGGCCCGCCTCCAGACGCTCGTTTTTTTTCCGGAAAGACTCGGTACAGCCTATTTTCTCTTATAAATATAATAAAACTAAAAGACTTTTTGGAGATATGAAGGATGCAATACTACTCTATAGGTACTCAAGATTAACAGGAGATTGAGTGAAAATGAGCATTTCACCCCCCCCCCCCCCCCCCCTTTAAGAAATGTTTATAAATGTGCATAAATATGCACAAAGTACAGAAGTTCTCATACCTGCACTGGTTGTGAGCAGTATGTTAGTGTATGTTAGTTAGTGGCTTTGAGTCAGTTGGCCTAATTCTGTTCAATCAATTCTTAATGAATACAATGAAGCCCCACCCTACATGTTCTCTCATTAAATTTGACATTTCAATCAGAATAACATCACATGGTTTGAGAGTAAAGTTTCATGTTGACTAACAATTCCCCAGTAGTAACCCTGTTTTATGTACCACCTGAGCTTTTCAATGATACAATCACTGGACATACTAATTAATTACCAACAATTAGTTGAGGCTAAACGAGAAATATTGAAAGTTCAGTTACATTAGAGGCCCAATTTAAATTAAATTTCATAAAGTTGTTCAGTAGGAGTGAGGTCACTAAATAACACACATTTACATTTCATTGAGACTCAACACTATTAATGAAGCATTCATTTGAAACCATTAGTTGCTTAAAGAAAAAGTTCACCCCAAAATAATGAGAAATTAATAATAAATGCATTATTATATTTTGTAGTTCAGTTTAGAAGTGTTGAATTCTCTCACATTTGCATGCCATACTACTTCCATCTTCATCATCATCACACAGTCAGATTTATTTAGTTATAAGTTGTAGAAGCCAAATGCTTCAGCAGACCATTGGACAAGGAAAATGTCAAGCAAGTAAACCACCTATCCAGTGGGTCGAGCATCAACCCTCATGCACACGAAACATTAACATTAAATAATAATAAAACAATAATATTATATTTACAACAATATTTTTAGCCTCTTTTAAACCACTAGATGACAAAAAAAAAAAAAAATCAGCTCAGCACTTTATTTTTACTTTTGATGATGCACGTGGAAATTTGCCTGCTCCTTGACGCCATCGCGAGCGTCCATTAACCATAAATGAATTAAAAATGGCGAACGTCACCAACAGACACCACACGTCAGATGTGTGTAAGTATTTCATCAAGGATGACAAAAATATTGTAATTGACCAACTCTGCAAGAGGCCGTTCACATATTGCGTCTAAAAACGTGTGGAAAGCGCGCGCGGCCGTGCCGCTGTCTCCTACAAGCGCTCGCTCTCCCGTGGCGTCTGTCGTTGCTATGCAAACAAACTGCGCTCTCCATGATGACGACGAAGAAGTATCATTCCGCAAAGGATTAATTGATTTCTAGCCCTTGCATTAGCTTTACTACTAGATATATTTCTGGAGATGAGAAGAAAAAACCCGCCTGGAAAAACTAGCGCACCATGTTGCTTTCATTATGAGCGCGCGCCTACATTTGAAATAACGACCTTGAGCGCGGAAAAGACGCGATTATGTGAACGGCCCCTAGAAGCAGACGTCTGAAATGAAAGGCAAGAACGGCCATTTATTTGGCTTTAGACTGTTACATGAAAATTTAAAAATGAAATGTCATAATTATAATGTTTTGAGAGTTTACTTATGTAATTGTTGCATTAGGCTATGAATTAATAAATGTTTATTGATAAGATCTAGCTATTTCATGTCTTTTCATTTACAGTAGCATGAACGACGAGTAGTCGAGTAACGTTAACTCGAGTATTGTTTTGATAAGAAATCGACTAGCAGAAATCAGTAGTCGTGCAACCCCTAATATATATATATATATATATATATATATATATTTATATATATATATATATATATATATATATATATATATATATATATATTATGTTAAAGATAGCAAATGAGAATTGATAAAATCAATGTCTATATTTTGAGACAAATGTCTTGTTGATGATTTTCAGTTTTGTTCAAGGTAAAGCAACAGTTTTTCAATAACGGAAGAATATGTAAAAATATGTTAATTGGGGTAAAAACTACACAATAATTAACATGATAATAAACAGCTGGCTGACTTTTCCATTTGTTGATATGACATGGTTAGATTCAGATGGTAAATATCATAAATCAAATTGGGTCTACACCTTAGAGATAATCACCATATTTATAATAAAACCATCACATTTAAAAATATGATGTTTATCATATTATATAATAAAATATTGCATTTATTTGTCACTATACTGTAAAGCTGTATTAAATTATTATGGGATCTCATTCAATGCTTTTCTAATCTTTACTTTTTAAAATAATTTTGTTTCTGTAATTTTAAAATAAACATTTTAATGATATTTAATAAAAAAATATATTCTTTTATTTATCAAAATAAACCGAAAATAGTGCAAACTTGGCTAAAGTGACAAGTATTAACTTAGACATTATTAAAAACATTATTTTAGCTAAAGTATTTTTCCTCATGCTGGTGAGCTTTTTACCGCGTGTGTGGGGTAAAAGGCCAACCTTGCCACCTCAAACATTTATAAGCTTTTTCACCAAACAAAACACTTTTAGGATTTATTTTCACTCAAAATCTGTTGCTCCATCAATGTTCAACAAAAAAACATGTATTACATGTTTTTTCTGCAGTCATACACTGTGGGAGTGGTGAAAAGCAGGTTTTTCTTAGGGCCCATTGTACCCTAAATATGGCGTCTGAAAGTTGTGTTTGGTGGTTAGTTTGCGAGTTTACATGTTTTAATCTAGGCTACTTTTTGCACTTTTTATGTTATTTCTAGCGATAAATTACTATTCTAGTAATTAAATGCTCGTTAGTTATCTCAAAGGCTCTCTCTATTTGATCAATAAATCAATTTTGTGAGGTACTTTCATTGCATGCAAAATCACTGATTTCACCAAGTACAACATGTTCCTAGATCAATGTCTTTGTTGATCCTGGAACAACATTCCAATCAACCAATCAGTTTATGTAAAGTTTAGGCTTACAACCAGTGTCAGGTGCTTCCACATCAGTGTTATTCACCTATCATTTCCCTCTGATTTTAGGGATAAGTTATGGGTAGGGATAGGTTTAAGAAAAGGGATATGGTTATGATTAAATTTCCGGACAGGAATGTTGTTCCAGGATCAACAAAATATGTTGACTCTGGAACACATCTAACTCGGGACGTCAGGACGTGCTGTTATTGGCTGATAAGGCAGTGAGGCAACAAGTCAGCTGTCTAAGCTTTCAGACACATATGAGGCCTTAGACTCATCACATCAGGTAATAATTGACAACAAACGTCATTGATTGATGAGTCATATTATTCAAGATACTGTATATGGGGAAAGGGAAGATTTCCAGTGATTGATGAATTACCTTTTGCCTGTTCCTTACATAAAGTTATTGTACAACTTCTGATGGTTTGTAATATAAGGCATGGGTTGTTTTTGCAGGGATTTTTTTGTGCGTGTCCTTTTAGAGCTTGGCTGTATAAATCACCATTTCTTCCATTGTATGGAAAAGAGCAGCTTGGACATTCTGAAAAGCTTCTCCTCTTGTGTTCAGAAACATGAGAGAATGTTGATAAGACGTTATAAAGGTATAAAGTACTTTTGGTAAAAATTTAAGAAGACATTTTTCCAACTGCTGGTATTGGTATTTTAAATGGGATCTTAAGATGAATCTCATGTTCTTTATAAGAAAATAGTGTAGGTTTTAATGTAGTTGGTTTTGAAATTGTTGTTGTATTGTTTGTTGAGCCTTCGTCTAAAGACAGTGTTCTACCCCTGTGGGGATAGACAATAAAGTTTTGAATTGAACTGAATAATGACTGAATGTTCATGAATTTTCAAAAACCCATTTGAGCACCCCAAAGTCCATCCCAACACACAAAAAGCATCGCAAACCTCCTGACTGTTAAAAGCTCTTTGAGAGCATTAGTCCCATTCATATAACATCTGCTTCAGATGCCAGGCACTGATGAGTGGCTGAAGAGCATCCCGCCATGGCTTAGCTCGACTTTCCTCTCACTCCCAGACTATCCATGCTTCACATGCCTGCTGGGAGAGTGTGTTCTAATTGCTGACACCACATCTCTGGGCTCTCGGAAGCATGCGGCCCTCTTTGCGGGGTAGATAATCCATTACCATAAATCAGATGCACTGACATAGACAGGTGTTGCATGAATAATTAAAGGTTGCCACATTAGCGTCCATGTAGAAGCACCCGGTGTTGTTCAGCAAGAGATAAAAACACTGCAAAATTCATGGTTCAAAACAGGCCCACTCACAAACACGGATAAATCAGGTTTATGCATAGAAATATCCAAATTAGCTGCTAATGCATGCATAAATGGCATTGTTCTGTCTTGCGCTGACCGGTTGGATTGCATCGTGTGTATGTATAGTGGCACTTTTTGAGCTCTTCACTATTTATAGGTGGTGCTGTTTTGCACCTTAATTTCACCTTTGGGATCAGTAAAGCCTGTCATGCAATATGGGTATGAGGACATGTCCCGCAGGCTTCATCCAGCATTTTTTCTCTAATTAAAGGAGAGTGGAACGTCACAAGGGCGAGTAAATGATGACAGAATTATTCCTTCAAGTAGATCTTTGGAAAATGCATTTTGACAGACAACCCCAGGAGATGAACACGTTTTAGAAGCTTCAAGAAAAAAACAGGCAGGACCTGAAGACAATCGGCACTGATTCGGCAACCTCCAGGGATCCCAGCGGTGACACTGTTGAACCCTTCTCAATGTGCCAGGAATCCAATAAGATTCATTGCGTGGGGCGCATGAGAGGGACCACCAAGTGCTCCACAACGCTGAATGATCAGAAATTTTTTTGTTAGAATGAAGCAGTTGGGGATCAAATAATTTGAGAGCATAATAAAACAGAAGCTCAACCAATTTTCTGAATAGACGACGGTTTAAGCTTTCAATTCTCCTGTTTATGTTCTTGTGCAAAGTATGCGTTCACTGCTCAGAGGTCACTTCACTTAATTTGTTTGTTTGGAAAATCCTGCAACCTCAACCACAGACAACACTTGTTTTATGCAGGGGTTTCTAGCATATTATACTTGTGTAACAGCCAAACTTTGAGTAGTACTGATTTGGTCCACAATGACTGATGGATAAATGTCACAGTTCAAATCCTGTGATGTTTCAATTTGTACAGTATACTTGTTCCGGTGCCTTTGCAGTGCCCTTTGGACTGAGAATACACATTTTTATTTGGAATCTCTCTTCAGGAGGTTAAATAACCCATCAAGATATTGAAGGGCGCTACAGGCCAATTGCCTGTTTTATGCCTGGCATTTACATGTATTTTGTATTCAGATTGACTCTGAATATTCCTTAGATGGGTCAACCCTTGTGAAAAAGAAGTGTGCTTATCTGTAATGAGTGTGCACTTGTAGTATAAAACTGTATTTGCAGATAACAATATTATTGAAATAAAAGGCCACTTAAAGGGATAGTTCACCCCAAAATGAAAATTCTGTCATCATTGGAACAAGTTGTTCCAAACCTGTATGAATTTCTTTCTTCTGCTAAACACAAAAGAATATATTTTGAAGAATCTCCGTAACCAAACAGTTGATGGGCCCCATTGACTTCCATAGTATTTTTCTTTTCCATAAACCGTTTGGTTACCCATATTCATCAAAATGCTAAGAGTTTCAAAATTCAGTTCGCACAGTATGCTACTTCCGTAATAAGTACTTATTAAAAAAAAAACATTTTTTTTACTAAGTAAAAAAAAAAAAAAAAAAATATATATATATATATATATATATATATATATATATATATATATATATATATATATATATATTTACTAAAGTTTACTTTTTCACAAGTAATACTTTCATTCCAAAGCATTGTTACAGGATAGAGAGTTGATCATATTTAAAATCAAAATGCAAGACAGCACTTATTACATCAGAGGTTGTGTGAATCTATATTCTCTCATTTACAGAACTCTCAAAACATTAATGAATAATTCAAACTGCTCCCGTCATTTTGGCATCTGGTCTATTGTGTTTCCCTGCTATAGAAACATTCAGTAAAAAATGCTAATAGAAAATGGGGAAAAAATTACGTTTTAAAGTTCCTCCATGAAAACAGACTGGGAAAGAGTAAAGGAGTATTTGGGGGTGAGATTCCACCGCCCAGTGGAATAATTCATGGGATATTGATCATTAACTCGGGTGACCAGATCGAAAGAGCGTGGCGTCTTGTCTCTTCTTAGCATTTAAAGAGCAGAATAAAAATAAAGAGCCAAGAACCCGCAACACAGCACTTGGTGACCAAAAGAGAAGGTCTATTGCAGTGGTTCCCAAACCTGTCCTGAAGGACCCCCAACACTGCCCGTTTTCTTTTTCTCCCTAATCAAACACATCAGATTCAACTCATCAGCTCATTAACCCATGTGATAATGAGATGATGGGTTGACTCTGGTGTGTTTGATTAGGGAGACAAAGAAAACGGGCAGTGTTGGGGGTCCTTCAGGACAGGTTTGGGAACCACATGTCTATTGATATTAATGTCACCTTAAAAATGGAACAGATCATGATGGAAAATCTGTAGTACATATTACTAGTCAGAATCTATCCCCGTTTCAGTGATCACATCCAGGGTACATTTAGATCTTACTTCAATGTGGTCAAGTGCTTATTGTGATCCAATTACTACAGCAGGTGTAAAGAGGCCCCTTGAGTCACTTATCTAAACACTTAACATTGAATCCTGGGAGGACAGAATCATTCTTAAGCAAAATAATCCTCTCGAAACTCAATTTCTGTGCCCAACAAACTTTGTTGATACAGCGAATCGATCATAATCAATTCAACCGGCACCTTCTCCCAGAAACACACACACCAGAGGCCTTTTAAAAATATACATCACATTTATTTCAACTGTTACAGATCAGCCTTTTTCTTTGTCTACAGAAGTGTTTGGGCACTAGAAGTTGAGTCCAAACCCTTTATCTCTGGTTCGTCCGTCAGTCCCCCTGTTGCCCAGCAACCTTGCTAGTTCTCAAAACCCACCAAACGTAACAAAAATGAAAACAGAAGGTCAAAAACTTGGACGCAGCCGACCGAAACACACCACTGTTCCACGTTTTCTGTTTCTCTAAAGGTAACACAATGTACAAAAAGCAAGTCTGGAAATAGTAAGATTTTCAGCACTATAAAAATGTTTTTGTTTTTTTCTTCGTTGTCTCCACACTCTCCACTTGTGAATAAGAAAACAATGCACTTATTTCTACTGAGCTTACTCTGCATTTGCTTGTCAGGCAGCCAAAGGGTCAAATGGATGCAGTAATGTAACAAGGGAAGCCACAGTGGCACAGAGCAGTGGGCGGCTTCAGTGACTGTTGAGAGCTGTTCTGGGCGGCAGTCCCTACAAAAAAAAAGTCCCTTACAGCTTCGTGGAGATTTTAAACAAAATGTCTCCGCACTTTGTACAGCACAATACTACAATGATATCCCCAACAAAGATCTGAAAAGGAAACAAATACGCCCAGAAAACAAAAACAAAAAATATAGAGTTGGAATTGGTGTCATTTCTTGATCCTTGGAAAAGAAGCACTTCCCTTTGGCTGGCCCTTAGGTCCTGATGATGGTACAGGCCAAAGCAGGCAGTTTGTGTGGAGGAGGGAGAGCCCATCCCCTTCACACAGGGGTGGTTGAGAGTGGTCGTTTGGTGGAAGGCGGAGGGAAGGTTTAAAGGAACAGTACATGACTTAGTAGCCTCACAAGGGAAAAGAAGGCACCATTAATGACAGGAAAAGAGCAGTCCATGCCAAGCCTGGAGCAAGATTACGCCCAGAGAGCTGCCCGCTCTTTGCACGCACTCCTGGAAGTGAAATAAAAAAGAGGGAAATTAGATATGTATATACTACAGATAACTACACTCTAAAAAATGCTTTGGGTCATATATGGACAAACCCAGCCACTGGGATAATTTTTTAATTTACATTTTTAACCCAATGTTTGGGTTGGTCCTTGTTTGACCAACTGAAAAGTTGAAGTAAAAAGAAAACCAGCTTACACTAAGAGTAAAATTTGCACTAGCTGTGCGCAAGTTACAACTTAGCCTAGTTTTGATGTACTATAAATGGGCACTAAGATACAACTTTCGCACAACTAAATATTTTTGCGTTGCACCATTAAACTTAGTTGAAGCGTAACTCTATGTTTAAACTAAATATTTACAGAAGACTCCGATCAGGAGTAAAGGTTGGAATAAAATAG
Source organism: Scardinius erythrophthalmus (assembly GCF_964197995.2). NCBI lineage: Eukaryota > Metazoa > Chordata > Actinopteri > Cypriniformes > Leuciscidae > Scardinius > Scardinius erythrophthalmus. The sequence goes on from NC_138228.1 coordinate 40,930,788, forward strand.
CAGACTGATTGAACTGCATCAATAAGCTCTTTTTTTACCTGACAGACCTCAATTCTTTAGACATATATGATAATAATGATATTTACACTCACTTACATTTTAAGAGAGAGAACATTATGTGAATAGATTTGTTAGCGGCGCATCAACACAAACCGTCCTACAGCGCGCCACTATGTGCATCTGTCCCATCGGTCCGTGTTGTGCATGTCAAATCAAATCTGTCGTAATCAATAAATGTTATTTTTTTTGTATCAGTACATATTCATCCTTATTAATTTCATTTCAAATAGTTTCTTAATGTTATTTACATATAAAACGCTTGTTATTCATGATTAAGGGTCGTATTTAATGGAAACGTATTTTTACTGTTAGTTAAGTGGGGCAAAAAAGTTCGAAATTCCCAGCATTTAAACAACTTCTGCTCACGTTTTTGAAGGCTGCTTTTGGATCATCGAGGCTAAACGTCATATTATGCGACTACACATTACTTTATGGAGAGTTTACGACGTACCAGCTACGTTCTGCCTTATGAACAAATGGTGCAACGGAATAAAGTTAGAGTTAGTTACAAACTAGCTAGTAGTTACTAAGCCTCTAGTGTGGACTTTACGTTCCAATTTAAGAAAGAACTTATGAACAGCTGGTACAACCCTACCCAGGGCATGCAAATATTCCAACACTTTATAGTGCAGATATATACAAATGAAAACAGAAATTAAAAAAGAAAGCAACAGACCTCGAAGTGACCTTTAATCTGTGTCAGTGTGAAAGGCGCTTAAGACTGAAATTATCTAAAAACAATGTTTGAATAGAGTTTGAGCAGCTTTAAAGAGGTTTGTGTGTGTGTGAAACCGAATAAGAAACCAAAAACAAATTTCCAGTATTTGCTCTACTAGCCCATTAGTTCTGGTAGTATAACACTGCATTGCAGACTTCTCTTTACTTTTCAGATGGAGGAAAACTTATTTGGCTGTGTAGGTGTGCGTGGGAAAGTTAATTAAAGAGGAATTAAGCGAAAGCAGTTGAGCCTACTGCCATCTGTACACATGCTCAAATCTGAAAAACCACAATGGGAATGTGACCCGAGCTATTGCTTACCTGAGGAGGTGAGCACTCTGACCTGAGCGCTGGCGGCTCCTTCACCTCCTTCACTGACTGCGCGCACCTCGATGATGTATGTTCCCCCCTCGGGTAGCGTCAGGACAACGGCTGAATTTGGCGTCCTCATGACTTGGCTGTGACCCCGTCCCTCCTGACGCAATAATACCTGCATTGAAGAAAAACAACCTTCAAATACGTGCAGTGGCATTGAGTTTCACTTTAGATTCACAGGATTTGTGCGCTACCAACCTTGTACCCAATGACTTCTGACTCATTGTCCCTTGCTTTCACTGGATCCCAGGATAGAGAAACATTGTTCCCCTCTTGAATCCACATCAAGTTGCCTGGGGGTAGACTTGGGGCTGAAAAGAGAGAGAGATAACAAAAGAGTAAGATAAAAAGCTCATTTAAAAAATGAAGGTCTGAAATGAGCAATGATCACATATTAATTGGAATATACAAATGATAATCCTCCTCTCAGGGTCCATTTCTATTCATACATCCTTCTAGACAGCACTATGTTGATAAAGTGTGCGAACCCATTGCAATTCTGCAAGTTTCAAAACCCAGAAACGTTTTTAGCACTTCCCGTTCCATCATCCTGAAGGTTTTTGGTTAGATGCCTGAAATAAGGTCTGTGGTTAACAAAAGCTCTAGATATTTTCGTTTTATTTTACAACATAAAAAACATTAGTAATACCACCTTTATGATTTAATAAAAGCATTTACTTCTCTTGAAAAAGGCAGTTGCTATAAAGTGGCTAAATAGGACTAAAGAGGACATTGGTCAACTCAGTAGTCCGCTTTTACAGCCTCTATGTTTTTATAATTATGCTCTTGCAAACTATTCCAACGTTTCTAATGTTTTAAATAAATTGTTGCTTAATTGTGGTGGCTTTAAAATCATGCATGTTTGTTAATAGCCTCAATTTAGCTTCTTACTTCTGGCGATTGAATTTAGGCTTCAAAATATATAAAAGTCATAAAAGTTAAAAGTTCATAAAAGTTGTGTTCATTTGTAAATATTATCATGATGGACAAAATGTGTAAGAATCATAAACTTTTGTTGGTCACAGAACTAAATGTCTGCAGTAATCCAAAAGTCAATGGGAAATATCCCTTGAATTTGTGTCAAGGTAACCAGTGTGATGCTAACTTCCGGGTTGGCCTACAAAAATGTCATCACTGCAGGACTCTACTGAATATATATATACAGTATATATGGCCATGGCTTGACATTAACTTTTTTGCTCACCAGCCATTGTGGCTAGTGGTTTTCCAAAGTTACAAGCCACTCCGCATTTTCACTGGCCACAATTCTGAAATCTACAATATACCATGGGGAAAAACAGCCATATAGAAGTTTTTTTGGATTATCTCACGATTTGGCTGCAAGTATATTAGGCTGCTGTCACTTTAAGACCTGACACACGGATCCATTATACTGTTACACATACATTTTCTTAATTTCAAACAGAACATACTATGTTTACGTGAATACTCGCCAAGAACAGCATTTTGACATTATTTTGTTTTTATTTGCCTGTTTAAGTGCAATAAGCAGGGGAAAAAAATGTAAATTTAGTACTGAGAGGCGGCTTTATGCGCGCGCACTTTGGGTATGAGCACAAAATCTGTGAGAATGAGTAAAATTCCACGCAATATGCGCAATCATGTCGAAATTCAAGTTCTGTAACCAACAATATTTATCTGGAGCAAATTAAATGAATGAGTGAGGGGAGGAGAGTTTGTGTGCCAACTCCATAACTCGCTGTCAGAGAGATGAGAGAGCGAGAAAGCGCAGCTGGTGTCGTGTATCTGTGGAAAATGAGTATTGGAAGCATTTCAGATATTTCAGTATCGATATGTATTGAATAATCTTTATTTTTGGACATAAATCATAAAGATAATATGATCTGATAGAGAGAATCCTTTCAGACCCTCATTACTGTGTGCCTAGGTTCATGGGCGTCAGTTTGGTTTGAAATGTGCTGGGGACAGAGACGCATTCGGAAGTGCATTTTCAGAAGTGCTGGGTACAATGATGCATTCATTTTTTTTTCTCTCTTTCGCGCAGGTTATGTTTTGAAAGACGATGTCCTGTAGATCTGGCACGGACCCACTTTTCAACAGGCCCACCCAAAACTAAAAAAAAAAAAAAAAAAAAAAAAAACTTTTATTATATTCAAATTTTGTCAATAATTATAAAAAAATCGCCAATAAACTCATAATTTGTGCTAAAATAGTGTTTAGTTTTAAAAAACATTTTAAAAAGCTGGTTATATTTTGATGTTTGTGTGCAAGCTCAGCAGACAGTGAGGTTTGGGTTTGTTCTGATCAGAGCTCGTGAGTGGAGAGCGCATTTCTGAATATTCCCTCCGCTCGTTCATTCCGCAGGGTCGCTCGCTCAACCCAGATGTCCTGTTGCCTGGTTCGAAAATATGTGGAATAAGGGCTGCTTCCGACTAAAAGTTTTTTTCCTAGTCGACTAGTAGGCTAGTTGTTCATTTAAGTCATTCGTGGACAAATCGCCCCAAGAACTGATGCGTTGTTTTTCCCTCATAAATGCGAACACAGAAAATAAAATAAAATTTATATTATAATGTTTTTTTTGTTGGGTCAGACAATGATTACCAAATTTCTCTCTCATATTGCTCCTCACAACCACTGAAAACGGTCAAAAAAATCAAACCAAAAGTCAAATTAATATGGACGGAAGCTAAAAGTGGTGGGTACAAAATGACTCATGACGAAATCTGGTGTGTATGCGTCCCCCCCGTCCCCCCCGAAATCGACGCCTATGCCTAGGTTTAGTAAGGCACACTTAAAGGGCACCTATTATGCAAAATTCACTTTTACATGGTGTTTGAACATAAATGTGTGTTGGCAGTGTGTGAGCAAAACCACCCTAGAATGATAAAAATCCACCCAGTAGTATTTTTACTATCTCAATAAATCATAAGCACTGTCTCAGAACACCCTGTTCTAGATTTCCCTCACTGTGACGTAGAAAAGCGCTAAGCCCCACCGACGTGATTTGATTGACATCTGGTTTTGGCATAGACCCCGCCCTCTGTGATCTGCATCCTCCATTGTTTTCAACGACAGCCGGTATGTCTCCTAAGAAGTGTAGGTGTTCTGTTGTGGGATGTAAGAATGGACATACTAGTCTTCACTGACATCAGAGCCACTGAAAACGCAGCGGATGGATTTTATTTATGAAGAAAAGGCACCACTTAAACTTCCTAAATACGAGATTCATTTTCTGACTGACTGTTTAGTGAACGAGGGTCAAAGTTAATCCTCAAGTGTGGATCGTTGCCTACAGTTCGCGATCCAACGTCACCTCCAGAAAAAGTAAGTGTATTTTATGATTTTTGAGCAAATAGTCATTTCAATTGATGTCAGCCAGTTCAACAACAAATGCGTCTAAAGCTATTTATTGTCGTCGTTATAGGATGTAAATAATTAAGGAAATAAATTAAGGTCTGCTCTATCTCCATAGACAGTAGGCTATATAAACGTCTATCTCCCTCCCCTTAATAAATAAATAAATAAATCGTTTGTACTTAGCAAACGTTATCACAGTAGTCTGTGTGTGTGTAGTTTCAAAAAATTGCGCGAACGTTATCACAGTTCGTGTGTGTGTGTGTGTGTATTGTACATCCATAATGGCAAAGGGGACGCGATTAAAACTTTGTAAGTACATAAATGTATCAAATAACCATTCCAAGACGTTTAGTCCATTCTCATTCGTGTTTATTCTGTGCCGGTGTTACAATATATTCGGTTCCTGAAATATTTGGTTCCAAAGGGTGGAGCTATCATGAATATTCACGAGACCATAGCGTGGGCGGGGCAATCAATACAAGCGAGTGGAACAGAAATTGTTAGTGTGAGCGCCTCAGATCGCGTTTTGTTCTAAACTACTTCTATAACTGTTCGTTTCTCACGAATGGCTGAGATTAAGCTTTTTAAATGTCTATTATTGCATGTTTAAATAAATATATTCTTGTGTTTTTATTCTGTCTCCCAAAGTTGTCTGTAGGGTAAATATTATTAAAATAGCTTTTATATACGGTATATAATATAGCTTTGAATGTTGCTTTACACTCAACTGAAAATCTTTTTGATACACAACTGTCAAAGGTTATCATAAATGTTAAGCTTCAGCAGTTGTTTTCTCTAGCAATGCTTTTTGAACGTTGGTCAAATTAAGTGATAATTATTTCAATTGTATTGATGTAGCAAGGTCCAAGTAAAGAAATGTTATACTTTGTGCAATTTGTCGTTTTGAATGTACCATTAAAAGGTAAGTGCACTTAATTGTAATAAAAAAGAGACAAAAGTCTAGAAAATTGATTCATTTAATTTGATTTTTATTTGGCAATGTAAATTTCAATTTTTCTTACAGATATAATGCATTGGAGTACCAAATTAAGGGCTTTGGCACCTAGGGCAAATAAAAACCTCACTGTATAATATAAGACCTCTTGTAAAAGTAGCATGTTTTGATCATGAAGAGACTATTAGAGAAATCACTAAGTTAGTTAGTTACTAAACACCTATGATTGTGAAGTTCTGTGCCCCTCTAAGAAGGACACACATATATATATATATATATATATATATATATATATATATATATATATATATATATATATATATATATATTTAGAAACACCAGGAACCATTTTTTCAATTCATACAAGGTTTTAAACATTGACAGCCAAAATGACAAATTCAACAAAGATGAGGAGGTTTATTTATTTGAATTGTGGTTGAGACACGTTATTATTTTAAAACATCACCATAGCTAATTGGCCAAAACTGTGTACAATAGTAAATTGCATAGAAATATTGTTCAGAAAAGAAGTTTCTCAGGTGTGGTGGGACATGGACATATAAATAAAAAGTATTGTCATTCATAAGAATTTAATATATATAATTTTTATAATATAAAACAATATACATAAAGTTATCTACCTATCCTAAATTTGATCTAGACTGTTTAAATAATGATAAACAAAAACATCTGCCTCAACATATTTCTGTGTAAAATTTATTGAGGTTTTTTAAAGCATTCATTCATTCGAAAACTCGAAATTACTTTTATAGTAAGATGAAGTGTCTTAAAATTACATATTTTATTCATATTCATCTGTAAAAAAGAATGTTAGACAAGAGAAACACATGGGCTCAAGGACAAAATTAATACAGCAGGACAAATAAAATATTTAATATATTATTCAAATATTTTATTTATAAATACCTTTCCTTATTTTTTGGTATACCCATCTACACCAGTGAGTTTTTGTGTACACTTGTTTACAAAAAGATTATATAGAATGATAACATTAATAAACTGATAAGATGTAGGCCTATTTTTTATGATTAATGATTAGTCATTATTTATGAATTAATTTGACCACTGTTCTAAAGCATTGCTAGAGAAAACAACTGTTAATGCATCTGATTCTGAAGCCTAACATTTATGACAACCTTTGATGAAGTAAAGGTTGTGTATCAGAAAGATTTTCAGTTGAGTCAGTATAAAGCAACATTCAAAGCATGCAGCATGCAACTCCAAGTTCTTATGTCGTCTTGAGCTATCAGCCTATAATTTAAAGGCTATTTTAATAAAATGCTGACAACTTTGGGAGACATAATAAAAACACAAGAACATATTTGTAAATATTTATTTAAACAGCAATCAGACACATTTTAAAAAGCTTAACCTCTGTCATTCATGAGAAACGAACATCATGGAATGTCAACAACAACTAATCTGGGAGAAATTTAGAGAAATATAGGTCTTCCAACGCTTCCTACAGGATCAGGTCTGTAAAAGTTCAGGCAAACTCAGAGTCCTGAAATACATGCTATAAAACGATGAATTATTTATAAAATATATACGAGTAGTTTAAGCTTAACTTCGTTCAACCTTATTTTGAAAGAAATAATCCATAAAACAAAATAAAACACGAGGCGCTCACACTAATAATTTCTGTTCCACTCGCTTGTATTGATTGCCCCGCCCACGCTATGGTCTCGTGAATATTCATGATAGCTCCACCCTTTGGAACCAAATATTTCAGGAACCGAATATATTGTAACACCGGACTCTCTTCATCATCTAGGTCCAGCAGCAGGGCGGGGATATGCAGCTCATTTACATTTAAAGTGGTACGCACAAAACAGCTCTTTTTAAAACAGGCCCCAAAAATGACATTTTCAAATGGTTATAATAAATTAACTGTGGGGTATTTTGTGCTGAAACTTCACAAATGCATTCTGGGGACACCCAAGACCAATATTACATCTTCTAAAAAGGGGCATAATAGGTGCCCTTTAAAATAAGGTAACTCTTAAAATATCAAAAAATTTTACATTATATTTTATAGGTTAGTTCTGTAAAATGTCATGTTGTTGTGCAATTCTTTACATACTAAATGCTATTTATGAATTATTCATGATATTTGTAAATAAATAAATAAAAAATATCTATTTAAAATTGTATAAAAAAATAATTATTACATTTTACCACATGATATTTTTAGAGTTACTTCACAGAAAATGCAGCTGGCAGGAATACAAAGTGTACATTCCTAAGAGCTTGCATTTTAATTTATAAACAATCTTATTTGTCATTGAGCACTTTATTAATAGTAAAGTTTATTATGCTTGGAAAGAACTCACCATTTTTCTTAGTGCTGATCTTGATGGCTGAGCTGGCTGGTCCTTGGCCAACGCTGTTGAATCCCTTCACAGAGACCAGATACTGTGTGTTTCCCTCCAGCCCCGACAGTAGCATGGTCGTCTCATTCCCTGCTGTCCTCTTTTTCTTCCCCGTCTCCTCCTGCTCAATGTCTTTCCAGAAGCTCACCTGTTCCCAAAAAGGCAATTTGCCATTCATTCATTCAAGATTTTTTGAAGTGATAAAGAAAATGAGACTGAGTTGCCTCAATAAATGAGAGAATGAGAGTCGCCAATTTTATGTAATATTGAGTCATTTGATTTAAATAACTGTCATACATTTTGCATGAATAGCATAATAGGCAAGCATGTGCTATCTCCCGGCGATAAAATACGATAATCTTTCTCAAATGTGTCATTTCACTGCATAGAATCGTTTCCTTCATTCAGAAGGCACAACTGTTGTCTGTTGAGAAGACAATGATGAAAAAAAGTTAAGGGTGAATGATCATGTATGTGGCTCTGTTCCAAAACCTAGTGACCTGCCTTTTTGTCTACTGTGTAAAAACCGTTGCTGTCGGGGGAGAAACCTTGTATCTCCATATTTCTTGATTTTTCATAAATCATTACTATTGGTCACCTTTTACTGCACGTCTGTCTGTGTATGTGCCCAGGAAGCAATAGCCTCCATTTCACGGTCTAGGTTAACTATAGACCTGATATAGTCCAGCTATGAGTAACCCACTTCTAGCCAAAATAACACTGAACATTAGTTACATGTTGTTTTTGACAACATTGCTTACGGGATGGAATTTCATACATCTCGCAAGCTAAGTAAACAGTGATTACAAGGTGTTTGGTTTCATTTCTTCACTGATTTCATTTCTTTGTTATCTAATTGATGACTAGTCTATTCTTGGGCTTTGGTTTAAACGTCCATTCAATTTTCACTGACAGCCCAAATTTTGCCTTGTTTTAGCCTAGACGTCTGGGCTGTGTTTGGACAGCTATCTTTTAAACACAAAAAAGCTTGCTGGGAATATTTAACAAATTAAATGTAGCTTAATGAGCTTGTGACTAAACCTTGTAACTCCATTGGATCTTCAAACTGTGGGTCAAACCTCATAACTCCACCCCGCCTCTATTGTGAATGAAGTGCCATACACATGGTGGACAGTCTCTGCATGTTTGCAATGCAAGGGTAAATAAAGAAATGGTTCTATGAATTAGTACAACATTTTCTTTGTCATCTAGACATAGCCAATACTGTCTTAAATAGCCATATGTAGCACTTGTCATAACTCACATATAGTTTACAACAACATGCAAGTTGATGAAAATGTAATAAGATGCACTTACTGCCTCAGATGTGGCCGTTCTAGTGATGGACAAAACCTGTATGTCCGAAATTTGCTGGTCAAAAACCTTGTAACTCCAGCTAAACTTGTTTTCTGGTAAAATGTTCATTATATGACATGCAAGCGTCCGACCAATGAACATATACAGTATAAAGCCAAAATATCAACTGTGACAACACGGTGTTAATTGCTTAAACAATACAGTGTTTTTTTCCCCCATTTCCTGAAAAGTAGCGGTTTTGGACATACAAGGTTTCCGCCCGACAGCAAAGATATGCATCTGCCTTCTAAGACAGCATCCTAACCATCATGGAACCTCATATGTGTATGTTTTGCATTGACTGCGATTTCTAGACAAATACTGCTTTTCAGGAGACACGACTTTTGAGTTTTACTGTTAGCATAAGTGCTAAGCTAACAACATGATACTTTAATGACCATAAAAACACATGGCACACACATTTACTGTAATGAGCAGCAAGGCCTGTATTTAATTAGATTGTTCTACACAGCTATTTGGGGTCAGTAAGATTTATTTCTGAAATAATCTGAAATTAGTAAGCAAGGATGCTCAAAAGTTACAGTAAATGATTTCCATTTCAAATAAATGCTGTTCTTTTGAACTTTGTATTCATCAAAGAGTCCTAAAACTGTTTTCAACATTGAAAATAATAAGAAATGTTTCTTGAGGTCCAAATCAGAATATTGGAATGATTTCTGAACGATCTTGTGACACTAAAGACTGGAGTAATGATGCTGAAAATTAAATATATATATATATGTATACTGTATATAAAAAACATAATTATTTAATAGATTTAAAAAAAAATTAAAATAGAAAACCAAAACCATTTATTCATTCATCTCTCTTTTTCTCTCTCTCTAACCTCGTAGCCTTGGGGTCTTCCAGGACCAGGAATGGGCGGCTTCCACGTCACTTTAATTTCGGAGGATGAGATGGCGAACGCCTGCACTTCTGAAGGAGGCTCCCTGGGTTCTGCATTTAAAACCAGTACACTTCAGATTCCTCAGCAAATAACACATAATGAATCACTCTATACGCTATCTGCTTCACAAAGCCACATTTCATCAGTATCTCTTATGTGTTCAGAACAGTCAGAGCAAAGAGTTTAAGCGGATGTAAATGGTAAGTTGTGAAGCCTTGTGATCGTGAGGGAGAATCCTGCTGTGAGACTGAGAGGTGACAGAGACACAGAACATCCATCATATTAGCAGCAGTCACGGGAAACAGCGATTGCATGGTTACCATAAAATCAGCCTGACAAAGTGTGATCAAAGTTTGGGCAGTGAATGTTTTTTTAAAGGTCAAAAAAGTTGGTCAAAAGTTAATTTTAGGTCATAAAACCACAACTGAAATTAAGTAAATTAAAGGCATAGTTCCAAATTCTCTCATTATTTGCTCAATGTCAAGTCCAACTTCAAAAAGGGTGCAAAAGCATCATAAAAATCCCCCTAGTTCCACAGACAAAATTTATGTCAGGCTTTGTCACAGCAGTCTTATGGAGAATGAGATTCAAGGGATTGGATTTTATTGACAAGGCACAATAGGGATGGTTAGGTGTGAGGATGATCCATAGGACAGGGCAGTCAACAGGAGATAGGGAAGACTGATGAGATCCGACCCGGTTAAAGCTAGGCAGGAGAACCGAAGAGATGGAATGGAGTAGCACCAGATAATGACAACACTGGAAATAAGGCAGTAGTTTTAGAGAAAGAGGCTGGAAACTTTGAGCAAAACAGAAATAAACTGACTCAGCCCAGCAACTAGAGAAAAGAAAAGAAGTGTCGTAATTATATATTTAGGTACTGAGTAATATTAAGCAACTACATGTACTTACTATATGATTTGGTTGAGGGTTAGTTGAATGTAATTATGCATAAATTACTGTTATTACTATGGTAAGTACATGTAACGTACAACAAATTTAATTACATGTATTAAGGACAATGTAAAATAAAGTGTTACCAGAAAATACTAGGAATAAATAACTGGAACTACAAACAGAGAAAAAAACACATCAAAATAGAAACCAAAAATAAGGCTTGAGAAAACTAGAGCAAAAGACTGGAACTAGACTACAGAAAACTCAAAAGAATAAAATGCAAATTCTAGAACTGGCAGGGAACACTGTCTAAAAAGATCAGTAGACAAGCAACATCTCACACACTATATACACACACAACAAACCAGCAAAGACATGAGGCAAAGGAGCATGAATATAAAGGGATCAGAGCACACGAGGATCAGGTGAACACAATTAGTGAAACAAGGACCAGACAAGGACTAAACAAGGGGGCGTGGTAAAGGGAAACAAGGAGGCGGTACAAGAGGAGCAAATGGCCAACACAAACAAAGACAAAGCCATGTGCTCAGGCACAAGACAAACAACGAAACATTGAACAGAGACAAGACTGTCAGGGCAGAAGCCTGACAGTTTAAGCCTAGTCTCAGATTAAAATGCATGTTTGAGCTATTTCAGATAAATGCAACTTGCACTGGCATATCTTAAAATATGTCAGTGCCATTGTTTTATCTCAAGATGCAAGGAATGTTTAAACACACATAAACATTTCTAAGGAATGTTTATATAAGCTACTTAAATGTCATATTTAAACTAAGGCCTGATCCTGGCTTAATCTAAGATCTGTCTGTGAAACCAGGACTATATGACTCATGGACCATTTTCTAAGTTAGGAGTGATATCCCCTCTAGCACTTCTTAACCAGTTTGAATTGTTATTTTGAATCAGATCTCTTCAATGAATCAGTTGATCCTGTTCATCTTGACTCATCTGGTTCTCAAGTTCAACTCCAGTTGAAATGTTTGACCAGCTTAAAAAAAAAAAAAAAAAAACTGTAAAGAATGCAAGTCTTACTTTTATGATCTTTGTTGGAGCTTGAAAGCTGGTCACCATTTAATGTATTTTCATTTTATGAAAAAGTGCAGCGTGAACACAAAATCACTTCAAATCTTAAAAGTATATAAAAACTGTAACACTTTACAATGTTTCATTTGTTAACATTAGTTAATGTACTAACTAACTAACATGAACTAACCATTAGCAATACATATGTTACTGTATTTGTTAATCTTTGTTAATGTTAGTTATTGCTCGTTCATGTTACTTCATAGTGCATTAACTAATGTTAATACAACTTTTGATTTTAATAATGTATTAGTAAATGTTGAAATTAACATCAACAAACATTAATAAATGCTGTAGAAGTGCAGTTCATTCTTAGTTCATGTTAACTAATGTTAACTAATGAACCTTATTGTAAAGTGTTAACAAAAAAACATACTTTCAGATAATATAATATTAATTAAATAAAAGGCACTTTAATTAATGTTTTTAACACAGTTAAGTACACTTTTAGTGTAAAAGTGCTCTTTGTAAAAATGTCAAATGAAAGGTTTTGTTTTAAAGTACATTTTAAATCATTGCTTTAATCTTTTGTCATGCTTGATTATCATTTTAACAGCTTTCAAGTATGTTATTTGAGATTACATTTAAAGTTAATGTATTTTAAATGTAGTAAATTGCAACTCGTAGTTTCAATAAGTATTGAACACGTCACCATTTTTCTCAGTAAATATATTTCCAAAGGTGCTATTGACATGAAATTTTCACCAGATGTTGGTAACAACCCAAGGAATTCATACATACAAAGAAACCAAAACAAATAAGTTCAGAAATTAAGTTATGTGTAATAATGTGAAATGACACAGGGAAAAAGTATTGAACACATGAAGAAAGGGAGGTGTAAAAAGGCCCCCTGTCCGTGCAAATTAATAACAGCTGGTTCAGTCCCAAATGATGGCCTACAAAAAGGTCTCATTGCCAAGGTGTCACACAAGACACATCTCATGATGGGTAAAAGCAAAGAGCTGTCTCAAGACCTTCGCAACCTAATTGTTCCAACACATAATGATGGCATTGGTTATAGGCGCCATTCTAAGCTTCTGAATGGTCCAGTGAGCACTGTTGGGGCCATAATACGGAAGTAGAAAGACAATAATTTCACCATAAATTTGCCTCGACCAGTGCTCCTCGCAAGATTTCTTACAGAGGAGTGAAAAGAATAATCAGAAGAGTTGTCTAAGAGCCAACACCAAGTTGTATGGTGTTTTTAGGGTAATGTGCAATGTCATTTCTCTTCCAAACATGGTGTGTATTATGGTATCCAAACAGTTCAATTTTGCTCTCATGTGACCACACTATATTCTCCCAGTATTTCCTTGGCTTTTCCAAATGTTGTGCAGCAAACTTTAAATGAGCTTCAACATGCTTATTTTTTCAGTAATGGAGTCTTGTGCGGTGAGCGTGCATACCGGCCATGGCGGTGGAGTGCATTGCTTTCTGTTTTCTTTGAGACAACAGTACCTGCTATCTGCAGGTCTTTTTGAAGCTCTCCACAAGTGATCCTTGGCTCTTGGACAACTCTTCTGATTATTCTTTTCACTCCTCTGTAAGAAATCTTGCGAGGAGCACTGGTCGAGGCAAATTTATGGTGAAATTATTGTCTTTCTACTTCCGTATTATGGCCCCAACAGTGCTCACTGGACCATTCAGAAGCTTAGAATGGCGCCTATAACCAATGCCATCATTATGTGTTGGAACAATTAGGTTGCGAAGGTCTTGAGACAGCTCTTTGCTTTTACCCATCATGAGATGTGTCTTGTGTGACACCTTGGCAATGAGACCTTTTTGTAGGCCATCCGTTGGGACTGAAACAGCTGTTATTAATTTGCACGGACAGGGGGCTGGATTGCTTTTTAATTACTAATAGTTTTAAGCTGTTTTCTTGGCTTTCCATGCCTTTTTACACCTCCCTTTCTTCATGTGTTCAATACTTTTTCCCTGTGTCATTTCACATTATTACACATAACTTAATTTCTGAACTTATTTTTGTTTGTTTCTTTGTATGTATGGCTTACTTGGGTTGTTATCAACATCTGGTGAAAATATCATGTCAATAGCACCTTTGGAAATATATTTACTGAGAAAAATGGTGACGTATTCAATACTTATTTCCCCCGCTGTATATTAAATATTTCAAAGACAACATCAATAATTATGAAATTGTATATAAATATGTACTTAAGTCCTGCTTGAGTGGGTCAGAAAAGCACCGTAAACTAATTGCATTTAGTATATATATATATATATATATATATATATATATATATATATATATATATATATATATATATATATATATATATATATATATTTAAACTATAAAGCAATTCCATTTTAATAGTAAGTAACATGCAAACAAGTGTCCAAAAACATTACATTCAGTTTGCACGTAAGTATATTCTTTTAAAATGTATTTTTTAATACTTGTTTTAAAAAGTATAATAAAGTATACTTTTTCACAAGGGTATAAATTCTGCTCTTATTGTGTGTACTGTATTTTGGATTTTGCTTCACTGCTATACGGTGGTAGCCTGTGCCTCAAAATTTGGACGCAATATCGAACTGTACATCCGTCCACAGCCCTGGATTAGCCGTCATGTGATGTACTTCAAAGTTCAAGAAACTCTGTCTGTACTGTTGAGCCGCACATTACTGAAGTTATATAAGACAGCAATAAATCCCATCAATCGGAGCCCTGCGCACATCTGACCCTCACCTCCTTCTGCAGAGAACACAGTAACCACCCCGCTGAAGGGCCCGTCTCCTTTGTTGTTATACACCCCCACGCGCACCTCAAACGGGGTGAGAGGGGGGAAGGTCTCGTCTCTGTATTTATAGGTGGTGGAGTCTGCTGAGGTCACCATTTTCTCTTTCCATCCACGCGTGCCGTTGGCCCGGAACGCCACGATGTAGCCAAAACCTTCTCCGTTTTGGAATTCTTCTGAGACAGGCTTAGGACGAAAAAAAAAAAGAAACATTAATATGAGCCCTGGAATATATTTTTTTTTACAGGGTGATAATGTTGAAAAATAATTTTTTTTTGCACTCATTCTGAAAATATAGCTCAAAGAGTTTGCTTAGGTAAAAAATTCTCTGCAATAGGATCGGAAATTGGAAGAGGATCCTAATAATACACAGCCAGCTGAGCTCTGTGAAATGAGGGGAAGGTAAACAGTTGTGCAGCAGGTAATTTATGAAGACTTTTGGCTGGGAATTATCAGTCCTGAAGATGTAGTATGGCTAATTATCCAGCACAATTTACTTCCTGTGTAATGTGTAAAAAATTGCTTCTTCCAGGTCAGCTTAGATGTTGACATCTTTGGTAAGTTTTACATCATTTTCGTAGATCTGCAGGTGGTAGTTAAAAATAAGCAAAATTCAAGTTTAAAATTCTTTCATGTTATGTACCCAATGAACTGTAGCGAGGGAACTGAATGTTAAATGCCTATTATCTTAAAGAGTCAACATAAAATCAAAATTGAGCCTATCTACAATCTTAAAAGCACAGTTCACCCAAAAAATTCTGTTATTTTCTCATCGTTCCTAACTCATAAGACTTTCATTCATTTTAGAAACATAAATGTAGATATTTTAATGAAAATTGACACCTCAAAAAGTTAATAAAGAGAAGTAATCCATATGAATCGAGCAGTTTAAGTTTTCTGAAGAAACACAATTGCTTTATATGATGAACATATTTAAAGGTGCAGTAAGTGATTTCTGAGAATCATTATTGAACAAACACACCCCTCTCTTCATTGCTCCACCCCCAAAATACACAAACACGCAGTGCAAGAGTGGGTGTCTCTTTATCATAAGCAGAAGCGAAGCAAAATAAAGCTTTGTGAAAAATTAAGTG
This sequence comes from Scardinius erythrophthalmus, assembly GCF_964197995.2. Taxonomy (NCBI): domain Eukaryota; kingdom Metazoa; phylum Chordata; class Actinopteri; order Cypriniformes; family Leuciscidae; genus Scardinius; species Scardinius erythrophthalmus. The sequence goes on from NC_138228.1 coordinate 40,946,747, forward strand.
AAGAGGACGAATGAACAAGGAAGAACAAAAATGTACACAGTACACAAGAGTATCTACAAGCAAGAGTTCATTGTTAGTTGCCAGCAACACACTCAAAACCAATGTTACTCACGTATGGGGCAGAAACAACACAACCTCAGCGTCTGTTTTCAGGCCTTCCGGCTTAGGTCTTTCCAGCGCTGGAAAGCTTTTCTAATATTAAAGGAACACTCCGACTTTTTGGGACTTTAGCTTATTCACAGTATCCCCCAGAGTTAGATAAGTTAGAATATAGTTCCCAGTATTTATACGATTAAAAATGGTCTCTGTCTCATATAGCCTTGTTATTTGTACACGCTGTGACTATACAGATCACAACATGTAAATAGGAAAATGTTTGCATTATTTTGTCACTTATTGGGATTAGTATGCTACCTTATTCATTTACATCCAGTCTTTGTGGTAAGCTAGACTAGCGGTGGGTGCGTCAAATAACACTTACAGAACACACAGAAATGAAAAAGGTATGTATGGACTTATCTAACTCTGGGGGATACTGTGAATAAGCTAAAGTCCCAAAAAGTCGGAGTGTTCCTTTAACGCAGGTTCCTAAAGCTCTTGCTTGATCATGTCCCTTTTTTCCAGTGATATTCCACTGGCCTTTTCTCTTTTGTAATGTTTCTCAGCCATCTCTCTTTCTACAGTCTTTCTTCAAATCTCCCTCTTGCTCACTCTCTCTCCTCCCCCATCATGAGTGGACACGCCCCCTACTGCTGATTGGCTGCTAGTTTGTTGTGGTGCTCACCCCGATACACTTTCAACAAATGGCTTTTTCAGAAATGGCTTACTGCACCTTTAATTTAAGCTTTTATTCATAACATTGATCAATGCACATATATGGAGCTCATCAAACATGGTAAAAGAATAAACCATACTTGCTTGACGCAAAAGAACAAACCTATTTGGTCCTCAAACATCAAGTTTGAGCTGTATGAACTTTTTAAACCGTCATAGTCTTTTTAAAACATCAAAGTGAACTTTCAATGGAAGGGTTTCTCAGGTTTCAATAAAATATCATTTGTCCCAGAGAAATTTCTTCAACTTGTGTTTCATGAATGAACTAAATAGACTAAGGGCCCTATTTGAACGATCTAAGCGTATGGTGCAAGTTCACTTAGGGCATGTCCGAATCCACTTTTGCTAGTTTAACGACGAAAAATGGTCGGCGCGCCAGGCACATGGTCTAAAAGGGTTGTCCCTATTCTCTTAATGAGTAATGGGTGTGTTTTGGGTGTAATGTGCAATAAACCAATCAGAGTCTCATCTCCTCGCTCACGCCATGGCAGATTCGCTATTTACATGACGAAATTTGATAATGGAAAGGCCGAACGCTTCTCCATAGCGCAAACGGAACCGCTCGTGCGCGAGGTAAAAGTGCGCAAACGGGACAAGCCGGATTCCACCATATCTTTATGTACACAATAATAATCTTTTACATTGTAATCCTTTTATTTTAAATATTTGGCTTTTGTGTGCTGCTGTGTGTCCCTGTGTGTTTAATAAGAAGAGTGTACAGGTACGTGTGTTGTGCACCCGCCTATAAGAACACATTACAAACACGCTCATTAAATAACAAAAAAAATACTGCACCATTGACTTTAGACCAGGTTTCAGTTGGTCAATGGCACAGTCTATTAATGTTGCCTCAAAATAGCAACACACCAACAATGTGCTTGAACACACCTCGTTTTCAGACCAGCACACCCATGGCCGCACAAATGGGCGCAAATGCATTTGCTATTTAAACAACGTGGCGCAGGACGTGAAAATGATAACTGCGTCAGACTGAAACTAGCAAATAACACTTGCGTCGCGCTTGGCGCTGCATTGCGTCGGGTGTATGATAGGGCCCCCATACATACATAGCTATACATTTCTTGCCCCTAGATTGTAAATTTGTGTTCACCACAAGTCCATATTCATTTCATACACTGTTTTAAAAAAAAATTAATCCAGATTAGGCTTAAGCTAATTATTATTCATAGATAGTTCAGTTAATTATATATTATTGGATATGTTCCCTTTGAAAGAGGCTAACAACTCACCTTTTATGTGACGGTTTACAACACAGGCTAATTTTACAACCTGATCAATGTTTAGCTGAGCAAAAAAGCTCTTTTTCCACCAAACAGCTTCAAAAACACACAGAAGCTTTAAATATGCATCCAATAAATAGTTTCAATTTCCATATTTTTCCATTTAAATTACATCTTTTGTTATGTCGGTTCCGAAAAAGAAGCAACACTAAATGGCACAGAATTACATCAAAATGTCAGAGAGTCCCAAATGAATCCTGGAGATTTTCAGTTGTAATGAAACAGATCACTTGTGAATGTCAAGCGCTTGATGATGAGCCTGAACACATCAATTAAAGATGCGCTAATCCAACATATTCAAGACCCGGCACACAGCGAGAGCTCACCATTATTCTGTGAACCATATCAATGTCTTTTCAAAGGGCTTGGTTCAGGCCCTTGAGTAAATAATCTGTGCGTGTGACGACATTTTGCGAATATTGAGTCAAATATCAATTAATGCAGAGCAATGGATGTAAATCCGGAAATCACCTGTGATATTGAATGGTACATTTTATGGTACATTCTGCTCTAGGTTGAAGTCCTTCAACACTTCACTGTTTAAAATTTTCTTCTAATATATAGTATATATACCGGTATATATATTTCACATATAAGTCCACCGCCAACAAGCTTTTTACCGTTTTTCAACAATGTTTTTATGTACAATAAAAGTAGTCCACAAAACCATTCTAAAGTCATACGACAACATAATGTGAGGAAAAGACTGAAATTTAAGTTGCTCTTGGCCAAAAATCTTCCCCCTCCACTACAACTCTAAAGTTTTGAATTTGAATTATACAAAATAGAGTTCAGCATTCTCTTTTCTAAATCACCTAAACTATTCTTGCTCTGGAAGGATAATATGAAGGAGGGAGTCATTTGTGAACGATTCACTGACTGATTACATCACTCTTGGAAATATATTTTTAGTTACATTTGTAACCATTTACACTGTGAGTTTAAATATCGCAATTCTGACTTTATGTCTCGCAGTTCATAGTCAAAAACCCGGATTGCAAGAAAAAAGTTACAAACTTGGAATTGCTAGAAATAAAGTCAGAATTGTTGGATATAACAAGCAACTGTGAGGGTGAAAAAAAAAAGCCAGAATTTTGAGACAGAAAGTAGCAATAACCTTTTTTTGTTTTGTGGCAGAAACAAGCTTCCATATAAAAATGAATTTTTCAAGATTGCTCTTACACACAGTGGGCATTACTAACATGACATAAAGACTGAAAGCACTTTCCCTGAAATCACTTTTATTTTCTAGCTGACCTTTTGCTCATTGCGTTGAGTATTCGCAATGTGGTTTCGCATTCTGTTATCTATGCTAAAACACCCGAATTATTCTTGTTCTGGAAGGTTGTTTACAGTCTGCTGGTCACACGACTTGATTTTGCCTGTCCAGCTGCTGACAATTTCCTCGCTGCTTTTTTCAAAACAGATTTGACACTTGCTTGATGTTTTTCTAAGGACGAGATATCAGAGTCTGTCTGCGACACCTGCTAGGCATTTAATAGAATGGAATGCAATCTATTAAGGGAGATAGAAATTTAATTAAAATGTAAGCCGGCGGAATTAAATCTTGGGCAATTTTAATAATTGACAAACACCTGTACTCTCCTCACTTTTTGGCAGCGAATATGTCCGTCATGCCAAATTTTGACTGATTTCCAGCCGCTTCTGAAATTATCACATCCCTTGGCGGCACCTAAAATAAGATGCAGACTGATGATGGGAGAAAAAAGGCTGAACCTTCAAATTGAATACTTAAGCACACGCTTTTAGTGCTATGACTGTAATTAACTCACTCTACTGTTTCTAGGAATTGAATTAACAAGCCTTGAACCAACATTATTAGTGCTGGCTGAGCTTTTCTGCATGGGGCGACCAATAAATGGCCCTTTTAAAAAAGGAAAAATCAGTTCTGCTACAAAATGAAGTGGAACGTGCATCTAAAAAGGCTGTTGGAAGGAGTGGCACCCATGGTGAAAATGAAATCTGCTGGCGGTCTGATATCGGCACGCTTGGCGTGCTGCGGCAGGCATCGAATAGGAAGTAGGGCAACTGTAATGGTCCAGTCCATTGCTCCTGGTGCCCATAATACTTTTTCTCTCTCTGCAGACACTAATGAGTGGACGGGGCGAGCTGTTTAGTCATTCATCCTGTTTAATAAGCAGTGCTCGGCCCAGCCGCTGTCTTCCACAACCACCCAGAGATGATTGGAGAGGCAGCACAGAAGCCGGTTCACGTGCCGCGAATGCCAAAGCAGCACAGCATCTTCTCAAATACACTAATATCGATTGGAGATGCAGAGCCAATTCAGTGGTTCTAAAGTGGTTAATCGGGACGCAGATAAACAGGGTGGAGCTAATACGGCTATATGGGACAGTGCCAGAGAGGACGGCACAGACGTATACAATGAGGAGGAGGCTATGTACACACAATCTGTTTTCTGGGATTGACAATAGTATTAACGAACTCTTGACTCTTGAATTTTCTGTTTCTGCATATAGGTCATTTCACGACTGCTTCCATGCAGGAATAATCAAAGTCAAGCCTTTTTCTGTTCTCCCAGTAGTCGAGAAAAACATCGGTAACAATAGCAACGGTGACTAAATATGAAGATGGTAACAATTTACATTCTAACCTAACTTACTTTCAAAATGCGGGTGTATCCTGAAAATTTAAATCAGTTTTATAAAATGCAGATCATCATCATATTTTTATGTGCATACAGTTTTATAGCAGAGTAATCTGAGACAGTAATAAATCTCATATGTCATGGTGAGAAGTCTGATTCAATTTAGGGAGTTGTTTTGCAAATAAATAATTCACATTTTTTTTTAACCCGTTTTTATATTTAGTTAATTGCCGCTGTTCGTCACTATGTTAAGAATATAAAATAATGTTTTCTAGTTGCATTTATTGTAATGTTGTGGCCAATTTAACCCTACTGTGTTTTTGTGCCAGATAAACTAATTGACTATTTTAACAACTCTGAAGGTAGCTTGCCAAGCCACCTGCTACCCAAAACCTAAAAGTCAGATTGCAATTATGTCATATTTTTTGTCATAAAGGATATATGTAGGGTTGGGTACTGATACCGGGCACCGAAATGGAACCGGAACCTAAGTAACCGGTATGTAACCGGACCGAATCAAAACGCAGATTCAGTGCCACTTATGCCTCAGCTGTCTGTTGAAATATTTGCTCTCTGGTTCTCCGAAACGGACGTAAGAAGCATCATCACCGCCTGTGATCGCTAGTTAACTCTTTGAAGCGTACGATCGTTCACACCAGTGTGATTAGAACGTTCAGATTGCGTGATCATCAAATTTGCATTTGCGCATTGGCTAGCGCTGAGCCAGAGACAGACGCTCTCAGCGCTGTCATATTATATCACAAACTATTCGGTGTTTTCAACCGCATATGGTTTATTTTAGGTTTCAGACATTTAAAGTACTAGCAAAACAACATTTATAGTTTGTAAAATACACACTGATGTCTATGGAAGCGGCAATAACAATCCTTTGAATTATAAATTGATGATGTGTTTAGATACACATTGTGTAGGTAACTATAAAATTTACTCTGTTCTTCTCACACTTCACCAGCCACTTACTTTAATGTATTTCGGGAGAAGTGGATGAATTGACGTGTTTTAGGCCTAAAACTGACAGATACAATTCTCTGAACTGCAGTGCGTACTAACATGGCGCCCATTGTGCATTATAGATCAACTAACATGGCCAATTCTATTCCGAAGCTCACTGTCACGGAACGTGTCACAGATTAATAATGTAAAACTACAGATGAGTCTTCTTGCGTGTGTCCGTTTAAAGACAACTGAGATTGTGACATGGCTTACAGCAGGGATCATGTTCGTACAGTCTGACAAGCAACAGTCGTAAAGGGCTATTATTAATCGTACAGTATGCACCCGGCTTTAGTTTCTCTTTCAAACCATAGAGCTTTTACTTTGGCGGAAAATCCCCAGGAAGACCTTAAGGCTTTCCTTTTATTGACAATAGATTTATAAATGATTCTCATTACAGTTTTGGGAAGATGATTGGCACATGTTCAAATGCATGTTATATAACCCACCCAAACTCACAGCACTTAGATAGAATTCATGTGCAGCAACATTTACAACAAACCGAGCCACTCTGAGATACTGAACACACAGGATCATGAACTGCCTGCTTTTAATATAATACATTGCAGCCTTTGCGATTTCATAACTGCATTATGCCATATTGTGTTCTCACAACCTTGCATTGTTTTCAACCAATAAACGTAAATTTGAAAATGTAACTGAACTGGCGAGTAACACAGTGTCATTTACTCGCCAACGCACATTTTTACTTGCATTTGGTGCTTGGCGAGTGTTAATGTCGGAACGTGTGGTCATTTTGAAAAGCAATAACAGCTTGTCAACAGGCATAGGGTTTTAACCACTAATGAGGGAATAAGCAACGGTTAACGTAAAGGGCCTGTGCTAGGAAAGGTTAAATTCCAGGTATGGGAGACGGACCTGAGAACTGAAGAATTACTAATTTCATAAAGCTGCTCAGTCACCATTATGTCCTTGAGTAAGGCACTTGGGTTCCGGGGGGGCAATCCAATTAATGCGCTGCAAATCGTTTTTGTTTAAAAGCGTCTGCTAAATGATACGTAATTTAATATGATGTACTATGTGCCTCAAAATAGCACCTGAAGCCCCTGTCAAGATACCTGTTAATATGCTGCTTAATACGACACAGCACTAAAGAATTAATGCTCGAGAATTCTCCTGTGCATTTAAAATAGTCTCCCTGTAAAGCAAACATTAGATTTAAAATGTGTTTAGAGCTCTAAGTAACGTTTCTAGTGTATAGACATATTTTGCATGTTGTGAACTTGGTGTAAGCATATAATTGAACTGCATGTCATCACCGAAGCAAAATTAAAACTACAATTATTCTGTAGTTACAGTAATAACTTTCTCAAGGGGTTATAAACTCAGGAAGTCATCATGGTGAAAATATTCCATTGCATTTGGAATGAGCCTTATCATCTTTAATTTCTCACTAAGGTACAGTTCTCCTAATATGAAAGTTATTTGCCTGGTGACAGTTGGGGCCTGAGTATTTAATAACTGCAAGAATAACCGTCAGTTCAGAGTACATCTGTTCCACAATTCCCCAGTTAATCTCACCTTTAAATGGCCTCATTTGGAAGCCTTTTTTTATTTTTAAAACATGTTTATGCGCAAAATACTCCCAGCAGTGCACAGAACCAAAGGTGACACTCCATGCTAGTATCCTCTTTACATGGTACGTAAAACTGACTGAATGTTCTAAAATCTCAGACAACAAACAGATGTTCCAAAAACATCAGTTTCAGGGGAATAGTGTTTTGAATATTCAAGGTTAATGATCATTTTAATCTCTCTTGTGTGTCTAAACTTAACATTATTAATCCACATGGCAACGACATCAACTGTAAAGCTTCCAAACGGACAAAACATCATATTCAACAGTATAGTCATGTGATTTTTTGCGCTATATTCCATGTCTTCTGAATCCATTGGATATGCTGTAGCTTTTCCTCATTCCTCATATTTGAAAATGACTGGCGTGTCATATTAGGTTATGACACATGCGAGATCTGATGGTGTTTTTGGTGTCAATGACGTCAAATCTGGAATGTGTCAAACGCATGGATGTGTCATTTTCAATTTGCACCTGCATGAATGAAGCGCGAATCCAAAAGTTTGGCAGTTGGGAAGATTATCAGTGAATAATTCTATAAGTTACAGACAACTTCATATCAATATCATTATTTGCTTACTTGCTAATCCCTTGAAAAAATAGTAGTACACTTTAGCCTAATATTAAAATAATTTACTTAAATGCAAACTGAATTTAATGTTTCCGGGCACTTAATTGCATGTTATTTACAATTACATTTACATTAAAGGATAAAAATCTAATATATATATTGGTGTATTTCAAGAGCTGCTAACACAAAATGCTTAAAGGGGTGAATTTCTTTCTACTGTTGAACACAAACAAAGATATTTTAAAGAATGTTGGTAACCAGACAGTTGGCCATTGACGTCCATAGTATTTTTTTTTTCCTACTGTGGAAGTGTCAATGGCTACCATCAACTGTTTACATTCTTTAAAATATCTTCTTTGTGTTCAACAGAAGAAAGAAACTCAAACAGGTTTAGAAAAACTTCATCAATTCATCAATTGGCCAAAACAAATGACAACTGATGCCAACATGAACAGGCTGTGTGATATGCCCTCCATCTACAAACCAACACAAATATGCATAAATAGATGTGGATTTACAAATACTCAGTTTTCCTACAGTACAGTAAAGCTTGCAAAAAATTAAACGTGTCTAGCAGATCTGGACTAAACCTGCACCACTTCTCAATCCTTTTTTCCACCCAGCAGCATTGCCACAAAGCATATAATTTCATTTAGAATCAAGTTATTCATCTGTTCTTATAGGGGACTGTAAGTGTAGCAATCCTTCAACAGCCAATTGCAATGGTGGCAATTATGGCCGGATATAATTACCAACGCTCAAGTCAATTAGCTGCGTGAATCTATTTGGCCAGGAACTGCAAGTCTTTTATGCCATATTCATTAGCATAGCAATAGTTCACAGTAGGGAGTCCATTGTGCATGCTGAGTGCAAACCTACCTCCCAGGATATGACCAGCTCATGCCTGCGGCCGTTCCCACCTCTCACGTTGGCAGGGGCTACTGACGGAACTGCAGATACAGAAATACTGCAATGTAATAGTGCAATAAGTTTTTACTTTCTATTAGCTAAAAGGTGTAAAAATGTGAGTGAATCATTGCATGACTGCTAATGATTAATTAAGGCTTGGCTGCTTTGACACATAAGGAAGATTCACTCAATAGGTGTAACTCTCAAAACAACAACCATAAAGCCAAGAAACAGTGTAGCACTCACAAAACACATATAACAGCTTGATTCACATGAACAAACAAAATGATAAATAAAGAGGGGGAAAAACAGAGCAGGAATAGTTATATTTATTTTGTTTTAGGATTATGTATTTCTCATTTACTCTAATGTAAACGTATACATAATTCTACAGGTGTTCCTTTGTAGGACAACAAATTAGACAACATAGGCACATTGGAAAAACACACCTAGGGGCAGATTTACTAAACAAGGCAAATTAGCATGAGAGCGCAATTCCAAAACAGCGCCGATGGGAGTGGAAAGTGACTTAAAGTAAATACAACACGTAAATTAAAGAACACGGATGCAGTCAGATCTTGCTCATAATGAGCAACGCAATCTACCTGTTAGCGTCTGGTCTAAGACGTTTTTTTTTGGGCGGTAAATAATGGCGCAAACACCAGTACATTGACGAGCACAAACCTTAGTAAATCACCTTGCGAGATTCATTTAAGTACTCCTCCCATACATTTTTTGTCTGAAAGGGAAACTTTTTTGATTTAGTAAAATTGCTTGGTAGCTCACCTGGTACAGTAGTGCACGATGTGGAGGACAGTCCCGTGAAAAGTGAGTCACAATACATAGGCTCAAACACTTCTAGAAGCAAGGTAAAATTAGATGGTTGCTTCAGCAAATGCCTTTTTATTTCACTTTTGCTTTTGTTAACACTATCGTTTAGGTTCAGGGTAGGGTTTAGTTACTTTCTTGGTACTAACTTAGTTACTAACTTGGTACGTTACTTTCAAGCGTGACCGAGCATTAACCTTTCGGCGCCACTCACCAGACATTTCGTTTCCGAACTGCCGCAATACGTACAACAACCAGCGTAATAAAACGTTGCCAGATTCACGTTCATCTTTTTTGGACAAAATTATACACTTTTTTTAGCACGACTCACTGGACATTTCACTTTGAAATTGTCACGAAATGCACAAGAAGCAACATAATATCAATTTGCAGAAATGTTGTCACAGGCACTTTATTTGGAGCCTAGACTGAAATAATTTAGATAATCTGAATAATCTTTACATGGCCCTTTTTTCCATACAACAACAATTCAAAGTTTAGGTCAGACCCATCGTTGCCAAGTCCACGGTTTTCCTGTGGAATTGGGCTACTTTTCAGTTGTTCCCATGGGTAAAAAATTTTCTCGGGTTTATTTCAACCCTCGTACATACGATTTCGCCACTCCAACAGCCCCAGCGCTAGCCTGGATGCCAGCCGAACTTAGCCCCGCCCACAACATTTGAGTTCTGGAAGTTCGTTGTGGAGCAACTATGCTCGAACCAGAGCTGTTCGGACCAATCAAATTGTCAGGGCGGGCTTTATATGATGATGGACAGATGATCAACAGTAACATAATCATCCACGTCACCAAAGAGCGCTTGGGTTGCGATAAGATTTGTTTGCCGTATTGTCAAATTCTAATCTAAACGGAGAACTTGTTCGTATATGCATTCACCTTTACTATTTCTCTCAAAAATGATGATCGTGCTGGTAAGTACTCCGTGTATCCTTAAATTCTTTTTACAACACCGGCAAAGATCGTTTACACTCATCTTCTTCTTCTACTTCTTCCAGCGTGCGTGCAGTTGAGTCACTTATTCCCTTGCTCTGATTGGTTGTAGATCTATCCAATTGAGAGCAGAGGCATTTTCTTTCCTGGTTCGGTTGAAACACGCCCCTTAATCACAGCCCAATGGAGCAGTATCAGACTCATATTCTGACTAGAATCTGAGTATGGCGATGTCAGGCTACCCCCAGCACACCTGTCAGACGTAAATATTCAGTGGAGAATTTGGCTGCCCAACAGAGAAAATTGCATTGGGCTATTTTTGACTGGCCATTGGGCTACTGTTGTTGCACAGACCTAGCAAGTCAGACCCAAATTTATGTCACTATTCATGGAAAATCCTGCCCTGAAAATCCTTGAAGCTCTCAGACCTCACTCATCCTGCATATTTGAATTACTGTGTCACATTTACACCTGACACATGAGAACCAATGGTGTATTAGCATCATTGATGTCAAAGCAGGTGTAACATTTTGAGACGTCTTTTTTAATCTAAACAAGCGATTATCAGACAATAATCTAAAAAATTTATAATTGTTTTCTGTTCTAAAAAAAAGGTCTTGTATGATTTCTTGCATGGACCACTTTTATAGTGCTTTTTGGAGTTGTTTTGTCTTTTTCGAAGCTCAACGGCTTTATGAACTGTTATTGTATGGAAAAGTGCTACATGAAGATTCTTCAAAATTCTTCTTTTAGGCTTAGCATATGGGTTTGGGATGACAAAAGTGAGAGTAAATAATGACAGAACTATTCCGTTAAGAAGAAAAAAAACACAACCAAATGAACAGTGCAATAATTCAACTGGCTTTAAACAATACTAAAAAATTTGCATCATGTTTGTATATTGGGATTTTGTTTTTTGCTGCGTAATCGAACAGGCCTGCTGAATGTTTTTGAACCAAAGAATGTTGAAGAGAGGGTTTTGTTCTCCGTAAATAGAGAATTCTGCAGCCTCTTTGCCTGAGGGCACAAGTGACTTTCTGCTTCAGCTCAAACACAAAAACTTGTTTAAATTCATGTAAGCGGCTTATTTTCCACTTCTCCTCCAATTAAAACAGAACCAGGGTCACCCTGTATATTCAGACGGGTGACGGCAGTCGTAAAAATGTGTCACATCAAGCAGCTACACGATCCCTCGAGTGGAGGATAAACGAGGCTTGAGAGAAAACTGTTTGTTTATTTAGATTTCTGTTCTGTTGGAGGACATTTAGCTTAGTGACATTCACGGGTGAGTGAACCAATGACAAATACCTGCTTCCTTAGTGCGGACCGCTCTGGAGGGGGCGCTCGGGTCGCCTGTGCCGATGCCGTTCGTGGCCACCACCCGAAACTCGTACTCCACCCAGGGGTTGAGCTCCACTGCCATGGCGGACTCCATGCTTCCTGTCACTGGGTCTGGATCTGAGTAGAGCAAAGCGGAGAGGGACCAAAACACGTGAGGAGTCAATACAGCTTAAAACACAAGCCAACACAAGCATCTACTTTGACTAAATCCTTGTAGACTGTAGGCTTTTCAAAGCAATGTGGACTGATAGATACAGTATGCACATACAAAGTGTGAAATACATGTGACAATGCAACAATTTCACTACAATTAAGCAGTGAATAAGTGATTTTGGGGTGAAAGTTCCTTGAGTTTTCTCAATGGTTTTAAGTGAGATGAACTAAAATACTTGTATGTTAACCATGCAGAGCAACAACTCTGTTCCAAAACGCAGTAAACTGCTTTGTTTTCTACTTTCTACGTACACAGCTGACCTCTGCACAACAATGATGTACTAAAAAACATTTTTCGTTTGCGTTTTTGGAAAGTTTTGTATGCAGACAATAATGCTGTCAAATGATCCCTGTTCACACGGATCTCCAAAAATGACTGAAAAAAACGCTGTATTCTGCTGCAAGGCCAGTAGTTGGCGATATCACTTGGTAAAGAAACACTACGCACCTATAGACTGAACGTGTAATACGCATGCGCATTATTCGTGTTTTTGTAGTTTATACAGAGACAATAGCGGGATCATTTTCAAAAACTTGCATTTTCAAAAATGTGTTTTCAGCCACCCAAACCACCGTTGTTGTGTAAATGAACGGCCCAAGCTCATAAAACGTTTTCCATTTATGGATGAAAATGGTGTTGTGTAAATGCCCCCCTAAGACAGCAACCAAAATGCAGTCTTACAAGTGATTTATTTGGAACAATGTACATTAGCACATTACTAGAATATCACTGCAATGCTCTAATAAGCATAAACACACACACACACACACACCTGTGAAAATGACTGATCCCCGTTCACATGAATCTGCGAAAACGACTAAAACGCTTTATTGTGCAAAAAACTGCGCACATACGCATTCAAATACGCAAACGTAATACACATGTGCATGTCGTCACCGTTTTCACAGATTCACGTTTTTGAAGTTTACACAGAGATGATAACGGAATCTTTTTTTTTTTTTAAACCTTGCACTTTGAAACTTGCATAAACTGCATAAAATGTTTTCTGCTTTCAGTTGAAAATGGTGTCGTGTAAATTAATAGCCTAACTAATGAATTTTACAATGGAAATTAATCAAAGCTGAACTTAAACTGCACAATGACTTTCTTCTAGAGCTGCTGTACAGCCAAAACAGTCTTTGTTGCATTAATTTCCTGTTATCACTGTAAAGCTGCTTTGAAAAAGTGCTATATAAATAAAGGGTGACATGACACACACACACACACACACACACGCATTAATGGAAAGTACATTTATAAGGAATATTTCACTCCTTTTGGAACATTCTATCCATCTGTTTTCTGTGTGTCTGTCACAATGCAATGCATTCTGGGATTGCCTTCTCTAAGAACACATGCCATGCTCGTTATTTAGACAGAATAAACAATTATGCTGCCTGTGTTTTGGAACAGCCTTTGCAACGGGAGAGCATCTATGACGCTTTAAATGCTGCTTGTGTAGGCAGCTCACTAAGATGTGGAATGGAGCCAACATCTAGTTTTGTAACATCATTGATCGATTTTTGAACAACCTGACAATCAAAGCACTGAAGCATAAATCTTTACACTTCTACAACAAAGAGGAATACTTCTAATATAGAGAACAATTTCAACAGCAGAACCAGTCACAGATGCATAAACTGTCCCTCTAAACACTCAAACTTAAGATTGATGGTCATGCCCTTGTAAAAAAAGAAGTGTGCTTAATTATATTGACTCTGCACTTGTAGTGTACTTCAAATAATGACCTGCAGATAATATAATATTATACACTCATAGTGCTCTTTGGAGTAATTCAAATGAAATGTTTTACTTCAAAGTATAAATCATTATTTAATTATATTTTGTCATGCTTAACATAAGTACACTTTGATGCATTGACTAACAAGTGTATTATGTGATATTACATTTAAAGTTAATATATTTTTCAATTTCAACTTTTGTAATTAAATATACATTGAAATAAGTTTAATTACAAAAGGCATGGTGTATTTTAGTTTAACAAATGCTTGTCAGTACTTTTTGGCAGTATTACATATAATTATGTACTTAACTGGATGAATAAAAGCACTCTAAAGGTCAGCTAATTGCATGTGAAATGTTTCCGTCGCTTCTAGTAAAGTAAGTTTGTAATTTTGATTTCACTCATGGTTTGCTCTAGTTAATACATAAGAGACAACAGACACAAGATTGTGTTTGCCCAAAGGACAATCCTCATTCTACACACCTCATTTCAGTGCAGACACACACTTGGCTGAGGACCAAACCTCGGGGCTTACTTCTGTCTACAGTTACCGGCTGTACATAACCTGTGGGACCAGAGCCGTGCTCCAGGCGTGAGGTAGCGAAATGAAAAACTCCCAGATGCTCTCCGCAAAATTTCTCTCTTCCCCCCTCCGGCTTACCCTGCCTTATCTCACTGTTTCTCTTCTTCACCCTCTCTATACTTTCTTTCCTTCAGTATTTTATTTTTTCTCTCCCTCGTTGACCACACATGCCTTGATTTACCTTGAATTCCTCTGAGTTTTTCATTTTCGGTTTTACTGGTATGTCAAAAAAAAAAAAAAAAAAAAAACCTAACATTCGTATTGCCACTGGCTCCAGGGCTTTTAAAAGATCACTGTTGTATAAGAATCCCGAAAGGTGCTGAAGAGCAACATTGGCGCGACCAATGGTGTAACTTTAGGGTGGGTCTATATGTTTGTCTGACCAATGACAGGAAACCTGTTTAAAAAATGTCATAAGGTTGCCTTTCTGTTTTATATCCTATTATTTACATACTGTTTTCCTATTTAAACTATCAGTCCATCCATCCATCTTAGTGCAGGGCTCGCAAAATCGCCTGCCTGACGTCCCGGGGCTATTGTGTTTTCCAGTCGGGCTACCAAAATGCATAACCGGCCTGCCCGACGGGCTATCTGAAATAGTGTTCGCTTCAGTCTTGTTATAATCAGATTCAGCGCGTTCTTCATCTTCAATCTGCAGCGGCGCCGAGCAGAGCGCACGTCAGAGACAGAGGACAGGGTGTGTGTGTGTGTGTGTGTGTGTTCATCTGAGTCTCAATGGTCTGTCACTCCTCGTCAGTGTCAGAATATTTGAGATGATCAATCAAATCAAAGTAGGCGGGATTTATGTTCACAGAAGCTGCTGAGCGCGAATTTGAGCAGAGCGACTGACGCTTCAGTTTACAGTCAAGTGTGAGATAAGATGTACATAGCTAAACTAAACATTTCACATTTGACAGCTTTTTAGGTCATAAATGTGAAACGAATGACAAAAATAATCAGGCAAACGATTTCGTTTGAAACAAATATACTTTTGTCGAATTTCGCCATTTTGAACTGAAAATAGGCCTATGTAACGTGAATCATGTAAGTTAATGTAATAATTAGTTTACGGTCACTGTGAGGGGACAAGAAACATTAACAAAGCCGTTTTCATCATGTTAGGCATAAAATTAATAATGAATGTGTACATGTTGAGAATTAATATAATACAATTTGTAGCCTTCAGTAAATTAAAAAAGTTCAGCTTTAGGAGGGGAAGAGACTGAGAGAAAAAGAAAGAGTGATGGATAAGAAGTGAGAGCAGGTATTGACGAATAATCTACTGCCTGCTGACATGGTTTTAATTAAAGCTAATGTTTATCCAATTTTTTTGGCCTTCAAAACATCTTAAAATGCACATACGTAGATCAGAGAAATCGAAAATTTTCCCGAAAATTTCCCCGAACCCCCCTGACTAACCTACCTCACATTCGGGACCTCAGTGATGATAAAACCCTGCCATCTGCATGTTAATGAAACTAGTTAATAGTGAGCATTAGACCCTAAACTAAAGTGTTACCCTCATTGGGGGCTGAGCCACCGACACAGACTGATTCATGTTCCACTGGTCACACACACTTCAGTTCAGTTAGAACCAGATGCATATTTGTATTGATGATTCTAATTTGATTATTTTATATCCAATATACCAAAATCTGAAGAGTGCCTGCCCGAAGGGCTACCAGCCATTTTGAAATTTTGCGAGCCCTTTAGTGGCTAAAAAACAACACACTAACTCTCAGTTTTAAATGAACAGTGGCAGTGTTTATATAATCCGTGTTGATTATATAAACGCTTTCAATGTTAATTTAACACTGGGGGTTAGTGTGTTGTTTTATTTCATTGGATGCATACAGCATGATGAGGTCATGTGACAACAGTAGCATACTACTGTAGAAATGTTTATCATTGCATAATGTCTACATACTAATTTTGTGTACTAAACAGTGTATGTATATGTGGCGAGCAGGACGAGGTCGAGGGCCGTGGGAGGACGGCGCGAGATCGGTGGCGTAATTGTGATGAGCTACACCTGTGAGACGCACCGGTCTCGCATCTCTCACGGAGGAGCGGAGGCATAAAGGAGGAGCGACGACAGTGAAGAGCGAGAGAGGACAGGCCTGTGTTTTAGTTCATGTTTTGTTTCTGTTTGTGTTGCCAGCAGTCGTCCGTGAGGGGCTGCTGGCTTTTACTTTCATTTTTGTATTTGTGGATTTATTTATTAAAATATGTTGAATGTTCGCCGGTTCCCGCCTCCTTCTTCCCGTACCAACAAACCCCGTTACAGTATAGTATTCTAATCTGAGTATATATAAAAAAAGTACTTTTACATATTAATGAAATAAAAGGCCAGCGCACCTAGAGTACACTTTCATTACTGTTTCATAACACTCTTAAGTAAAAAGTGGACTTTGTAAATGTCAAATAATTTAAAGTACATTTTAATCCAATGTTTAATCGTTTGTTGTGCTTTATGCGATTGACTAACATGCCAAAGCACATCTAACATACACAAGTACTTAATTAAAATTTAACTGTAGTGTGTTACTACATATAAAGTTAATATAATTCAAATGTACTAAATTGCATTCATTACAATTTATTATTAATTGCATAAAAACATGAAACACAAGTTTCAATAGAAATTACACAATTAAAGTAGTTTACCACAAATGCTTGTCAGTAAATTCGTCAGTACATCTTAACCAAAGACAAGTAATTATGAAATTACATATACAGATGTACTAAAGTCTTACTTAAGAGGGTCAAAAATGCACTTTAAAGTCTTCTATTGGATTTAATATAAATTTCAACATAATAGATTTTAATTTAGTAGTAAAAGAATATACCTTAATGTGAACTGAATGTGAAGTAAATGATTTAGTATGCTAGTCTGAAGGGCTGTCTGAACTCTACACCACATCTGTGCAGTTGCAAAAGTCAAACTCTTCTAGTTTGTTTCATCCCCAACGGTCTTTGCTGCTCATGTTGCCTCAAATCTCTATTGGAAATGAATGACACTATTTTGAATGAACGCATCATTTGGCCTATTCCTTATCTAGGGGAAGGCACAGTAAAGAACATTAAGTGGCAACAGTGTTTAAACACTATAAAGTAAACATTTTCATATCTACCTCTTTGTTGTAATCTGAATAGGTTCAACACATAGCATTGTGTGCACACTACTTGTGCCTTATCTCTCTCTTACTCCCATCCGTGTGGAATGTTCAGATGGAAAAGAACAATTATCAAGACTACAAAAGTGCATAAAACTTAGCAATTATCCCAAGTTGACTTCTAATGTTTGAACAGATGACACAAAAAGCTGTTGTCTTTGGATAATGGCAGATAATTACAAGCGGTATTATTGTCAGGGTACCCAAAATAAAGCCTTTTAACTCCTGATAATGATGGAAAAATATAGTGAGAGTCTTATTGATCTGACAAATTACTTAAAAAAAAGAGCTGGATAATTGGGTGAATTTAAAAAGCATGTCACGAATATCTCTAGATGTTCTAAAATATTTAACAATGTTGTTATTCCTGTTCGTTGTGTAAATTTTTTTCTTTTGATTTCGCGATAAATTATGAACCAATTCAAGCTGATGGGAAAGTTAGGTTATTCTTTATAACTAGTTAATTCATATATCATGAATTGTAGTCTCTACATTGTTAAAGTGCCCCTATTGTGCTATTTTAAAAGTTCCTAATTTTGTTTTGGAGGTCTCCTACAACAGGTTTATAAGCATCAAAGGTATATATATAAAAAAAAAAAAAACTTTTCTCATAATATACATTGCATATCACCAAATTTTTCAACGATTCTCAAATGACTCGTCGGATGAATCAGTCTGTCTAAATTCCTCCTTTCGCGAGGGCCGGATGATCTAGTCTGTTGTGATTGGTCTACAGTGCTTGTCAGAAGCTAAACGTCCATTACCATAACTGAACTTCAGCTGAGGCTTCCTCAATCCGACTCGTTTAGGCGGTTCAGAGTCGATTCTTTCTTTAGGAAGCCAGTAACTTTATCTATCGTGCACTTTCGACTTTATAATAACTGACACCTGACGTGGAGCGGGTTAAAATGACAATATGAATCATTATGTTTAATTAGTGTTGGTTTACAGCTTTGTTTGAGCACTAAATTGCTAAAATTGTGTAATAAAGACAATTTGACCCCCTGTTCTAAAGTGAAAAGTATATTCACATTAATTATTTATTTGCATGGCACTCATTGAGTGATGTTCAAGTTTATTCACTAGGATAAGCCAATAATTATGGCTAAGTTGCCAGTAATACAGTACTACTAAAGACCATTTCTGGTATGTTCATGCTTAACTACCGCATAAATAATGCCTAACAACAATCTTTAACTACTGGTGTGGTAATGCTTAACTACCACATGATTATGGACCCTTAAAATAACTACCAAACTCACTATTTGTACACAATGTATTAACAATGTAGAGACTTCAATTTAAACTAATAGTTTATAAATGATTTATAAGTATCACTGTATACTTATTATAAAGTGTTTCCAAAAAAGGTAACCTACTACTGACCTTCAAATTAATTTGCCATTAGATTTCAGCCGGTGACATTTACAAAAGCACAACAGACATTTAATACAGCCCCACTGTGCTCTTGCCACACATCCTTACAAACAGATGGGAGGAAAAGTCAACTCCCAGAGCTTGAGTCTGCATTCAGAGACACTGTTAGCAGTCATATGCTGAACGCTTTGGAGTGAGGTCTTATAGAACAAGACATATAGAAGTACTTGAGTCACTGACCATTAAAACTTAAACTTTTATAATGAGCTAGATCAATCGTAGTCCATAATTGTAATACATAGATATGCTTGTATATTTGATTATGATTCGAATTGCATCACATCATTTGCATCACTTAAACACACCCAGCATAAACTGTGACATTAACATGTATGGAAGTGATTACCGGTTTTCACTGTTTGCCAGCCCAGAGAGACCGGGCTACGTGCCTGTACATTGTAGGTGGTGATTGGACTGTGGTTGTCAACGCCGTGGCTCCATGACAACGTTGCAGTGGTATCCGTGATCTCCTCTACAATCACCACTCCAGGAGGTCCAGGAGGGCCTGAAAGAAAGAAAAAAAACCTCAGTCAGTCACACTACAATAAAAGATACGTTTGACAGACAACCTACCAAGTGCGAACACACCCTAAATGTAAACGTTAGTCTCGGTGTAATTAGCATTCACAAATTTCGAGAAACTCTGCACATGTGTCTACATGTAGAATTCAAACTTCACTCAATCTCTAATCAAACGAACAAGTGAACTTGCAAAGACCATAGAAGGATTTTGTATGACAGATCTCTCTGCAAGGATTTCAAGAACCTGCTCTCGTTCCTCTTTGTGTCTATTATGGTAGTGCGCCAGTCCTCTTAGGCATGGTTGAATGGTGAAATGTTTTTATTTCTGTTTTTATACGTGCTCCTGCAGCCTCCTCAGTAAATGTAATCTGTGTGAGCAGAAACCGCAACTGGCTCAAGAGGAAAGAGTTGTAACAGAGAGGCTGACAGCTGCTTCGGCCAATGAAAGTCAATGTTCTGTGCGGTTTGAAAGGGGATGTGTTAAAAGGATGGACTGAAAGGAGCCTTTGCATTCGAGGATATTAATATGCATGGTGAGACACCATGGCAGCAGTATTATGGGTTTCTGTTTCAAGTCTGGATGTAGACCACATAAGGGTTTTCTTGTCTGAGTGTAAGCAGTGCACATGTGGAAGAGAAGAGGCCAACATCATGAACACACACGTGGCTGAAGGTCCGGTAAGGCAGACAACACGTTTCTTTGTAGGCCAACAGTGTTTAAAGCATGGATAGGCTAATGACTGTTTGTTTACGAAGGAATCGTACACATCAAGCTGTGGGGAGAGAAGTAATATACTGTATTCCACAAAAAAATGTATTCAGTAGGAAATAATGGGCGAGATTTTATTTTGTGCATTATGATTTGTTTGGATGGTGAAAGCAGGTCATGCTATGATTTGGTTAATATTGATATGCAACTCTGGTTACCTCAGCAGGAAAGAAAAGTATTTTTCTCAACCTTTGTCCAACACAATATTTTCAAGGCTAAAATATTTCCTTTGGTATTTCTGCTGTAATAATTACAGTGCTGTTTGTTTTCAAATAGTTTTGATATCATTTTAGTAATCAAGCATATTTATTTTGTATGATTCTGCAATATTCAAGATTTTGATTCTGTATGATTTGCAATAAAAATAATAGTTAATGGAGGATTTTTTTTTACATTTTAGCATTTTAATAAAGTTTTAATTATTATTTAAAGTCATCCTGTGGCCCCCTACAACCAGTTGTAAACCACATTTTACTGAAAGATCATGAAAGCTCTTCATTTCTATTTCAATTTCTAGTCAGGTTTAAAATCCTTTAAACATTATATTTGGCATACTAATCCAGTAGTTGCAATCAGCTTTAATTTCTTAAAATCTAACAAATTATTTTAGGTAAGGATGTGGTGGAACAGGAGATTCACATCATGGATGCAAATCTGCAGTATCTGTGTGATGCTATCATGTCAATATGGACCAAAATCTCTGAGGAATGTTTCCAGCACCTTGTTGAATCTGTGCCACAAAGAATTAAGGTAGTTCTGGAGGCAAAAGGGGGTCCAACCTGGTACTAGCAAAATATACCTAATAAAATGGCTGGTGAGTGTGTATTATTTTTCCCCACCCATATAATCTTGATTATATGGGTGCATATGTCAATAACAGTTGTCCTTAACATAATTTTGACATGCTAATTCATTGATAGGTAATAATGAAGGGTGGGACTTTTATCCATACTGATTTGATTGAACTGTTTAATAGTTTATGTATATAAAAAACGTTTTATTTACAATATTCACACAACCTTGGCTCATTTAGCAGAATTGTAGTATGGAATATTCCGAAAACAAACATCTGTTTCTTTTTAAAAAAAATGCAGAGCAATAAATCATGAATCATGCACAATACAAATGGTACATTTAATCAGAAAGTCAACAGGGTCAATTTGATTTCGTGTTGTTTGTAAAGATGTTGTAATCACAGTTTTTGATTATGAGCTGCAATTTATACTTTGCAATTCTCCTCACCTCTTACTAGCAGCTCAGCTTCTGCAAGTACACTGTCCGCACTCGTCTGAGCACGGCAGCCATATTTCCCAGCATGCTTCAGGAGGATGCTTCTGATCATCAGGTCTGCTGTGGAGGTCTGCTAAATGGAGGGAAAGTACAAAGGGAAACAGAGAAGTGAGATAAAGAGAGAAATAGACCTCCATGCAGTGTTTGACACCTGAGCAATGGGCTGCTGCTAGCCGCTATTGGCTTGTGTGGATTAAGAGATTCCTGTTCGGTTTAAGAGCACGCCATTACTTTCCTCAATCTGCTCTTCTCTGGAAATGAGAAACGCCCCAGGCAAGACTGCAAATAATTCAAGGTCTACAGGCAGCTCTTTAGTACTGGGGCTGATTAAAATTACAGCACATGAATCAGACAGCTGGGTGCTGCGCCACTGTCTGCCATGTACTGTCTCGATGAATATGTGTTGCCTCTGAGGAATATTCTGGATACCTCACCTCAAAAATATAATAGAAAAAAAGAAACTGTAGTTATATTTGACATACAAAAAACTAGGGATGCACTAGGGAAAATTTTGGCCGATACGATAATTCTTTATACATTCGAAAGCCGATGACTGATATATAATCTAAATCCAAACTTTTACATTAAAATCCATGTCCCAAGCACACAATTATAATGTTCTCATTACAATTTGATGTAGCCTATACCCTTTTCAAAGTGATTCCAATCATATTTTAAGCAATTCAAAACCGTCATGGCGAACAGTGCGCATCTGAAGTGTCTCAGCTGAAGGAAATAATACATTATTTATCTGCTTTAATATATTGGCCAAACTTTCTTATTGGGCCGATAACGATAACATTAAAAATGAACATATATCGGCCGATACTAACATGGTGGCCAATATATCGTGCATCCCAACAGAAAACAAAAACTATTTTTGGTTTTGGCAGGACAAATGAGTAGTAATACAGTATATGAACACTTCAGATACTACTATAAACTAATATGGAAACAAGTTTTACTAATCAGTCGGTAATAGCAAATTTAGGTTTGAGACTGTCCCATATTAGCTAATCAATAGTGCCCTCATTAAAAACTAATAACTAACTATGATAAATTATTGAGAGTTACCAATTAATTACTTATCACATCATTAACCTCAGTCTGAAATGTGAGCGATTGTCTTTTTTTACTCTGAACGTAGTCATAAAATGCATCCCTAAATACTCAAGTGTTACCTAGTCACTCTTCAAGAACTAGTAGTGATTTGGACCATAAGTCCATTAGACCATGAGTGACTAGATACAGTACTACTTGAGTAATTGTGATGCATTTTATGACGACATTTTGTACCCCTTGTTACCCTACTGCTCATTTGTCCTACATTACTTCCTGCATTACCTATGAATGACTGGAGTTGCAAAGTTAATTATAGCTAGTAGAATGTTTAGATTTTTGAAATAAGCAACCAAAATGAAAAAATAGTTACTTTCATAGTAAAGTTTATATTTTTTTAGTTGACATCTAGTGCAATATTATTTATAGTCAACAAAATGTCTAAAGGGCACCATCCAAATGTCTAACTAAATGAATGAACTAACAGAATTTACCCCAAAATATTAGCCTAGAAATCTAGACGCACCCTAGCGGCAGCAAAATGTATTTCGCAGCCAGGTACGTCTAGCAACTCTCAATAAACCTTCTCGCTGCAAAAACCCAGATTGGGTCAGGCCAATCACGTTGTGTATAGAGTAGGCGGGGGCGGTCTTAACATACACGACAGAGTTGCGACGGTTACCTGGCTGCTGCTACTTGAAAACAAAGAATGGCGGCTGCTGATGGAGAACAACGGTCTTTCGAATCAGCTTTGGCCGTGACTCTGGAGGACTTGGAGTTAAGTTTTTCTTTGAGAAAAGAGCAAAGAACGGCACTTAAGTCATTCTTAAAAAAAGGAAGATGTGTTCGTCGTTTTGCCGGCCAGATATGGCAAAAGTTGAATCTATCAACTAAGCTCCGCTGTTGGGAAAACGCTCTGGTTGGTTGAAGCGCTGTCCTATTGCGTGCAGAGGGAATTTGAAAGACAGCCGTTTATCCCGCCCCTCGGAGTGAGCCGTGACTATGGTAAGTTTCCAGACCTAACATCTTGATGTAGGTCTGGCTTGCCAGGCTACCAAAATATGGGTAAATAAAATGTAATTGCAAATTAAAAACGGATTTGTGTGATTGATATTTTCCTCGAAACACTTTAAACACCGGCATTAGTACTTCTCGGTATAAAAGTCTATCATGTCTAAAAGTTTCTACGACAAAAGAACATGAGATTTGAGCCTCTAAGTCTAAATTAATTAATGGGACATTAAAATGTACCATATTAGTGCAAAATGCCTACTGCATTAAAAGAAAATACATATCTCAAAAAAAAAAAAAAAACCTATAGTAGACAATAACCTCCACAAACTCTCTCTCTCTCTCTCTCTTTTTAACTTTATACTCTCTTTTCCATTGAAATGAAAATGTGCTATGAATATTCTAGTAAACTCTGCCTACTCTGGATGTTTTTGCTGAACAGGCATTTTCTGGGGTTCATGAGAAAATCCTTTGGTTCAAGTGTCTCATAAAGTATTCATTAACACTGAAAAGCTAGCGACAACATGAGAACGACATGCAAAAATAAATAATTCAGGTTACATGACTGTCATGCAAATAGGTCTGTTAATGTACCTCGATGGTGGAATGAACATCAGTTGAGTCCCTCTATACAGATCATTCATACGGAAGCTTATTTCCGTCACAGAATAAAAAATAATCGCACAATTTTGAGTTTACATCTCACATTTCTGACTTTTTTTTCTCACCATTGCGAGTTTACATGGCTGTGATATAAAGTTGCAAATGCGAGTTATAACGTCAAAATTGCGGGATATAAAGTCGCAATTGCGTCTTATTGTCAGAATTGTGAGATATAAACTCGCAATTGCGAGAAATAAACTCCAATTCTAAGGAAAAGAACTAACTTTTTTCCTTTAGAATTGCATGTTTATTTCTCACAATTTTGACTTTATAGCACGCAATTGGGAGATATAAAGTCAGAATTGCATGATATTAAGTCACAATTGCGTGTTATAAAGTCAGAATTGCAATTGTGACATTATAACAAGCAATTCTGACTTTGTATCTTGCAATTCTGAGAAATAAAGTCAGAACTGCGAGATGTAAACTCGCAATTATGAGATAAAAAGTTGCAATTATCTTTTAAAATGTTTTCATATGTGGCGGAAACAAAGCTTCCATACATTCATGCACTTGACTAACTCTAACCTATTAAAAAATTTAATTTTTTTAAGGTTGTGTGTCATTCAGAATTGAACAGAGTTTACTTCCTGTACAATTCCTGAATTTAAACAGGATCAAGAATTATCATTTGAATTTATTTGAAAATTAGGAAGTAGAATTAAATATGTTTTAATCTCATTTGCATGTTGATTTGGATGAAAGCATCAGCTAATTTAGAGCAAAAAGGAACAATAAATGGACAATTTAATCAGCTAATTTTACATAAATTACTCACTAAACAACCCTAACACCCAGTTACTG
The DNA here is from genome assembly GCF_964197995.2 of Scardinius erythrophthalmus. Lineage (NCBI taxonomy): Eukaryota > Metazoa > Chordata > Actinopteri > Cypriniformes > Leuciscidae > Scardinius > Scardinius erythrophthalmus. Next base: position 40,971,989 of record NC_138228.1, read on the forward strand.
TAGCTGCTGTGCCAATTAGCAATTAAACCCATTGTGGGATAATCGAATATAACACCTCTAAAATGCAGGCTAACATGACACATGTACTATATCTTCCCACATCAGGTCACAGAGCATTTTTAACAGTGACAGTTTCATGGCAGATTGGTGCTCAGTGATGCTGTGAAGGGAACCAAATGATATTGTCAGCCGGAAGGAAGACTGAAATATGCCTATAATATGATACTGAGAGGACTCAAGATGGTTTGAGCTTAATTGTGTCAGCTGGAGCTGAAGATGTGGAGTGATCAGTACCTATTAGGTGTTACATGAATGCATGCGTGAGATGAGGTGACTTCATGATTTTATGTAGTTTATGTTGTCATCAAAGCCAGCAAATCAAATTGTTGAATGTTCTCAAGGAAGGGCTGACTAGTTGTCCAGAATCCTATTAGTGAGTTTGACAACCCAATGAACACCATTAGAAAATATGCTCCAATGTTGAAAATGTTGCTGCTTAACTTTTTTTGTGGAAACAGTGAAATACTACCATTCAAAAGTCTGGTTCTAAGATATACTCCATAACTTATTTTTTTATCTCCATACTTTTATTCAGCGAGGGCACATTAAATTGATCAAAAGTAACAGTTAATCCATTGATAATGTTACAAAAGATTTCTATTACAAACAAATGCTGGTGTTTTGAACTTTCTATTTATTTAAAGAATCCTGAAAAAAAAAAAACTGCTTTGCCATCACAGGAATACATACATATATATATATATATATATATATATATATATATATATATATATATATATATATATATATATATATATATAAAGTTGTTTTAAATTGTAATAAAATTGTACTGTTTTTACTGTATTTTTGTTCAAATAAATGTGCTCTGTGAGCATAAGAGACTTCTTTCAAAAACATTATGATATGAAGTAAAGATCATGTTCCATGAAGCTATTTTGTAAATTTCCTACCGTAAATATTATATAATATAATAATATATAATATATATAATAATATTATTATAATTTTGTGAGTGAACGCAGCAAAATCGCGAACATAAATGGACACCTTTAAAGGCTATTTTCTCAATGTTTCGCTTTTTTTTGCACCCTCAGATTCCAGATTTTCAGATAGTTGTATCTCGGCCAAATATTGTCATATCCTAACAAACCATTTATTCAGTTTTCAGGTGATGTATAAATCTCAATTTCATCAAATTGACCCATGTGACTGGTTTTGTGGTCCAGGGTCACATTATATAAAACACAACAGTTTTGCCTATTCAAAAGTAAAAAACAAAACAAAAACAAATTCTTCATCAGTTGCTTCTCTCACAGATGTGGTTAAAAAAATAATAGTAATACTAAATTCAAAGCAATCCAAAGCACAACAGATGCCTGTGCATGTGAAATCACTTCATTCGATGATTTTGTGGCGGCAGAAAGCCTGTTGATGCGCTGTAATCAGGGAGTGTTCTCGAGAGTATGTGGAGCTGCTGCTCCTCTGAGACTCTGATAAACATGATGGTGTGATTCACAGCGGGTCTTTCATCATGATGACATACGGTCCTAGCTGACCTTTCACTGGATTGATTCTCACTCCAGTTAAAGCAGGATTTGGTGCAATGTGGCATCTCTAAAATAAGTAACTGAGACTCCATCTGTTCAGGAGCAACAGAATGAAGATAGAGTTATGATACTGTTTTCAAAAACCATGTGAGCAGATACATACTTGAAAATTCATTTTTAACTGTTTATTTTGTTTCCACTTTTTTTGGCATTAATGCCATTCAATTAATGACATTCAAAATACGAGCGTAGGGAAGCAGAGAGAGAGTTTGTCACCATGTGTGTCAACCAGATTGGATTATTTACAATATTATCATATTTGTAGTATTAATAATATGATCACGGTTATCGCCAATACTGGTATACTGCGCCACTCTTGATGCCAATAATTTAAAAATCGTTAATTGCTAGTGATATACCATACATATTGATGATTTATGAAAAAGAGTTCACTGTTTGAATTAAAGTTGATATTTGTAGCCGCCAATATCAACCAAACCAAGTTCAAATCAAAATGCTGATATTGAGAGGTGATCGAAAAAAAGTTTAGTTTCAATTGGAAAAAAAGCTCTTATATTTCCTCCTTCCAATATTAGCCAAATGAGGTATATGCCAATAATGGACAAAATACTAATACTGACAGCTAATATACAACCAAAATATACAACATAAGCTAATTAGAAAAATTTTACCTACACTTGAACAAAAACATACCTATACAAACAATTTACGGCCATTTCCAGCTAAAATGACCAGTACTGGCAGTAAAACTCCAACAACTTTCATTCATTTTCACACAAATTATGATTACAAGGGCAGATTATCAATAAATAAAGACTTATGTATGCGTTTTTCCTTGCACAATACTATGAAATGACCTCAAAACACTTTTACCATAGTACATGATTTGTAAACTTAAACTAAAGCCTGTAGTTTCACTTGCCATCACAGGTTTAAATATTATCTTCTATTAAAGGAACACTCCACCGTTTTTTGAAATAGGGCTTATTCACCGTCTTTCCTACATTTAATGCTCAATGCATGCATTGTTTTAGTTTGGCAGCGCCACCGCTAGCTTAGCTTAGCATAATGAATGGAATCCTTTGTTGCCAGCTAGCATGTCGAGAGTAAAAGTGATAAAAAAATAAAAAAAATTAAAGCTGCAAGCAGCGATGAAAAGGGCCCTCGCACCCCTGCCACCGCCACCCGGCACCTTTAGGAAAGGCCTTAAGATTACACTCACCAAATTTGAAGAGGATCAGATCAAAACTGTAGGAGTTTGTTAAAGTACAACATCAGGAAATGGCAAAAACTGCCCAAAATCTGACAGGAAGTTCAAAATAACTGACTTCCTGTTGTGTTTAGGGCTATGCTCCAAGAGACTTTTTTGTAGGTATTGGGTCTTTACATGTGTGTACCAAATTTCATACCTGTACGTGAAACGTCGAGCCGGGGCAAAATGTAGGGGCAATAAGTAAGCCATTTTGCCCCACCCAATTTTTAAAACCACATCACACGTAAATTGTCACCACTTCTGAAGCGTGTGCAAAGTTTCATGATTTTTCGAGCACGTTTTGTATTTGCCACACTTCCTGCTACCAGCAGGTGGTGCTATTGCTATAATCATAATGAGCATTGGCATGTGTTCAGGACAGGACTCTTATCAAACATGTGAAGTTTGTGGCAGATTGAAAATTGTATGCCTGAGTTACTGCAGGCTGTCTGTGGTTGCCTAGCAACATCAGAACTGCAAGCAACATTAATATTGAACTTATCTGATCATGCATATATCACCAAAAGGCCGAAATTGGGTGAACTAGTGCAAAAAATGCCCGTGCAAAATCAGTTTTTGTGTGTGTTTTTAGTAATTGTTGGTTTGGTGTGTGCTCATTGTTACAATTACACAGCAAAAGTTCAGTGACATTTTTATTTGTGCATGGTAAAAAGCACACAGTGAACTCCGAGAAAACGCTATGCTTGAGCAAACAGTTTGTGAATAGGCAACTACAAATGATGCCCGTGAAAGAGACTGTGAACGCATTGAATAGGATATGTTTAGTTGGTGAATAGCATAGGCTACTATTACACAGTAGCGACAACGTTAAGCGCACCAGAATGAAATATAATATTCAGAAGTAAACACTAACAGCATAGCTGACTTACAGATTCAGTTTACATCCACAAATGAATAAGCACCTCGATTCAGGGAGCAGTGCAAAGTGCCCGTGCAAAATCAGTTTTTGTGAGCTGATCGCCGTCAAAAAAGTTCAGGAGATATTTCTTGCGATGGCAATATGATCAAAAATAACTTTATATTGATTCAATGGATTAATAGCATTTAAAAAAAAAAAAAAAGTCATGAATTTATTGCATTTTTGGGAAAAAATAATCCGTTTTTATAATAAATCTTAAAAAATTCAAATCCAGATTTTGATTTTCAATGTTGTTATAACCTAAAGATGCTATGTGAAAGTTTGAAACAGAAAATAGTGGTTTTCACACATTTAGTGGTTATCTCACATTCGAGAGATATGCGAATAACACACAGACAGACAGACGGACGTTTCTGTAATTTATAGATAGATGGATTTATCACGTTCGGGAACCAAACTATAATATTCAGAAGTAAACAGTGTAGCTGACTGAGTGTTTATGTCAGAATGTTTATTTTTAAACCACAGCCTTCTTGGGGCTTCTTTGACCGATACAACTCTCTAATGTCAGAATGTTTATTTTTAAACCACAACCTTCTAAAAATGATATATTTAACGATATCTTTTGCATTTCTCATCCAAACAATGTCAAACTTGGCACTGCACTTACTCGTGCCCGTGGCAAGACACCTGTCGAGTTTGAAATCAATCGGACTAACGGTTCGAGAGATATGCGAGGAACAGACACACACACACACAGACAGACAGACAGACAGACGTTCCTGTAATTTATAGATAGATGTTTGTCAGGCCGCCGAGGGCACACCCTTCGACGAAAACTCTAGATCTTCGCAATTTAACGTCACAAAGGCCTTAAGATTACACTCACCAAATTTGAAGAGTATCAGATCAAATCTGTAGGAGGAGTTCGTTAAAGTACAACATCAGGAAATTACGAAAAATGCCCAAAATCCAGGAGGAAGTTCAAAATAGCTCACTTCCTGTTGTGTTTAGGGCTATGCTCCAAGAGACTTTTCTGTAGGTATTGGGTCATTACATGTATGTACCAAATTTCATACCTGTACGTGAAACCAGGAGCCGGGGCAAAATGTGGGGGCAATAATTTACCGAATTTGCCCCCCACAATTCTGAAAACCATATCACACGTAAATTTTCACCACTTCTGAAGCGTGTGCAAAGTTTCATGAGTTTTCGAGCATGTTTAGGCCCTCTAAAAAGCGATTCACTTTGGAGAAGAAGAATAATAATAAACGGAGCAAAAACAATAGGGTCCTCTCACCATCGGTGCTCGGGCCCTAATAAACTAATTACTTCTTGTGGCCTGCGTATTCACACCGAGTACAAATAGCAATGCAGATAAAGACTAGGCGATTTCCTAGGCAGATATCGACTTGAGACTATACTGGGGTGAAGCACAGGCGAAGCACTGCTACTTGGGCGCAGAGATATCACGCAACACCACAAGAAGTAATTCGTTTTGTTTTTTGTTTTTTTTTTTAATCACTTTTACTCATAACATGCTAGCTGGCAACAAAGGATTCCATTTATTATGCTAAGCTAAGCTAGCGGCGGTGCTGCCAAACTAAAACAATGCATGCACTGAGACAAAAATGCGTTTGCCCACCTATCTAAATGTAGGAAAGACGGTGAATGAGCCCTATTTAAAAAAAAACGGTGGAGTGTTCCTTTAAAATCAGCCAGATATATTTAAAAACATATATTTGCAAATTAATAAATAAAGCCATTATTGACCAACAACCCACTGAAATATCAGAAGAAAAAAAGGTTTATTATTAGATTTTTACATCTTTTTAATATTAGCTGCTCTGACCAAATCATGTCCATGCCAACAATTTACAAAATATTAATACTGACTGATACCAATAGGCCACACACCAATAATAACTGATATATTGCATAATCTTGCAACAATAACACAGTGTAAGTAATATTACTAGCCACAAAACACCAAACAGGTGTTAGTCAGTCACATTCGACATTACGTCGATACTGACGTAATGGGATCCAAGATTGGCCACCAACACGTCAGTATCGCCATAACGTCTCAGTTCCCTCCTTCAGGGAACAAGGGTTATATCAGTAACCGAGACGGTCACCTACAGCATCAGCACAAGTACACAGTGACACATCTGTGGTGAATCCGCTTACTGTTTGAATGTACTCAAAGTGACTGCCCTCCTGCTGGGTGTTGAGTGGTTGGGTGTTGAGCAGCCAGAGGAAGGACACGTCCAGCGAGGGGTCGTGAGTGACTTTACAGCTGAGCACCACACTCTCTCCCACCGTCACCTCCACCCGGATGGGGCTCAACTCCACCCTCATGGGCTCTGAAACATCAACGTCATTCTGTCATCAGAACAAAAGAACCATATGACATTGAAGAACATCGGCAGCAAACTCTGAACACAGCCACTAACACTAACACAGATGGATCTCTGCCTGTCATGATAACATAAAACTCTCCTGATATTAGAGTAACAATTACAGAAGAATAAAATAAAGCATATGTTGCTACATTTTGGAGCTTGGAAGGGTTCAGTTTGAGCAGATGTTTTATACCATCTTTAATTTTCTCGTCAGAGCTCATTTCCCAGTACATTCAACATCTGGCTCATATTCACGATCTCAAACATAGTCTCAAAACTATCATTTTAAACATCTTCAAAATCAATATTTTGATCTCTGACAGCTTCTTTATCATATCCACCATCAAGTGGCAGTGACACTATAATATTTGATTGCGTTCAGTACTTGCTCCACAGTAAATCGCTGAGCCATTTCAAGTTTTGCTGATGATACTTCCTATTCTTTTGTTTTCTGTCTGCGGTAAATATGAGTGAAACGTCACTTCATCATTGTGTACCGATCATTGTGACCTTGTGGAATAAAAGTAAATTGCACTTATTCAGTCATCAAAGATTCATTATTGTTGTGCAGAAAAAAATTATAATTACACTTAAAAACCTTGGGTCGTTAGCAACTACTATATAGTATACTATAACACTAATATAGTTATCATTACAATTATCATTCTTGGTGTGAGCAGGCCCTTACACCATTTACCATGGACAATGGAACTTTTTAGTCTGCAGAATTTCGCTAATGTGATCGCACCTTATACCTTTTACATTGTCTGTTATTTTTGAGAGCGATCTACCTCAGACTCACTGAACAGCCTTATAATAGGTTATGAAATAACGATTCTGACCATAACGTAACATTGTATCTCTAGGGTTTCCTTCAACAAATACTTCCACACGCCAACAGTGATAAAATCAAGACAATCTGTCCCATGCCTCCCAGTTATTATCTGCTTTCTTGGTAAAGAACAACCACCTCAATAATAGCTGTCCTAGGAGACAGTAGATGCTCTTGTGAGTAGATTCTTGAGCGAGCAAAACAAACATCTTCACGCCTGATAAGCTGAACTATTCTTCCATCCGGCTCAGTCAGACGCTCTGTTTGCTCTTGTGGTTAACCACGGGCTGAGGCTAGGCTGGGGGTTGATGAGGGTCTCTTACCTTTCACCAGAAGCACGGTCGTCAACTCTGCTGATCCAAACTGGTTTTCCGCACGGCACATGTAGCTTCCCTCATCCGAGCGGCTGGAGTTAATGATGCGGAGGGTGTTGTTCCGAAGCAGAATGATCCTGTTAAAAATGGAGAATTCATTTGCCAGAGGAAATATTTACCCACGTTTTTAAGGTGAAATAAACAAATAAGCCTAAAATAAGTGTAATGGTTACAAAAACTAATCAGCATGGAGCTAAAGTGAAAATATAACATTTATTTAAAAATATCTAATGAAATATACCAAAAGTACCATTGTATTACCAAATTTTTAACCCTCTGGGGTCCTTCGTTTAACAGTCACACTCAGGACCTTCGGGTCCAAATGGACCCGGAGGGCGGGATTAATATATATATATAAAAAATCATATTTTTTTTTTTTACTTGTTTTTTATAATATTTTTTCTTTTCTTTTTTGGTGTTTTGAGATAATTTTATGATTTTAATTAATATTTATGCAATAATTATGACCCATTTTTTCCCATTGAATATAATAGACATTTTTTATATATATATTTTTTTATTTTATTTTTATAAAAAAAAATGTGTGTGTGTGTGTGTGTTTTTTTTGTACTCTTGATGTTTTAGAGATTCTCCCCTTCACTGTTGAGTCCTTTTTTTCTGCATCCTGGCTGATTTGTAGATTGTATGCACAAAAAAATTCTGTGTTTTCATTTTTTGACAATTTCCCATTCATTTCCTATGGGGGTCATTTTTGACCAAAGAGCAGAAGTGTGACGTGCTTGGATCATGACCCCAATATTTTTTGTGTGTTCACATACCTAATACCATAAAAGTCACCAAGTTTCGGAACATTCCGATGAAGCTGTGATTTTTAAAAATTCAAAATAGATTTTTGTAATCTGAATTTATTAGTGTGTATGTGTATAAAAGTGTGTTTGTGTGTGTGTGTGTGTGTGTGGATGTGTCTGTTTTGCACTCTTGATGTTTTATAGATTAACCCCTTCACTGTTGTGTGCTTTTTTTCTGGATCGTGGCTGATTTGTAGATTGTACGCACAAAAAAACTCTGCATTTTCACATTTTTGCCAATTTCCCATTCATTTCCTATGGCGGGTCCATTTGGACCCGAAGGTCCTGAGTGTGACTATTTTTTTTACAACCACTTAGACTATTCAAATCCTGTCCCCAATTTTTTTGGGTGTTCATATACCAAGTACCAACAAAGTCACCAAATCTCGGACCATTCCGATGAAGCTATGATTTTTAACATTTTTTTATTTAAACGCTTCGGGTCCATTTGGACCCGAAGGACCCCAGAGGGTATGTGTATATATATATATATATATATATATATATATATATATATGTATGTGTATATATATATATATATATATATATATATATATATATATATATATATATATATATATATATATATATATATTTCACTTACTTATAGTATATTTATATCAAATCCACTTGTTTTTATATTTTTTTATATTTGTGCCTTAAGTATCATACTATACTTTTTTGGGCCATTGTATATCAACAAACCAAGGTAGCCTATTACCATAGATTTTAGTATTCTGAAGTTCTGAATGTAGTTGTAAATATGTCACAAGAAACACAAACATATAAAGATTATAAAAAAATAAAGTCTACAAAATGCTCAAGATTCTGGTTAATTAAAAAAGCAGACTCTTTGGCTGAACTAAAAATTAACTGATAAAACGTCACCCTACTTACACTTTATGCGCAAGTCTTGTCCTTCATTGTTATTTTAACATCTAGATTTAAAGATGGTGCTGTCAATAGAGTCATTTAAAATGTTAATTGCCTGATATTATCTGAGGATTAGTACGTTGATGGCTATCAAAAGACATTAGCCAATTAACTGTTCAAAGCAATGAAAGGGCAATTAATTATAACAATTAGAAGATGTAAAAGTTGGTGTTGGTAAGGACAGAAAGCCCTGATGATTAATATGCTTGACCAAGTATATGGCACGTCAAACGGTCTTAATCGGAATACTGTTAATTTGAGTGGAAGTCAAGATGAGATATACTCCTAATGACATTTCATTCTTTCAGAAACCAAGAGAGAGCAAGAAGGCAAATTCAATTTAACAGAGATAACGAGAGTCTTGCTTTTATCTTATCGCTTGCTCTCATTCACTGTTCTGAGAGAAGTTTCAGAGAGCACCTCTGTGCTGCCCTCATATAATGAATTAACTACAGACAAAGAGAGAAGTCATTTCTTGTCTGGGGTCCAGGGAAACACAGTGGAGAGATTTTTTTGTCAAAAAATGACTAAAAAGTCTCCCTCTAAAGAAACTACTTGAGAACTTCAGCACATGAGCAACAGTGTCTCGGCTTTATTATAGCCCTCAGAAAGCCATCACCTGAAGAGTCACAAAGTGAATGATCTAAAAAAAAAAGTCGTTATCATCTTTTTCCATCATCAAACTTTTACTTCAGGCCTTTTCATAAGAATCAACAACCTTTTTAGCTCTTTCCCCGCTATAGAGAATTTTCCGTCATTTATGAGACAAAGCTTCCCTACCATTTCTGTTGTTTAATCATCAACAATAAACAGCATATAACTGCTAAATGTTACCAAAGCCAGGATGAGCTATAGGGCTGTGCAAGCTTTGGGGGTGTTGATGGACACGATCAGCGTGCCTCCTTCACTTGTTCCGCCATGGGCTTGTTTCCATCAGAGTGTGCATGTCTCTTTTACTCAGCATACAGCGGTGTTGTGCATTTTAACCGACTGATTCTAAAAAAAAGATTCTTGAAATGCATTCTAAAAATCTGAATAATTCATAATAAATAATGGTAACACTTTATTACACAGTATCCTTGTTACATATGTTACATGTACTTACCATAGTAATAACAGTGAATTATGCATAATTAGATGCAACTAACCCTCAACCAAACCCTAATCCTACCTAACTCTATAGTAAGTACATGTAGTTGCTTAATATTACTCAGTACTTAAATATATAATTACACTAATTATTCACTGCATTTTGAAGGGCCCACATTAACAATATTGTGCATGTTTGTTATCGTGATACATTCTATTACGTATATCTGCGCATGTCTAAAATGTAAATGTCGGTGCATTGTAATTACATTAAAACTACTTGCATTTGAGTAGTTACATTGTTAACTTTACCCCTAAATGTAATTCAAACCTTAACCACAAAACAAACTCTAACCCCTAATCCTAACCCTAACCTACCCTTACTCCTAAACCCAACCATACCTCAAAATCATTAGCAATAAATGTGGGAATTTTCCTGAATAACATGCAGTTACACAGTAAATACAAAGTCCTGAGGGTATTTAATATTACTAAATAGTAGTTATGTAACAGTCTCATTCAGTTTTAGTTTTGTTTAATTCTGTTACCTGTTCTGCTTTGCCTGAGTGATGTTTGCTAGTTAGTTTCTTTAGTGAATGATTATGTTCACCTGTGTTCCGTTTAGTTACTTTGTTAACTGTATTTATAAAGCCCTTCGTTTCCTCAGTCTTTAATCCGGTCGTTTGCGTTTGTGTGGTAATGTTATATGAGTTTAATTAGGGCTGGGTATCGTTCAAAAAATTTCGATACCGATACCAATACCGATACCGATACCGATACCTTGATTCCGATACCGGTTCCTAAATGATACTTTTTTCGATACCAATTTTATGAAATCCATTTTAACAAGATTACATAACACATTACCTCAGAAAAACTTTGGTTTTATTTTTTCAGTTTGACTCATGCTCCCTAGCCAGTGCACAAAGGCACAAAAAAAGCACAAAGGAACAAAATATTCCTTATACATGTAGCCTACATAAGGAACAACATATTTTTTTTATAAAGAGCTCATGCTCACCAAAGTTGAATTTGTTTGATCAAAAATACAGTAAAACTTGTAATATTGTGAAATAGTATTACAATTTAAAATCTTATTTGAAAATATTTCAAAATGTAATTTATTCCTATGATGTCAAAGCTGAATTTTCAAAATCATTACTTCAGTGTCACATGATCCTTCAGACATATGAAAACAGTTTTTGGAAACTATGTTACATTTTTTCATGATTCTTTGATGAATCAAAATTTCAAAAGAACAGCATTTATTTGAAACAGGAATCTTTTCTAACATTACACATGTTTTAAGGTCATTTTTGATCACTTTAATTTACTGGAAAAAAATTCTGACCAACCAACACATTTTTGAACGGCAGTGTACATTCAGTAGGTCATTATTGCAATATAAACACTGTCAGAGTGATCAACAAGGTATCTCTTCATTTACCAGTCAAAGACAGAGCAACTTTCTGCTCTTATGTTTACTCCGTGCACTGTCAAGGGCTTCATCATATCTGTCGCGGTACCGGTCTTTGCAGCAATTATTTTACTGCAAATAGGCCTAGCCTACTGCATCGCGCGCTGTTGGCATCGAGCCTGGAGAAATGTAGCCACACTTTTGATCAACTTTTCCACATCTTTAGGGTATTGTGAGTGTGTGTACTGTGCTCGCGTCTCATTGAGTATGTGCGCAAGTTTGTGTGTGTGTGCTCGCGTCTCATATGAGAATGTGCGTGGACAGTTTGTGTGCGTGCGTGCGTCTCATATGAGTATGTGCGCAGAGAGTTCCGCGCGTCTCGTGTGTGTAGAGTTTGCGTGTATGTGCGTGAGCGACTTTAGGCGTGTCGTTGTGCATTTCATATGTATTTGTTTGAGCACTGACACTGACGAGTTAACCCCTTAGGTATCGAAATCTGGTACCGAAAAACAAGTCATTTTTCGATACTCGATATCGAGGCAATTCGGTCGGTACCTAAAAAGCATCGAACTCGGTACCCAGCCCTAAGTTTAATTCTTGTATTCTCTTGTGTGTTTCGAAGTAAAGACTTTGTTACTGAATTCCCTGCGTCATGCGATCATTGCCTTGAACGTGACAAATCAAGGCCACCTTAATTTAAAGTGTGACCACTTCCGATAACCAAGTGATTCGAAGAACAATAGTTTCCCCATCTATATTCTAGTATATTTTTTCCTCTGCTTTGATTGGCAGCTGTGTGACAATGAATATTTACAAAGCAATCATATTATTAAAATTCAATTTCTGCCTAAAACTAATAGTCTAGACAAAAGGGAGTAATTTTTTTCCCTATTAATTTGTCTCATGATGTTTGGCTTTCATATTTACAGCATTAAGCACTCTGATCCAGCAGACGCTGATGAGAATTGGCAGGCAGAAACTCACAAAGGCGTGACAAAGTGTAACCTGTACATGGAAAATTCATAAGGAGACATTGGCTAAGAGACATTCCTTCAAGTAGGAGAAATCGAGAACACGCATTCGACAAGGACGCCAGAAAGGACACAGAGCGAAGACCGGTGGGTATAAGCATGTAAATGAGCCTTTGTGACGAAGGTATAAAAATGAAACGTCCCCTTAGAGCCACCTAAAATATATTTTAGGCCACTCAATACAAAGATCTCACTCTCCTCAGGAGAAACATCTTTTAAAAATGCAGCAAGTGTGAAACATCCGAATGCTGTACAGAAACGGCTGGATAAACACGGAGGAAAATATCACGGAACATAATCACAGGCTTGTTTACAATGGACCGATTTTCCATTTCCCTGCCTATGGCTTCTTTGCCGGTATTAATGAAGGATTGGCCGCGGGGTTTTGAGAGTGGCTGCCCATACTTTCGAACTAATGGGATTAATACTTTTCATTTGGAATACAAAACCCTTGAACATTAGCGGAAATCCATGTTAATTACAAACCTTCATTAACTCCACACAGCTGTCAATGTCAGATAAACGCAGGGCAGCTTCGATCCCACCCCTGCTCCTCTCACGATTGAGCTTTTCTTTATCTAGAGACGTCTTCCTTGGATACAGCTAATGTCAGAAAATCCTTTTGCTAATGTCACCCGTGTCCAGTCAAATTCATTTCGCTCATTTCAACGACCATCTGACTGAAAATCCATTTTAACTACTGTTATAGTTGAAGTGGGAAAAGAATGTCTTCTTTATCATTCAACAATGCAGTGTGCTGGCAGAGTAATCCAAACAAGTAATACGATTCTCTCTTGAATCTTCTACGGTAAACTGTAGCTCACCCACCATTTCATTACATATCTTTTCATAACCTTGGTAGTGCTGATGTGATTATTTTAAATCTTATTACTTGTGGAGCTTCCCAAGCCAGAATCACTACTGTTTTTCTTTGAGGACTTGAAGAGACTATACACTTCAGCGCATAACTTATCGCACACAGTTTGTGCTGTAGTCATGAATGATATCTCAAACCGTGCAGCTTGTTGAGGTTTGTTATTACTTTCATAAGCAACCTGACTTATTTCAATCTAGAAGGATGAAAACAAGGGAGAAAATTGGAAGCAACTGAACTGAGCTGGACGATGACATCACGTTTTTTTTTCCCAGAGCGGCTACATGTATTAATGAACTAAATTAATAACTTTTTTACAACAAAAATGAAACAGCACTGAATTCCTTAAGCTGGACTGTTTTCTTCTGGAAACAAACTTTGTTGCATTATTTTCCACTTATCTCTGTAAAGATACTTACTAAAGAAACAATCTTTATTGTAAAAAAGCGCTATATAAATAAAGGTGACTTGACTTGACTTAAAGGTCTGTTCACGCCAACGACAATAACGTTTCAATAATCAATCTAATTCTATTAGAATAGGGACATTCACACCACAAGTATAATGCTAATGACACAAAAGTATATCGTACTGTATGAATCACTTTCAGAAGGCTTTTTCCCAGCTGATGAGTGATCAGAATATATATATATATATATATATATATATATATATATATATATATATATATATATATATATATATATATATAAAACTTAACTAATATTAAAAATGTTCATTACTCCATTAAGGTTCTATATAACATTCTTGGTTCTGTTATTTTTACAAGCCAAATAGCCTTAATCTGGTACTAATTAGAAGTATTTTTTCTAAATGACCCACCCTTCCAACAGCTTTTTTTATTTTTATTTTTTTAAATGAGAAGGCATCACTCAACATTTTCATTCTGTTGTTTTTATTTGATTTTGAAAAATGTAAAAAAAGAAGAAAAAAAAAGCTATTTAAAGGGTTAGTTCACCCAAAAATGACAATCCTGTCAGTAATTACTCACCCTCATGTTGTTCCAACCCCGTAAGACTTTCGTTCATCTTCGGAACACAAATTAAGATATTTTTGATTAAATCTGAGAGCTCGATCACTCCTCCATAGGCTTCTAAGACACTATAACTTGCTGGCCCAGAAAATGCATTAAAGAGATCGTTAATATTGTCCAAGTGACTCCAGTGGCTCAATCTTAAGTTTATAAAACAATGAGAATACTTTTTGTGCGCAAAAACAAAACAAAAATAACGACTTTATTCCACTATTTATTTCCTTCTCTCTGGGCCTCGAGTCTTTTCATGTAGTGTAACTGCGTAGCGCTTCTGTGTTATACGTCACACGTAGGCTCACTATTGGGCGACTCTGGTCATGTGTGATGCGTGTGACGTACAACACAGACGCGCTACGCTATTACACTACATGAAAAGACTTGAGGTCCAGAGAGAAGGAAATGAAAAGTGGAATAAAGTCGTTATTTTTGTTTGTTTTTGCGCACAAAAAGTATTCTCGTCGCTTTCTAAACTTAAAATTGAGCCACTGTAGTCACTGTAGTCACTTGGACTATATTAACGATGTCTTTAATACATTTTCTGGGCCAGCAAGTTATAATGTCTTAGAAGCCTATGGAGGAGTGATCCAGCTCTTAGATTTAATCAAAAATATCTTAATTTGTGTTCCGAAGATGAACGAAAGTCTTACAGGGTTGGAACAACATGAGGGTGAGTAATTACTGACAGAATTTTCATTTTTGGGTGAACTAACCCTTTAAGTTATAATTTTATATTGTAACCATCAAGTAAAAAGTTGCTTGATGGTTTTTACAGTTTGAATACATATGATAAATATAATACATACTGTACATATCATTATTATTAAAAAAAAAAAAAGTTTAAGATAAAAAGCACTTTATAAATGTCATGAATGATTAATTCATAAACATCAGGTTTTTTTTGTGTGTGGACATTTTACAAGCTTAACTAATAATGCCATGCCACAAATACTGCTTCCCTTCTTATGTTTTTCTAAAACATAATTATGCCAAACTGCATAATAAGGTTATCTTTTTATGAGTTTCATCCTCTTGTTTTCCCATCATTTAGTTTCAAGCAGACATTTTTCACTTCATATCAAAATAAATGTTTATTATACAAGAGGTGTATTCAACTTGTTGTATTTATGAATTGCATTTTTAATGTATTTATGCATAAATGAATAGATTTAAACAAAAACATTGGAATAATTACAGTCTCTCTTTCTGTAAAAAGGTTTTCATAGAAAACATTGCATCCCCAAAAAAGCAAAAAAGAAAGAACTATATCTGCCCTTGCTATGTCACAAAAAAAAGAAAATACAATAAATTGCTTGACTCTGACAAATATGCCACAAGATATATCAGATCACGCAAGCTCAAAGTCCATTCATCACCTTGTTACGTGAAGAACGGAGCATTCTTGGGCTGTTCACTTCTCCCATCTATCAGTAGTCACTGTGTATAAACAAACATCTATCACATGGCAGACAACATCATTTCAAATGTGATGCGCACCACTTTATGAACCATTCCAAACACACAGCGACTGACAAACCACACAGCTGACCTGAAGAACACTTTGTTCTGACTCTACCTCTTTTACTGCGTCATGTGGCTGCTGAAAGGGCTAACGGCATCTGAATGCTGGTTACACCATTACTTGTGAATTATTGATTTGAGAGAATGGAACAATGGCTTTGATAAGCAGCAGGAAGTGAGGAAGGGTGTCAAGGTGAGAGCTGGCTTTGTGCTGCGTGTGGACATTTTTAGCGTCGCTCTGAGGTCTGAGCCGAGGACCGTACGCACGTGCGGTTGTGCGTTATGACTGGTCTGGGGCTGTTGGGCTGCTGAAGCCATTTTGCAGGACAATTTGAAAAGAGCGCAAATCCCAGTGGCTATTTCTCAGAATAAATTGCCTGCTTTGCAACAGCACCACTGTCAGCAGAAAAGCCCGTAAATAATTTTGCAACGTCCACTTGCTCACCGAGCAAGGCCTGTGATAAATATGTGGTGAATTGGGGACTCGAGGTCTCGAATACCTGTTAGTAGAGGTGTGTTAAAAATGTATTTGTGTGTGTGTAGGGCATTTTTATTATTGTGTAAGGTTGTATATTATTCGGTTTCTCGTCAAATGCTTTGCAACTTTTTCGGTCTCTGTGACCTTGTTTTAACTCTAAAAGGAATGAATAGCTTAATGAAAGACAAAACAATGGATTAACCTGTAAAGCCTGATGTATGAAAAAGTCTTTATTTATTTGAAATTGAACAGTTTATCGAACCTTTAGATAAAAACTTTACAAAAGTTTGCATCTTAATTTTTTTTTGATTACCATATTTGAAACTTCCTATAGTGTGTTCATATAGTGTGATTTAAGATTATATGGGAAAAAAAACACACCTCAATTTTATCCAGAGAATCCATATATCCATATACTGTATAAAAAAAAGCTTCATTCCAAAATGTTCATCTTTAAATTTTACTAAATAAAATACATTCTTACATTAACTTTAGATTTCACAGCAAAAATACACCATAAGACCTGAAGTTTGACAGTTTTAGAATTATACTAAAATGCCCTTTCCTTGCTAAAAGAGTATAAGCATATCAATCAGACAAAAAAAAAAAAAAAGCAAAGTTTTGATCATGTTGATCATATCGTGGCCTTATAAACGTGTGTATCAAATATTATACTGTAGGCTTCATAGGGTTAAGAGCATTTGTGAATTTGCATCTTATTATGAAAATCAGAGTGATCATGTAAAGGTTACGAATTAGTACAAAATTATGCAATGCAAATGTCAGCAGTGACTTTGAACATGCATATGCGTTAGAAAGAGAACCTGGGGAAACTATAATAGGAATATGTTAAAACACTAAAATCTCTTCAGAGACACATGCTTCATAACTGTTTCGGGTTTCATTACAGTCTTGGCAGGAGTAAATTAGCACAAGTTCGGTGCCGGAGGCACATGGCATTCAAAGCAAGCAAGGTGTGAATTCACAGGATGACAACACTCTAAAGTATGTTAAGAGATAGACTATCAAATTTAAACATCTAAGACTGGTGGGTCACAGGTCTGTCCTGATAGGGTCATGGACTTAAGAGTAATAAGACACAAATTCAAAATAATAAAATTCAACTAACCATATAATGCATAGTTGAATGAAGAGTTTGTATAGTGTCATCATTTACATCGTGTTTCAACCATTTGTGTCCATACAATGAATGTCAATGGGTTTAAAACAATTTTTGACTTTGTATAGATAAAAAAAGGGAGATTTTCCTCAAAATATTTTCTTTTGTGTTTAGCCATACAGGTTTGGAACGACATGAGGGTGAGTAAATGATGACAGAATGTATAGCAAAATAAATATAGGATTTGTAAATATTTCTAAAGGTTTATCAACCTTTAAAAGGGAGGACATGTTTAATATCCAGTGTTTGTTATTCTTCTGCTGCATGTACAAAGTTTCCTATTTAGCTTATTTCATAAACCATCACAACCAGAGACACCATGAAAATTATATTCATATTATTAATTCTTTCAAATGAATAGGCCCTTGCGTCTAGACGTGACTATGGCAGAGAATCTCTGTTATTAAACATCAGCCCTTTCACGGACTTGTAGCCGACAGCGCTCAACGGGGGCTGATAATTTCAGATCTGTCACTCATGATGAGTGACACGTCTCCTCCATCAAGAGCTTGTACACATAGGCTTGCACTCATTTTCCTCGTGCTGATTTAAAATTATGCATAAATGAACCACTACAGCGGATGAGCTATCAGCCAACAGGGTGGGTCTACAATATAATGGCCAAAACAAGCTATATTTTAATTCTAATGAGGTTACATGTACAAGACCTTAACAGACAAATAAAGCATGTCATAAATAAACTGACTTAATTACAATTAACCCTGCAGTCTGTTCTAATGTGTGTTTTAAAATAACCATATAAAAATGGACAAAACACTTGAATCTCTTTAATGAGATAAGTGCCATAAGATTCAGCAAACAATTAAATACACAGAATATAAGATGGTAAATATTTAATTGACGAGTTGTCAATTCAATGTATAACCTAAGGTAGAACCTTACCACAATATTCAACACGTCGGACACAAAACAGTAACTGCAAATCTACATCCGCTGTATTCCAGTTGTTTCTGTGAATTGAAGCGATCCATTTGCTTTTATATTCTGTAGTTTTCGGAAGTATGTTAAAAGATAGTTTAGATTTTGTGTTGAATCTATTTGTACAGTCAATCTCAAAGCTCTTTCCAAGTTTAGATGTGTTTTTGTGTGACTAAACACCAATGCTGCCACTCAGTCTGTTTGCCACTCAGTGACTTCCACCTACTGTGACGTCACGTGCATATGCCCTCTATAGTAAGTTAAGAATTTTTTTTTTATTTTAAATAGATTTTTTTTTACAGAATGTAAATGTCTTTATTGATACTATTGATTAATTGAATGCATCCTTGATACATATCAGTATTCATTTCTTTAAAATGAATAAATATGACTGATCCCAAACTTTGGATATACACGATTAATAATAAGAAATCAACACGACATCAATCACAATGCAACCTTGCATAGCAAACTAGCCTAATTGCTCTGAGAGTGCAAACAAACCTGTCATCAAATCGCACCTCAGCAGAGCTGAACCCAGCGTGAGACCGGTAATCATTGGACAAGAACATTGATTAAAGCCCCTGTGCACACAGATTCATGTAAATGTATGCGTGTTTATGGGCATATTAATTGGAATCAATTATAAACACAGACCCTTAGGAGTGGACTACCACTGCTTCATCCCAGATCCTGATAATTATCTCACTTTCATGCAAAACATGAACAGTCACAGAAATGCGCTTCAGCTGGGAATCAGACTCACCTTCGGCTGGGCTGGACTCTCCTATCGTTCTTCCTCCAAGCGATTCTGGGTTTGGGTGAGGCACGTGGCCGGCACTCCAGGGACACGTCTTTCCCAACGGTCGCGATGAGCCGGACAGGGTTGGTGCTGAAGACGGGAGCTGATGCTGTTTTAAAATCAAACATATATCCACTTTAAAGGATTGCCATCAACTCTTATGACTTTCTTTCTTCCATCTAACACAAAAAGAGAAATTTTTATGAAGGTAAAGGTTATTATTTTCTATACAACATGAGGTGTATTGACCACTTTTAGGAGGCGTTTATACGACACAGTTTTCATCTAAGATCAGAAAACTTTTTATACTTTTTGGCCATTCAATTACACGACAATGGCGTTTTGGGGGCTTGAAAATGCAAACTTTGAAAAATCAGGTTTCAAAGTGCAAGTTTTTGAAAACGATACCATTAGCCTATTGTCGTGAATTTGTGAAAATGGTGACTGCATACACATGCGTATTACATGTTTAGTCTATAGTCACGTAGTTTCTTTACAAAGTGACATCGCCACCTACTGGCGATTTTTTTTGTCATTTCCATGGACCCGAGTGAAAGGGGATCATTTTGACAACAGTGACGTACATGAAAAACGCTTACGTTTTTAGTACATTGTTGTTGTGTAAACATAAACTTATTTTGCTATTCAGTTATCATTCATTTTCATTACATTTAAAAAAAAAATTGTTATGTTCCACAGAGGAAGAAATTCACAATGCTTTCAAAGAAAGATGATGTTGACTTTAATTACTTTAAGAAACCAAATAAAGCTTATAAACTACAATCTAATTTGTTCACACACTCGCTCAACAATGTAATTATGCTGGCACTGTTGAATTGCTAACTAATGACATGTGCATACTTTTGTAAATATTCATATGTAACATCATTTATCTTGTCTCTTTGTACAATTCGTGAAAGTACTGAGCCAACGATAGCAGTAAGAGATGAATAAATGAGTCCTTTTTTAATAAAATAAAATGTCTGTTTTAAGAGACTTTTGAGACTCTAAAGGGAGATACATGTTTCTGGAATGATT
Source organism: Scardinius erythrophthalmus (assembly GCF_964197995.2). NCBI lineage: Eukaryota > Metazoa > Chordata > Actinopteri > Cypriniformes > Leuciscidae > Scardinius > Scardinius erythrophthalmus. Next base: position 40,992,483 of record NC_138228.1, read on the forward strand.
ATAATGATGGCATTGCTGTCATTGTGTATGATGGGTTTATAATTAGTAGCTTTATTATAATGCGTGTCGTCTACCAGAAGTAAAACATTTCCAGGCTAAACGATAAAAAATAATTCAGCCCTCGACAAGCGCATTTGAAGATAATTACTGTTAAATGTTTAATCTGTCTGTGGGGAGTTTCTCGCCAAGCTGACACAAACGAGTAGAATTAGTAGATAAAAAGTGCACTTTTTCTTTTTTTTAAATAAGACAAAACAAGTAAAATTTGAAACACTCAAATACTCTCAAACTTCTTTTTAACCTATGGACTAAATATTTAATAAATAAAATAACGGGCCGAGGTGATGTTTGAAATGTCGTAATTTGGAGTGATGTGCACATGAATGACTACGAAACTTCATTGTTTTGTCAGGAAGTAAAAAAGGAAACAGAAATGTCCATTGTCCATTTTATTCAGACCAAAACAACATATGCTTGTGGTCATGTGTTTACATACAGTACACCTTGCACTAAGCTATTTCACATAACAGATGTTGACATATAGCCTAGTCCACAAGACAAAAATATGAACTGAATTTACAGAAAAGAATAATACTGTTGTTACCTGGATGATCTTTATGATAGTTGTTCATGAGTCCCTTGTTTGTCCTTAGTTAAACTGCCAACTGTTCTCCACTGTTCGTTTTTCCAGCATCTTCTGCATATTTGAACTCCTTCCATATTTCACAACTGAGGGACTCATGCACAACTATTACAAAAGGTAAAACATTCACTGTTGCTAAAGAAGGCTTTTTTTAATTTATTTAGTACTGCCTTTCAGAAGCTATATAAGTTATTTACATGCTTTCCAGAAGATTATTTATTTATTTAATGACATTTCTGACATGACTTTTCTTGTTTGCGGGGGCACAACCAAGTCTGTGGAGGGGAAAAAAAATGTCCTGCTAATTAAGCAGTTTCATTCTGAAATATGTCACTTTACGTTACACGATGTCTTTGTAGAGTCCTGCAGTGATTATGTATTTTTGTAGGCCAACCTGGAAGTTAACATCACCTGGATCTCTCGATAAAAAACAATTACGATTTTCCCATTGGCTTTTGGATTCTTGCAGAAAATAAGCTTGTGACCAACACAAGTTTATGATTTGTTCCTCATGATAGTCTTCACTATACATTTTGATGACTAAACACAATCAGCAGATGTAAAAAGCTAACAACACCACAGTTGCATGTCTAACATCAGCAACATTAAGCTCTTTCAGTCTTTATTTAAAGAAAAAAAAAAATTCACACAAGTTAGAGTTTGCAACAGTGCGATTTTTAAACACACTGAGGCTGTAAAGGCGGAATATTGAGTAGATGAGTTTAACCGTTCGGTGTGATGACATTTCAAAGAGGCCATATTATGCCCTTTTACAAAGTTTTGATTTTGTTTTCGGGGCTCTATAAGAATAGTTTTTCATGCTTGAATGTTTAAAAAACACATTGTTTTTCACATATTTTACATTGTTGCAGCTCCTCTCTTCCCAGTCTGTCTGTAACGCTCTGTTTATTTCCAGTCTCTATGAAGCCCCTCCTTCTGTGCTCTGATTGGTCAGCTGGACCATTGTGCTGTGATTGGTCAACCGCTTCAATCATGTTTCGGAAATGTCACAGCCCTTACCATAACCGCGAATTTCAGCTTCTGAACTGTGTAAACACCCGCACGTCAGTTTTGGCTCATGAATTCAAGCCCGAGTCAGATGTAGAATGTAGAAATGTAAAAGAACAAGCAGATCGACCAGAACCACCTTTGCAAGCACGACTTGCACAATGTTTAATTTTTTCAATTCTCTTATACATTTCAAAAACTTTGGGGTTAAACTGTTCAGGAACTGTGTTAAAAATAGGGATAGTTTACCCAAAAATGAAAATTATCCAAGGATTTACTCACTTTCAAGCCATCCTAGGTGTATATGACTTTCTCCTTACAGACGAACTCATTCGGAGTTATATTTAAAATGTCCTTGCTCTTCCAAGCTTTATAATGGCAGTGAATAGCACTCCTGAAGTCCATCAAAGTGCACCCATCCATCATAAAAGATATCCAGGGGGTTAATAAAGGCCTTCTGAAGCGAAGCATTTTTTTTTTTTGTAAGAAAAATATCCATATTTAAATCTTTAAAGCTTCCGGCAGACTGCCTGCGCAAATCGACTTACGCCAAAAGAGAAACTTCTGACATGACGCATGAGGCATTGACGAACGTGGAAGTGCAGAGGATAGACCACGAGAGGCGTCTAAGCTTACGATACTCCTACATCCTACATCGCGTCAGAAGTTACTCTTTTGGCGCAAGTCGACTTGTGTAGGCCGTTTGCCGGAAGCTAGTTATTTTAGTTTAAAGTTTAAATGTGGATATTTTTCTAACAAAAACCTATTGCTTCGCTTCAGAAAATCTTTATTAACCCCCTGGAGTCATATGGTTACTTTTATGATGGATGAATGCACTTTTTTGGACTTCAGGAGCACCATTAACTACCATTACAGAGCATTTTTCATATATAACTCTGATTGTGTTTGGCTCAAAGAAGAATGTCATATACACCTAGGATGGCTTGTGGGTAAATCATGGGATAATTTTCGCTTTTGTGTGAACTATCCCTTTAACCACTGTTTCCTAAGTTCGTCTGACTTAGGAAGGGCGAGAAAAAAAAAAAGAGTTAGGGGTTTAAATTCAGTGTGGAAAAAAAAGTGCTCTTAGACATGATGACAACACACTACTAACGTAACTCAACCAGGCCTCAATCTTTTTTCTTTTTTTTTTTGTTTGCGTATGCCTTGGGTGGGAATTATTTAAATGAGGAATATAGTGACGTGTACACTCCCTTAAGAGAACTCAAGACTATAATCAAGGTGTTTCTGGGAGTTCAGGCTTACCGATATAACTTCCTTTGGAGTAGACTTTGTGCTTTGTATCTTTGCAAACATTGTTCATGCTCAAACAGCAACATTACACACAAAAGAAAGTTAAAAATGTAAAAGAGCCTAATAGGTCTTCTTTAATGTCCCCAGCATCCTCTGTAGTTCCATTTACACACTTGTTAACAACCACATTTTTCTAGACAACTAAAAGCTTTAAAAAAAAAAACACAACGGGGTTTTACTGATGTATTTTATGAAAATATATCGTGCTTGTGTTACAACAGACCTTATTTAAGGCATTTAACTAAAAACCATTCAAAAAACCCATTGACTTCAGGATAATGGAGCCGAAAGTGGTACAATGCTAACTAATTTCTGGGTTTTGTCCAACAAAAACACTTCATATCTGCAGCACTATATTCCATGCCCAATCTTAGAGACGTTCATTCCTGTATACTGATGTTCATGTTTGAAGAGACTGCATTAGAGGCCTGAGCTTTTCAAGGACATGTACTCCAGTAGCTGGGGAGGACATAGTGTGATGGTATAGTGAGCAGAGCTAAACACATATGGGCTAAAAGTGATGATGTCTGCAGTGCTGCTGGAGCCTTCTGGGGCTTGTACCTACATGCTGACAGGCCTCGTCAGGAGTGTTTAGTCAAAGGTTGCACCATGTTTTTTACGGGTGACATTAGAAAAGATGACATTTTTAATCTCTGGAATTGCCAAAGGGCCCCACAATCCACCACCCTCCTAACATGCTGAGAGAGTCAGGACCAATGAATGACTTTTTTTAAGCTTGGAGTGGGGGACATTCACGTCTTTGTGGAAACAAATATGTGTGTGCTTACTTTGTGTGTGACATACAACATTTAAGGGAGTATTATGGCCCTATTATACACTCGGTGCAATGTGGCACAAGGCACGACACAAGTGTTTTTTGCTAGTTTCAGCCTGACGCATTTATCATTTTCACTTCCTGCGCCATGCTGTTTAAATAGCAAATGCATTCGCGCATATTTGTGCGCCCATGGGCGTGCTGGTCTGAAAACGAGGTGTGTTCAGGAGACTGCGTTCACTAGACTGCACCATTGGCCAACAAAAACCTGGTCTAAAATCAATGGCGCAGTCTATTTCATTTGCCTCAAAATGGTCGGCCCTTAGTGTATGATTTTTAAGTAGCAGTTTTGACATGCGTCTCTCATTGTGAATACTAAGAGATCTTTTGTACTCAACGACCCACTGCCGGTTCACTCTGGGCCCACTCCACTGACCTCGAGGGTACGAGCAGCATGGCAATGGCACACATGCGCATATGCCGGCACCCGAGGCAGCTCAGCTCAGAATGAAGGCTGCTGTTAGCCATGTAATATGTCACTGCAATATGTGCTCACATTTATAACAGAAAATAGACTAAGTCATGGACGACAGCTCTCCCCATAGGCGCTGAGTAACTGGAGGATTTGTCACAAATACATCCAAAAAAAGCATTCCTTCTGACTGTCACTTCAGAGAGCTAAACAAGCACATTTCAGCTGGAGGGAAATGGACCAGTGAGGGGGAATATTCAGGGAGTCACAGTCTCTCTGAAAATTGCATGTTATGAGTCTAGCATTTAATATTGTTCATTCTTTTCTTTTACCAATTGTGCCCATGTGGCAATGATACCAGAGATGCCTGTGACAATTATATATATTTAACCCATGGTTTTTTTTCTGTATGTTTAACATTTGAATCGAAATATAGTGCGTGCTACACATTTCTCCTACATTCATCGGGATTCAACAATGAATTAAACATGAATATATTTCGCTTTTTCTCTTACATTGAGTCATTAGGCTTCAACAATGAATTGGACATGAATGCTGTCAAAAAAAAAAAAAAAAAAAAAAAAAAAGAGTCATTTGTTTGTGTTCGACTTGAATTAGAATGATGAGAGACAAACAAAAGCATATAATGAGGAACATAAATGATAATGACCCCCAGGAAAGTGACGAAAAGACAACCACACACATCTTGGAGTGTGTGGGACAATCAAAGCTGACAGGGAGAAAATGAGGATGTCTCCAGTAAACACGCAATCCCAGTTTGCATCTCTCCTTTGTTTTGTCCCGGGCATCCAGACACCGAGAGTGCTGGCATTTTCATAAATGACTCTAACATTTCTTGTTCTGATTACACCGAGACTGACAAACAAGCTAAAAACCGATCCAACATAACTTTTTTCCCTCTTCAACCCCATTCTTTTTCTCTCTTTTCATCTTGCCTGTCTTCTTCTGCCAGACTGCAAGGCTGTTTGTGACAGCTTTGTCTGTGTAGTCTTCAGTTTAGCCGATCCTTGAGGACACCTAACTCAATATCACCGGTTTCTTTCTTCTTCAGATGTGCTGCTAGCAGACTTTTCAATCCCTGAAACAGACTTTTTCAGTTCAAAGAAAGGAGCAATTGATTGCTTCCTGGCCTTGTTTTGTCTTCGATATCATTCTGCAATGACTTCAGGATTATTCATTGTGTGTGATTGAAAGCAGCCTGTCAAAAGCTTGCCTGCTCAACGCTCACAGAGAGAAAGAGAGAGACAAGCTTTACCTGTGGGGTTAAATGGCCTTTTCAACATTGTTCACCCAGACTAAATTCTCTTCAATATATCCATTACTTTTCCTGCATCTACTTTTATCTGCCTTCACCGTGTGCGTGCCACTTTTCATAATTAGGAGACAAGTAATACAATTTAAAAATATCTGTTAGTATAATGGTACTAGCCTTAATATCTTGAAGGTGTCAGAGGTTAGTTCTTGTGATTCTGTTTCTTGTGTTTCCTTCCTGTGTAGTTCTTGATTAACCCTTGGTAGTTGCTATGTATATATAGCCCTGAGTTTCAGTTATCCCTTGTCAGTTCACGTCTTTGTTTAATGTGTGGATTAGCATTTACACTCCTGTGATTCGCCTGCGTGTTGTTTTATTAAAGACTGTTTATACAGATTGCCTTCTTCACGCATGTTGCTTATCACTACTATATGTGACAGAAGGAATAATCAACAGGGATGCAAATGCATCAAGGGTGAAAAAAAGCGATGAAGATTTGAACCCCTAGGGGGTTTGAGAGTATATATGTACATACATACACGTTCAAAAGTTTGGGGTCAGTAAGAATTTTTTATGTTTTTAAAAGAAGTATCTTCTGCTCACCAAGGCTGCATTTATTTGATAAAAAAACAATAAAAAAACTGACTGCTTTCTATTTTAATATATTTTAAACTGTAATTTATTCGTGTGATCAAAGCTGAACTTTCAGCATCATTACTCCAGTCACATGATCCTTCAGAAATCATTCTAATATGATGATTTGATGCTCAAGAAACATTCATTATTATTATCAATGTTAAAAACAGTTGTGTACAATTTTTTTTCAAAATTCTTTGATAAATAGAAAGTTCAAAAGAACAGCATTTATTTAAAATAGAATATTTTCTAACATAATAAATGTCTTTACTGTAACTTTTGATCAGTTTAACTCATCCTTGATGAATAAAAGTATTGATTTATTTTATTTCTTTCCCCCAAAAATAAAATTAAAATTCTTACTGACCCCAAACTTTTGAACGGTAGTGTTTAATGTTACAAAAGCTTTAGATTTCAGATAAATGCTGTTCTTGTGAACTTTCTATTCATCATAGCATCATGAAATAAAAATGTAAATAACTGTTTTCAACATTGATAATAATCATAAATGTTTGTTGAGCATCAAATCATCATATTCGACTGATTTCTGAAGGATCATGTGACACTGAAGACTGGAGTAATGATGCTGAAAATTCAGCTTTGATCACAGGAATAAATTACACTTGACTGTATATTCACATAGAAAACAGCTGTTTTAAATTGGAATAATATTTCACAATATTACTGTTTTTGTTTGTATTTTTAATCAAATAAATCCAGCCTTGGTGAGCAGAAGATACTTCTTTTAAAAACATTAAAAATCTTACTGACCCCAAACTTTTGAACAGTAGTGTACATACATACACATATATATGTAACCAAGGCCTTGTTGGTGGGAAAATAGTAATAATAATAATAAACAATCATATCATTTCCCATTTTCATTCAGTTAAGATAAAAACAAGCCTGCTCTACTGCATGTTATTTCCCATTGAATACTCTAGTTGTGTCCCAAATTACAGACTAAATACTATGCACTTATACTATGCACTCGACCGTCTAGTGTTTGAATTTTATATGGATATTTGTCATCGGACATGGGAGTCTAATACTGTGGAAGCTTACAGAATAATAAAAAAAAAAAGACAGACTTTTTCTCTCACAATTCTGACGTACTTTTCTCACAATTGCGAGTTTACATCTCATGACTTTTTATCTCAGAATTGCCTGATATAAAGTCGCAATTGCGTATAATATAAAGTCAGAATTGTGAGATATAAACCCGCAATTCTAAGGAAAAAAGTCAATATTTGTTTCCTTAGAATTGGACTTTATGATTTGCAATTGCAAGTTTATATTTCACAATTCTAAAAAAAATGTGTCAGAATTGAGAGATATAAACTCAAAATTGCAAGAAAAATAATCAGAATTGTGAGTTTATATCATGCAATTCTGACTTTATATCTCACAATTGTGAGAAATAAAGTCAGAATTGCAAGATGTAAACTAGCAATTGAGAGATAAAAAGTCGCAATTATCTCTTAAAATGTTTTATTCTGTGGCAGAAATAAGCTTCCATATAATACCCCTCCCCCTTCGCTGCGTAATTAATGTGTAAGGGAAGCTGTGAGAGCATGATATATACAACATTCCACATGCTTTGTCAGTTAATTAAGTGCATCGTGTATTTTTTTCTTTCTGGAATTTTCATCGTAAATACCACTCACGCTAAAAATGGCATAGAATAGTGCATAAGTACACAACTCAGTTTTAAGCTGAAATAGTGAGATGCTAGAAATATTTATAAACAATTACCCAGTATTTTCAGCTCTGCGCTGGAGTAGATGCCTCCATACTTGTTCTCGGCGATGCACTGGTACATTCCTGAATCAGCCTGCTGTAGTCTGTGAATGATAAGCTCCCCATTCACCATTTCCACTCTGCTCTGTGGAGAGACGAGAATCGCTTTAGAACCATGTGTTCACCTGCCAGGCTGCTCCTCAAAGCACACTTAATGTAAATTACACATCTGCCAAAGTGACTCCAGCATGAGAACTTTATAAGTCACTAGTGATTTGTCATTATAGTACCACTTATTGATATAATGCATTAAACAACAGTTAGTTCTGGTTCTCAAATCTGATCGAGCAGCATTGCAAGAGTGCTATTATAACAGTCCAAAAGCTCTGGGATATTTCACAGTTTGTATTACTTGTCTGTGTTCACAACATTCCAGATCGGAGTATGTGAGCGGTGCGGAGTGGATACAGAGCTAAGTTGTGTGATTTTGAGTGAGGACCATTTAAAAAATAAATAAATGTTTGAGCGTTTACCTATTGACGGTCAAAAGTTTGAAATAATTAAGAATTTTTTATGTTTTTAAAAGAAATCTCTACTGCTCACCAATTTATTTGATAAAAAAAAAAACACTGAAAAAACGTTAATATTGTTAAATATTATTACATTTTAAAATAACTGTTTTCTATTTTAATATATCTTAAAATGTAATGTATTCCTGTGATGGCAAAGCTGAATTTTTACCAGCCGTAACTTCAGTCTTCAGTGTCACACGATATTTCAGAAATCATTCTAATGTATTGATTTAGTGCTCAGTTATTATCAGCTATTATTGGTGCTAAATTATTAATTAAAAATTATTAATCACTTCTTGTTGTTAATGCATTCTTGTTGAATAAAAATACACTCACCTAAAGGATTATTAGGAACACCTGTTCAATTTCTCATTAATGCAATTATCTAATCAACCAATCACATGGCAGTTGCTTCAATGCATTTAGGGGTGTGGTCCTGGTCAAGACAATCCCCTGAACTCCAAACTGAATGTCAGAATGGGAAAGAAAGGTGATTTAAGCAATTTTGAGCGTGACATGGTTGTTGGTGCCAGACGGGCCGGTCTGAGTATTTCACAATCTGCTCAGCTACTGGGATTTTCACGCACAACCATTTCTAGGGTTTACAAAGAATGGTGTGAAAAGGGAAAAACATCCAGTATGCGGCAGTCCTGTGGGCGAAAATGCCTTGTTGATGCTAGAGGTCAGAGGAGAATGGGCCGACTGATTCAAGCTGATAGAAGAGCAACTTTGACTGAAATAACCACTCGTTACAACCGAGGTATGCAGCAAAGCATTTGTGAAGCCACAACACGCACAACCTTGAGGCGGATGGGCTACAACAGCAGAAGACCCCACCGGGTACCACTCATCTCCACTACAAGTAGGAAAAAGAGGCTACAATTTGCACGAGCTCACCAAAATTGGACAGTTGAAGACTGGAAAAATGTTGCCTGGTCTGATGAGTCTCGATTTCTGTTGAGACATTCAGATGGTAGAGTCAGAATTTGGCGTAAACAGAATGAGAACATGGATCCATCATGCCTTGTTACCACTGTGCAGGCTGGTGGTGGTGGTGTAATGGTGTGGGGGGCGTTTTCTTGGCACACTTTAGGCCCCTTAGTGCCAATTGGGCATCGTTTAAATGCCACGGCCTACCTGAGCATTGTTTCTGACCATGTCCATCCCTTTATGACCACCATGTACCCGTCCTCTGATGGCTACTTCCAGCAGGATAATGCACCATGTCACAAAGCTCGAATCATTTCAAATTGGTTTCTTGAACATGACAATGAGTTCACTGTACTAAAATGGCCCCCACAGTCACCAGATCTCAACCCAATAGAACATCTTTGGGAAGTGGTGGAACGGGAGCTTCGTGCCCTGGATGTGCATCCCACAAATCTCCATCAACTGCAAGATGCTATCCTATCAATATGGGCCAACATTTCTAAAGAATGCTTTCAGCAACTTGTTGAATCAATGCCACGCAGAATTAAGGCAGTTCTGAAGGCGAAAGGGGGTCAAACACAGTATTAGTATGGTGTTCCTAATAATCCTTTAGGTGAGTGTATAATCATTTATAATAATATAAATATTTAATTTATTTAAATATATTAAAATAGATTTAGATTTTTTTTTTATCAAATAAATGCAGCATTGGTGAGCAGAAGAGACTTCTTTCTAAAACATTAAAAAATATTTTTCAGAACTTTTGACCAGTACATATAAAGCAAGAGTGTATGTAAATATGTTGAATGGTACCACATGCTAACTTGGCCAAGCATTTGTGAGTGCTTGTGTAGGTATGTTTCTAGCCTTGAGCAAAAGTTTCCATTTGAGAAACAATTGAAAAATTAAACAGTTCTCAGAGATTTCTCTTTCCTATGAGCTCTCTCTCTTTCTCTCTCTCTCTCTCTCTCTGTGTGTGTGTATACCTGCGTGCTGAGTGGTTCTCCGTTGCGCAGCCAGCGATACGTGGGCCTGGGTTTTCCTGTGGCTCGACACTCCCAGTGGAGCTGCTCTCCGCTGTCCAGTTGAGTGTCATTTATCATGCTGATCCACTGCGGCTGAGCTGTGCCAGGAACATGGAGAAGACGAGGAACATTTGCAAGATCAGGGCTTAACAATAAGCATTTTTTCCCCTTCAGATTTGTACTTGCCATGTTGAAATTTTCAACACTGATGTTTAACAAAAAAACAAAACAAAACAAATAATCCATTTTAACTTGCTTTTATTGGCGTGGACAATTATAGACAGTCGCTTAAGTTGGCTACATTTTATTGGCGCACGCACACCCTTTCTTGGCTCATATTATGTTGATCCTGGAACAACATTCCTGCCCAAACATTTTGTTCTATATAAATGATAGGTGAATAACACTGATGTTGAAGCAACTAATCCTGGATGTAAGGCTAAACTTGACATAAACTGTTAACTTGTCCTTTAAATCTGATTGGTTGATTTGAATGTTGTTCCAGGATCAACAAAGTTGTTGATCCAGGAACATGTTGTGTGTGATATCAAGGTCACCATACAACACAATGTGCATTTTACCGTTTTACGTCACCGTTGTACCGTTTTCATGGCATCGTACCCATTTTCTGTTCCACCCGCCCTTCTCATTGAAGCTTTTCTTTTTTCTGAGCTTTTCTCTGTACTTTAGAACTAAAGAACTGTGCCTAAACAGAACATCTCTTTACCTGCTAGAAACCAATACAGATACCTAAATCACAACATACAATGCTCCCAGACTGCTAAAATGCAATGATTGATATTACAGTTGTGAATTGACTTTTATGTTTAATAAAAAAACAAACAAACAAAAAAAAAACAGTCCTGACATCAAACTGTTGCTCCAACTGTTCCTACACTATACAACTTTGTTAACATAAAGCCCAGCTGCAGTTTGTAGATAGCCTGGGTCGCATTGTCCTTTTGAAAATGAATATGTATGAAAGGAACAGTGGGGAGTGTTTTCATTAGGAATGATGAGCAGCAAAGTTCTAAGAGCAGTGGACCTTTAGTACCCAGCATGCACAGGAAAGGCTTTACATTTCATCTGAGCAAAAATAAACTACCAGTCAAAAGTTTGACCACACTTTACTCATTCCTTATTTTCAGTGATTTAGAATAATAATAGTCATTAAAACCATGAAACCACACACATGGAAGTATATTAATTATTTATTGAACAAATCCCTAATTCTAAGTGATTATTTTTAGAGCAAAATGTAACAATATTTTGGGTTATACTATTAACATGAATGATACTGTACCTCAAATCAAGTTGCTTTTTAAAAAGATATGCATTATTACTTTTTGGAAGCAATCAGACTTAAAGGTAGGGTAGGTAATTTAAATTTTAAAAGTTAAATGTATTTTCTTTTGTTATTGGATTAGGTTATTAATTCTCTCCTCTTTTCCTTTTTTTAATATTGTTTTGTTTGTTATTTTGGGACACCCTGAAGAGATGCTCTTTATTTCACTTGTTATTCTTTAAAGGTGCTCTAAGCGATGCCACGCGTTTTTTAGGCCAATACATTTTTTGTCACATACAGCAAACATCTCCTCACTATCCGCTAGCTGCCTGTCCCCTGAACACACTGTAAAAAAATGCGGTCTCTGTAGACAGCCCAGGCTCCACAAACGGCAACAAAAACAAACTGGGCTCACCCGAACCATGAAACACAACAAACAGTGTTCCAGCCAATCACTGGTAAGAAGTATTTGAGGGTGGGGTTTGGGGGGGTTAGTGCGCGTACACATGAAGGGTGTGTGGAGGAGAGAGAAGCATGAAGAGGGAAGTTTGAATTATGGCCGACACACGACCAAAGAGACAATGTTCTGATGAACAAATTGCAAAGAAGAGGGACAAAGAAGGATAAGGAACGTACGAAGTACCGAATTTACATCGAAAAAACCTTCGAAAGGTGACGAGAACTCCGCCGGCAGAAGGGCTTCCAATCTGACATTCAGTTGCTCTGTTTTTGCAGAACAGGTAAATCCATTTTTCTTTCTAAACTGACATTCATGTTCGCTAAACCAACACAAGGATGTAATTAGCTAGAACTATGCAGTCAGCGTTAACTTTGGTGAATACAACATGTATGTTTCTAGCAGCGACCAATCTCTATTGTAAATGATCAAGCAAATTCACAGTAGGGCGACAATTTGTGTGAATGATTGTTTTCATCCACTGTTTGTCATGAATTTGAATGTTCATTTATAGGCTATTGACAACTTTGACTAAATTTGTTTACGACGCCACCGTTGTTTAAGTTATGCTCACTGGGAAACGCGAAGCTAACGTTATCTTGCTATTATTGCGTCCTTGTATGGGAGCTATAGGTGTAACCTCAGGTGGCGAAACGATTTTAAGATAATGATTCTCTTTTTCTGCATTCTGTTCTGCAATATATAAAAGCATTTATCTAACTTGGCGACATTAACTTACACACTGAATGAAGTATCTGTAAAACTTAACTTTGTTTAGTGACTACTTTGACTTTCCTTTATGCCGGAAGGGAGGGGAGGAGGGAGGAGACGGGATGAGGAGGAGGAGGGAGGGTCTAGCTAGCCTCCGTTTTGTTTGACAACAATTCGAATGTCAACAAGAAGTTACGTCTCCCGACATCGCTTATTGCACCTTTAATAAATGTATTACTTTTCTGCTTAGATTTTGTGTATGTGTTTGATTATCGACCGGAGTGATTCGTTACTGGGATTCCGTTACCACAACCCAACATTATTTATTACGCCTCTTTAGAGTTTTCTATATTCCCCTAGAGACGGGGTGTAATAATTTCAAAATTCTATTATTTGTATTTAAATCCCCTCAGAATCAGGCACCACAATACCTATCTGACTTATTGCAATCGTACACACAGTCAAGATCACTTAAATCAGGTGATTCTGAATTACTTTATGTTCCCAGGAGTAAACTCAAAAATAGAGGTGATCGTGCTTTTTCGGTTGTTGGACCTAAATTATGGAACTGTCTCCCGTCTTACATTTGAACTGCCCCAACTGCATACATTTTTTAATTTATTATTTTTTTTAAAAAAATACTCAGAACAATGTACAATCCAAATAGCAACATGTTAAAAACATTTAGAAGACCCTAGCACTAGGATGTCCAAACTCGGTCCTGGAGGGTCACTGTACTGCAGAGTTTAGCTCAACACAAGTGTTTGGAAGTTTCTAGTATGCCTTGTAAGACATTGATTAGCTGGTTCAGGGGTGTTTAATTGGGGTTAGAGCTAAACTTTGCAGGACAATGGCCCTCCAGGAGCAGGATTGGACACCCCTGTCCTCGCAGCTGCATATCAACATGCTAAAAACACTCTGCAAACCAAATAGCACAATGCTAAAAAACAAACAAACAAACAAACCTGAGAACACCCAAGCAATCACATAAGAACATGACCCCCCTAGCATCAAATGGCAGTAGGCCAATAGTAAAACACTAGTGATTGCATTGGACCATACTAAACACCCCCAGAACACCCAAGCAGCCACGTAGCAACATAAAAAAAGCTAAAAACCTGTGACACTCTAATTTTAAGATGTATTTGGCTTAGCAATACAAAGATAATTGGAGGAAAGTAAAGAGCAATGTAATAGCATATTCTTTGTAGCACAAATCAGTTAGCCTATGCAGGTCATCTCTCTGTTGAAATATCAATCTTAGTGAGGTATCTAGCTGATTTGTCTACTTTACAGAGCATGCTGTGTCCATTTCGAGAGGTTGAGTGAAAGGAAGAAAGAAAAGGTGCAGGTAACCTCTGGCAAAGACATGGGCTCCTTGAGTTACAGCTCTTGGACATGGTGATAAAACTTACTGCCCCCCCTCCATCCATACCACATTTCTCACTCCAGACCCACAGCTGGGACAATAACGACAGGCCACAGCCTCGAGGAGGATGCACACCCCTGCCCGTTGACGGGTTCTGATTCGTTGCTCACGCAGGACATGCACACCGATCTGCGGCTGCCGCATGTGACATATTCACACGAGCTGCAACAGACGGCTTACCCGCTCTGAGAGAAAACCTCGCTGAAGGCAAGCCTTCAATCATATCTGTCAAGAAAAAAAGGGATTGCAGACTGAATTGGGTGTATGTAAATTGTAAGAGTAGACATGTGTCTGGAATACAGTTTGCAGGTAAGGCAGGCAGTATCTGTGCACCTTCATCCAAGAGCATTTTGAAGTTTGATAAGTTTAGGTCAAAGTAAAAAAAAAAAAAACATGCTGATTTAAATAGCAAACATTGAATACTGAAATATACTGAACTTTTGTAACTTTTTTTCACCTTCATAGTCAAAGTTTCTTGCACTTTTCTTAGAGATTTTCTAGGACTTTTCTTGCTGACCCCCACACACCAGTATTTCAGAATGTCATTCATCATGATCAATTTCCAATTTCCTCAATAGTTAAGAGGTGTTAATGTGGGGGGTCATATGTTAATTCTACTCATGGTTATGTCATGATTTCTGAATGGCCCAATCACATTTTAGTTTCCATTAGCGGTCTAGGTGGACTGGGAAGAGAGTTCTCCTTTACAAACACGAGAGAGAGACTACATAGTTGATCAAATTCTTGTATTTCGATTTCTTTTAGGTTTCTTGATTTATGTATGTAGTGGGTTGGTAGTGGGGATGTATATGTGTTTTTTCTTTTAGTTTGATTGACGTCATGGCAGAATGCGTTTAGCGTAATTTCCGCTTAAGGAAGTTAAAAGAGGCGTGGCACATTATTGTGGGAGACGCACATGGTTGTTTGGCGTGGCATTGCTGTACGCGGGAAGAGCTTTTGAATCTGCATGCCGAAGTTATCGCCTGCTAGTGTATGTTGCCAATAATCCCCGGGTAGGTCATGCGATTTATTATGTATGATAAAAGCGGAGTATTGTTTGTTCCTGAGTATCCGTGTTGCATGTGTTATAGTAACAAACCTGAAATCACGGTCATTCACGTGGAGTGCACGCCTCATACTAATCAGCTTTCCTGTCCATGTTGCTGGTGACGAGGGAGGGGTAGGTTGTTTGATTTTATTACGTATAAGGGAAAATGAGCATTGTTTTAAGCATGTGTTATATGTGTTATAGTAACAAACCTGAAATCCCGGTCATTCACGTGGAGTTGTACGCCTCATATTAATCAGCTTTCTGTCCATGTTGCTGGTGACGAGGGAGGGGTAGGTTGTTCGATTTTTACTACGTACAAGAGAAAATAGAGTATTGTGTTGAGCATGTGTTGTATGTGTTATAGTAACAAACCTGAAACCACGGTCATGCACGTGGAGCTGTACGTCTCATATTAAGCAGCATCGTGTTCGTGATTTGTGACACATGGTGCAGGTAGTGAAATGTTTTATGTGGTTTTATATTTTGTATAGAGATTTATAAATGAAAGGTATAGTCTAGATGTTATTTGTATATTCCAATGTTATACAAATGTAGGTGTGTTAAACATGTATTATGTGTTGACAGATTATCCGGCAGCCGATGGCACTAGACCACTGCTTTTTCCCAGTACTTAAAGTTTGTTTTTAATTGAGTTTTTTTTTTTGTATTTGTTTTGGATCAGAAGTACTGAAACTTCGTTTTCTTTGGTTGATTGTTGTATTGTATATTGTGATTATTATTTCTTTTTTTTTTTGTTTCTTTATTTAACTTTGCTTAGAAGTATTGTAAACTTCGTTTTCTTTGGTTGATTGTTGTATTGTATATTGTGATTATTATTTCTTTTTTTTTGTTTTCTTTATTTAACTTTGTTTGGCCATTTTAGGGGGCTGAGTAGGCTACTGGAAGCAGCTATATTTTCCATCTTAGGAGGTGGTGTGATGCAGTGATAACACTATTTTTGGATTGCTATGGTTGTATATTTCAATCAACACGTGTGTTACAATTTTCCCGGGTTGCACTTAAATAAGTGGAGATCGTTGCTTCCAGCCCAAGACTTGTATACCTGATTCAATCTGGTCGTCCTCCTTATTATGGCCATTTCATTTGTTTGTATTGGGTGTATGATTATGATGTTTAGTATTTGCTCCCAGTAAATGTTTTAAGAGTCATTGTAGAGAAATAAAGACCGTGTACCTCACTATTGCCTATACTTTCATTTAATTGAACAACTTGAGCGAGTTTAATTCCCCACTAATTATAGACGGCAGAGGTCCGCCTTGTTACATGTATATATCAAGAAATTATTTTGCAGGTGAAAAGTGGGTGTTATATAACTGATTGGGGCCAGACCTGAACAGGGATTGCACACATACCTTCATGAAAGACTGCTTGTACTCCCATTTTTGTGGGCCTTTGTAAAAGGGACGTTAAGGATCACTTTTCAGAGCATCTCAACACACCCAGAACCAATGCCAAAGGGAGCCTAAATTGATGTCTGATTAGCTATTTGGCTACTGGTTAGCACTATTTTACAGCCCAGGTGATGTAAGATGAAAGGAACATTGTTTCAGAGGCAGAGCCAAGTCATTACATTTTTACAAAATTTCCGAATACATTTTTTTTTAAAGTGGAAAAAATCTACTGATGATTTGTTCACGATAGGATCATGAACATGTATTATGACAGTTAAAAGGGTTAAACAGTCCAACAGACTTTTAAAATCTTAAAAGGCATACACTTGCTGACTTTCAAGTCACTCTGAACTCAACAAACTCACGCAGAGAGATGTTTCCAGGAGACATAAGACAAATGAAAACAATACAGTATGTGTTCTTTTGAAAAAATTAAAAATCAATTGAAATATCAAACATGTTTGATATCGACTGGATGCAATCATAATCTGAAGCTAAAGTCTGTGGCCATCATACACTACACTCAAACTGCCCAAATTCTGCAGATTCCCTTTGACTTTCTAGCATTGACTCTTCCAGACTGTAATTCCGGAATTCATATATTATGTTTATTATAAACATGTTACCTGCTGCTTTAAATGCTCAAACTCTTTAAAGTCAGGTGGATTCTAAATGGCTGTCAATGATTTTAGCCTTCCTCAACTGGAAAAAATCATTTAAAGAGCCAACATTCAAGTCTTTATCATATGCTGGTCTTTAGACATGACTAAGGTCAACCCGATCTCACAGGAAAATGTAAAAAAGTGTCCATTTTGTATGAATTTGTACAATGTAACTTAGCATGAAGCTCCACCCCAAAACACCTGGCACTGGGGCATAAGCAGTTTGTATGAGATTGTACGAATTCATACAAATTAGCAACCAATTCGCCAAAACGTAAAATAGTTACAAATTGCCATGAGTTTGTGTTACATGGTCCCTCCTTCAACGTAAGTCCTTGCAGTTTTTCATCCACCAGACAAAAATCATTAGTGCAATCATAATCAGAAAGCATTAGCACATCTCTCCTAAACAAGCCACGTGATTTGAGGAATCATTCATGTCTAAAAAATCATTCCGGAATTCTTACGATATTGTTCCTCTTCGTCGTTATCGTTATTTGTGTGGTGTGGATTCGCTATTTTCGTAGAATTAGAACGACTATTAAAACGTTATAGTTATCATTTTAGTTATTGTTCTCAGTGGAAACGGGCCTTAGCAGTTCTCCTTTGAACTACTTTAAGATTCATGAAGAGAGGCAGAACTGTTCATCACACACTGGTACTGAACTACTGACAACGGGGAGAACACAATAAAAGTATATTTGGACATTGTTGTGACGGATAAGACAAACAGCTGTTGTTTTGTCAAGCTTTGTTCATCCAGACTGTGTGATGAATCATAGATCCCAGTGACAGTCATAAACCTCTTAAAACCAGGTTTTCATAAAATCACTAGGACACTGCATTCATCTTGTGGCCCGCTGATACACTTACTTTTATGACATAACGCACTTCATCTAAGTCACAAACCTTATTGAACGGATAAGGAGAGAGGAGTCTGGGAAAGATGAATGGAGGTCCCAGATCCCCATATTAGGCCCCTATCAAAACTACAGTGGGTTAGGGGAAATATGGAGGTCAAGAAATATAGCATTTTCATCAACACAAGCAAGAATAATGATAAAATAGCCCCAAAAATTTAATTGGACAAAAGTCTTCTGAGGACAGGGCCATCTTGTCCTTGCAACACTTGACAAAAATGTAAGCTGGCCAACTTTGCTTAAATTTATACCTTCTGTCATAAAGACCAGTCAGAATTATGAGAGAGAGAGAGAGAGAGAGAGAGAGAGCATGCCAAGTGGAATAATTTATGAAGGAACCTAATCAGAGAAGGACCCAACGGATCCTGTACCCTCACTACTTCGGCACATTACTTCAAAAACTTTTTGACAAATAACTCACATTTTGTAACTCGCATACATGTACATTTTTCCGAAGACAATGCGAGTGCTTATCCACACAAAACTAGGCTGACCTGGACAGCTGCAAGATCATAGCTAAAGGGTTCTGGGATGTGGACAGAAGTTACAATAAAAGTAACACCCTCAAGTCTCTATCATTTTCTGGTCTCTAGATATGGCTAAGGTCCAACCCAATCTCATGGCAAAACGTAACTATGTAACAAAGTGGTGATGTCACATGAATTCGTACAATGTAAATTATACAAAAACATCAAAAAAAAAAAAAAAAGAGTTAGCATGAAGGTCCACCCCTAAACATACCCGGCATTGGGGCGTAAGCAAGTTGCACAAAAACGTACAAATGAGATTGTACGAATTCATACAAATTAGCCAACAATTCGACAAAAGATAAAATAGTTACACATTGCCATGAGATTGTGTTATTAAGGTCCATCCTTCAACATAAGTCCTTCCAGTTTTTCATTAGTCTAATCACAACCAGAAAGCATTAGCACAACTCTCCTAAACAAGCCAGGGCCCGGTTCCCCAAAACGTTCTTATCGCTAAGTAGTTCTTAACCTATTCCTTAACCTCTCTCTTAACGTTATGGCACGATTCCCGACACGTTCGTACACTAAGTATATCTTCTGTTAGTCACACTTTCATAAGGTTGGTCTGGACCATTCGTAAGCTCTCTCTTAGCGTTGTTTGAGCTCAAGACGCTAGTCGCCGCCACTGTGCAGCAGTCTTTAGAAATCAGTGCAGCGCAGTACAAGTCAAACTATGATATGTTGACAATGTTGTGGCTATGTTATGGACATTTTAAAACTAATAATAAAATAAGTTCGCAATGGATACAGGCCTATTTATGAAGTTGACTTTATTTGGTATCAGAACTAATATGGTGGTAATTAGCCTAGGCTATTTCGTAATGTCATTAAAGCGTTTAAATTGGCATTCACTTTTGATAATTCAAATCTGGCAAACAATTTGGCTCTAAATGGCTAAGATCTATAAA
Source organism: Scardinius erythrophthalmus (assembly GCF_964197995.2). NCBI lineage: Eukaryota > Metazoa > Chordata > Actinopteri > Cypriniformes > Leuciscidae > Scardinius > Scardinius erythrophthalmus. The sequence continues at coordinate 41,012,236 of NC_138228.1, forward strand.
TGGGTAAGCATGGTGGTGTCCAGTAAGCGACCAACTATGGCAGCGATCCAACGTGTCCTTGTATTGAATCAAAGACGGCGCCGGCCGCGGAGCCGTTTAGTCCATGTCAATTTTTTTATTCGGTAAAACTTAAGCCCTTTTGACATTTTGCCTGATGTGGCTATATTCCAAAAATTTCGCCTCCCAAGACAACTCATTATGGAGCTGCTGGACCTGGTGGTCCCCACCATATTCTGTATCTAACTCTCTCTCTTTGTTCATTGTAGATAGGTTGCTTTTTTTTTGAAAACATTAACCAATGGCAATCAATACCGCATTAAACAGAAGTAACTGCAGCTGCTTGCCAATCAATTCTGATTGTAAAGTACCTTACCATTAATATAAAAGTGTATTACATAATTTTTAGAAGTCGTTAAACCCATGTCAAGAAGCGGCACAAGTGGCACAACGGGATAAGGAGGGTGGATGATTAGCGAGGGATACTCGGTTCGTCTACCCGTCACAACATATCGTGTGAACATATTAATGACAATTTGATAATTTAATTAATTGTTAAAATAAATGTTACTGGAATAATTTGAGGAATGTTTCATTTGCATAGAACGTGTTGTCTTTCTTAACGCCATAATGCACCTTCGCGTGAAGTGGAAAATCGATTTCTGAGCAATCGATGCCAACTAATTCAGCACCTTCACTTGGGACAGCGCCTTTGTAACGTCGAACGTAAGAGGTAGCGTGTTAAGAAGCTTCCTAAGGGACACTTCGGGGAACACACTTAGGAACATAAACAACTTTGGTAAGATACTGTATATCTTTCGAGTCTTCTTAGCGCGCTAAGATTGAGTGTTGTCGGGGAACCGGGCCCAGATGATTTGAAGTAACTTTCATAAATGTAGGGGCAAACTTACCTTGGCTTTCACCACCATCCCCTTCTTGCTCGTTTAAATATATTACATTTTATATATATATACATTTAGCAGACGCTTTTGCAAATGAGCAGTACAACAAAGTGCTCATTCTCTTTTTCTAATTATATATAATGCAATAAACCATACAGAACCATACAGTAGAGCTGTACTCACTGTAGACCTGGAGATGTCCTCTGAAGGCGGTGCCTCCTCTGGTGTTCTCAGCTTTACACTCATAACTCCCAGAATCCTCTAGCTGGATGTTGGGAATCTCGAGAACAGCCTGTGATTTGCGAAGACGGGCTTTTTTGGGGATGTTCCCACTCATCTTTCTCCAGGTGATAGTGGGGACAGGACTGAGAACATAAAAAAATATAAAAAATATTTAGAGGAAATGTGTTTGTTTTTTCCTTTCTTTCTGAAATAGAGCGTAACAGTGGAAGCCTTTTTTGTGGCCTTGTTTCTGGAAGTGTTTGTAGAATTAGTTTCTCTACTGAAAAAAAAAAGCTCATTTACATATATTTAAGCTCAAAAGTAGTTCTAAGCCAATGAGCATCAAAGAGTTCTAAGGTTTGAGATGAATCACAACATTATACTAGCAAAAAAGTTTGTGAAAGTCAGAAACTAACTGTTTCCCTAACTGTTACTTGAAAACAAAGAATGGCTGCTGCTGCTGCTGGAGAACAATCTTTCGAATCAGCTTTGGCCGCAACTCTGGAGGACTTAGAGTTAAGTTTTTCTTTGAGAAAAGAGCAAAGAACGGCACTTAAGTCATTCTTAAAAAAGGAAGATGTGTTCGTAGTTTTGCCGGCCAGATTCAAAAGTTTAATCTATCAACTAACGTTAGCTCCGCTGTTGGGAAAACGCTCTGGTTGGTTGAAGCGCAGAGGGAATTTGAAAGACAGCCGTCTATCCCGCCCCTCGGATTGAGCCGTGTCTATGGAGAGTTGCCAGACCTAACATCTTGATGTAGGTCTGGCTTGCCAGGCTACCAAAATGTTTGATTATTAGAAACAAAGTAAGCATAAAGGTCCACTCCTGACCCCACTGAACATACCCATCACTGGGCATAAGTGGATTGTACAAAAACGTATGAATGAGATTGCACAAATTTATATGAATTAGCCACCAATTCACCAAAACGTAAAATAGTTACGAATTGCCATAAGATTGTGTTGGTTTAAAGTCTTTTATGAACGATTGAATCCTGAATAATTGATCATGATAAGTATTAAAATAGTATAATTTACATTGTAGAATAGCAAGAATGATTTGATTCAGAAAGAAGAGCATTTCCTTGACTTTTACACAATTTTTTATTTTTTTTTTAAAGTTGAAAACACTGTGGCATTTAAAGAAGCATAAATCATCACTTAACCTTACGGAATCCAACTCTTGCTTTCCAATCTATCTGGCAATGCTATAGCAGTGCAAAAAGAATATACTTCATCTTAAAAAAAGCACTTTCTAAAAGCAATTCTTTTATCTCTGCCCAAAACGTGCATCTGCGCTAATTTGTAAAGCTGATAACATGGTCTTTTTGAAAGTACGAACAGGACAATCTGATATGGCAGCACTCTGGAAGTGGCTGTGTACTGGGTAACACAATAAACGTCTAGATAGCTGTGCAGATAAGCAGTATTTGTACACTGCCATCCATCCCTATTTGCGGCTGCAGCGGGCGTGTGATATGACCTCCTATGTGCGCCGCCCGCGCGTAGATAACCCGCTCTATCAGACACCATCAGCACTGCTACATAGTGACAGCTCCATTTCACAGCTTTCCAACGACCGAAATGTGACGCCGAGGAAAACCCCAGCGTCGCCATCAATCATCCGCAGGCCCAATGATAAAAACGTCACATTTCTGAGTCCTTCTGTCCCACTACATCCGCTTAAATTCTACAAGGACATTTATCCACACAGGATGAAGTTTCTGACCTGTCAGTTTAAATCATGATGGGTCTATGATAAAATTTGCAGGGTTGTGTAAGTTGTAGAACAAACGTTTTGTCTGCCGTGATTTAATCTTAAAGTGTCACTTTAGAGATCAAGTGCATTGGTAGGTGTGGATAATATTTGTATGATCAAAGCACATCACATCAAACAGTAATAATTGAGAAATGTACAAATAAACATTCCTCGAAAACCTCATGTATCATATTTGTAACTCACATTAACAGTATTAATCATGTAGTAAATCTAGGCAAGTGTTCATCGTGAAATATCACTTACATTATAAAAATCAGTAAAGATTTCACAGCAAAAAGATCCTGCACCTCGACCTGAAGGGGGATGTTTTTAGAATTATACTAAAAGGCTTTTTACTAGTTAAAAAAGTATAAACTATCAATCAGACGACAGAAGGCATGTAGAAGATTGTGTACGACAGGTTTTAATTGTGTTGATAACTTGGAGGCCTTAGAAATGCATGTATCAAAAATGATACAGTATGCTTTATATGGTTAATAATTATTATCTTCACAATGTAGTATGGTCTTAAGTGCCTATTCTACTTTAATATAATTCAAATGTTAAACATATTTTTCTTTAGTGTCACTTTTGATCACTTTAATGTGTCCTTGCTGACCGGAAGTATACATTGCTTCATAAAACTTACTGACCCCAATGGTATTATATACAGAAATCTAACCTTAAAATAAATTAAATCATTTGAAATAATTTAAAGAAATATTCATCCTCTAAAACATGTGCCACAGTAACACTCCAATAAATAACTAGGTGTAAAACATTAAATTATATTACTAATCATATTTTTTGTCTAACCCTGAAAATGTTCGAGAGCAGATCATTTGAATAGAAAATTTCACAACAAAATACCTGACCATTATTTCTTAAGTGGTGTGAGAACTATCCAGAAAGGTTATACCTTCAGCAAAATGCCAGCATGCATGAAAGCAGCCTCTCTTGTAGCCCCGGTAACATTTCGGCACCAGACCCATTCACCATTATAAGCTGGCAGTTTGCCTTTGAAAGTGTACGGTACAATGCAGCCTCTGAAAAGCATCCCTGCAGACATTTCGGGCTGACCGCCCGCGCTATTGACAATATACGTTCTAGCCTTTTCCCTGCACACAATGCCAAGCCCTTAGTCGCCCGACTGTTCAGTTGTCACACATACTGAGTGACATCGTGAGACTTAAAAGTAAATCTTAGTTCATTTTAGATCTTTATAAAGAATGCCATTTTCTTTCATTTTCTTTCATTTTCATCCACTGATGAATATTTTATTTGTGGGTAAGGCGGACGATGCCTAAAGTTCACTGGAGGATTCGCTATCAGCCCTAAATGAGCTGCGAACGAAGGGAAAGGCCATTGGTGAGATCTCATTGATTTCTTTATTCGCTGAGCAGCGAGTTAAGAGTCTGTAAAGTTTAATTGAACTAAGAGAGAGAAGCCAACAGGAATACATAGATTAATGTCTACGTTTAAGTAATGACTTATTATTCTAATGCGGATAATTAATTGTAAACGACATTTCCTCACAAAGGGGTCCTTGAAGGCACTGTAAACAATTACTGGGCCCTTAGAGCAGTTTGGCTTAGAAGCTGTTTGCGCTTGACAGGCTTTACATTTGAATTATTCATTGCAAATAACAAACACAAACAGAATTACAGCACGATGATGCTGGATTATGTATTTAAAATGCAGAAATGCATTTCCTTTATGCAAAGCGCCATATCAGTTCTGTTAAGCTACAATCTGAGGATCCCAAAGGAAGTTCTACAGAATGTAATCTGACAATGATGAACACAAATAAAGCAGAAGATAAACACACAACTAAAATGAATGAAATATTTTTTAAACGTGCTAATGAAACATTTCTCTTGATATAATCATTTATTTTTCATTGAACCTTCTGGTGCTCTTCGTGTGTCGGTCAAAAATGACAGATTTTTTTCAATGAAATGAGTGTAATATATTTTAGTTCAATAATGTTTTTTATTAAATATTTTGTATTTTTAGAGGATTTTATGGTACTAAATTATATGCACGCTCTATTTATAATCCTATTTTCACTTTTTGAGCATAGAGCTTAAACTTAAACTGTGGTAAATCTTGAATACTTAAGTTTGATCTCTTTGGATTGACACTTTTTTCAAATTATTGCTGAAGTGAAAAAAGTTTAAAAAAGTGAATTTTTTTACAGAAAAAGTTACAGAATTTGAATATGAAATATATATTTTCAAAAAACACGTTTTACAAGAAATCTAAAACCCTAAACCTTAACAAGTTGTGTTCCAAATTTGAGGTTGATATCTCAAAAAATGAGCTCTCAGTAAGATTTTGTTTGGCCGCAGTACCAAAAGTTTTCACTAGATGAAATTCGTCTCCCATTCATTTCCAATGCGGTCATTTCTGACCGCGAGGAACACAAGTGTGACTATTTTTGTCATGACCATTTAACCATGTTACACCCCTTCTGAGATCCCTACATTGGTTACCGGTTCAGCATAGAATTGAATATAAAATTCTATTACTGGTCTACAAATCACTAAATAATCTTGCACCATTATACCTGTCGGACCTACTTCACCTATATACCCCTAAGCGAGGGCTTAGATCGGAAAACAAATTCCTCCTTCTGATTCCCAGAACCCGCTTGAAAAACAGGGGCAATAGAGCGTTTGAAGTGGCGGGCCCCACGTTGTGGAACAAACTCCCAATCCAAATTAAAATGGCTTCCTCTTTATCTGAGTTTAAATCTGCTCTGAAAACTCATCTGTTTGATTCAGCTTTTAATATGTAATTGGACTTTTGTATTTATTGATTACAAGTGATCATTGATTGTTTTATTGTGTATTTGATCGTAATTATTGTACAGCACTTTGGTCGGTGACAGCCGGTAGTAAATGTGCTCTATAAATAAACGGAACTTGAACTTGAACTTTTCAATGCCCATGATTTTTTTGTTTTGTGTGTTCATATAGCAAGTGCCAAAACTTGAGCCAACTCGAAACAAGTTTCATACCATTCTGATGAAGTAATAACTTCTAAAAAAACAAAACGTAAAATTTTCAGTCAAAAATGACAGAATAGCAAATAATTAGTAAATAATTGGGGAAGAGAATAAAGTGACACATCAAGACACGAAAGCATCAAAACCCTATTGTTTTATCACTTTAAATCTGAAGAAACTGACTTCCTTATGTGAAATGCTTTGCTTGATAAGTATGCCTAGTGCTATATTTTTTTCAAATGAATAACTCTTGGGTTGATATGTTGCTGGCTTGATGTCTGCATCTATCTCTACAGTATAGTATCCCAATATCTGTTTTATTTTATTATTTAATTGCAGACAAAAAGAACATTTAGGTTAGCATGCCTTCATATAGTCCTCATATATTTACTTTTAACTAAAAACAAACCCTGAGTTACGCCAGATATTTTTGCTCTGGAAAAACAAAAATGGCCACAGCAAGGTACATTTTAAACATATATGGGAAAAGCCTCCACGGTCCATCATTTAGAGGCACTGCGCTGCGCTGCGCTGAATGAATGTCAGAGTGCTTTTCTGCCTTCCGGCTGTGGGCCGGTACTGGCCACTTTCATTTCTCACTGTGCTATATCCTTGACCATATGGGAACATAACAGATATTAAAAGCATCCTCCAAACAATGGCATGTACAGACTCTCAAATCGCTCTCCTCCCTCATGACCCCTGGCCCTCACCTTCAGCCGCCCGTTCAACTATTACGAGAATATACAGCTCCCAGGGGCCGAAGCCTGGCGCCGTTTCTACACCAATCACAGTGAAATTGCCACTATATCAGTTATGGTGCAGAGTTCAATACTTGTGGAGAGCTCATTTAACAGCAAAGCGGAGTTAGGAATAAAAATAGCTATCCTCCTGGTCCCATCTCTTCTGTGGAGGATGCATTCTGCTCTCTACTATGAAAAGAAAGTGGTTTGACTGGTTAAATTGGTCGGAATTATGATTATTAATGATTCCAACAGCAAAAGAGGTGTTTCAAAGGAGCGACGGTGAATGTTCTGTCTTTGTGCAGTAGAAAGGCACCTTCAGGTGGTGCAGTGGGAAGAGGTATGGGTGAGGGTAGGGGGTATTATGCCAGCGTACTTACTTCCCAAGGGCAAAGCACTCCAGCCTCACTGTGACACCTTTTGCTGCCAGCACCGTCTGGGGAAAATGCGCTTCAATTTTGGGCTCATACTCCCCCATCACACCTAAAAAAACAAAAAAGAAGACACACATATGTAAATCTATTTACTACACCATATACGATGGGAGCTAAGCATTAAAGTGTAAGCCTTTAGAAGTCTCAATGCACATATTTATACGACACACTACAAAAGTGTGCATTTTTCTGCCGATGGAAAAGTGAATACTTTTGTTATAAACCCCAATGGGAAAACTCTAACATTCCAAGGTCAGAGTGCATCAGTCATGACGGAAACTAATTGGCATTCATTATCTGGAATTCATTGTCAGTGTTTAATCTAAAATTTAGCTTGTAGACATTTTGTTTACTGCTGACGAAGAATAGCAATAAAGTTTGCCAGAAAAGATGACTCATTTAGCTAGTTCATTAGTGGCAGTGATTCCATGTGGCAGCATAATGTTTTGAATACACCTGTTTGTGTTTGCATGTAAGCGTTAGCACTAAAATCATTACCTTAAAATTCAATAACCTACAGGTGGATATAAACAATTCTAGCCATCTTGCTAACTTACGTCAGACTTTCACTGCGTCCAAATATGCCTACTTCCTTAAGTAGTATGTGAAAAAGAGAAGTAGGCCTATCCCGAATACCAACAACTGGGTGCTTTTACACCTGGTTAAGTGCAAATAGTCTGCCTTATTGACAGAGTCTATTTACATTAACTCTACTCACCATTGTCTTATTGAGCCAGACAAAATAAAAGAAATCCACCTGATAACTAGAGCAGTGGTGTGAAGAGTAAGGCCACTTTAGATATTCTACTAACTATAAGTAACTTTTGCAACTACATGTCAACTAACTCATTAGAGTATTAGTAGACTGTTAGGGTTCAGGTTAGTAGAATAAGTTGCCATCTACTAGCAAAGTTACTTGTAGTCAGTAGAATGTCAATAAATAAAAAAAACAAAAATAAATTGTTAGAAGATATACATCAGAAAGTCTACTAGTACTCTAATTAGTATCAAAGTTACTTAGCAGAATGTCTAAAGTGGACTATCAAAATAAAGTGGTAGCAAGTGATCTAATGCTGCAATCGGTTAGCTCTGCTACATCTGCTTCTATGGGGCAGCACACACCTAAATATCTCAGTTTGTAGGTGTTGGATCAGCACATTACTCACACCTTTTGCCCCTCTCACATGAAATTCCACCTTGGCATCTTCCCGGTTGCTTTTTGGAAGCCCAAACTCATTAATTAAAGCTTGTGACAGGAAGCTTGCGCTTCCTCTGCACTGGGATCATGTTTTATTTTTTCTTTCGGTTCATGTAGGTGCTTTGTAGATTTAGCAGAGGCCTGAGGTACTATTATATGATGGATTACATCGCTCATGTGGACTCTATCGCCTGAAATGTCCAAAGCAGTTGCTCTAGAAAATTGACCTCACAATCAATAGTGCAACAGCCCAAGACATGTTATAAATGTGACAATTGCACATACACCAATAGGCCTACACCAGCACCAAAAGGTTCTTGGACACTTTAGCCAGACTTATATGGATGTCTTTGCATTAGTTTACAAAATATAAAATCAAGTGTAATAATATAATATAATATAATATAATATAATATAATATAATTAATATAATATAATATAATATAATATAATATAATATAATATAATATAATATAATATAATATAATATAATATAATATAATATAATATAATATAATATAATATAATATAATATAATAATATAATATAATATAATATAATATACACATTTTTCCTGGGAAAAAGACCCAAATAACCTCACATGCATCTTCTAAATTTGATATTTAAGTTCAGTTTTCATTTTCCTTTAGGGTCTGCAACTCAAAGTATGTCTTAAGCATCTTGATATATATATTTTAAGGCCCATTTTAAATTTGAAAAGAAACTTGATTTCATAACTATCGAGATACAAGGGCTAGGATCATGCTAGTGTGCAACAGAAATAATGCATTCTAAATCCTATAAAGCGTATTTTATCATATTTGATATGGTAAAAAGGGTCTCTAAATTATCGACATGATCAAACTGCTGAAAAACCTGTTGTATACAATATTTTATATGACTTCTGCCCATTGCTTGATAGTTCATACGTTTTTTTTGTTTTTTAAGTAAAAGGCCATTTAGTATAATTCTAAAAACATCTCCTTTCTGGTCATGGTGTATGTGTTTTTACTTTGAAAGTAAATGTGAGAATACGTTTATATTGTTTCAAGAAGAACACTTACTGGACTGAAAAAAAAAAAAAACTTATCCATACATGATTTTTTTTTTTTTTTTTTTTTAAATCTTGTTAAATTGTGAGTACCAAATAAGGCTTTTGAGGAACGTTTATTTGTTCATCTCTCAATCACCATTGTATTGAATTATATATTTTGTCTCCCACATTAAAAACTAAGCATTTAAATATCATCTTGCTAAGACATATTATGAGATAGTTTTGACAACTGATTTTATTTTATCTAAGGAGTCTACTATACTGTTATAGAGATCTCATTGATTTACATGATTACAACATTGTGTATTTTGGGGCATATACATATCAGCAATGGTACCAAACATATTTAGCAAATAATAACAATATTTTGCTCAGTTTGGACCTCTGAATGTGTTTTTGTTCTCCTCAAGTATGAGCTCCACATTCTCCTGTATCATATATGAGCCAAAGCCCGATGTATCAAATATTGATATGATATATCAAATATTGTCAAAAGGTTCAATAATAAAATAAATACATTTAAAAAAAAGATTGTTCTCACTATTATTTTATATGTCAGGCTTTACATGGTTAAAGGATAAGTATGATTCAGAATGCATTAATAAATTCTATCTACTGTACAACAGTAAACAGACTGCTGGATTTACAATTCAGCACAACAAAGCTCGAGGGATCACAGCAAACAGGTACGGCAAACCCAGTAGCTGCCAGTGACACAGAGAGGGAATTCTCCACAGTAGCTCGCATGACAAGCTGCTAAACTAAATTATTTTGCAAGTACACTACAGAGGCCGCTGGGAAACGGGGCGAGAGAATTTGTCCTCAAAACAGAGCACCACGCTGGAGTCTAATTGATGTGCAGATTTCGGTGGAACGCAGAGGAATCTTGAATGGCTGCGTTTCACTTCTGCAGTCATAGCCAGAGGACATAGATCTTTTGTTTATTCATGCGGATGTTGTGAGGGCTCATCTATATCCATTTGCTGAGAGATATGTCAGCTGGCATTGAGTAAGTCTGCAATTACGAAGGGAAACACTCCCATTCAGAGGCCTAATTATCATTATCAGTCTTATTAAATGGGAAACTGGTGTATGAATGTTGCATAAGAAAGTATTTCTTTCCTATTTGCACTTTGAAGAATATAACAAATATTGCAATTGTGCCATAATCTTGCACATGTCTCGACCACTTTCAGTGAAAGCCAAAGATTATGTGTGTGTGTGTGTGTGTGTGTGTGTGTGTATATATATATATATATATATATGGGTTCCTGTTCAAAAAGAAGATCCAATTTATGGTTCAATGTTTTTAAAAGCCCTGCAAAAAAAAATGGGCATAGCAAATCATCTACTATATTAAAGCAGTATCAAACAAGCAAGCATGTGTTATGGCCATATATCACAACTGTGCTGATATGGAGCCCTTACACACTCATGCAATGTTATTCTAAAAGTGCAAGGAAATCCAAGGAGTGTTCTAAAGACTTTTATAAAATCACGGATACAGGATCTGACATTATTTGTCCAAAAGATGTCCAAACCCCCTGAATCAACTTTTGAACAAATAAATAAAAATAATTATAATAATAAAAATAATAAAAAATCAGTTAAATTAATTATTGTGCCTGAATGAATCAGTTTTTTTTTCACAAATAAGTTGAATAAATGATTCAAATGATTCAATTATAAATAGTCACTCATTTCGTTCCTGAATGAATCAGTGTACTGAATTAATCAGTTGAATAAATAATTCAAATAATTAAATCATAAAGACAGTCACTTGTTTTGTTCCTGAATGAATCAGTATTTTTTAATGAATCGGTTAACATACTCATAAAAAGATATTTGGGTTTCATTCCTGAATAAATTAGTGTTGTTGAACGAATGAGTTGAATAAATGATTCAACGACTGACTCGTGAAAAAACTTGATTTACACCAGAATGATTCAGCCTTGTTCAACAAATCGGCTGAATGAATGATTCAGTGACTCGCTCATAAAGAACATTGCTTGTTTTGTTCCTGAATCAATCAGTGTCATTCAGCATCAGCGTCTGATATCCTCTCTCCTTCCGCTATATAATAAAAACTGCAATAGTTGAGTCCCTGAAGTGTCCAACAATCAACAATTATTTATACTAACAAAAATGGCATAGAATGCATAAATACACAAATTGGGACACACCTGTTGCAAACCTGAATTTATTAGATTTTTTAATGAATTGGTTGAATGAATGACACTCGGTGGTGTAACAAAGAGTCCTTCAAATATCCCCATGACTAATGCACAGACTGAAAAAGATTTAAGCAATAGCGAAGGCAGCTTTTGAATGATCATCCATGGAGAAAGATGCTTTTTGCCCGCAGAATGCTGTGGGCATGGCATCTACGAGGCCATCAGGGACTAACTGCTGAAACCAAACCAGCCAAACTCTGACCCCTTGCCTACAGCTGTAATCTATACAGCACATTTATAGCCTATTTTATGATAGCAGTGCGTTTTTTCCCCAGACAACTTTTCAATTTCAATCTCAATCTCCTTACTTGTTACACATTTATGATTCCAAAGCAATCCCATGTGTATAATGAATTTGCAACATTTCACTGGTTTATGCTGTAATGCATTTTCTGCGTATCCTATTTAGCGTCTAGAAGGGCAGAAATTGATAGGAATGAATTCTAGGCTAGCTGTGCCGAAACAAACACACGAGACCTTTTTTGTTTTGCGATGCCTATTTTCAAATCACAATTTAATCAATTTATTAACATGGAATGAGGTAGTTTTGCGCAATGCAATTTTCCCTTTCTTTTGTTGTGCCATAGAGAACAATCACCTGATGAGAGTCTGGGCATCCATCAGATAAGCTTTTACATACAACTGCTAATGAAATAATCCATTATCCCAATGCTGGGCTTGACATCTATTTTCTAATGACTGAACCAAATCAAAAGTGCATTTTGAAAGCAGAATGAGAGAGAAAACCTACATGTAAAAACTGTTATAGGGATAGTTTGGGAAAAAAATGTAATATTCATAATTTACTTACTCAAAACAAAATAACAAATCAGAAAACACAACAACAAATCTGAAAACAAATTAACAAGTCAGAAAACACAACGACAATTAAGACAAAACGGAAAAGGTAGGTATGTGTGTCGAATGGAATACTGACCGCTGATTGGATGAGACATCTGTCAATCAAGAGATGCAGAAAGTACAGCAGACTGCGGCAGAAGAAGGTCGATTCGCGTGTGCTCGTTTTGTCTGACTTGTCGTTGTGTTTTGTGATTTGTTCATTTGTTTTCAGATTTGTCGTTGTGCTTTGTGATTTGTTATTTTGTTTTCAGATTTGTCGTTGTGTTTTGTGATTTGTTATTTTGTTTTCAGATTTGTCGTTGTGTTTTCTGATTTGTTATTTTGTTTTCAGATATGTTGTTGTGTTTTCTGATTTGTTATTTTGTTTTCAGATTTGTTGTTGTGTTTTCTGATTTGTTATTTTGTTTTCAGATTTGTCGTTGTGTTTTCTGATTTGTTCATTTGTTTTCGGAATTGTTATTGTGTTTTCAAACTTGTTAATTTGTTTTTAGTCTTTCCATTGCGTTTATACATTTGTTGTGCTGTTTTCAGAATTGTGGTTTGTTTTGCACTTCTCGGCCACCGTACTCTCATGTCATTCATGTAATTTCCCCTCTAATAAAACGGGTCTACACACAGGTATGTTCTCACTGCTCTTTTCCATACAATCAAAATGAAAGTCGGTCAAAAGGCAGCATCAAGTTGTCAAAAAGTATTTCATAGAAATGTTCTGTTATAGTAACCTGAAGTAGACTTAGTGCATGAATCATATTGGCTAATTTTATGATGCGTTTATTTATTTTTGACAGCCCCTGGCCACCATTTGCTTTTATCTTATGGAAAAGAGCAGTGTGAACATTCTGATAAACTTTTATGTTCCACAAACGAAAGAAATCATTTGGGTTTGCAACAACATGAGGGTGAGCAAATGATGGCCAAATGTTATTTTTTTTTTGGTGAACAACTCCTTAAAGATAGAAATGGTTTGTTGGGAAAACAAAATAAACTGTCAAGATCCTTGTAATCCGAAACTAAAGAAAGCCTACCATACAATTGTCAGAATCTTTAATGTGTGATCATGCACTCAGTGCATCATCACATAATCATTTCACTTCAGATTAAAATCACAATTATGAGATGTGTCATGTTACGATTCATTCTGTAGTCCACAGTGCACCTATTGAAGCATTTATATACAGGCGTAGCACATGTCCACTCAATGTCTGAACACATCACTGAGGCATAACTCACAAGACCTTTTTAAAAAGGTATTCCTAAAGGGCCAATAAATGTTTACCGTGACATCATGATGTGAACTGAAACGGCATTTTAAGGGAAATGCCTGTCATGAAAGGTCATACTGATTTCTTGCTTAGTCTGGCTAGAGCTTCTAGAAAATGTATATTTTGTACTGGTAAATGATCTAATGCTGGGGTTTTCAAAATCCAATTTGAGCAGCAGAAGTGTCAAGACTGAGATCTGAAAAATCTGATTGAAATCGCATTTCAAATCAGCTCCAAATGTGGTTTGAATCGGATTTGAAATCCGATTTCAATTTTTTTTTTTTTTTTTTTTGCTTTCCAGACTTTCAAAAACCCATTTGGATCAAAGCTGGGCATGCAAAAAAATAAAAATAAAAAAATAAAAAATTTTGCTTGCAGTCTAAACATAGCCTAAGTGCAACATTTGTGACTTGTGACTATACTATGCCTCATTTGCATAGAAAAGAGCTGTGTTTGAAAAGAATGACACCGGCTTTATTTAAATATGACTGCCACAGTGCTACACCAGTCACTCTTCTGATCGCTCAATCACATCATGTGGGGTTATTTACAAGAGTGACAACTGAATTCTACAACTAAATTAACTCATGGAAAATATCAGCTAGTGACAATGCCATTTATATAAAATCCTCAGAATAACAACTAAGATGTTTGTGTTACCCTCATTTGGACACTGACAGCTTGTCTGAGGTGCTAGAAAAATCACAGAAACAGAGGTACTTGTTTTGACTCATTCACAAAAAAACTAGCATAAAGGACTATATTTGTTAAATGCACATTATTGTATTATTATGTCATATTACATGGCTTGGTTGAATTCTAATGTAGAATGCAGTCTGTTATTTCTTGATAACAGACCGCTGCTAAATATAACACACCGTTGCCATGAAAAACAGAGCGTTGCTATGGACGCATGATTCTAACCATAGAGACGGAACAGACTATTTTCTTTAGTGGAAGCAATACAATTGTTTTTAAATCAATAAACTCCTTTTTAAATCAATATTTTGTGTCAAATTATTGATTTATTTGGTAGGTAGCCATGTAATAAGCGGGATAATGTAGAGCGAGGCCACTCAACTACTCATAGCCAAGAGATGCTAAAATGTTGCTTTTGTTATCATTATGTCAATTACTGTAATTTCTTCTTGTTCCACATTTATGTGCTTGCCACTCCTGAAAATGTGCAGTGTGTAAATGGCAATTGTGATCAAGTTTGACTTTGGGTGGTTAGCGAATAAGATGCAGAAACACTGTATGCTTAAGTGGAAAATTCATTTTTACAGCAAACTCTAAATTCTGGGCATTCCATGGACATACAGCAGTGGCTCTCAACCAGGGGCCCGGGGCCCACTATGGGGCCTCAACAAACTTCTTAAGGGGCCTCAAGATGACTTTAAATGATTTAAAATAGTCTGGTACTTATGTATGTGAATGTTAGT
The DNA here is from genome assembly GCF_964197995.2 of Scardinius erythrophthalmus. Lineage (NCBI taxonomy): Eukaryota > Metazoa > Chordata > Actinopteri > Cypriniformes > Leuciscidae > Scardinius > Scardinius erythrophthalmus. The sequence continues at coordinate 41,027,353 of NC_138228.1, forward strand.
GTACACCAGTGGTTCTCAAAGTGTGGAGCTGAGAGATCAGCAAAAAAATTAAATAAAATTCAGCATCATTACTATAGTCTTCATTGTCACAAGATCCTTCAGAAATCATTCTAATATGATCAGAACTTTTGATCAATTGAATTCATCCTTGATTGAAAGTACTGATTTCTTTTAATTCTTTCCCCCCAAAAATACAATAAACATTCTTACTGACCCCAAACTGCTCGAAGTCAAAAAGGTTGAGATCCACTGACACACTACACATGGTAGTCATATTTGAAGAGAAGATATGACTCTCATTTTGTGATAAGAAAAGCATGAACACAGTGATACTATTCTAGAGACATCAACGCTATCAGCATGCATTTTGTATGACCCTTAGTGACATTTAAAATCTTATTTGAAACACTGACCCAAAATACATACTGTAGCTCAGTAATTGAAGTCACTGCACTTTTGCTCTTCGAATCCAAGGACACAGATATGTTCTCTCCTATAAATTAATGACAATGATGAAGGCCTCAGAAATGCTTGACCCTCTACTTAAAAATGCTGCCCCTTCAAGATCCAAGGCCAAGCGGGAAGGACGAGTAATCCCAGCACCATCGAGTGTTTTGTGAGCGCCCAGGCTCTGTGAGAGTTATTGTTCCTTCTGAGGCACATCTATTAAGGTGCGATTCATCACGTAAGTACAGAAGGCCTCGGCTGCCTTTGCTGTTTCTCCAAGAGAGAGCGGGTGGGGAAGATGCATGACTTGCCCTGAAGGTGTAGTCGAGCGCAGATGTAGTTGGGCAGCTTTGATTAAGAGTGTCTTAGCCAAGGGAAGGACATAGGTGAATCGCTTCACCTGCGCATTCCGGCACGGAGCGTCTCGTGCAGTTAATTATCGTCCTGTCTCAGCAGAGAGCACAAATCGTGGGCCGTGGATTGGTGAGCTTTAATAGAACTAGGGGAACGGCTGAGAGCGCGGCAGTTCGAGCTTGGCCGGGGGTGCCAAAATCATTTTCAGGCTTTTAAGCGCAGTCGTTTAGCCGCCGAGCACGGGATGCTTCCCACACAACGCCTGCCAAGCGAACGCTGCGTACGTCAGCCGCTGAATGAATAAAGATTGCCATCATGCGTGCTTGTGTTACGGGTGACTAACCTCTCGCTGAACCGGCTCTCGTTCCACACAGCCTTCTGCGGCACCCTGACTGTACGGTAATTTTCAAATGCAGCTGCCACAAAGCAATTCATCCTGACTCTACCACCTGTGGCTCTGAGACGTCCCTCGAGCCTTTTCTTTTCCCCTCTAGCCTTCAGCTACCCGTCTCTGTCTGCTCTTTTCTTTAACTTCCGAGTGCGATCGGAGAACGCGACGCTACTTGCATTTGCAATCTGTGCTAACGAGGGGCGCAAATCCAATTTAGTATGCTAATGCGCTTAGATGCGCTATACCCCCGAGGAGCGTTTCTCAACAACAAGGTTATGCCGAAGGGGACGTGGTGCCCTCACAAAGGACAGGCAACATTAAACATTGTAGGCAAAAACAAGCTTTCAGGGCACTGTAGTCCTTTTAGCCCGGCCGTTCTGGGATTGCGTTCCAGGACGGCTGACATTGACGTGTACCGGCGGCAGGTGATGCGTGCGTGTCTGTGAGGTCCGGAAAAATGCCTGAAGAGACAGCCGGGTGTTTAGCTCCCTCGCTTGGCCCACGGGAATCTGCTATTAAAGAAACTACGGCCCATTCTGGAAGAGGACCATTGATTCGTCTAATTTTATGCTGGAAAATGATTTCCCCGATGGCCAGTTTCACCAGAACGCATTGTCTGTGAAAAAAAAAAAAATGCTCTAAAGCAAAAGATGAAGCATCTCATGCTCTCTGTTTAATGCGGATGTTTGGAATTCATGACACTTTCGGTTTGGCCCCTAAAGGCCTCTCGTGCGATGAGAATGAAGAAGAGAGAATGAGGCAGATAAACTACATATATAAGTCAGACGTCTCATTAAATCGGCTTCACATGGCATAAAAGCATTAATGTAGACAACTGACCCGCTTGTCACACAGCTGAAAAACTGCCACATTTCCTTTCAAGCCTGATTTGCAGGCACATTCATTATTTGTAGCCTTCTGAGATATTGATGGACTTTTTCCTGGGTTGTGATCCAGAGCTTAAAAAAAATAAAAAATCTCACAAGTCCAGCTGTCATGTACCTCAGCACATTTAGCATCTTTACTATGCTGTCGGTACACTGAAAATCATTTGGTGAATTTGCTTTGAACATTTTTTCATAAATTTCACAAATAATTACAAAAAAAAGTCACGTAACACATTGAATTAACCATGACATGTTGAAGTTGAAAATACAGAAACAGTAACTTTTTCATCTAAATTTGGCTTTAAAGGCACACTATGTAATTTTTCGCCGCTAGAGGTCGCTTATTGAAAAACAAAGGCGTGGCTTGATGACGTCGTGATTTCGGCTCAAGAGCAGTGGAGCTTTTATTAAAGGAGAACTCGGCAACTCTAGCGAACTCTAGTCACTTCTTCGCTGATTTTCCGTTTTGTTGTCGCATGTTTTCCCCACGAGCTCCCCCTACAGCTGTGGGGGGGCGTATATTTCACAACACGGTCGTAAAAAACTCACTTGCGGCGGCCTCCTCCCCCTCTCTACCGCTGCTCATGTGCGTTTGTTTTGATCGGAGCAAGCCAACTGTATCGTGTGGAGCTATGTCTGACTACCGAGGTGGGTAATCTGGTAATACATCATACATGCGTGTGTTTATGTCGAATTGCCATAAAGCAATTCGTGTTTCGCGCTCGTTCTCGTTCTCGCTTCTCACGAGACTTCCAATTTCTATCTTGCCGGGACGGTAGTCCCCAAGTTGCAAGGTTGGTTTTCCGCCTGGGAACGCTGGGGGGAGCGGGGAATGTCACCAATATCACCAGAACAGGTTGTTTAACCATCCAAATGATTTCTAGACAGTTTTATTAAGTTAAAAAAGTTACCAAGTTCTCCTTTAAGCCACAGTGACCTCTTCCGCTTCTTCCGGTCATATATGTGGGGTAACAGTTTAGATTTGAGTGTGTTGAAAGTTATGTTATAATGCTAATCTGTGCGTTCGCTACTATGCGGCTACTATGAGTACTCGCTGTAAATCTACAGGATAAAACCAAAAATCGAGGGTAACATGGGTATGATGTCATTGATAGGTGACGCACAGAAACGGTCCGTGTCCTTGTTAAAATTGCTTATTTCTCTAGATTTAAAGGGGGGGTACAATGGTGTTTCATGTATTCAGAGTTGTTTACAGTGTTAAAGAGATGGATTCTCATGCTTAACATGGCCAAAGTTTTTTTTTAATATTTTGGACGAATAACGGAGAATTTCTGTGCCGAAAATCTTACTTCCGGGTTGGTACAAGTTTCGGCTGTTTTTTTTTTTGACCGTGGATCTAATGACGTAGACCAGAGTGGAACTCCTTATATGAGCATTTCTCCCGGAAAAGCGCGACCGCGCACCTCAACGCGCTTCAACAGGAAATCATCGGCAGCGCTGCATAGTGTCTCCAAAGTGTTTTTGGTGAGGGAAAGCTTACCAAAGAACCCAGCGTTAGGAACAGTGGATGCAGAAACGAGTTGTGTAGACTGTTTGTTCCCTGCATTTCGACGATGAATGTTTTATAAACAAAGCCCAGATCGACGGATTCTCTCTATGGCTCTGGCTTCGCCCACACGGCCCGCCTTCAGACGCTTGTTTTTTTCCGGAAAGACTCGGTACAGCCTATTTTCTCTTATAAATATAATAAAACTAAAGACTTTTTGGAGATATGAAGGATGCAATACTACTCTATAGGTACTCAAGATTAACAGGAGATTGAATGAAAATTAGCATTTCACCCCCCCTTTAAACATTCTTGGAAACATTTGGGATAATGCAAGTACACAAGTCAACAAAATATATAACATTTTTCTAGTGGTTTTTGGATATTTGAACCCAAAGGTAATTAAGTTAAAATATATTTATGGACTTTTAGCCAGCACATTGCTATGTAGTTGCAACAGTGTAGTAGGCAGTTATAATCAAAACGACCCAGCCCAAGTTTCTATGATAGTCTGTACTTGGGTCCCACCTTCAACATAAGTCCATGGGTTTTATCGCCTATTTTATCATGCACCAGGCCAAAACCACACACCTGATCGCTTAGAAAAGTAACAGCACATCTCACCTAAATACATCACTGGGTTACTTGTCAAAGGTAAAATGTGTATGTTATAATATATAGTGCTATCTCACAAAATGTATAAAACATTCTGACATTTGTATTTATATCGCCCCATGTACTATCTGAAGCTGTTTAGTCATTATTTTTTTTCAAGGCATGTGCTAAAATGGTAAGGCATGTGCTTCATGTCATGATATTGATTCATCAACTTAGTCCACCTAGAGAGACGCTTGGCATTCAGACGAGTTCTGCTGTGCAGGTGAAGGGGCTTTAGGGAGCAGGGATGTATGTGTGTGTGTGTGTGTGAAGCGCGTATAATATCTCACCATCTGTTTTGAGAGTCAGGGGCGTCGGTGGGCTCAGGACCCTGGCGTTGGTCACAGTGTTCTTTACTTGGCACACGTAGCTGCCCACGTCCGAGGGCTGCACCTTGGAGATATACAGATTTCCCGTTTCTTGCGAGATGAATCGCCGGCTGTCCTCTGCAACGAACGAGGGGAGCTCATTGAACACCCAGCTGTAGATGATCTCTGTTGGGGCAAGAAGGAGAGCAAGCAGATGAGCTGCAAGAACAACGCACATGTCCCAAAGGAAATCCCTGTCTAAATCTGCATTGTAGAGCGCTGACCTTGTCAGAGCGAGGGCTCATAGGAGAAGGGAGTCAGGGAGCTGGATGTGTAGGTGATATGGATTAATTAAGTGCTCTCTACTACAGGGTTCAAGGCAATCATAACTTGCATGTTAAATGCGCAGAGAAACGGTTTTGTGTTTGCATAATATACCGAACTGCATTGGAATGAGGGAAGTAACCCTGTGTCCAGACAATAAAGCGGAAAACACATCTCTTCCATGCTAAACTTTTATCCTGACCAGAAGTGTTAGTGGTACACAGGTCTCTTATTTGATCAAAAATACAGTAAATATTGTGAAATATTACAATTTAAAACAAGCGTTTTCTATTTTAATATATTTTAAAATGTAAATTATTCCTTTGATGGCAAAGCTGAATTTACAACAGCCATTACTCCAGTCTTTAGTATGATATCATTCTAAAATACAAGTGCATAATCAAAATCATATAAGTTTCATCAGTTTTATTATATGTATATGTATATGTGTGTATGTATATATCTATATATTAGTTGACATAATGAATTTAAAAAGTATTGAAGTTGTGCCCACATGCTATGTCAACCCTGTTACCACCATAATTTCCCCCCCTTCAAAAGTACTTAACTATTCCATAAATAAAAATAATAATAAATGCTATCATATCGACGTTAATATCAATCCACAAAGCAAACTCTTTATCGTATTATTTTGCTATGACTGTCAGTAGGGGATGATTTGAAAATGACAACCCTGTTTCCATGATTTTGTATGAATAACTGATTATTGAAAAGAGTTTTTATTTTATTTATTTAAATAAAAATTTCAACATATCATTTTCTTTTTAGGTAGCACTTTGTGGTTTCAAAGACTGCAAAACTAAAAGGAAAAAGCCTAAAGTCCCTGCTTTCTTTTCCATTACATTACATCACTTGAAGGTGACACCTACAGTACATGTCTCCCTATCCAATCACTATATTAAAGATTATTGTTCTGAAGTTGGGAAACAAAAGTCAAGACACGCAATCATTGCGCTTTCGTGATCAATCATTACTGTCACTTCCGAGTACTCGGGCACATTTCTTATTCCGCACAGATATGCAGGGGAATGAAGTATTCTTTATCATGTCATATTGAGCTAGAATCCAAATGACAAAAGACAGGCTGTCAACAGAACAAAATTATGTGTGTTTTTCTGTAACTCTGAAGCAGTCATATTATGCCATATAAATCCAGGAGATATGAGAGAGCGGATTACTTCTCTCATCTCATGCTGTTTGCCTTATGTCGACTGTATCGCAGTCACACAGACTTTCTCGCAGAGGAAAAGGGAAAAAAGAAAGAAAGAGACAAACTTCCTGATGGTCCAAATGAATTTCCCCAAGACCAATTTATTCTCCAAATAATTAAAGAATGAATTTCATAGACCATTGATTTCTTTTGCATAGTAAATACAGGTGCCGTGCTCCCGCTGATTAATCACTGAAGGATTGCCACTCTTTATAGAGATTCCAGTTCAATTTCTCATACACAAGGGCTAATGTCACCTGAGTAAACAATGAATATTTATCTCATAAATAAAATTCAAAAGGACTCTCATGAAAGGCGTCCTCATAAAGCGTCAAACAATATAAATCACGTTATTTCTAGCTGACGGCATCAGTGCCTGAGGCTTCTGATACTGTTTTTTGAGCTCATGTCCTAGGTTTACACAACTGGGGAAAGATGAAGTTATTGTCAAAGAGTCACTGAACTGGAATAGAATGAAAGTTCACGATGCCTATGATCAGAAGGACAGCAGTGCTCTATTTCTGAAATATGCAGTATGGTTACATGCTCTACTGAGTTGGTCACCTATACTTTTGCTGCAAAGTCATGATGGAATGATAGTAAGTAAGCTTTAAAGGGATAGTTCACCCAATAATGAAAATTCTCTCATCGTTTACTCAGCCTCATGCCATCCCTATGACTTTCTTTCTTTAGATAAACACATAATAATATTTTTTTTTAGTATAATAATCAATCCATATAATGCAAGTAAATGAGTGCCGCTCGGTTGACGCTTGAAAAAGCACACACAGTGATTGTGATGGTAATCCATACAACCCCAGTGGATGAATCAATGTCTTCTAAGGCGCTCATATGATAGTAGACCGGAAGCATTGAAAGAAGTATTGAAAGAATTTAAAATATTAGTATTTTTCTTACACACAGTTATTGTTTGACATTGATTTTTCCACTGGGGCCATATGGATTACCGGCATGATCGCTATGTGTGGTCTTGCAAGTGGCAACCATTCGCATGCATTATTTGGTCTCATAGGCCCTGTTTACACCTGATATTAAGATTTTGGTCGACCGGATCACTTGTGTACACTGCTAAATACAGGTGTGTATGGGGTCTAAAACATTTTGAGCTTATCCACTTTCAAGCACTTCCAGTGGTAGACAAAAACGCATTTGACATGATCGTTCTCACCATTACTGATTTCTAATACGCACTCACCGCGCAGATGTAAATGTATCTCCCTCGTCTACTTAATGCGATCAACCAAAACACAGGTGTAAACAGGGCCACAGAGATGGATTATTTTCCTTTACAAATCTTTCTTTGTGTTTATCTGAAGAAAGAAAGTCATATATGTATCTGCGATGCCATACGTGTGAGTAAATGACGAGAGAATTGTCATTTTTGGGTGAACTTTCCCTTTAAACTTCGACTTTCCAAGGGTGTGACAATTAAAGAATCATTGAGAATGCATACTGGTATTGATCATAAATAATTAAAGGTGCAATAGGTGATTCTCTACAGAAACACTTTTTGTTATGCTGGTTGAAAGTCTCCTCGTATCCTGAAAGCAATCACTATGTTAAGTGGTCTAAATGTATTTTATTTTACAACAAGTGGCAAGTATCTACATTTCAGGTTTAACCGTACAGTTCTATGTACCACTGAATTTGCCCTATGCTGATTATTCAGTTAGATTCGACTGTATTGCAACTATGTCCTGAAATCACACATGGATAAAGCTGAAATACAGTGCATTCTTTCCTTTATGTCAACAGGTCAACTTCAGAACTGGAGTCATTTCACCGGTGAATAACACATGATGTAATTCAAAGTTAGCATTTCCAAGATCACCTATTGCACCTTTAAGTTTTCATTGTCAATGTTCACTATAAAATTCACTTTGTGAACAGTTTGTGTACTGTTAGTGTATTGAAGAACAATGATCAAGCTTACCCGAAAATTTCATTCATTTTGCCTGTTTATGAGGCAACAGGCATGTGACAAAACTACATTTCCCATCAGTCTTTTTTCCACTTACACAGATAAAGCAGTTACACACATAATGAGCTTCATTTGCACTTCTTTCTGTACTAGCTGTACAAATGCTTGCTGTCTTTGTCAGAATGCGAAAAAGTAATTGCTCAGTGTGTTTATTTTATTTAGATACATATCACATCGTTAATATGCTTTCCGAGAAGAACTTGAAAGCGGCATTACATTGAGCAAAGATATGAGTATACAGTCAATTTTATTTTTAGTGTAACGTCAGCACTCCACGCATTCATCAAGGTCAGGGACCAACAACGCCTCCTCTACACTTTGAGTGGTAAAGCAAAAGCGATCATATTGAGAGTAATATCCTGTTTACATCTCAGTGATCTCAAATTATTTTCAATTACTTTCAGTTTTAATGTCATCTACCCATATTAATGTGGATGAAACCTCCTACGAGCAATCCAGACAAATGAAAGACAAATTAACCTCAAAGCCGTCCTACGAGTCCTAAAATAAATTCCCTGCAGTTCTTCCAGTTTCACACATATCATATTTAAAGAACTGTTAATCATCCAAGCAAACATTTAATAGTTCCAGGTTATTACCACATGATGTTCTCACAGGTCTTACAGTCTTATGTTGTGGTCTTGCAGACAATTATAGCAGTGAACATATGCACATATTTCTTATTCTAATTTTTGTTTATTATTATTTTACACATTATCGAATAGTAAAGTGATCAAAATGCAAATGGGAGTAAGGAGATTATGCAGTGGACAAAAAATGATAAGCAAGTAAAAAAGTTCAAATAAATAAAACAAATAAAGCTGGCTGCTTTAGCTCACTGTAAGCTCTAATCTTACACTAGTTTGTTTATTTATGTAAATGATAGTTTTATAAAGAAATCCATATATATATGCACAATTTACATTTATCTACACAACTAATGTCAAGCATTTAAGTAGGACCCTTCAGTTCAGAGGAACATCTCTTCAGTCCAAACTTTTGATCAGAAGGTTTGCAGTTCTATGCCTAATGGAAAATTATTATTGACATTTAAAGACAAATCATTCTGTGACCAGGTGGCCATTGAATGATGTTAATTTTCTTCATATCAGCTTTCAGTGCTAGCCAAACAATTATAGGAAATCGATAGACTAAAAACAGCCTTGTCTCATATAAATTGGTTGCTTGGTTTCTTTCTTCTTTCCTTGAGTTTGCAAATGGTACAATGCTATGGCTCTGCTTCCAATATGCACTCTTGAAGGGCATGAAATCATTGACCACAACATAATATGTAGCAGTAAAAAGTTTGGACACACTGGACTGAAATTATATTAGCTTTAAAAAGGCTTATGCTTAAATTATTGACATTAGTAAAAAAAAACAAAAAAAAACTTTAACCAAAAGTGACAGTAACCAAAAGTTACACAAATTGTTAGAAAAAAAAAATTACATTTCAAATAAATTATGTTCTCTTTAACTTTCTGTTCATGAAAGAATCTGGGATGTATCAGTATATAACATATATAACATGTAACAGTATATAACATGTATCAGTTGATTTATTGGATAGATGTCTGTCTGTCTGTCTGTCTGTCTATCTATCTATATATCTTCATTTAAAATCGCTCACACACAATCTGGTCCCATTTAATCCCTGTAAGTAAAGCTGTCTGATGTAACTTCAAATGTGTTTGCCAACTGGACTATCGCATCTTGCCAAACCACGTTGGACCATGTCCAGATGTACGATTGCAAACAGACAGAGGTCATTACTGCACCATACAGGCATGAGCATGACCATTACTGTATACAGCACGATAAGGAGCCGAGAGAGAGCTTTAGCGGTATTAGCGCAGGTGTAAATTCACCAAACACTCCACTCTGAGCGAAATAAATCCCGGCCTGTGCTGACACAGATTCGGCTTAGTCCTTATCAGCTCAAACCCCTTTCCTTATTGGATAGAATACGTTTGGTGGATATCATCTGCAGTTCTGTTTCACTTAGTTCAGCCCGGCTCTACTTAGCATGTGTCACCAGATAATCATAAGCCATTATTTTATAACTCTGCAACTCTCAAATGTAAAGTGTGATTGATTTTGTGAAGGAACACTGCTGATGCATCCGTCCAAACACAGTACCACAATGCTGTTTGTTCTATTCAGGACAGTAACAGTGAATAACATCAAGCGACTTTGCCAGACCGATTTGTATCATAACTGACTGGGCTTCCTGTTCCATATCGGTCCTTTTGTGTCAACCTATCCGTCTCTAACTGGTCGATGTAGTGTTTCCAGACAAGCATCAGCATCAAGGCTCAAATTTACCGGATCATTAGAAATGAAAAGAAATCGCACTCAGACAATTATTTCACGCAGACACAGGCAGCATGGGGGAGCGTTTTAGTGGCCTGTCTCAATGCTATCTCGCTGCTCAGTTGTCCTCTAATGGAAAAGAGGATGAGATCTCTGTTTCCCTGCCTCTTTTATGAAATGGTTATGAAAAGTCATATTTTATGGTCTTTTTATAGTGCAGTTTCATCCATCCATTAGTGGAACTGCACTGTTCAGAAAATTTGTTGTATTTGTATTGTAAAAAAATCTATTTTTTGAAGCTTTAAATAAACAAAGATTATTGGAGTATTGTTTTACAAGAAAAAAAAACAATTTCTGGTTACACTTTATTCCATGCAGTCTTTCTACTTCAGAATGCAAGTTTAATTACTTGCGGTTTCTTTATTCGTGAAATTTACTAGCAATTTCTGAGAAATTGTTTCAAAGTAAATCCTACACCAACTTTTTCAGTGCATGAAAGAACAAAAAAAAACAAAAAAACAAGAAAAAAAAAACACATCCAGATTTAGACCAAGCAAAGATTTCCATTTATGGGTGAAATAGCCCTTTAAAATGGTCTGCTTTGTTGAGAAATGGGCAAACAGGAAGAGAGGAGGCAGGATGAGGTTAGTCTGAGTCTATCTGAACTCTACATGTTCTAAAAATGGCCATCTCACCGCAAGCCTTTCATCTGATAGTGCTAGTTCAACTGCCCTGTCTGTATCATTCTCTTCCCATTCTCTTTGTCTTCCTGCATTCAAATTCATTTAACATGCAATTACAGGGACTGGAACAAGACAAGCAGGGATTGAAAAAAGATTGAAGAGAGAAAGGCCCGGTTTACTCCTGGTATTAAGATGCGTTTTGGTTGATTGGATCACAAGTAGACGAGGGAGACACATACCCGTTTACACCTGTCAGTCTCTATTGTCCACTTTCAATCATTTCTGTCCTGGTTTCTTCAAGGGGAGGGTCTGTGAGCAGGGAAATGTATGGGTTTTTCAAATCATTGATCTAATGGACAAAATAAGCTCATGCAATTTACAAATGAACACGCCCGGGGATGATGGAAAAACATACGGAGAGCAGCAGCTTTCACTTCTGCTCTAATAGCCGTAAGACCACGGCGAGTGTGTGATAGAAATCAAGAATGGTGAGAGAACATTGTGATTGCACTGTAAAAAATGATTTTTTGGTGAAGTAAATACTACTGAAAAAAACAAAACAATGTAATTTACATGAAAAAGTTAGTTCAGGCAAGAATAAAAAAAAAACTAAGTAAATTCCATATCAGTACTTAATTCAAGCGAGTAGAAATGAAAGCGTAAATATCAACTCAATAAAATTAAGTAAAAATTACTCAACTTTTCTGATTCTGGGGTTCTCATCATGCACTGGACCTTGAATAATTAAAGGTATAGCGGAGGATCTTTCCGAATTTTAGATAAGAACCGCCCTCTCCACTTTTTGAAAAAATGCACATGCGCAACACTCTGTCTACCTGCTCCCGAGAGGGAACGCCTATTAACGTGTGCGAGGTTCTCCTCGTGCACGCTCTGTTTACAAGTTGCTGTCGGCATCGCTCATACAAGATTACTTTCCAAAAGAAGATTTGCACTTTTTCTCCAAATAGCATGCCAAACTTTACCTGTCGAGTAGAAACTTCGCGACTGAGGCATCAGTGGGAAGCCCAACCTGTGTTATCAGCGCACGCCATCGTGTGAAACAATCTCCCCAAAACACTCTGATCTTGTTTCTCTCTTCTGAGGCCTTTCTCTTCTTCTCATACAGTTCGTACAAACTTTTTCTCTTGCGACCCTCAGACATTTTCAAAGGACCCGGTGAAACGGCGAGCTTCAATGAATGGCTTAGCTCTAGCTCACCACACATAAACACCTGAAAGTGCGCATGCGCAGAAAGCGAAAACTAAGGGACGAGCCAGGGACGAGCACGTACGACGGCCTTACGTAAACATATCACCAGAATGATTGACACTTAGGTGGACCAATAGTTTACACTACCCACCCGGAAAAAGAAAATCCTCCGCTATACCTTTAATGAGGTTCATTTTTCACTGTTTTTCAGCTGTATTTACACTGTTTTATCATTGCTTTTGTTGTCAGGATTAGTAACTTGCCATTTTGTGACATTTCGAGTAAATTTTCTGCTCAAAATGACATTCAAACACAAAAATGATCCATCAAATGTTACCGTCATTGTGTATTGTCTACCAAGTATTGAGGTCTTTGCATTCATATGAGGCTTAACATCTTACATAATGTAGTATAAATTACTTAGATAATCTAAGTAAAGCACATACTATAAATGACTGCTATAATTCAATATGATTGTTTAAGTGAAATATAATGCAAAGGAAATTTCAACTACATCGATATTAATCAACCTTTTACTAGCGAAGTTAAAATTACTTCTTTTCTTTGTTACTTTCACTTAACTAGGTTAAGTAAAGTTTACTTAATTCCATATTTTAAAAATTTCTAATTAAAGCTACTGATAAATATGTTTAGGTTTTTACTTGGCAAACTTTGTAAATTTACTAGCATTTTCTGAGTGAAAAAACTTAGCAAGCTTTTTTCAAGTAAATCCTACTCCAATTTTTTTTTCAGTGTGGTACATTTTTTTATCTTCCAAACAAACTTGGGTCTCCAGCCAACAAAGTTTAAATCCCATCCGACTAGTGCGCTTCTCATTATTTTTTCTACTTGTAATTCGATCGACCCAAGCGCATCTTAATACCAGGTGTAAACAGGGCCAAAGATGAGATTAACCAAGAGAAAAGACTAGTTTAGATCGGCAAGAGTCCAGGGTGGTTTATGCTGGCCTAGCTTGAACTTAACTCATAACAAGACATTTTGTCTATCCACTGTGTATGCTACATTACAAGCTTAAGAAATATCATTGATATTTGATGTGGAATATACAGTTTGGTGGAGCAGGATTTTGGACCAATAAGATTTCATTGAACAGCACAATGCAACAAACGTAGAAGCCAAGTGAATGACATGATGTCTTGTTGTGGATTTTTATAAATTTGTAAACTTTATGTCGATGCATTAACACATAACAGGCTTTCCATGTAACTCAAGGAGAACTGCCTTAGTTCACCCAAAAATGGAAATTCTGTCATTGATTACTCGTTCTAAATCTCCATCTTTAGAACACAAATCAAGATATTTTTAATGAAATCTGAGAGATTTCTGTCCCTCCATTGACAGTCCACGCAACTACCACTTTGACGCTTGAAAATGTTCACAAAGAGATCGTAGAACTAATCCATATGAAGCGAGTGGTTTAGTCTAAATAGTCAAAATTTTCTGAAGAGACCTGATTGCTTTATATGACAAACAGAATGAATTTAGGCTTTTATTCACATGTGAACATTCATCAACGCTCATCAGTTATGGTAAATGGAAGCTCAAGTATGCTTGCTTGACATGCAAGAACCAATGAAGTTCATTCTCGTGTGTTACGCAGCACGTTTAAGCTTCTCGCAGGTCAAGCAAGTATGGTTGAGCTTCGGTTTATGTTCTCTCCGATGTTACAGAGCAGAGCTGTGAAATATGGCAGAACAAATCTACTACTGGCACAGAAGATAAATCTATATGACTTGTAATATCCATCTTATAAGATTCTTGTATATAAGATTCTCGTATATAATATTGTTTTTCATAGGCAGCCAGAATAAAAAAAAAAAAAAAACTCATGCTGGTGACCTTTATGTTGCTCTTTTCAGCAGGGAGGGAGACAGAACAAAAAGAGAGTACCCACCTGGTGAATGAGGAGGGGGGGCACACATTAGCACAACCCCCTGGCCTTCCCTCACCGAAACAGCTCCTCTAGTCCGGCCGCTGAACGCCCCAAGATCTGCAAACACACACACACACACACACACACACACACACACACACACACACACGCAGGCATGGTTTTAGCCAGTGACAGAGTGACACACGGTGGCACAGAGGCAGCTGTTAACCTCCAGATTAAGGGTCAGAGATTGCATATGAGTGCCTGAAAATCGGATACGTGCTCGCGGCTCGGCTAGATTTAGTATCTGTCACCTGAGGTGTAACCTCTGTGTGAGCTTTCACTTTAACCTGCTCTAACGCCCAAACCTGCCGCTTAGATCTCACTTCTTGTTTCCCTCAGGACACGACGACCAAGTGGTAATTAAAACGGGTAACCTTGCTTGAAGCCTTCAATCTTGTGAGTACTTTTAAAATACCAAAGAGACATGGTAAATCATTTTAGTTCACAAAAAGCCGAGAATTGCGGGCAATCATTACGGTTTCAAGCCATGTCTGAGGACAGACGTCGGATGGTATTTTTAAAATGTAATTTTGAGTTTGAATGTAGAGGTGAAGGTTTCCACATCTAGCAGCGCTCTGGACAGGTGGAGCTACTACAGTTAATCTGTTGAAACAAATTGCATTTGCATAAATTACCATAATTAATCTGCCATCTCTCAGCACAACACCATGCCATTGGCTGACTGCCCTTTGCAGAGAGAATAGGTGTGGGGGATGTAGTGCTATCAGAGCATCGCAAAGTAATTACACATTTTGATGTTAAGAACAACATTATCATTGTTCAGATGTTGCTCTAAATCTCAGTTACATTACCTTAAGTACCCAGCTTACACAAATATGTTCTGAGAACGTTTTGTTAACTTTCCATTAATTTAATAAAATATTATTTCTGAATGTGCTCTAAACATTCGAAAGGTTCAGTTTTTTTAAACGTTTTAAGAGTCTGTTCTTGGTTATGTGAACATTAGAGACAACATTAAGGGAACAGTCGATTTTATCAGTTTGCATGTTACTTTTGAATGTTCTCTGAACGGACTGAAACAAGTGACATTTAAATAAATGTTAGATGAACAGTGCATAAATGAATGGTTCAGCCATGAAACTCAATTCGGATTGGTTCACTAAACGTAATGTTCCCAGCCAATCGATTTCACATATCCATTAACGTCCCTATATAACCCCGTCGCATCAAACGAATGCGCTATCGCTGCGCGCTATGCTACTTCTTTCCCTAGCCCTCCACCTTCCCAGCACCACCTGCCTAGATCTGCTTGGGGGGGGGGGGGGTTTCTCAAACCTCAAAATTCTCAAACTGGCAACCAGCGTGAGCGCCGAGTCAAGTCTGAACTTAAAACAAACAGTATATTAGTGTAACTGAAATAACGTTCATAACATTAAGAGGAACGATGTTAGCCAAAGTTCTGAGTACGTTCCT
The DNA here is from genome assembly GCF_964197995.2 of Scardinius erythrophthalmus. Classification (NCBI taxonomy): domain Eukaryota; kingdom Metazoa; phylum Chordata; class Actinopteri; order Cypriniformes; family Leuciscidae; genus Scardinius; species Scardinius erythrophthalmus. Next base: position 41,043,057 of record NC_138228.1, read on the forward strand.
TGTTAGCTATGTATCAGCTTTGTTTCAGATATTACTCCTAAAATAAAAATAAATATAAATACAGACGGCATAGCATTTGGTCTCAAAAGATACCGATGCACAATATTTGAGTTTATTTTTAGATCTTTCACTTTGGATTGCACTTTGTTTTTTTGGACAAGCACAGTTTGAGACATTGTTGAGATCTCTTCTGAAATTCTGAAACTAGATGAGAACTGTGAAAAAACTGGGTCTTTTATCAGGAGAAAGTCTCCATTTAATCTCAAAGCCATCTAGTAGAAAGTATTGGGATATTAAAGAGATCTCACTTCCATTTGTTTCTTTCTTAAGTGAAAAATGTTGTACTTCAGAGACAAAAATAATAAAGTGCATCTTTAGGGTACAGTCAGAGCATCAACTATACCAGCCTATATGTATGCTTCAATGGATACAAGATTCATTTATATGCACATAGTTCAGAGAACTTATGAAAAAAATAATAATCTTCCATAGCTTCAGATTTACATACAGTACGAGTAGCCTCTGGGCTCTTAAGTCTGCTGAAATTCAACTCTTAATTTTTAGATTACACTGTTTTAAAGGTCATTTTGGCTCAGTTTGAGCTTGCACATATGATCTTCCACTTCTCAAGGCTCTCAGTAACAAGGTGCAAATGGAACATTAGCAGCATTTACGAAGGTCAGCAAATCAATAAGTGTCCCAGTTAAGCATTGCTGTGCTGACATATCAACAAATATAATGGCACAACCAGAGTCTGACTGGAATGACACTTCATTTGCCTTAAAAGCCACATTTGTGCAAGGAACTAAATAATAACAACATTTGTTTTGCAGGCTCTTGAGAACAAAAGCAAGTGATAAGCAGCTTTTGCTAATTGAAACAAGCTAGATTCCAGTGAAGAGGAGATCTAAAGAGAAAAACAATTGATGTGCACTATTGCACATTCAATACAATCAGAGAAAATGTATTACAATTTAAAGTTGTATTAAATGCAATTAGTTGAACTCAAAAGCACTTTTTTTTGCCCCAAATAAGCAGAACTTATGTACATCTTCATGTGTATTTAAACTCTTTTTCACATGGGTAAAAACAGGGCAATTTTGATCCTATGTTGACAGGCAAAAGTAATCGTCCCCATTTTGTCCATGAGAAACAACTTAGATAATACTGAGATCTTGTTTGTTTTGTGTCCTTTCTAAGAGCAGTGGCAAATTTGGCTAAGAATGGCTGTTCATTTATTTTTCCATTTTAGTTTATGCACTATGTGAAAGAGTTCCAACAGGCTTAGACATGAGGGTAATTAATCTTTTTTTCTTTCTCTCTCTCTCTCATTGTGGGTTGAGACAGAACAGAAGACATTAGCTTGTGGGACAGGAGACAAGATGTTTCATCGGCCCCGGTCGTGGGTGGTGTTGATTAGCCCCTTTCAGCCTGAAATGAGGCAGTTTTAGATTTACACAGCAGCAATGTCAGACGCTGGTGGCCCGTATGGAACTACAAAGCGAGGTTGGTTTCTGCATACCAAACAACATCATTTACACAAACATGAAACAACATTCACAACCCTATCTTCTCGTCTACCCTTTATCAGTCAGCTCTGAAAAGAATAATCATATTGAACATTTGACGATAAAGGTGGGGAAAGTGCCAAACGCTGCAGGTCTTAAAATTGGTTAACAATACTGTTTTGACACAACAGTGCGGTAAATCACTTTCAATGAACAATAGCTGACCTTTGCCCCTGTCTGTTATAACATCTGACAGACCGCTACATTCTCTGGTGGAACGTCTGATTTGAAAAGCGCAACCTTGACATGTGCCCTGACATATATAGATGTATAGATGTGTACAGCATTGCAGAATGAAGCTCACAGTTCAACAAGAAACACATTGTGAGTGAGAGTGAAAGAAATGCATTGATGGAAAGAAAAGATTTATTTCACAAATATTGCAACAAATACTTCACCATATAAGTGCTTTCCATGGCAGACATAGCAAAGTGGACAAGGTGTCAAATGAAGGTCATCATTTCAAAATAAAAGTCCAACTGAAACTGCTGATTTCACGACCAAGACTTTTCCCGTGGGCAGATAATAAAATGGACAAATAACCTTAGATAGTAAAACATTTGGAAACTGTTGGAAGCCCAGTGTTCTTCAACAAAAGGCAGCCGATCAAAAGGTCACTAATTTGCACTAATTTACGGAATATGCAAAAAAGGGGACGAGGCCTGGCTGAGCTGCGCTAGAGAAGATGAAGAGTGTTGTCACTAGCTATGTTTACATGGACACCTTTTGGTTCAGTCGGAATGAAATCAATACGATTGATGAATCCGAACACGGTGTTTACATGAACGATACATAAAGTAATCAGGTTGATGTGCGCGTTTATGTCACAAGTTTCAAATCGGAATAGATTTTTTGACATGCGCACACAGCACACATATACAGAGTTTCCTGCTGTTCACGCATAACTATTCACCTCTTTTGGTCCTTTATTTGTTTTAAACAGCAGACGTAATATTAATCTGTCTCTGGTCATGATTTACATTAATTAACATTACATGTAATTACACTGTTGACCCTTCGTTTACCCCCGAACCCACCCTTAAACCTACACACTACCACCAAACCTGTCCCTAACATTACTCATATTACACCTCAATAGCAGCAAATATTTTGCAATATAATATTAACAATTACGTTGTACCTAACATTTTTATTTTTTGACATAAGTTCACAGTAGTTAAAGTGGGGACCAAAAACTAACAACTGCTCAGTCTTCTGAATTTCTGCCCGAATAAGAAACTTAAATGTTGTGTTTGAATCTAATTTGATTTAGTCTTTAAATATTAAAATAACATTTGATCGCATTCATTTTCCCCTAGATTTAAATTTTACTGTGTATGATTCAACCGTGCATGTTATTTCATGTAATTTATTCATTTCCAGATTGAAGTTTCTTGTGTGAAGTATGAAAAAAAGAGAAAAATAAATGATTTAACAATGCTGCTAACACATATACTGGCTCAGAAATTATTGTGAAGCTTCTGCATGGATTTTTATTCATCATTACAATGTGTAACCATGACAATTGACATCAATAGACATGCACAGACATGCATAATCACAGACATTCAACACTGTGCCAGCATCGCAAGGAAGCGCAGCATACTTTGTTGAATGCAGTCTGGATTTCCCTTTCAGTCAGATTTAGCCATTCAAGACGAACAGCTTGTGTTTGGCCACTGTGTTCCACTTGGTCACATAGCGTCTTTGGAAATTAACTCATAGTGTGCCAATCTTTTGATTGGCCAAAACACTTCTGCTTTCTGTTTTCAGTCAGATGCTCCTGCGTAATATAGCAGTCAACCTGCAGAAGGTAATCTTGCCAACCGTTCAACTGCCACAACGGCAGCACAAGTCACCAATCAATGGAGGCTTGTTCCCATCACGGAATAAAAAAAATATTATTTTTTTTTCTTCGTAATTTCGAGTTTATATTTTGGACTTTATAACTTGAAATTATGAGTTCCCAAATTTGACTTTATCAGAATTGTGAGATATCAACTCAAAATACTTTATTTCTCGCAATTCCAAGTTTGTAACCCACAATTTATATATATATTAGGGTGCATCAAAAAACACAATTCTTGAATTTTGATATGGCTGGGTGCTAAAAATGTTCCAATATATGTAGAAACAACACATGCAAAATATTTTTCCAGTACATGATGATTTAGGGGTGCCACCGCACATCTGGTTTCGTTGGATAAAGTGCTTAACAGTGCTCAATGGTCACAATGGAGATCTGAGGTAAACAATACTACAGCTCAAGAAAACTGAGATTATCTTTCTGTTTGAGGTGATCTTTCTGTGTTGGGTATGTATTATTACATAATTATCTGTAATTTTGTCTTTGTATACTTATTTATCATAAGTCATTTAAGTCATATTTATAGGTATTTGGTGCTCATTACATCTAGCTAACGTTAGCTAGCAACAGTTTGCTAACCACAGTTTGCTATCTATGTTAGCTAAACTATTAAGCTTAACATCAACAGTATTCTAGAGTGGACAATGACATATTCGGAGTATACAGTGGGGAGAACAAGTATTTGATACACTGGCGATTATGCAGGTTTTCCCACTTACAAAGCATGTAGAGGTCTGTAATTTTTATCATAGGTACACTTCAAATGTGAGAGAAGGAATCTAAAACAAAAATTCAGAACCTGTATAAAAGACACCCATCCACACACTCAATCAAACAGACTCCAACCTCTCCACAATGGCCAAGACCAGAGAGCTGTGTAAGGACATCAGGGATAAAATTGTCGACCTGCACTAGGCTGGGATGCTAGGCTGGGCGCAATTATTAGAAAATGGAATAAGTTCTAGGTGACGGTCAATCTCCCTCGGTCTGGGGCACCATGCAAGATCTCACCTCGTGGGGCATCAATGATCATGAGGAAGGTGAGGGATCAGCCCAGAACTACACGGCAGGACCTGGTCAATGACCTGAAGAGAGCTGGGACCACAGTCTCAAAGAAAACCATTAGTAACACACTACGCCGTCATGGATTAAAATCCTGCAGCGCACACAAGGTCCCCCTGCTCAAGCCAGCGCATGTCCAGGCCCATCTGAAGTTTGTCAATGACCATCTGGATGATCCAGAGGAGGAATGGGAGAAGGTCATGTGGTCTGATGAGAGAGAAATAGAGCTTTTTGGTCTAAACTCCACTCGCTGTGTTTGGAGGAAGAAGAAGGATGAGTACAACCCCAAGAACACCATCCCAACCGTGAAGCATGGAGGTGGAAACATCATTCTTTGGGGATGCTTTTCTGCAAAGGGGACAGGACGACTGCACCGTATTGAGGGGAGGATGGATGGGGCCATGTATCGCGATATCTTGGTCAACAACCTCCTTCCCTCAGTAAGAGCATTGAAGATGGGCCGAAACACACAGCCAGGGCAACTAAGGAGTGGCTCCGTAGGAAGCATCTCAAGGTCCTGGAGTGGCCTAGCCAGCCTCCAAACCTGAACCCAATACAAAATGTTTGGAGGGAGCTGAAAGTCTGTATTGCCCAACGACAGCCCCGATACCTGAAGGATCTGGAGAAGGTCTGTATGGAGGAGTGGGACAAAATTCCTGCAGTGTGTGCAAACCTGGTCAAGAACTACAGGAAACGTATGATCTCTGTAATTGCAAACAAAGGTTTCTGTACCAAAGTTCTGCTTTTCTGATGTATCAAATACTTATGTCATGCAATAAAATGCAAATTAATTACTTAAAAATCATACAATGTGATTTTCTGGATTTCTGTTTTAGATTCCGTCACTCACAGTTGAAGAGTACCTATGATAAAAATTACAGACTTCTACATGCTTTGTAAGTGGGAAAACCTGATAAATCTGAAGTGTATCAAATACTTGTTCTCCCCACTGTAGATGTCTCATGTGTATTGAGAGTAGCATTGTAATTGTTACAGTAAATTAACAGGGTAATGCCACGTGAACATGTCCCATTGACCTCCATTCATTTTGTCTATAGGAAAAATGAATGGAGAATCTTGAAAGTTGAATTCTGAGAAATGCCCAAGTTGCCCAAAGGGTTCAAACAAACAACTTTTACTTTGATAACCCTATAGAACATGTTACTGTATAAAAGTTCACTGTACTCAACATTTCCAGGTCAACCTTTTGGCAATTAGACTAAAAATTGCACATTTTTTGAAATTTCGCCAAAGTTCATGTGTTAGGTGGCACCCCTAAATCTCAATGGAATTCCTCAAAACTTTGCAAAAGTCATTTTTATGTTAATTGGAACAAAATGCAATGCCAGCCAAATTGATATTTTGAAATTAAAATTTCCCATTCAAATTTGATGCACCCTAATATATATATATATATATATATATATATATATATTTCTTTTTTTCATAGTCACAAGTTTATATCTCGCAGTTCTGATTTTAGTCCTCTGAATTGTATTTTTATAACTTACAGTTCAGACTTTTCCCCTCATAATTGTGAGTTGATATCTCACAATTGTGATAAAAAATTTAAGTACTATTATAAACTTGCAATTGTGAGAAATAAAGTCAGAACTGCAAGATATAAACTCACTATTGCGAGAAAAATGTTAGAATTTGAGATTAAAAAAAGTCGCTATTACCTTTTTGAGTTTCCGTATCAATCAAATTATCAATCCCTAACTGCAAAAATATCTAAACTAAATAAATAAATTAACTTTTTTTCTGTTCTCACAAACTTAACTGTATAGTTATGTGCAAAAGAAACATAGTAAAATAAAAACACATCTAAAATATGAACATAGCATAATGTTCAAATGAGGGCACATCTATATATAATATAGCTTATTCATGCTATTTGAAACTACAAGACTTCACTGTAAAGATGTAGGATTTACTTGGAAACAATTTTCACTAAAAAATAGCTGGTTAATTGCTAGAAAACAAATAAAAAGTAGAAAGACTGAAATAGTATTTTCTTGTAAAATGTACTCAATCTTTATTAAATTTATTTAAAAAAATGTAAACATTATCATGGTTAAGTCATTCAATTCAGCACTAATTTTCATTAAGTCGAGATTCATATAAATGATTTTAGATTCTATCAGCCAATTAATTAGATGTCGGCTAGATTTTCAACCTTAGTTGTCGATATCAAAATCCATTATCGGTTGAACTCCATTCCAGTTTGTTTGTGATCAACAGGTATTGCTTGCATTGCTCCACTCCAGCTAAAGCACAAAGAGCCATCAACAGTCGCAACACCTGTGTTTAATACTCAAACCTACAGGAGGCAGCAAAAAAAAGAGAAGAAAAACGCAAGCATTTGGTGCAAAAAGACACCTCTCTGGGACTGTAGAAAGACAGAAAGAAAGTTTAAGAGAGAGCAATTCAATAGTGTATGTCTTATTTATGTGAAGCGGGCGGCTGACAGGCCGTGCTGTTGGAATGCAGAATACGTCTGTTGGTTCTCCCCGGCGCCATGGCAGGAAAGAAGGATCGGTATGAGCTGTGTAATATATGGCCTTGGAAAAGTGATCTCCTCCAACAAACTGTCACCAGAGAACTGGGATGGAGAGGCTTGGAATCCCATTGTAACAGAGCAGATTATTGATTTATCAGGCGCTGTCACTGCTGCCTTCTTGTTCTCCATATCAGCGTGTTATCCCTTCCCCTCGTCAATTTACTCTAGACATATGAATTATAACTAATCAATGCTCTCCACTGTAGTCTAAATGGGAAAATAGATTTTCTTTTGTTGTTCCTACATGGTCAAAGGAAAAGATGTGACAAATGACATATCTTTAGACATCTAGGGTCAAGAAACATGAGAGTGGGGCGACACGTGATTTTTTTTTTCTTTCTTTGCTCGCAAATGTAACGGGTGGTAAATTATGAGGGCAGCCGGTACTGCTAAAATTGGCATCATTTACAGGAAAACTACGCAATGGATTCTCGTGATGAGCGTCATAAAAAAAGGGCCACATAAAGATAATGGACCCCTTTGATAGAAGTTGGGATAGAAAAGATAAAAATCTGTTGACTGGGTTTCTTTCTTCTTTTCCATCTCGTATTTTCCTGACCCTTCATCTTGCATGGTAAAATGAGACCTTTGTAGGGAAAAATCGATATTCATCTGTTCTCAACTATAAGGGAGAATGGGAGATAAGATAAGAATCTGCAAGAACTGATGCACTCATTTCAATAATTGTGTGGCAGTCTAAGACAATACATGACCTTTTTAAGGGGTATTTAAGCTTCATGCATCTTTATTGATCGGACTGCCATTCGATTGGGTGTGTACTTTTTACACAAGGCAACATAAAGTCTAGTATTCACGTGCGATATGAAAATATAAAAACTGGTTAACACTTTATTTTAATGGTCCCCTTTAAACATTCTTTTGACTGTAAGTAACTCTGCAATTACATATCATCTAACTCTCATTAAAGTATTAGTAGACTGCTAAATATCTGCTAACTGTTTATTGTGATGATCCTCAAACCGACATTCTACTGACTCTAAGTAACTTTGCAAGTATGTGGTAATGAACATACACTGTTTTGTTATTGTGAATACTTCTAGAAACTTTATTACATGAATGGTTTCAATTTTTAGAACAGGTGGTGTTTGTCAAATAACACTAAATACAAAAAAATGTTATACAAACATTTATTTACACATACACCTTTTCACATTTTTATTTGGATTGAAACATAACAGCCTAGCAATGTTGGTTGAAAATGTTCTGATTCTTTATGATTGTTCTGTATACTTGTCTTCTTTACAACTTAAACAATTGTATTGTTTAATGAGTTCTTTTTGTTATTAAAAAAAGTTATTAATTAATTAATTATTTTTATAACGTAACTCAATATTGTAATAATGTATGTACTGTATACTGTGATTAAAGCTTCAGCAAAGTCTAGTGTATCTTGGATGATAAGTACACTTGGGATGTTCATGACCAAATAGGTATAACCTCAGTAAAAGTGCATACAGTTTAAATATGGCCATATTGCCGTACCAGACTCAGAATAAGTAAGTAGGGTTAGATTTTTTTTTTATTTTTTTTTTTTATATAAATAAACTCAAGGTCCCATTCTATTCCATTATCTGTTCCATTCCATATATATTTATGAAGAGCATTCTCACCATTTACTGTCTAGAACATTCCCCTTTTCCCCTTCATCCAACTTGCCAATTTACAATCCATTAGTGATTCAAAATTAATCCATCAGTGATTCATTTTCCGTCAGAAATGTCAAAACATGCGCAACTGTGCCACACACAGTGAAGCAATTAATGAATGGGACTGAATGTATTTTTAGGTAAAGTTAACAGCAGTGATTAGGTTTACAGGAAATGCTCAAGTTCATTTCTGCTCAGAGCTCAAGTTACTCAAGTCAACTAAAATCAAAACAAATGACATCATCGCAGGTTAATACATTTACTGAATTTTTATGTACTGTTGTACATTTTAACAGGTTGCTCTAAAATAAATTCTAAAAAACAAGGTATCTAGAATTATTCACAGACCAGACAAAATACTTAATAATGATTTTTAATCAGCCCTTCTCTTAAAAATGGTTTAAATGAGGTTTATTTATAAAACTTTTTTGGTAAAAAACTTTATTTGAAGATGTAGTACATATTAATACATGCTGGTAAATAACACTTTATGCTGTAAGTCATCTGTTAATATTATTATTTTAATGTTTACCCCAACATCTGAACGTGATTTCAGCTGAGAGGGACCCAACCACCAACCTAAGTGGAACACAATTTCATTTCGGATGCTGGCTCCCCAAAGAAATATAAATGCACCCCCGGACCAAGTAGAGTGTCCTAGTGCCGTGGCTGATAGTGCTGATAATTTCCTTTGTTGTTTGTTGGTTTTCGGTGTGTGTATCAGTACTTTATGAAAATTTTCAGTACATTTTAATAATACTGTGATAACATTGATAACCGCAATCATTTTGATCACTCTAATCGTGAAATAGCATTTTCATACATTTTCATCTCTGGTCAGTTGTATCATAATCAAATGTAACTTTGTCCCAAATGGATTTGTGTTCTTGCAATTTTGTGGGCTTTGAGGCTACCCCGTCAAGTCTACAGGTCTGCGATACCTAGTGTGATGCAATTGTGAAGGGTGCTCCGGAGCTACTATGGCATCAGGGCCTTCGGATAGAAAGCACAGGCCTAACTCCCTCAAATTTAGACTCTTTCTAGTTCAAGAGAATCCAGTTCCTGATGGCTCTGCTTTCTGTGGTCAAACAGAGTGGAGTTCTGAACAGACCCGCCCTATGTACATATCCAAAGGCTTACTCTTTCAAGCCGTGATACCTAAGTCACATTCTTCCACTTTGGAGGGGTCTGCTGAGAGAAGGCTGGATCTCAGAAGGGAGTGAGATCAGAGACACTCCCTCTGCCTGCAGCCTTCAAAGCGTGGTCTGATAACTAACTTGAACCAGGGAGTTCTGCTTCTCAAAACAAAAAGACAGAAAAAAAAGGCCCAACAGGGAATGCTTTGGGGGTACAATTGTGAGAGGAATACAGACTAGTGTTTTTCTGTCTTTCTCTCCCTCTTTCTTTAATAAAAATACATTTCTGAATCTCCAGGGGAGCTGTGGATACTCTGTGCACACCAACCGGTTTCCCTGGCAAGAGTTGTGATAGGTCTCTTACCAAGAGAGGGTTGTGACATCCATGGCCAGGCTCAAAGACAAGGCCCCTCTCCAAACGGCCCAGTTGACCATCTCTGGGAAACTCATGCCTGGCTTCCAATCCAATCAAAGACAGCAAACAAAAAGATCCGAGCTAAATGTTCCCCTACCGCTGGCTGGCCAATAAAGCTGTTTGCATTTCATGAACTGAGACCTTAACCAATGCACTCCACACAGGGAATCATTTCCTTTAATCATTTTGAAATTGCACAGCAGTAGCTGCCAGCAGAAATCAGCTCTTGCGGCTTTTAAGTGCACTTCAGATTGCTCTGTTCTTAAATGTCTAAGAGAAAGTCTAAAAGATTCAGAGTGAATCCTGACATGGGGTGTGTTTCCCAAATAAGGACGTAATATGCTACTTAACTACAATGGCATGATGCATTGTTGGAGAAACTAACTAGCTAACGTGGCTGTTTTACAAAAGTGTAGGAACTTTGTCGCACATCCGTCATTCGTACCACATTGGTTAGAACCCTTGACGTCATGCAGCCGGTGAGTGAGTGATGCTAATTCATTGATTCAACCCAGATAATTGCTGTAAATAATGAACACAATATCAGATGAATACTTAAATCATTTTGACCTCTGTTGTTTTTCTTCATTTCCAGATGGTTCCTGTGTACTGCTTATTTTGCTTTTAACTTTTTAAGTCTACATGTCATACTAAGAAGAAATGATGCTTCTAACAACAGATCGAATATGATTTCGGGAAACACCAAATCTTTTAGCTATGTTAATATTGACAGAACTTTAAACTGTAGTTAACTAACAATGCTTTTGGGAAATGCACTCCATACACTCCACTCTTTGGCAGTACTGAAACTATCTGATAAACTACATACAAACTGATAACCAACTAAAATATTGCTATACATGAAAAACAAATCTTTGTAATCCTCAACAAAGAGTGAGAAAATCGTCTTAGTCATCATGAATAAAAGTGACTTGTTTGCATTTTCTGCATGATTCATCAGTTATTCCAAAATATGCCTTTTTATTTTTGACGATCCAATCAATTGTCATTGAAGAAAATCAAGTCAGACCCTACATTTTTCTCATTGAATGTACCGTTTCACTCGCTAATACATAAGCGAGTGGAAGTAAAATAGATTGTGAACAGCATTTTACGTTGGCTTTGGTGGCAAGGTGCAATAAAGGTTAATTCATTTTATCGTAACCTCATTGCGCATGGACGCAGCACCATGACAGACTCATGAGATCGCCCCCTGCCAATAAGAGTGAAAGATCCTTGGGTGTCCAACAGGGTGATGAATGGTGGCCATTTGTTATGTGGAGGCCTGGGAAAAGCTCTGCATCCCAATGTCTGCTGCCAGGAGCTTTCCTTTGTCTCTCGGACAGGCCTTCAGAATGGGCACACAATGAGTGGAGCAAGGTTATAGCCAAGCGACGGACAAGGACGACAGAAAAAAAACAAAACGAAAAAACAAAACGAACAGAACAGTGTGTTCATGCGGGCTGGCAGCAAATATGGAGACTCTAAGAAAAGACCGGATGACTTTAGGATCTTGTTTGCAGTGTTCTTTTTGATGGAGAGAGAGCAGAAAATGCAAGGCGGAATCCATTCTTCATGTAGGAGAGAGAACACGAGCGAACACCTCTTCAATGTTACTGTTTGTGAAGCGAAAAACAGGCTTCCTAACCAGAGCTATAATACATTTACTGCCCGTAAGAATGTTACATCACACATACACTAAGTGTTCGTTTTTCTACAAAAAACACCATGGGCAGTGAATAGTGAAGTACACAATCCCGTCGGGTACACCAATAAGGCTATTATGGCCATCGCTCTTGGGGAAACTGTAAGCAAAACTAACAATGTGTTTTCCAGCAAGCAATTGCGCCCCTAGCTCCACACTGCATGCTTCCGTGGCTTGTGATGATATTTTGGAGGGAAGCCAAGGGATTACTAGGGAAAGAAATGTGTTTTTTGCTCTTGTTTCATGAAGCAAAGCGTTAAGGGCACTTTCCCATGTAATGGAGACAACTTTGGGGCTACATTTTAAGGAAAGGAACAAAACATCATGGGAATACCTTTAACTGCATTTACTTTTAATCAGTTACATTAGTAGGAAGCAATCTTAGGGTGGGCATTTGGGTATGCCGTTTGGGCATAATATCAATATGAAATATAGAAATACAAATAAACTTTACACATAATGCCTAATGTTTCCACAACGCTGCTTTGTACTTTGGTGGTTAAGAATTGAGTTACAGTACATCTTTGTACGGGAAACGCACACCAGATCAATGCTGAATCAAATAGATGGAAAGAGTTGGCTCTATTTAAATCAGCCCAAATAATTTCAGCAGGGCTATTATAGTTAACTAAAACTAGAGCCATAAAAAAACCCATAAATAATTTACAATTACTTGAATAAATGTTAACAGAAATTAAATATAATATCAAATATCAAATACAATTATTTTCAAAATGCACATTTTAGCTAGTTGCCAAAGCAACATCAAATTTTAATTTGACATTATGTACTAAAAATTCTAACACTGCAATACAAATTCATAAAATTCATATGAAAAAGAAAAAACACAACAAAATGATTAAAACTTTAAATAAAATGAAAATGAAAACATATATATATATAAAAAAAACCTATTAATATCAATAAAATCAATATAAAAGTATATCCATGCTAAAATAACACTGAATACCAGCATTTAAATGTATTCAATTACTCACAGGCAAACTGCAGGAGGGCATCTCGACTCAGGACGATGCCAATGCTGTTTTCAACTCTGCACTGGTATCTTCCAAAATCAATAGCCTCACTCGCATTGTGTATTATTAAGTTCCCATCAATCAAACTGTAGCGGAAATCTGCTTCAGCGTCCACATTTGTTCCGTTGATCAGCCAACTGCAAAAGCAATGACTCAATTAGAAAAACAGAATCAATTATTAGATTCTGAGGGATAAACAAATAAATTAAGATTTATACACTGAGGTAACTAATTCATTGACCACTATGAAGAAAATGCTTCTACTTTAGCACTTTTACTGATTGTGTAATGTATGCAACATTTTCCTTGAAAAATGATATGTATATTTGGGACTCTTTCTGTTGATGGAATATAGACATCACATTATAGCAGAAGGAGGAGCTGATCAGGTAGCATACAACCTGATGTGTCTTTTTATATCTTAGGCATGAACATCGATCTAAATTACGACCCAGAACTTCAGTGTCTGAGAACTCAGTAAAGAGTGGATCATACAACCTCGCTAACACCTGTATTTATTAATTTATGCATAGGCCTATAGACTTTCAGCAAATCTTCCAGGCGGTAAACAGATTCATTGATGAATTGCTGTCTGTTTCCTAAAGGTTAGAACTTCTGTGAGACTGTAGCACATGCTTGGAGAGTACTGAGTAATATGATGATTCTAGCACATTATATCAATTCTGACTAGGAATCCACATGAGGAAAGTCCAATATTTGCATCATTAGCATTAGTCTAACAGAAATGCCACTTAGACAGGATAATAAGGATTCACAGTAAAGCTCCAGAGAAATTAAATGTCATTTATTATCCATTTAATAAAACCTTATCCATGATAATGAAATTAGTAAACCGTACCTGTAGGTCGGAACAGGGTTTCCTCTGGCTTCACAATTCATTATCACTTTCTTATCATCTGAATCCAGGGAGAAGATTGCATCATCTGGCTCTTGAATGAACACTGGACCAAACTCCTCGCTCTCTGGGGTAAGATGGAAGAAGAAAGGCAAAAATGCAGTTTTATTTCATGCATAAACAAAATATATAATACAATAATAATATTAATACATAACCTGTATGACACACATACATTTTTTTTCCCCAAATCTTTATTTTATTTTAAGTCTCATTGTAAGCAAAATGAGTTAAACTCATTTTGCTTACAATGATACTCGTCAATAACAGGATTTTTTTTTTTTTATTGTGTTCGATGAAGCACAATAAGACACAAAACACTCTCAGAAAAAAAGGTACAAAAGCTGTCACTGGGACAGTACCCTTCAAAAGGTTCTAATATGTACACTTTTGGTACCAATATGTACCTTTGAGGGACTAATTTGCACTCTTTAGGTACAAAGGTGTACCTTTTGAAAAGGTACCGCCGCAGTGACAGCTTTTGTACCTTTTTTTCTGAGAGTGAAGAGAAGTCAATTCAGTATTGACATGCAGCGCCAGTACCGAATTGAGTTCTCTTTTGAGTCTTATTGCACTTGAATGGTTTGAAAGCACTTGAATGACTGATTGGCTGATCATAGGATAGGCCTACATGTGGACCATCTTTGGTCAGCCACTCTCTCTTGCTTCGCGGAGCTGGGGAGCGGAACCCAGAACCCAGATCATACATAATACAAGGACAAAATATGCAAGTAGTCCGTGGGTTCAAACCCTGCAAGGTTTTGCTCTGCTGTCTCCTTGAGAAAGACACTTCTGCTGCCTTCAAGTCCTCCTGGGAAGTTCCAGCTTATGAGTTCAGAAATCTTATTAACTCAAAATAAAATTGCAGCTGTATAATCATAACTTGCTGGGCAAGTTCATATTTCTTTCTTTCTTTGTATCTTCCCGACAAAGACTAGCCAGTACAACAACAACAACAACAACAAAAAGAAAAAAAAAGAAAAAAGAAAAAAGAGTGAGTATTTAAGGGTGTAAATGATGCTTTAATCTATGTGTTTTATTATGATTAGGCTACCACAGAGAATGATGGGAAACGTAGTCTTTTAGTCACATATTTGGCAAACTTTATTGCTATTCCTCAAAAAAAAAAAAAAAAAAAAAAATGCATACAAACTAATATGCCATCAACGCTTTTACAATAATAAATCAATTTGCTTACCCCTTGGATTTTTAATTGACATGCCCTCAAATGAAGAAAATGAAAACCATGCTTCCCTATGGAAATGATGCCATATAGTGTTGATGTGTACTACATACAGTATTTACACAGTAAATACTTTACACAGTATGTAGGGTAATGAATTTGGATATGTGGTCTATATATAGGCTATGTATGTCGGACACAAAATGATGTATGTCGGACACAAAATGATGTTTTAACAATGCAAAAGAGTTTTAGCTCATTCTACCAGTTGGATCTACACGGCAGACGGTCCACATTAGAAATCCTGTTAACCGTCTCATATATTCAGCCCCCAGGGTGAACTCGATAACATATCTCAGTAGAATAACTGAGAGTCCTTCCAATTAGTAACACTCAGGAGATCTGCTCCGTCGGTGCTCAGTGAGTTTATGCTGAACACTGGGACCAATATTAAATCTCAAATTGTATAACATACACATGGGACATGTACAATGCATGCTTTGATATAGTATATGCTTTGCTTGGATATTTATTATGCCAATACCTACCATGTTTTTTGGACATGCAGTATACCATGCTAATACAATATTTTTGGATATTATATTATTATTTTTGCTAATACAGTGTTTTTTGTTTGCTTGTTTGTTTGAATATGTGTCAAACCAACGCTATCTCACGACCAATTCGTACAAATTCGTACGATTTGTCTAAACCCCAGTGATGGGTAGGTTTAGGGGCAGGGTCAGGGGTAGGTCAATCATATGAGTTCGAATTGGGCAACTTGTAATATATGTACGTTTGGTACGGTATGACCAAAATAGTTTTGGTCATACTGATACTTTAAAAAAAAGGTATCATGCTAATACATGCACTAACTAATGTTTTTTTGGACATGTACTAATTTTTTATTTTTTTTTTTACATGAACCATATTAACAATTGTTTTTGGACATACCATACCATTTCTTACACATATATTGGCTGTACCATATTTTTGCACACATCATCATCACAAGACTATGTTTTTGGGACATTTACCAATACTGAGGTTTGCTAGGTCTGTGGTATTGTTCTAAGTGACACGTAAATGCTAAGCTACATGCATATGAATATCATTCAGTATCATGGTATATATCATAGTATCATGGTAGTACAATGAGTGTACCACAGTACCACCACAGTACTTTTTTTGTAAGGATAAAGCAGTTCATGAAATTATCAGGGCTGCATGAACGGCTCTCCGCCCCCTGTTCAACATCCGCTATGCAATGGCTAAATCTGGCAAATGTTTTTGAGCAGGAACAGAATTAGACAACAGAGATATAGAAGAGATTAAGGACCTGTGGGCACAGAGTTCACACATAACCTAGTCATTTGCAGTGGCTTGGGAGTGAGCTATCTAAGCTCTGGCTCTATTATTTATGCTCTGTGCTGCATGCATAATAAATCCCAGTGTGTACAGGCTGCAACATCGCCACTGTCTCGAGCTGCTCTCTGCACAGGTGTCAGCCCACCAGCCTCATATCTGCGGTTTGTGTAGCCAGGCGCTTTACACAACTCTTGAAGGTGTCCAGTACAACCTGCATCATTGCCAGGACAAAAAACACATTTCTTATACATCACAGTCTGTTAGCATATTGACCAGAAAAAGTGTCATATCCCCACAAGAGAGAAGATATCAGATCCGAAGAGAGGGAATACATTTGCTACGAGCCTAGCATTGAATTCAGTGTAAACAACATAGCCTACAATACAGGTAAAAGCCCAAGTGACTTTAATCAAGTAAATATATTATTTAATATAGCTGAATCAACCTAAATACATTCATTAATATATACCACCAGAACTACATTATATGAACTAAGTTAGGTAGAAATAACTATTTAAA
This sequence comes from Scardinius erythrophthalmus, assembly GCF_964197995.2. Lineage (NCBI taxonomy): Eukaryota > Metazoa > Chordata > Actinopteri > Cypriniformes > Leuciscidae > Scardinius > Scardinius erythrophthalmus. The sequence continues at coordinate 41,060,063 of NC_138228.1, forward strand.
GTAACAAATTCCAGGTTACCATTTTTTTGCAATGTGTTGTGGTGTTTGTCATGCTGTTGCTATATCTGCTAGGGTGTTCTGGGTGGTTACGAACTGGCCCAGGTGAAACAAATCCATCCCCAAGCCTCTATGATATTTTAGTCTCTGCACTCTTAAAATTAAAGGTGCTTTATAGGCATCTATGAATCCATGAAGAACCTTTAACATTCATGGAACCTTTCCATTGCACAAAAGTCTATATAGTGGAACATAATCAGATTATTACAATGTTCTTCACACTAAGAAAATTATGGTTATTTTAAGAACTGTTCACTAAAAAACTGAACTGAAATAAAAAATGTAGGTAGGTTTTACTTTTTTAAACAATTTTCACTGTTTTGAAATTGCCAGTAAATGTCACAAGTAATTATAAAGAAACTGCAAGCAACTGAACTAATTTCTAACTAACAATCTGACATTTTGAAGTTTTAGAAAGACTGAAATAGTATTTTCTTGTAAAACGCTCTCCAGTAATGTTTGTTATAATCTGACTTAGTAAGTAAAGTAAGACTAGTTTCTTTCTTTTTCAATTGTTTTCTTTCTAACTTACTATTATTCAAAGTCTGATCGCTTAGAAAGTAACACACCTATCTATTTCAGACACATGATTTTATGTATTGTGTCCATGGCACATAAATGATGGCTCAGTTATGATGTCTTCAGTTACACACACACACACACATGGGTGTTGAAATAAAATACAAGAGTTATTACAGTGTACAGGACACACCATTTTTTTTGTTGGTAATGTTTTTTTTTTTGTTGTTTTTTTTTGGAAGTTAAAAACATCCAACATGTATGTGACTTTAAACAATACAATATGATTTCACATCTACCTTCAAAACGAACCCTAAACATTGTGAGAGAAGAGACCCTCATTTAGTCCATGCTGCTAAGTGCAAAACTGAATTCGACCAATTTGGTAGTCAGCTGTGTTTTCAGTGCATCTGTGCAGACAACAATAGAGTATCTTTATATAAAGCAGTACTTGATTCACTAACACTCGTCCTCTGGTTGCCTCTCGGCTGACTGTGGGCCTTTGAGATTAAAGAGCGCTCCCCCGCACAAACACTCCTACTCGGCCCATATGCTCCTTGGCTCGCTTCCGTCTCCTCAACACCTCTAGTCACCAGTCATTCTCTGTGAATTATTTACAGATCTGTGTAGCTTGGACAAGCTTTGTGTAATTGGGGATCATTCTCTGACAGAGAAACACAAATGTCTCAGACACTACAATAATAAGGGATTTTTGCATGAATACAATGTGACATGTTTTTGTAGCTAGAGGAAGTCATGTCTGACATAAAGGCATTACACACACGCACATCAATATGAATTATAAATACACTTGCATTTCCATTCAAAAGTTTGGGATAAGTATGTTTTTTTTAATGATTTTGAAAGAAGTCAAGTTAAAAAGGAGTTATATTTCTATTCACGTGAGGAATGTCACAACACACAGTGCATTGCACTCTGCTGCATTGCCACAGACCAATCAAGACTCCCTATCATGACCCCTGTCCACCACCGAAAGTGTCCGAACTGGACCTTGGAGCATTGGAAGAAGGTCGGCTGGTTCGATGAGTCCTGTTTTCTTTTACATCTCATGGATGTATGAGTGTGCTGTTTAACTGGGGAAGTGATGGCACCAGGATGCACTGTGGGATGACGACAAGGGGAAACACTGGGTGCAGTCATTCATGTGGACGCACATTTTACACGTGCCAACTACCTAAACATTGTTACAGATCAGGTACATCCCTTCATGACAATGGTGTTCCCTGGTGGAAGTGGCCTCTTTCAGCAGGATAATGTACCCTGCCATGGTTGAAGGAACATGATGAAGAGTTCAAGGTGTTGCCCTGGCCTCCAAATTCTCCAGATCTCAATCCAATTGAGCATCTGTGGGATGTGCTATACCAACAAGTTCGATCCATGGTGGCTCCACCTCGCAACCTACAGGACTTAAAGAGCCTTACTTACTTAAAGAGCCTTGCATGGTCAAGCACCCTCTTACATCCAGGATCTATTATATACACACACCCCTAATCGGTCTCTAAGGTTTTCAGACCAAGAACTTACCAGATTACTATTACCAGAATACATCTTAAGACAGAGGTGACTGTGCTTTCTGTGTTGTGGCTCCAAGGCTCTGGAATTCTCTCCCTTTAGCATTGAGAACTATGGTTTCTGTGGAATCTTTTGAAAAACACTTGAAGACACATCTTTTAAGCACTTTATGACCCTTCCTTGTCTGTGAAAGGTGCTATATAAATAAACTTTATTATTACTAATGAAGGATCTGCTGCTAACGCCAGATAGTATACACCTTTAGGGGACTTGTAAAGTCCATGCCTCTGGGGGGTTAACACTGTTTTGGAAGCACTCAGAGGACAGCAACCCCCCACCACCGATTATTGGTAGTTAACATACACAAAGCGACACACAGATCTCACATTTTGGGATGTGATGTGGTTATATCAGTATTTGTAATTCTAGCTAAATATTGTACCTCATCGCTGCATTACCACCTCACCATCTGTGTTCATACTGTATATATCTTGCCCTTTCTCTGACGATTCAAGCCATCACCCAGCACAATGAATTCAGTCTCTCTGTGTATTTGCCAACCCTCAGGCACAATGCTTTTTACTGCTAGTGTAACTACATTTCATAACTGCTTCAGACATTTAACAACTGCAGGAAACTTTAAAGACATTTGGTGATACAATTACAAGGTTACAATTATAAGAAGATAAATCTTTCCTTTAGATCACAGAAGCAGTTGACCTGTTAAACGCTCAGACTACATTGGCTTTATCATGACAATCAGCATGTGAGTTGTTTGTGAATCAACATTTGGGTTACACTTTATTTTACAGAACGTGTACTTACAGTGTACTTACCCAAGGAAGTGCTGGTAATATACGGCAACTACATGGGTGAAGGTTAGGTTTAGGGTTAGTACCTAGTTATAACTGTAACGGAGGCCAGCTAGTAGACGCTGTGCGAGTAAACCTCACTCCTCTGATCTAGCGACAGACGCTAGAGGCTGCAGTGTTTAGCCTCCTTGTTAGAGTGCCTAACTCTCACACCAGAGACCAGGGTTCGAGGCCCGCACAGAGCGAGACGAGTAGGACCCAGGTGGAGGGGTTACATTGGTGCCATGACCCGGATGGGAGTGAGGTTTAGGGGGGTGAGTGTAATGGAGGCCAGCTAGTAGACGCTGTGCGAGTAAACCTCACTCCTCTGATCAAGCGACAGACTCTAGAGGCTGCAGTGTTTAGCCTCCTTGTTAAAGCGCCTGACTCTCACGCCGGAGACGAGAGGCCCGCACAGAGCGAGACGAGTAGGACCCAGGTGGAGGGGTTACATTGGTGCCATGACCCGGATGGGAGTGAGGTTTAGGGGGTGAGTGTAACGGAGGCCAGCTAGCAGACGCTGTGCGGGTAAACCTCACTCCTCTGATCTCAATAGACAGTAGAGGCTGCAGTCTTTAGCCCCCTTGTTAGAGCGCCTGACTCTCACGCCGGGGACTCAGGTTCGAGGCCCGCACAGAGTGGGGCGAGTAGCACCTGGGTGGAGGGGTTACATAGCCCAGTTATTGTAATTGCAATAATAAGTACATAGTATGTACATTTGCAACATGACTATAAAATAAAGTGCTACCCATTTATGCCTCATCTGTATGTCTATGTAAACATTCAGTATATTTACAGCTCAGTTGAAGTGTCTGTGCAGTGTAAAACAGCTCCACTAAATTTAACTACATCTCTTACGGTCAGTGTCATGTTCTCCGGTCAGTCGTATTGAATAATTATCATAAACATAAAAAGAAATAAAAATCCATTTACAGTTTATTTTACCTAATTCAACTTAAATGTTAAGTTTAGTTGCTGCCTCACTTTTTAAAGTATAATCAAATTGGCTGTAGAAGTCAATTCAACCCTTTTTTTAAATCCTGTATAACTTTAAACCGATAAAAAGTATTTTGATTTGTTAAAGCAATGGAAAAACATATGTTGCCATGACTTATTGATCATATCATCATTTACAGTGTATCATATTATAATACCATTGGGCACATTGATATATACAATGATGCAGAAATTCATTCATGTACTTCAAATAATACCACAGTACTACCATGTCTAAAAAAACATTTTTGTTACTAGCTCAACACCACAATCTAACAGAAATACAGGCCTTTAACCAAGTTTTGGAAGCTGAGACAGTATGATATTTCTCACAATTTAGAAATTATCAAGTGGCTGGAAAAGGCCTTTGTTCCTCGGGAAGAGAGGAAACAGTAATCTGTGCAGTCTCCTGTCAGCAGACTGGGTCTCTAGTGGGAAATAAAACACTCTTTGGAAATATACATTAATCTGAGGTATGGCAGAGCTGGAGGACAGGACTGGTGATCTCTCTCCTGAAATGTTTTGGAAAAACTATGAAGTAATTTGTTGTTGGAAAAAAGCATCAAATAACTTCCTACTGTAGTTTCAGTTCTTTAACAATAAAAAGACAGTCATCATTTAAAGAGGCCATGTGATCCCCTTTTACAAAGTCTTGATTTTGTTTTTATGGTGTACTAGAATAGCTTTTCATGCTTATTTTTCACATATTTTACATTGTTGCAGCACTTCTCTTCCCAGTCTGTCTGTAACTTGCTTTCCTTCTGAAAAGCTCAATGTGCCCTGATTGGTCAAATGGAACAGTGTGTTGTGATTGGTCAACCGAGTCAAGCATGTTTCAGAAACGTGCCCTTAACATAATCATGAGTTTCAGAAAAAAAACAATGTAAAAAAAAAACAAAACAACACACAAGAGGTCTTCTTGAATCAACCTCATGCCATTACAAACCTGTATGACCTTAAAAAAAAAAAAAAAAAAAAAACATGGCTTCAGAACACTTGTAATATACCTTATGTAGTCGTATGATTCCCTAATTCCAATTTGATTGCTACATTTTTCCTTTTCTTTTCCACAGAAGAAAGAACATCATACAGATTTGGCACAATGATGACTGAGCTTTAATTTTTGGTTGAACTATTTCTTTAAAACAAATAGGCATGGAAGACTTTTCTTTCTATTAATCAAAAATAAGTGTGTTTGGGAGGGGACAAGACCGTAGGATGCAGGAAACCATTGCAGTTTAACTTTCTTATCTTTCTCTTACAGTTCTTCTGGTTGTGTGACACAGAGATGACCAACCATCAAAAGCATCCTTTCAAATTAAACAAAATCCTCAATAACAAGGGCCATTTCTTCAAGCGAGAAAAACCTCGCCAGAGGCGTCAGATTTCCTGCCTAGCGGATGCCTTTGAGAGTTTAATCAACCGTTCGTTCTCTCACTATTAAACAGGGAGTGCTCGTGGCAGTACACAATTTCACAGATAGGCTATGACATGTTTGAGTGCACATCATGGAGCCTTTGTATATGTCTAGCAATTATAGTAAAGTGCCACGGTCTACTCTCTTCTATTGTACAGCTCGGTTTGAGCAGGTGCAGACTGTTCAGGTATCACCTCAAACAAGGTCTCTCCACTGGCCCACACTGTAATTATAATGAGCAAACTGTGGTGTGTTATCTTAGAACAGAAAGAAAACCAAGTCCTGACAGTTTATGCGAGGACAGTAACAGGGGTTTAGCAAATAAGCACTTCGAACACAACGGCGATGGGCAGGGCTGCACCAAAGAACCCAATGTTCATACCAACATGAATGTCAGATTCAGTTATGGAGAGTGATTTCATGCCTAAAAGGCTCGACAGTTCTAACAAAACAGCAGGTTTGGTTCACAATCATGTCAACTGTATTTGAGCTAAATGTTGTGTTGATAGCTCAATACAATCAAACATTATGGCGTTTGGAATCATGGTAGCCAACAAAAAGTCCAAAAACTTCTCCAAACAAGTGTTTTACTGGACATAAGAAATAACTGCATGTATAAATGCTACAATAAACCAGAAACGAAAATTTTATAATTACATAAAATAAGTAAAAGGAAGTACAATTCTGGTGGATGAGCAATGATCCTCCCTTTGGCATATTGTAAATGCAAGACCTGTCAATTTGAGCAATCAGTGCAATCCAAGCATGCCCTAACTGTAAAAAAGTGGCTGATTGTTCTCTACACACAATCCCTACTCACCATACCTGAGATTTATTCTTAATAGGGCTGCACGATTTGGGGAAAATTTCATATTGCGATAATTGAGGTCAATATTGCGATTACGATATGCGATATAATAAACAAATGGTTTCATGAGTCAACTTGCTTGGTGTTCAAGGAAAATAAATGCACACACAGATTAGTGATAATCTGCCTAAAGAAAAAAGTTATTTAGTCAAGAGTAGTGAGTGTTTTTCTCTGTTCCCTTTGTTCTTTGATTAACTTTAGCGACAGATATAATTAGTGGCTACTGTGTACTGTCCCTTTAAGACCAGCCGCTGCTGTCAGAGACGCGGATCTCACACGCGCCTCATTCTCTCACGAGTCACAGCTCTTCACGTTCACCATAAGACTACTCTTATGTTATGAAGATACTCGACAAAAAGACATTTTGGCATAATTGTGTGTGTTATAGTTCGTTCAAGCTCGAAAGAGAACTGTATTCTGGCATGCTGTTTTATGCGCATGCACGATATTAGCGCGAGTCTTTCTTTGTGTCACAGTCAGGACATTCACAGGCAGCGCATTCATTTTGTCTTATCGGGCATGAATGGTTTAAAAGCATTTGCATGAATAAGAGCGGGATCATGTAACACTAGCCAAAGGATGCCAAAAATGAACAGATGCTGCGTTAATTGCGTTAACAGCGCTTTGCGATTGCGATATGATTAATCGCGCAGCACTAAGTCTTAAATATACCAATTTATTCAATGAATGTGTTGAGTAAGTTCTTAACTCAAAAATGGCTTCTAACAATTTAGGGCCAGATTATTGCATATGCATTCGTAGGAGTTTCCCCTTCAGACGCAACATTTATGGGAGGAAAGTATATTTAAATGAATCATTTTATTCATGCCATTATTTATGGCCCAAAAAAAGCCTTTCGTAAACCAGACGCTAATCTACACTGCTCTTGGTAGATTGCGTTGGTTATGTAAATGATCCAGCTGCATCTGAGTTATTTAATTTGCACGTCGTCAGTGGATCACGCGCAGAACTTTCCACTCCCATTGGTGTTTTTTGGAATTGAGCTCTCACGCTAATTTGCCGTTTAGAAAATCTGTCCCTTTAGTGTGTTGGTTACTTCAGAATCGTTTTGACTAATTCAGTAAGTAGTTGACTCACTTCAATTTACTCGTATTTACACAAAAATAATTTTGTCTAACTCAGTTAGCTCGTTTAGCTCATTCAGCTGTTAACTCGAGAACCACTTGATCGAATCAAAGAGAGATTTGTTGATTCGAGAACTGTTTTCAGTGATTTAAGAGCTAAAGTTCAAGAACTGCTTTGCCCAATTCAGTGAGTGAATTTTTAACTGATTTTTTAAGTTGACGAGTCAAGAACTGCTTTTATCGATTCAGTCAATGAAGAGCTGTTGGCTCTGGAATCACTTTGACTGATTCAATTTTTTCAAATTTTTGAGAAAATATCTGACTCTCAACTTCTCAATTCTATTCATACAGATTTGCAATTAGATTTGCAAACCCACTTGACTGAATAATCACAATTTATCATTATCACAAGCCATTTATGCATTTTCAACTGTGTTATATTCTGCTGTCTGGGCTCACAAATGTAGTGCAGGGGTCTAATAAAAAACATCTAAAGCACAATGTATGTCTACTTTCTTTCAATACAAGAAAAAATTACACATACAGATATATTCAGTCATATACAGTAGGCTGTTATTTATTCTGCACGCCACACATGAGAAAATAAAAGTCTTTTAGATGTAGGAAGGAATAATTACTGCTGCCCACACACTTTCGTATGCTTTTATAATATTCATCTCTAAAACTTTTGTGAGGTCGCTTTTGTATCAGCTGCGAGATCACACTGAGCTGTGGATCAGCAACTGCAAATTTACGCAGTGAACAAAAGTTGTGAGTTTTAAATAGTACCAGCTGAGAGGTACTGTAGAGTATGTGAAAAGGACGTTGTATCTATCTATCTGCGGTGCTGTGCAGCTTGTCTAAGGCATCTTGTAGTCTCAGTATGGGGTGACGGTGAGTGTTTTATGATTTAGCAGCTTGATAATGTCAGAGAAATCAGTCATCTGAGAGGCACTCTGTGATCCGTCAGCCTCACCGGGAAAACAGCAGCCCTATGTACCCCCCATGAGCTTTCCAGCACTACGATTCAACGACAGTCTGAAGAGTGCAGGTTACACGGAGAGGAGACTTCTCACTGACAATTACTGCATCCTCACAGTGTGCGAAGGAAGTGGCGCATACCTCATTTATGTGACGGCTCTGTTCCGGCTCCCCCGTTGTATCCTGGGTGACCCCTAAACCGTTGGAGTGTGGTGATCCGGAGAAGATGGCGGTACTGACTGCATCATCTCGAATGAGACAGTTCCTGTGACCCCGATCTGACCCAATCAGACTTCTTCATCTGTTCCTACTGAACCACGAACGCACTCTTAAACACTTCTCTGTAGCCAAGGACAACACAAACTCAATAACGTCTTCTTGTCTGGTGACAGTGGTACAACGGTTCATGTACGTTGCTGTGCTGTACGTTGAATGCACCCCTTTTTGTTCCAGTCTATCGTGTATTTTAAATATCCCCATTTCTAAACAACATGAAACCAAAACAGACTGTGGTCGCTTTACTCATCTGTCAGACAGTCTCATCCTGTCTAAGTGGGCAAAATAAGTTGCAAATTGGACTTCGAGTCAAAACTCTGGCCATGTGAGAATAGCTAATGATCAGCTTTAACCAACCACAAACCATGTAAAACTAACCAGCCTAGCAAGCGCCTTAATATGGTTTTAGTTGAATTTCCCGCAGCGGTTAATGTGTTCAGTGTCAAAAACACTTGACCCACAGTGCCAACAAATATCCTTCAAATATCCCAAAGAGCAGAAAAATATTTATTTTAATTGGCGGATTTTTTATTTGTAAAGGTCTCTTTCATAACACAGCTTTCTCATTCTCTTGTAAACATATATTTCTCCCAGTGACAACAGCATCCATCAGTTGTCAGGCTGACAGAAGGCTGGGAGTTTGGGAAGTGCTGAGATGTTTCAATGATCACTGTTCAATTTCCGTCTGGCCGGGATCTCCGTCAACTCTAACTGAACAGAGACATGATTCATTGGTGAGATGTCTAGGTCACTTTCAATGTTAAACAAGACTCCAAAACACAGCCCTTGTCTGTTAGGCTCTGACAACTGAAATCAGCTCCTAAATGCCTTGCTGGTTAGTGATGGTCTGGGACAGGTCTAGCTGTTGTACAAGCTAAACCCAGCTGGTAAAGCTGGTTGACCAAGGTAGTCTTGCAGGTGTCGACGTTAGCATCCAAAAACACTACATACTGTGTTGCCTAGCAATGTTTTTAACTACAAGAATAATGACTGTTAAGTGCCATCAGAGCTCAATTGGTCTAGCACATTTACCTGTCAAGTTAAAGAGGACCTATTATGCTTTTTACATTTTCAACTTTTCTTTAGTGTGTAATGTTGCTGTTTGAGTATGAACTCTGCAAAGTTACAAAGGACAAGGTCCACTCCAAAGGGAGTTATTCTTTAAATCAGTAAGCCTGAACTCCCAGAAATGCCTAGATGTTAGTCTTGAGTTTTCCTCCAGGAACATACATGTAACGATAACATGGAGAGGGCAAGGAAGGTAGGCAGAGGTGTGGAACTAAGTGCAGGCATATTTAATAATAAAAGCAAAACAAGAACAGAGAATACAAAAGGCAGGAGAACAAGAAAACAAGAAACCAAAATACAAGGACACACATGAATACTGAAATATGAGAAACTGATAACTAGATAACAAGACTTAGGTGCAAATGATGAGGGAGTAACGAGGGGAACCAAAATGACTACAAACTACAAACAGGAAATAAACCAAATTCAAACTTAAAAGTCCAAATATGAGACATTACAGTCACAATATTCTGCATTTAAATAATAATCACAACAAAGACATACTGTATGCAAAAAAAGGGGCGAGGCCTGGTTGAGTTGCGTTAATAGTGTGTTGAAGCTCGTGGTTATGGTAAGGGGCGTGACATTTCCAAAACGCGTTCAAAGTGGTTGACCAATCACAACCAACTGATCCAGCCGACCGATTTAGAGCACATAGTGCTTTTCATAAAGATAGGAAATAAAAGTTACGGACAGACTGGGAAGAGAGGTGCTGCAACAATGTAAAATATGTGAAAAATAATGTGTTTTTTTTAACATTCAAGCATGAAAACCTATTCTAGCAGACCCTTTAAAAAAAAAAAAAGGACATAACATGGCCTCTTTAAGTCTGGCCTTTTAGATTGAAACGTGGTCCAAAGCGCTAAACAGAAAAGGCATATTCAAGTCATTGCTCAACTCCTATTAGTATTTGAACCACTCTCTATGAGGTCAAACTTCTAAAGTCAGTAAGAAGTAAAAGCAGAACTCATTCGCCCCAGTGTGACGAGAACACAGATCAGAGAGAGTGAGTTTGTAAGTGCTCAGCGTGAGAGTGGGTGAATTGGCATGGGATTGTGTGATTCAGCCTCATTCGCACCTTCACTCCTGTAGTCCTCCTGTGAGCTGAGGGCTGAGTATCTGTATCTGAAGAACGGAGGCCAGTCTTGGCTAGGCGATCCCACTCCGTAGTTGTTCCTTAACCTCATCCTGGAGCTCATTGAGGATGACGATGAACTGTCTGCCTTCATCCTCAGCACTGCAGCGTATGAGATGGGTCTCGCGGCAACGGCTCTAGCAAAATCTGAAAATAAAACGGAGAGAGCTGTTACGCCTAACAATTTTGATTCATAATGCCAGGCTCTAAGATAGATTTTCACGGATCACTATTAGTACTGCTCATGTTTAGAGTTACGGATTTGAACAAACCCCCAAACCTTCATACAATGATGCGTGTGTGAATGCAATCAGACTTACAGTACATTAGTAACTTATGTAGTTGCTAATCTTACAAAACAAACTGCAGTCAAGGACAATTGAAATTACCAGCCATTTTAAAATATTGACATTGTTTTATTGCTTTTCTATGGAAGCTTGTTTCTGCCACAGAAAAAAACATTTTAAAATATATTTGCGACTTTTTATCTCACAATTGCGAGACATAAAGTCAGAATTGCGTGATATAAAGTCGCAATTGCGTGTTATAAAGTCAGAATTGTGAGATATAAACTCGCAATTCTGAGGAAAAAAACAGTCTTTTTTTATGTTTTTATATCTCACAATTCTGAGAGTTTATGTCTCACAATTGCGAGTTTATATGTCAATAATTCTGACTTTATAACACGCAATTGCGACTTTATATCACGCAATTCTGACTTTATAATTCTCAATTGCGACCATGCCACACAATTCTGAGACAAAAAGTCAGAATTGCAAGATGTAAACTTAGCTTCCATACTTTTTTCGAGTACACTACCTTTCAAAAGTTTATGGTTGGTAAGATTTTTCAATGTTTTTGAAAGTCTCTAATGCTCACCAAGGCTGCATTTATAAAAAAAAAAAAAAAAAGAAAAAAAAAAAGAAATTACCGAAAAATATAAAAAATTCAATTCTACAATTATTTATCTCTGTGATGGGAAAGCAGAATTTTCACAGCCATTACTCCAGTCTTCAGTGTCACATGATCCTTCAGAAATAAGTCTATATACGGTGTGCTGATTTGGTGCTCAGGACACATTTATTATTATTATTATTATTATTATTATTATTATTAATGTTGAAAACTGTTCTGCTTCTTAAAAAATGTTGTGGAAACTGATGGATTTTTGTTTTCTTTGATTAATATAAAGCTCAAAAGAACAGCATTTATTTTAAATCTTTTGTAACGTTATAAAAGTGTTTACTGTCACTTTTGATCAATTTAATGCGTCCTTGGTGTATAAAAGTATTAAAAAAATCGTACTGACACTGAACTTTTGAATCATAATACACTGCTTGGAGGATAAAAAATAATAAAATCTCATTGTGATACACAAGGTACAAGTAAGGCTGACAGTTTGACACCTTGTTTTCCTGTTGTAGTTTTTTTTTCTCATCATGAGAAAATTAGAGTTGCAAAATATTGTCTTGAAAATGTTGCCACGTTCTATTGCAAACGCCACTCACACAGAGAGAAATTAATTTAGATAGCAAATCCTTGATTATTATTCACCCAGAGGAAACACAGAGCTAATTATATTTATGTTATATCATGTCAATCATTGCTGTGGATTTACAATTGCTACAAATGATTCTAAATTGCCCATTTGTGTTTAAAACGGTGCCAAAAGAGGAAGGACTTATTGAATATCTTAATTAAAGAGTCATTATACACCTGCTGAAATCTCCCTTTTCTGCTGTTGGCAATTAGAACTTCAACAAAGTGACTAAGCTCCAGCGCATCAAGCCGTCTGACTAAACTCACAGATGCGATGCTCACTAATGAGGACAACCCAACAAATGACAACTTAAATGCTTCATTCTTCCCGTGGCACGGAATCGTTTATAGAACGTCTCGCCCGGAGAGAGGGTAAGTAACCTCTAGAAATTAAAGCCGCCCCAAAACGTAAATCTGTATTTGTGTGGAGAGGCACTCGAGGAAAAAGTGAGCTGACATTTATGAGGTCCTAATTAAAGACAGCCCTTTTAATACTTGCTAAATGTGACATTTGCTGTCCAGTGCCTTCAGAATATAGCTTCAAAACTAGAGACTGTTTTGACTGCCAAGGAGAATAAGAAATACACCCAGGGCTCCTTTTCTCCCATAGAAAAAAAAAAAAAAAGTAGTCTCAAATGTGCATGCATTCTCATTCAGACAGAAAATCAAGCGAAAAAAAAAGAAAGTCGTTCTCAGCTTCCAGATGCTTAAAGAAGAGAAAGAGAAAACTGATCCAAAAATGGAAGACAGGTGTCTAGACAGCTGCCTACACAGAAATCAACAGAAAAGTGTACATATAAAATAAATATAGGCAGTTACTGAATTTGATGGATGGAAAGATGAATAGATGGATGGCTGGGTGAATGCTTGATGGACAGATGAGCGGGAACGAGGAGGCAAGCGGCGAGGATTGTGTGAAAGAGATGGGTGGGAGAGGGAGGAGTAGAGGAATCCAGACAGGCAGATCCAGCTCTTTATATGAAAGAGGACGTTACTATGTTGGGAGCTTTAAATCGGGATCATGTGAAACCTACGTGATTAAACATTCATGGGATACCTTTGAAAACTTCAATAGAAGCCCCTTGCATGTAACATTGTGTAAGACACTCAGTTTTATTGTTTATGAGGTGGTTTGTTATGGATTTTGAACATTTTAAGTTCTACTTAAATTTAGTCTTTGAAGTCAAAGACATTTTTAAGTATGGGGAGACTATGTCTTTTCAGGTTCTGAGCAAAACAAACTGCCTTGGGATGACTAAGAAGAGAGCAAAAAAAAAAAAAAAATATTGTGCAAAAAATTGGGATTTGAACGAACTAAGCTCATACAGCGAGCTTACGGCAGAAAACTGTGGCACAGTCACTCCTGTTGTGAGGACTGAGTGAATGTGGAAGAATATGTGTGCGTTCCCATTACAATTTTACGCAAAACTTTTGTGATATTTTCTAAATGAAAATATGAAATGAAATGAAAATAAAAGATGAGAATGAAAACAAACTAAAAGTCCATCATAATGAAACTAAACTGAATGGTGACACCAATGTTAAGCGACTAAAACGTTATTTTTTCTTCTCGCGATAAATCATTCCAAAAATCATGGCAATGGATGTTGGTAGGTTTACGTATATCCCAGCTACCGCACATGCCATTATTTTTAATCGAAGGAGACGTAGGCGTGTTATCCAAGCATTAATGGCAAGGCAAGCCCCTTATACTTGGGAGCGGCACATATGAGGTGTTGGGTGTTTCTCCCTCATATCTGCTTCAAGGTCTTGATAAATTGTGGCATTTCTTTGTTGTTTAGATTGCCCTATTCCTGCAATTCTTTTGTCTTTTATGAGTTTAATAAAGAACTATGTCTCGTCTTCTGGTCAAACATACCGCATCATCTTTAAAGAATGATCGACTTTTACATACGCCAGGTGAACTGTAAATGCGGAAAAAAAAACTGTTTACATTACAGTTTTGCAAAAGATTCCTCTTTGACTGAAATACAAGCATAAAAAAGTTTTTGCGAAATTTACATGTCTCTATTGGACACATTTTTAATTCGCAGGTTAATGGAAATGCGGCTACTATATTAAACTGTTATAAGGGAAGCCTTTTTCGGACTGGACTAGCTTTCTTGGAGGACATTAGATACATTTTTGTTTCACAGACATAAATTGCGATTTGAATCCCGTCCAAATCTGCCAAGTCTGTTTTTCTCTAAATTGCCAACTGTTTTTCGGCCTAACCCTAATGCTTCTCCTTGTGTGAAATTTTTCCTACCTGAACTATCGTTTGCGCACCAATCTTCCACATGCTGTACCTTTCAGTATGGATGGTTTCCGACAAAAATAAATAAATAAATAAAGGAGAACCAAATCGCAGAAACGGTAACACTTTATAATAACGTTCAGTTGTAAGTCATTTTTAAGTGATTAGTTAATGATGAACTAATCATTTACAAAACATTCATAAATGAGTAGCAAGTGACATACTAACATTTTATGTATGTTTTGTAAATTGTGTTACAAGTCATTTACAATTGATTAGTTAATGATTAACTAATCATTTACTTAACATGACTATGTGTTTCATAAATGTTTAATAAATGATGTTACATTTTTTTGTATGTTTTGCTCACATCAGGTGTACAATGGTTAAAGACTCCATGTGTTTCAGAGAAGACAGCTGTCTATACCCTCACCAGTCAGCACTTACACTGCAGTACACACTACAGTGTTCAACATCTGTTATAGATGTGTAAACGCATGAATAAATCATTTACAACACTTTCTGCATCCTCTAATCTAAAGTGTAAACTATTCATAACTTGTAAATGTCTTACACTTCACTTGTAGATTACCACTTCAAGAATCAAAAAGGCATAAGGTCTGCGAATGTTATCTGCGAATGTATATGTAACACATTTACAAGTGATGAATAGTTTACACTTTAGATTAGGGGATGCAGAAAGCGTTGTAAATCATTTACCACACTTTCTGCATCCCCTAATCTAAAGTGTAAACTATTCATCACTTGTAAATGTGTTACATATACCTACAAATGATCTGTATGTGTATTCAAGGCATTTACAACACTTTTTGCACCCTCTAATTGCTACATACATACAAAAAAACAAACATTTATTAAACATTTATGAAACGCATATTCATGTTTTGTATATGACTAGTTAATCATTAACTAATCAATTGTAAATTACTTATAACTGAATCTACAAAACATACATACAATAATTAACATATCACTTATTAATCATTTATGAACGCTTAGTCATGTTTCGTAAATAATTAGTTAATCATTAACTAATCACATGTAAATGACTTGTAACGGAATTTACAAAACATACATAAAATGTTAGTATATAATCATTTATGAATGTTCTGTAAATGACTAGTTCATCATTAACTAACCACTTATAAATGACTTACAACTGAACGTTATTATAAAGTGTTACCGCGATATTATAAGTGTAATATAACTGATACTGATACTAATAACTGACTCCGGGCCATTTAATTATTAGAAAATAATGCACACCCAGTGTGTAACGCTTTGTGTCGTGGCCACATTACCACCTCAGATGAGCATTTTTTTTTTTTTTTTTTTTTATAATTCAATGGCCCATAGTCAATTATTTCTTACATAACCAAGAAAAACATTTTAAAAAGATAAAAAAAAAAAAAAAAAACTGCACATTTTGAACATTCAGATATAATGGTGCCCAATCCGGTTCCTGAAGGTCTACCTTCCTGCCAAGTTCATTTCCAATCCTAATCAAACAAACCTAAACCAGGGCTGCATTTCCCCAAAGCATTGTAAGCATTGTTGCCACAATGGTCTCAGCGATCAGCTTGGCTCATGATGCTTTTGAGAAATACAGCCCAGAAAATGAAGACCTTCAGGGACTGCAGACAGGTGCTGTGGAGCAAGGTTGGAACTGAACTCTGCAGGAGTTCCAAGCGATCAGAACCTGAGGTCTCACAGATCATGTTTATCAAGGTTTGTGTACCCAACAGAGTCAGTTTTACTCTTATTGTTAGAAGTTTTCGTGTTTAAAAAACATCTATCCTACATTCTTTATTCTTTATTCTTTCTTTTATTTATTTATTAAGCACTTTTACACAACTTGTCATTGAACAAAGTGCTGTACAAACACATAAACAATCATAACAACATACATCATTAACACCACATAAAATAAAAATGAAATTAAATAAACCCCTCAGTTTGATAAACCTACAAATGTAACTATACCCCATTGAATGCTAGAGCTAGGAGGTATTCCTTAAGCTTATGTTTAAAAACAGTAAAAGTACGTTCCAGTCTGATAGAAAGGGGTAGATCATTCCACAGTTTTGGAGCTATCGCTACAAAAGCTCGATCTCCACTTCTCCGCTTTGTTCTGGGAGTCGTTAAAACCAGCTGGTCAGCTGACCTCAAGGACCGTTTGGGTTCGTATTTCTTAATAAGATTTACCAGATACAATGGAGCCATACCATTCAGTGATTTATGAACAAAAATTTAAATTTTAAAATTGATTCTGTAGTCAATTGGTAACCAATTTAAAGAGCTCAATACTGGGGTAATGTGGTCTCGCTTACGAGTACCCGTCAAAAGTCTCGCAGCGGCGTTTTGAACTAATTGTAAGCGATTAATCAGTGTTTTATTTATGCCGACATATAACGCATTGCAATAATCTAGTCTTGTAAATATAAATGCATGAATGAGCTTTTCAAGATCACGAGTGGACAGAAATGGTTTCACTTTCGCTAATAATTTCAAATGATAGAAACAAGACTTAACGACAGAATAAATCTGTCTCTCAAACCTGAGATCACTGTCGAAAAGAACACCTAAATTTCAGACTAATGGCTTACAAAAGGGAGCTAAATCACCCAGATCATCAAGAGTATTTGGAACTCCAAACCACACAACTTCAGTTTTCTCTTCATTTAATTTAAAAAAAATTAAAGATAACCATGACTTAATGTCATGTATACAATTCCGCAACAACTCTATTTGGTTTTTACTGTTTTTTTTCAGAGGGAGATAAATTTGCATATCATCTGCATAAAAGTGAAAGGGTATTCCATGTTTGCTAAAAATTGACCCAAGGGGTAGCAAATACAAGGAAAACAAAATTGGACCAAGAATGGACCCCTGTGGAACCCCACTAAGCAGAGAGGCAGGTTGTGAACTATCTCGACCAATATTTACCGAAAAGGTTCTGTTTAAAAGAAAAGACTTAAACCATGCAAGCGCTGTATACCTTGAATTCCTACTGCATTTTCTAGACGTGAGAGTAGAATGTTGTGGTCAATGGTATCAAACGCAGCGCTAAGGTCTAATAAAACAAGAACTGCTGAAGACCCTGAGTCGACTGCAGTCAATAAGTCATTTAAAACCCTGATCAAGGCAGACTCAGTACTGTGAAAAGCCCTTAAACCTGACTGAAAAACTTCAAAGATATCGTTCTGAATCAAAAAGCTATTAATTTGATTCAAAACGACCTTCTCCAAAACCTTGGACAAAAAAGGTAACTTCGAGATTGGCCGGTAGTTTGATACGACAGCAGGGTCCAAATGAGTTTTTTTTAAAAGGGGCTGAACAAGAGCGTATTTAAAGTGTTTAGGAACAACTCCAGTTAAAAGACTATTGTTTATAATGACTAAAATACTATGGCCAAGAACATCAAATGCTTCCTTTATCAATTTAGCTGGAATAATGTCTAATGAACAGTCAGTTATTTTTGACTGTTTGATTACCTCAGCTAGTGACTGCAAGGAGATCATTTCAAAATGGTCAAATGTAACAAATGGTGGCCGAACAACAGAAGGATCAAACAAACTAGGTTTGATTGTGGTTTTAATGTCAGAGATCTTTCGGACAAAATAATCCAAAAAAGTCTCACAAGTAATGGGTGGCAGATGGAGTAGCATATCTGATTTTGGATTAAAAAAAGAATTTACTATATTGAATAAAACTTGCGGCTTACTACTATTATTTGTAATTACTTCTGCAAAGTAATTCCTCTTAGCCATCTGTACGGTATTCTGATAGTTATCTTGAGACTCCCGTAGCATTTGAAAAGATACCTGTAACTTATCTTTTTTCCATTTTCGTTCAAGTTTTCTACAGGTTATCCTCAACCCACGAGTCACATCATTCAGCCAGGGCTCTGATCTAAATTTTCACTTTTTGACATGAAGTGGGGCTACTGAGTCCAAGAGAGATAAACAAACAGAATATAGCACCTCAAGTGAGGAGTCCACAGTAAGAGAAAAACTATCCATAAAATAAAAAGGGTTAATTTCAAGAAATTGATCTTTAAATTGCTCTATTGCTCCAGCATTTAAAGCCCGTCGTAGTTGGATTTGAGCTCTAGGTTTTTCAACTTTACGTGGTGTCAACATCTTAAAAATAATTGACTTATGGTCAGAGGAAGCTTGATCTCATATTTCAACATCAGCAATAGATAAACCATAAGTCAAAACTAGGTCTAAAATATGACCTTGAACATGAGTGGGTTTATGCACGTGTTGTATAAGATTGAAAGAATCGATTACATTCAAAAAATCTCTTACCAGTGGCTTTGTAGGACAACACACATGTATGTTAAAATCACCCACTAGTAGCAATTTATCATATTTCAGTACAATTTCACTTAAAAAATCAGTAAACCCACAAATAAAATCCTTGTTGTATGCCCTCCATTCTCCTTGCAACATCACTATAAAAGTTCAAGTTTCTAAACACTAAATAGGTAGAGCTGACAACACACACTTGTATCTTAGAACATCTTCGATACGCATTGGCATTGATTCTTGAGTGTCTGGAACTCCCAAAGGATATTCCTTTATTTGGAGTTTTGAGGATGGTTGTTGAGGGTGCAGTCTAATATGCTGGTCCAAAATCTTCTATAGGTGTTGAACTGGGTGAGATCTGGTGACTGCAAATGCCATAGCCTATGATTCACCTCATTTTCTTACTCATCAAATCATTCAATGACCCCCTTTATGCCCTATGAATGAAGGCATTGTTTACTCCCACCAGGATTAAAATGTTTCATCATAGGATAAAGGTGATCACAAGAGCTGAGCATTGATTTGCAGTGACCCTTCCCTTTAAGGGGACAAGTGGACTCAAACCATGCCAGCAAACTGCCCTCCACAACATACTGTAACAGAGCCACCGGACCTCCAGAATTAAGCTTAATTTTTCACCCACGTGTCACCATTTGTCAAAAAGCTAAAAAAAAAGAAAAATTTTCATGACATGACCCCATTAAAACCCACCCGATATCATGAAAGTGCGTATCTATAGCACAAATTGTATTTATCGTGCAATTTATATGCACATTATTATTATTTTTTTTTACATGCATATCATACGCAGTTTTCACGTGCATATGATATGCACTTTATGGCGTGTAATACCACATACTCCACACCACTAATCTTACTCAAGGGGTTTACAGTGCGAATCATATGGACGTAAAAACTATTTTGTTGCATATAAATTGCACGATAAATACAATTCATGCAATAGATTTTCATGATCTCGTGTAAAAACAAAGAGCTGAATACCATTTTCACAATAGATTTAAATAAACAAGAACACATTGAGAAACACACAGAGAAGGAGTTGAGGAGACATAAAGAGATCTAAATGACTTAAATACATTTATATTATACTACATTTAGTAGACACTTTTATCCAAAATGACTTTCAAAAGAGAAACATCACAAGCAAAAACTGGCTTTGTGAATTCAGCAATATTGAGAGTCTTTACAATAAACTGGATATTATTATTTTTTTTTTAAAGTAAGACTGTCAACTGATAAAATATGAATCCAAATTAATCAATTGAATCAGTTGAAACACATCAGATTATCATAATTAATGGGATTGGTAATGTTTTTGTTTTTTGAAAAAGAGGTCAGAGATCACAGATTCCATCCGACCTAAAAAGACTGTATTATCCATTTCAACCGCTAGCTGTCAATATTACATACTGCAAAAAAATGTAATGTAAAATGTAAAAATGCTCCACAGAGCTCCATCCGGCTGTTTTTGAAAACACGTGTTCAATGCAAACAGCCCCTTAAACAAGCAAAAACATGCTTTTCATTAAGGTCATTAAGGTCAAGCTTAAAATTCTTGTTTACTGGTCAGGGGGTATGGTTAATTGTAATATTTTAACACATTGTGCCCTATCTTGCACCCAGCGCAATTGACTTTGTACACCGACACATGTCTCATTCCTATTTTGCACCCGACGCACAGGGACTTTTCCCTCCACAGATGCACGTCAGTAAAATAGGGAATGAACTTGCGCTCCCGGGGGCGGTTCAGTGAAAAGAGGAGGCGGGTTCCGGCACAAACGTTCCCTGGTGCTATTTTGCAGTTCCAGGAAACAATTCCGCCACAGACCAGGAAAAACCTAGTCTAAAATCAGTGGCGCGTTTTCAGTGGCGCGTTCAGATGCTATTTTAAGGGCGCATGCTTGGCCATAATGTAGTGTGTGCACAACGCACATACACTTTGTTTCTCTCATCTACACACAGACGCAGCAGTTGCCATTGTTGTAAACCATACATAATTACAAGGAAAAATATTCCACATGAGGGAAATCATTGTGCTGTCCATGAAGATGTGAAAAAATAGGCATAAATATAGCTTACACATTTACCCAAAGTTTTATACGCCTGTTTAACCAAAGCTAATTTGGGTGTGTTTCTCCATCCCCATACAATGTCACTTCTCTGTCTTTTACGGCCCTGACGAGAACGTTGGTCTCCTCGGCTGTGAACCGCTCCTGGCGTGCGCCTGGCAAATCCTTCGTTATAATAGCAATCCGCCATGGAACAAGCACGCCTGCTCTTAAAGGGAATGTGAGATGACGCTCTGATTGGTTTATTTCACGTTACGCCCAAACCACACCTATGAGTAATAAAGCTACTTCAGACCGACCCATTTTAGATTTGCCCACGAAGTTACTTACGTTTCGCATTTGATACTTGCGTTTCAGATCGTTAAAATAGGGCCCAACGTTTTTTTTTAGAATACTAAATTAACTAAACTGACAGCCCTAATTTTGACATCCAAAAAAGTACACAGCAGTTTTATATCCAAAGCTCACCCCGGAAATAACATTGCCGAAAGCCGTGGAAACTGCAAGGATAAAAACCAGTCAAGTTGTAACTGACATAACTGTGTTGACACAGACAGACGTTCATTGGCACAGACATCTGAGACATCAAAGAGGCGTAAATCAAGATGATATTTCAAGAAAATCTGAAGGTAGTCATGTGTCTTTTCCCTTACCAAGTAAAGTGAAACTAAAAAGACAAAAAAAAGAGAAAAGAGAGAGAATAACATAATAAATTTACTTGTGATTGATTTCATATTTAGTTTAATACATTTATAAATTTAGAGGTTTTAACTGAAATCATTAAGTTTAACCCTATAAAACCTAATTAATCACATTGTATACAATATTTAGATTTTTTTCAAAGGCCTCTAAACTATCAACATGATACAAAACGGCTCTGAAAAAACTGTTGTACACAATCTACTACATGCCTTCTGTCGTCTGATTGATAGTTTGTACGTTTTTAGCAAGTAAAAAGCCTTATAGTATAATTCTAAAACCGTCCCCCTTCAGCACGTGGTGCATGTTTCATTTTGCTGTGAAATCTTTACTGATTTTTATAAAGTAAACATAATAATAACATTTATTTTGTAAGTAATATTTCAAGATGAACACTTGCTGGACTAATGTGATTTACTTCATTATTAATACTGTTAATGTGAGTATCAAATATGATACATCAGGCTTTTGAGGAATGTTTATTTGCACATCTCCCATCATTGTATTGCATAGCATGTTTTGTTCCCCCACAATAAAAACTACAGAGCTTTGATCATAAACTAAGAATTAAATATCATCTTACTAGATATATTATTTGGAGATATAGATTGACAACTGATATTTAAATGCATTTATATGTAAGCGGTCTGATACTGCTATAAATATCTCACTGCTTGCATATTTTTGCTACAGTTCGAGGCTCTGAATATTTTTTTCATCCTCCATGTTTCCCTATATATATATATATATATATATATATATATATATATATATATATATGTATGTATGTATAAAAGCCTGATGTGTCAAATATGATAGTAAATAAAATATCAGCGTATTATGCAAACATGAATATTTTTTGTATGTGAAAGATTCTTTCATAGGTTAGGGTGAATTTACAGTTGTTTTTTTTACAGGGTAAATACATATGGTTAGAGATTTAGATCATAACCAGATTATCTCAGGAACATAAATATATCGCTGCCTTACAAACACTGCATGACATCTGGCCTTCTGAGGAGTGAATGTGGGAAATCTAGAATGACTGCCACTTCTTCAGACACTTGCACCTCCTTTTCACAACTACTGGTGAATTACATTTCCCTTCTAAGGTGCCAAGGATACATGACAGTCTTGATGATTGTTGACAGCTTTTCTAGATGGGTGGAAGCTGTTCCTGCTGAGGCTACAACAGTCAGTCAGTCAGCCAGCCAAAGCTCTTCTCAAAGATTACATCCCGCTGCCAGTCAATTCAGACATGTTTACATCGAACTTTATTGGCAATTTGACTACTACTTTTCAGACCACAAATTGATGAAATCGATAAACAAAGACAGATAGTAATGCATAACCACAATAAATGTCCTACAAAAGTCTCCTACAAGAAAAGTATGCATATACTGGAATAAAAAACTGAAGGTTTTCATGGTGTTTTGTCTAGATGAAAAACCCAGCATAACTCAGTATGAATTTCATGTTGCTCCAGGCTTGTTTATGCTGGTATAGTGCCCAACTCATCACATATTGACGGTTGGTCAGAAACTCTCTCTTTAACGCACAAGTACCCCTTTAGCATTCGTTTTTTAAAGTGCAGGGTATGCCACTGCTTTCAGTTGTTTGCCTTATGTGTCAGATCAAGACACATTTAATTATTTGCATTTGTGATAGAATCAATTATTTACTTTCATATTTTGGAACAGAATATAACCCCACTCCATTAACCCCACTCCTACCCTAAACCTACACATTTCTCAACAATATAAAACACAAACACAAAGCAAATAAAAGTATAGTCACAGGTATTGCAAAAACTCTTTCCAAGTCTTCTGAAGGCATATGATATCTTTATGTGAAAAACAGAGTGGAACTTAATGTTTTAATAGTAGAAATGATCCCGCTCCATGAACGCACGCAGTCATATCTCATTCAAAAGATACACTGAAAATCAGACCCCAACATACTGGCAAAATTGCATCATGACGATAAAATTCCAGTGCCCATCCCGTCTGTGTATGATGCCAAAGGTTTGTCAATGAAAGCAATGGAGTGCCCTGCACGTCGAAAAAATGAGGGGTCCTGACCAAGCATCAGTTGGTGACGAGTTGGGAATGAGGACGTGTTGGTCTTGCTGGTGGACCAGCATTATAATGCTGTTCTCAGGAAAAGCTGAGCTAGTGCTGGTGACCAGCAAACCAGCACCCACCATCCCTCGCTGGTCCCATTAAGCATATTTCAGCAGGGTTAGCTGAATTACTACTAGTAAAGTTTTATTAACTTAAGAATATATGTAAGTGAATTAACAAAAATAAAAGCTAAAAAAAAATCTGCTTCTAAACCCTACCTCTCACTCTGTCAGTTTTATTATTATTATTATTATGTAAGGCTACTGTTTTTAACGAGGGACGAGTAGAATAATAGCTCTAGAAAAATCTTTTAAGGCCTTTGGAGACTGTCCTGTACTGTATGTCTTTCCATGGTCCCAATAATACCAACTGACTTTTATTTAATTTCTGACAATGTGACTGATAATAATGTTGACACCATTTATTAGATTACATCTGTAGGAGAATTCCAAATTGTTTTTTTGATCCCTTGAAGGAAATTGTATCACATATAGTCATGTTCATTTTAAAGCTAGATGGCAGAATGTTATGTTACACTAATAATAATAACACACACACACACACACACACACACACACACACACACACACACACACACACACACACACACACACACACACACACACACACACACACACACACACGGAATTGGAATATGCCTTGTTAGTCAACATACTTACTGTAGTTATTTTAATTGCATATATAATGGCATATTTATTTGCAATTTATATAATATATATTTGAAATACATTTTAAATTATAATATTATAAAAATAAATATTGTATTAATATTATATTTATAATATATTATATTTATATTAAAACTAATTGACGCATTTGAACAGATTTTTGATTGAATAAATATAATACAGATGTTTTCCATGTTTTTCTTATCTTTTTAATGAAGCTTTGAACATGTGTAAGCGAGCGTAATTAATGAAGAAAATGATACATTAATTAGATTTGATTAACTGGTTGTAAGCGATCTTTCTATTTATGTCTGAAACCTCATTGATTGCTATTTGAAATTCTGATAAGCAGTTTCCTTTCAGTCTTTAATCTAGTATTGGTTGATTAATTTGTTTGCTTATATAACTATAACTGTTTTACAGACTAGTAAATTCTCTCTCTTCACTCTCTCTTGAGAGACTCACTTTGATTTTCCTGTGGAAAATGTATTTGCAGTTGCATTAAAGGATAGTCTTGGGAAGTTACAGAGAGACGCTGTGCCTCCATAGCTGGAATTCATGATATACTCAGATGAATATGCATGGATGATTCAAGTTCAATTTGAAGATTCAAAAAAAAAAAAAAAACATTTCTGACACTCTCCCATTGAAAGCAATACATGTGTGACAAGTGATATGTTTCTTACTGCAAAAGTAATCCATCTATATGTCTACTGTATAGGGTCATATCATAAAATATCCAAATAACCCCTTATCTTTTGCAATAAAACCGTTTGATGTATTATGAAAACAAACTTTAGCTCTCAGAACTTAAAAATTCTTTACCAGTCCAACAAGATCTATGGAAACTTAGCTATTAATTGTGAAATCTTTCTGATGCAATATACAAGAAAACAAACTTCAACTTAAACTGGCTATTCTGAATGGAAATTCTGTCGTAATTTACTCACCCTCATGTCATTCCAAACTCATAAGACTTGGAACATGTTGTTAAATCCTTTTAAAAGATGAATAAAATCACAACACAAAGTGATAAAAATGCTCTAGTGAAGTAAAACGATTACTAAGTTATTAAATTATGATAATTAAATAATGACTAATTATATTATGATTTTTGTATATTGGTGCAAGTATCACTATAGGTTAACAGCAGGGGGAAATGATATAGCTTCATTATCATGTTTACTCTTTTTTTCAGTTGTTATTCTTCTGTTTTATATATTTGCCCCATTTGTTGTGCAACATTTTAATAATGAAGCCTACAGGTAAAGTGTGCAATTTCTGAAACATAAAATGTAGACTCTGTCCCAAATGGCTCACTTCATATGCACTTACGGCCTGGTGGACTTACAATGGTCAACATATGTGTTCAGAAAGTGGTCGATGAAGCAAACTACGAATCTCAACCTTACAATCAAAGCGGCATTACATCGTGAAAGTGTGGACCTATAGGAAGACTGCAATGTGTTTAGGGTGTGATTTGGGACAGGGCCATAACAATGCAAAACTGCCAAAAAGAGGGAATGAAACTATGGATTACCTACAGTTTCTGCACTTAAAGAGAACATAAATTACATAAACCACCTTTCAATATATTTGTATATTTATGTTTGGCCTCATTCAACTCTGTGCATTGATTCTCAGCATTGAGTAACCAGACATAAATCATTGCCATCTACAAAAAAAGTTATTACTGTAGAAATTATCACCATTCAAGAACAAAGCAGAAATTAGTAGTAGACCGTCTGCTTAATATCATTTTGATGCTCCCCCAACTACTCTACTAACCCTAACAGTCCACTAATATTCTAATGAGAGTTTGTTTGTATAGTTGCAAATTAATAAGAGTTATTTGACATTAAGTTACAAAGTTACTTATAATTAGTAGCAGGGCTCTGAACCAGTTCAAGGAACAAAAGCAACGAAACAAACAGAATTTTAATGGGAACAAAACAAAATCGAAATCAAGTTAATCGTTCTGAACATTAACACTTACTTGAAAATACCATGAACTGGATAATTTTTTTCTTTTGTTTAATATATATATATTTTTGGCAGTCAACCAATCTTGAATTCCAATAGTACAGCATATGCAAATGTGACGTTGACGCATCCAAGTGAAATGCCTGCACTCAGTTGTTAAGGTATGCTAAGACATTAGCTTTTGGATCACAGGAGTTTTTCATGGATATGTCACCAAAAGCATTAGGCTAAGTGAAAATGAATGGCAGGTAATATCCAGTGTGGAGTGTTTTGAAACCAGTGAAAATTGCTAGTTTTTTTAAATAATTGAACACCATGTTGCCAGTGTATTGTGGCTTTGTGGTCAGAAACTTGCATGTGTTGGTATATTATTAACATTTTACCAAAATCAAGCTCAAATGAAGCTACAAGGTTTTTCAATGTCGGAGGTTTGTGTTTTCACATTACGAGTGCATCGCATTACGTTTTCATCAACTTACAGGTTACAAAGTTTGTGGCCGCTCAGTTTTTCCTGTCGTTTAAAACATTTGTTATAATGCATAGGCTGTATTGTTTTCGGAACGTTTATGTTACAGAAGAAACACATGAACAGAAACGTTAAAATACTGATCCTGCTCAGAGTGAACCGATTTTTTTTTTTTCTCTCTCTCTGTTTTTAAACCCTGATTAGTAGAATGTCTAAAGTGGACTAATCGAAATAAAGTGCAACCTGAAAACTCTTCAAACAATTACCTCACTTTTAATCGCATTATAATTGCGATTTACTGTACATCTGTGATTAAACAATTTAATTAAACAGCACTGTGAAGATACAACATCAATGATGTTTAAAACGTGCAATGATTAACGATTAATTAACGCTGTGAATGCAGCTATAACTCAGTCAATTATGCATCAAATATGTTTTGTTTATATAACGGGTGGATATTCTAGGCATTTGCACACCATAAAAAAGCTTGATGAAAGACTTCTGTCTGTCGACGTACACAAAGTCCACCTGTTGTTGGTGACAGTTTCAGACTGCATAAAAAAAGAAAAGAAAGAAAAAAACAGAAATGAGTATGATGCAACCACACAGACTGTCAAGGCTTCAAAGATGCACTGTAAAAAAAAAGTGTAATTTTACAGGTAATTGTCTGTATTTTTTTACAGAATTTTACCGTTTTGTCATTATACAGCAAATATCTGTAAAATAAAAGGCATTTGCTGTAATTTAAAGGTCCATTGTTAAATTTACAGGTAATTGCTTGTATTTTGGTTTTACAGCAATTTTACGTTTTTTAAAAGGAACTTGTCTGTATTTTTACAGAGTTATGTGTAATTTTACAGAAATTATTAAGTAATATTTTACAGATTTTTTCTGTGAAATTAGAAAACAAAGAAAAGAAGGTATAACTGCGGAAATCTGCATCTATTCAATGTTTTCCTTACAGATTATTAATCATGTGGAGGTTAAAGTGAGGTTTTTTTTAAGGTTAAATAAAAGTATTTGTACCATAGACTGTGATTTGTACAGTACCCTACATAGGCTACAGTAGGCCTGAATTATTTTTTATTTCACATTTTATTTTATACTCATTTTGATCATTATTTCATTGTCTTATTCTCCCATAATTTCATGTATATTTTATGAATATTTTTTCAAATCTCCGTTGCTTCACATTTAGGGCTTTGTGTGTGTGTGTGTGTGTGTGTGTGTGTGTGTGTGTGTGTGTTTGAGTGCGCGCGCGCGATGACGCAGATTCAAATTCATTTCCGCTGTTTACTCCCGCCCTCAACGGTTAGCGTTAGCTGATCAGTCGAGTTTGGGCAAGCGGGAGATTTGAATTCAGTCTAGCTACTCTCTTGAAGTGGATTGAGATCAACAGTGGTTCAAAGCAATCGTATTCGTCAAGAGGCGAGCAGCCGTGAGCAGGAGCTCTGTTTTCAGTCAGTTCGTTTTGATTCTTCGGAAATAACGCCCTTTTCAGTGAGCCTTGTTCGTCACAGCGAGCGGACATCATGCCAACGGATCACCGGCTGAGGTAAGAGTCTCATTATACTAAGTTACATGTGAACGATATTTTATATTACATTTGTGTTAAGTTTATAGTTTTCAAGCTAACGTTAGCATTCTTAAATGATGTTCAGTTAACAGGCGAGAGCTGGAGGGCAAAACACTGAAAATGTAGCATGCGTCTTTACATTTTCCATCTGTTTTAAGAAAGATCAGTTGAACCTACACCTCAAAAGACCTAAAACGAGCTTTCGTAGACATGTTATACATATCTGTTTACAAGTCCGTTTAATTGTATATAAAATATTCGTTAATACGCGATAGTTGACTAGAATATGAACACAACATGATAAATTGCATATTCTGGCTGCATCTGCTTGCCAACACGTAACGTTAGCTATAGAATACATACATGTGCATATATTAGGCTTATAAAATAAAAGTTCATAGAATGTTTGTGTTCTGATGAAGAAATGAACTTATCTACATTTTGGATGCTTCATAGGATACTTTTGATCATTGGTTATGAAAATTGCATTGATCCAGATGAACAGACAGTTACACCCCTAACGTTAGGTGTCTCAGCTCAAAACATCACTGTTAGCCTTTCCTGCTCAGCTTCCAGATCATAGTCGTTTGAGGTTTTGCATTGTCCCAGTGGAACATATTCTTCTGACATGTGTAAATGTAATACTGAGTTGTTAAAACAATTTTTTTTTTTTTTGTGTGATTTCAGGTCAAGTGGAAAGCAGAATGATCAAGGCAAACAAGGTATGGGAAGAAGTAATTTAAAATATTGTAATGGCTGAGTCATATGATTGCACTAAAAGTGGCAGAACATTTAATTTGTTTTATACTGTATTTTCCCATGTGAATATTCATTTGATCCTTGTGAGGCCACTGTAGCTGCACAAGGTTTGGTTTTACTACAGTAAGACCACGATTGTGTTAGATTCCACCCATCTATTTATTTATTTATTTTTTGTATTGTAACTAGGCTCTGTCATTTAGAAACATGACTTTTCCTATCACTTAATGACACATATCTTTACCTTTA
Organism: Scardinius erythrophthalmus; assembly: GCF_964197995.2. Taxonomy (NCBI): domain Eukaryota; kingdom Metazoa; phylum Chordata; class Actinopteri; order Cypriniformes; family Leuciscidae; genus Scardinius; species Scardinius erythrophthalmus. Next base: position 41,089,616 of record NC_138228.1, read on the forward strand.
ATTCCAGCCAGAGGATCTGACGGTTGCTGCTCGCATCTCAGCCTACCTGATGGAAAATTCTTGCTGGATGAATGACCTTCACCTTCAACTCAACCTTGCCAAGACAGAACTGCTTATGGTTTCAGCCAAACCATCCTTGCTGTGTGATCCTGCTGATTTGCCTTATACAACATCAGAAAGATCCGGCCCTTCCTATCGGAGCCACACAACTCCTTGTCTAAGCTCTTGTTCTATCCAGACTGGACTATTGTAATGCTCTCCTGGCAGCGCTTCCAGCATCAGTCAAACCTCTGCAACTGATCCAGATGCTGCAGCAAGACCTAAACTCACTGCTTCAGATCTGTGTGTCTCCAGAAGCTTGTGTTCTGCTAGTGTACAGCGCCTTGTGGTGCCATCATCCCAAAGAGACACAAAATCACTTTCACTGACCTTTCCCTGGACTGTTCCCTGCTGGTGGGATGACCTGCCCAACTCAACACATTTTCAAGAAACTGCTAAAGATCCATCTTTTCATAAACACTTGACCCAATAATAGCCTACTAAATCTTTGTTTTAATTAAGAAAAAAAAAAAATTGTGCACTGTGCTACACTAACTGGGACTTGTCACTGCACTTGTTGCTTCTATTGTTCTCTTAATTTTAAGTCACTTTGGATAAAATGTAATTGTAAATGTTTGAAATAAGTTATATTAGAGTATAAAGGCATACAGCAATTGTCTTTTAATGTGGATATTTTTACATGTTCTAAATGATATACTAAGCCTGTATTTCCTATCATTCACGTATCTTGATGTTCAGTGTTTGTTTAATGAGTAATACTGTAAATGTGCAGGTATTCCGTCCTTGTATGTTTGGTTAATTTAACAGAAATTGAATGTACATTTGCTATTATTAAGTACTGAATTAGAGATTGGTCAAAGTTGTGAAACTGGATCTGCAAAAAATTAAAACTGTAAATATACAAACTTTGTATTTGAATTTATGTACTTATTACATTTTTATACATAACTTCATAGTTATTTTACACAGAAAAACTATATATTAAAAGATAATTACTGTAGATAGACAGAGCATTATTATAAAATAACTTTATAAAACCCTAAATTTACAGTTTAACCTTAAAGTTAAATGTTCTTTTTATGTAATTTGACATAATTTATCTGTTTTTCCACGGTTTAATAAGCCATTATTAACAGTAATGTACTGTAATTTAATTATTTTTGACTGTAAAGTCAATTCTGTATTTTTACGGTTTTTGCCTGTAATTTTGTGAAATGGTTATTTGCTGTAATTTAACAGAACCCGTCTGGAAACTTTGCTGCCAGAGATTTACCGTTTTTTTACAGGATTTTTTTTTACAGTGTGTTGGTGTTTGGGGATTTAAACGGACACAAAAAAAAGTCTGCAAAAGAAAGTTCCTTGCTGAATTAAGTCCTCTGTTCTTAGTCTGTGCATTCAGCCAAAAGTGACAGTTTAGACGAGGTCATGTAGTTTGCTCAAGAATTACAACTAGCTAAAACAAATTCTTCTTCCAGTGCTATGTTCTTTTGATGCAATGAAAATGAATGGGGACTGGAGCTTTAAAGCTTCAAAAAGAAAAAGGAAAAAAAAAGTCCCCTGCACAATGTTCTTATAAAATATATTATAATATAATATAAGTTATAATATATAAGTTCTACAATGATGTTTCATGAAAGAAAGTCATACAGGTTTGATGAGAAATTAATCTGAATAACTGATGACAGAATTTTGAATTCTGAGAATTTTGATTCTCAGAACTTTTCATTATTTTAAGTTTATTCACTGATTGTAGAACATGGTGCAGAATTGCTGTAACTTGCTTATTAAAGAATGAAATGATGGCCATTCAGAGACAGCAGTTTTGTTTTTTTATGTTTTCCATTTAGCTATTAACTTTAAATTTCCATAAGGTTTTCTCCTATGCTCCACCACTGTTCTTTTCCCAAAGGTTATAAAATGCTCTTCACTAACCACAGTGTGCTGGCTTTGAAAAGCCTGACTGCTCTCTACGGCTTTCTCATTTCATATCACGCCTTTGGAGATATAAATTTCAGACACAAAATGGAGTGACTTTAATGTATGCCAGCCACGTTGAATTTAATAATGCAAATGCGTTTATGGGGGTTGAAAGGACAAGACGCATTAGTCGACGTCACATGGTGAAAAAGATACTCTACGATTTAATTATGACTTTTTGGTCCAATTTATGAAATAGACAGAGGCAAAGCTGTTTACTGGGTATCTGAGGGCTTACAGTGGGGCTTGCAATGATAAATGCAGTCCATTGTGAGAAAAAACACAATGGGGGGGGGGGGGGGGGGATTCTGCTGCTGCAGCTGACAAGTGCAAACACTTGTCGAAATTCGGCTTTATTCTATAGGCAATAACCCCTGACAACCCTATCCAACACCTGACTAGGGCCAAAGCAAACAGAAATTAAGGCTGCACAGCTGCCGAGTTACAGCGTGGCTACAGATATAGTTGCAGAGTCTCTTTACATTCGAAAAACTATTTCTATACTCAATATACTGTAATGGAAAGTAATGGGAAAGAAAAACACCATGAAAAAAAGAGCATGCCTATTAAAAATAATTAGACTACAACTACATTTCTCTTCTATGATATTTTTTTGTAACCTGTGCTCATGATTGGGAACATAAGACCTGATGGTTAATTAAATCAACCAGCTCAAATGAGTCATACTAAAGCCGAGTTCTGACTGCACGATTTTAGCCCCGACTTTTGCTCGCCGACAGGTTTTGAGAAATCGCCGACAAATACCCGAAATCACACGCAAATCGGTGCTCGTTCACGCGAGTGACAATCACGCAGTGTGAATGAGCAAAGACGCGATCTGAGAGAATCGCCGACGCCGTGAGATATTTGGCATGCTAAATATCTGTACCTGTCTGTGATTCACAATCCTGCTGCGTGAATGTGTTCTGACTGAAAACTACATCGGCGATGACCGACAGCCAATGAGAGAGCAAGATACTCTACAGGGCAGTGGGGAGTCCGGGGAGGAGTTATAGACCAGAATATCAGTATTTTAATAGATATATTTACAATTATATCTAACAGAAAAAAAGCACAAACATTTGCTTGACCAGCAGCAACAGCAGCACATTGCAAAATAATTTTTTTACCCACAACTCTCTTTGCAGAGCACACAGTCCCTGCTCCCCTCGTCTTCCTAACCATTTCCTCCTGCATAAACTGTTTCTTTTTCTCCTTTTTGCTGCAAATCAGCGCACAGACAATTTGGATCGTAATCTTCTTGCAGGCTATCAATTTTAATAACAATTTCAGTCTCGCGAGAGCTCCGGTCTCACGCACGCGTGATCTTGCGTTATTTCCTTATCACTTCTCGCATGTGTTTGGTGGTGAAACGTAGTTTGCAGACCAGACAGAAGTTGTCGGCGATTCTTTCTTTTGTAAAGTCATGCAGTGTGAAATCCCCTGCCGCTGATCCATCGTGCAGTGTGAACACACCAGCAACTGAATGTTACCCCAGATAGTCATGCAGTGTGAAAAGAACAGTGACTCGACAACTTAGCCATTACAGTGTTCTGATCAAATTTTGATTAACAGAAAATTAACAGTTATTTTTTAGGTTTCAAGCCCTCGTCTAGCGATCCCAATGCACTAAATAGCAAATTAAACATCTAAAAGTATCTTTATTTGTGCATTTTCAGAGAGGAGTATGTTTCCTTTTTCCATGAACAATGTCGTTTTTCTCTGCTCGCTTCTCGCGCTTCCCCTCAGAACAAGTTTGGTATCGCTGCAAAGCATAGTATTCCAACTTTGTGAATGTTCATAGTGAATTCTCGATGGCATGAATCTGAACCAATGAAATGTGATTTTCAAAGTCATGCTGATGTAAACAAAACAAACTTACTCGCGCTGACTGACTGACAGATCCCGATATACACATAGAATTACAGTTTTTCAAAATAATTGTCTTGGCGAGTATTCACGCAAACACTATCTGTTATGCCTTCAAAAAACGTTTGGTGAACTGTTGGGGAAAGTCATCTGATTTGTACCATTATATTACATCAGTGCTGTACGTCTGAAAATATAGGTTGTCTGTTAAATAAAATGTTAAAACTAATAGATAAATGTTAATCAAACAATTGTGGTATCATGGGAAAAAAAGTTGAATATATATTTTTCCCATAGAAATTTGGTTTTGACTTGGTGTGTGTGTGTGCGCCAAATTTGGTGGTATTACCATGGATTTTAAGGTATATATATATATATTTTTTTATGCAAATATACTTTTTTTTTCTTTTAATTTTGGGTGTCATTTACTCCTGCTTAAAGAGGGTTTGATCGACTCCATCCCGTTTCCGCTCAGCCAGCCGTCCGTGGGCCGCAGTGTGCCAAATTAATTAAAAAAACATAAGCAGGTGAGACGTTGGTGGGAGCTCAAGTACAGGGACATGATTAGCCATAGTAGGCGAGATTAATGAAGACCTTCTGAGAGAGATTATATTGACTGAGCCTGATTATACTGGAGACCGTTTATTCAGTGGCGTATCATTATGAATAGAGGAATCCATATATCATATGCAAACCCCCCTCACAAGGCTGATATCTCACTAAAGCCAGCCTTTGTCCTGAGCTTCAAAGCATGCAGATGAATTCATAACCTGCCCGGATACGAAATTAAAATGTATCAAATGTGGTATCAATCTGTCCAAAGGGCAGTTCAGTCATACATTTTTTGTTAAATACATCTTTGGAAGATCTTTTCATTGCTCAGTGCAACTTCATAATGACAACAGTTGTCAAGCTCCCACAAAACCAACATCAAAAAATAATCTTTTGATATCCGTAGCTGTAATGACCAAGCAAAATCCAGAAACAGAATAATCTATTTCATTTTTACAAGGTGTTCTGTGAATCATTTACTTTGAAACTAGAAATGATTAAGCTCAGATCGATTCCAGTAGATTCTTACTTCACCCTTAATCAACATAACCAGCTCAATCCTTAAGCGAAAGATCCATGTTGGCACTTCATGCTTTGACAAAGCAGTTTTGGGAGGCTTATGCAGCTGTATATGGTGGCCAAATGTCATCTCCAATCCTTGGCTTTCTGTACACTGCTCATTCACGGCCAACCCTGGTGTGCTTAGCATGCTAATATTTCATTCTTGTCTTGACTAAAAAATGGAGGCACAATAAACTCTGTGACTTTTTTGCCCTTGGTGGAAATGATTTCATACATCACTTAAACCACTCCACACATCTATATTCCATCTAGCCTGCATTTAATATTTAAACCACAATATAGAGCGAATGAGTGGTGCTCCGATGTTTACTGCATGAGTTTGAAATGATGAGTACTTTGAGCCCCATTGACAATCTGACAGAAAATTGACGTGGTTGGATGAGGAACAAAACAACGCCGACTGTATTTCTTCAATAAGATGTGAAAACCAGGCAGCAATGCGCATTGCAACCATGTTTTGCTGCCTCAATTTCACATGCAAAGATGTTCAAATAAAATGAAAGGAATGTTATCTAGCGCACGTCGATGTAATTGCTAAAACCGCAAATGAGATAAAAAGATTGCTTTGGATGTGCAGCAACAGACGGCTGCCTCTATCTTTGCCCTGCTGATGAGTGCACAGCTGCTTTCCCTTCTTTTACAATAATTTCTCACAACCATATAAGCTTTGATCACAAACACAAGTTATTATACTCAGAAACTTCCACACCGCATTCGCCCACGCAAGAAAAGTGTCGAAAGCAAACACAAACCCTCCTCCTCTCAGGAGATTAATGTGTGTGAACATGCGCTAACATGCAACAGTGACCTTTTGCAGGGTGAACTCATTTGTATTTATAGGTATTTGTTATTTCCACAATTTTTACAGCTGGATACCAAAACTTACAATATCAATGTATTGACAACATTGAATAAAAACTAACTATGTTTATATTTTATGTTTCAGTGTCTTTCCAAATATACTAAAACGTTAACAGTATAGATTATTTTAAATGAAATATTCTAGGTTCAAGTTAAGCTAAATCAACAGCATTTGTGGCATAATGCTATTACAACAACTAATAATAATAATTTCCACTTTTTTGGGGGAGTGTTAGGATTTTCACTACCTTTTCTGTGTAAAGTTACAGTATAACACATTATATTTTGAATTATATACTAAATATACTGTTGCCATGACAACGTGATGGCATAACCCCTACAACATCTGCGAAATATGTTTTAAACAGCTTAAAAGCAAATAACATACTTTTATAAAACAATTGATGTAAGTGCTTTTAGAAAATGATGAGCTTCACCTCTCTAAATTGAAATCCTCCATTCACTTCCTTTGTTAGTTCCTCACCATAACCTCACTTTTTGCTTGGGAAAAAGTTATACTTTTTATGTGGTATTTTTCCATCCACACAAATGCTGTCAATTGAGCTTAACTTGTATTGAACCTGGAATACTTATTTGAGCTGTTTAAGATTAGCTGTAAAAAACGAACTAAAAAAACTTTAAAGTTGTAAATAAAACAGACTGGTGTACATTTTACAAAAAAGACAAAGTATGGACTGGGAAAACCTTGGTGTCCTTGCCGTCCTTTATTCATTTAGTTTTCAGCAGGAAGAGTTTTTAAGGCCTACTCCCTTCCTAATAGTCAGTTTCCACAACTTTGTATAATTTGAACTATAATGTCACATAGTAGTGATGCATTGAAGTTGGCAGAAATCACAATGCTTAATTATACAAGCAAAGGATCGACACCCTTCCCTAACGATCTGCCAAACACTTATGTCTAGATCTCACACTTACATTTCAGATTTCCGGGTGTAATATAGACCTTAGCTGGAAAACTTCCAAACGAGCATGAAGAGAAGGTGAGAATGTGGTTATCTATAATTATTTTTAAAGTATTAGTACTTCATAGTCCCTGGGCAACAATCAATAGATTGAAAACCTACTCAGTGTCTTATGCCGTAGGGCAGACTCTCCACAATAGCACAGATTCATAGATTCTCGGTCTCCAGGGGCTGAATGGGCCGAGTGTGTATGTGTGAAATGATTTCCTATGGACACACACTCATTAAAATCTAATGCAAACATGCATCCAGCTCCAAGAAGGATTTGACATTTAATTTGGACCTTTCCATATTAATAATGTAGCATGAAATTGTTGATGTTTGACTGATGGCAGGGAAATCGAAACCAATTCAGTGATCTAATAAAGCCAGCTGGCCGAAGCTTCCTTTCTAAAATTACCCACAAGGACCCAGGGTTACGTGCGATTATCCCAAACCGCAGCGATGATGAAGCCACATGTAGAGAGGACCTGACAGTAAGTCTTGTTGTCTCACTGGCCTGCTTTAACAGACCTCGGAACGAAGGGAAGGCTTGAGTTGACAGATACAGTATGCCTCATTTTGACAAGAAATGACTGTAGACAGTGACATACATAGATACTGCATTAAAGGGATAGCTCACCCAAAAATCTAAATTTTGTCATCATTTACTCACCCTCAGATTTTTTCAAATATGTATGAATTTCTTTCTTCTGCTGAACACAGAATATATTTTGAATAATGTTAGTAACCAAACAGTTGAAGGTAGCCATTGATGTCCATGTTTTTTTTTTTTTATAAACTGCAATATATTCACATTATGTGTTTTCAATGAAGATATAATTATTTAAACATTCTCAACAGTAAAAGATAATCCCATTTTGTCTAAAATTTATATTGGCTGTTCTTACAACTATAGGCTGCACAATGTTTTGGCATTTTCATCATTTGCTGATTGTTCCAAGATGGTGTGTCTGATAAAACATGGTATCTACATACATATAGCTATCTATGCTCTTTTGTGCGTAGAACTTCTTTCTTAAGCCAGATATTCAGGATTTGCTGTGGCCAAATCTCCATAGTTAATTCAAAAACATCAAATTAGAACTATAAACGATGGTGTGGGCCATTTCTGAGGAGTTATTGGAAGTAATTGGTTGACAGAATTATTCAATGACTCATTCATAAAGGCTGTCCTTTGTTTTGATACTAATGAATCAGAGTATAATTAATTCAATATATATATATATATATATATATATATATATATATATATATATATATATATATATATATATATATATATATATATATATATATATATATATATATATATTACACAAATCAAGTGATCATTTTGCACTTTTGTAAAGAGTATTTATTTTATTTGACATATTTCCAATTTATAAAGTTATGAATTATGATACATTTTGTGTTGTACAGGGGGAAATCTCAAATTGTGGGTAGATAGATAACAGATTTTTCTAAATCCATTTAGCTAAAAAAAAAAGTGTGAGAGCAAGTGTTTCATACTTCTTTTTTTATTTTTTTATTATTATTTTGTTGCAAATTAACCAGACAGTAGCTTATACAAGGTAAGAAATCAATGACACAAAAACAGAAGAGTGAAAAACAAACAAACAAAATAAAAAACAAGAGAGAGAGAAAACAGCTAAATATAGATATCGATATAGTGGTGTATGCAGGTACATTGGTAAGTAATGGGATATTTTAGTGATATAGATATAGATATAGATATAGATATAGATATAGATATAGATACAGATACAATCATAGTAATAGTTATAGAGTTGTAGTGGAAGTAGTAAACATACTACTAATAATAAGAATAATAGTAGTAGCAGTAGTAGTGGTAGTAGTAGTAGTAACAATAATAATATTCATGATAATAATATGATTAGCATTAGTCATTTATAATAATAGTAATAATAGTATTAGTAATAATAATAATAATACATTTAGATCAGTCAATAAAATTATTAGATAGTAGATATACACTATTCACGTTTCATACTTCTGATTGAATGCTACCTTGAAATACTCAAACATACACCAAAGTGGCAACTAATAAAAGGTCATCAGTCCATAGGACAGGACTGAATTACATTTGCTTTAAGTGACCTCTGCGGTAATCCAGTTACATTCTGATTACAAGTGTCATTTTACATGCACATGGTGAAAGACACGGTGTGACTTTAGGGGTCCATATTAAGCTAATCCAAAATGCGTGATTGACAGTCTAATTCATTTCAGCATTAGCATAGCCGTGTAGAAATTAGCCTCCAATTACCACACTCCGTTAAGTGCCAGAAACTGATGAATGTGGGAGCTGTATCTGGCAAGTCATTCATACTCTCCTCGCATGTCCCAAGCTCAGGAAATATCAGGGTGAAATTTGAATTATGATCTAATAAAGTCATATTAGGATATTATTTTATGCATAACAGACAGTAATGAATTGTAATTTCCCATGCAACTAAAAGGCAAGCAGTCCCCTTCAATAAGAAGAATGATCCTTTTACTTAATGTAAGAAAAAAAAAAAAAAAGGCATAGGCTAATTTAGTGACCTCAGCAAATGACACAGGCTAAACTTCAAACAGACACAACAGAGAAAATACATCACTGTTGCATCAAGCTAAATCAGTGTGACTTTCGTCCAAAACAAACACTATGATATAGCTATAAAGTAACTAAAATATAACATATAAAGTTGGCAAACCTTAAGACAAAAGCCAAGACAAATGTGGCTCTTGCAAAACGTTTATTATGAAACAATGCTAGAGTATGAACAAAACCTGAAAAGTCAATGACACAAATGTCAACACTGTACTTTGCACTACGAAAACCTAGCAGGCAAAAGCTAAAAATGTGTTGTATTATTAGTCTTATGCTGAACAAGGCTGCCTTTTTTTCCAAATTTGATCAATTACTTTTCTTCAAAATTGATCTTTATATTGTTTTGTTTATATATTTGATTTATATGGTATATCTATACTTCTCACGTGTATTGAAAACAATATTTCATATTGTTAGAAGTTTGTCTAGGTTCTGATTGGGTATTTCACATGTCAGTTTGGTTTGGAGAGCAATGTGATAGGCCAGAGGGGGCGGGAGGAGAGAGTGAGAAGAGAGGGGACGAAGAAGAGGAGATAGAAGGAAAAAATAACAACGACGACACAGTGTGTGACACTGAAGATGGGAGTAATTCAGCTTTGCCATCACAGGAATTTTAAATGATTAAAAATACTGTTTTTAATGGATTTTCAATCAAATAAATCCAGCCTTGGTGAGCATAAGAGACTTCTTAAAAAAACATTCATTATTTAAACTTTTGACCAATAGTGCATACATTGTATATATGGATGTTTAGGCATGTAAAATGCTTATTAATTGTAAAGCACATTTATAATTATTTAGATTTGTCAAAATTAAGATTAGGATAAGAACACATGTATGTGCATGTGCTCCTTGTCAGCACACATAAGGTTGTAATAATTATAACCCATAAAGGCACAAAATGTAAGATTTTTGGGTTAAAATATCCAAAACCACTAGAACAGTGTTAGGCCTGTATATTTTGTTGATTTGTGCACTTCCCAAATGTTTCTAAGAATGTTTAAATGTTTAGAAACTCATATGATAGTTCAGCATCACACACCATGAGATGGTTTAAATAGAGAGATTAAAAAATACCCAATTTCTCTCCAAAACGGTACCTCACCTAATGCACTGAAAAGGCTAAGATAGTAGGCTAACACTAATTACACTGTAATTCCATGCCATTAAATATGTTGCAATTTAAACGTAAATGCACATTGATCTAGAAGGGTGGCATCATCCCTTACATTTTACACGGCTACATTTACTCCCATTGTAATGCTGATAATATCATTTGTAAGGAAAATATAAAAAAGTTATATCCGGGAAACTTTTAAATAAGAAACACACACACACACACACACACACACACACACACACACACACACACACACACACACACACACACACACACACACACACACACAAACAAATGCATCATTCCTTGTAGTCTCTGCGAAGCTGTTTTATCAGCAGCATTCACACACAAAAAAAAACAGAAGTTGAACATGAAAAATGTTTTTGCACAAGTGCATTTGCCAAATGAAGGCGGATTGTATGAAATGGGTCAATTAAAAAAAAAAAAAAAACGTTGTTTATTAACGAGCTGTAGTCACGCACTGACAGAAACTCAGTTCAAGTTAACGCCATGGTTCATAAGGTGATGGTTTCACTGATACTGAATCTGGCTGCATGGCGAGCGCAAGTGTGGATGCTATATGTGATTGTGAAGTAAATGGGAACGGGAATTCACCGCATTATGAACTCGTCACGCAATACCCCACAACCTCACACCAAATGTTAGGCCCTGTAGACAGGCCAGCCTATATAAATATCATAGTAAGCAGAAATGTGAAATGTACTTTAGCATATTAGAGGAAGACGCTGATATCTGGATTTAATTGATGCTTGTAGAATGCACTTCCACAGCAGTCACGAGTGAGTAGCAGGAATAGGCGGTTAAAGTTTTCTATGCTTAATTTGATTTGATGACAGTCACGAGACCGATTACCCGATCCAATCACATTGATGGATAAAAATAAAATTAAAATAAGCATGTAACGAGTAACAACCACAAACAGAAGGATAATAGCAGAGTAAAAGTACCGATACATCACTTAAAATGTACTAAGTAAAAGTAAAATTACACAATTTTTAAACTACTCAAAGTAAATTTTTTTGAAAAAAAAAAAAACAGTACAGTAATTTAACTATTTGTAATTCGTTACTTCACACCCCTGACCACGAGTACCATGCTTTATCATGCCTAATATCGATCTAGCTCACTGCAGCGTGCAACAAGTGTCTCATATACTGTAGTAGCCGCTGAGCGAACGCACAGATTAGCATTATAACAACTTTCAACACACTCAAATGTATCCAATATGAGAAAACAGCGCTGTGTTACTCCACATACGCATGACCGGAAGAAGAGGAAGCGGTCTTCGGCATAATAAAAGCTCCACTGCTCTCGAGCCGTCTGTCACACTTGTCTCGTGTTCCGCTCCCACGGCTTTCGTAACGTTAATAAATCTTTAATACATTACCAGTCACCAGTCAACCTGTCGTATTCTCCACCGACTGTAGAGGTGAAGACAACAACTCCCACGATTCCCCAAAATCAAGGCGTCATCATGCTATGCCTTCGTTTTGAATAAGCGACCTCTAGCGGCGAAACATTACATATTGTGCCTTTAACATTAGAACTGTATCAAGAATTGCTGGACGGCAGTGGGTTACTGAAGCAACACTGACTTCTTTGTACACTCAGCGCAGTATGTAATGAGCTAGGTCAAAGTTTATAAAGCAGAGAGTCAGAACAAAAGCGGGTCCTAACAGGTATTGAGTGTTTGACGTTTGTAGACAGCTGGGCTATTATAGCGAAATGCTGACGCAGGTCTGGCTCCTCTGCGGAGACCTCTCTATCAGGCTCTTAAGAGTCCCTTTTATTAGAGCCACGGTCACTGACTGATGCTATCAGAGCCGGAGGACACACTACAGCAAGAGAGGGGGAGTCAGACAGATGTACTCCATTTGAGATAGCCAGACCCTGGGTGAATGGGCCACTGCAGGGGCAACAACAGGTTGGGTGCATTTCTAGAATGGTTAGCTAAACATACTGGAGTGTGTTCTGCTTCACTGTTGAATAAATATAGATAAGAATGACAAACAACATCATTTAAACACTTAACAATATTCCTTGTTACCAATCACTGCCCTGTGATTTTAGGGGTAAAGGGAGAGTAACACTGTGATTGGTTGTTAGAAATGTTTATTGTTGAGTAGTTTGTTTGTTCGTTTATTTATTTATATAGCATACAGGCTACACACTAGTTTCAAAGTGCTGTACACTACAATAGAAAGCTACGGTGACGCATTGCTGCCACATACATATTAATCTCGTTATTACGAGAAAATGTCAATTTAACGACATAACATCTCGTTATTACGACATAAGATCTCATTACGAGAAAAATGACGTTGTAACGACATAAGATCTCGTTATTATGACATAATTGAGTGGAAAATATATGTATGTGGCAGCAATGTGTCACTGTAGAAAGCAAAAGAACAACAAGACAAAACATAAAAACATCCATGTACTAATGTACTAAAATGCCAAAGAGAACAAATAAGATTTTATGTGGTCCTTAAAAACATTAAAGGGGGGGTGAAATGCTCATTTTCACTCAATCTCCTGTTAATCTTGAGTACCTATTGAGTAGTATTGCATCCTTCATATCTCCAAAAAGTCTTTAGTTTTATTATATTATATTAAGAAAGATAGGATGTACCGAGTCTTTCCGGAAAAAAACGAGCGGCTGGAGGCGGGCCGTGTGGGCGAAGCTAAAGCTGTGCTAACGCGCCGAGCCAGTAACAACACACAGAGACAATAGATTAAAAGCAGTTTTACTCACCGAACCTTTATCATTGTGACTGCTCGATCCTTAAGCATTAGACGATCTGCAAATCCGTCGATCTAGGCTTTGTTTATAAAACAATCATCGTCGAAATGCAGGGAACAAACAGTCTACACAACTTTGTTTATGCTCAGGAAAAACAAACTCCATCCACTGGTGCCTTAACGCCGGGTTCTTTGGGAATCTGTGCAGGGTTGTCTTGCCCTGGCAACCAAAAACACACTTCTTTGGAGACATTGGCTTCCCAAAAGCCGGGCAGGGCGCTTTGATGGGCGTACTGCTTTTGCTCTCTTTCTCTGGTCTACGGATGCGTGCGCGCCCGCGATCTTACCGGAGAAGTGCCCTTAGGACCCATATTAGGAAATTCCGTTACATCTGACGTCACACATACCCATACTCGAAAAAAACTTTCCGAAACTTGTGACAAACCGGAAGGACAACTTTTGGCACAGAAATACTCCTTCAAACGTGCAATTAAATTTTTGAAACTGAATCCAACTCTTTAACAGTGTAAAAAACTCAGTATGCATGAAATAGCATTTCACCCCCCCTTTAAGAGTTAAGGAAGATCTATCATCCAATGGCAGATTATTCCACAATCTTGGACCAGCGACAGAGAAAGCACGATCACCCTTTAATTTGAGATGCACAGGGAATAGTTAAAAGAAACTTGTTCGATGATCTTAGTATTACACCTGGACGGAAGGGCTTAATTAGCTCAGCTAAGTATTCTGGCGCCATTCTGTGAAGTGCTTCAAAAACATATATCAGAATCTTATACTGTATCCTAAAATGTACTGGTAGCCATCCTAAAAAGGATAACAATGGAGTATCATGATCCATTTTCCCAGCATTCATTAACAACCTTGCAGCAGCATTTTGTACTAGCTGCAAGCGAGCAACATATCTTTGGCAGGTCCCAACATAAAGAGCACTACAGTAAACTAGACGGGAAAAAATATAAGCATGGATAACTCTTTCCAGGTCACTGGCCTACAGAATTGGTTTCCATTTGACTATTGCCCTTAAATAAAAGAAGCAATTACGAACCACCGTCTTTATCTGTCGTTCAAATATGATAGACGAGTCAAAAATAATACTTCTGTTTTGTTTTCAACAAGGTTTTCAAACATCCAGAGCTTTACTTCCTCGAGACACTTGAGGACTATGGCATTGGAATCCTTACTACTGGGTCTCAACTGCAAGTAGACTTGAGTGTCATCTGCATTCAGATGGCAAAGAAATACCATACTTCTTAAAAATCATTCCCAAACGAGCATGTACAATGAAAACAGGACGGGACCCAAAATGGACCCTTGGAGGACCCCACAGGTAATAGGTGCTGGAGCTACAGTAGTAAACTACATTAAAAAAATCTTAATGTAAATTTCAGCATTTACTAATACATGATTAAAATCAAAGTTGTATCTGTTAATATTATGAATGGTCCTGAGCTGACATGAACAATGAACAACTGTATTTTTATTACCATTAACAAAGTTTAATAAATAGTGTAACAAATGTATAGCTCATTCATTAACCAACGTTAACTAATGGAACCTTACTGTAAAGTGTTTTTTATGTCATTCATTTTAAATAATAGTGCATATTTATTTAACACAAATAGTTTACAATGCAATCCATTGTTGATTTTACATTACACTAATGAAAATAATGTTTTGTCATTACAGTAATGATATCCGGTAACACTTTATTTTACAATGTCCTTGGTACTGAAGGTACATACTTACTAAATTATGCATAATTGCAAGCAACTAATCCTAAACCTAACCCTAATTCTAAAGTAAGTACATGTTGTTAATTAATATTACTTATTTGTGTAATTACACCGTAATCTTAAAATAATGTGTAACCTGATATTTGTATGCATAAATGTGTTTAATTGTCCCTAAATTTTCTTCCTTTTGATTTTGGGATGAGTTGTGCTTGAAAGGTTTTGGCGAGAGTCACCCTAGACGCTTGTGAAAATAATGTTAAATGTTATACTTGCATTGAAAGGTTGAGATCTAGTGGGCAGACTCTTCAAAGCATACCCACACACTTGATTGTCCTTGTCAAGTGTAGCAATAGTGAAATCATAAAAATGGAAGGCAGGGGACTAATGGTGTGATTGAAAGTGATGTGAAAAGAGAAAAGAACAGATGTGAGAAAGAGGGAGAGAGACTGAAAGAAAGAGAGTGCATGCCAAGCCCAGTGCAACAAACAATCAGTGCTGTCAGCTTTAAACAACTATCCTTCCATGCAACAGCCTGGCCAGATCAAAAATCAATGGGCAAAAAATGGACTCAGCAAAAACAAATTAACTGTATCAGCCATTCAGACACTCTTTGTAAACTTGATAAAACAACTCAAATCCTTTGAGAAAACAGCAAATACACACATAAAGATGAAGTCAGCACATCATGGCTAATAATATGAACACATACACATTCACACAGGCTCAATGAAAAACATGCTTATGGTGACATTTTAGGTTACACTTTACTTCGATAGTCCACTTTAGACATTCTATTAACTATAAGTAACTTTTCAACTACATGTCATCTAACTCTCTTTAGAGTATTGTGCAAATTGTGTTTTGACGTTGACAAAATGACCCCCGTTCACACGGAAATTACAAGTAGTTGGTGATGTCACTTTGTAAAGAAACACTTTGTGCCTATAGAGTGAACAGATAATTTGCATACACATTACATTACATCCCCATTTTCACAATTTAGCGTTTTTGTAGTTAACACTGAGATGATAACGCTATCGTTTTCAGAAACTTGCAGTTTGGAAGCCGTTTTCAAAAGTTTGCGTTTTCAGGCCCCCAAAATGCCGTTGTCGTTTTAAATGAACGTCCATAACGCATTATGATTTTTAGTTGAAAACAATGTTGTGTAAAAGGCCCCTTAAGGCTCCGATATACTCACGGCGAAGTTCTTTTTCATTCTTCGTTTTGGGGTAAAACGAAGTTCTAAGTTACACGACCAGTGATTTACTGTTATTGAACATCTGACGTTTAGATGACTATGTAAATATGTGCTGCACGCTTTCCTCTCAATAACAAAATAAACACAAAAAAATGAGAAAACAGCAAGCATAAAAAAAAAAAAAAAAATCATAGCAACGTGGATATGTTTGCAAGAGCTCTGCAATTCATCACTCCAGTAAAGTCACGTAACGTTTTTATATAGCACTTTATACAATAGATTGCTTAAAATCAAGCACCGTATATGACGTGTATCAATTATGAAAAACAGTGTCTACTGTTCTACTATAAAGCAGCTCTCCAGTGTGTTCATGTTTTCACTCGCGCACGTCTGACCTCGACGGACTGAACAGGAGAAGTGAAGCGGAAAAGATTTTCACGTGAAAGAAGGCGGAGCCTACATATTGCGTAATCGCCACAGACCAATGGTAGTAAAAAGGTGTTTTCCAGCCATGGCAAGGTGTTTCAATCTCCCAAAACGAACTCCAAACAAACTTCGTTTTGGCCTGATTTTGTTTGAAATGACGTCACATCTTCGTCACAACAATTCTTTGTGGCCAATTGGAATTTGACACCACATTGACTGCAATGAGCTAGACTACTTAGCACTGCTCTTTGTTTGCAAGCTGTTGTTTTGACATCTGCTGAATAAAATGTTTAATTTGTATGCTTTCTTTTCTGTAAGTCACTCATACCAAATGAGAACATACCAAACAAAATAAACTAGCAAGTTCCCAAATCTGGAAAGTCCAGGGAATTGTTACTTTTTAGGGGGGAAAAATACGGGGCTAGAAGTCAGATTCATTCCAAACACATTTTTAGAGGGAATTGAATCCCTCAGCTTGATATCAGTTTCGTTGTGCTCCTTGTGCAAAAGGTGGTTATGCCCTGATGGTTTTGAATAATCAACATCAAGGCATTTTACACAACATTATCTCTGCCTTAGCAGATCCCGCTCTGTGTTGTTTGTTCACATTCGCACGGCAATTTTTACAGCCAGAGTGGAGCGTGTTTGTTTGTTCACATGCGGGGTGCGGAAACGTGAAGTCTAGCTCAGGTTGAGTAAACCCCATCTCCGATAGAATCAAGCCTGCGTGATATTATTTCAGAGAGGCTGTTTGCAAACTACTTTAAAGTTGTTTCTCCCAGGACAAGTCAAAAACAATTTAACGTGATCTTAGCATGGATTTATGTCGTTTTGTTAAAAACCATGCAGACCTGGTTTGTCTTCCCATTCATAAGTTGGCCTAAACTGCATTATTTCTTAATTAAGTTTCAGCAAGGCTGCAACTAAACATTATTAAATTATTAATTTATGTTTGAATACATTTCTCTAAAAAAAAAATGTTTCTTTTTCAATTTGTTTATTTTTTATTTTTATATTAGACATTTTATAATATACACTACCGGGCCAAAGTCTTTTATGCTCATTAAGACATTATATAATTAGCTCATTATAATAATTAGTCATTATTTTTAGTATAATGCCTAAAAAACCTTTTAGTCTTCAGTGTCACATGCTCCTTCAGAAATCCTTCTAATGAGCACAGATATCCATTATAATTGGTTCTCAATTACTAATAATACATTATTATTATTATTAATGCTGAAAACTGTTTTTGCTGCTTAATAATTTTGTGGAAACCTTTATAATATTTTTCAGGATACTTTGATGAATAGAAAGTTCCAAAAGGACAGCATTTATTTGAAATAGAAATATTTTGTAACATTATAAATGTCTCACTAAAGTAATTCATACTGGAACATCACATGTACTGATTCCATTTTAAACGTACTTCCTGAAATCCAAATTGCATCCTCTTTGCTACTTCAGTTCACATTTAATTTAAATTCTAGAACTAAACTGGTATTAAATGGGCTTCTTAAATGAATTCTGTATATAGCGCACACCCTGGCTGGCACATCCCACTGCTCAGCGGGGTTGTTCTCAAGTTCTTTGCTTTTGAGGGTTTGCTGGAGGCCTCGTGTATTTTTTCACCAACTGTGGTGAGAGAACAGAGAACTGTGATAAATGCTGAGAACATTCATTACTGATGATAAAAAACAACAAATTTGCTCAAGTATCTTTATCAAAGTAGTACTTTTCCCAAAAGAGACAGAAAGAGCTAGAGAGAAAGTGTAAAGAGAAAGAAAGAAAGAAAGAAAGAAAGAAAGAAAGAAAGAAAGAAAGAAAGAAAGAAAGAAAGAAAGAAAGAAAGAAAGAAAGAAAGAAAGAAAGAAAGAAAGAAAGAAAGAAAGAGGGGCTTATTTAATTAAAAGGTGCAAAATTTCGCAAGTGGATGTTACTGTTTTATGTCCTAATAACAGCTTGTGGCTTGCTAATTACACTTTATGAATGAATTTAGTATTTGCATATTTGCATATATATTTATTTGCACCAATTGCTTTGTTTGAAGGGAAATGCAAACGGACATACCAAAGTAAAATACTTAATTTAATTCATGGTCAAAGAAAGAACAATTCCCAAACAATCTACGTGCAATCACGTGAATTCGTATTCCTGTGTGAAGTGTACATGTACATTTAGTATGTTTGGATAGACACTAAAACATATTATTCACAAGTGAAATTACCCAACATTTGTAAATTGTATGAAATATAAGTGAAACACGTTAGAATTAAAAAAAAAAATTACAAGAGCACACAATATTCATAGCTAATATCTAAAGCAATACAAAATATTAATAAAAAAGTATCAAACATTCAATGAACCTAATAAGATCACACTGGTTATAAGAATTTAGAGTTTTGAGCTAAAACAAATTGTCAGCTGTACTTTTTGTATGTCAGAAAGCATGAAATGTCTGTGAACTGTTGAAAGACTTCACTGTGGTTTCTTAAAGTAATGACATTATAAATATATAAATAAACAGTATTATTATAACATGACATTTGGTGGGCATGTAGCCCCACTAGACTTTTACGGAAAAATTTAGTTTGGTCCCCGGGGGCCAGTCCCCTCCCGCACTGGGCCCCCCCAAACCCAAAAAATGCAGTTTTTCCTAAATAATTACCTGAACCGTGGCACCGAGGATGAAGACATTTTTATGTTTGGATAGACACTAAAACATATTATTCACAAGTGAAATTACCCAACATTTGTAAATTTGACTAATAAATGCAAAGCAATGCATTCTCTGCAATGCTGAACAAGTATGAAATATAAGTGAAACACGTTTTACTCTTCATGTGTTAATGCCTACAAATGCTAATTAGTGTTCTCATAGTTAACTACAATTGTGTTAAATGTGATGAAACTGATATAAAATCTAGTTATTAGATGAAAAACTATTACAATTGCTAACTTAAAACCAAAACTGAAATAAAAATACAAATAAATTAAAACTATTTAGAATTAAAAAAAATACAAGAGCACACAATATTCATAGCTAATATCTAAAGCAATACAAAATATTAATAAAAAAGTATCAAACATTCAATGAACCTAATAAGATCACACTGGTTATAAGAATTTAGAGTTTTGAGCTAAAACAAATTGTCAGCTGTACTTTTTGTATGTCAGAAAGCATGAAATGTCTGTGAACTGTTGAAAGACTTCACTGTGGTTTCTTAAAGGAATGTCATTATAAATATATAAATAAACAGTATTATTATTTATCCAGTTACAGTGGACATTAATGCATGAGCAGGGATCTGTCAGTCTAGATCAGTTTGCATGGAATAATTCACATAAGCAGTTCAACAAAAATACTATGAAACCCTATGGAATGATGATACTTCAGAATATGTCATGTTTAATGTATAGTTATGTGGTCCAAAATTTTGGACCAATGATATTTCACTGTGGGCAGTTGAAGCAGGCTTGGTTGAAACTCATTTCAAGTCATTTCTAATTTCTAAGTACACAAAATGGACACAACCTCATCTCTTTTTTTTTAGTCTGTGAATTGATTATCATTAAGCCATTAAAGATGACGCAGGTGACGAAGATAAATTTGAGGGTAACAGAAAGCACTTTGTGAGAGGCTTCAACATTAGAACCTGAAATGCCAAACTTACAGAGCTATTTGTGCAATCCTTAACACTCCATTTGCTTCAATAGAGCTGTCAGACGCAATTTTCTGGAAGACATTAGGAACACGATTGTCAATGGATTCCCTAAGACAAACAGAGATGACTCAGGTAACCTCCTTTAGTGTCAGACAGAAGACACACACACACACACACACACACACACACACACACACACACACACACACACACACACACGCACACACACATTGTGTTTTCATGTTTTATGGGGACTTTTCATAGACATAATGATTTTTATACTGTACAGACTATATTATATCCCTTTACACTAAACCTTCCCATCACAGAAAACTTTCTGCATTTTTACATTTTCAAAAAACATCACTTAGTATGATTTATATTAAACTGTTGTCCTCATGGGGACTAAAATATGTCCCCAAAAGGACAAGGATTTCGGATATTGTCATCTTTGTGGGGACATTTGGTGCACATTTGTCATCATTCAAGAAGAACTGTGTGCAACACACAAATTCACAATAATATTAGCCTTGGTAAAACTGAGCAACATCATGAAAATTCCAGTACAATTTTATTTTTTAAGTTCATTAGAAACAATGCCATCACAACTTGATTCATTCTGTCTACATTCTTTTCTTCTTCAATTATACATTTTGAATCTACTTTGCAACATTGGTTAATTTTGAGAGGGGTTCAAATAAGCAATTTCAGAGCAAATACAGCATTGAGATAAAAGCAAATTATTATTAAAATATTGTCAAAAGTCAGAAAATATATGGAGATGTAGTGATTTTGGTATTATTGCACAGCCCTATGTGTAAATACATTCACACATGCTACCTTATTATTTTCTGCTTTGACAGTACTGTAAATAAAACGTGTGTCAAGATGTGTTATACAGCCATACTTTTAATGGCTTTCAATAGTTTTAAAAATGGAACAAAATCCACGGTTAAACACGGCTAAATAGAGGTTGAAGAACTATGTCATCACCCTGGACTGAATCTAGAATTGAGAGGCTCATCTTCACAGTTTCAGAATATTAGTGAGGCTTAACGCTGATTTTAATGAGCGTTTAGAGATTAATCCTCATGAGTAAGCTTCATAATCTACAGCAATCTCACTACATCGCATTTTGTTTTTGTTTTTTGATTTTTTTTCAACCTGATAATCTTTATATCATTCCACATATTAACCCACGCACATGCAGCGCCGACGAGGTGTAGAAATTCAGCTGGCAATGTGCAAACCTCAGTGGAATAATTACTATATTTTCAGCTTGAGAGAACTGTAGGACTTAAAGCTCCATCAGTAATGGTCCCACGCAGTGGCACTGAACAGTAAAACATGCTTGTCTGGGT
Source organism: Scardinius erythrophthalmus (assembly GCF_964197995.2). Classification (NCBI taxonomy): domain Eukaryota; kingdom Metazoa; phylum Chordata; class Actinopteri; order Cypriniformes; family Leuciscidae; genus Scardinius; species Scardinius erythrophthalmus. Next base: position 41,111,407 of record NC_138228.1, read on the forward strand.
GTCCTTCACATAACTGTATTAAAACCTTTTGCCTGCCAGCCAAAGAGTGATAACCAAAGGCACTGGTAATGCAAAGTCACTAAAGTCATCATTTAATTAGCCTTGTGTCGTTCCAAACTTGTATGATTTTCTTTTTTTGTGGAACACAAAATAAGATGTTTTGAAGACTGAACCAGTTGCTCTTTTCCATACAATTCCAAGGAATGTGAACTGGAACTTTCAAGCTTAAAAAAAAAAGACACAAGGACAAGAACCTTATAGCGAATCAAGTAACAATGATACAATAAAAAATTCATTAAATCACAACCTTGCACAGCTAATATTAAATATTAAAATCTACTGTAGTAACACTTCTAAATTATTAACCCCTTTTAACAACCCCCGCTTTTTGAGCATAGACATGAACATGTACTATCCAATCTTAAATGGTTGTAATTCAAGAATGCTTTGGAATATAGACCTATGATTGGTCTTGTTTTAAAGAAGAAACTCAGCAGATTATTGCTGAAATGAAAGCATTTTTAAAAGTTTAAATTGACTGTAAATCAAATATACTGTACTAAACATTTTTTAATTTATATAAAATATATATTTTACAAAATATGTTTTACTCTAAAATAGCTATACAATCAAAACCACATATCTGATCAAGTTGTGTTCCACATTTGAAGTTGATATCACAAAAAAATGAGTTCCTATGATGTTTAGATGCTGTACCAAAAATAGCCACCGGGTGTCACCCACATTCCGTTGATTTTTTTTATGCATTCTCCTGTAACAAATGAATACATTTATGTCCAAATATCCCTTCTATAACAAAATAGTCGCCAAATATGGCACCTTGAGACGCAGACCTTTTCAATGATATGTGTTTTGTCAAGATTAGAAAAAGGTTTTGATTATAAAGTAGTTCAAATATATTCTGCAACATGAAACATGAACCCGCCCGCTAAAATAATTTAAACTACCATTTCCATGGTAACACAACGTCCAATGTCAAAATGGTGAACTTCGTTCATAAGCTTTCAAATGATACCTAATTTATGATGATTACTAAAATATGTGATACGAAAGAAAAGGCAATACAAAAGATTGTCAAGCGTCCCGCTGGTGGGATGGTGACAGTTAATGGAAGTGCTTATGCATCTTTAGAAATGCATTGTTCCTCTTTGGGCTAGAAAATACTCCAGGACAGTCTTTGTGAATTCAATGCATGTGTTGAATTGAATAAATTGATTGAATTTAGGCTTTTTTTTCCCTAAATATAAAATCAAGTAAATATGCAATTCTGTGCAGCAAAATATCATTTGGTTTCATATTGCTTAGATTTCACTGATGTGATTTAGTTTTAGAAGATTACTTTTGATTTGGTCAAACCTGTCTGAGTTGAGAATATATTGTGATTGAATCTGACCGTTGCTGTTCATTGGTCAGTAAATGTTGTTATAAGCATGAGGGCTGATGGAAGCATGCAAATGATAGTCATTTTGAATCAACACATGTATTACCTCTATTTAATGTTATTGATATTGCTTTGTGGTCAAGAGGTGCTTCATTTGGCATCACCATTACGATGATTAGTGGTCATGCTGGTGAAGCTGGTCGATTCTATATCAATTTTCTCTTTGCAGATGCAACTACTTTGCAGTCTAACAGACTTTTTTCACTCTCACTGAAACAACTTGGTAAACTATTTTGACTAATAACAGCTTGTTTCCAACCAATACAGAAATCCCTCTCATTACTACAATTATAACTTATATTACCACTGTGAGAGATTGCAGATTGTAGATTTGCCAGGGCAACAATTTAAAAACAAAATGGTTGAAGAACAGAAAAATAATGCCATACCACAAGTTATTTTTTTAGCCCCCCTAATTTTGTGACCCCCTGTTGTGTTTGTTTGAACACTTGTGTGAGAAACAGACAGAAATTTAAGTTGTTATTTCCTAAAAACTGAAACTTCAGTGAGCTATTGACTCGAGAACTGCTGTGACCGGATCATTGAGTCTGTTCTTTCCAAGACTTGGAATATAGTCTGTCAGTCATAAGGACTAATTCTATGATATTTGTATGGTGATTGTGTGTCCATTTTTATTTTATTTTATTTGTATCTATAAAATATCTCTTCATTTTAAATTACACTGAAAAGAGGGATCTTTAGGAGAGGTAAACACATAGTTCATTCAATAGCTTTTTAACACCAGTAAGAGACTCTTAAGTACTGTGTGGGTAGAGTTTTTAAAAATGTAATGAGCAAAATGAGTGGTTTCAATCATACTTTGGTTGGTGATCAGCAAAAATTATTTTGATTACTAATTACAGCTTGTAGAGTCAGCTAGTGTTTGTACTTGATTTCAGCTTGGAATAAATTAGCAGTGCAATCACTGTCTAATGAAAAACAAATACACTAATCCTCGAGATGCAATTTCAATTAATGCTTTGAAAAAAAAAATATCATTGCTTGTCTTATGTTGAAAATTGCTGAATTTTCGAGCAAGAGTTTTAATTTTTCTAGTGGTATACGTTATAATGTAAAAAAAAAAAAAAAAAAAAAAGCCAAGTTACACTTTATTTTGATGCTCCACTTTAGACATTCTACTAAGTAACTTCAATAAGCAACTACATGTCAACTAGCTCTCATTCAGTGGTGGACGGTAAAAAAAAAGTGTTTTTACTGTGTTACTGTAGTACATTTTTCAAGTACTTTATTTTCATTTTGGAAACTTTTTCTTCACTACATTCCAGAGCATGATATCGTAGTTTTTACTCTTCTACATTTCATAAAAATATGCCGTTCCTCATTATTTTGAGCCGAACAAATCGTCAACCACTCCGAGATGGTTGATTCGTGAACGGGCTGAATTTAAACAAAGTTACCTATAGTCAGTAGAATGTCTGTTGGGGGAGCATCAAAATAAACTGTTAGCAGATATTAAGCAGACAGTCTACTACTCTAATGACTGATAGCTGACATGTGGTTGCAGAGTTACGTTTAGTTAGTAGAATATCTAAAGTGGACTATCGAAATATAGTGTTATCAAAAGCTGTTGAACAAACAACAGCTATAGCAGTAAATAGAGCATACTATACATGCTAATTCTAATTGGCTGGAAGGTGTTCTATATTTCTTTCCACAATATTACTGTTTGTACTGTATTTTTGTTGAAAAAATGCAGCCTTGGTAAGCATAAGAGATTTCTGGCAAAAACCTTGAAAAATCTTAACCCAAACTTTTGAATGGTGTAGTATACATACAGTAGTATATTGAACCTATAAAGTATAAAACAAGTTTAAAGGGTTCTTTCCACACGAAAGCCGATAAAAGTTAGTCAGCAAAGAAACAACGGCTGTAAAAATCTATTGAGTTTTTGAGAAGTCATTAACATTCAAAATATGCCTTTATAGCAACACTTCAGTAAGCTTTAAGTCAGTGGCAGTGTGACCTTTTTGTGCAACATTTACTGTGGTCTGCAGGCCGCCTGTGCATGCATTTATTTTCCGGTGTGTAAGCACATAGCTGAGAGTAATGGCTGTTAAGTGTGGCTCTCCGGTGGACCATCAGCATGAAGTGCCGGTTTATTCTTAATGCAGGTGTCCACATAGAGCCATTATGTATCGGTCCCTGACTCAGCTGCAGTCCAGCAGCAGTCGACAGTTCATTCTGATACAAAATAATGGATGTGTAATTCATCCTGAGATGCTTCAGCATGTTGAACATTTTGTAGAAAACAAAAATAACATCCAGAGCCATTGCCCGTTATTACAATAACAATGCTATACCGTCATGTACTGGTTTTCAATCCTAAATGCTGTATTTCAGCTACACTGTAAACAATTATGATCAATAAGTTAAGACAATATATCTTTTTACATTGCTTTAACTAATCAGAATAAGTTAAGCAATTTTCAACTTTTTCTATTCAACCCATTCAAGATTCAACTCATTTTTTTTAAAGTCAGTTTAAAGAAGTTTAAGTTGAAATGACTTAAACATCCAAGTTGATTGTACTTAAAAATGTAAGGCAGCGACTTGTTTTTATTTATTTATTTATTTTTTATACAGTGCAGTGTACTGTAGTCATTCAATAACAGAACACAGAATGAACCAAATTCACTGAATTAATTCTACTTCTGAGAAAAGTGTGGCAGATGAGTAGAAGTCAACATCAACAAACTACCATGTCATAAAATCAGCTTTAAAATAAAATATGACAGTGGCATATGCTTTTTAAATGTAAATTTACCATTGTAAAAGTTGCCTACCTTAAAATTCTATTTTAAGTTAAAGGGCACCTATTATGCCTCAGAATCTTATTAAGTGTCTGATGTCCCCAGAGTATGTATGCTAAGTTTTAGCTCATAATACCCAACAGATAATTTTTTACAGCATGTTTAAATTGTCATTTTTTGGAGCTCAGAAAAACATGCTGTTTTAGTGTGTATCCCTTTAAATGCAAATAAGCTGCTGCTGCCGGCCCAGGGGGCGGAGCATCACGAGCTCGCGCTCAGAGCCAGGACAATCTCATCTGATAATATCAGAACAGAAACTCTGTTGCGGTGTTCATTTCGACTCGGAGTCGGACAATAATGCCCACAGAGCCAGAGAATAGATGCTGTATGGAGATAGAACAGGTATAGTTTAGTTTAATTATGGTTATAACTTATTTGTCATCTGCTTTTATCCACTATTAATACAAGCCTGCTGTAGCAAACCCCGTCCGAATGATGACCAAAATATACTGACGAGTTCAGTGAAGTTTATTGTACATCACACAAAAGATGAGCGTTAGTTTTACTCCAGAGAATCACAGTAAGAGCCGAATAAACACAGTAAAAGAAGTGCGCATTAAAGTCTTATCCATAAACTCTCATTATCATCAACATACACAGCGAAGTACACAAAACACTCGTTACAAATAACAGTAAACAGATATGTGACCAGTCACGGAAAGTAGGGACACAAGTCGGTTCTGGGGCATTTTGAGTTATTCACATATTCTGAAAGTGTAGTATTCAAGCTTTCCAACGATGTATAACACATGGAAATCTGATAATATTTGGAGAAGTTGTGGCCATTTGAAGGTAGGCACTCAAAAAAACTGAAATGGTAGAAATCTGCTTCTAAAGATTGGCAAGTTCTCACGCTTCTGGGAATGACAATAGGGCTCATTTACATCTCATTTAGATAAGTCATATACCCCCTGTAAAGCTGCCCCGTCTCCCCCTCCCCCCTGAATGTACCAATTCTACAAATTCTCTAAATAAAACATCTCCAGTTAACTGGAAGAGCATTCATTTAGTTCGTTTTTTAAATAAGATACTAGCGCTGAAATGTTTTTTTTTTTTTTTTTTTATCAAATGATCAAAGTGCTCGTTGCTGCTGCGATCAGTGGCGCAGATACAGTGTTTACTCGTGTTGCTCGCGCGCACACTGCATTGTATTCACTCGACGCGCGCTTCAATCCGTTGCGGATACTCTCTATTTGTTCTGTTGAAATAACAAAATAATTCAAACGTTTGCATGTCCCTGCTTGATATACAACCACTGATGAACATAATCGTTTTGAAGAGAGAAAAAAAAAAACTTATTCAAGGGCGGATTCGAACTCGAAAACCTCTGACACGGCTGGCGAACGCTCTACCACTGTACCATTCTATGTGTTCACACTGACAATATGTATTAGGCTACATCTCATTAAACGACAAATTAAACCCCATTTTAACCCCATTTTAACCCCATGTAAGCTACTATTTAAATCGATTGCTGGACATCGTAATGTTATTGGCGTCCATCTTCATTGAATTTTGAAATCAGATAGAGCCGGCCCGAGCGCTGCATAATAAGTAGCCACGCCGGCAATTCAGTATGGAAATACACACCGACAATGACACGCCCCCTACTGCGTGCTAGAATCTCCGAAAAACAAGGCGATTTCAACATCAAAATGTACGCTTTTAAATATACCAATACTGCTATCTCAAACATGGAGAGGCTTCTTCGTGATCTCAACTTACAGATTCTGCAAAAAAACGAAAATCACCAATTTTGAAAAAAACCCGCTTCTTTCTCATTTTGCTCGAAAGTTGTGCTGCCGACTTGTGTCCTTGGTTTCCGTGACGGGTCACATATATACACACCTTTTCAGTGGGTGCTTAAACTGGTAAACCTTATATCCGTAAAATGACTCGATGAGCTGTCATAAAGTGCGTGCTCTCACTTTCATTTCTGCCGTGGTCAGTAACGTTAGGCCTGTCGCTCCAGAGACTGTAAGCTTGATCACGAACAGTTGTACAGATCCATCCTTGAGTAACAATGAGAGTAAATGAAGACTGCTATGTTCATTCTTACATCCAACAACAAAACACCTCAATCGCTTAGGAGACATTCTTGTCTACAGCTGCTCTGTGTCCAGCTCACTCAGGGCGGGTCTATGCTCAAACTGCAGTGTCAATCAACAGTCGTGGGAGGGGCCTTTGCAAAGTGGCCTGTGCAAAGTGACATAACATTGCCCCGAATCTGAGAACAGCTTGTTCTGAGACAGTGCTTATGATTTATGGGGATTATAAAAAAAGCACTGGGTGGATTTTTATCATTCTAGGGTGGTTTTGCTCACACACTGCCAGCACACATTTATGTTCAAACACCATGCAAAAGTGAATTTTGCATAATAGGTGCCCTTTAAGTAAACAGCTGGAAAGAAACTTGTAAAATAATATTAATACAATTGTAACAAATAAATAAAATGACAAAGTCAAAAGTGAACCATCACAAATCATTCCATTCTACAGCACATGGAATAAAAAAAAAGAGGCACGCACAGATTCATAAAATCTAGAATACCTCGGGCTTACTATTTTCAACTTACTATGATTTTGGATATATCGTTTCTTATTTTGAATATTATTTAGGATGGATAGAATTTAAACTTAGACAGTGAAAATTCGTCAGCCACCGAGTGTGAGCAGCCCATCAGTATCACACATTTACAGCAGTACACCCACCTGTTTCAAAGGATGTTTCAGTGGGAAGCAGAGCAGTTTTAATACGCCGTAGTATTAAAAATGTCACTATATTACGTCAAAATATTTAACTCGTGAATAACCAAGAACAGTTGTAAACGTTTGTTTCACAGTACACTTATCAAACATTGCCTTACACCCACACAGACATTATAAGTATTGATGAAATGTGTTAATGGGAATAAGCTCTGTGTGCTTGTTCAGTGGTGTAAAGTATTTGAGAAAATGTAATTAGTTACTGCAGTATCAAAGATATAAGCAATATATCAAAGATATTTTATTTTCTATTTGACTAGTTTTGAATAAGTACGTGTACTCTTTACTCCAATACATTTGTAATGTGTAATGCAACAACATTTCGCATGACAACTTTTTCTGCAGCAGTTTATTTCTGCTACAAAAGATGTGCTATTGCCATCTACAGGGCATTGAAGGTACTGCATCTTATGAGTTTTGCCCTTACTCACCCAAACTTTTCAACTAGGCTACTTTACACAAATGTGAGTGCATTAGCTGGTAGTTGCTGAATCGCAGGTGTTTCATTTATGAGATGAGGACCGGTGATGAGACCGAAACCAGCATGTCCAGTGCAAGTAAGCATGGACTTTTTAGGCTTTAATTATAGTCAATACTGATTTAGTTATAGCTAAGCTTTTTTTAAGGACATTGGTTTACTTATGCCCCTTTTTGAGCACTTGTTTGAAGACGTTTAAGAGGCTGCTGTGTCGATTGCAATATTGAGGTGTTCAGTTTTATTTTGACTTTAAAAATAAGCATGCGATTGCTCTCCTCACAAATCAACTGTTTCTAGATTTTGACTGGCATGTGTCTTAGGTGTCGGGAACTAGCGCATCTCTAAGCCTACATTCAAAAGGAGTATAAAAAGTACTGTTAAAATCAGATAGGCCTACTCTAAGACTTACTCAAGTGGTATTGAAATTGATGACTTGAAACTTGTAATGGAGTCATTTTCACTGTAAGGTATCTGTACTTAAGTATTGTATTAAATACTTGCTTGTTGCAAGTTTATCCCCTGTTGAAAACTCACAACACTGTTAGCAAAGTTAGCACTAAAGCTAACATTTGAGGCAGATTCTGGCATTTGTTATTTGGGCAGAAGTCCAAGTTCAGGATTTCATCATGCAAAGAACCACGGATGTGTTACATTCCAATGTTGGGGAAGCTACTTTAGTTTTCCCAGCCACAAACTACTTTAAAGCACGCTGCCTTCCCATCATGTCAGAATGACTGTATTTCAGAGATAAACATGCATGAATGGCACAACAATGTAATTACCAAAGGAAAATTCTGCATTTTCTTTCAGACTTTCCAAGTTGAGGGTGTGTCGATTAAAAAATCATGGCAGAAACAAATTGGTCACAATTAATTTTTAATTGTGTATGTATACTGCACAATTATCTTGTACCTCTTTTATGTACTGCTGATGAAGAATAGTAATAAAACTTGCCAGATAATACTACTCATTTACCTGGTTAATGAGGCATCAGAATTGCGCAACAAAAATGCATTTCCCATCATTCTCTTTGGCAGAATGAGAATGACTGAATACACAGATAAAGCATCAATTACACACCTAATGCACATTATTTTTTGTACTTGCTCTAAAAAGCACCCATCTTTAATACTAAACTAAGATCAGAAAAAAAATCCCAATCAAGTAATTTTTTATTTATATAGCGCTTCATACAATACAAACCATTTCAAAGCAGCTTCAAAAGTAATAAAGAGGAATATAACAGTTGCAATGTTGCAAAATTCATCCATTTTTAAATAATTCAACATTTATGAAACTTCAATTTCAGCTGTAAAGCAGCTTTACATAAAACAGTGTAAATTCAGCTAATTTAGTTCGACGTTGATATAATTCTGTTCAATAACAGTGCAATTGTTGCAAAGTTCACTACTTCAGCTACAGCTCTGCAGAAGGCAATAGTGTCATTATTCAGCTCAATTTAGTTCAGAGTAGATTTAATCCAGTTCAATAACAGTGTCAATGTTGTGTGGTAAGTTGAGTTACTTATATGGGTTTGTTTCTGTCTTAATGACCACACCCTCAAGGTAACCACTTGTTATGGACTTCTAGTCAGGGGAGTATATATATATATATATATATATATATATATATATATATATATATATATATATATATATATATATATATATACACACACACACAGTCGTGCTCAGAATTAATTATACCCCTGCTAAATATGATCAAAAATGGCTGTCAAAAATAAATCTGCATTGTTTATCCTTTTGATCTTTTATTCAAAAAATTGGCAATATCCTAACCTTTCATTGAAGTAAAATAATTGAAAGTGGGGGGGAAATCACATTATAAAATAAACGTTTTTCTCCAAAACAGGTTGGCCACAATTATTCATACCCTTTTATTAAATACCTTTTTGCAATCTCCTTATGCCAAGATAACTGCTCTGAGTATTCTTCTATAATGGCTGATGAGTTTGGGGAACACCTGACAAGAGATCAAAGACCATTCCTCCATGTAGAAACTCCCCAGATCCTTCAGATTCCCAGATCCATGTTGGTGCTTCTTCTCTTCAGTTCACTCCACTCATCAGGTCAGGGGACTGGGACGGTCATGGCAGAAGCTTCATTTTGTTCTCCCTAACACATTTTTTGTGTTGATTTTGATGTTCGTTTTGGATTGTTGTCCTGAAAGAAGATCCAACCACGGCTTATTATAAGATTTCTAGTCAGAAGGCGTCAGGTTTTGATTTTTTATCTGTTGATATTTGATAGAATACACAATGCCATGTATCTGAATAAGAAGTCCAGGACCTCCAGCAGAAAAATATGCCCACAACATTAAAGATCCAATGTTATATTAAATTGTACACATGGGGTACTTTTTATCCTTGTGTGTACCAAACCCATCTAGCGTGTTTGCTGCCAAAAAGCTCTTTTTTAGTTTCATCTGACCACAGAACCCTGTGCCGTTTGAAGTTCCAGTCGTGTCTGACAACTAAATATGCTGGAGTTTGATCTTGGATGAGCGAGGAGCATTTTTCTTGAAAACCTCCCAAACAATGTGGGGATGTAGGGGTTGTTTGATTTTTTTTTTTTTTTTTAAATAGGCGTTCTGACCCCAAGACTCAACTAATCTCTGCAATTCTCCATCTGTGATTATTGAAGAGTCTTTGGACACTCAAACTTTCATCCTCACCGTCCATTAAGACAATATAGACACACGTCCTCTTCCTGGCAGATTCGTAACATTTTTAGTTGATTATAACTTCTTAATTATTGCCCTGATGGTCAAAATGGGGATTTTCAATTCTTTAGCTATTTTCTTACAGCCACTCTCTATTTTGTGATGCTCAACAATCTTTTGCTGCACATCAGAACTATATTCTTTGGTTTTACTCATTGTGATGGATGATTCAGGGAATTTGGCCTTTGTGCTTCCTCATATTTAAACTCCTGTGAAACAAGAAGTCATAGCTGGACAATTTCATGTTCCTAGTCACCCTGGTGTGCTAAAAAAGGTAAATATTAATGGGAATACACTTCAGAGATATTTTATTCATAAAAAATTTTAATATTTCTAATAGTTCTTTTTGGAGAAAAACATTTATTTCATAATGTGATTTCCCCCCCACTTTGAATTATTTTACTTCAATGAAAGGTTACATTTTTACCAATTTTTTTGAACGAAAGATCAAAAGGATAAACGATGCAGATTTATTTTTTTACAGCCATTTTTGATCATATTTACCAGGGGTATGATTAATTTTGAGCACGACTGTATATGGTGTTATTAGGGTAAACGGGTGTTGCGTCATACTCAGCTGATTGCATTTCCAGAGTCCTGCAGCTCTGCATGGATTGACGTTTTAGATGCTTGGTTGTTTGTGTTGTAGACAGCGAATAGCAATGTTCTTTGTGAAGCTGGCGTTTGCTTGGGTGTTTGTTGCACCCGTGGATGGTTGATCGCCTTTTTGCTGCTGTTGCGTTTCACAGCACTGAAGAACTGCGGGCATTATGCTGTGGTGCATCTTTGGGAGACTGTCACTGTCTGCATGTGATCCGTTAAAGTGGTGGCTGCCGGATAGATGATGTGGTCTGCATTATTTGGTGTTTAAAACCACTCTGTGAACCTGCCTGTTCTTTTGCTTTCGGCTTTGCATGGCCTACACCGTGCAAACAGCATGGCTTGCAGATCCAACACTGCTGTTTTACTTTAATAATTCTGTTTTGCATTTAATAATTCTGTTTTGTGTTATCAATTCTGTTTAACAAGTCTAATTTGTCCTAACTTTGATTTGGTTTTGTTGTAATTGGAATAACCTTGCTTTTGTTTTCCTCGCATTGATTATTTATTTTTATTTTGTTGGTTCTATTCTGTTGGATGTTATATTTCTCCAGTGTTTGTTTTCGTGGGCATTTCGTGTTAATTCTTTTGTTTTCTTGGGGCTTATGCATTTCATTTTTGGCCATATAATACAGAAAAGCCAAGCATAAGTAAATGTTTTTTCATTTTTCAGGAGCTGGGGGCCTGGAGAAGGCAGGCTAGCTGTCCCTGTGTGGTAGAAGCTCTCTTTTCACCAAAGTGAATTTCTTTGGAGTGTGTGAGTGTGGTTTGGCACACATGTGGGTATTTATTACTGCGGGTATTATTGAAGCCCTGCGTCTAGCCTGCTTCTCTATTGGTAAGCCCCAGCTCTGTTGTAGATTTGAAAGTCATGCTTTCCCCCGTTATGGTTGAATCACGGAAGCTACACCAGTTCCTTTGCCAAGATATCTCTTATTTATTATTTGTATACATGTATCAGACAGAGAGAAACAGGCATAGCAGAATAAGGCTATAGGTGAGGAGGTCTTCATTCCAGATTTCTCTGTTCCCCATTTCTCTATTCCTCACCCCATCATGCCTTTATGTTTCTCTGAGTCAGTACAGTAAGATTGAGCTTATATACACCACTGAGGGACTTTACAAATTCTTTGTAAGGTAGCAAAACATGTTGCAGTATGAACACTGGAATGTGGGTAAGTTTCTTAAAAAAAGCAACATTTTGAGCAAAAAGCAGAGAAAATCACGTTTTTGTCAAAGACTACATTCAGATCGGATTCAGAATGATGATCAAAACATTAATGCTTGTACAGTCCTGTAGCTCGTCCTGGGTCGACAATTAATTCAGTAACATCAGGCAGTTTTGATTTATATGATGTTGAATGTTAATGATCGTGTTTTTTTATGCATATGATTACCTATGAAATTGCTTGTCCCTGCATTCTTTGCATGTGTTTTGATCAGGAGATTCAGTACTCTTTCAGAAGATGCGTGATAGCGCCCCCTAGCACAGTGAAAACACTGAAGGCCGAAACCTTCCGTCAATGGCAGGGAAGTGTTTTCTCGCAAATGATGGAAATTTCTTTCAATGGCGGGGGAAGCGTTAATGTCATTACTCGGCATTATGGCATAGTCATTACCTTTGGAATTAGCAGGACAATTTTAAAGTTTGATTAGAAAATTTTCCTCCAAAAAACACTCTTGCCAAGTTCACCATTTATAACACAAATTAAATTCGGCTACAGTATAAAGTAGCTCTACAGAAGGCAACAGTGTCATTATTCAGCTCAATTTAGTTTAGAGTATATTTAATTCAGTTCAATAACAGTGTCAACTTTGCAAAGTTTATCAGTTACGAAACTAATTTGCTTCAGCTATAAAGTCAGTTCAATGTTGATCTAATTCGGTTCAACAACAGTGTAGATGTTGCAAAGTTCAATTATGAATGTTTATGTGTTCAGCAACCAAAGTTGCCTGAAAGAACATCACATAATAATTACAACGTTTAAGCTTGTAAGTAGGAACATCCCAAGTGGACTTGAAATCAGCAGTAGTGAACCCACAGGCAAGCCAAAGTAGTATGCTACACTACAAATACCATAGGTTTAGAGTTGTAACAGAGTGGGAAATACACATGCTTACATCATATCCAGACTTGTTGTGTTCATGGAGACACAAGCTTGAGTTCTGTCCTGTTTCATATATCCCACTCCACCTCTCTCTCCCTTCTGTCTTTTCATTACAGACAAGAAGCCCATAAAAAAAAAAAAAAAAAAAATGTATCTATGTCTGGAAACTACATGAGTAATGAATCATTAAATAGGTGTTTTAAGGGTTAACTAACCGAAAGAAAAGATTCACTACAATAAATGTTTGCCACATACGAGAAATGACATGCTAGGACAGTGTGCTTGATATTCTTGCTCAGTTGCAGAGTTACGATTCTGACTGTTTAATGTGACCAAACAACGTAATGTAGCATTTGTCACGCTACGCCGCAGCTTGAAGTGCATCAACCTGCAAATGGTCCAGAACATGGCAGCACATCAGGCCTTTAACCATCTAAAAAGAACCCACCTCACACTTATCTTTCTACAAGAATAAGCTAGAGTACAGAAGCTACTGAAGAACTAAACATTTTATTTTTCATGAGTTTGCGAAAGAACCTTCAGCTGTTTATTGACGGCTGTAATGTTCTCAGAAGTTTGGCAGCTCATTCCAACTCAGAGGAACTGAGAAAGTGAAGCCGCTGGAGAGTGACTTTTTGACACCGTCAGGCACCACTCGCCCACTGACCGTAGAGGACAGACGAGAACACAGACCTGTGGTAGGGTGATGATTCAGTGGCAGTCCTGTAACTCCCAAATCCTGAATTGGATGCAGGCAACTATAGCAGTGAGACCAAGAGGGGTAATGTGGGCCCTTTTTAATGTCCATGGTAGTCTCAATCAACTTGCAACTTTTATAAACCTGGTAACACTTTATTTTGATGGTCCCTTTTGAACATTTCAACTTTACAAACTACGAGGACTTCCGGTTATGACGTGCAGCTGGTAAGTCGCACGAGTTGGGCTCGCAGCTAAAAATATTCACAAAAATTCTCAGAAAGACCACCAGAACTCGTATAACAGTATTTAAAAAACATTTAAAAGTTTTGCGAGATGAAATGCCACCAAAAACCATCAAATCTGGACACCATTCGAAGCCGTCTGTGCAGATGGAGGAGGAAAACTTGGCGCTAGCAAGCAAAAAGCTAATCGAGGTTGAATTTAATACGGCTACAAACGATGACATCCTCAGCGCAATTCAGTCTCTGAAAGCTGACTTTACAAAACAATCTACTGACATGCTCGATGCAATAAATGGCATAAAATCAGACTTACTGTCACATTCGCAAAGAATAGGAGAGGCAGAAGAGAGAATCGCACAAACTGAAGAGGATGTCTCAACCCTTCAACACAAAGTTAAAAAACTTGAAGAAACAACGGAATTTCTACGGAACAAAGTGCAAGATCTGGAAGACCGCGGAAGGCGTTCTAACCTGAGATTAGTAGGTCTGCCCGAAAAAACAGAAGGATCTAATATGTGCGCTTTCATTGAAGACCTGCTCTCCAAGGTTCTGAACGTCACGTTCAGTTCCACACCTGTCATCGAACGAGCACATCGGGTTGGACAAGTTAACCCAAATCGGCCGACGACTCCAAGAGCGATCGTGATGAAGTTCTTGAACTACCAGGATAAGGAGAAAGCCTTGAGAGCATCTAGGAAAATGAAGGAATTACAATATGAAGGACAACGGATCAGCCTGTTCCCGGATCTATCCGCCGAAACGCGTCAGCGCCAACGGCAGTTTGATGGAGTGAAGGCCCAACTTCGAGGCATGGAAATCCGCTACGGTATGCTCTATCCAGCGCACCTGATAGTTACGCACTCTGATCAGCGCCACATTTTTAAATCGGTCTCGGAGGCAGAGGACTTCATTCGGTCATTGCGTACCACAGCTTAAACGCCGTAGACAAGTGGGGACTTGTTAACAGGACTTAATTCCCGTGTTTATTAAGCAAAGGTAAAGTTTTAAGTGTTTGAATTTATGTGACAACAATCCTTAGTGACTCATTGTCCATTTCATTATATGTATGCGAGTAGCCTACTTAAGTTTACGAATAACTGGACGTGGGTCAAACGTTATGCCTATGTTCTATAAGGGTGGAAGTACGATTTTAATAATGTTAGTGGTCCAGATTTGTTCAGTATTTGGTAGCTAGCCCAGAGGGGGTGAATAATGTTAGAGAGCTTGCAAAATGTTGCTCCATGTTATGGATCAAACGTGTTTCATAACCAAAGTTGGTGATTGGGGGGTATTTTCATGCTTTCCGTTTGGGGGAAAGCATGGGGGGTGGGGGTGGAAGTGGGAGGTTGTTGAGGAACCACACTTTTTCTTTTTCTCTCTTTTTTCTTTCTTTTTTTTTCTTTTTTTCTTTTTTTTCCCTTTCATTGTTTGCTCGGACACAGCTATGTCTACATGGTAACACAAGATAGTAAATGATCAGTAAGTCAGAGATAAAAATCTGTAGCTGGAATGTAAGAGGACTAAATAATTTCAGGTATAATTTTTCTACAGGAAACTCATTTAATAAAAGAAGATACTAGCAGGGTCACAAAGAGATGGCCAGGTCAGGTCTTTAATGCCTCTTTTGCCTCTCGAGCTAGAGGAGTCATGATCCTCATTCACAAATCTGTTCCATTTCAGTTAAAAGAGCAAAATATAGATCCGTTAGGGAGGTACATAGTTCTTAATGGTACGATCTTGACAACACAAATTAATCTAATAAGTATATACGCTCCTAATATAGACGACCCTTCTTTTTACCAGAATTTCTTTCTTACAATATCATCATATCCCGGACATTATGTAGTTGGAGGAGATTTTAATTGTGTATTAAACCCAGTGCTCGATCGCTCTTCAGGAATAGATAATACCCATGAACAGTCTAAAAAAATTATCATTAAGTATATAACTGATCTGAATATAGTAGAGATCTGGAGGTATCTTAACCCTAGCAAAAAAGAATATTCGTGCTTCTCAAACACACACAAAACATACTCTAGAATAGATTATTTTTTAATCTCTAACAGCCTAGTTTCAAAAGTGGGTAAATGCTGGTACGACAGTATATTACTATCTGATCACGCCCCTATTACATTTACACTCCAAATGGACAATCTTGTATTTTCCCCTCCCAGATTTCGATTTCAAGCAAGATGGCTTCTGGACCCTGATTTTGTTAAATTCATGGATAACAAAATAGACCTATATTTTCTATTTAATACAAATCAGACAAGTGCTTCAGTCAAATGGGAGGCCTTCAAAGCCTATATTAGGGGGGAGGTATTAAGTTATACAAGATATAGATCCAAAACATATCAGACACAATTAGAAAATCTGGAAAAACAAATCAAGGTAGTAGAGCAACACCTTTTTAGCAACAATGACCCTGTAAAGCGAAAAGAACTTCTTGTACTAAAAGCCCAATATAATGAATTAACCAGTAGTAAAATAGCTAAGAATTTAATGTGGCTAAAACAATCATATTATGATCAGGGAGAAAAAACGGGGAAGTTGCTTGCATGGAGAATTAAAAAAATACAAACTGATAGAGCCATCAATTCAATAATTTTAGAGAATGGGGCGAATATTGTAAATCCGTTGGAAATAAATAATAATTTTAAATTGTATTTTGAAAATCTGTACAAATCTGAATTTACCAACGATTTAAAAAGGCAAGACAGCTTTCTGGATAAACTTAAGTTTCCTAAAGTATCAGAGGGGACAAGAAGTGAACTAGAGAGAAATCTAAGCATAGAAGAGCTCTCAGAGGCATTACAGGGCATGAGTAGTGGAAAAGCCCCTGGGCCTGATGGCCTCCCAATGGAAATTTATAAAAAACGTTTGCAGGGAAACTTTTACCACACTTGCTTGAAATGTTCAATGAATCATTTGAAAAAGGAATATTACCCCCATCATTGAGATCAGCACTAATTACCCTTATATTAAAGCCAGGTAAACCCGCCAATAAAAAATCATCTTATAGGCCCATATCTTTAATGTCATGCGATACAAAAATTCTCTGTAAGGCCCTAGCTAAGAGAATTGAAACATTTATACCGAACCTTATTATGAATGATCAAAATGGGTTTGTGCCTGGAAGACAAGCCTTCCATAACATACGTAGAGTCCTAAATATACTATATAAAAAAACAAAATGCCAAGGACCATGCGGTCCTGTCATTGGACGCGGAAAAAGCCTTTGACAGGATTGAATGGGGATACCTTTTTGAGGTGCTTAAGAGATTTGGGCTGGGTGATGGGTATATTAAATGGATTAGGCTACTTTATAATGATCCACTGGCAGAAATAATAACAAATAACCAAATTTCAAAACCCTTTCATTTAAGTAGAGGTACACGACAAGGGTGTCCACTGTCCCCTCTGTTATTTTTATTTGCAGTAGAACCCCTTGCATTGGCAATCCGGAGTAGTCCTGAAATAAAAGGCATAACAATAGGTGAGAGGGAACATCGCTTATCTTTGTTTGCAGATGATATTGTGGTGTTTCTTACAAATCTAGACCCTTCTATTCAAGCACTCAATAATATACTAACTGTATTTGGAGAGTTTTCAGGTTACAAAGTTAATAATAATAAAAGTGCCTTGCTATTATTGAATGGGGATGAAAGGAGAAACTGTCTGACTTCCAGGCAATTCACCAGCTCCCCTGAAGGTTTTACATATTTAGGAATTAAGATAACCCCAAATATAAAAGAAATTATTCCAATTAATTATGACCCATTAATAAAGAAAGTTATGGACTCACTTGAGAGATGGAATGCTTTGCCAATTTCTACTATTGGACGTATAAGTATCTTAAAAATGTCAATTCTACCAAAATTTTTATACCTTTTCCAGTCAATTCCACTTCCCCTTCCAGCTACCTTCTTTGCTATACTCAAGAAAACATTCACAAGATTTATATGGAATAACAAACATCCTCGGTTACGTCTGTCCTTACTCTATCTACCATACGAACGGGGAGGGCTTAAAGTACCAAATATAAAACTTTACTATTAGGCTGCTCAGCTTTGTTCTGCTATGTACTACTTCGTAGATACAGACACTCCAGCGTGGATAGATATAGAAAAAAATGGAATAATAATTCCATTACAGATGTATCTTTACTCATCTTCAATTAAAATGCTCAAAAAAACTACGCATAATCCTTTTCTTAGGAATACAATTTCTGTATGGTATGAAGCTCACAAGTTTTTAGATGAAGCAATTACATTGTCAGGTTTGTCACCAATTTGGGGTAATACAAATTTTGTGCCGGGGAGAAGTGATAAGGGATTTAAAAACTGGATGTATAAAGGAATAAGTCAAGTAAAAGATTTATACGAGGAAGGTATAATGTTGTCATTCCAACAACTGATGAGAAAATACGATATCCCTCAGAAACATTTTTTCAAATATTTACAAATAAGAAGTTTTGTACACTCTGAAATAAAAAAATATTTAGAACCCCCTTTGTCAATTATAGAAAATCACACGTTAAAACATTTAAGGGACAAGGGCAATCTGTCATTCTTTTATAATACACTTTTAGAGGGATCAAAAGAGAGTTTGCTGTCTTATTTAACAGCATGGAAGAATGATCTTCAGGAAGACATTTCTAAAGAAGAATGGATGGAATCTTGTTTATTTGCCCAAAATCACAGCATCAATACTAGGTGTAAATTACTGCAATATAAATGGCTTATGCGGACCTACATTACCCCAGTAAAACTACATAAATTTAATCCAAATATTCCAGATAGTTGTCTAAAATGCAAACAAGAAATTGGTACCCTTTATCATTGTATATGGGAGTGTAATGAGATTCAAGGATTTTGGAAGGAGATTGTTTTTATGATTGGTAAACTGGTTGAAGAAAATGTTCCTCTTGCACCTAAATTTTGTTTGTTTCATATATACCCAGTAAATTTTGAGGTGAATGCAAGAAAGCGAAAACTAATTGATTTCAGTTTGCTTCAGGCCAAGCTTGCTATTGCTTTAAAATGGAAGGAGACCCAAGGACCCTCCTGTAGTCAGTGGTTTAAAGAAATGACCTGCAACCTTGCCTTGGAAAAACTGACTTATGTCGCTAAAGGGAAACAAAAAGACTTTTACAAAATTTGGGCTCCCTTTTTGCACTACTGTAACCAAGTTGATCAGACAACATGGGATGACTGAAATAGCAAAGTAAACTACACAATGTAAGGCTGTGAACTGTGTTCCCTAAATGTATATATAAATATATATATATATATATATATATATATATATATATATATATATATATATATATATATATATATATTTTTTTTTATGGTTTAGTTTTGTTCTAGATGTCCTGGAATGTGTTTCTTATTGTTGTCTTTATTTATTATTATTATTATTATTATTATTATTATTATTTTTTATTATTATTTTTGTCTTTGTTTATATTGTTTTAATGTACAAACAAAAGCCAATAAACATTTTTTGAAAAAAAAAAACTTTACAAACTACATGTCAACTTACTCTCATTGGAGTATTAGTAGACTGTCTACTTTCTGCTAACTCTTTATTGTGATGATATTCCAACATACATTCTACATAAGTAACTTTGCGACTAGGCTACATGTCAAATTATTCTAACCCTAACCCTACCAGTCTACTAATACTCTACAAACACTCTAATGAGAGTTAATTGACATGTATGTGCAACACTATACTTATAGTCAACAGAATGTGTAAAAGGGACCATGAAAATAAAGTGAAACCAACCTAATAATATCAAGTGATAATATTAAAAGTTAATTTTAAGACCTGTAGAACACAGACATTTAAAAAGTTTAATGTCCATCTCAATGGACATCAGGTCAGAAGATATCAGCAGGAACCTTATAACTTAGTTGTGTGCCAGGTTCTGAAATTTGTGCAAGAATTTCAAAGCTATTCTAATGTTAATGTTTTATGAACATAGTTTATTAATTATTAATATCATTTTATGCCTTTAATGTTGGGACCATAAACTGTCATTTTGTTTTTTATTAGTTTTAGTGAATGTGAAATGAGTGAATACACAGCAACACACACACACTCTCAACTCTCTCTCTCTCTCTCTCTCTCTCTCTCTCTCTCTCTCTCTCTCTCACACACACACACACACACTGATGCCTCGATCCTATATGCACAGTTATATATTTATCAAAACTAGCAAGTACACATAAGCACACCCATAAACACATACACAAATATTCCAATTCACCCATTGCAACCAACAAAACGAATCAAACTAGTTTAAGACTTCATCTTACTGTTTTTTCTGCATTCTTATTACATTACTGTTGTCCATGTAAACATAGTCAATGAGTAATCTAATTACTGACCTTACTCTGAATAAGACCCGTTTTACATGTTATAACACATAGATTGTCATGCCACGCTGTCCGACGTTCCCTCCTTATCAACAAAATGTTCGTCTTCGTTATGGTACCATTTACAGTTTTGGGTGTTTAATTTTTTTTATTTTACGACAGCTTCAAGTGCAGTTAATTATTTGTCATAGACGTGCAAATAGACCAGAGCGGATACAAATTCTAAAGCCATGCTCTCTTGTTTGCCGTGAAACGGTTGACCACTGTATGTGTCCTGTCACAAAATCCGGCGAAAACTCCAACGCGACTTTAATAGTATGATTAAGGTGGGTATATATATATATATATATATATATATATATATATATATATATATATATATATATATATATATATATATATTAGAGGTGGGCATAGATTATTTTTTTAATCTAGATTAATCTAGATTAATTTTGAAATTAATCTAGATTAATGTAGATTAAAATGGCTCATTTGAATTCTGCCGAAGGCATTCAGAATATGTGTGCTAGCCAAATAATGACTATAAAAGTAAGTCTTTGAGAACGGGTTTCTCAAGCCAGGTGGCGCATTAGACCAGGGGCTCATCTCCTGTTTCCAAAATGCATCACAAACTGCTTGAGAAAGCTGTTCTACTCATAGACTGTAAAAAGTTACTACTGTACTGTTACCGTCCGTAGGCAACATTAGGTAGGCCTATGTTATTATCAACTACTATAGGCTATCAATTAGGGATGGGCGATATGGCCTAAAATCCATATTGTGATATACATTGCAGCCTCTTGCGATAACGATATTATAATAAAACCATTTCAGAACAGGTTACATAGACCCTGCTAAACAACTGCTAAATGTTTTTTTTTTTTTTTTTTTTTTAAAGGGTGCATGTAGTTTTGAGAACATATATTGTGCAAAACTGTAAGTATACAACATAATTTTGCAGATAAATAAAATTTAAGTACACTAGCTGCAGAGACTTAAGTAGGTCTAATGTTTATTATGGCTTGGAGCTTATGAAACCCCAAATTTAAAATTAGAATATTCTACCTGATGTCTTTTCAGTTAAAAAGAAACACAACAACGATTCTTAAAATCGGTTCTTAAAACGGATTTAAGATTCTTAAAGATTCTTAAAGATTCTTAAAACGATTCTGTCTATCTCGGGCGCAGACAGAGATATTGTTCTACACCACTCAGATATATTGGGAATAATACGCGCGCGCTGGTATTCAGTGATATGTTTCGTTTTGAATTTGAGGTGGTAGATCGGATTAGTCGTGTGTTAACTAAACTTACCGAACTGTTACACCACACAGTCTACGTCGGACGGCTTAAATCCGAACCAAGTCCAAATAATGGATGTTGCACCAGCACCGATCTTTTACACCAGCTTTAACTTTCAGCCGTGTTTACTTAAGATGACGACGAATATGATGCGTTGCAGCCGGGTGTACCTCGCGGCCGCGGGTAGATTGCGTCATCATAGCTTGTGTAGCTTGAGCCAGCTCCCAACCCAACTTGGAGAATAGATTAACGGCGATATTTTTTTTTATCGCGCGATAAGAGTCTCGCGTATATATATATATATATATATATATATATATATATATATATATATATATATATATATATAGTTATATATATAGTTATTGTATAGTACTTTGTCATCAGCTCCAATAAGAATCTGGCAGACCATTCATCCACCAAATGAGCCCATGCACATGTATTTCACGTTACATGTAAATTATGAAGAATGAGTGATTATATATGCTTTTCTGTGTGTTGTATATGGGTTTTCAGTGGCTTTCAAAAAGTAGCTGGGACAAATTTGCAATTTGGCAAAAATAGTTGGAAACCTCCAGCCTATTCCATACGCAAAATATGCCTATGTTCTCTACCAAAGAACTTCTCATTTTATTTATAATTTACTTAATAATTTAATTTACTCACTTACTCAATTCAATTCAAAATTGCTTTATTGGCATGACTGTAGCCTACATAATACAATATTGCCAAAGCTTGGAATGCATAGAATAATTATAAAGATATCGAAATAATAAAATAGTATAGCATAACTTAAATTTAAATGTACAAATTAAATTAATTGTACAAATTAACAGTGTAACAAATTAAAATATGTGTGAACATTTTATATGACAGTGTTTTATACACACACACATTACTGAGGGTCATTGTGGTGGACAGTAGGGAAACACAATGAGGTCAGACACATACATTCACCTGCTGTCTCTCCGGCTGTGACACACAGCATGGTTGCAGGTGTGTGCCAGAGCCTGGTGTAACAGTGGAAGATCTGCTCGTAGTTATCGGGGAGCAGATCGGTTTTGATAATATAGTGTCGGCATCACGAATGAATAAAGCGATTGTGGTATTTTTGAAATCTGAATCGCTGGTAAATCAGTTGACTGTGAGCGGGTTATGGGTTAAAGAAACGTTTGTTGCTGTTAGCCCATTATCTGCACCAGCAACAAAAATCACTATATCAAATGCGCCTCCGTTTGTGTCGAATGACGCGATTACGAAAGAGTTGCAGAGGTTCGGTAAGATTGCGAGCCCTGTAAAAATGATTCCCCTCGGGTGTAAAAACGCGTCACTCAAACATGTACTTTCCTTTAGACGTCAGATCTATATGTTTCTTACTTCACCTACGCGTACTCTTGAAGTTTCCTTCCGTGTGAATCACGGAGAAAACTCGTTTATGATCTATGCGAGCACTGAAAGTTTGAAGTGTTTCGAGTGCGGTGATTTGGGCCATAAACTTTTCGCGTGTCCACATCGAGATGAGCAAAGGCCGTCCACATCTAGAGCTGATACTGGAGTTACTGTTGATCATCATGATGCTGTAGCAGAGCAGAGGAGTGTGGAACAAGATGAAGGAGTGACAGAGGAGGTGAAAAGACAAGAGGAGGTGAGTGTCAGTGCTGAAGCTGTGAATGATACTGATGCTATTGTACAGTTTGGCTCGCAGGATGCTGCTGTTGCTGATATTATTGAGATGATTGAAGGAAGGAAAGGAGTTTTGGAGGAGATAGTTGATGATGGAGCTCAGGCTGGAGGCTCAGAGGAGAACATTGCTGATGAAGTAGATGAGTGTTCACAGTTTACTGATGATGGGATGAGAGAGGGTGAGCAGTGGCTAGGTGGAGAGGCTGATAGCGATCTATACACTGTTGAAGAGATTAATGCTTTCTTAGATGAGACAAAAGGAAAATCTGGGGTTGAAGTTGATGACTATTTCCCTGACGTTGAAAAGTTTGTAAAATCTGTGATGAAGGTAAGAAAAACGAGTAGTTATCAAGAAATCTCACAACAAAAGAGGTTCCGTCTTAAAAAGCATTTAACTACTATAAGAAAATAGGAAGAGAAAGATTAACGAGGGGAACAACAAAACTTTTATGATGGCTTTTAATTTTGCTTTTCTTTTCTGTCTTTTTCTCCTCCTCTCTTTCATGGAATTTTTACGGGTGGGGTCCCTTAATATCAATGGGATGAGAGATGGGAGGAAGAATGTGATATTATCAGAAATGATTAAATTGAAGGATTTAAGTGTTACTTTCCTACAAGAGACCCATAGTAATTATAGCAATGAAGTTGATTGGGGATTATGGTGGAAAGGAGACTATGTTTTGAGTCACGGGACTAATTTAAGTGCCGGTGTAGCTGTCCTTTTCTCCCCTTCTGTAAAAGCAAAAATTATATCAAAAAATGAAGTGGAGCCAGGAAGGTGTTTAATAGTAAAGGCTGAAATTTGCAATTTTATCTTTTTGTTTGTGAATATCTATGCTCCTAATGTTGGAGCGGAACGTTTAAATTTTTTCACCAGATTAGAGAATATAATAAAGGAAGAAAAAGATGATGTTTTTATTGTTGTGGGAGGAGATTGGAACTGTACAATTGATTTCACACTAGATAGAAATGGGGAGGAGCCTCATGCCATGTCAGCTACCGTTTTAGCTGGTGTTGTAAAAAAGCTACTTTTATCAGATGTGTGGAGAGAACATAATCCCCTTTCAAAGCAATATACATGGGTGAAAGTTTGTAATGAAAACATTTCTGCTGCTCGTTTGGATCGTTTTTATTTGTCACACAATATGAGAAACAGAGTTGTCAAAGTAGATATTATTCCTAATGCTATTTCTGATCATAAATTCATTACTGTTGCAGTTGCTTTGGCAATAAAAACACATAAAAGTTGTTATTGGCACTTTAATATAAAACTTTTGGAAGACAATAATTTTTGTGGAATTTTTAAATTGTTTTGGGAGACCTGGAAAACAGAAAAGAGTATTTTTGAAAGTATTACACAGTGGTGGGAAGTTGGGAAAGTGCACATAAGAGACTTTTGCCAAAAATATGCATCTCATTCGTCTTTTCAATTAAGAAAAACTTTGGATTGGCTGGAAAGAGAGATTTGTGATATTGAAAAAAAAATGACTAATAATGAGGCTGATAATCTAAAAGATCTATGGACTGAGAGAAAGAATCAACTAAGCTCAATTTTAAATGAAAGAGTTAAAGGAGCTCTCATAAGAAGCCGTTTTCAGACTGTAAAAGACATGGATGCTCCTACTACCTACTTCTTTAATCTGGAGCGTAAAAAGGGCCAACAAAAGCAGATGTACTCGTTGAAGGATGACAACGGACATGTCACCTCAGATCCGATGGAGATGCGTAGACTTGCTGTGGCTTTTTATTCAAGTTTGTACTCTGCTGAGAGCTCAGATGATCAATGTAGGAATGAGCTGCTTAAGGATCTTCCTGTTCTAACTGAAGAACATAAGACTTCTTTAGAGACTGAGCTTACTTTTGATGAAGTCACTGCGGCCGTAAAGGGTCTCTCTTCAGGTCGTACTCCAGGACTCGATGGACTTCCGGGTGAATTCTATAAGGTTTTTTGGGACACTATTGGTGAGGACTATTTTAAAATACTTCAAAAATGCTTTCTTGATGGAATTCTTCCAACAAGTTGTCAACGTGCTGTTTTATCGTTGCTCCCAAAAAAGGGTGATTTGACACTTTTAAAGAACTGGAGGCCAGTAGCGATTTTATGCACTGAATATAAGATACTTTCTAAATGTTTGGCCAATAGACTGAATTTGGTGTTACAAGAAATAGTTCATAAGGATCAATCTTATTGTATAAAGAATAGATCCATTACAGATAATCTTCATCTAATAAGGGATGTTTTTGATTTTACTCATTGTTATGATGTTAATTTGGGTTTGTTATCTTTAGACCAAGAAAAGGCTTTCGACAGGGTTGACCATGTTTTTCTTTTTGATACTTTGAAGGCTTTTGGTTTTGGGGATAATTTCATTTCAAAAATTAAACTCTTATATACTGATGCAAAATGTATGATAAAAATGGCTGGTGGGTTGAGTATTCCGATAAGTGTAAAAAGAGGTATTAGACAGGGCTGTCCTCTCTCAGGTCAACTGTACAGTATTGTAATTGAACCTTTTCTGTGTAAGTTGAGGAAAGAGTTAATGGGTCTAAAGTTTAACACTATATCTTCTAACATTAAACTTTCTGCATACGCTGATGATGTCACAGTTATAATACGAGAGCAAAATGACATACAGATGCTTAAGGGGGCCTTAGAGTGTTATGGCAAAGCCTCCTCAGCAGTTGTTAATTGGGGTAAATGTGAGGCTTTGTGGTGTGGAAAAGTTTTTAAAGGTCCAGTGCTTCCTGGTGGCTTACAGTGGGGAAGGGCAGGTTTCAAATACTTAGGGGTATTTATAGGGACAGAAGAGTACAAAAAGCAAAATTGGGAGGGGCTTGTGGAGAAAGTGTGTGCTCGGTTGTCTAAGTGGAAATGGTTGCTACCCCAGCTATCCTACAGGGGGAGGGTACTGGTTTGTAACAATTTGGTTGCATCTTCGCTATGGCACAAAATGGCAATACTTGAGCCTCCGGAAGAGCTGGTTAGAGAAATCCAGAAGCAACTGGTGGAGTTTTTCTGGACGGGACATCATTGGTTGAAGGCGGCGGTTCTTTATCTGCCTACACATGAAGGAGGCCAGGGGCTGATCGATGTCACGTCAAGAGTAAAGGCCTTCAGAATCCAGACGGCACAGAGACTGCTGTATGGAGAAGAGGTGAGCTGGGCTGGAGTTGCCTGTGCCCTCCTGAGGAGAGCAGGAAATATGGGTCTAGACCGTCATCTTTTCCTTATGGAAACTAATAAACTGGACCTTTCTGGTCTGAGCTCTTTTTATAGATCGATTTTAAGATCTTGGACACTTTTTAAGTTTTCACGGAGTGGAGTTGGGACACAGGCATTATGGCTGAAAGAGGAACCGCTACTTTTTAATCCTGAATTGGATTTGGATATTTCTAAATCAGACACCCTCAGAAAAGCCATGTGGAAAGCAAAGATTGTAAAGATTGGACATTTAATGGAAACAAAAGAATGGATAACTGCTGAAAGTTTGGCTTTTAAATTGGGACTAAGATCAATCAGATTGGCACAGAATGTGTTGAATCAGATTTTGGAGTCTCTGCCACAGGACTATAGAGTGGCACTAGAAACTTTTGAAGAGGAGGTGGACAAGTGTGTTTTTCCAGAGCTGAGTGTCTCTGCTGAGACTGGGACATGGCAAGAAAAGGAGGGTTGCTTGCTATCTTTCAAGACGCCACAGCTGTTTTCATTTCAAGAGGCTGGAAAGAAAGAATTGTATACTCTGTGTGTTAAAATATGTCACCTTAAAACACTAGAGAGTGTCAAAGAGTCTAAATGGCAGGAGATGTTTGGACTGGGCGCTTCCCCTAAAGGTAGCTGGCGGTCCGTGTACAAACCACCACTCGAGAAGAGATCTGGAGATCTTCAGTGGAGAATTGTACACGGGATTATAGCTACGAACAGATACAGAGCACACTTTGATCCACAGGCAGGGATGGGTTGTCCTTTATGTGGAGAGCAGGAAACCGTTTTTCATTTGTTTTTAGAATGTGAAAGGCTTCAACCACTTTTTTATAGATTGGAAGAGTGGTGTAATACTTTGGGGGAAGTATTTACACCGATTTTTTTCATTTATGGACCAAAATATAGACGGGAAAAAAGAGAAGTTCTTGTTTTAATTAATTTCTTATTTGGGCAGTCAAAATTGGCCATATGGTTGTCACGGAAAAAGCTGTTGAGTGGTGATGTATCAACTGATGTGGTGTCTATTCTTAAAGGTTTACTAAAATCTCGCATTAAAATTGAATTTACATTTTATAAATTGGTCAGAGATATGGAAATGTTTAAATATAAATGGGGAATAAATCAAGTCTTTTGCAATGTTGATGATGATGGATGTTTGGAAATGTATATTTGAGGGTATGTGTATAAAAAAAAAAAAAAAAAAAAAAAAAAAAAACCTTCTCCTGGAGATATTGTTAAATTGAAAAGTTAATGTTCTTTTTAATTTTTTGTAAATAAATAGACCTTTAAAAGTCAAGTCTCTCTGTCTCTCTCTCTCTCTCTCTCTCTCTCTCTCTCTCTCTCTCTCTCTCTCTCTCTCTCTCTCTCTCTCTCTCTCTCTCTCTCTCTCTCTCTCTCTCTCTCTCTCTCTCACACACACACACACACACACACACACACACACACACACACACACACACACACACACACCAGATATGTATTTTTGTGAGAAGCAGTGCTGGTCTGAGACTGGTTAGTGTTAGTAGAGTTAGTCAGAACCAGCTGACTGAGGGGACTTTTTTGGGGGTTCAGTTCTTGGGTTTGTAGTGCTTTAAAATGTAGCGATTCTGTTGGACTTGATTTTAGATGCATCCAGAATTTGAGGGATCTTTTTTGCATATTAACAATCAATGGGAATCGGCCTAATTCTGCCCTACTTGCATTACTGGGTCCTTTGTAGTTTTAGAATAATTTTGCAGAATTCTGTGTGTAGGGCTTCTGTTGGATGTCTGTCCCATCTAGTGTAGCTCTGATCACTGAGTGGACCCCAAACCTCACTTACATACAGCGCAATGGGCTGAATTACACTATCAAAGATTTTACACCGGATTGGAATTGGTAATTACATTTTTTGGATTTTTTTCTTAATGGCGTATAGAGCTCTTCGGCTTTATATTTGAGAGCATTCACTGCCATACTGAAACTCCCAGATGCAGTGATGATAAGGCTGAGGTAAGTGTACTGCATCGTGTGCTCTAGGCCGGTGTTGCCTAGACTGAACTGATATCTGTGTTCTGGGCTTTTTTTCTGAAAGAGCATAATGTTGGTCTTTGTGAGCTTGACTGCCAGGGCCCAGTTCTGGCAGTAGTTTTCCAGCAGGTCCAAGTCCCTGTTGTCACCAGGTCGTCTGCATACAGCAAGAGCTTGATGCTTCTGTCCTGTAGAGTGAGTCCAGGGCCCGTAGACTGTTCCAACTGCACCGCTAGTTCATTAATATAGATGTTGAACAGCGTTGGACTCAGGTCACAGCCCTGCCGCACTCCTCTTTTCTGGGTGAAGAATTCTGTGTGTTTGTTGCCAATTCGTATTGCACATTTGTTGTTCAAATACATTGATTTTATAATGTCATAAACTTTACCCCCTACACCACTTTGTGAAAGTTTGTAATATAATACATTGTGCCAAATAGAATCAAATGCTTTTTTGAAATTGACAAAGCATGCAAAATATTTTTCTGTTTTTGGTCTGTTTTACGTGTTTATTGATTAGGGTGTGTAGGGTGTACATGTGGTCGGTAGTTCTGTGATTTGGAACGAAGCCAATCTGACTCGAGCTCAGGACACTGTGTTCGTTAAGGAAGCTTACAATTCTATTGTTTAAAATACTGCTAAATAACTGCTCACACAAATGCTTCTGAAATTATAAGGGTCCAATTTATTTCCACTCTTATGAATTGGGGTAATAAGTACTTGGCTCCAGATGCCTAAGTGCTAAGTTAACTAAGTGCAGTGTTGAATAATTTGAGCACCGCCGTCTGCAGCTCAGGTGTGCTGTGTTTCAGCATTTCACCTAGAATGCTGTCAGGACCACAAGATTTCTTACCTTTTAGGCTTTTGAGTGTGTAATTGGGAAATCAAGTGGATTTTGATTATTTTTAATTGTCTCTTCATAAGTTTGTAGATTTTGTTTGATCAGATTATAATTGTCCTTGAGTTGTTTTGATGTGATTTCTTTATATAAGTTTTCAAAATGATTTGTCCAAATTTCTCCATCTTGTATTGGTAGGATTATTCCACAATCATATCCCATAACTGATTCTTATTTATTGAATGTTCTAATTCTTGTATACTTTTGGTCAGATGGTGTTGCTTTTTCACTCTAATTGTGTCTTTATATATTTTTAGTTTTGAAAAGTATTCAGTTCTTATGTCAGTGTTGTTTGGTTCTTTATGTTTCAGACAAGTTGTTTTCTTAATGTTTTGCAGTCTGAGTCAAACCATTTTTCATCTTTTGGAGTATTTTTAGTGTATTTTTTAGTGCAATTCACTTCTATGTGCTGCTTTTTTAAATATGTAATTTATTTATTTGTAGCCAAATTAACACCGTCTTTAGTTGTTTTGAATTTCTTATTAATAAATACATTTATTAATAAGAAATTCAAAACAACTAAAGACGGTGTTAATTTGGCTACAAATAAATATGTTTTAAATAAATATGAGTTTTTAGTTCTTCAGAACTGAGGGCTTGGACAAATTTGTCTGGAGCCCATCTGTATCTTTGCTGGACCTGATATATTTGGCAGGTTTACAGTCTGTTTTGTTCTGGTGTGTTTTGATATAGATGTTAGTTTTGTTATGGTCAGAAAGTGGAGTTTGCTGTTTGACAGTGAATGCATTGAAGGAGGATGGGTCCATGTCAGTGATGGCATAGTCAACTACACTAGCTCCAAGACCTGAACAGAAGTATTTGCTATTTGTTAACTATAAAGGGAACATAACTACATTTAATTATATGCTAATAGTTTGGACAAACTTATGGATAAACCCTTGTTCAAATCCATTGAATTAATTATTCAAAAATATAAACAAATTTGTATTTGTCCACTAAGGTCGTGAGCAGGGACCCTAATCAAAAGGTATAATGGTGTTGTTAATCCCCATTTTTCATCATTTTAAATTATTCAGTTACATAATTGTATTATAATGTGATAGTTACAAGATGCCACCGCCCATCCAAATAGCATACATACACTCTAGTTGAACTTATATAAATTTTGAGTAGCTTCTAGCTTGACAAGCTGCAATGTAGCTTCCCGAACAGGCAAGGTGTTGCGAAAGCTACAGTGAAATTGTAGCTTGTTACTAAAAAAGCTACACTATTTTGACAAGCTGAGCTACTGTCACACACTAACATTGCTACCTTTAGCTAGTTACTATAAGGCTATTGTGTTTGTCCCTGACATGTGGAGGAAAAATATCTACCTGTTAGAAGCTAGAATAGCCACAAAGACTGTTGGGCAACAATTCAAGTCATGGAGAGACCAAATTACTTATTTGCCTTGGAGTAAAGAGATTGTGAAGTATTGTCATGCATTCTGCACGTACTTCAGATTGCTAGAGGCAGAGTGGGAAAAAAAATGTCCCGGCAAAAGATTATCAGTCCAATTTTACTCCACAGTCAGGCTCAATTCATATGTTTACCCCTCAGAAAATAGCAGTTACAATTGCAGGTCACGTGTGGATGCAGAAATTACCTGTGGGGAAACCAAAATGCCATTCTAAATGGCCCAGACGGGCGGAGGGGGTCAGCTCGCTTGATTTCCTTGCAGGGAGAAATCTTTCACTTCTTAAATATCACACAGTAAGAATCCTGCCATTGGGAATCAGACCCTAAACATAGAATCACCCTGAGATGACTCAAAATAGTGCTAGTTTAGCAAAAACAAAATAAAAGTGAAAATGGACAGATGTTTCACCTCCGGCACTGTGTAGTGCCTGAGGTTCGTAATATAAGTAGCACAAAAGTTATCATGCAGGTCTCACATTTGACAGGCACCTCTAACACCAGCATTCGCAGGCTGGCATCTCTCATAGCAGGGCTTTTTCTCTTTCCCTTATTCAACCCTCACCCCATCTCTGTGTCTCTCCAAACTCCAATCGACATTTTCATTTTGAAGCACACCAGGAGTCTCAGATGGTATCACTTCGTAGTGAGTGTTCCTGTGCCCCGCTTGCTTTGTTCCCACCAGCATTAGTGTTTTTATTCAGCGACAGACATGGCCCGGGGGAAGGCGGTCACCTGCTGAACCTTTCACTGAGATTAAGCGCTAAGGGGAGCTTGATACTGGAGCTAAAAAGATCTGACAAACCAGAATAATATGAACTCTGTACATCATAGACATCAATGCAAGTTATGTCCCTTTGCAATTGAAATAAATAAATTGTTAAACACAAAGTATCACACTATTATCATCACAGGTGTCATACGCTCTGTTTAAAAACCTAGCAGAATTTAAGAATTGTCCCAACAATGAAATTTGTTCATATTTGGTGAAAATATTAATTTAGAATGGCGAACAAACTGAGACTGTTGATAATGACTTATTTCATTAGAAAAACGTGATAACATATCTGTAAAATGATGTTGCATTGCTTCTTGCAAACTTTCAAAGCGAAATGATAGTGAGTGGCGTTAAATGCACATGGAATTTTATTCAAAACGCGAATCTGACATTTTTATATGTTTGTTGTACGTATTGTGGCTACCCGGCAATGAAATGTCATGTCAGTGGTGATAAAGGGTTAATGCTCTATCTTGTTTGAAATAATGTACCACCTCTGTAAACCCTGCCCTGAACCTAACCAAAACTGTTAACAATGGTAAACGTGAGATTAAAATAAATTTGCTGAAACAACCATGCCATTTTTTCATGCTTCCATAAGTCTCACAACTCTTTTATCATGTTTTATGGGACTTGTACTCGTGATCATAAGTGCAATGCCGTATCAGGTGAGCTACCAAGCAAGTTTACTACATCAGAAAAGCCATATATATGGGACAATACATTATGTGATCTAAGCATCAAAATGTATAAGTTTGCAGTATGGTATGGTATGAAATTAAATACAAGCTGTTCCCGTTTTACTACCACAAGTGTTCAGTTCTGCTGGAAACTGGTGCTTTGTATATTCATTTAATTTTATGTTAAATTAGCAGACATATCAGTGAGCTCATGACTCAATATATTTCTACCTAGTACTGACTGAGCCCCTGGGCTAGGGTGAGCTTTCAATAAGCGTAAAACTGTAGATCACTATTTTTGGAGTTTTTGGATTTTTTATTAGTGAAGTCAAGGACAACTTTGCAACAGGTAGGATTCAGTTTACGAAAAAAGTGAAGCCACTTTATAGTGATAAAGTGAAGCCACCGTGCCGCCATATTGGTATTCCCTCACACTCTATTGAATAGGAAATCATCTGATTTTAATTCAGTGTTTTTATATCTGTCTCGTATATAAGTCTCCCTATATATTCTTACAACACAACCAGAGGTTGGCATCTCCTCAATAAGAACATCTCTTATATCAAGTCATTAGCTTAGCAACATTTTAACATTAGGGTGACAAAATCTACTGTCAGTGTATTTTTCCACACATTGTGTTTTTCATGTAAAGCTCATGGGGGAACTGACTGATAGCAGATTTTGACAGTTGACATGTTGCTAAACTAATGACTCCACATTGTGGAGTTGCTGCCTATGGCCCCGATCACACCTGACGTGTTTTGTGCAGTGAGAGGCACCTTTTTTCAATTGGTTTCCAATGGCAGTGAGCGTTCTGCACGCTGTTTAAAGCGCCTGCTGCGCCTCGTGTTTTTGCAGTTGAAAGAAAAGTAACTCAGAGTGGAAAAAGCGCCCGACGTCATCGCGGCCTTCCGTTTTAGTGATGAAAGCTACAGTTGCTTGAACGCCCAGAGAGTGCGATGATGTAGGATAAACTTGTGGTGCTCTCGCGGGTTACCAGGATCTTAACGACTTCACGAACCGTAACTACCACAATGTTAACAAAAAGAAAATAAAGTTAATAAAAGGCTGATTTGACGTGTACTTGACTGACAGGACAGCTGTTTCAGTGGTTGCCTAGCAACATAAAAAACGCAACGCACCGCTCGTTCTGTGTGATGGGGCAGTTCTCTGCACCTCGCGTTAGGTGTGATCGGGGCCTATGTAGAGTGTTCCGAATCAATCACTTATGAGGTTCCAATTCAGTTAGTATGTTGCCTAGAAGGCAGTTACCTATGTGGGCAGTAGACTGTGAAGGGCCCTACACACCGGGACGAATATCGGCGCGCGTTATTCGCCAGCGTTTTTCAATGCGTTTTTTGTGTTCACACCCAAGCGATTTTCGCTGACGATGAGCCGAGTGAACATGCAAATTCATTCCCTGACATTAGATGGCGCTTAATGTAAAACAGAAACCACTCCATAACAGTTCTCTTTTATCAAGATTTTTGTAGTCGCTGTTGCGTTCGTCATATAGTTCTTTATGTTCCGACACCAACGAGACCAGCAGCTCTACAATCATCTTGCCTTGCATCTTCCTCGTCTTATTTCTTCCCGGCAGTGTAGACGCTACTTGGTGTATATCTTCTTCGCTGTTACACATGTGTGCTCGGCAAGACCGTTTTGTGTTTGAGCGCCCCCAAGTTGTGTTTTACTGTAACTTCAGAAGCTCCAGACACGTGAACAAAAGCGCCAATCTCATTGGTCGGATAGTTTTTGACGTGGCGCGTCAAACCAAAAAAACGAACCCGAGGCGTTTTTAAAAAAAATGATGCTTTTATGCGTGGCATTTTTCGTGCCGGTGTGCACACTCACATTGGCACCCTTTGTTTAGTAACGAGGCGTTAAACGTCGGCGAATATCGTGCGCGAAATTCGTCCCGGTGTGAACAGGCCTTGAGGCTATCATATTTGCTCAAGCATGAGAACAATTATTTATTATTTGAAATAAAAAATAAAAAAATAAGTGCTGTTCTATGTCATGAATGACTTTTGTGCAACACTGATTAAATGACATTAAATAAAAACTGTGGGATTTCTTGTGTGTGTGTGTGTGTGTGTGTGTGTGTGTGTGTGTGTGTGTGTGTGTTTGTTTGTGCAATTTGTTCTTTGCTAAGATGTTGTGTGGGTTTGTGTGATATAAACTGTGTGACCAGGCTCCACAAACACTTAGTGCAATCCAGATTTTCAGTTTTAAATGAACAGGTATTATTATATAATAGTGATGATTATTTCAGATGTTCAACTGAACTGACCTCAGTTCACAAAAAACCCTTTTGAACTGAGGTCCAGCCTTTCATAAAGCATTGTGCGCAAAGGCATTCATTAAATAGTCTGTTTTAAGAATTCTTTAAATTGTTTAATGAGGTTTAAAAGTTTATCTTAAATACATTTATAATGAAACGTATCACCTGATAAACTCCACAGACCCTGTACCGGGTCCGAAAATCTTTGTTATAATGTTTGCACGTCCTTTTTATAGGCTTCCTTATATGGTATCACCCAATTTATGGTATCATTTGAAAGCTTAGCATCTAAACTTTACAAATAATACCATCACTTTTGTTTTTATTAGTTGTATATCTATAAACAATTTTCATATTGAAGTCACCAGAAATCAAAACTGCAGTATGTATTGCATGTAAATTATTGTGTGTTGCATTATATATGTAAGGGATAATGTAGAGCGAGGCGGTTGTTATAGCGAATATAACCCCGACAGGCTGATGACGACCCCGACGCGAAGCGGAGTTTATTGATTTAAAAACGACTGTATTGCTTCCGCTTTGTAGTCCGTTCCTTCTCTATGGTTAGAATCATGCGTCCATAGCAACGCTCTGTTTTTCATGGCAACGGTGTGTTATACTTAGCAGCGGTCTGTTATGTAAGGGTTAATGCCCGGCGAGGTGTCCATTATCAGGTTTTAATGGACGGCGGCGAGGCATGAACCGTCCGACACGCAGCGGAGTCCATTAAAACCTGATAATGGACACCTCGAAGGGCATTAACCCGCTTATACCATGGTTACTTACGAAAGAAAGAAATATCTAATCAATTAATAATACTTTAATGTGTTTTAGAGTAAAAATCGTGAGGGTTTTTATCTATTAAGTCGAGCGCACTATTTAATATCAATATTTAAAATAACAAGAAATAACAGACCGCATTCTACATTAGAATTCAACCAAGCCATGTAATATATTCAGCAGTGGCGTGTGAATGTAGTCACTTCTACTAGACACTATGGCTGGTTGAATTTTATATATAATATAGCCTATAAATTTTTCAATTGTAGTTTTTTAAAAAGGCATCTGAAATAATAAATTATGTACAATGTAATGTTGTCCAAAATATACATGTTTCAATACTGAAATAACTTACATGCTTCCAAAGCTCATTTTATATATATACTTCCCCTCCCTCTTGCAGCGACATCTCTTCTCCTCTGATTTTCACTCACGTGAGGTGGACCAATAGCAAACCACAATTCAACGATTCAATATATTCCCGATGGACAATTTCAAGACCTACATTTTTTTCTTGTTTGAGAAGCTGTTTACTTCAGATAACTGCCACAAAAGGGAAGAAAAGACTATCAAAGCTTCCATTTCATGACAAATCTAAGTAATTGATATTTCAGACACAATATACTAAAAAACTAGGTATTCTGTTATTTTTTGCCCCACCATGTTGATCTGTATAGCAAACACAGACAAGCAGAGTGAATCCAACGTTGAAATGTCTCGGTTGGACTCGACCAAACAGGGGTGCGTTTCCGGTACAACGACGTAACTCGCTGGTTCACTACCATAGTACGATGCATTGTTGAAGAAATCAACTAGCCAGTCACGACTGTTTCCCGAAACCGTATTGTCGCAAATTGGTCGTTCAACCACGTTGGTTAATGATGTGACGCAGGTGGTGGGGTAATAACTTTCTTTAATGAATCTATTTTAGATCGAATTAATGCTAGATGTTTTGCTATAAATTCCGAACATGGCATCTGAGGACTATTTCTCATTTTTCTCAGTTATTTTGCTTTATTTCCAGATTAAATCATAGTCTCGTTCTTACATGGTAGAGCACGTTCGCACATGCGCACTCTTCAAAAATGGTGCTTTAAATCTCTTGACAAACTAAAAGACGTAAATGACATTTGTATATTCAAAATAAAGATAAAAGATACAGATTGTAATGAATGTCAGCTTGCTTATTTTGCTTAAGACAAGGATTTATTAAGTCCACATGTCATGCAGACAAGAAACTATGCTTCTAACCACAGGTCAAGAGCCGTCGTTCCAGCTACACAACTTTGCGATGCTGTTTGCGAATGTTCGTTGGAACGATGGTTTCAGGAAACACTGACTCGTTGAACTATGCTGATAACGACGGAACTTGCGACCATAGTTGGCTAACGATGCTTTCGGGAAACGCACCCCTGATAAGTGGTACAGAATTAAAGAGTGTAACAAGTATAAAGTCGTTTAGCAATAAATAAGTCAATCATTTAACAAGTTTAATTAGACAACAATATTGCTTGGGTTGCTACCATAGACTGTAAAAAATATGGACGTAGTGTCCGTGACGTCACCCGTAGGTTTCTGAAGCCTAAAGCGGGCGTAGCCGACCATCGCCATCTTGGCAGCGCGTCACTCCCGAATTTATTTATTTTTACAGTAAGACAATGAGCTGAGGTAACGTGACGGCTAACAGACAGCAGACAAATGGCTAATGATGACTAATGACCACAGCAGCGGGAATCCACCTGTCACTCAAAAGTGGACACACCCTTAATTATGTCAAAAGTGGACACACCCTTAATTATGCAGAAATTTAAGGCTTAATATAAAAATGAGTTATAAAAAAATTCACTCCCCTCACAGTTGTCATGAAGGGCAAAATTAGCTGTATAGACCACAGCCACTTTTTGCTCCAGGCTGTAAACATGTTTTTTTTTCCTGCTGTAAAGTTGGGCATTTCAACATGGGGGAGATGCAGATTTGACTCACTTTTGCAGCCAGCCTCAAGCGGCCAGTTGATGAATTGCCGTTTAATTCACTTCCGTGTTGGTTTCAAGAGAGAGACAGGGAGGTTGCCGCTTGGTAGCCACACAACTTTTATTATTGTTATTCTACTTTCTGCTCTTTAGAATACCTTTTATCATTTTCCCGCTACAAAGCGTCCCTTCAAAAGACGGCATGTGAAACATGAGCATGCTAATAGGAATATTTCAGCTCTCAACCAAGCTTGTTTGCCGTAGCTTGGTATTGTGAAAACATCTGTTCAATAATTGGACACCCAGGGCTCCTCTGATAAAGATGCACAACATTACACATTCAAGACTACATTTTAGACATCAATTATGCTATCTGATGTTTACTTAACCAAGCCATTACCATGCTAACAGTTCAAGACAGTACTTCAACGGCATTATGAGAGCTGCAGATAATGTGAATACGAAGGCAGTCAAACACTAACAAGCCCTGAATAACAAAAAAATACCAGAAAGTATTTCACGGCAGCTCTTGTCAATGTTGCTGAGAGAAAGAGAGACAGGCAAGAGGAGGCTGTTTTCAGAAAAGGCAGTTTCTTATCTTGATATAATCGCACCGCCGCTCTCATACCTGCTAGGCCACTGATAACTGACAGCAGGAGAAGTGGTTTCCATGGTGACCCCATACTTGTTCTGGAGGGTCCCTTCAGTGAGATTGTTAGTAGGTCTGTTTCTTCATTAAAGCAGTGCCTATGAAAAACAAGAGGACAACAGAGAGGAACAAAGTGAATGTGTGAGTAAGAGTGAAAGAAAGAGGTAAGTTAGTTTAACTGAAATTGCTGCTGTTCTATAAATCAGTCCTGAGAGCTCAACTTGATGATTCATGAAGTATCAGGTATCGGCTCTGGAGAAAACCCATCTGAAACCCAGCAATAACACACAGAACCCTCACTAAAATGCCACGGTATTAAAATACACTGAAGAGTTCTCAGTACATTGTAAAGTTAAATTTCACAAAAATCAACAAAAATTAACAATAGCCATACAAATAAATTATATGTTTTTATGAAAATGGAGCCTCTTTTCTTTATTGTAAAAATCTAGTAATCTATACTTATGACAAACTATACCTTGTTTACTCAGAAAACCCAAGTTAAGATTAATTCTTTGAGGCGGGTCGATTTTTAATAAACTCATTTAAAAAAATTGAATACACTCATTTCCTCCACTTCTGCTGTTATCTTTCTCTAGTTGCATTCACTCATTTCAAGTCTTCTTGAATGTTGAATTGTAAACATCACATAAGATGACTACATAAATTAATGTTGATTTCCCTAAAATCTTTTTGTTTGAGCTCACCATTATGGTGATTAGTGTTCCCTTTGGTTGGGCACTTGGAACTTCATTTATATTATTGTAATTCTCTTCCTATTAATGCAGCGATGCAACAAGAAATCCCAGTTAATGGTTTCAAAGGAAGGGAATTGATAAATAGGTTAAAAGGTGGCCTAACTTCTAACAAAAGCATTAGCTAGCCTATTTATCATGTTGAATAATGATCTTTTAAAATTGTATTGCTAACACATAAACACCATGTTAAACTTTTAATTGGGTTGATATCATCCTGCTATATTTGTGACAATATCTTGCAGCTGACCATGCTTGCGTCATAGACTTCAACATTCAATATGCAAAACATGACAATGTTAACAACAATGGTAGCTATACTAAGTCGAGAGTAAATCAAAAGTTATTTTGTATTATAAAGTACTCTCTACAGTTATTCATAGTTAACTATATTAAATAAGCATCAATCAGCACAACATACTAGGGGTGGAATGGATCGCAGCTTATCCGTGATCCGTACGGAGCAGGCCCCACGGTTCGGCACTCATGAGATTCGCAGATTAACTGCTAAATTTAACCATCATAGAGTGAACGCTTATAATTTGGACGTGTTTTGTCTTGCCAATTTGCACATACAAAACATTTTAAAGGCAGAAAAAGAGGTGAAAATCATGACTCGCGCATTATCTGTGCGCGTGCGCAGAGAGAGAGAGAGAGAGGCACGTTTCAGACAGCGCTCGAACACTGAATTGATTCCTCTTTCGTGTTTCCTTGACCTTGAACGGACACATAAACACAAATGATGTCTAAATACCCGTCTTGGTAAGTATTCTCTCGATTTTGTCATAAGTGAAAAGTTCAGAAAGAAACCGGTTGTTTGTCAGTTTTTTTCCAGTCCGTGCAGTCGGTCTTAAAGTGACAGCACACACCTAATATTCCTACTGCTGTCTGTGTCATTAATGTTAATAAAACATCAAAATACAGCTTTAACAAAGATTAAACTATATTTAATTTCTACAGTGAACAAATAGTGTTATTTTACATTTAAGCTTAGCTAATTATTAATTTATGTACCTGAGTACTACTGTTAGACTTTGTAATTTTGTTATTTAATATTAATCTTTGCTTGTAATCTGTGTATTTTGTTCTTATTTTATTACTGTTAACTTGTTTTTAAAATTGTTTGAACTTTATCAGTTAGGCTAGTAGTTTTTAAGGTAGTATCGAAGAACTTCAAGTGAGCTTTAAGTAATAAATGAAAAGCAAAGTTATATACCCCATCATATATTTATTTATATATTTCTTGCTGATCCGAAAAAAAATTACCCGATCCGTGGCTCAAAAAACGTAAATGATCCAAACTGTGATTTTTGTGATCCGTTCCACCACTACAACATACTATTCCTATTTCACTTAGTTTTTTAATGCAATCGTTTTCATGCTTTTTTAAGTAAGTCTAACTAATTAGATGTCACAGTGTATTATGAACATCTGTTTCCATTTGTTTTAGTGAATTTTAAGTAAATATTGTAATAAAATGTTCATGTCCATTTAATTTCTGCAATTTTCTGCATGGCTTAATTGCGATCATTACATTTTGATGGATGATCAAAAATACTATCAGCATCAAAAATCGTTATAAGCTGACAAATATTTTAAGTGCCATAGAAATATTACTATGAAACTTTTATATCCAAATGCCACATCAGTTCACTCTGACCCCAGCTCAACCATGGAAGTGCCACAGTACTTTTTTAATAAAGTGAAAACTAGAGACTTACACTCCTCCTCTTTAATCAACACTCGCATTTGAACAGAGAGAGAGAGAGAGAGAGAGAGAGAGAGAGAGAGAGAGAGAGAGAGAGAGAGAGAGAGAGAGAGAGAGAGAGAGAGAGAGAGAGAGAGAGAGAGAGAGAGAGAGAGAGAGAGAGAGAGAGAGAGAGAGAGAGAGAGAGAGAGAGATGTGGCGGTGTACGAGTATGCATTAGTCACCATGATCAAAGCACAGATGAGAATGTTGCTTTAGGCGAGATAGAGCAGCCAGATGCTTGAAAAACAGACACACCGTCCTCCAACCACACCAAAACACACACACACACACACACACACACACACACACACACGTACGGCCAGACATCTTAAGGTCGAGCAGCTGCCCATATCACAACAAACACACACACATGCTACAGCAGGTTTATTCAATAACCTTTTTGCATTAGAAAAACAACAACAACAAATATTAATTTTTGAGACTGGATGCAATTAATGGAGTCCTGTGGAGAGCCTGAGGAAAGACAGGACCAGCTCTCACAGTCTCTCTCTCAGTCCTCTATCCATCCATTACTAATAACACCTGCCTGCGCCTCACCTCAGTGCACACGCACACACATACACGTGCAGACTGACCGAGACTGAGTAGCGTAAACCAACAATTCTCATTATTTATATTCATGGCGCCGTGGCCTGCCAATCAAAAACAATATCAATGAGACCGTTCTGCAGGAGTGCCTGTAAAAAATGTGTCCATATGCCCAACCTTTTGGAAGCCACCACATGGCGTGCTTTCGATTTGTCAGCTATTTCTCTATGTGAAACTGTTTTTCATTGTTTTGATTTTTCCTTTGACAAGGTCACACTACACATTACATGAATAGTTCAGTGCAAAAAAAAAAAAAAAGAAGAAAGAAAAGAAAACTCTGTCATCATTTACTCACACTCATGTCATTCCGATTCCGAGCATGTGCACAGTTTTGTCACGTGTTGTAGTTGCGTGAATGCAGCGACAGATTTTATGAATCAATTCGATTCACAAGCTCTTGATTCAAATCAGTTCCAATTCGTTTGGATTTCATGTATACAGTACACACATTTTTCCAATGTTGGACTCACTCAGAGCGGGTCTATGCTAATACGGCAGTGTCCGTCAACAGTTGTGGGAGGGGCTTGTGCAAAAGTACGTCACATTGCCCCGAATCTGAGAACGGGTTGTTCTGAGACAGTGCTTATGGCTTATGGGGATAAAAAAAAAAATCACTGGGTGGATTTTTATCATTATAGGGTGGTTGTGTACACACTGCCAACACACATTTATGTTCAAACACTACGTAAAAGTGAATTTTGCATAATAGGTGCCCTTTAAACTTTTGAGTGGTACTGTCATGATTCTTGTCTTGTGTTCCACTTGTTTTGTGTGTTCTTTTGTCATTTCCTGTCTTGTGCTGAGTTTTGTAGTCCTTTGTAGTTTTTCTAGTTTATTAGTATCCCCAGGTGTTTCTCATTAGCCACACCCCCTTGTTATCTTGTTTAGCTTGTTGGTCCCTGTGTATTTATAGCCCTTGTGTTTCACTTGTTACTTTGTCAGTTGTTGTACATGTATGGGTGCTTCTAGTTCGGTCCTGCTCGTGGTTTTGTTTCTTTTGTCCTTCGTGTTCTTTATTATATGTACTACGTGTTTCTCTATTAAAATCCTGCAAATAGATCCTCACTTCCGCCTGCTTTCTCCAGCATCATTACAGAACAACTGACCACTATGGATCTAGCAGGTTTTATCGGGAACCCACTGAGCAAACTTTGTTCTATTTATCAGTATGATCGCAGAATTGAGAATTATGTGGAGGAGTTCATTTTTTATAGTCACCTTGTTCCTGCTGACGATGCTATGCTAAAGGACTGTTTCTGGAGTGGACTACAACAGGAAATTAGCTTAAGTTTGCCAGAGGAAGACCCCAGCTGGACCCTGGTACAGTACATTGACTTTGTCCTGCAGTTTTGTGGTTCCCCCTTCACTGTAGGGGAGGTGGAGACACTTCACGCCGAGCCTGCACTTCACACCAGTCCAGCCAAACCTGCACCCGTCATGTCAGCTGGGACTGAGGACGTCGCTTCTGCTGATCCAGAGACTGTTCACGTCGCTTCTGCTGATCCAGAGACTGTTCATGTCGCTTCTGCTGATCCAGAGACTGTTCACGTCGCTTCTGCTGATCCAGAGACTGTTCACGTCGCTTCTGTTGATCCAGAGACTGTTCACGTCGCTTCTGCTGATCCAGAGACTGTTCACGTCGCTTCTGTTGACCCAGAGACTGTTCACGTCGCTTCTGCTGATCTAGAGACTGTTCACGTCGCTTCTGCTGATCCAGAGACTGTTCACGTCACTTCTGCCAATACAGAGTCTTCACCGCTGGTCCCGTCCAGTTCAGAGCCCTCTTCACCGCTGGTCCCGTCCAGTTCAGAGCCCTCTTCACCGCTGGTCCCGTCCAGCTCAGAGCCCTCTTCGCCGCTGGTCCTGCCCAGCTCAGAGCCTTCTTCGCCGCTGGTCCTGCCCAGCTCAGAGCCTTCTTCGCCGCTGGTCCTGCCCAGCTCA
This sequence comes from Scardinius erythrophthalmus, assembly GCF_964197995.2. Classification (NCBI taxonomy): domain Eukaryota; kingdom Metazoa; phylum Chordata; class Actinopteri; order Cypriniformes; family Leuciscidae; genus Scardinius; species Scardinius erythrophthalmus. The sequence continues at coordinate 41,154,427 of NC_138228.1, forward strand.
GAGCCTTCTTCGCCGCTGGTCCTGCCCAGCTCAGAGCCTTCTTCGCCGCTGGTCCTGCCCAGCTCAGAGCCTTCTTCGCCGCTGGTCCTGCCCAGCTCAGAGCCTTCTTCGCCGCTGGTCCTGCCCAGCTCAGAGCCTTCTTCGCCGCTGGTCCTGCCCAGCTCAGAGCCTTCTTCGCCGCTGGTCCTGTCCAGCTCAGAGCCTTCTTCGTCGCTGGATCTGCCCAGCACAAAGCCCTCATCGCTGGATCTGCCCAGCACAAAGCCCTCATCGCTGGATCTGCCCAGCACAAAGCCCTCATCGTTGGATCTGCCCAGCACAAAGCCCTCGTCGCTGGATCTGCCCAGCACCGAGCCCTCGTCGCTGGATCTGCCCAGCACCGAGCCCTCGTCGCTGGATCTGCCCAGCACCGAGCCCTCGTCGCTGGATCTGCCCAGCACCGAGCCCTCGTCGCTGGATCTGCCCAGCACCGAGCCCTCGTCGCTGGATCTGCCCAGTACCGAGCCCTCATCGCTGCCCTGCACCGAGCCCTCTCTGGTACCCGGGACTTTTCCCAAGTATTTTTTGGGGGGGGGGGCATAGGGCTCCGTCCTGGCCACTCGAGGGGCCATGGCCACCTGAGGGGTCCTCACCACCATGGCCACCTGAAGGGTCTTCGCCACCATGGCCACCTGAAGGGTCTTCTCCGCCGTGGCCACCCGAAGGGTCTTCTCCGCCATGGCCACCCGAAGGGTCTTCTCCGCCATGGCCACCTGAAGGGTCTTCTCTGCCGTGGCCACCCGAGGGGTCTTCACCGCCGTGGCCGCCCGAGGGGTCTTCACCGCCGTGGCTGCCCGAGGGGTCTTCACCGCCGTGGCCACCCGAAGGGTCGTCTCCGCCATGGCCACCTGAGGGTTCGCCTCCGCCCTGGCCGCCTGAGGGTTCGCCTCCGCCCTGGCCGCCTGAGGGTTCGCCTCCGCCCTGGCCGCCTGAGGGTTCGCCTCCGCCCTGGCCGCCTGAGGGTTCGTCTCCGCCCTGGCCGCCTGAGGGTTCGCCTCCGCCCTGGCCGCCTGAGGGTTCGCCTCCGCCCTGGCCGCCTGAGGGTTCGCCTCCGCCCTGGCCGCCTGAGGGTTCGCCTCCGCCCTGGCCGCCTGAGGGTTCGCCTCCGCCCTGGCCGCCTGAGGGTTCGCCTCCGCCCTGGCCGCCTGAGGGTTCGCCTCCGCCCTGGCCGCCTGAGGGTTCGCCTCCGCCCTGGCCGCCTGAGGGTTCGCCTCCGCCCTGGCCGCCTGAGGGTTCGCCTCCGCCCTGGCCGCCTGAGGGTTCGCCTCCGCCCTGGCCGCCTGAGGGTTCGCCTCCGCCCTGGCCGCCTGAGGGTTCGCCTCCGCCCTGGCCGCCTGAGGGTTCGCCTCCGCCCTGGCCGCCTGAGGGGTCGCCTCCGCCCTGGCCGCCTGAGGGTTCGTCTCCGCCCTGGCCGCCTGAGGGGTCGCCTCCGCCCTGGTCGCCTGAACAGCCTGCTCCGCCTGCTCCGCCCTGGTCGCCTGCACAGCCTGCTCCGCCCTGGTCGCCTGCACAGCCTGCTCCGCCCCGGTCGACTGCACAGCCTGATCTGCTCTGGCCTCCCGTACTGCCGCAGTCTCCAGGTCCTCTGCCGTTCCACGGGCCTGGCCCTCCATCCCTCCCCCGTTCCGCCTCTGCTCCACCACCCTCCTTGACATTTATTTATTTTTTGTGGAGTGTCTGGAATCCACTCCTTAAAGGGGGGGCTCTGTCATGATTCTTGTCTTGTGTTCCACTTGTTTTGTGTGTTCTTTTGTCATTTCCTGTCTTGTGCTGAGTTTTGTAGTCCTTTGTAGTTTTTCTAGTTTATTAGTATCCCCAGGTGTTTCTCATTAGCCACACCCCCTTGTTATCTTGTTTAGCTTGTTGGTCCCTGTGTATTTATAGCCCTTGTGTTTCACTTGTTACTTTGTCAGTTGTTGTACATGTATGGGTGCTTCTAGTTCGGTCCTGCTCGTGGTTTTGTTTCTTTTGTCCTTCGTGTTCTTTATTATATGTACTACGTGTTTCTCTATTAAAATCCTGCAAATAGATCCTCACTTCCGCCTGCTTTCTCCAGCATCATTACAGGTACGGTCCCATATATGGGATTCTTATTTCTGTGTCCCTGAGAGTACGGTCCCACATATGGAATTTAGAATGAACAGTGACGTGACATAACTGCCAGATTCAAACTGTGCTTTTAGTGATGGACGCGCTCAGCACTGTCATATATCACAACAATTTGCAGTGTTTTCAAACACATAGGGCCCTATCTTGCACCCAGCGCAATTGACTTTGTACACCGACGCATGTATCATTCCTATTTTGCACCCGCGCAAAGCGGACTTTTCCCTCCACAGACGCATGTCGGTAAGTTAGGAAATACACTTGCGCTCCCCAGTGTGGTTCAGCGCAAAGAGGAGGCATGTTCCGGCGCAAACGTTCCTTCATGCTAATTTGCAGGTTTAGAAAACAATTGCGCCACTGGCCAGAAAAAACCTAGTCTAAAGTCAGTTGCGCGTTGCGCGTTGTTCATTATGCTATTTTAAGGGTGCATGCTTGACCATAATGTATAGCGTGCACAACGCGCACTTTGATTCTCTCATCTACACAGAAGCAGCAGTTTTCATTTTTGCAAATCATACATTATTACAATAGATAGATAGATAGACAGATAGACAGACAATTTATTATAAAAGCATACATCTAGCTTACACATTTACCCAAATTATCATACGCGTGTTTAACCGAAGTTAATTTGGGTGGGTTTCTCCATTTCAATGTAACTTCTCTCTCTTTTACGGCCGTGACGAGAGCGTTGCTCTCCTTGGCTGTGAACCGCTCCTGGCGCGCCTGGCAAATCCGCCGTTACTAGCAATCCGCTATGGAAAAAGGGCGTCTGCTCTTAAAGGGAATGTGAGATGACGCTCTGATTGGTTTATTTCACGTTACGCCCAAACCACACCTATGAATAATGAAGCTACTTCAGACCAACCCCTTTTAGATTTGCGCCGGGCGCAAGAGTCATTTATCCCGCCGGGAAAATAGCAACATATTAGCGCTTTGCGCTAGACACTTGCGTTTCAGATCGTTAAAATAGGGCCCATAATGTTTAATTTAGGTTTCTGACTTTTAAATACACATAAGCGAGAGTAAAACAATACATTTGGAGTTTGTAAAATACACACTGATGTCTATGGAAGCAGCAATAACAATCTATTCAAATATAATTTGAATAATTTGTGTGTTGTTCATATCAGATACACAGTTTACACAAGTACTATAAAGTTTACTCTATTCTTCTCCCAGTTCACCAACCACTTTCTTACATGTATTTCGGGAGAAACTCATGAATTTTCACACTGTAAATACGATTTTCAGGACTCTCTGAACTGCGGGGCAAACAAACATGGCGGCAGCCATCTAACGTTATAGATTAAGATCAAGATTGTTTATAAAGGTTTTTAAAGGGTTGGTATAATGCCTTTTTCACAAGATGTAAAATAAGTCTCTGATGTCCTCAGAGTATGTATGTGAAGTTTTAGCTCAAAATACCCCACAGATATTTTTATATTGTATGTTAAAATTGTCACTGAGCAAAAATGCACCGTTTTGTGTCTGTTCCTTTAAATGCAAATGAGCTGCTACTCTCAGCACAGAGGGCGGAGCTTCACAGCTTGTGTCCTTTTACCTCACACAGACATGTACTAAAAAATTTCAAAAACCTTTAGCCTTTTATGTTCAAACCGGATTCAGACAATGATGGAGAGACTCAAGAAGAAGTGGCAACATGTAGACAACATTTCTGAATGGTTAGTTGATGAATTAATGTAGCTTATGTGTAGTTATCTTCTTGGTTAGCATTGGTTAGCATATTATGTCATGATATTCTATAAATCGCATTCCCTGGGGAGGGGAATTATAAATTTTAGGGTTTGTGATGTCACTAACCCGGGAAAAAGCTTTTGTAGTCCCAACCAGCCGTTTGTTGTAGTCTTTAAAAAGCAATTCTTTAAAAGAAAATATCTCCCTTTCCTTTGAACTTTGAGCGTCGTGACTTTGCAGATGTTGTTTATGCTCAAACAGCAACATTACACACTAACTAAAGAAAAGTGAAATCATAATCAACCACCCCTTTAAACGACAAAGCACACTCCCGTACAAGTATTTGAGAATCGGAATATCAGATAGTTGTTGACATGGTAAGCAAGTTGTGAATATTTTGAATAAAAAAGGAAAAACAATATAAAAGCGGCACATCTATCATACAGTGTTATTGTGGTTGTGGTGTATCACGTGACAATCGTGATGCATCACCATGGAAACATTAAGGGGTAAAGTTCTAAAATAACGGTCACCTTGAAAAAACTCACTCTGGGGGGTCAGTTAGAATATTTTAAACTTGCGCGTGAAAGGGTTAAGACATTATTGCTGAAAATTTAAGATGGTCCTCACTGCAGAACACAAAATCCAGGGGGAGGAGTTGGATCCAGATCCAAATCCTCACACCTTATTATACCTAAACCTACCCATCTCCACCCCCTGATCCCTAAACCCATCCCTAAACCTACCAATCTCCACCCCTTAGATCTGGATCCAACTCTGCCCCCTGGATCTTGTGGACTGCAGTGAGGTGCTACTGGAAAATCTTGCCTTTAACCCTAATTAATTTGGCGTGTTCAAAGGTTAAATAGTGTTATTTGATTCAGACTTTCCAGTAAATCAATTCCAATTCACAAAACTGTTCTGAATGATTAATTCATAAATCTGGTTCTCATAAATTCTGAGTCACACATCACAGATTTGGGAAAGGAAGATGAGTGTCAGTAAATGATGACTTAATATTGAATCATGCAATTAATCATTTTCTGTTGATTTAAAAAAAAAAAAAAAAAAACTAAACTTCTGCAAGTTTTGAAATTACAGCTCACTATACTGTTAGTGTCATTAAAGCACGAACCAGGGCTGCGTCAGTAGAACCATTACCACCAACGGTCTCTATGATCAACTTAGCTCACAATGCTTTTGAGAAACGCAGCCCAGAAGTGCAAAAATTTTAGGGCTAGGTTGACGATATTGATTTATTGATTTGAATCAATCTTCAGTTTGATGAACCTTAAATCCCAAGAAACAGTCTTTTAGTTTATGCTGTTTTTAGTTGATAAGTAAATAAAACTTCCTTATGAGTAATTTAAATGGCTGTATACAACTGTTTTTATTTGAGTGATGATTACATAAAAATAAATAGCAATTTAGTTTGTGTTGGTAATCTTAATGTAAAATATTAATGTTCCCGCTGGCAGCATTTCCTGCATAGTTTACAGCATTAGTTGAGAGCTTGTTTTAAGAATTGTTTCAAGAATGTCAACTTGATCATAGCCCTGTCATTTATGAGAAAACGCAATTTATGAGAAAAATTGACGGAAATTCCGTGTTTTAACTGTTATATGCTAGGGGGCGCTATGGCATCTTCTGAAAGAGTACTGAATCTCCTAATCAAAAGAAATGTTAAGAAGAAGCATAAACAAGCGATAGCATAATAAGCATATGCATATGTAAAATAACACGATCATCAACATTAAACAGCATATAAATCAAAACTGCCTATGTCACTGAATGAAATGTCGACCCAGGACGAGCTATAGGACTGTGCAAGCATTAGGGGTGTTGATAGACTTGATCTACTCCATCTATCGTTCTGAATCCCATCTAGACGTAGTATTTGACAAAAACGAAATTTTGTTAGCTTTTTGCTCAAAATGTAGCTTTTTTAAGAAACTTACATTCAAGTGTTGACAAAAAATGCATTAAGCTAGAATAAAACTTAGCGGGGGAAGGAGTTAAGACAAATGTACATTTACTATACATGATATCCAAATGAATCAGAGCTGAATCGAATCAAGAGCCTGTGAATTTAATTGATTCATGAAATATGTTGCTGCGTTCACGCCATGTCGTAATTAACATATTTACATATTTACTACTACTTATTATAATTACATATGATGCTCTATTTGGAGCTGTTCATGCCTTTGGAATCAGAATCATGAGTTTCTATGGCAACACTATAAATGCCAGAAAGAATCTGCAGTGGTCAGATTATACAGCGATCACGTGGTACAAAGTCAGAAAATTACGAGTTTACAAGTTGTAATTATGAGTCATATAAGGATATGGATGCTTTTTACAAGCCAGATTCTCGTAATTACAGTTATTTTGAAATAGCATGTACTCACATTGTGTCAATGCCCTAAAATTTTCCCAAACAGTTAGTCAGCCCCAAACTCACAAAATTGGTAAAATTTTGAATCAAAGTTGCTGTATTAGTCAGGGAAAGGACTGCATTATATGAAGAAATGCATACAATGCATACAATGCACATCATTTGTGTTTAACTTCCAGCCAAAATATAAAACTAGCAAACATATATATATATATATATTGTGAAATATACCATTAACATGATGGAATAATTTTACATAAATGTATGATACAGTATAAGATTCTGATTTAGAGCAGAACAGTCTCAGGTCACCATCCACTTTCATTGTATGAAAAAGAGCAGCACAAACATGCTTAACATCTCCCTTTGTGTTCCACTGAAGAAAATCATGTAGGTTTTGAACGACATGAGCATGAATAGATGATGACAGAATTTTCATTGCAGCTCATGTATTCTTTTAATAATTAAAATGTGCTTTCATTTGATAAGCAGCAGCAGCGCTGTATAGTGCATTGTAAACTTAAATAAAACCCATATCCCATAAACCCAAGTTTATAGCACTGCATGCTTGACAAAATGCTTCCATTCAGTAGTTTATTGGAGTGACTCCTTTAGTAGAAAGGATGCTGTGTGTGTGTGTGTGTGTGTGTGTGTGTGATAAACTCCTGTGGGAGTGTTACTCTTGCGTATATTTAGTAATGTAGGCTTGCGTCAGGCCTGTCTAAAGTTCATTGCACTTGGCTGCTCCACATCAGGCTGTGTGCAGTGAGCCCTCTCATAGAAAATTCTCTGTCTTTCTCTCCCTCCTACTAACAAGTAAAAACAGGAGGAACAGAACTCCAATTTCAGCCTAGATCAGTCATAATGCTGAGGGGAAAATCACACTTTACAGAAAGGAAGAAGTCCTGTGGCAATTATGTCAGCTTGTATTTCCCTCTTTTAATAAAGGTGTAACAGTGCTTCTCATCATGGTCTGTCTATCTATCTATCTATCTATCTATCTATCTATCTATCTATCTATCTATCTATCTATCTATCTATCTATCTATCTATCTATCTATCTATCTATCTATCTATCTATCTATCTATCTATCTATCTATCTATCTATCTATCTATCTATCTATCTATCTATCTATCTATCTATCTATCTATCTATCTATCTATCTATCTATCTATCTATCTCAATTCCAGAATATGACCAATCTCATACCAACTTTTAATTTAGATAAATTTCCGGCAATCAACACATGCAGTACGTCCATGATAATAAGTGACACAATTAGTCTTTATCATTGAAGACACCTTTAGATGCATTTAGAGACAAACAATCAATTTCAGATGAAATCTGCAAATATTACAATGCATTTTAACTTTAATTGCAATTATATATGAAAATATATAATGCATTATAACTTACATTATGAATACATTTAAAATGCATTATACATAGTCTTTAAGTAGTGTTACAGCTAATTCTATATATTGATTTCCAAGCTAAATAATTTTTAAGTTAAAAACATTTAGTAAATATTATTATAAGGACCGACCCACATTTTGATGTGCAACATAACAAAATACATCTTTGTTATATTATCCTTTATTTTATAAAATGTATGGTTTTCACCCCAAAACATTCCAATGTACAGTATATGTGGCCATTATAGACTCTTAAAATTACATACAAAAACCGATCAGATCAAAAGAGTTCTGAACTTGAACCTCCAAGTGTCTCTGACTATGAGACCACTAGTATTCAGATCACACGCAAGATGTCTTTGACGGCGTAATTCCACTGATGATGAAATAGCTGTAGCAAGAGGGATGATATTAAGAGAGCTGCACTACCTCGCTTTGAAGTGAACGTTGACAATAATAATGTAAGGCCAACATCTCTGATGTAGTGCATGTTCTCTTACAGTGCATTTCCGTCCTAATACCAGCGAGATAAAACGGTGTCCAGCTCTTGCTAATTGTTTAAAAGGCAGTACTGTTATCTTTATGAGAGCAGAAACAAAAGAAAGTGGAGATAATTAAAAAAAAGCGCTCGTTTGTCACGAGGAGGATCAGATGGCTCTCTTTAAATTCCTCATTAATTAAAAGAGGCAGATGAAGTGTAATGTCACCCAGGGGACGGGGATTAGAGCGGCTTTGGGCCATGACGACTCCACCACAGTGACCTCAGCAGGACAGAGAGGCTGCTGGAGACTAAATGGCCTTTGCAGAGAAACAATACTGTTATGCATTTAATCTAGAAGTGGAGGTATCTTAGTAAACTCTGTCTTGCTTAGCCAGACCTTCAGACTGACACCAGAAGGTCTGGACTCCATAGAAGCTTTCATTGGCTAAGGACCACCCAAGAGACCGTCTGATGTAAAGCAACCAATCACAGTTTGTTTTCTTCAGTGTCATTTTCAGGGGTGTGAAAAATTCGACGTCTCTAACAGAACGGCATGTAAAAGAAATGTCTTTTAAAGAGTCTATGCAGTGAACTTCACGTACTTCACATACTTCTGAAAATCCAGCATTTAGTTGATCATGATAAGTGCACGTTTTCACAGCTGTAAACATGACGGCTTTCTTTTTCCATGAGGGGGTTTGGAATCACGACGGCTTTGTTTCCAGGCGGGTTAAAGAATGCGACACATGTCTCCCGAAAATACTTCTAATTACACAATAAACAAGATAAGGGCTTCTTTTAATTAAAAAAAGCCAAATGCCAGAGCTTAACGAAGGAATTCACTAAGATTGATTTGTGCCCGCTAATTTGCATAAGATGTCTGCTTTGAATTTTTTTTTTGTATTTTTACAAACCACGCATAAATGTCATTATCTCAAAACAACAAACTTTTACACACATGCTGCTGATATATTATTGTAGCAGAGTTTGTGCTGAATACAGTGTAATAAAACTTTAGCCATGAAAATGTCACAAGTAACAGAAATAAGCACAAATGTCAGAGCATGTCAGAACACCTGCAAGGCCCAGAAAACACCTTAGACCCCAGAGGGTTAATGTAATCTTTAATCTAAAAAAAAAAAAAAAAAAAAAAAAATTACCATCATATTTACAACTGCTTATTTAATTCAAGTTTTAAAATGCAGATGGATGTAACAATAAAAACATATATATAAATAAATAAACTGATCAGTAACTTTTGAATGCAATTTACGATAAAGATACCTGAACCAGCTCATGAATTACTCTGGAGTTCTCGCGAGAGCAAAAGTTGAATTTGCTCAGCGAGTTTACTCTGGCGTTGAGTAATGATGCTCATTAAATATGCCCTTGTATCCGAGCTGCACCAATCACATCGGGTTATCTGATATAGGCGGGCCAGAGGCGAGCTAAACAGAAGACGACAGCGCTGTGACGTCGAAGTCATTAGTAAACATTGCAATATGACTATGGATGAACACCAGTTGTTTGAAACGGCTTTGGCCGCTACAATGACCGAGTTAGACTTGGCTTTTTATCTAAAAGAGGAACAGAAGACGGCGCTCGAATCGTTCCTTTGCAAGAAGGGCGTTTTTGCTGTTTTGCCGACCAGATACGGCAAGAGTCTAATCTACCAGTTAGCTCCGCTGGTAGCTAAGCGTATGGGGCTTGTTGTGATTGGTCGTAGTGTTATCCTATTGCGTGCAGTGAGATTTTCAAATGCATGCTTGGTGCCGCCCCTCGAGCTGGCCGATTTTCATTAGTCGATGCCAGATTTAGTCTTTCAGATTTAGGTCTGGATTTCCAGGCTACTCATGAATTGCAAGTAGCGACGGATGTAGCTAAACCCTCCTTTTCTTTCGTGTTTTCCGACTTCAGAGTGTTTTTAGAGCGACATGAGGTTTTTTCCCTTTCCTTCCGTGTGTGCGTCTCTCTAACAAGTCCCACCTTTCTAAATGCGAAATTAACGTTCCACTATGGAGGCGGAAATAAAGGACTCGCTACATTACAAGAGGAGACTAATAAAATAAAGTTCGAAAGTAATTATTAATTTACTCTTTCTTTAGAGTTAGTTACACTCCCACCAATCATGAGTGAATAATGGAACGGTACACAGACTACATTAGGCACGAATGATTTTAACTGAAAATTGCCTTCCCTGAGCCCGTATAAGAACAAAGACAACTTATGCCAAAGTTGGAAACTTAACTACAACTATGTAATATTATGCGCTATGGAGGGAAGGAGCAGATTTAGTTAGTCTCCAGCAGCAGAACAAGCTTCTGGACTGGGCGCTCAACTTCGGACACCTTGTGAAGACGCTCACCTTTCTTGCCAAGCTTACTGTCACCAAGCTGAATTTTAACTCTCCGTACAAGTCCATCTTTGTCAGTAGTGGTTTCTGAAACTCTACCCAATCTCCACTCATTCCTGTGCACATCCTCTCCTTTCATGATTACAATATCTCCTACTTGTAAATTTCTTCTTGGAGCATGCCAGCGTTGTCTGAGAGCAATGTTGGCAAGGTATTCCTTTCGCCATCGACTCCAGAACTGTTCTGCGAGATATTGAACATGTCTCCACCTTTTCTTGCCATACACATCTTCTCTGACGAATTCACCAGGAGGAGGCAAGGCTTGGACAGATTTCATCGTCAGAAGATGATTAGGGGTGAGTGGTTCGAGGCTATGGGGGTCACTGAGATTGTCAACAGTCAGAGGACGACTGTTGACTATAGCCATAGCCTCATAGAAAAAGGCCCGTAGTGAAGCATCATTTAGTCTACCAGAGGAAAGGGCAAGAGTGGACCTTAGAACGCTTCTCACTGTCCTTATTTGTCTTTCCCACACTCCTCCGGCATGGCTAGAATGGGGTGCGTTCATGCTGAAGTCGCACTGCTTCTCTGCAAGAAATACAGCCAGACGGTCTGCATCGACTTCCCTTAGAGCTTCTCTAAACTCATTTTTGGCTCCTACGAAGTTGCTTCCTTGATCAGACTTGATCTGACGAACAGCACCACGTATGGCGATGAAACATCGAAGGCCATTTATGAAGGCATCTGTCGACATGTCTTCAAGAACCTCAATATGAACAGCACGGGAACTAAGGCAAGTGAAAAGAAGACCGTACCTTTTGTTCTCTTTTCTTCCTTGTTTTGTAAGGAATGGCCCGAAGCAGTCCATGCCGCAGAAAGTGAAGGGAGGTGATGGCTCCAACCGTTCAGGGGGTAGATCGGCCATCCTTTGCTCTTCCATAGGTTTGCGTTGCCGTCTACAGGTGACACATTGACGAATGTAGGATGCAACTGCCCGGTTGATTCCTGTAATCCAGTAGCCGCTGCGCCTTATTTCATTAATGGTAAGACCTTTACCTTGATGTTTCATCTTCTCGTGGTGATAGGCAATAATCATCCTCGTGATGTGATGATCTTTGGGAATGATTGCAGGGTGCTTGATGAAGTTGGGAAGAGAGGAATTGCACAGCCTCCCTCCCACCCTGAGGACACCGTCGTCGTGGAGAAAAGCGTCAAGAGCATGTAACGGATTGTGATGTGGTAGAGGGATCCCTTTGCTCAGCAGTTTCAACTCTTCTTGATACACATTTTTCTGCAGATCTTTGATTAAGCAATGTTCTGCCTCTTCTCGTTCTGTTACAGTGGTGAGACTGTTTGATCTGTTCTTGCTTATGCGCCTGAGAATGCGTGCAACTGCTCGCGTAGCTAGCGACCATGATGAGAACTTAGACAAGCGATCAACTAGGCTCACGCATTCAGTGGTTTTGGTACTGAGCGCTAGAACACTCCTGACCTCTGGATCTCCGACGGTTAACTCTGGTATTTCATCTGTAACCAGCTTTATTTCCTTGTTCCATAGAAACTTGGGCCCAGTGAGCCAGGTGGATGACAACAACTCACTGGCAGTTAAGCCCCGAGAAGCATGGTCAGCAGGATTCTCATTTGTTGGGACATATCGCCACTGTTGTGGGGCTGAGCTGAGCTGAATCTTCTGAACCCGGTTAGCCACAAACGTGTGAAATCGTCGTGCTTCGTTTCTTATATAACCTAAGACCACTTTAGAGTCGGTCCAGAAGAACTCCTCGGCATTAATACATCCCAATTCCTCCTTAAGCATGTTGCTTATCTTCACTGAAACAACTGCTGCTGTTAATTCTAATCTTGGGATGGTTGTGACCTTGGTTGGAGAGACACGTGATTTTCCTACAACTAAGGCACAATGAATATCACCCTCTTCGTTTTGGAGTCGCAGGTATGAACACTGGCCATAACCCTTCATACTGGCATCAGAGAAGTGATGCAGCTCTGTCTTTGAGACCCTTCCAAATCCAGCAGGTGAGTAGGTACGGGATATGGTGAAATTATCTAAGTGGGCTAGATCACTTCTCCATTGTTCCCATTTTGGGCGAAGCTCGTCAGTGAGAGGATCGTCCCAGCCAGTACCCCGTCTGCACATCTCCTGAAGAATGATCTTCGCTTTGAGGACGACTGGCGCCACAAACCCAAGAGGATCGTACAGAGAAGCCACTGTAGATAAAATGCCGCGTCGAGTTGCAGGCTGTTCTTTGAGGCTGACGTTAAGCCTGAAGCAGTCAGACTCCACATCCCATTGAATCCCGAGAGCTCTCTCAAGTGGCAAATCATCAAATGCGAGATCCATATCCTTCACATTGGTTGCTCGTTCGGATTGTGGTATACTCTCTAATACCTTTCTGTCATTAGACACAAACTTATGTAGACGGAGACCACCCATGGCACAGAGTTCACGAGCTTCCCTGGCAAGCTGAATAGCATCTTCAGTGTTTTCAACACTTGCGAGCCCATCATCTACATAAAAGTCCCTCATAACAAATCTCGAGCCTTGAGTGTATATGTCACGATTCTCCTTAGCTAGATGTTTCATCCCATAATTTGCACATCCTGGAGAGGAAGCTGCACCGAACAGATGCACTTTCATGCGAAACTCGCTGGGCTGTGAGTTCAAATCTCCTTGCTTCCACCAAAGAAAGCGCAGGAAGTTGCGATCAGCTTCGACCACGTGAAACTGATGGAACATCTTCTGAATGTCGCACATCAATGCAACGGGGTGCTGTCGAAAACGGATGAGAACTCCACTTAAGTTGTTCAACATGTCAGGCCCAGAGAGGAGGTGATCATTCAAGCTTGTTCCTTTGTATCTGGCAGAGCAATCGAACACTACACGAAGTTTATCTGGCTTCTTCGCATGGTGCACACCATGATGGGGAATGTACCATCTCTCGCCTTCACTCCCACCATCCTTGACCTGCTCAGCATCTCCGTTTCCGATGACCTCCTCCATGAACTCAACATAATGCTTCTTATACCTTTCATCCCGTTGCAATTTCCTTTTAAGGTGAATGAGGCGTGTCATAGCTGAGCCTTTGTTGTCAGGCAAACTGGGTCTGGTTTTGAAGGGCAGAGGCATCTCATAATGGCCATGTATATTTTTCCTTATTCCCTCATCCAGTATGTTGAGGAATGTGATGTCGTCTTGTGACACAATTTTGCTGTCGTCACTGCCATCTTTGAAGTCAGACTCTAAAATGCGAATGACGTCAGTAGGAGTTATCGGAGGTAGCTCCTTAACTGTAATTCTGTGACACAAATGATGTGTGCTCAACGCATCATGGGTTTGTAGTGAGCGCCCTACAATACTCCATCCTAAATCCGTCCTTACAGCGTAGGGTTCCTCGTCTTCTCCTAAAAGGACTTGTCTTGGTGCCATAGCTCTTGAGCAGTTGTAGCCGATCAAAAGACCTACTACACAGTCCTTCAGTGGTTGGATTTCATCCACTATTTCTGCAAGATGACTCCATTGTTTAGCGGTCTCACAAGTGGGAATGTGAGAGCGGTTAACAGGTATGCAGTCCTTTGTATAGGCGACCGGAAGATCAACTTGAACTGCGGAACTATATCCTCTAACACGAAGTCCAGAAACACCTTCGCTTGTGAGCACTGTATCCTTACCACTCATAGTCGTCAACTTCAGTTTCACTGGATACTTGTCAGCATTAAGACCATCACTCACTTCATGGTCAATAAACGTAGTGTCGCTTTGAGTGTCGAGTAGTGCATAGACAAGTTTCTCAGTCGTTGGATCATTTTTAGATGAAACCCAGACCGGTATCACCATTGATGTGTTGGATGAGCCTTCACCTGCTACACTGAGTGATGTTGCAGCAGCGCCTCGATTTGTCTCTGGTTCTGTTGTAGACCTTTCTCTTTTATAGTTGTCATCATGCAGGGCTGTAGGATGCTTTCCCTTACAGTGGTCACAAAAATGACGATGACGGCATTCTCTCACGCTGTGGCCGGGTTTCAGACATCCATAGCAGAGTTTCTTCTCCTTTAGTAGTAGTACTTACTACTTTAGTAGTTGCGTCGCTCAACCAACACCATCTCAGTGAACTTGGAGCATGCATGAAGCTGGTGTCTATTATCTTGACAAAGGATACATAAAGTCTTAACCTTCCTCTGTTCTGACTTGTGGTTCTCATTGTCAGTGACTGTTTGAGTGGTAAGAACACTAGCCTTGTTTTTCTTCACGTCTTTGAGATTTCTCTTCTCAGTGATAGAATCTGATAAACGAAGGGCATGAAAGGACGTAATGGGATTGCAGGCAATCTCAGCTTCGTTTGACGTGAATCTAGCAAACTCCTTGAAACTTGGAAATTCTTGATTTTCATTTAGGCTTTGCGTGACTTGTCGGTTCCAGCTTAAAGCTGCCCAGTCTGGTAATTTGTGAACCAGCTTCCGATTCTCCTCCCAGTCATTTAATATGTCGAGACCCTTGACATAAGGCATGGCATCTTGACAAGCATTCAGAAAATCTGAGAAGCGTCTCAGTCCTTCAGCATCCTTTGATGGAATTCTCGGCCAGTTGGTAAGCTTCTCTCTGAATGCTCTCTGAATGGTGAATGGCTGACCAAAGCGACGGTTCAATTTGTCCCATGCGTCTTGGTATGTTTCATTGTCATTTCGGTAGAAGTTGCCATCTAAAACCTGCCGTGCTGGGCCACCAACGTATTTTTTCAGGTAATATAGTTTTTCAGCTGGTGTGATTGCCCTTTGATCAATGAGTGAGGTGAATGCTGACTTCCATTCAATAAATTGTATGGGATCGCCATTAAAGACAAATGGCTCAGGAACAGGAAGCCTATTTAAGGCTATGTTGTCTTGAAGGATCTGAGCGAGAGAGGGAATGTCTGTACAACGGGGCGATGCAACTTGAGAGAGGGGCACTGTAGTTACAGGAACATTCTTTGCTTCCATGTTCCTTTCCTTTTTAACATAGTTAGCATCCTTGTGTTCTGTCTCCTTTTCATAGATCCTCAACTTGGCTTGAGCTGCCCGTATCTCTTTCTCTGCCTGCAATCGCTCCAACTCACGCCTTTGTACCTCTAGAGCCTTGCGTTGTTGTTCCTCTAACTCTCTTATGGATTCCTTTTGCCTTTCTTCCTCTAGCAGCATCTGATAATTTGCTTCTTTCACTGCTAGTTCAGCAGCAGCATCTGCACGTTTTGCTGTCATGACTGAAGTTATGGAGTAGTGGTCAGACTGGCTGTGACTTATAAAAGAAGCTGCGGATCCATAGACAGACTTTGCATAGTCATGGCGGAGCAGTTCATGAAGGCGGTGTCTTTCCTGCTGCTCATCAAACCCGCTTTCATCATCTATAGCTCTGCTGTAGGCAATGTTGATGATTTCTGTGGTCACCGATTCACACGTATCAACTCTTCTTCTTATGTCGGTGGAGGGTGTAGTGAGATTTCGAATTTCATAATAAATGTTCATTACATCTTCTTTATCTTTCTTAAGCTCTTCAATGAGAGGCCAGAGCTGACTCTCTGACATATAAGTCTTTAGCTGATCTCTTGCCTTCCGTGTGTGGAGCTTCCATCGCTCGTACATGACATACAGCCTTTTCTCTTTTTTCTTGGCCTCTTCATATTGATGTGCGCGCATCTTCTCTGTAGGATGGCGTGTGCGTTCAGAGCGTCTTGGACCTTCAAGAGCATTGTCATCCGTGTTAAGATTGCCTTGGAGATCAGTTAGACTTTGTTGTTTAGCTTCATTTGTTTCCTTCAGACACGGTCTCTCTGAAGAGTCTACCATTATGTCGGCTTCACCTTGTAAATCTTCATGCTGATAACCAGCCATCTGCTCCTCCACCTCTATCTCATTACCTGACTCTGACATTATCACCTAAAATTTTAAACTCTAACGGCAGAAGACCCCTTAGCAGATATAATAAAGCCCTCGTTATGAACTGTATAAACACAAAATATCAGAACATCAGTTTAAAGTGGTTAGCACATATGCATTTACATATAGACACTCAAATAACTGTAATAACTGTCAGTGTAAATACCACAATAAACAAAGTTATCAAAGTTCTTAAATCCAAAATGCAAGAAATGAAAATGTGAAGTCCTCAAAAAACACAGTTTACTAAGTGGATAAACGCAAAGTCCAAAAAATAAAAAATAAAAAAAATGTCTATGTGTCCTTAATTAGAAAGAGTCCATGTGGATGCACGCAGGCATGAGTGCAAATGTAACCACAGCTTTTTGTTGCTCTCGTTGCTGAGTCGGTAAGTATTAAATGTTCAGTCCAAGAAGCCGTTAATCCGTTGTTCGCCTTGTTGCTGTACTATAGACTGTATGATAATGGGTTAATACTCACAGTCCTGCATCAATGTCCGTGAATGAGACTGTACTTGACCATTGCACCGAATCTGTGAGACCGCTGTCCAACGTAGGTCAGGCGCGAGGCGTGAAGATGCAGCTTGATGCGTCCATGCTGACACGATGTAGCAGAAACTGTAGCCGGCGCTGTGAAGACCCTCCGTGGCCCGTCGTAGACAACACGTCGTCAGTATCGATGCGGGTGAAGCTCTTACTGTAGCTAAACCCTCCTTTTCTTTCGTGTTTTCCGACTTCAGAGTGTTTTTAGAGCGACATGAGGTTTTTTCCCTTTCCTTCCGTGTGTGCGTCTCTCTAACAAGTCCCACCTTTCTAAATGCGAAATTAACGTTCCACTATGGAGGCGGAAATAAAGGACTCGCTACATTAACAGAGGAGACTAATAAAATAAAGTTCGAAAGTAATTATTAATTTACTCTTTCTTTAGAGTTAGTTACAACGGATCTTTTCTTCCATATTGAGACCTACATTAGAATGTTACGGATTATTGAAAAAGGAAAAAAAAAGTAGGGAGGAGACTTGGTACTATGCATCGATTGTTGATTGGATGTTGAGATGTGGGCGTGGCACGCAAAAGTGGAGGCAGAGCTTTAAGCGGATTAAATGATTGGAGAAGTCCTGCATACATCACTAGAGGGAAGTCTGCTGTTTTCACCGGAAGATCCAGTAACATTTTACACATATGCATGAATGAATTGTTTAAAATAAGATCTACAGTATAACAGTATGCATTTAAAAATAGTAAACTTTCATTTCATGACAACTTTAAAATGCCAAAAAGTGTACTTGAATACTGTGTGCCTGTATATATATATACCCAGTTATAACTCTTCTCCATTACTGATAGAGAAACACGGCTTTTTTAAATACAATTTGTTTACCGCCTGCTTTCTGGTTATCTAAGATCATTTGTGCCAAGAAATGAACTATCCAACTGGTGCAACTTTGCCCTTCTTCTGTGCCCATGCAGCATGGGCGTCTACATCTTCCTAATCTCAGCTTCCGATGTCGTTCAGTAATGACTAATGCTGATCTACTGTTCTACATTTTCCGAGAAGCTTTTGTTTGAGGTCTGTAGGAGGAGAAGAAATCGAAAGTCGAGGGAGGATGGTGAGAAAAGTAATTGCAATGGTATGCGTGTCATATAATCTTAAATGGACGGCAGTATCTCGTTTTGCCAAAGAAATGATCCATACGGGAAGTCATGAGTGGAAAGAAGTAACTAGAAACAAGCAGTGGCTGATTTGTGTTAAAATAACTGCTAGTGTGAAGCTCTGGGAAAGGAATAAGTTATCTCTGAACAGAAAAAAAAGAAAGCTGAAACTGATTCCAGCCTGCAGGAATACTGTTACATCAAGAGCTGACACTGCCAGTAGGGAATTATAACTGTTCGTTCTTAATTCAGGATGCAGAGCCAGGAAGAGACAAGGCCATATGTTCCAATCATCCATAAAAAAAAAAAAAGAAAAATAGAATTTGCTTTGCATTCACCTACCTGTGTTGAATTTTTCTTCAGGATACTGTACACTCACACAGTGGTTTTCGCTCCTGGTCCTTAGGATCCACAGAAATGCATATTTTGTATGTCACTCTTATCTGACACACTCAGTTCAGTTCATGCAGCTCTTTCATATCGAACTGATGATCTGAATCAAGTGTTTCCATGCAGAATGTGCAGTGCTATGGGTCCCCAGGACCAGGAGTGACAACCACAACACAAATGGATAGGGAAGGACGCTTCATTGAGTATAGGCTGCCTTGCTCTGTGACACTTTCGCAACATTGCATTCACACAACATGTGTTCTATTGTTCACAAACAGCAAGAGTAGAGAATTACAAGATGTGTTTAAATGCTTTTTTCAGAGGTATTTGAAGAAAAGTTCAAAAGAACAGCATATATTATGATTATTGTATTATTGTAACATTATGAATGTCTTTCCTATCACTTTTTTATCATGTATTGCATCCTTGCTTTTTCATTGCATAAATAACAGCAGAAGTGTGATTTATCAGCTTAACACATGCAACAAACACTGGGCTAAATATAAAGCTTTTACCTAGTGGCAGATACATTTGAGTGCAGGAGAGTCTTACACCCAGCTTTTGATTTCATCAACAAAAGACAAGGTTTTCTTCTCACTTTGAAAATGTATAAAAGCCTTTTCATTATGATATCCCAACTTTGCATGAGTTACATTTTCTATAGTTGCATTTGGAGTTGTTTTTGTCCTGCTGTGCACGTCCCACCAGTTGAGAACCAGTGGTCTAGAAAGCTGTTGTTTCGGTTGGGCAGTTAAATGACTCCAAGAACTGGCATCCCAAAGAGCTCAAGCAAGTCAACTAGAGTCCAAGAAATAATCCATATACTGTAAAAACACAAGCCAAACAGCAACCACTTCCTGTCTGCTCAATATTTGTCTTTGTGTCCATTCGACCGTTGTGTGGAAACTCCCGTGACTGCAGAAGAGTTTGGTAGCTTGATGATGGGAACCCGCTGATAGTCAATCAGGAACAGGCGAGCCCTGATTATAATCACAGGCTACATGCTCGCTTAATATAGCGCTTCACACCTCTCCAGCCCATTAACATTTCCGTCAGTGATATTCGAGAGGATTCTGGAATGAGCGCAGACGAGAGAATTGATGCTTTAATTAGACGCATTCTGAGCCCTGTGTGGTCGCTTATAATTCCCAATGCTGGATTACAGGCACTGAGCCGCAGCTCCCAGATTAGCAAGAAGAAACAAGTTCAGGCACGAGGTGTCATAGGTGTGAACTTGTAAACATAAAACACTGGCATAATTATCTTTACACTATATATTTATATTATTATAGCATCTTCATGAATACAGAACCTGAACACAAACATTGTGTCTTAAGCATACATTTATCTGTTTTGTTTTTATAATTATGAAGTATTATATTATGCTCCTAGTTTTACATCTCCAAACAATATACATCATATCGTAATCCAGCATTAATGTAATATATGTGTGTGTGTGTGTGTGTGTGTGTGTGTGTGTGTGTGTGTGTGTGTGTGTTACGGCGTTAAATAAGACAGGCCTATTTATGTTGTCCGTATTCGTACACTATTTACTTCTGGACATATTTATTTTTTTCCCTTTTCAAATTTCACATCTTTTATTCAGGGGAAAATCTGTGCTATTTTCACTTGGAATTTAATGAGTTTAAATGGTAAAATATGTTAAACGGAGCTAAAAGTACTAGAGTCTTGGTAGCTGATTGCATAATCAAATTATACCAAAGTACACAATAGCCAAAACTTTTAATAAATCAGCTCACATAGGGTTGGGAATGTGTAGAATGGTGCATTTAGTGTGTTGTACAATATGCAGAGAATGCAAAGCATTTCAGGATCCTTTTCTTTTAATATTCATGTAATTTTAGATTTTTGGTGGGCAGTGATTTTCAGCGATTTTCATAAGCATATTTAAAATAATAATAATAATAAAAAAAAATACTTCATCGAGAAATTTGAAAATGTCTTCTTCCAAACTGAAGTCCTAAGGGTTTAACTGAGCAATGCTGCGTGAAATGAGAAAATGAAAATATTATACACAGGCAGATTCTATTTGAAGCCAGAAACATCTTTTAATTTATTTTTTTTATTTTTTTTTTTTTTACAGCAGCAATACTAGATGTTAATAATAACACTACATTACTACTACTACTATTAGTAATAATAATAATAATAATAATAATAATAGTACACACAGTTCAAATCACAATATTGGTATATTTTTTGGCCAAATCATCCAGCCCTATTGGGTGCTGTAGGGACAGTTGTCTTTTTTCTGAACATTACAAATTAAGAATTTTTTAAAAATAAAATAGATGACATTTCCATAGAAACACGTTAAAAATACAATAAGAACATTTTCTGGGAATAATTGTTTCCAAACAAAATGTGCGTGTGTTACTTTCACTTTTGTGGAACCTTTACAATAAAGGTTTAACCAGAGGTTCAGCATCGGTAACGCTGTTCCAGACCATTTGGTGTCGGCGGTCCATTTATTAATATTTGATATCTCAGGGAGTGAGAAGACAGGGCCTGTATAAAAAAGAGCTATTGAATCAGTATGAGAAAAGACCAGAACTTATATCACTGA
This sequence comes from Scardinius erythrophthalmus, assembly GCF_964197995.2. NCBI lineage: Eukaryota > Metazoa > Chordata > Actinopteri > Cypriniformes > Leuciscidae > Scardinius > Scardinius erythrophthalmus. The sequence goes on from NC_138228.1 coordinate 41,175,474, forward strand.
CCTGACTGATATTCCACTTATTTCATCTTTAGCAAAGAATCCACTGTAGAACCTCACACCACAAAAAACCTTGCACAATTCAGCATGGCATTAAGAATGAGCATATTAGGCCACATTCATTCATTTCACTTGAGTAAGTCTGCAGTATTCATGGCGGAAGGGCTTTTACTGTTGTCATAAAGGCTCTTGAGTACAGTACCGGCAAATCTTCGATCTCCTCCCTGGTTAAAGCCCCCTCCAGCGAGCACGGCCCACTCTGTGTTATCTGAGCTGCCAATATTGATATTTTTCTAATAGTCAAGGTAAGCTCTCCGCTCAGGACTCCTGCTGGAGAGTGGGGATTTGAATGACGTGTATCGATGCTTGCTAATGGAAGGGCCTATACAGCCTGCCACCGTAATGGGAGATACAGGATGATGTTATGTTATCAAACAATATAGAATTCAATGAGAACCTGTTCATTACAGGAATGAAGGGAAGTGCACAGTGATTAGAAAACAACAGAACATACAATTCCCTTTGATTGTGGAAGGGAAGACTGATGTACAGCTTCTAAAAGGTTGTTAGGTGGAAACTCGGGAAACATGATTAGACCAATTTAGATTGTATCTTAATTAAAACGTTAAACCAAATTAATTCCCTGCTGTTGCTTTTAAACAGGTTTCGACTATTTCGAATTGCTTGTTTGTCTTTTGAAAAATGGGCGCTTTCAGTGCCCTATTTGATTACAATTGAAAGTATTCTGTTTTTTCACTATATTTTGGCGGGAACATGATTTTGGCTACATCAGTTATTGGCTGCATTATGAAAACATCCAGTCTTTAGTTTTTGCATTAAGCATTTCATAATGTGATGCTGTTTTAGCATTGATGTCTATGGAAGCTTATTTCTGCCAAAAAAGTGAAAAAAAAAAAAAAAAAAAAAATCTCACAAACCTTATTTCTAAAAATTACGAATTGATATCTCACAATTGCAACTTTGTTTCACGTCATTGAAACTTCATAGATATGACTTTAAATCTTGCAATGTGCCCTTATTTTCTCATAATTGTGAGCATTTCTTGTAAAATGCCTTTATTTAAATTTTTTTACTTTATTTCACAATTACTTATTTTTATATTTTACTCTGGTAAATGCATAAACAGGCTTCCATAAATAGCAGATTTATTTATAATAAATAATTTCATATTTTTGTTCGGGTCCATCAGTGTTATTTTTCTATTTTTTAGATAGTATTATAGTTTTTATGAATGATTTGAATTAGTTTTTGTTTAATATTTTAATTCAAACGTTTTAGTAATTTTGGTGGGTGTTTGTCAATTTTACAACTTTTTTAATGTCTATATGGTTTTTATTCATTTTTAGCTTGAGCTATTTTAGTACATGAAGTTAAACTGAAATTAAAGTGAGAAATGTTGAAATGTAGCTGAAAAAGAAAAAAAGTTCATGTGTATTTTAATGCATGTTTAATATTGTTTTGGTTAACCATAATAACCCTTATGTCCATCAAGTTCCAGATAAAAGGAGGGGAAAAAAATCAGAAAATAATCAAACAAGTCATTTAAAATATTTATTTTATATATACCATTTAAAACCTTTTGGGGTTGAATTCCCAGTCCCAAATAATTATGATATATACAGTACAAGTAACTAAAATAAAATTACTCAAAATTACCCACCCATAATGACAACACCACATTGACAGGTGACACACAAATCAGTGTGAAAAGAGACTCAAACCACATTAAGAACAGACGACACCTTTTAAGGTTCAGGACACTATCATATGTTGTTGTTGCTGTTTTTTTTTCACACTGTTTATGACCCTGCTCCACATTGTCAGCTGCTCAAAGACACCTCACGCTTTAACAGGAGCTGGTACCACATGGAACGTGGCCTGTGCCACCGGACGTGGTGGTCGTGTAACTTATCATCTTGACTTATGTGGAGCACGGGTGTGGCTGCCCAGTCCCTGCTCATTATCACCATTAACAACAAGCTGTCATCCCGCGTCCTGGGATGCTGCTGACACAGTTTGCGTTTAGGAACTCTCTGTCGTATGCATTATGCATTTGCTCCCGAGCCCCAAGGTGTGTGGCATATCACACTGTCTCTTGATTAAGGACACTGGCTGCCATTTGTCATCTGCTTAAATGTACATATAACTAGTACAAATAGGGTAATGATTTTTTTTCCATTTTTGAATCACAGATTCGCTTTAAGATTCATCATGGCCAAATGTTTACTAATTGATTGAAGCTTTAAATGTCCAACACTAACCTGCAAATGACCTGCCGAAGATCACCAGATTTACACTTTCTAATGTTGCATTCAAGTCATGTTGGAAAGATCATATTTACGAGTTGACCGCACAGGGCCGTCGCTAGCTGCCCAAAATAGGGAAAAATAATGAATTTTATTAATATAAAATAATTTTATAAATTATTAATTATAAAATTATAATTAATACAAAGTTAATTATTGATATTATAATGCTGCCATTCATGTGCTATCAGAAATGTCTTACTTCCCACTTCTGAAGTCGTAATTACGAGTTGTTTTTGGAAAGAATAGGAAAGACCAGGTTCATTCTTGCCTATTGATAGTCAATATCAATTTTTAAATAGAATGTAGCACCCTATTTAAACTTTGCCTGCACTATTGTATACATTCAATGCATCTAGATAGTAAATGCATCTAGATAAAAAAAATCAAATGTGGAGTCCCCACTGTGTCAGCATCTGACACACCGTCAAGTTCCATTGAAAGCAATCAATTATTTTAGTATTCATATTGTACCTGGACTTACAAGTGGAATTATATCTGTTTTTTTTTTTTTTTTTTTTTTTTTTTTTTTTTTTTTTACAGTGTCCTTATGTTTGTGTGCTTTTTTCAGCATTTGACTAATTGAATGAGACAGACATCCTAAAAAAAGCTAAGCCCTAAACCTGGAAACTTTAGGAGTTTAATAAAACACACAATATTCTGTGCATTGTCTGACTGCCTGCACACTGTTGATTCTAAAAATAGTGATCTGAATTTATTGTGGTTTCACTAATTAAACATAACAGACATGGTTTACTTTGTACAATAATTCATATTTTGAACAAAAAACTTGATCAAACAGCCTAATTACTTCTTGGCGATAGTTATGGTCTAAAAGCCCACTTTTAATTTAATGTTTCATGCAAACATTCAACTGAAGCCTCAGTCAAGGCTTTCAAACTCATATGGAAAGCACTCATGTTGTGTGAGAATACATGTATGGTCTCCAACATTTAATCGATCAGACTCAAGCAACATAGATGCCAGCCTGTCTCATTGCTATGTTATGTGTCCACAATTACAAAGCTTCATCTGGAACAACATTTTCCAGGTTTTTTTTTTTTTTTTTTTCAGATTCATTGGACATACGTTTTAACCAGATCCTATATTAATTATATTTGGAGTTTCTGAAGAATTTTGGAGACTTACACTGGTACAAAAACAGTTTGTTTCATATATGGGTTAATCTCTGCTTCTTTTGTTTTGGAAAAAGGAAGTTCCAACTCTTAAAATATGGCTGACAGAGTTGACTGGTACACTACATTTAGAAAGAATTAGGTATACCTTAAAAGACAAGTTCCCTTTTGAGGGAACTCGTGCTCTGTCGACAGGGGCGGATCTAGAAAAATATTTATGGGGTGGTGAGAGGGGGGCAGGAATTTTTGAGGGGTGGCAACATATGGCAGACGTATATATACTAAATTTAATCACAGTTAAATTGGCAATAACTTTTAATTTGTTGCTGCCAAGGGATGGGTATCATTCGGTATTACTACTCTTACCAATACTCCTTATCAATCCGGTACTTTAATGGTATTCTTATCGGTTATTTTTGTTATATTAAAAAAAATAATAATTTAGAACACAATAAATATTGCTTTATATTTTGAAATGTAAAATAAATATCTATAGCAAAAGAAAAAGCAATGCTTTAACAAAACAAATAAAACATACGTTATGCAGAAGGGTGCAGGCTTTTGTGTTTTATATACAGAAGACATAGGACACCAAAAACAAAGTACAAACACATGGTCAAACAAAAAAAGTATACAATAAAACAAATATACAAATTATATATCCAGTGCTTTAATTTCAGTAATGACTGTCTACTGACATTACTGTTCAGGACTAAAGACTAAAAAGACATCTAATAAAGTCAGATTTAAAATAACACTGCATAGTTTATCATAGACAGATTAAAGCTTATCATTTAAGAGCTGCGACTGATTTTCTCTTTGCCTTTTGTTATTTGATTCACATTAATGGAGCAATCGTCAGCAGGATTATTAGAATTGGATTTAATAGGACTGCTTAGCTAATCAAATGATCGATCTCCTAACTGGCACTGTATTGTGTGTTGTAACGCAACGTAGGGTACGTCGGCGTAACGGCGACCATCAGTAACGTTATGGATACAAACAATATTTTTTATCAAGCTGTTCTTGTCTTTACTAAAATCAAAATTAGGCTAATCAAATGGAAGAGTGCTCTTACAAATCACGAGGGAGCGATTTGACCGCTGATTTTGGCTAACGTAATAGACTTGCTGTTTTTGCTGATGCTGAATCGTCTTTAGCATACAATACATTCATTACAAATGTAACTTTAAGTTAAACGTGTGTTTAAACTACACCTGGGGAAACTCACTTCACCTTCAGAGGCTCTGGGGCAACTCAGTCTCTCCAGTTGGGTTGCAAGACACCGCGTACTGCAGACAGATGCACTGTGCAGCCTGCCCAGGCTGCCCTGCTGCCACTGGGAAAATTTCGCGGGGGTCGCTGCCGTGCTGGGTGAAACCATTGTGAGGGGGAGGGGATTCTAAATCGGCGATTTCTGTTTGAGAGGAGTTTGGTGCGGGTCTCCTGGGCCTTCAACGTGTAGGCTATGAACATAAAATATACTTAAAAAATATGATCTGATTTATAAATGGGGTGGCACCCCGTAGATCGCCTCTGTCTGTCGAAGACAACACTTTGGGGAATGCCTCCAGTGTGATAGCGTCTGAAGCACGTGTGGAACTAGTCCAATCTCGATTGGTGTTGCATCATGATTTCACAAGTGACTGTGTACACGGAAGCTACAAAGGGATGCCGACACACAACAGTGTTAGCTTCTGGTCTTCAGCGAGCGTTCGGTGGGACTTGTCAGTCTTATTTGGTGTTGTTTGTCGTACTGTGAAAAAACATTCCTTATCAAAAAAGTGAAAGTATGGCGAGTGAGAGGCAATATAGGCAGTGTGCGTCTCCGTGTTCCAGATATATCACGGAGGGAGACACACACACACACTCACTTTGTGTTATGTGTCTCGGAGCGGAGCATGCACGGACAACGCTCGAGGGTGCTTTCTGTGTGAAGTGTGAGCTGCTGCTCCTCAGAATGCTCCGCTCCCGTCTTGCCTTGTTCGATGAGACAGGCCAGACTCGCACTCCCTGTGGTTCGGGCCGTTTACAATCATGGGGATCGCAAATGGAGCTGGCTGATGAGCCTCGGCCCTTTCTCAGCTCTCAGCAGTCAGCTCCGTTGTTTCCATTCAGCGATCGGAAGCCCGCTCTGCGGATTCTTCCGCCCAAGATGAGAACCCGATGCTAGAATTATCTGGCTCTGAGGAGGTAGATGTTCTAAGCATCGAGGACTTGCCACCTCATTCCCCTGCTTTTGAGGAGTTGCTGGAGGTTGTGACTAGAGCAGTAGCCAAATTAAATATTGACTGGCCAACAGAAAAGCAGGAAGCAAAAAAGAAATGTAAACTTGATGAGCGCTTCCTGCAGGCTTGGTCACAGCCTTCACTTCAGAGTCTGCTATTCTGTCCCGATCTAAACAAAGAGGTGTCGCAATTGTGGAAAAGGCCGTTCTCATCGAGATTATCGAGCCCGACTGTTCATAATTATTCCTCCAACTTGGGCTCAAAAGAGAATGGCTATGGGTTTATGCAGAAGGTTGAAGAGACTCTAGCATCATACCTCTCTCCCGACGCTGCGTCATCCCTTAAGACTCCGACGCTGCCCACCAAACCTTGTCACACAACATCTGCGTTGGTGGCCAAATGGTGGTGGGTCGGGCTGGTGCATGCCTGCACACGATGGGCATTATGAAGGCATACCAGGCCGACAACAACAGGACGATAGCGGGAAGGTTGCGCTTGGCGATAAAGAGCTTCGTAAGGCGGCTTTCAGGGCTTTCCTCCTCGATGCCCCGCTTTTGCCTTCTGGTGATGCGTAAATACAGTTGTCGAGAGATTTCAGGTGGCAAAGCGACAGTCAGCCATATTTAAACAGTTTATTCAACGCCGTCGTTCTAGATCTCATGGGGCTGCTGCCAGGGAGCAACCCCACTCATCAGCCGCCAGCTCCTCACACCTGCAGCAGCAGAAGAAGAGTGTTGCCTCTTGAGTCCCCTCACACCAGGACAGGCACTAGTCAGTGTGACATTTCGTTCCTCAAAGTGTCGTCCAAACTGGACTAGTTCCACACGTGCTTCAGACGATATCACGCTGAAGGCATTCCCCAAAGTGTCGTCTTCGACGCAGCGTCTCGTTCCCTTCTCAGGCAACAAAGGGTTACAGTCGTAACCTGAGACGATTTTTTTATTTAAAAAAATTCGGTCCCCTTTTAGTTCTTTTCTGCAAACTTGTGATTACTATTTTTATCATGCCATTATTCCCTGCTTTTACCACTGGATAGCACTTTAGGGTTGAGTTTTTGGATGGGGGTTGGATGTTTTTTGTTTGGCAAGTTGTTTTTTTCCAAATTAATTTATTAAAATTGTCAGTCCAATTATTACTACCTTTGTCAAATTTTTGTTCATGCAAATTAGTTTTATTTGTTTGCATTTATATATAAAAAAAGTGTAGTTACAAATGATCTTCTTTTGAAATTCCAAATAAACACATTTAAACAGACACAAGCAATGTTTTGTTAAAAATAGAAAATCAGACCTCATAATTTAGAGCATCAACTTGTTATTTTAACAGCAAGCATACAGTCATCACCAACATCATAGTTCATTAAAACAAAGCCAGCAATTAAGAACAGTGTGATTATTACCTAAAAGCTTTGAAACAATGCCAAAGCACCTGTTAATTGCCACCTCTGCAGCTGTGGGCAATAATCACAAAGCTAATTATTAGGAAAAACACAGTAGATGAGATGGCGGATAAGAAGATAATTATTACATTTATGTCTATTGTTAGTGCTACATGAACCCTATACTACACAATCAATTGTATTTGAATTTCACAAACAAAGATTGTGCACAAAATGAATAAACTTGTATTACTTTGAGTTATTTTAAATAAAATAATAACAAAATATGTTCATATTTTTCATCAAATTTATCATTCACTCACAGCCCTTTCCCCTATTCACCAGCTCCATTATAATATGTAACACCCATTTGTCATAATCCAATCAAATCCCAATGGATTAAATCAGGTCTTGTCCCACATTTTTTCTTCACTGAATACAGTATAAGAATATTCACTCAAAAATATGTCAGATTACAGAAGTAAAATGGGTTGTGAACTACATTCAAAGTTGATTCTATTGGTGTTTTACCCCCATACAAACATGACCTGCTTTCTTATAATAATTCTTATAATAATTCTGTAAATCTTAATGTTTTAGTTGCATTCATTTATTTTGCGTTTTTAAAAATCAAGATAAAATGAAAAAAATCTTCACTGTTTGTTCAGTTTTTGCATTGTGACTCAGTTCAGCAGTGGGGGGGGGGGAATCGAATAGTTTTTTTTTTTTTCTCCTCCTCCATTTTGAGAACAGAAATGCTTTCAGATTGGATGTCAGGTTAACTTTCACACAGGCTGATCAAAGAGATTAACGCTCACACGTCTGTCAAAATGAGATTAGATTTCCCTCCGCTCTGTGCAAAATATGCCAGGAACTGGATAAGGGATGCAATCTTCATAGGTTCATCCACACTGTTTGGCAAGTCTCAATTCCGATATCAGAGATACTGGAGCCGGGAGAGTGATATTACTTGTTAGTCAAGGACAGACGCTTTCCCTTAGGATATTATCTACTGCACACTTCAGATCTGAAGAGGATGTTACATCTCTAAAAATCAAATGTATGGCACTGACATCACACTACTCAGCTCAGAAAAATGCTTGTGACTGAATCATACTAGTGGGAATCGTGACTTTGTGTTCATTAAAAAAAGAAGAGATTAAATATACTGAAACCCACAAATTCCTGGATGTAAACACAGATTTCATTAGACTCCAAACATCAAACAAATCTGTTGTGGATGTAAAAAAAATAAAAATCAAAGCATCATATAGCTTCCCACACAGTCCTAATTAATGGTGCTTGCTTATATATAAACATCACTATTATCATTGCTCATTCTTAGGGATTTGAATAAACCATTAACTTTCAGTATTAAACACTGTTTGTGCTACATGAATGTTACCTCAAATTATAAGGCTTGTTTGGAAGATATGGGTTATTACCTTTCTAAATGGCTGGATGTCTGATTTTCGCCTGGCAGAGAATAAAAACAGAAAAAAAAGAAAAGAAAAAAACACAGAATTTAAAGTTAGACACTGGTCGAGATTTGTGGTCCCACACACTCCATTTTGAATCTCTGGTCATTGAATGACCTCAGATTTGCATTGTGGAGCCGCATTAGCTACTAGATTTCCTCTATATTTACCTATATCTAAACTAGATGGAATCATATGCTGTGCTCGGAATCGCCCCCTATTCAATTTACCCTACATTACTCCACTAATATAGTCCACTTGAAGGAATGAAATAAAAATGATTTTGTGAATTCGGACAATGAGTGCTCCGGAAGGGCTGTCGCTTTTGCATAGTTTGTGCTTGCGGTTTAATAATTAATAGAAACGTACATGTAGCAAACTGGCAGCTCCTGTAGTAATGAAAATATTTATCCTGAACTCTGCTATGGAAACTAGCACACGCAAACAGTAATTAAACAATTTAATAATCAATTAAAGGAATGTATGCCTGTATGATATTACGCTGGACCACCGCGTTTTGGAAAATGGATGGATGATGGATTCAGCTGTGGTGCCATCTCCTGGCGTGACGTTGGAATTCATTCAGCGCGACTCTCACAGTGCATTTATGTGTAGCGTCTAGCCGTTGAGCATACATCAGTTGTACACTCGTTATGCATCAATATGATGTTAAGTGGCAGATCAGTGGGCTTGTTTCAGCTGAATATCTAAGTAAGAGACGTCCAACTAGGTGTATTGCTTTGTGTTGTTAGCCACTGTATATATCCTTACAAGTACAATTTTGGCTGTATTAATTGTGTCCCTTTCAAAAAATGCTCTTGAGAAATGTTATGTTTATGTGTAGGTAAGAAATCAGGGCCTCCAGCTGCCCAAAATATAAATCCAGGCTCATTGGAAAAACATATGTGCCGTCATTGGTGCAAAATTATGTTACGTTACTTCTTGCACGATTTGCTTTCAAAGTGAAATGTCTAGTGAGTGGTGCTCAAAGCGCATTCATTTTTTCCCGAAACCGATGAACCTGAATCTGGAAATGTTTTTATTACGTTGGCAGATTCAAAAATGAAATTCTTTGAGTGGAGTTAAAGGAGAACTCGGCAACTCTAGCGAACTCTAGTCACTTCTTCGCTGATTTTCCCTTTTGTTGTCGCATGTTTTCCCCACGAGCTCCCCCTACAGCTGTGGGGGGGCGTATATGTCACAACACGGTCGTAAAAAAACTCACTTGCGGCGGCCTCCTCCCCCTCTCTACCGCTGCTCATGTGCGTTTGTTTTGATCGGAGCAAGCCAACTGAATCGTGTGGAGCTTTGTCTACCGAGGTGGGTAATCTGGTAATACATCATACATGCGTGTGTGTTTATGTTGAATTGCCATAAAGCGATTCGTGTTTCGCGCTCGTTCTCGTTCTCGTTCTCGCTTCTCACGAGACTTCCAATTTCTATTTTGCCGGGACGGTAGTCCCCAGGTTGCAAGGTTGGTTTTCCGCCTGGGAACGCTGGGGGGAGCGGGGAAAGTCACCAATATCACCAGAACAGGTTGTTTAACCATCCAAATGATTTCTAGACAGTTTTATTAAGTTAAAAAAGTTACCAAGTTCTCCTTTAAAAGGTTTATGCTCTATCCAGTTATGAAAATAATGTACCACCTGCATTAAAGGTGCTCTAAGCGATGTCACGTTTTTTAGGCCAAAACATTTTTTGTCACGTACAGCAAACATCTCCTCACCATCCACTAGCTGCCTGTCCCCTGAACACATTGTAAAAAAACGCTGTCTCTGTAGACAGCCCAGGCTCCACAAACGGCAACAAAAACAAACTGGGCCAACCTGCACCATGAAACATAACAATCTGTTCCAGCCAATAACCGACAAGAAGGATTTGGGGTGGGGTTTGGGGGGTTAGTGCGCGGATGAGGAGGAGGGAGGGTCTAGCTAGCCTCCGTTTTGTTTGACAAAACGTTAAGCATCAACAAGAAGTGACGTCACCCAACATCAACATCACCCAGAGCACCTTTAAACCCTACCTTAAAACTAAGCAACAACAAAAGCAAACGTGAGATAAAAACACATTTGCTGAAGCAACCATGCAATTTTAGCTTGCTTTTACAAGTCTTCGAGCTCTTTTTTTTTTAGTGCTGTATTTCACTGTAATTGTACCTGATTGCTCCACATTGTAAGTGCAATTCTGTACCAGGTGAGCTACCAAGCAAGGTTACCATCGCCGCTTTTCCACTGTCAGGCCAAACATTCTCGTCACTAAACCATTTTATTCCGTGACGCTATAAATGTATCAGTCATTGCCTTGGTAATGCAAGAGTTTACAGTATGTTTACAGTCATTATTCATTTCACATGCTCATTTCAGCTGAAAACTGCAGGGAACTGTATGTATAGGTACGTTTTTTGGAGTTTTGCAGACAGGGGGTGACAGCAGTACAGACTCAGCCCAGCTGCAAATCAGGCTTAAAATCAGCATCAAGTAATCCAGTCATTAAAAACCGCATATCAACACCCTGGCAACCACCCACAAAACCATTCACATTTACAATCTAGTCTATCAACAATATCTTTATAAATTGTAAACTTTGTAAAAAATTGTAAAAAAAAAAGCTTTTTGACAAGGCTTAAACATAATCAAATCATCTGCATCGTCACTGATGTAACTGTGTATCAGATATACCCTAGTGAAAAATAAATATACTAAAATGTAGTTGAAATAAATTTATTTTATACTAAGTATACTACAAATACATTTACATATTTATGTACTTAATGCAAATACCCTGCAATTGTACTTTTGGTATACTAAATTGGTATACTTAAAGTCTGCTAAATATTGTTGTACTTAATATACTTAAGTATCTCTTTAGTTGGACATCAGCACTATTTCTGGATAACTAAAGTATATTTGATTGTGCTAAAGTGGAACTATAAGTAGGTACACTTTAAATATATTTCATTTAAAGACTGATATTACAGTGATCATACTATCCTAATAGTGACATTAAAACCCATTTTAAGCTTAATATTAATAAATGTGCATTGTGCAATAAAGAAGTGCTTCACAAAGATTAATTCTAATATTTATATCATTAAGTCTCAAGCGATATTTCAGTGTTAATGGATATGTAGTAGGCTATACTTAGTATAAAATAAATGTATTTGAAATAAAAGTTTTTTCACTAGGGTAGTGGTGCTACCTGTATAAGGGTTGTATTTCAGGTGTCAGTGCTGCTTTTGTGTGAATCTTACATGAATTACCATGTCAAAGGGTAAATCCAGCAGTAACTTGCAGCATGCTTAATCCTGCAAAGCCTTTATGTTACGCCGCCAGATGTTAGCTGCTTTCAACCGGCTCTTAGTTAAAACCCCCTTCAAACGTCTAGCGGTAGAAACACGGCTTAGAGGAACAACTCTGAATACTTCCAATTATTTCCAGCCACAGCATCAAAGTGTAAAGCAAACACCTGTGTGGATAGGGTCTGTGGTATCTCCCCTCTAACTGTCAAGTTGCTGTTTGAGAATGCTATAGGCATTGACTGAAGCGCTCAATATTCTATTGGGATAGGACAAGATGACAATGGGTGGGCTGTATCGAAACATTTTCAGAGCAATACTTTGACCAAGCATGGCATGTTCAATCACTTCAATACATTTTACTACCCTTATTGGCTCTGAAAGCAGGAGGCTTTCTTCACAGGAAGCAGCATGTCTGAATTCAATGACCGTCTATTTCAAAAATCACTTACGTCCCTGCTATAGTAGGTGAAAAACAGTATGTGAAAAGAACAGTATGTTAAAATTCACAGTATTCATAAAACAGTAAGTTAAAAGAACCTAGATTACTTACTGTATTTGTAAATAGCAGTGAAGCAACGCAACTGATGCTGATAGGTCACATGACAATGACAACTGGGCCATGCAATATGCCAAAATATCAAAGACCCTAACCACACATATTTATATACATAAAAAGCTGGTCCACTAATTTGAATGGATGAGTGACAATCCAAGAGTGTATACAATCCAACAGCACTGGGCCTTGCCTTTATTTGTATCATTCCACTTTTCTATGTTTGTGAAGCTCCCGACCAGTATATGTGAGTAGTGCAGAGTGAAAGTTTTCTCTCGCTTCTGGATCATTCGGAGCAGGGTGAAAGCCATGTCACATTGACATTGGGAACGCACTGGAATTTAGAAAGCACAACTCAACCTATCTGTCTGAAAATCTGTCAGAGGTTTTCTTCTATAGGATTTTTTTAATCTTAGGGGGACTAAGAACATGAGCTGATGTGCCTCAGTGGAATATGTCTTGCCTTAAGAGACTAGATCACAAGAGATCACAAGTTTAAATATTGCTGAGCATTTTTAATTAGCATCTGTAAAAGTGTCATATTTGGCTGCATTGTATTATGTGATATCAATGGAAGAGAGAGCATTTGGATGAGAGAAAGAAAAATCTCTTGAAAATTGCTGCCCTATATATGCCAGCTATGAGTGAACCCTCCAATGCCTAGAGAAAGAAAGGTGATAATAATATATATATAAATATATATATATATGTGTGTGTGTGTGTGTGTGTGTGTGTGTGTGTGTGTGTGTGTGTGTGTGTGTGTGTGTGTGTGTGTGTGTGTGTGTGTGTGTGTGTTTAACATTTATTGTTTGGTAGGGTAAGAATCAGGATAGGTTTATCTTAATTTTTTTAAGCAAATGGGATAGTGCAGGTCCGCAGTCATGAGATCTCCTGATATTACCAGACTTTCACACAATGGCATTAAAACCAACATTTTGAATGATCAAGGTCCTGTGACTCGTTGCTTTATTGGCAGGGTTGTTGTAAACATTATAAAACATTGTTATATAAATCTAATATTTATAGAGTAATTTCCTGATCTCTAATAAATAGATAAATAGATAAAACTACGGCCTTGGCTTGGTGGCAAACATGCTTTGGTTTGGTTGTATAATCCAGCCAATTTTTATCTGAAACTTAACTATTGCATAAAAGCCTGATATTTAGTACAACACAACTGCAAATGTGATATTGTTAAAATATAACCACAATGAATATAAGCAGTGAGTGGCATAAGTCTTATAATTGTGAATGTCTTTAACCAAATTTTGTTGGTTAACATGAAATTATTCTCCAAAGTTTCTGAATCAAATTATAGGCTTTTAAGCTCTCTAAAATGATTTGTGCTAAATAAACAGAGGAAGAAAATACAGGAAGTCATGAAGCTCAGATTACACTCAATACAGCTAATCAATCCCCTCGGTAGGGTTGCACCAGCTGTTCGTAAGTTCGTACATAAATTGGAACATAAAGTCAATACTAGAGGATTAGTGTAGCTAGTTTGTAACTAACTCTCTAATTAGTTTGGTCACACCATTTGTTCTTAAGGCTGAACATAGTTGTAACCTCTCTGTAAAGGAATTCACAGTTGCATAATATAACGTTTACTGTACTGTCAATTATCAAATAGCAGCCTTCAAAACTACAGACCTTCTGGTCTTCCAATCCTTGTCCCTCCACAAAATATCTACGGGCCGTTGACCACAGTGTGCTAGCAAAGCTAGCCAGGCCAAATTTTGTCAAATTGGCCTGCTGTACTTTGTCACAACTCTGATTGAACTAGTTAAAAATACACCTACTCCACCATTATGATATTACACCAAACGTAGTCATTTTGGAGCAGATGTCTCTGAGAACTGATGATGTTATGTCCAGCAATCAATGCAGTGAGTAATTTCTTTTGATCACTTATTCCATTTACAGCTGTTCTCCAGATCCACATAATGGAAACCTTTAAACCTTTTTAAACTCGGGTATCAAATACCACAATCTCAATTCCACAAGCCTAAAATGACACATGCATCACACTCCACAGCTTACAATACAATTCAGCTCCAACCTGAAAGAGGTAGACTTCCTGTAGAGGTTCTTCACACTAGCCAAGCGAGTGGGTATGTTTATTTCACTCATGCTAAACGACACATTCCTTAATATAATCTCCTCAATCCCCCCTTTATGACTATGAAACAGCGAATTGCATTTTATTTGAAACAATAGAGCATTGTGTTTGTATGCTATGTGGTCATTTCAAAGAAGCTAATTGGAACAAGGTCATCCATAACACCTGGAGAAACCTATCCTTTAGCATTCCCATTTGTCTAAATGGCAGTTGCTCAGCTGGTGCAAGACCCCCCATAAGTACGCAATCTGGATGCTGCCATGTTTGATTCATGAACATGAACAATCAGAAATGTTGTAACATCTCAGATCACTCTGGCTGCATCCGAAATCACATACTTCCCTCTTAAATAGTAGTTGAAAATCTGTGCGTAAAAAGAGTAGTATGTCAAGATTCTGAAGTGCGGATCTGATGTACACTTTATCATCCCATGTGTTAGGTCACATGACAATAAAAACATGATGGATATAGTATGTCCAGATTATATTCATACTTGTGCTGTTGCATTTGTCTTTGTGTTTCTTATTCACTTCCCACTGGTCATTTAAGGTGCTGATTATGTAGTTCAGTTTACTTTCATTTTCTTTCAGTGAAAGCAATCAAGATGAGTGTGCATGCAGTTGACTTTCATAAATTGATTTCATCGTTTAAGCCTTGGACATAGTATTGAACATAGCCTTGGACATAGTATATATATATACACACAGTGCCCTCCACAATTATTGGCACCCCTGTTTAAGATGTGGTCGAGGACTTCTAAAAATTCTCCTTTTTTTAAAAACAACATAGAACCCAAGTGCAAAAAAAGAGAAAAATCCAACCTTTTATTTAAGTACATTACTTTGGTGGTAAAAAAATAAAAATAAAAATCACACATTTAAAAAAAAAAAAAAAAAACTTGAAATCATGTGTCCCACGATTATTGGCACCTCTGATGTTAATACTTTGTACAACCCCCTTTTGCCCACAAGACAGCACTTAATCTCCTCCTATAACATTTCACAAAATTGCAGAACACAGAGAGAGGGATCTTTGACCATTCTTCTTTGCACAATCTTTCTAGATCATCCAGTGTCCTGGGTCCTCTCTTATGCACTCCCCTCTTTAGCTTGCCCCACAGGTTTTCGATTGGGTTGAGGTCTGGGGACTGAGATGGCCATGGGAGGACCTTGAGTTTGTGACTGCTGAACCATTTTTGTATAGATTTTGCCACATGTTTTGGATCATTATCCTGCTGAAAGACCCAATGACGACCCATCTTCAGCTTTCTGGCAGAGGCCATCAGGTTTTTATTTAAAATGTCCTGGTAGTTCAAAGCATTCATAATGCCATGCACCCTAACAAGGTTTCCAGGGCCTTTGGAAGAGAAACAGGCCCACAGCATCACAGATCCTCCACCATACTTCATGGTGGGCATGAGGTGCTTTTCGGCATACTCATCTTTTGTTTTACGCCAGACCCACTTAGAGTGTTTGTTGCCAAAAAGCTCAATCTTAGTCTCATCCGACCAAAGCACACGATCCCCGTTGAAGTCCCAGTGCCGCTTAGCAAACTCCAGACGTTTACGTTTGTGAGTGTTAGTGAGAAAAGGCTTTTTCCTTGCATGCCTCCCAAACAGCTTGTTGGCATGTAGAGAGCGTCTGATGGTTGTTTTGGAGACTTTGTGACCCCAAGATGCCACTTTTTGATGCAATTCTGTGACAGTGAGCTTAGGATTTTTTTCTTTTTTACTTCTCTTACCATCCTCCTCACTGTGCGTTGTGGCAAGATAAACTTGGGACCTCTTCCAGCCTTGTTTGTCACTGTTCCAGTTGTTTTAAACTTCTAAGTGATTCCTCTGACTGTAGATACGGGCAAGTTAAGGCGAGTGGCTATTTTCTTGTAGCCATGACTTATGAAGGCCGACACTAGGCCTGTCACGATAACAAATTTTGCTGGACGATAAATTGTCCAAGAAATTATCGCGATAAACGATAATATTGCCGTTCTGAGACCATTTTCATTTAATATAATTATAATGGCATAATAATGCAGGTACACCTTTTCAACGATCTATAAACTTTTATTTCTAAAGAATATTAAACATTGAAAACGGAAAACATTTTAAATATCCAAAAAAATGAACAAAACAACCAAAAACAATGAAAGCAATGGACTCTTAGTGTCTGTTAACAAAATAAATGTCTGTTAATAAATAAAATGGATGTAAACAAAATTGCACTTCAAAAAATATTAAACATTAGGCTTTAGACATTAGGCTTAAATAGTGATACATTCCGTAACAGGCAAAACTGACAGTTAGGACCTTTGTAAACAAATAAAAAAAAAAGCCTCAACAAGCCATATCGCACAATTTTGCACTGTTACTCCTGTTACTTTGTCCTCCTGTTACTTTGTCAAGTGATTGTGTACTGTCGGGAAGACGGAGACGCACTTTATTGCGTGTATGATACGCACTGAAAATACTTGGTTAGGATTAGGGGTGAGGAGTGCGTGCGTATTACACGCCATAAAGAGCGTATCATATGCACGCAAAAACTAGTTTTGGCGTATAAATGGCACGAGAAATAACATTCGTGGTATAGATACGCATTTTCATGTGATAGGGCTCGCTGTCGCAACTCACAACTAGCGTCTTCTCTCTCTCCCGGCAGTAGCCGCAAACACTCCCGCCGGCGCTTTCCCATACAAAGACCATGTGACTGACAAGCGCCGCGGCGCCGCCTCCCCACACAAAGACCATGCAACTGACAACAAGAGGGTTCACTCCTATACGCTAAAGAACCGAGCGAGAGTGGTCATCCAGTCTCTTTGGTAGAGAGAGAGAGACGAGGAAAACAAACAAGCATGCAAATGGAATTATCGCGGCCGGAAAAATTATCGAGCTCATTTTTTTTATTGTGCGATTAATCGACTTATCGACTATCGCGACAGGCCTAGCCGACACACATCTGCCTTACTTGAATGGTGTGTTCTCTTGTCTTTGCCATGTTGACAAATGGGTAAGAGAATTAGGCCTCTGTGTCACGTCATATTTATACCCCAGGGAAACAGGAAGTCATGAATTACTTATTAAAAGTTCCTAGATACCCTGACCAACTTTAGCAACTACAGAAAAATATATTTAAAAAAAATCAATTACATTTTTTAGCGGAATTTTTAGGGGTGCCTAATTGTGGGACACATGATTTCAAGTTTTTTTTTTCTTCTAAATGTGTGATTTTTTTTTTTTTTTACCACCAAAGTAATGTACTTAAATGAAAGGTTGGATTTTTCTCTTTTTTGCATTTGGGTTCTATGTTGTTTAAAAAAAAAAAAAGGATAATTTTTAGTCCACGACCACATTTTAAACAGGGGTGCCAATAATTGTGGAGGGCACTGTATATATAACACTCAAGTTAAGAAGGCTGCTTTCTGGAGTTAATTTCTCAAGTTGTACGCTCTCGGTTTCTCAAGTTGTACGCTACCTTTGCTCAAGCTATGCAATTGGATAGAACAGAAAAACACAACTACACACATTCATACTGTATATGCCACACACTGTTTTAACGATCACAAAGTAATACTTAGCGATGTCAGACAAACCCTCTGTATTTGTTTGCTTAGCATGCGCAGTTAGACCCTGCTGGTAGATGCCTTAACTACACTATTCACGAGCAAAATACATCTCTCGAAAGTGCTGTGCCTGTGTATTCTGACAAATATTTTTCCGCTTGCAACATTTATATCACCAGCTAAGCAAATGCTATTGAGATTAATGTAGGAATGCTAACATGCAATATAGCTTTCTCCATGTATTATATACCTAACTTTGTGCTTTGCTGATGTTTCTTTTTTTATGGTTTTGTCTTTTCTATGCATAACCTCTTTGTTGTCACTTAACATTGCTGTATGGCTAGCACTTTGTTTTCTGAAATGCGGTGTTTTCAGAACTGCTTCATTTCTGTTAATGTTTTACTATGGGCTAATGGTGTTGGTTTGTCAGCTTTTGTTTCCTCCGCTAATGCTGTCATGTTTAGCACCCCAGGGCCACCATAATATGCAAATGTGCAATTCATTTGAACATATTTTGCCCAGCCATCAAAGTAAGCCACTAGAACAAGCCTTGCATTTTATTATACAGTACTGTCTGATTGATGATCCTCGATAAAAAGTGAAAAGTTGTCTTCCAGACACTCTGTGGAGATGTGAGTGGCTTGCACTTGTCTTTAGGGTAATGGGCAATTTCTTTTCTACAGTGCGTTAGCTCCTGCTCCTCTGCAGTCTATTAATCCGTCTGCTGTGAATGCAATAAAAGTGGGGTTGTACAATGCAAATAAATCGGGAAGGGAAGCGTCCCACTGCAGTAACCAATGTCAGTAATGAAAGCAATAGTTCTCATAAAAATGGAAGATCTGTCAGTGTTTTAATGTCATTATTATTGTAGGCCCTTTTCACATTTCCCAGGTTCTCAAGAGCAGAAGTTACAGTTGGGTAAACTATAGTGGTGAATGGAAACTACAACAAATTTAATTGTGTGTAAAAAAAAAAAAAAAAAAAAAAAAAAAGTACATGATAGCATTTTTATAATTCTACAAAAAAAAAAAAATTAATTGCCATCAATCCTTCACCCACGCATGTCCAGATTTTGCCGAGTTTCTGGGTCAACATATTGTGTATTAAAATTCTAATTAAAGGTTACACTTTATTTGGTAACACTTTATTTTACAGTGTCCTTGTTACACATGTTACTATATAGTTACAATTATGCATAATTACATGCAATTAACCCTCAACCAAATCTTAATCCTACCCTAAACCTATAATAAGTATATTTGAGGTGACTTCTTCGCCTCAAAACAGGCGAAGAAGAAGCAAAAACAAACAATATCATATGTAAGCAGATGCATATGTAATATAACGCAACCATCAATATTAAACAGCATATAAATCAAAACTGTCTAATGTTACTGAATGAAATGTTGACCCAGGACGAGCTATATGACTGTGCAAGCATTAGGGGTGTTGATGGACTCATACTCCATCTATGTTTGATCGTCATTCTGAATCCATTACAAATGCTAGATTAAACAGTTTGGTTTCACTTTATTTTAATGGTCCCTTTAACACATTATGTTGACTATAAGTAACATTGCACCTAAATGTCCACTAATTCTCATTAGAGTATAAGTAGAGTATTAGCAGACTGGTATGGTTAGGGTTAGAATAAGTTGAGATGTAGTCACAAAGTTAGCAGACATTAAGCAGAGAGTCTACTAATACTCTAATGACTGCTAGTTGACATGTAGTTGTAAAGTTACTAATAGTCAACAGAGTGCTCATAAGGGACCATCAAAATAAAGTGTTACCAAAAGTATTTTTTTTTTTTTTTTTTTGCTTGTTTGTTTGTTTAAAAGCAGAGGATCTGTTCATTATTTTAACAAATTGCACGATCAGATATTCATACAACAAAATATTCTGGGGGCCATGAAACCTTTGTTGAAAATTATAAAAAAACGCTGGCAGTGGTCAGCAACTTTGTTCAATAATGCTGGTGGGAAAGTGTTAATATGCATTTATTTGTTCTCTTATACACTCTCACACACACACATACTCTGCTCACATCAGTCAGTTTTATGTAAAAGTCAGCTCTCTTTTGTCAGCCACATTCATGGTCGTCTCTAATGGGCTGCTCGACCTCAGCGTAGTGACGGCTGAAGGTAATATGGCTTGTCCATCATCATCCTCCCCACTTACTGTGTTCCTGTCCTGCTGGCTCCATCAGTGCAGGGTTTAATAGCAGGCCACATGGGGCTCTGCCAGGATAAACAAAGCCTTTCCCTCTCAGCCAGACTCCTTCAACAAGTCGCCCACATACCACGCTCGCCTCTCATTCCTCTGCGCAAACTTGCTGTCTCTCTCTCTCTCTCTCTCTCGCTCTCTCTCTCTCTGCTTTGTCACTTTTCACCCCCTCCGCTTGCTTGATTGTGCTGATGACCTCAATCAAAAGACAATTACCTAGGCGAGGGAAGGAGACAATTATCTCCCATCAATGCGAGATTGACCACACCTGAATGGAGATGGCCACCTTTTATTCCTGCGCGGAGGCAAAAGAACAAGCAAACTCTGAGAGAGGGAGAGACCGGGTGATGAGGGGGAGGCGAGCGTGAAATTCGTACCTGCAATGCTATCTGTCCTTAAACTAAGGTGGAATATTAAAAAGCGGTGGCAGAGATTGCCTTTTCGGCATGTGGGTGCAAATGAGGAAAGCTGGGCTAGGTGCTAGCTTCAGAAATGAAATGGAGCTTTTATCAAACAGCCACAAAAAGGAAATTGATGAAAAATGGAGCAAAACGATCACAACCTTACTGATAAGGTCAGCTTAGACGAGAACAAATTTCCATGCTTTTTTTTTTTTTTTGGTCTGCTTTCTCTTTCAGTTTCTAACTTGAATCTCCATTTACATTATTTTTTTAATACATTTCACATTGTACAATTTTTAATTAGCTTAATATTGGTGACGTTGAAGACATACAACTGAATTTTATTTTTGGAATTGTATTTAGGCATAACAAATCATAAAAGTTTTGTTTACATGTGAAGATTATCTTAATAAAATATTTGTTGGTCAGAGAACTTATATTCTGCAATAATCCAAAAGCCAATGGAACAATTCTATTGGCTTTTTGTCAAGGAAACCCAGGTGATGCTAACTATCTTGCTGTCATCGATGCCTCATTCTAATGACACTCACAATTGCTAAATTCGGAACCACATGCCAGCATACTACCCTTGCTTCAGTATTTCTGCCATATAATGATATAAAATATTAAGTAGTGTGCTAGTACACGCCAAAGTCCCTTTCAGCCAAGTCATTTCACTTGGCGCCATCTTTTAAACGCCTCTTTGGCAGCTATTTCAGTCATGCAAGTGCAGCTCCGATCTCTTGGGGGAATGGGGAAACATCAAATTCTCCAAAGCGGTTCACTAAGCTTATGATTACATTTCATATTTAAAATCAGTTAAAAAGTGCTCAAATCATTACAAAAAAAAAGATTTTTTCAGGCTGAACCAGCCAATGCGCATGCACAGTCCTATAAGTAAGCCTCTCAGAACACTGTCTGTTTCTATAGTGACACAATGACTTTATCAATTGCCGATTGGCTCTTTTACTTAGAAGGAAGGACTTATTCCACCATATTGCACATTGCACTTTCCCCCATAGTAATACGAGTGCACAGTCTTTGGTACATGCTTCCAAATTAAACACCTGTCTTCCACTACTTCACTGGTGATAGACTCGCCCTAAACTCACGCCATTGGCTGAGACAGCTTTGCTGCGCTGGGCTAGTCAGGATTCTCAAAAAAAAAAAAAAAAAAAAGGAAATATTAATAGCTGCATATTCACAGCAATAAACCTTAGAATGTTACCTATGAAACTCTGCTTTAAGGCTGGTATGAGCAAGAACCAAGACAAGTGTGAGAAAGACACTTAAAGGAGAAGGCAGATGGGAAATTTAAGGGTACACATAACACACAGATCTGACAATGACATCTATAAATAGTGAAGAAGATGGGAAACGTTGCCCTGTGTATCCCTGAATGATGTCTGCCATGTGACATGTATTCACAGAAATCTAGCAGTCGTTTCTATCTGCAGATCATAATGTTGCTGTTAAGAAATACAGCATACTATTAATGCAGTCATGCTGTGTGGCAGGGTATGTTTATGAAATGTTATCTAAAACTTTGGTAAAGTTTAATGAGTTATTCAGTCAAATTAAAGTTAATGAAATGTGCAGACACTCTGTATTATACACTTTCGCTTTTATTCTCTAACTGCCTTCAAATAAGATGCAAAACTTTCACAGATGCTTTTTTCCCCCAGAGTTGAATGAATATATTTGCCTCAAAGTTCACAATGACATAAGTGACTTTCCTCCTTACTCCTTTAAAAATCCAGCACATCACTCTCTCTGCCCACACCAGTCGCCATAAACGAAAAATGCGCAAATACTTTAAGTATAATAATGATTTTCCATTGGTAAAAATAATAAGTCGCAACAGCACATAACTGTAAATTTAGACAAACCTCAATAAGCACCTCGAAATCCCATCTCTTACTGGATGAGATCTATGGATAAAGACGATTAAAGTATTTTGGAGAGGATCGATACAGGCTCCATTGCCAGGAGTGATAGAATGGCACAGTAATTTCCCGCATAAGAGGGTAATGGAAAAACAGGGTAGGTGTGGGGGTGAAAGATAGATATCAGCCGCTCTGGGTGTGGTGTAGTTATGATCACTGCAGAAAGGAGTGATGCTGGTGGAGGATGGAGCACTGCCTTCATTTGGATCCCATTCCTGGTGTGTTTCCTGTGTCCATTACAGTCTATGATCATGATCAACTGATCATGATCAAGTGATAATGACAGCCATTTGCATCTTAATTTTAAATATTTTTCAGATATCTGCTTCAAGGATCAACAAGTCTTTATTCAGACTAAATATGGGTGAATATCTAAACCTGTCAAAAACATGTCCATTTCACTATAAATTAAAAGAGTAAAAAAGTAAATTATAAATTATCAATTTATATTATTTTAAATTATAACCAAAAAAATATAATACAAATTACATTTTGAACAAAGAAAATTAAGTCTATATTATTTTAATTTTTTTACAGTGTGACAAATTCAATTTTACATATAAATACATCGTTAATTACATTTGTAAAACAATTTGTGAATTTATTTTAAAAGAAATTAAGAAAATTAACATTTTTATTTTCAATATATCTTGAAAACTGTGTCAAGATTATTCTCATTACATCAGTGAGAATGAGAACATTTTACAGTAACGATTATTTAAAGCTCCAATATGTAACAATTTTGTAATAAAATTTCCGAAAATAACTTGCACAGTGTGATATATTTCCTCCAGTTGTGTACTTACAATATCTCAAAAGTCTCCAAAGATTTTTTATTTCAGAGAAATTCCGATTTTAAATAACTGTCCGTCCCGGAAAAGAAATGTCGCCTCTCAGTGACGCAATGTCCGCACTATCCTTTTTTTCCGGTGTGGACCATGTGATATTACACCACACCGGAATATCACATGGTCAAATGCGGAAGTGGTGGTTATAGCGTTATTGCCATAGACTGTATGGTTATAGCTGTTATGGATCACGATTACTCTTTGGCGAGTATTGAAGTGCCAACAAAACGAAAGCGTCCATATTCGGGTACACGCAGACTGTGTGACAAACGGAGGAATAAAACCCGGATAATTATCAGCTAGGCGTTTTCGAGATGGAGAGAGCTGCGCGACAATCTTGGACTTGACAGAGACTCTGCTCTCGCGAGTGTATTGATAGACAGGTAAGCAAATCAATTTTTTTTTTATTGTACAAGTAACGTAATAGTTACAGTAAAGATGATTTTAATAGATATGAATTAATGACAAATAGCTGTAAGTTGTAACGGGATAATATAGCATAACATTTCATGTTCCTTGCAGTTCATTAATTATGATGACATAAAATAATACGATCAGACATACAGGTAATACAAAAACGAATAAATTACCTCATCCGTGATCATGATTCATTAATTCCATTTAGATACATCGCTAGATGGTGAAAACGCATTAAAAACGACATCTCCCATCGTCACCTCCTTCATAGCGTCATCAAGCTTCGCCTTTGTTATTGTTGGAAACTGCGCCCTCTTGTGGTCAAAATTTTTTACATATTGGAGCTTTAATATTCATGAAAATAGTCACAATTCCCAAAATCTTGTTCCTAAAACAAGCTTCATTTTCCTCCCTTCCTTCCTTTCTTGCCTCCTTCCTTCCTTCATATAATGAACCAAATATATATTGTACGCCTTGTTCACACTGCAGCTAAATACGGTTGTCACTCCTCTTGTGTCACTCCCCTTTTTTTCTGTATGATAAT
Organism: Scardinius erythrophthalmus; assembly: GCF_964197995.2. Lineage (NCBI taxonomy): Eukaryota > Metazoa > Chordata > Actinopteri > Cypriniformes > Leuciscidae > Scardinius > Scardinius erythrophthalmus. The sequence continues at coordinate 41,199,925 of NC_138228.1, forward strand.
TTACAGGAGTGACAACTGCATTCTACAACTGAATTTACTCATGAAATATTGTGACCCTGGATCACAAAACCAGGCAGTCATAAGAAACACGGGTATATTTGCGGCAATAGCCAACAATACATTGTATGGGTCAAAATGATATTTTTTTTTCTTTTATGACAAAAATCATTAGGATATTAAGTAAAGATCATGTTCCATGAAGATATTTTGTAAATTTCCTACCATAAATATATAAAACATTTATTTTTGTGAGTGAACGCAGCAAAATCGCGAACATAAATGTACAACTTTAAAGGCGATTTTCTCAATGTTTCGATTTTTTTGCACCCTCAGATTCCAGATTTTCAAATTGTTGTATCTCGGCCAAATATGGTCATCCTAACAAAGCGTCAATGGAAAGCTTATTTAATCAGCTTTCAGATGATGTATAAATCTCAATTTCAAATAATTGACCCCTGTGACTGGTTTTGTGGTCCAGGGTCACATATATCAAAAGAAAGAATGAAGGCTCCATTTTTTTTGCAACACTTAAAAGTGGGTAAGTTTCATAAATAAAATAAACACAAAAGTGTTTTTTTTTTTTTTTTTCATGCATAAGCAATGCTTTTATCGCTGATTTTTGCTTCTTTGTTGCCTGTGTTTTGATCTGGAGAATCTGTACTCTTTCAAAAGTTGTGTAATAGCACCCCTCTACCATATTACAATGAAAAAGGGAAAGTCGGAAAATTCCATTGACATGTTTAAGCGTTGTCTCATAAATGATGGGAAATTCCATAAATGGTGGTTAAAGAGTGAACACTAATCTTAATTTGGTTAAAAATGGGGTTAAACTATTGGCATCATTCATCTACAGGAGTGAGAAACTGCTATGGTTTCACTATGTCAGGAAGAAATCACTACTCATACTGTACATACATTGGCACATCTTGAGGGGATTCACTCCTGCAAATAAAAGAGGTTCACTCTCAAAACTCTGCAGTGCATGTGTAAATAACTACAGAAACTTGTTTTTGCAACAAACACTACATCTCTTTCCCTGTAGACCTCCCTCATAACCCAAATACAGTATGAACTCAACTGTTATGACTAATGCCGCCCACTGTAAGCATACAATGACATAACACAGGAGATAAAAAGCAATCCTTGGGGCCACACATGTATCATTTGGCCCACAGTGGCTTGATATCTAATCTTTAAACACACTGCTTCCCATTATGGAACACCTAGTAAAATTCCCTAATGAGGAGCTTGGTTGCAAACATCTGGCATTAAAATCCCAAGTGAAAAAAAGTAGACTCTTTTTCTTGACACATTTTTATGAAATCAATGACAAACACCATTAAACTAGCTTTCACAAGAGAACTTTTCAATTGCAAAACTATATAATAAATTATAGCTAAACGCAGTACATACAGAGGTGTGTGTGCACATGTGTGTGTGTTTGTGTTTTAACTTTCCCACTGCTTCCAACTGTGTAGTTGTTGTGGTTTAATACTGAAAAGCAATCTGCAAAGTTATACTGTAACGTATGTATAGCCTACATTCATACTTGTTTATATGGCCTTCGATTCACACATTGTTTAGAGGGGAAAAATTTGGCAAGATGTGGAGTAGGCCTAACTAAGGTTTTTTTTTTTTTTTTTTTATAACATACAGGAAAAAAGATTAGTCTTTTATCTAATTAAAGAAAAAAATAAATAAATCAAAGTCCTCAATTGTTGTAATTTGCTTCAGCACTAATTAATATTAATAACTGTAATAAGCAATCCCTCTGCCAAGTAATTTAGTTAACTGGCCTAACCGAGGGTTTGTGGTTGCCAGACAGCATTGCAATTTGTCTCATTAATATATATTCCACTTCAAAAGTGCCTTATCGAACGCAATTCAGAGTCAGATCTGTTTCACAAAATCATTCAAGTAGAAACTTCCAATATGAAATTCAAGGAAAATAAGTCAAAAGTAATTTATACAGCACACGCATTAAGTAATCAGGGCTTCATTTACCTTAAATGTTTCAATGGCGGTTCAGTGGGGTGGCAGTAAACCAGAGAAATGTCTTTGCTGTCAACCAGCAGCCAAAAATAGACACAATTAAGCAGAAGCAGACGAAGGATGACTTGAGAATTTCCTTCCCCTTTGATGACAACCTAATGACTTCTACTTATCATCAGAGGAAGGAGCGGGAGATCGCAGTGTCACACTTGCTAGAACCAGCGACATGCGGCCTAGGTGTCACACCAGCAGATTCATTAGTGTTAAACATCATTATCGGGGATGACGTTTGTCTGCGGGCTTTTGGCCATTCATCACAGGTCTTAATGTCTTCATCATCATCATTACAGCAATTATATTCCATAACCATTGCAATTACTATCTATAGCCAAGCTATCAATATAAGGCACACTGGAAACGCCATGGCGTCGTGGCTGATTCGGTAAAAAGCCTGTGCCTTCAAAATAAGGCTGACTTTGTGACCGCACATATTGATGTTTTTATTTTCAAACCTTCCAAAGCCATTTCGAGACGCTGAACATAGGTGGGCCCTGAAAATAGAAGTGTGTGAGGTGAATTCAGAGAGAATCGTCCAGGATTGAACCGCTCTGGTCTCTCGAGAGAAGCTGTGCGAGTGTGCGGCTGAGGAAAATGGCTGGATTCAGACGGAATGAAAGGGAAACATGCTTTGGTCTTCTGTTGAATGTGCCAGCTCACTTACACCCAGTGGAGAACTCTGGGAAATGGGTGTATGCAAACATTCACCTGAAAATAGCAGAACAACAACTAGCCTTTATCTCCTGGGTGCACATTGCTTCTTAATAGCATTTCATTGATTTCACATGTGGTTACAGTCCAAGTTGTTGAAAAAAAATGACAGTGCAATGGCAAATGTTTTATTGCTTACAATATTGTGAAATGCACTTCTTGGTCAAAATGTGTCTTAAGTCAATAGAAAACGTGATATGTGTCAAAATATCCAATCTGTGCATTAAATCTTATGGTGTAAATGCCACCTAAATGACATTTACCATTGTTCTGCAAATTTTCGTGGGCAAAATCCAGTCATCGCATAGATATCCATGTGATCACAGTTGATTTTGCAACGGACAAACTAGACATGACAAGTATTTTGCTCAAGACCATGAAATGACAATTTTCCTTTTGAAAAAGGAATTTTATGCTGATATCTCTATAAATATCCATCTAACTGGGTTGACTGTTATAATTTCTCCTAATGACAAAACAAAGCATTATGGGCCAGATTTACTATTAAACAATGCAAATTAGAATGAGAGCGCAATTCCAAAAAAGCGACGATGGGAGTGTCAATTTCTGCTCGTGATCTACTGACGACGCACAAATTAAAGAACACAGACACAGCCACAGCCGGATAATTTCCATAATGACCATCGCAATCTACCAGTTGGCGTCTGGTTTAAGACGTGCTTTTTTTGGGCGGTAAATAATGGCGCAAACACCAGTAATTTGACGAGCGCAAACCTTAGTAAATTACTTTGCAGGATTCATTTAAACACTCTCCTCCCATAAATTGTGTGTCTGAAAGGGAAACTCCTACAAATGCATATGCAATAAGGTCAGCCGCAAATATAACTGCCTACACCTTTTCAGCGCTTATTTTTCACGGCGTGTCTTTAGTAAATCCTGACTGTAGTTTTTTAATGGCAAAAGAGGGTTAGTAAATCTGCCCTATATATTTAAATAAATAAGTTGTAACCATTTAACGTAAGTGCTGCCCTGATTACTTAATGCATGTGTTTTATACATTACTTTGATTATTTTCCTTATATGATATTGTGATATTAAAGTTTCTTCTTGGATAATTTTACTATGCAGATCTGATGCTGAATCGCATTCGATAAGGCACTTTTGAAGTAGAATATTAAATGAGCCAAACTGCAATGTTGCCTGGCAACCATAAACAACCCACAGTTAGACCAGTTAACAAAATTACTTGGCAGAGGAATTGTTGATTCCAATTATTAATATTAATTAGTGCTGAAGGTAATTAAGCAACTGATTACTTTGATTTAGGTTTTCATTAAATGGGAAAGAAAAGCCAAATTGTTTTGTTGCAGGCAAAATCCATTAATTTTAATAAGAATCCATGCAATCGCAAATTTAGTTTGAAAGCAAATGATTTCCCTACACAGATATCGCAACAGGTTCAAGTTGGTCTCGCTGCATTGGCCAACAGAAAGCAGCTTGGTTTGAAATTGACTTATCGCTTTCAACTAAAACTTTTTATGTGTTTTGGCCATTCATGTACACAACAATGGCGTTCTGGGGGCCTGAAAACATTTTTTGAAAATGATACCAGTATTGTCTCTTTGTAAACTACAAAAACATGAATTTGTGAAAACAGTGACGTCATGCACATGCGTATACGTGTTCAGTCTATAGGCGCATAGTGTTTCTTTACAAAGTGGCATTGCCAACTACTGGCCTGGAATGCATAATACAACGTGTTTAGTTTCTGTGGATCCAAGTGAATGGGGATTATTTTACAATGTTGTCATCTGTATGCGAAAAACAAAAAACTTTTTTCAGTGTTTACTACATCGTTTACATGTAAAGATACCCTGAGTTCTGCGTCATGCATCACTACATTATTGGCAATGGCCTTTATTTGCCTGTAAAATGTTTCTGAAAAGTTGTTAATATGAATACACCTTAACAGACTTGCTACTGTCTATATGTCATTATTATTTGTAACATGGCAGACTCATGGAGAGTGGGAGGATCCATTTTTAGGATCCAGATTTATTGAAGCAACATGGTAAATAACAGGTTTGTAAGCAAGGTAACAGAATCAAACACCAATAAAACATTCCAAATAAGCAACCAAATATAATGGTATATGAGAGAACAAAGAAGATAATAAGACACACATTCGGGAACAAACAACTTAAATAGTAAAAAACGTGACAGGAACTGAGGAGAAAGTTCAATATTCTGGAGAGGGCGCCCTCTAGCGGTTAGGAGGAGGAATATTAATCAAACAATAATACTGACAAGAAAAAGTGAATACTCTTCATTTATTCCTTACTGACTATTTAGTTATGTAATAACTACATAATAATATAACTATATAATAAATATAATAAATAATCAATATTAATAAATATTAGCCTAATAAATAATAATTACTTGACATAATGTTTACTTAATTGAGAAATACTTCAAATTGTAACTTAACATGACCATTGTAATTTAAATAGTCATATGAATTATTTAATTTATTAGGGTTAAAGGGTTTGTTCATCTAAAAATAAATTCAGATAATTTATTCACCCTCATACCGTTCCAACCCAAAAAGACTTTCATTCATCTTCGGAACACAAATTAAGATATTTTTGGTCCAAAATTTTCAGAAGAGACTCGACCGCTTTATATAGTGAATTTAGGCTTTTATTCACCTATAAACATTGATAAATCTGTTCATCATATAAAATGATCGTGTCTCTTCAGAAATTCTTTACTAATCCGCTCAATATGGATTAGTTTTACAATCTTTTTATGAACTTTTTGAAGCGTCAGAGTGGTAGTTGCGTAGACTTGTCAATGGAGGGACAGAAAGCTCTCAGATGGTTTTTAATTTGTGTTCCGTAGATGAATGAAAGTCTTACGGGTTTGAAACAACATGAGGGTGAGTAAATGGTGACATTTTTGGGTGAACTAACCCTTTAATATAATTTCATTATTTATAATATTTTATTTATGAACTTCATACATAAATCATTACAGCCTTTTGCTGTGGTATGGTGGAATGGTTTATAGGTGCAGTGAAGCTGGCACATTTTCTCCGGTGCATTGAGCCGTGGCATTCATGCGGGTGATGTGAGTTTAAATCAATTTTGCAATATTTCTAGATTCCATTCCTTCCTCTTCTCTCCACTATCCTATCAATAAAAATGGCCAAAAAGGCCATAAATAAATAAACACAGTTGCTGTTTTTATTAGATCACATACACAACTCACATAAAAAAATAATAAATAAAAAATAAAAAACTTCTGAATGTGTGTAATTTTATTCATGTTTTAATCCATAAGTACAAATAAGTGATCGATGCATTTTGCATCAAAATGGAATTAACTACAACGGACCCAATAACTACATGCATTGTGTCTTAATTCATTTCTGAAAACACTGTATCTCGAGGTTAACAATGGAGCAGGATTGTGTTGGAGTATGATGTTTTTAGTGAATAAATGCTTCTATTCCATCCAATTGCACTCTGACTGAACAGTTAAACATGGCTGTCAGAGCATTTCTGTTATTCTTTATTTCTATACAAATGTAGAAATAATTGCAGACCAGTTCCCTATGGCTGAACATGTTTTTAATTATGTTCAAATCTGATGCAATCTTCACGCATCATCTGTCTGAAGTAGACGAGTGTGATCGGAAAGCTTCTTTCAGTGACAGAATCTGTGGAGTTTAAGCACACGATTGATCTCTCTCGGGATGATTCGACACTCACGGGTGAGAATTACATGGATTGGGAGATAAGACAAACTGCCGCACAACACATTAGCAATGCCAAAGGCAATATGTGAAAGCAGATTACAACACAGCAACCAGTGCCACAGTGAATAAAACTTATGATACCTTACGACACGACAGAATGACAAGAGTAATGAAACGACAATATTTATCTTGAAAAGATATATATATATATATATATATATATATATATATATATATATATATATATATATATATATATATATATATATATATATATGACAATATTTATCTTGAAAAGATATATATATATATATATATATATATATATATATATATATATATATATATATATATATATATATATATACTGTATATGCACTATAAAATATATTTAATATTTGAAAAAAATATCTCTTTTGACAATAATAACAAGATATAGACTTGCATATTCACATATTCGAGGTGCAAATAAAATATTGCCATGCTTTTTACTTGGTTACACCACATTATATATTTAGAGTTATTAAATGTATTTTTATAATCATACAGTTTTTCTACTAGTCATTAATTAATTAATTAATTAATTCATTCATTCATTCATTCATTCATTCATTCATTCATTCATTCAATCAATCATTCACTCACTCACTCACTCTACTTTGTAATATCCACAAAGTAATCCACATGAAGACAAGCAGGCAAACATAACCATATGTAAACAAATCGAACAAAGGAGAACTGAAAACACAGAACGAATTGTACGTTTACACGACAACGATTTGCTTTGGAGAACGATCCGCGAAAACGATTAAAACCCCTGTATTCTGCTGCCAGGCCATTAGATGGCGATCGATTGAACACGTAATACGCATGTGCATGACGTCATCATCTTCAGAGATTCGCTTTTTTTTCAGGTTCGGAGACCGTTTTAAAAACTTGCACTTTGAAACCCGTTCCATTGTCGTGCACACAAAAGGCCAGAACGCATAAAAAGTTTTACGTTTTTAGTAGAAACGGTGGCGTGTAAACAGACCCTTAAATACAATGACAAACCTGAAAGTAATGATGAAATCAAATCAGTGACTATGACGACAAACAGACAGGGAAATAGTGAAAACAGAAAACAAAGTCCAAATGGTGACACAAACCAAGGAGAAGTTAAAGGACTGAGAAAATAATTATAAAAATTATAGTTGTTGATATATATTTCGAACAAATTTGAAAGTATTCCAAATTATTATCTGAATTATCTTCTTTTTTTTCTTACAAAAATTTTAATTATCACAGACAGAGCTCAATTTGTTAAGTCATTCTGTAAATTGTAAAGAGATTTTAATTTACATTTGCAGAAATCTCATATAAGGTTGGTGCCAGATCCCCACAGCTTTTCTCTAATGAGGTTAGTACTTCTTTTCCAAAATATCTCATACATGAAAAATGAGGGCTGGAGAAAGTGGCATCCTGCCATGACAGGTGACACTATCCGTGCAGTTTGGTGCTCTAAGCTACCCATAATTCTGTGTGTTTTCTCAGGACTTTGAGAGCAAAGCCACACCAGGTGAAAGCTACTGGCACCCCAGAGAAGAGAAATCGTCAGATTTATCAATAAGCCCAGCGTAAACCTCAACCCAGGAATTGCTGTTGACTCTCCTCCAAGAATTCATTTACGTTTCACCCTTGTGAACCACTGACCCATTTCCTGCAGTTTTGGAACGACAGAGGATGAGCGGTCTCCATGGTGCCCCAGATTTGATTGTCTGCATCCAATTCGTTCCATTCTTTCCCAATGTATTGGATTGATGTTGTTCTATAGGACTGAAGAGCTTCAAAGACGAGTCAAACAGACCGTGTTTTCGGTCTACCTCGATGACTCCAAACGGTTCAGGGAGAAATAAAATAAATAAATAAACCATGACATTCCTGAAACTGTATCCTGGCTCCAGCATGAACTTTATCCTGTGGCCAGAAATGTATAAAGTGAGTACAGGGGGGATTTGAGTGCTTGCGGACACATTATGCTGTTTCATCATGAGGTAACCCAACTCTGCCTGTGGCCATGTCTGAGTGAAAGAGGTTGTACTTCCATTAGATAAAAATCTACTAGGACTCTCCCAGGTCAGAAAACGTAAACTAAAAGGCTCCGTCTCTTTTTAGTAAACAGTCTGACGGATTATGACACTGGCAACCTCGCTATGAAACGGATGAATTTAAAAGAGTAACTGCTGTGATTTCACTGTTTATGATTTCAAAGTTACATGAATTTCTCCTCTTACAGGCTTTTCTAGTATCAGACTCAGACGACGCACCCACGGATCGCCCACAGTCCGTCCACTGGCCATCTGACGCACACTGCACACAAAACTGGCAAGCGCTGGCAGAAAATCGGCAGTTCTAATCTGATTGGCTGGCTTTACGCAATTCCCAAGAGTTGGCACTGGTTCGCCTGGAAACTAAGTTTTGTTTACAAGGTAACGGGTTGATACAATGAGTGCTTTTGATGAAGGATTATTGGATTTGCCAAAGTTTGGTTACTGGTTTGGCATCAGGTCCTTGAAAGGTACTCATGAGTTTTGTTTGAGGCACTTGGTAAGAAAACTGGATATGCATACTTACTAATTTTGGACACTTCCCCTAGTTTTACAGAAGAGTGAGTGATATTTTCATATATCCATAATATATATTCGGCAGTTCTAATCTGTATTCTATACAGATTAGAACTATATTCACTATATTCATATCCACTATATATCCACTATATTCATAATGAAGATTTTTTTTTTTTTTTAAGAATTATGATTATTTCTTGCTTCATTGCTTTTAATAATTGAAACGTTTTATATACAAATCAAGCTCACATAAAAATATATTATATAATAGAGACGATCCTTTTAAAACTATTGTGATAAATGTAAATAAATAAATAAATAAATAATGATAATAATATTAATTTATTTCAAATTACATTTGAAAATTGTTTTTGTTTTTTTGTATTCAAGGTGTAAGGCAATTATCATCTTACTTTTTGTTTGATGTTTACACCATAACTAAATGTAATGTAATTATTTTTTTCCACACCAGTCTATTTTTATTCATTTATTTATTTATTTGTATCGTTTTTAGTTTTACGGCATATTATAAAATCCACAGGCCAGAATTCTGAACCTCCCTGGCTAAGAGTCCCATGTCGTTTATGGTTATTGATTGCAGCAATGGAGACGAGGATCAACTCTTCAGCCATAGCAAATGCCTTGACTATTGATTCCAGTTCAAGTTGACAGAAAAATGATGAAATCCACCTGGGCTATAGACCTCCTTTGACAGGGTACTTATAAAACTGATTTAAAATTACTGATTCGTTTACTGTAGTCCGACACTATATTACCCTTTATACAGCTCTGAGAACAACCACTTTTAACCACAACCATTTTTCAACAATTAAAACTTCCCGAACACCACAGTAAGAAGCAAACAACACACTTGCAAGTTCAAAAGTTCATACAAAGTAATGAAGTTGAACAGGTTCAGCTTCAAGCAACAAAAACATTCACTCTTGACCTAATTATAGAAATAGAGGTAAAATAGGTATGCCCAAAGAATATTAGAAGGATTTACAGTGTTTATATCCTTTGCATTGTGATTGGCATGATTAATTGGACATGTTGTTCTTAAACTTCTATTTGAATTCCATTTAACTGTGTCCGATTGTGATGAGAAATAAAATAAATGCATAAACAGTGAGAACCTGAAAGTCCATATAATTGCTTTCACAAGACTTTAATTAAAAATGACAAAGAAAGCTGGAGAATAATACAGCTCTCATTTTTGTTATGTCTGACACACCAATGGAATAATTATAATACAATTATTTGAACCGTAACATTGATATTGTTAAAGAAAAGCACAAAATCTCTCTCTGTCTACTTTGGCGCACACCACACTCTCATTCCATCATTTACTCACAAAAGCCATGAAATAGTTGTATGTGATTTGTGCATAACAGCCACAAATCCTTTTTGTTGTATTTTTTTAATCTGTGTGTACTATTGTCTGTGCACGACATGCAGGTCTCTGCAGGATTCTGCTAATTTGGCATCACACTGTGCTGCAATGCTGGAGGTAAAAAAAAAAAAAAAAAAAAAAAAAAAAAACCAACACATTATAAGGGAGAAAAGCTGCCATGCAAACACTAGGCTACAATTAACATGTTGTCTCAGGACACAGCGGCACACATCTTTTGATTGCAAAATTAAGAATCTAACTGTACTCTACACTCTGCAAATGTGATCCTGGAACACAAAATCAGTCACAAGAGTCAATTATTTAAAAAATGGAGTAAATTAAATAAGCTTTTCATTGATGTATGGTTTGTTAGGATATGACCATATTTGGCCGAGATACAACGATTTGAAAATTTGGAATCTGAGGGTGCAAAAAAATCGAAACATTGAGAAAAACATTGAGAAGTTTTTTTAATTTTGCTGCGTTCACTCACAAAAATAAATGTTTTATATATTTATGGTTGGAAATTTACAAAATATCTACATGGAACATGATCTTTACTTAATATCGTAATGATTTTTGTCATAAAAGAAAAATCGATAATTTTGACCCATACAATGTATTGTTGACTACTGCCACAAATATACCCGTGTTACTTATGACTGGTTTTGTGATCCAGGGTCACAAATGTGCTGCCTGAATAAAAGGACTTAGTTGTGGATACAATTATCATTTAAAAAATCTTGACCTTTTTGATGATGAATAGCACTGACAATATCAACTGGATATATACTGGTGTATAAAATGCCACAGTGCACTTAAAAGACTATCTCAATTTGCATAAAATCTGTTCCAAGTATGCGCGATTAGAATCAGTGTTCACCCACATCATAGTGCATTTAAAGTAGAATGCCAAAAGTACTTGGATGATACTGTATAGTACAGGAAAAGAAAGTTCAACACGCTTACTTCAGCAATAAAAATGTTTTAAAGTGTAGTGAGCTTGTGGTCTGAACTCAATGTGATTTGTTTACTGTGAAATATTGCCAAGACAATACATCTATTGTATTGTCTTGGCTGGATGAAGCCAAAAGTAAACATAAAAAAAAGGACTCTAATGAGTTGGTACTTAAAGGGCTAGTTCACCAAAATATGAACATGTATTCATCATTTACTCCACCTCATGTTATTCCAGCCCGATCTCATCCCAAGGCGTCATATAGTGATGCTTTTGACATTTCGTCTACATTCAACGCACATGGCACCCTTTAGCATCGATATGAGATGCAGATAGATATGGGCCAGAAGGCGCCTCCTAGCGGTCTAACCCTAACCCTACCCCAGACCTAAACCTACCCATAACCGAACAAAGCTCTGTGTGTGTCATATTGACGCTAAAGGGTGCCATGTGCGTTGGATCTAGACAAAATGTCAAAAGCATCAGTATATGATGCCCTAGGATGAGAATGCGTTGGTTATTCCATGACTTTCTTTCTAAAGGAAGATATTCTAAAAAAATAAATTAAAAAAATGTGTCCATAAAATGAAATTCAAAATTCACATAAGCTGCAAACATGTAATGATGTAAATTGATCTGAATTAATTAATAAAAGTGTGTGGCAAATGCATTAATTTATATGTTAGAATGACATGAGACAGAGTAAACGATGGAAGGAATAGGGTGAACTATCAAAAAGACTCAAGAGTTGTCAGTTTACTAACATTTATATATATATAAATTCCAGCTTGTCCATCTTTGTATTACAGGCATTTCTCGTTTATTGCCTTAAGATGAATCAGGATGCAAACTGCATCCATCTTAATGGATGATACAGAGAAAACTTTGACCAATAAGAGGACAGTTTTACTCACATGTGACTTGCATAAACACATTTGATACGCTTTGAAATATTGCCTTGTGAAAGTGAAACGAATCAAGAAGAAAATGCTACACTGTAACAAATTAAGTTCCTTTTTCGGAACAAAGCAAACAATCTACAGGTCTAAAAATGCCTTAAAATATCATAAACCCTTGCCGATACCCGATACAAAAAATAAATAAATAAATAAATAAATAAATAAATAAATAAATAAATAAATTGTAATACTAAGTACCAAATTGGCACATCATATTTTTGGAATACTTATACAATATAATACACTGATACAGTATTTGCAATAATGCATTGATAGTTATTAATAAGGTAAAAAAAAAAAAAAGATATATCTTCTCCTTCCTGGACCAGGTATTTCTACCTTTATTTGTCTCCCTCATTTACCTCAGAGTAATAGATAGATGATGGAAAGAGGAAGAACAAGAGTGCTGTTAACCTCTCCAATCCTCTCTCATCTTCAGACAGCCACACACTTACCCATTCAACAGCAGCAAATCTGCCGCCAGATTTTTCGCACCTTTCCTGGGAGACTATTTCACTGGTTATATAAGTTTAATTTCTGATCACTTCAGAGACGTGCCTTCATCAAACGCCGACTGAAATGGAAAGCAAGCGTTTATGTGCATTTCAAACGGAGCTTCAGGAGTGTAATTAAAAAAAACAGTGTATGGAAATAAGCACTCTACCTCTATCTTAAAATGACCCGATGTGAAGCACGCGCTCACTGAAGGGCTCTTCTAAAGATGGAGGGGGAGACGGCCCTGATCCATCTCAGACCTTTTTACCTGTGATGAGCGACTAAATGAGGTTAGTTGTGATCAGTTGTTACAATCAAGCTCCGTGGACCTTCTCTTCTACATGGAGATGGCGGCTATTAGCATCAATGATTTATGCGAGTTATGATTAGGGTCGCGGCAGTGTGGCTTGTCGCTCACCTTAAGTGTGACCCGTGTGGGCAGTCCTCTGCGATTTCATTCATCAATTTCAATCATGGCTATTGGACCGGGCTGGAAGATTATTTAAGCCAAAGAACACTTCAAACGAGCGCTGTACTCCACTAACTTTAATGTGTGAAGGAATAACACTTTACTCATCCTGACAGGGATTATCTCCTGAGGTTTTTCATGATTCACTAAGGAATACAGATGAAATAGCAGTGCAACTGAAAGGGCACGGTGTTTAATTAATCAGGTTTGCGTAAGCATTATTGAAGAAGTGTGATGGTGTAATTCATAACTAAGAGAAAATTGCTCTTAATGTATCAGCCTGAAAGATCTGTCATGCATAAATTTGGTTTATGCATGTTATTTCTAGGTTTAAAAAAGCATTGATGTGCTTCATTTGGCATTCAACTGAAGTGGTTTATAGATGAAATGATTTGTTGGTTTGTTGCAATCTAAATCGAATGTTATGACAAAACCTTTTTTTTCTATTATGTGGTCTTCACTGGCTACACACGCAAACAAACTGAAAAAGATTATCAGTTATCAGTAAGAATCAGTCCAATGAATCCTTCACTGAATGAACTCACATGATTCTCAGCTGCAAAACCACACTCAATAGAAAATAACGGAATAGTGCAAACATAATTTGGAGTAAAACAGGAACTTTGATTTTATTCTACAATTTAAATAACACACAGATAACTGATGGTTGCAATTCATTAGCAAAAGTGGTGTTTGATTGTGTTTTGTATGTATTTCCGTGAATCAGTTCCAACATGCCTTGAGTAGATTTATCAATGCTCATAACTAGATTTGCACTTTAATATACTTCTTCTATTAAACTTATTTCAATCTACCCATAATGACAGGTTAAAGGGGTCATGACGTGAGAAATCAAATTTGCCTTGATCTAAAACATCCTGCAAGTTTCATGGCTTGAAACATCCTCCTCATTATAAACAAAGCATACTCCAAAAACGGCGCGTTTGGATATTGTAGGATTTGTGGCATCAGACGGGAAAATTAATTTGCATATGCCTGTCTCCAGAGCAAGACTTTGACAAATAGTTTTACATCATACAGCCCACTGGCATTCAGTCGCTTAATGGCTGACATGTGATGTTACTTTGATGTTGGCCAATCATAACAGTGGCCATTTATCGACAAGCCTTAAAGGAGCATGTTAGATAGTGCCAGAATGAGGGTTGAAAATAATATTTTTTTGTGTGTGAACCTCAAGGAACATTACAATTATTTGTAAAAATCCATGTCATGACCCCTTTAAAATAATCAAATCTGAAATTAAATATATATTAAATATATAAGCATAGAACTAATATTTTAGCTATATCACCCAGCCTCACAATTAACTGCCATTTTTTCCAGCTACATAAACATGCACTTCAGTACCTGCCAGGTCTGGCATTTATTTATGCTTAAATTATTGAGCAAAAGTAACCAGGCCGGCTGCACTTGTCAATACAGAAGAAGCTCACTCAATATTATGACCATCATTCAATTAGGTGTCTATGTGAGTTCCACCATCTGTAGTAATTACCTTAATGTCTCACTTTATGTTCATAAATAGGGAGGAACGGGTTTGTGTTGATTTAATTCACTGATTGATAGTTCACAATAAACTATTAAAGAGGCCACATACAATAGTGTGATTAAATAAGATCTAGACTTTAGGCATCAACAACAAATGACATGGTGGCAAAGACTGCAGTATTATGCATTTCAAAATATGACTTGATAAATCAAAAATCGTATATGTAATATCTGTAAATTGAGGCTCTGCATGTCACAGTGGATGGGCATCAGACTTTTTCTATGTGATTAATAACCCATCATGACATTTCCAATGCAATTCCGCTAACCGAATGCTTTTTCTTATTAGACAGATCACTCGTCCTCAAGATGATGTGCATTTCATTTTGTTCTTGTCCAAAACAGTCCATGTGTTTTGTTTTTTATTAGTCATTGTTCTGCCATATTGGACCATATATCTAGCAATGAGATTCAACGAATTGTCTACTGATTAATTTAACGCTACACACAACTTGGTCAGGTGGGCTGGGACAACACAATATGAGCTAAACATTTGAATCAGTTGTTCTCCAGTCTCAAGCTTTCTGGACAAGTTTTGCTAAAGATAAAAACATGGATGTCAAATCAGTATTTCAGTATTTCATGAACAATGGCTCAAGAAAATTCAGCCCGCGTATTCACACATCTCTCCTCGTTTCACTCCTGATGTCCTTGTGAGAGGACGGGTAAGATGTCAAATGATTTTATGATCTTCTTTTTAATGAAATACAAAAAAGACAACATGCCACTTTCAAACTCCACGTAAAAGTTAAAAACGATTGTTTTTGTGAAGAACACAAGAATAAAAATGATCATCTTTGACTTGCCTCTGAGAACCCCTGCGGAATGCACATGGAAGTTGCAAAACATCCAATGAAGAGTTAAATAAATATAAAAGTGGATGAATGACATCTCAATGGACATTTCATCCTCCCAGCATTCAGTCATCATAGACGAGCACTGGGACGTTCCAGCAAACGCTGACATTTCTGGGGCGACTGGATAAGTGACACCTGCAGTGAGGGGCGGCGCACGTGTTTGGTCAGTAAAGGGATTACTGGGATGTCCTTTAAGGGAACTAAGAATCTCATAAACACAAAGCCAAACACAAAAGTGTTTATTGAAAGCCCAAGGATTTTAAGGTCAGTCAATTTCAGGGTTTTCTCCCTTCTGTCTCTTTCTCCTGCTTCTCAAGCACAGGTAGCCTTTGTTGTTGTTGTTGTTGTTGTTGTTGTTAGTCCATTTCTTGTGTCAAAAAGAAGCTGCTGTGTGATTTATCATATTTTCTGTGTTCATTAAATTAATACTGAGAATGTTATCTAAATCATACTTTTACACCAAATGAAAATGCATTGTTCATGTAAAAAAAAACAAGATTTATTATTATTTTGCCCTGCGTTCATGTACATGAATAAAAAATCAACAGAAAAGTACAGGCCAGTACAGATGCACTTAAAGTCTCTTTTTCAGCTAAAATTACAACTATAAAAAGCACTTTTTTTTTTTTTTTTTTTTTTCATTTGGCCTAGCACCATTATCTGATTTGCATATACCTTTACTAAACCAGGTGCTAAAACGATGCAAATGTAGTTTGAAAATTCATTCTTAGTGAGTTTCCGCCCTCTGAGAGTGTTTGGAGAGATGCTGTTCTCTGGGGGAAAGAAATGGCTGAGTATTAACAGTTACAGCAGAAACCCGAATACCCATGCAGCCTTGAAACTCTCAGGCTTCTCCAGTAACAATACCTTTGTGTGCAGTTTTAAACACTACTTTTGGAATCAGAACGGCCTCTAATGACTATAGGAGGAAAGAAACATACAGTACAGCGTTTGGTGAAATCCCAGCAGAAGCTGACTAATTTGCACACAATCAAGAACCTACTAAATTTGGCTTGTTTTCATTGCGAAAAATGACTTGCAACACACATAAATGGCACCATTCTCATCTGTCAATATGGTAGACTACTGAGGATAGGAAGTTGTGTCTGGGAGTAATCGATGTCTGGACGTGAAAGTCAATCCATGCATTTTCAGATTGTGGCACGACAAATTAATATTAATTTAAATGATTTGTTGGTCAGATCAGTTGTAAGGACAGAATGACCACAATCAAAGTGACAAGCTTTAGAAAACAGACTCAAAGTAAAGAGCCACTCTGACAGCATTCAGAGCAGATGTTTCTATGTGTCTGTTCATTATTACTGACAGCTCCATTTATAATACAGGGTTTCTATGCTCAAGTGTTAATCTTGCATTGCCGTGATCATGCTGGACTTTGTGCTCCAATGACTTCCTTTCATATGCATGCAAATGTGGGAGACAGAAAGCAGTATGAATGTTCAAGTTTAGTGCACTCTGACTTCATTTGACATGAAGATGTTTGACCAATAGAGAACCTAAATGTCAGTTTGACAGTTTGACCTCTTGGCTGATTAGAATGAACCAAAGAAACTTAAGAGCTGCAGGTTAGATGAAATATTTAGGCACTTTGAATTTATTATTATTTAAACAGAAGCCAGAGTGTCACATCATATCATGTTTGTTGCACTGTCAGTGAATTCAAATGTTTGGTAACACTTTAGTTTAGGGTCCAATTCTCACTATTTACTAGTCGCTCATTAGCATGCATGTTACCAGGATATTGGCTGTGTATTAGTACTTATTAATGCCTTGTTCTGCATGACCATATTCTACACCCCTTAATCCTACCAAAAACCTAAACTTAACAACTACCTTACTAACTATTAATAAGCAGTAATTAGGAGTATATTGAGGCAAAAGTCGTAGTTAATAGTTCGTTAAAAGTGAGAATTGGACCATAAACTAAAGTGTGACCAAAGTTTGTTAGTTCAAATTCAAGTGTGACCACAGCTTAAGAAAGAAAGTATATAGTCCCACAAAGATGGCAATATAGGACATCCTTGCCCTTGTGGGGACATTTATTGTTTTTTAATGACATTGAAAATGAGCGTTGTCTTCCGGCAAAAGGCAGCTCAATTAACACATCCACTCAAAACGACACAGTAGATCCAGATGAAGAAGAAAAAAACACCCATGCATTATATGTTTTTTGAAAATCTAAAAATGCAGAAAGTTTTCGGTGATGGGTAAGGGTTGGGGTAGGGGTAGGGTTAGGGGATCAAATAAAATAAAACATCTGTGTGTGTGTGTGTGTGTGTGTACATGTTTTTCTATCCCGGTGGGGACTGAATTCACTGAATTCACACAGACTCAAGGATACTTGTGTCCAGGGGCGGTCACCGTGATTTTGCCAAGTAAGACATGATCCTGGATCAACATGTATTGTTGATCCTGGAATAACATTCCTGTCCCAAAATTTTGTCCTTAACCTATCCTTACCCCTAAACCTAACCCTACCCATAACTTTTCCCTAAAATCAGAGGGAAATTATAGGTGAATAACACTGATGTTGAAGCACCTCACCCTGGTTCTAAGCCTAAACTTGTCATAAACTGTAAACTTGTCCCTCAAATCTGATTGGTTGATTGGAAAGTTGTTCCAGGATCAACAAAGATGTTGATCCAGGAACATGTGGCACTTGGTGAAATCACGTTCACCGTCCAGGGGCGGCGCTAGGGCTGGGCTAAGGGGGCTTAAGCCCCGAATGTTTTTAGTAAAGCCCTGGATATTTTGTTACCTTGTCTTTCTCATAGAGCAAAACAATTAATCAGAAAAACAAATTACAGCAGCCATGATTACCTTATCATGAAAAGTGCATATTACAGTTTTATTTATATTTTTTTCCCTTGGCATTAAAGGTACTTACAATGTACTTTTGCAGCGTTGAGGATTGTAGCCAATCACAGACATGTCTGTTGAACGAATCGGCCAATCAGAGGCATTTAATTGAGTCGCTGTGTGCTGAAGATGTGTTTTTTTTTTTTTTTTTTTTTTGAAAATGTAAAAATGCAGAATTTTTTTTCCTGTGATGGGTAGGTTTAGGGGTAGGGTTAGTGTAAGGGGATATAATATACAGTTTGTACAGTATAAAAACCATAACGTCTATGGAGAGTCCCAACAAAGATATTGAACCAGACATGGTTGTGTGTGATTATTTCATTCACTGGATTATCAAAAAATGCGCATGGTTATATGTTATATTAAGTTATATATAACCATGGCCATTTTTGATAATCCAGTGAACTAAATAATCAGATGAGATGAAGTACCTTTCACTTGTAGAATATTTTTATTGTAAATATTCATGAGATTAGTCATAACAAATGATTAAGAAGTCTGCCATCAGTGCACCAAACCTATATACAATATACGCTCATAACGCTCTAGGCAAAAAATGTGTAATAAAAATAAATAAATTAACGCATGAGTCACAATCAAAGATGTGTGACCACACATCACTCTGTATGAATGCAGCAGGTTGTGATGTTGCTTGGCAACCATAACCTATAGTTACAGATTGTAAAAACTGGACACGAGTGGAATAACACAACAGGTCAAACTTAAAAATCGGTGTCAGTATAATCAGTTATGCTGTCTATGCTGGCAGCACCATCTGTCACAGTTTGCAGAGTGGATTACTATATCATCAATGTACTCTGAAAAAAAGGGGGAAACACTGCTAGTCTTATTTCATCATCATTATTTGTGATCAACACAACAGAATTGCTTCTTTATTTTAAAACTTTATTTCAATTAATGTCTAGTTATCTAAAATGTGCAATCTGCTAGATTACATTATTTAAGTGTGATGTGAACCAATCAAATACTGTAGACATTACTGAAACTATAGTTCCCAGCATGCTTTTAATGGGGGAGAATACATAATGTTGAAATTATGTTATGTGTTTTTGAGCAAGATGAGAAAAGAGGGGAGATTTGATAGTGTTTAAAAATCAATTATGATGGGATTTAGAACTTGTTTTAATTACACTGAGTTATATTGGTGGTGAAAAGTGGAGCTTTTGCCAAAGCGGAGGATTGGGAAATACAAGAGCTGCACGATTCTGGATGAATTAAGAATCCCGATTTTTTTGGTTTCAAACAGAGATCACGATTCTCCCATAATTCTGAACAGGCTACTAAACAAAAGAACATGTCATTTACAAGAGGTTCTGACAAATGTTAATTGCTGCAGTCTATTTAAAATGTTTAATGAATCTGAATGAATTATTTAAAAAATGGTTTGAATGAATGATTCAATGACTAATTAATGTAATGATAATTAATCAATGACTAATTAAATGTAATCAATACATCGATTCACTCTATTTTGAATAGATTTGAATGCTCCGGTGTGATTTTCTCAAAGGTATAATTGACGGGCGAATTGTTGTCATTTAGAAATGAGATTGCGATCTTTTAACTGTTAATCGTGCAGCTCAAGTAAACACAGAGAATGTTTTGCTGCTTTACTGAAGGA
The DNA here is from genome assembly GCF_964197995.2 of Scardinius erythrophthalmus. NCBI lineage: Eukaryota > Metazoa > Chordata > Actinopteri > Cypriniformes > Leuciscidae > Scardinius > Scardinius erythrophthalmus. Next base: position 41,220,237 of record NC_138228.1, read on the forward strand.
GCATTTATGGTACTGCAGTAGTACTTTATGCAAGAGTATCAAAACTTTTGTCTTGGTCACAAAGGAACAGTGAAATACCAATTTCACAGTCAAAAACCTGATGGATTCCTTTCAATCATACGACATGGGAAAGCGGTAAAGCAGACAAAAAAGTTGAATGCGGTTTGCTGAAAAGTAAACCATTCAAAACACCCACTTCAACTGTCCAATTAGACTCAAAGACTTCTTTTCCTACTATTTAGAGAATATTTTGGGAAACGAAACCCTCCAACTTCTCCAGGTAGATTCAGTCGTTAACATCCTAAGCTTCATTACCTCTAACTCTTAAAACATAAATCCAGAAACCAAAGCCAATCCACCCACATGTCTCCGTTCAATCAATGCAAAAAGCAGCAGGTTCCATTGCCAAGTTCAGCGGGCCGCCTGGAACAATAGTTTCACGTCTGGAACGAGAGTGCTTCAGCTCAAGTCAAGTTCGGAATGGAGTTTTAATGGCACGGTGATCAGGCATTTCGAGAAAATGAGCGTTGTCTTCCGGCAAAAGGCAGCTCAATTAACACATCCACTCAAAATGACACAGTAGATCCAGACGAAGAAGAAAAAAACACCCACGCATGTTCTGCACACCCACTGCCGCCCCTCCTCCAGAGTCAAAGAAAGTGACACGGATACTTATGTACATTACTCAACTTTTGTGTTTGACTCTGGTGACTAAAGAGGAGGTTTTTATCATCCTAAACCAGGGTTTGCCCTGTTCATCCATGGGGAGTGTTCCTGAAACCATTTGTAAACAATATATATATATATATATATATATATATATATATATATATATATATATATATATATATATATATATATATATATATATATATATATATTCAATTCTGTTTGGTGCTACTAGTTGCGAAGAAATGATATAATAAGACCAGCCCATCTAAATTATATAACAATAAGGCTATCCATCTCAACCGAAATGTCATTAAAAGTCGTAGTGAAATCTTATCGTAGTTTTGAAAGCGAGGTACACAAAAATTATTTCATTTTTTTTTTCTTTTTTTTTAATACTTTATTATTTTGTTTACAAACTTGAAGAGTTTATATCTCACAATTCAGCTTTCCCCTCCTAAGAATTATGAGACATATCACAATTGTGATTTATAAAGTCTGAATAGCAAGATATAAACTCGCAGTTGAAGATAAAAAAAAGTCAGAATTGTGAGATAAAAAGTTGTGATTTAATTTTTTTTTAGGTTTTTATTCCATGGCACAAACAATTCCCCCCGCCCCCCATATATATGGGAGTTAATTAGTGAGTAAAGGTGCCAGAACAGATCTCGGATCTACCTCTGTCTAGTTAATATATAATCTGCAATGACAATAGTGCAGCAATTATTGTTAATTACTTTAAAAGTGACAGAGAGTTAGCAGATATATCTTGCTAGACATGGAGGGAAATATAATAAGACAGAAAGAAAAATATATTGAAAGAAGAAAAAAAAGCATCATCTCCAAAATGCGTAGTAATCTTCATAAAAAGGTTTAAATTAAGGAAATACTTTTTTTTTTTTTGTAAGATCAATAAAGTATCTGCAGGGTGCATCAGTCATGTCGTGGAGGTTCTGGGTTTAATCTAAGCATAAACACTAATTAATATGCAGGACTAATGAGTGTGATAGATGAATTGTAATTATTTGAGCTGAGTTGAGAAATGATCTAAGCTGCTTAATTAAGCAATATCTAACAAGGAAATCAGAAGGACAAGTGTCCTTTAGCAACTCTTTCACATCTGAATGTATCTCTTCATCAAATTCTGTTTTAAACTCAATTCTTAAAAGGATTTTTCACCCAAACCGAAAATTCCCTCATTATTTATTTTGTCGCAAAAGAAACTTGTGTTACTTTTTCTTTTCCGTGTAACACAAGAGGAGAAGTTCAATGCAATATACATGCACTTTTCCATACAACGAATGAATATGTGATAGAGGAGCTGTCATATGACATATTCCAAGTCTTCTAAAACAGATATAAAGAAGAAAATACACCAGTGCATTTTTAGCTTTACATCCAAAATCTGCAATTAAGAGCAGAGATTACGTAATTTACTTTAAAAACACAGATATTTTATTGCAAATTTAAAAGTAATGAGTTATCTTTGTGTGCGCTGTAGTTCTTGACTAAGTTTCGAATTTGCATTTCCTTCAGCATGAGGCTTATTTATTTCACTTTTGGTGTGAAAGGGCCTTTACATTTCCCCCCAAAAATGTAATTTAATTAAAAAAAAAAAAACAACAACAACAACAAGCAAACCCAGCCCAGATAAGACACATTTTCAAAAAGTAACAATACACAGAACAATTAACACCAATCTGAATTTATCAGAACTGCTGCATGATGTGCAATATATCAATTTAAAACATTTAGGAATATGTATATGCATACTTAATGCCTCTGGTTCCTTATAATTCAAAGTATTTTTTAATGCAGCTAATGATAATTTATTATTTTTTTTACCAATCTATTAAAAAGATTCTGCTCATGAGAGAGACATTCAATTGTTAACTGATTACAGCATCTGTGCTATATGTTTGCAGATATGTGCAAACAGTAGATTTCCCCCTGCTATATAGGTTCATTGGCACTACATACACATTCAAGTATTTTGGTCTGCATGTCGTAAATGAATTACACACACACACACACACACACACACACACACACACACACACACACACACACACACACACACACACACACACACACACACACACACACACACACACACACACACACACACACACAAATATATATATACAGTATATATATTCAGCAGGAAAATACCACTCATTTAGCTGGTTAATGAACGCTTGTGCAACAAAACTACATTTCCCATCAATCCATTTGGCAGTACGAAAATGATAAAATACACTTCATTTTGTTACATTAGCACCTAAAATGCTTATTTTCATTGTTGGAAAGTGGAAAAAGAGAATGCAATTGCCTAGTGCGTTAAGTTTGATCTGAACAAAATCATTTGAAAGAAAGTCATGTCATAATAACTGGAACTTTTAGACAGGATCTTCCTAAAAAGAACTGAAGTGTATATAATTGGCACTGGCTCTGAGGGCAACCAACAGTATCAACCACTGAGATCAAAATGTGCATTTTCATGTTACATTTATCCCTGATCTCACACAGGCACACATATGATGCAGATGTCTGTCTACAAATGCAAGGACAAGGAGAGAGACAAATCCATATTCATCTGCTGTGTGAACTGGAAGTTATCTCTGCACACACAGATTTGGAAATATCACCGCTATCTGCTCCTTTGTGCCCCAGGTTGCCTTTACGATAGCACTGACACCATCAGATTAAAGTCAAACCCTGCCAAATATTCCTATGGAATCTAACAGCTGAGGGATGGAAATTAGGTGAGATCCTAGTGTGGATATCAACCGTGGATTTTCAGAGACATTTCTATAACTGGGCTTTTAAATGCTTGGGTGCATTTTATGGGAGAATCTTAAAGCCTGTCAAGAATTTCTCCTATGGTCATATTTCACCACCAGATATGATACCTGGACGTGTTTTGTGAGATTTAAGCTTGAATATGCAAATTGAATTTGAAGAGTCTGTAAATGTGTTTTTACAATCTAGTAAATTTTAATCTTACTTTGTACTGCAAATAAATAACTATTTATTACATTGTTTATTCAATGATTATGTCCTTTTGAATAATCATGACTTTTTAATGTGTTTCCCTGCTTAGGCATGAAACACTGGGCCAAAAACAAGTCAAAGTTGTCGGGCAACAAATGAGGTACCATGCGCTGTCTGGCTAAAAATAAAAACCCTATTGGTATGCCTGAAAACATTGAGACTGCGCAACAGTTATTTCACGAGTTCACACTTACAAATAAGTCAGATAGAATAAATGCATATTTGGCGTGCTGTCCGAGGAGAGGGCTCCGGGCTCGGTATTTGGCCCGAACCCAGAGTACTCCCCCCATATTCCTGGCTGTGAAAGAACAAGCCAAGAGTGAGGAGTCGGGGTGGTGGAGGGATGCTGAAAACTGTCAAGGAAGTTAGATGAGTTGACAGAGTGAATATATATATATATGCTTCCTCTCATGCTGATAGGGTAGACATGGTAATTGTTTGAGTTGATTGATTGATTGATTGATTGCTTGATTATTTGAACGTGCTCCTCCCGAACTTTGTTAATAAAACATCATTTTATGAGCCTGATCGTATGATACGACTTTTAATCAGGCTAGTCTCACATGATTCATCAGTGGCTTTCATACACATTCAGTACACGTGAAAGCAACTTTCTGAAGAGAGTGAAGCAGTAAAGGCTGACAGGGAGAAGACCCGCTACTTTATGACATACAAGAAATGTGAAGGGGGGAGATGAACAGATGGTCTCATAATGTGTCTGTGTCTGCAGTCACACAAGTCAAGGTTAAACACAGTCTGAACGCATCTGGATAGAGGCACAGAAAATACATTCACACCTAGTTTGAATAAAACTTTATTCTGTTATATGCAGCAGCCTATAAATGGCATATGCTAAAATTCTACACTTCTTTTTAAGTGATGGATGGACGGATGGATGGATGGATGGAACTCTGCGGACATTAAAGGAAGTCATTTAAAGTCATCTTGAATTGACTCACAACCTATTTCACATCCATAATGTTGCATATAAACCAAGTGAAACAAGACATTGAATGAGTAATAAATATGAGTAATATATAACAGCACTTCATTTTACACACTGGAAATTGATTTGATACTGGCCATTCAGAATATCAGAATGGAACCAGACCAAGTTTTGAGTTCATGTTGGCTGTAAATTAGAAAATGACCAATATTTTGTAGAGGTGTGAATCCGATAACAATTTGGTGAGTAATGATTTGATTAAAGGATAATTCCGGTATTTAACACCTTGAGTCTATTTTGTAGTTTGTTTTGGATGAACTAGAGTGGTGGACACAGAACTTTTGGCGATGGGTCCTGTCTCGACTTTTTGACTCTTTATAATCGCCTTTGACCGCTTTAGAGTGGCTGTCTATGGGCATGCACGAACATGTCCTTAAAACAACCCTTAACGTTCGTTTTCAAAACTGTGCCACTCACCGAGTGGTTAGTGGTGTTCGTTGATGATTAAAAACAAATATATCGGCGCAATGTATGATTTCAAACCGTGTTATTTGCTATGGTGGAACTATTTTTTCAGATACCTCACAACCACGTATAAACTTCCGCTTGATATTTGAGTCTGAAGCGTTAGCATAATCCCGACCACTTGATGGTGACAACCACATTGCCGTACAAGGACGCTGTACGGAACTCGGTGTCTAGCGCTTAGAGCACAGTTGCTCTGCTCACACTAGCCTTCTGAGATACAGAGAACTGAGCAAAAAGATTACAACCAAATGAACACAGCCCCCTTTTCCGTTTCCGGTAGCGCAGTAATATCAACGAGCAATGAGTCCTCCAACAGAAATCAATGGGATTTTGCAAAATGACAAATAAAACACGACAGAAACTGTATTTCACTACGCTACTTGTTTTTAATCATCAACGAACATCACTAACTACTCGGTGAGTTGTTTTGAAAACGAACGTTAAGGGTTGTTTTAAGGACATGTTCGTGCATGCCCATAGACAGCCACTCTAAAGCGGTCAAAGGCGATTCTAAAAGAGTCAAAAAGTCGAGAGAGGACCCATCGTCAAAATTTCTGTGTCCACCACTCTAGTTCATCCAAAACAAACTACAAAATAGACTCAAGGGGCCCTATTTTAACGATCTGAAACGCAAGTATCAAGCGCAAAACGCAAGTAACTTTGTGGGCGGGTCTTGGGCGCTGTTGCTATTATACCGGCGGGATAGATGACTCTTGCGCTCGACGCAAATCTAAAATGGGTTGGTCTGAAGTAGCTTCATTATTCATAGGTGTGGTTTGGGCGTAACGTGAAATAAACCAATCAGAGCGACATCTCGCATTCCCTTTAAGAGCAGGAGCGCTTGTTCTAAAGCGGATTCCTATTATAACGGCGGATTTGCCAGGCGCGCGCCAGGAGCGGTTCACAGCCGAGGAGAGCGACGTTCTCGTCAGGGATGTTGGGGATGGAGAAACACACCCACATTAACTTCGGTTAAACAGGCGTATGATAATTTGGGTAAATGTGTAAGCTAGATGTATGCTTTTATAATAAACTGTCTATCTATCTGTCTGTCTGTCTGTCTGTCTGTCTGTCTGTCTGTCTGTCTGTCTGTCTGTCTGTCTGTCTATCTATCTATCTATCTATCTATCTATCTATCTATCTATCTATCTATCTATCTATCTATCTATCTATCTATCTATCTATCTATCTATCTATCTATCTATCGTAATAATGTAGGCTATGATTTGCAAAAATGAAAACTGCTGCGTTTGTGTGTAGATGAGAGAATCAAAGTGTATGCGCGTTGTGCACACGCTACATTGATTATGGCCAAGCATGCACCCTTAAAATAGCATGTGAATAACATGCGCAACGCGCCACTGACTTTAAACTAGTTTTTTTCGGTCAGTGGCGGAATTGTTTTCTAAACCTGCAAAATAGCCTGAGAGAACGTTTGCGCCGGAACACGCCTCCTTTTTGCGCTGAACCGCCCCGGGGGAGCACAAGTGTATTTCTAAGTTAACCGACGTGCGTCTGTGTAGGGAAAAGTCCGCTGTGCGCAGGTGCAAAATAGGAATGATACATGCGTCGCTGTACAAAGTCAATTGCGCTGGGTGCAAGATAGGGCCCAAGGTGTTAAATACCGGAATTATCCTTTAAATGATTCTCAATGCATCTTTTCCTCCAATTCTTTTATTACCGTAATAATAATTACTATATTGATAAGCACAATACAGTTATTTTTGTTATTTTATCTTTGTTATTAAAAATAAAAACAAAGATGTGAATAACAAACAGTAGAACAAATAAAATACAAGAAACACAGTGCTTTACATTTATTTACATATATTTAACAATCATTCAAGGAAGAAATAATCAATGTAATAATCAAAAGTAAAAATAATCACTGCGTAGTCTGCAATTTATTATTTACAAATATGATTATTATTTCTCCAGATTTGTTCCCTTTTTACCCTTTTTTTTTTTTACAGAGAATACTCGGCAAGACATATTTTGAAATAATTTTATGTGCATCTGACCGTTCAAGCATAATATGCCACTAAAGAGAACTGAATTCCGGATTGCATGGTGTCTGATTGTGTGCGTGTCAGTCAAATCTTGTTTGTGGCAAATTGCGCTTAATAACTTCTTTTTTTTAACATCAAGCATGTCTTGTACTTTACATGCACATTCATGCCTGTTCTTTCCGTAAAAAACAAAATGTGCCGAAATATCTGCTTTTAAGAAATGAGGTACATTTTCTGTGAACAGATGCAAATGCTTTGCTTATGACATTTTTATTAATATATAATAAGAGCTGTTTATTTTATTACAATAAAACAGTATATTAATATGTGTCGCAGTTTGTTTTCATAAGTCACGTTTTCCTTTGTTTAGTTTTTCCGCCACTCCTTTGTTACCATGGTCACCGTCAGTATTAGTTAATTTGGTTCATCTGTGTTTGATTAATCATCCTCATTTTTGTTTGCTTTAATAGTTTGTCCCTCACATCCATTCTCTGTCCGATCACCATAATGTGTAAGTGTGTGTTGCTCAGCCTGTTTACCTGTCTTCTGGATTATTATTAAAACATTGCATTGGAAATTATCTTCTTCTTCGTCATCTGCCTTCCTGCAACCCACCGTGACAGTATGATAGGCCTATTTGATTCAATTTTTTAATCGATTCTTTTGTATTTATGCATCGATGCAGACTCAAAGTTCAAATCTGTGCATACGCACATTTTATAAATGAGGCCCATAAACTGTTATTGGTCACCATCTGTTTAACAAACCAATAGCACAAGGGCAACCAATCAAAAGTGCACTTTAATTATTATTTTTTCCTAGTTGTTACAAAGTCTGAAAGGTTAAAGAAAACATGCACATAAAAATTTGAAGCCATTATAATCTTTTAAAACAGTAATTACTGTTGTTGTTTAACCATTTTCCTCAGAATCATTCTAAGGACCAGAAAACATCCATGATTACACCGGCTGGAGTAGATGTAAGGTCCCATGATTCCCAAAAATCAGTAACTTCAATTATGTATAAACACAACAACCACAGGAGAAAAAAATGATTACTTTGGTGACTGTGGTCGGCAAACACATTAAATGCTTACTTTTACAAACACACACGCACCAAAACCTCTGATTATATGCTTAAGTGGAATCCTTATTTTTTTCTTTCCGTAGCTTCCTCTCTGAATTTGCTGTTGTGTCCAACGAATCAGCATCGTTAATCCGTCTAAATGATCCATCTCGCGTTTGGAGAGAGCCTTCATCAGTCCAGTCAATTAAGATCTGGCCGTGACAACCATCTAATCGCTTTGCAAAACTAACAATGCTGCTATGACCAAGCGAAAGCAGAATTAGAAGAAAGCCTGTCTCTTCATAAAGACAGTGCGATGCTTTGACATGGCCACATGAGAATGTGAGGATTTCATTGTCACACTCTGTGACTTTCTGATCTCCTCTAATCCCGAGGCAACACGAGCGAGTGAGAGTGCGACAAATACCCGCCTCGCTATACGAGGTTAAAGAAGCCACATGGCATCCACTTGAATCGGTGCATGCTCTAACAGTGTTATTTTTGCGCTCGTGTGGCAGCAAAAAGCATTATTTTGTTTTCTGTGCCCTCCGGTAGAAGACGAATGTTCCATCTGGGCCTGTCGTGATTATTTGAGATAACGTGATCATTGAAGCTTGTGAGTGGGGAGTGGTTGTCAGGGCTTTACTATGTAGTTGCTAAGAGGTATTTATAGTGTTGTAACGTGGTTGCTAGGATGTTCAGGGTGGCTGCCAGGGACTCAAGTCTCTTTTTTTTTAACCCCATTCTCATGTGCTGGTGTTAACATTTCTGCAAATTGGTTGTTTCTTGCAATGAAATGTCCATTGAGTGGCGGTAAAAGCACGTTCGGTTTTCTTCAAAACCAATAAATGTGAATCTGACGTTTTATTGCGTTGTTTGTTGAACATATTGTGGCAATTTGGAAATAAAATGTCCAGTGACTGGAATTAAGGGTAATGCTTTGAAAAGGGTAATGCTAAACCACTAAACTAAACTGGCGCTAGTGTTCATTTAAACAGGAAGCTGCATCGAATTGTACATAGATACGTTTTTGGTGTTTTGCAGAAATGAAGGGGCACATTTTCCCAATGTATAGGCCTATGTCACACTTCCTGCTTCCGGAACGCGGAGTAGGGATTCAGAACTTCTGGTCAACAGTGTTTCTCTCTATAAGGATTTAGATTATCAGCCATAATGTCTAAACCATCCGAGGTAGACTGACCAGGAGCTATGAGGTTGTGAAACTAAGGTTTTTGCTCCTGTAGAAGCTATAAGTTCATATGAAATCAACCTTGTTTTAAGAAAAACATGTTTTATCCGCGATCTTATGAAAAAAAAAACTACACTACCCACAATCCTAAGCGTAGCAGCAACGTCTGCTGATTGGTCCAACTCGCTGTTACCATAGAAACGTTTACCTAACTGACGAACGGCCCGCCGCTGTTGTTGTAGTATACCGGTTGCTCTGTGTCAGGACGTTGACAGCCATAACTCAGCTTTCACACTTTTCCACTTGAGAGTTTTCATTTACCATCCGAACCACATCGTCATATGTGACTTCAGGCAGGTTGCGGAGAGATTTGGTCCAGCGGTATCTATCGGACTCCACCATTGTAAAGAGCTAACCAGAAGAGCCGTATCCCTACTAAAAGACGTACTTCCGGTCTTCAATTTTTCCGTGATATAGGCCTATTCCCAATATTCTGGCCTGTGGATATGGCTCTGGCCCTTCTTCTAGTGTAAAGGCCCGTTCACACCAAGGACGATAACTATAAAGATAATGATAAAGAAAAAAATTATTCGAAATATAGAAGAATAGCAAAGCCCACACCACAACTACAACGACAATGGCACAGAGACACAATATCATTGGAATCCCTTTCAAAACCATTTTTCCCAGCTGATGAATGATTAAAAACATTGACAGCCAATCAGAATCCATCCTGCTTCAAAGAGCTTGAACACTTACAGCGACAGACGACAAAACTGCAGCGCGTGTTTAGAATAAACACAACAATATGGTGTGGGCGCTAATATAGTTATCGTTATCTTTATATTTATCGTTCTTGGTGTGAACGATGTCTGATCTTTTAGAAGTATTTACAAGTAGTCACACACCTCGAAACAAGCTGCATGAATTTAGTTATCATTGACATTTATAGCGTGTCCATAATGGTGCAAGTAATATCCTGAAATTATTAGATTATTATTAACTATTAGTAATACAAATTATTATAACATTTTAATATTTATTATTATTACTATTTTAAATAAAATTGTTTATTATTTCTTTATTTCCTGTAAAAGATCTGTAACTGAAATTAAAAATAATAAAAGCAATTATTTACATGACAATTATATTTCATACTCCTGACAGTCCTAGATGTTCACGATAAGAACATCGCAGGTGACCGAATGTCCGAAGCACAACACAACAGCTTATCATTACCCACCTGTCCTCACAACAGAGCAAAAAAACATGTGGCAGTTACTATCAGTCCAGCCAGGGGCAATCAGAAATGGGCAAAAGCCACTATCCTGCGGAAAACCTCTCTTGAAAATGCAGCTGGAATGATTCTGGCATCTGTCACGTTCACAAAGCCGCAGGGAGCCTGTGAAGCTGACGTACAGAGGTTCTGCTTTTGTGGTCCCAACAACAGCTGCACTCAGCCTGGGCTTTGGGACCTCTGTTGGCCCCTGCGGAGCAGAAGACAGAGAAGGATGCCTCGGCCAATCGCTGATGTAAGGATGTGAGAGAATTTTTTTTTTTTAAGATGCAAAGTAACCCTCTGAGCTGTTAATTTAGTGAGGGATTCTAATTAGTGTGTCACCATAATGCACCATTTTGGAGGAAGTGTGATGGTTTAAAATCTGACCTGAAAGTCACTGTTCTCTCTGAAGTAAGAGAGCAGAATAGATAAATATTCCAAATCAATATCTCTTCCATACCGGTGCTTAAAGTCCCCCTGTGGTGAAAATCAAGGTTTCAATGTTGTTTATATGTATAAGTGGTTGTTTTTAATCTGCTTTAAGACAAACCATGTGCAAATTCATAAGTCAACACCATTTACCTCCTCAAAACTGCAGACAGTGAACCAAAGACAGTCTCAAAAACACGGTTTGAGATCGCTGGTGTTTCCGACGTCACAAACTACCTTGTAACCAATCACGTCAACCTGTGATCGTCAACGAGTGGATCTCAGAGCTGGTGTGAGTGAGTGGAGGCGGGGCTAATTTGCATATTCATAGAACCACATATACTGAATGAGGCAGGTGTGTAATAGAGTTACATTCAAGCTATTTTAAGGCATGAAGACATTTTTTTTTTCAAGGAAAAAACATTTAAATATGTAGTTTTGGTGATCAAAGATGAGTTTTAAGGGATAACATTATTGACTACAGGGGGTCAATAAAAAACTACGTAAGCTACCAAACAGAATTGTAAACATTGGCTTCCAAAATACTGAATTGTGTGTTTAAAAAATTGCTAGTCATTTGCATCTTTAAACTTTTTGATGTCACCAACACGGTCACTTGTGTTGCCAGCAATCAACTATAAAAAATAATTGACTTTATCCTATAAATCACTGTTGGCTCTTTAGCTAATTGTCTTTGCGTATGTAAACTTTCTGTCAAAAGATTACACACTTCATGCTTTAAATTAATATAGGACAATTAAGTCAAGTAACTAAACAGAAGGGCATGCAGCCATGCACCAAAAATTGTTACTCAAAATGAAATAAGAAGTAGGCAAAACAGCTTATTACTGAACAAAAAGCAAACATTTGGTTTTTGCAAGCCTGCTTATGGAACTTTAAAGGAGCTAGACAAAAATGTCTAATGATCTGCTTCTTATTTGTAGTGTATCATCCTGTACTGCAGGTTGAATGTCCAATTCCACAGAAATGTTAACCATGAAGAAGAAAAAAAAAAAAAAAAAAATCAAGAAGAGGAACAAATGTCTATGAAATGCATTTAAGGTCTACCATTTCCTATATTAAAGAGCTATACTGGTTTAAATTTTCATTTTGTTTTTCATCACCAGTACTAAAACAAATTTTTTTGGGGCTCATATTTCAAAAGAGATTAAATGACTGTTTACTGTATGTTCACTTTGCTATTTCCAAAAAGACAAGGAAATGTATGAGAAATATATAGGCCTACACTCATTTTTTCGTAACTGAAATGCTATTTGAATTTATGAGAGTCGCATTTATAAAGTGACTGCACTTCAGTGAAAATGTCATTTCTGGAAATGTGTCACTTCCATTTTTTTGTCTCAAGATGCACACCAGTAATGTTTTTTTTTTTTTTTCCCTTTTCTTCTAAGGCATGATTATTAAAGATACTTAAATGTCCTAATTGAACTAAAGTCTAATTCTGGCTTAATCTAAGCCCTGTCTGTGAAACCAGGCCTATATGTTATTTGGAGAGCTACATTGTTTGTATTTCTATTTTTGAATTGTGCATTAGAATATTCCTACAAATGTAATGCCTACCAAAAGAAAAGTTATCCCTGTAAGCACATTTCCTATTTTAAATTGGGGGAAAAAGTCTAAACTGATCATTTCCTACTGACTGAGCTTTGTCTGCAGGGGTTTAGGATTTTACACAAAAATGGTTCATTATACTGGTAATTAGTATTTTCCTTGAGTTAGAGTTCACCTTTTCATTGCAAATTTCTCGTCCGTAAGGCTGGAATTCCTCTGTTTCAGTTAATGCAACTCAGAGCTCACTGGCATGATCGAATGGCCGTGAAAATCCCCAAACAGACTAGATAAGCAAAATTACTTCCCAGACAGGCTTGATCTATTATGTATCTGGACTGAACATTTTGTAGGGCATTTTGTGCTTCGATTGAGACTGCTCTTCTTGTTCAAACAGAAGAAAGGATGGCTGGTGCAAATACAGCTGGTCCTGTAAGAGATGCTTAAAAACCGACATTTGGATTAAACTTCATCTTTCAGCAAGACCAGCTTAGACCAGCATGGCCTTTCTGGAGGTTGAATCAGGAAAATCTTGTTGGATCCCAATTCAAATACGAATCTCATGCAGTTGACAATTATAGTGCAAAAGTTCTAAAAAAAAGTTCCAAAAATTGAACAAACCTGGTTGAAAAAAAAAAACAGATCATAAGGTGGTCACGCTTGTTAGTGGAACATGGTAGCTAGTTGTTACTGGACCAAGATGGTCTAGTTGCTCAGCCAAAACAGCCTGGACCAGATCATTACAAGTTTGGACCAGCTAGAACCCATCTGTGGGTGTGTTTTTTTTAACAAGAACAAAATGTACTTTGAGAAAAGTTAAGTGCAACATTTTTAATTCAGTAAAATTAGATTCCAAACACATATTTCTGAAGTTTCAGAAATGCTGTGAGAAGTCAAACTTATAATGGTCTGGAAATCTGAAAAACAATTTTTTGTCAGTTTGAACCCATTTGTTCCAAACAATGCAAATGTTCCAACTATTAACCCAAATGCATGCGACAGGAATAACTTAAATCCCAATGTAAGGCCTGTTTTCTGGGACACAAGTGTGTGTGTGCAACACGCACACAGCCTGAGGAAATTTATTTCCATTGTTCTGTTTCTCAGGAGAAAATGTATGTACTTTTGTATTCCAGTTCTGGCTTTGACAAAACTGCTATTTACCTACAAATAGAGCTATTAGCCCATTGCGTGCTGTTGTGAGCGTCTGCTTTGAAGAAACGGCTCCTTCAATCAGTCAATTCCGTTTGAGACCTACCAAATTATCAAGAGATTGCAGAGCCTTTAAGTCATTATGGTAAAAAGCTGTCATCATTAATTCCAAAAATATCTTCAATTCTTTCTCCATGAGAAGAGAGCTTTTGATCCATTTTGAGCCAGTACAACATTTCCTCAGCATTAAAACCTTTGACAGGCCCACCCGTAACTACTACTTTGTTTGTTAGCATTAGTTAATTAATTAAGTATCATGAAGTAATTAATAACTTTGTACAGCATTTATAAATACACTATTGTTCATTATTAATTCATGTTTGTTCATAACACATGAACTAATGTTCAGTTATACAACTTGAAAATGAAAACTCTGTCATCTGAGTTTCTTTCTTCTGTTGAACACAAAAGATATTTTGAAGAACGTAGGTAACCAGACAGTTTATGGTAGCATTGACTTCCATTGTATATTTTTTTCCCTACTGTGGAAGTCAATGGCTAGCATCAACTGTCTGCTTACCAACATTCTTCAAAATATCTTCATTTATTTGAGTTGAACTAAAAAGAAGACAGAATTTTTCTTTTTGAGTGAACTATCACTTTAAAATACTGTAGAGTGTCCATTGTTAGTTCTTGAAACCTGATGCATTACCTATGTTAACAAATTAAAATTTATTGTAAAGTGTTACCAATAACTATAATATAATATTTTTGAAACACTATTTTTTTTTATATTGTGAAATTATTAGTCAACATGAAATAAAAATGGATCCTATAAATTTCTCCATTCTGCTGTGACACTGACACACACACACACACACACACACACACACACACACACACACACACACACACACACACACACACACACACACACATACTTGTTTTTGTGGTATAGAAGGACACTGATGCCCAAACAAGTTTGGTGGTGGTATATGGGGACACCCCTTTCCCAATGCCCTACAGTGATGATACAAATATCAAAAATTTTGTTTTAATCTGCAGATCACAAATCTGACTTCAAATGTTCTATACACACAACAGAACAGAAAATATTACCATATGATATTTTGGTGGTACACAAGGACATTCCCGCCCATCCTAAAATGTTCCCGCCTATGACATAATTGTGATTTTTGGGGCCCGACTTGATTATGAGGACACTCTTTTTACAATACACTAAATATGTCATTTCAGTGGATTACAGGGACCAATGTGTTTTACTGGTACATGACCACACACACACACAAACCTGACAACACAGTGTATTACCAAGACTAAGGTGATTTAAGAGGACTGGATCTTAAACACAATACACAACTGCATAATCCAACATTATAAGGACGAGTGTGTTTAATGGTACATGCCCACACACAAACACAAACCTGACAACACGGTGTATTACCAAGACTAAGGTGATTTAAGAGTACCGGATCTCAAATACAATACACAAAACAACTTGCAACATTACAGGGACAGAGGTGTTTTAGAAGTGCTTTAATTATGACTTCAATAATATCATCATAAACATTGAGTTTTTTCAGTTTTACCATGTAATACAATCATCACATACCATTTTAAGGGGAAAGTGACATCCACAAACTTAAAAACATGGTCAATAAAACTTGCACAACTGTGTGATCTTTCAGAAAGCATACAGTATCATTACTGTTTTGACATATTAAAATGACAAGCAGATGAACCATTCAAAACTTCGAAAAGATTGACAAAACAGCCCTCGGAAACAGGCACAATTTAAAGACGTCATTAAACAGGCTTTGAAATGTATAAAATGAACTCACTCAACATGCAATAAATGCTGCAACATGTAGAGAAACCGACTTACAAGGGACGGTTTACCTAAAGACAATTCTGTTATTTCCAGAAAATGTAAACAGAATTGTCAAGTTTCAAAGCAGAATTACAGAGATAACAGGAAAAGTATTCAACAAAGTTAGTTTGGGCTGTACATCAGCTCTAGAAGAGTATAGTGTCATTAGAATACAACTATCATTGTAAGTACAAAAGCTCTCATGTGTTTAGAGATTACTAAAGCATGTATTATTCTGTACAGAGAATGAGAGTGAGGCAGAAATTGAAAACCCACGGAAAGGATCCTCAGCGGTCTTACACTGCTGGCATTCAGTCAGTGTGGCCAGTTTTCCTTTGGTTATACACTCACCTAAAGGATTATTAGGAACACCTGTTCAATTTCTCATTAATGCAATTATCTAATCAACCAATCACATGGCAGCTGCTTCAATGCATTTAGGGGTGTGGTCCTGGTCAAGACAATCTCCTGAACTCCAAACTGAATGTCAGAATGGGAAAGAAAGGTGATTTAAGCAATTTTGAGCGTGGCATGGTTGTTGGTGCTAGACGGGCCGGTCTGAGTATTTCACAATCTGCTCAGTTACTGGGATTTTCACGCACAACCATTTCTAGGGTTTACAAAGAATGGTGTGAAAAGGGAAAAGCATCCAGTATGCGGCAGTCCCGTGGGCGAAAATGCCTTGTTGATGCTAGAGGTCAGAGGAGAATGGGCCGACTGATTCAAGCTGATAGAAGAGCAACTTTGACTGAAATAACCACTCGTTACAACCGAAGTATGCAGCAAAGCATTTGTGAAGCCAGAACACGCACAACCTTGAGGCGGATGGGCTACAACAGCAGAAGACCCCACCGGGTACCACTCATCTCCACTACAAATAGGAAAAAGAGGCTACAATTTGCACGAGCTCACCAAAATTGGACAGTTGAAGACTGGAAAAATGTTGCCTGGTCTGATGAGTCTCGATTTCTGTTCAGACATTCAGATGGTAGAGTCAGAATTTGGCGTAAACAGAATGAGAACATGGATCCATCATGCCTTGTTACCACTGTGCAGGCTGGTGGTGGTGGTGTAATGGTGTGGGTGGTGTTTTCTTGGCACACTTTAGGCCCCTTAGTGCCAACTGGGCATCGTTTAAATGCCACGGCCTACCTGAGCATTGTTTCTGACCATGTCCATCCCTTTATGACCACCATGTACCCATCCTCTGATGGCTACTTCCAGCAGGATAATGCACCATGTCACAAAGCTCGAATCATTTTAAATTGGTTTCTTGAACATGACAATGAGTTCACTGTACTAAAATGGCCCCCACAGTCACCAGATCTCAACCCAATAGAGCATCTTTGGGATGTGGTGGAACGGGAGCTTCGTGCCCTGGATGTGCATCCCACAAATCTCCATCAACTGCAAAATGCTATCCTATCAATATGGGCCAACATTTCTAAAGAATGCTTTCAGCACCTTGTTGAATCAATGCCACGTAGAATTAAGGCAGTTCTGAAGGCGAAAGGGGGTCAAACACAGTATTACTATGGTGTTCCTAATAATCCTTTAGGTGAGTGTATGTGCCTTAAAATGTTCAATTACAGTTGTAACTTCAGCATTTGACCAGCACACTTTTTGTCCTTTCCACAAGGTTTTCAATTCCTGCCTCATGTTCATTCTCTGTACAGAAGAATACATGCTTTAGTAAACTCTAACTATATGAGAGCTCATGTACTTACAATGGTAGTCATATTCAGATTTAAACCTCAGGTACCTTGAGGAACTTCAGTGGTTTCTCGATAGGCATCTTCTGAACACCTGTAGGAAATCAGTTATAGACAGATCAGAAACTCAGATGTAACTCAAACCTGCATCTAGAACTTAAAACTGGTTATACATCTGATCTCTAAAAATTACATTTCAAATGACATTCAAAACATTATTCTGGAGATGGAATGTTGTGTTAAACATCTCCTTTTCAAAGTTTTTGACCAACATGAACATGATAAACTTATTGGTTTGGTACTGATTCCATTCATTTTGTTCTAGAAAAATTGTTATTTATAATAATATCTGATTATTGATAACTGATTTTTACAATTAATGGCAAAAGGAATGTTTAGAAATGTAATTTGATATTATCTACTGGCACACTATAGTATGATATATATATACATACACTATGAACAATTCTAAACGCTTTTGTTTTTGCCCCCATTTTTCATGAGCTGAACTAAAAGTTCTAAGACTTTTTCTATGTACACAAAAGGCCTATTTCTCTCAAATATTGTTCACAAATCTGTCTAAATCTGTGTTAGTGAGCACTTCTCCTTTGCCGAGATAATCCATCCACCTCACAGGTGTGGCATATCAAGATACTGATTAGACAGCATGATGATTGCACAGGTGTGCCTTAGGCTGTCCACAATAAAAGGCCACTCTAAAATGTGCAGTTTTGTGTGGTCTCAGGGGGTCTGGAAACAAGTCATTATCTGGTGTGACCATCATTTGCCTCACGCAGTGCAACACATCTCCTTCGCATAGAGTTGATCAGGTTGTTGATTGTGGCCTGTGGAATGTTGGTCCACTCCTCTTCAATGGCTGTGTTGGATATTGGCAGGACCTGGAACACGCTGTCGTATACGCCGATTCAGAGCATCCCAAACATGCTCAATGGGTGACATGTCCGTTAGTATGCTGGCCCTGCAAGAACTGGGATGTTTTCAGCTTCCAGGAATTGTGTACAGATCTTTGCAGAATAGGGCCGTGCATTATCATGCTGCAACATGAGGTGATGGTTGTGGATGAATGGCACAACAATGGGCCTTAGGATCTCATCACGGTATCTCTGTGCATTCAAAGTGCCATCAATAAAATGCACCTGCGTTGGTTGTCTATAACATACGCCTGCACATACCATAACCCCACCATGGGCCACTCGATTCCCAACGTTGACATCAGCAAACCGCTCACCCACATGACGCCATACACGCTGTCTACCATCTGCCCTGTACAGTGAAAACCGGTATTCATCCGTGAAGAGAACACCTCTCCAAAGTGCCAGACGCCATCGAATGTGAGCATTTGCCCACGCAGGTCGTTTACAACGACCAACTGCAGGTCGAGACCCCGATGAGGACGATGAGCATGCAGATGAGCTTCCCTGAGACGGTTTTTGACAGTTTGTGCAGAAATTCTTTGGTTATGCAAACCGATTGTTGCAGCAGCTGTCCGGGTGGCTGGCCTCAACGGTGTTGGAGGTGAAGATGCTGGATATGGAAGTCCTGGGCTGGTGTGGTTACACACGGTCTGCGGTTGTGAGGCCGGTTGGATGTACTGCCAAATTCTCTGAAAAGCCTTTGGAGACGGCTATGGTAGAGAAATGAACATTCAATTCACGGGCAACAGCAGGTGGACATTCCTGCTGTCAGCATGCCAATTGCACGCTCCCTCAAAACTTGCAACATCTGTGGCATTGTGCTGTGTGATAAAACTGCACATTTTAGAGTGGCCTTTTATTGTGGACAGCCTAAGGCACACCTGTGCAATAATCATGCTGTCTAATCAGTATCTTGATATGCCACACCTGTGAGATGGATGGATTAACTCGGCAAAGGAGAAGTGCTCACTAACACAGATTTAGACAGATTTGTGAACAATATTTGAGAGAAACAGGCCTTTTGGGTACATAGAAAAAGTCTTAGAACTTAGATCTATAATTTTGTTCAGTGAATATAACTGGCTTAAAACCATTTTTCTTTGGTGAAAATACTAACGTAAAATTGCACTACAATATATATTGGTTTAAAATAATAATAAACATGTTCATAAACACAAACTTGTTATGCTGGGTACACACCAAAAGATAATCAGGCTGATTTTGGGCTGATTTCCCCCTTCTGAAAATCCTAGCTGTGTCCCGATTATCTTGATGGTTATAGATTATCTTATCAGATTTTCCCTTGGTGTGAGGTGTGTTTAGAGTGTCCGAACCTGATCGGAAGAACGTCAGAGCCGACCTGATCGCGAATCGCAAATATTCAACATGTGGAATATTTACGATCAGAAATCCTGAAATGTGGGGGGAAGCCCGAGGACAAACACGCGCATGCTCTGGAGATTATCACGTGAAAGGAAACCATATCCAATCAGAAAGCGAGATGAAGGAAGACGGAAGCATAAGAAACGCAGTCATGGCGCAGCACAAACTGAAATTGATGTGGACAGCAGAGATGGAGGATCAGCTTGTTGATTTGTGGCGCAAATGTTTACACAACGTGTTGTGTAAAACATTTCCAAACACTATCATCCCAATTGCTTCCTGCATATCGTCCGCCATGCTTATTCTGAGGTCTCTAGAGTGTTAACAGTCGAGACTCTGGTTGCATGGTCTTTAGGGTTGGGTATCTAGAACCGGTTCCAAAATGCCAAAAACCGGGGATTCGATAAGTCGCGCACACTTCGATTCCGCTTATCGATTCCTTACTTTGGTGATGCTCACATGCGCGAGGTGAATGGCAGTGAGCATTTGTTTACAGTTGTATTGATCTGCCAGGACCTGCCTGCCGCACATGCGCTGTACGTTATATTTACGATGGCGGAGCGCAGCAGACTTTCGAAAGTTTGGTTAAGCTTTTCAAAAAAAGATGAAAATACAGCGAATTGTATCACATGCAAGAAAGACAAACTAGAGCCGCATAATTCTGGATAAAATGAGAACCAGTTTTGTTTAAAATAGAGATCATGAATAAATACATCAGACAATTAATACGAGTCGAGTCTATAATTCCTTAAAGTGTTATATATATATATATATATATATATATATATATATATATATGTACAGTATATTGTAAATTAAGATGCATTGTCACAGTTTTACTGGTAATAGCCTAAATGTAACAAGAATAAAAGGTAGAAAAAAGTATTTGCTCTCTTTTTTCTCTCCAATAAATATTGGAATCGAAACCAAGAATCGTTAAGAACCGGATTCGATAAGCAGAATCGGAATCGTTAAAATTTAAACGATACCCAACCCTAACGGTCTTTTCACATCATGGCACACCACACACTATATGAGCAAAACGGTTAAATCTAGGATTTTTTGTCCTCATGTTTGTGGTCCATCACATTTTGAAAATCTTATAAGATGTAAAATCTTTTGGTGTGTACCCATCATTAGTTGACACATACCAACATTACTGGAGACGCCTGCAGCTCCAGCAGGAACATCACCTTCAGAACCGCTTTCATCAGGATCACTGGCATCAGAGTCCGTCATACTGATCTCATCTTAAAGAAAAAGAGACATTTAAAACAAGAACATCTTCAGTTTAACCTGTATTGAGAAGTCATTTATGAAACATGACAAATGGCACCGTTTAATAATAATAATCATATTAATAACAACTATAATACTTCACTAAGATCACTATTATTAGAATTATCGCCTAGACAGTGATATACTAATACTGTCAATGAAAAATTAATATTTTATAATGAGTATATTATTTTACAATAAGAGGTTATAATACTTTCTTAATTTCTTCACTTAAGCTGTTATACTGGCAGAAACCTGCAGTTTAAGTGAAAACAGGTTTATAAACGCATCTTATTGAAAAATTGTATTACTACAAAAAATGTGGATATAATGCGAATGTGAAAATAGAGAGTAACTGGTGCTGGTTGCGTTCCCAAATGCATGTTAAACTTATGGCACATGCAGAGATGGAGTTCACTGCATTCATTCCCTGTGAAACGAGGCATGGAAAAAGCCAGATCATGAGCTGATCGAGCGAGCAAAGTGTGCTCTTCAGTTTGAAACACGCAGCACAACAGACTACAGACTTACTTTCTTATCGTCTTTTGCGATTTGATAAGGGCATTGAGCCATATTGTGCTTTTGATTTTAGTATGTTTGAGAGATGCTTTACCAAAGCAATTGCGCAAAACACAAAGACAATTTATGTTATTATGAGGCGTAAAAATATTTTCGGTTCTTTTGGTTCAAACTGTGGAGGGACAGATTAGACTGTGGTCGGTCACTAGAGTAAAGGTAATTAATGGTAACACTATGAATTTTACTCCTCCCAAAAATGCCAAATAATAAACAGGTGACAGCGTATTTTAGGCTATGTGACACGTTATAGTGAGATATGACAGCGCTTCTGCAACACGCATCACTGCAGATGAGTAGCTGAGGATCTCTTCAGCATGCTGATGCACAAAATACAAACTAAAAATAAATTAAAGTAAGTCGCAGATGCTCAACACACAGTCATCTTCATTAAAAGTAGTGAGAATAAATGATTTTACCAGTGCTGATGCTACTCTCTCTCCTATTGATCTTAAAATTAGCTGATGATACAAAAAATGCTGCTCATAGCGGTAGCTTTCGATGACGTGAACACCGTTAAATCTGATATAGCGCGGGAATTGAAGATCGGATTTATGTCCGTTTTGTGAAGACACATTTATGTGGCCAAGTGTAAATGGAATTGTTTTGACAATGAAATGACCAGGTGTAAAACAGCCCCAAAGATGATGTGAAAAAGTTCTTACTAGACTAGCATTTCCTAAAATGATGCAATGCTCTTTTTATTACCATCTCAACACAGTCTTGATCCTCCAATGATGATTGTTCCTTCTCAGGGCTCACCTGAAAGCAAGGCAAAGAAAGAAAAAATAAACATCTATTAGAGACAAAGGATTCAGAGATTCTCCAAATGAAGCAGCACAGATACTTGACTCCATTAACACTGACTGATCACTGTCATAAAACATAAAATTAAAACATTACATTATCAATGATATACTTGAGCAAAAGAAGGCTGATGACACCAAACTAATTCAGGTATGAT
Source organism: Scardinius erythrophthalmus (assembly GCF_964197995.2). Lineage (NCBI taxonomy): Eukaryota > Metazoa > Chordata > Actinopteri > Cypriniformes > Leuciscidae > Scardinius > Scardinius erythrophthalmus. The sequence goes on from NC_138228.1 coordinate 41,242,865, forward strand.
GGGACATTTCAAACCACTCAGTATTAATACTGATCAAATTAATGAGATGAATAGTGACTTAAGATTTAAAACACTGTGACATAAGTTGTAATCAAGTATAAAGTTAAAACCCTATAAATATATGGTCATAACCAATCAGGGATGCATGAAAATAAATGCTCATTGATGTTATCGTTGTCAATCCGATAAGAAAATTAGGCCGCTATATTAACACTAATAAATAGTGGATTTCTTCCTTCAGCTTCAGATGTGCGCTGTTCACCGTGATGGTTTTGAAATGTTTGAATCACAAATCTGTGAAATCAGCGCATTGTTACAGGGAGAGTTCGCTTGTGGAATTGTAAGTTGTAATATTTTTTATTTTTGTTATATATCTGATTTATCTCATATAGGATGCATTTGGCTGAGTTAATGAGTGCTACAGTAAACACTTCACTGTAGGCCACACCGGTGGTCAGCAAAACATTAATTATGATTGGGACTGTCATATATACATAACACTATAATGAGCAAACTATTGCATTAAAAACGTCGTGAATTCTTTGGGTTTAGTTGCTGTGTTTCAGCGTGTTGTCCTGGGAGGAGCGCATCCACAACAGGAGTTTCACTATGTAATAGTTGATTACTATTAATAATAGCTCAAGTTAATCTGTGCATGATTTTGTGCAAGTATAAGTTGTAATATTGTGTTTATTTTGTATAAATATCTAATTTATCATATATAGGTTGTGTTCCGTTGAGCTAAAACCATCTAACAAAGCCTCAGGTTTAGGGGTGTTCCTTCAGCTCTTTAGGCCATTTCATTTTAAGTTTAATGTTGTCTAATAACATTTTAATTTCATTTGATTTATTATTATTATTATTATTATTAAGGCAATAGATGTTTTGGTAAAACTTCACAATACATATGTTATTGCATTAACTAACATGAACTAACAGAGAAAAACTTTTGTTAATGTGAGTTAATAAAATATGTGAGTTCATGTTAGTTCACAGTGCATTAAATTAACAGATACAACACTGGATCCTAAAATGTCTTGGAAAATGTTGAGATTAACGTTAAGTAAGATAAACATGAAGTAAATCATGTAGAAGTATTGTTCATTCATTGTTAGTTCATGTTAACTAATACTAACAAGATGAAACCTTTTTATAAAGTATTGCCATTTTTTTATAAAGAAAGTTGGAAATATGAATGTAAAATTTATTTTAGAAGCTAAGAAACCTTACACTGGTTCAAACTAGGCCACTACTGTATATGTTTGATTTATGTTGAAGTGTTTGGGACATTGGCTTTAAAGTCGGCATGAAATGGAAGTTGAGATTGTCATTTTTTCCTTGTTGTGATGTATATCCGAGTGAAACTGCTTCTGAAATTAGAAAAAAATGTAGGGCGGGGCTTGATTTCGTCCTTCGGGAATTGATTGGATCGTTGGAGGTTGGGCGTTGCAAACAAAATGGAGGCAGATTTGAATGCCAGTTTACATTCAGTTGTGGAGGATTTCTCTCCACCGGACTCCCCCACCGTTACCCTCACATGAAGGATTTTTTATTGAGGAGCCCAGCGACGAGAACAAGGACAAGCAGCTAAATTTTCAGGCAGGAATCAGACCATATTTATATGAGCCTCCCGCGAAACGAGACAAACACCGATAGCCGCACCCTCATGGGCTCTGGCCGCACCCTTTCGCCATGGCACATGACCAAAAGAGAAGAGAGGTCGTTTTCAAGGGGGGAGGGAAGGGTAATGTATTTGATTAAAGATTATAAGGGTACATGAATTTTGAAAAAATAATGAAGTGCACAGATAAATCATTTATAATAAACACTACAATATTACATATAAAAAGAAGATTTGTCAAATTTGATTTCATGCCGACTTTAAATGATGTGCGTTTCGTTTTTGTAATCAGGCTTTCAAAGTATATCAAATTTTGGATTTAGATTCATCGGCTAATATATCAGATATCGGCTTTCGAATATAAAGAATGATCAGTTATCGGCCCAAATGTTCATATCGCTGTATCCCTAATTTGATTTCCAAAAACAAAAAACAAAACAATACCTTCTGTACATCTCTGGCCTCTGACTGGGACGGGGACGGACTCTTCATTTCGAGAGTGGAGGGTTCAACCTCACTGAGAGTCTACAAAACATAACATTAGACATGAAACAGTGGTGTAAATGTGTGAACACTAGATCTCACAGATGTCTCTGCTTCGTTTGCTCGTTCTCTTCCAGCACAACTCTCACTTACCTTGTCTAGACCCACAGTCAGAGCAGCACAATCACTGCCTGATGACCACTGGCTCTTATGGCTCATCTGAAAATATGAAATTAAGCGTTACATACAGAAACACTTCACCTAAGAGTTTAAAAAAAGCATTATAAATGGAATATATAAAGGATAATGTACAGTCAGTCAGTAATTAATACAAAATAAACTGACAGGATAATAAGGGTCCTGATACACAGCTACCTATCAATAAATATTTGCACATGAAATACTGATTTGAGATAATATACAAGATTACAAAATAGTTAAAGTTTTCAAATCAATATTTAAATGCTACCACAAGGTAATGTTCACGGCTTTTATGCATCACATTACATGTGTTTTCATTACAGTGTGTCAGGTTGTGTGTAGCTTTACACCAGTTTTATGAGGACACCCTTTTATGAGGACATCATAAGAGCATGTTACTGATGTTTGACTTGACAGAAGAATCTCAGTGTGTTGTGTAAGTTTGACAGAATCCTGGTCTATGAGGACACAGTTTTATGAGGACATCATAAGAGCATGTTCCTGATGTTTGACTTTGACTGAGTGTGTTGTGTAAGTTTGACAGAATACTGGTCTATGAGGACACTAGATTTACTGGGACACTGGTAACTAGATACATTTGGACGGCACTGAGTTCAAGTGTGTGTATGTATGAGAGTGATACGAGACATTGCGCCTGTGCTAGATGTACAGTAAGTGATCGTGACTCACTTCTTACACACACAATCATAATTCAGTGACTGATAACTGTGGCAAATAATCTGTTTCTGAGGAAACAGAGTTATTACATTAACTTATTGGATACCTTTAGAGTTGCTGTATCTTGTTCAGGTTTCATCTGATTCTTCAGAGTTATCATCTGAAAAAAAAAGTAGTAAAAATATATAAAAAAGACAAATAAATAATAATTTTAGTATCACTTATTGAAAGCCAAACAGAGGTTGCTATTTTTTACCAACTTCTTCAATGATTATATTTAATCTGACAAGCACAAATAGTTTTCGCTATTGGTATTAGCCACAATGAGCTGTGAATTATGGGTTATCAGTATCGATCCTAATATTCCATATGTGTGTCCCGGTAAATCTAGTGTCCTCATAGACCAGGATTCTGTCAAACTTACACAACACACTGAGATTCTCCAGTCAAGTCAAACATCAGAACATTGCTCTTATGATGTCCTCATAAAACGGTGTCCTCATAAAACAGGTGTAAGACACACACACACTTGACACACTGTAATGAACATGCATGTAATGTGATGCATTAAAGTCATGAACATTAACTTGTAGGGCTGCACAATGTATTGCTTTATCATTCATACCCATCTGTGGTAGTGACATTGCAGTACAGGCCTCTGTGAAGTCAGGCTATGTAAAGACTCTGCCGTGTTATTTTACAGTTGATTACTCAAGTTCTGTACCTAAATGCTGTTAGACTTACCTGGAATATATGAGGCATTGTTTATTTCACATCTTTGTTCATTTTTTTTATCTCTGCTTGCAATTTATTATTTTCTATGCAGATGCAAACCCCTACAAAATCACACCTATCATTCTAGAATGATTAATTATTTCCAAATAGAGCTATTCAAGACATCTGGTGAAATTGCTTTTCATATTGAAAAACTTTTGTTAATGTGAGTTAATAAAATATGTGAGTTCATGTTCGTTCACAGTGCATTAAATTAACAGATACAACACTGGATCCTAAAATGTCTTGGAAAATGTTGAGATTAACGTTAAGATAAACGTTAAGTAAATCCTGTAGAAGTATTGTTCATTCATTGTTAGTACATGTTAACTAATACTAACAAGATGAAACCTTTTTGTAAAGTGTTGTCATTTTTTTATAAAGAAAGTTGGAAATATGAATGTAAAATTCATTTTAAAAGTTAAGGAATCTTACATTAGGCCACTGTACTATTATGTTTGATTTATGTTGAAGTGTTTGGGACATTGGCTTTAAATGATGTGCGTTTCGTTTTTGTAATCAGGCTTTCAAAGTATATCAAATTTTGGATTTAGATTCATCGGCTAATATATCAGATATCGGCTTTCGAATATAAAGAATGATCAGTTATCGGCCCAAATGTTCATATCGCTGTATCCCTAATTTAATTTCCAAAAAAACAATACCTTCTGTACATCTCTGGCTTCTGACTGGGACGGGGACGGACTCTTCATTTCGAGAGTGGAGGGTTCAACCTCACTGAGAGTCTACAAAACATAACATTAGACATGAAACAGTGGTGTAAATGTGTGAACACTAGATCTCACAGATGTCTCTGCTTCGTTTGCTCGTTCTCTTCCAGCACAACTCTCACTTACCTTGTCTAGACCCACAGTCAGAGCAGCACAATCACTGCCTGATGACCACTGGCTCTTATGGCTCATCTGAAAATATGAAATTAAGCGTTACATACAGAAACACTTCACCTAAGAGTTTAAAAAAAGCATTATAAATGGAATATATAAAGGATAATGTACAGTCAGTCAGTAATTAATACAAAATAAACTGACAGGATAATAAGGGTCCTGATACACAGCTACCTATCAATAAATATTTGCACATGAAATACTGATTTGAGATAATATACAAGATTACAAAGTTAAAGTTTTCAAATCAATATTTCAATATTTAAATGCTACCACAAGGTAATGTTCACGGCTTTTATGCATCACATTACATGTGTTTTCATTACAGTGTGTCAGGTTGTGTGTAGCTTTACACCAGTTTTATGAGGACACCCTTTTATGAGGACATCATAAGAGCATGTTACTGATGTTTGACTTGACAGAAGAATCTCAGTGTGTTGTGTAAGTTTGACAGAATCCTGGTCTATGAGGACACAGTTTTATGAGGACATCATAAGAGCATGTTCCTGATGTTTGACTTTGACTGAGTGTGTTGTGTAAGTTTGACAGAATACTGGTCTATGAGGACACTAGATTTACTGGGACACTGGTAACTAGATACATTTGGACGGCACTGAGTTCAAGTGTGTGTATGTATGAGAGTGATACGAGACATTGTGCCTGTGCTAGATGTACAGTAAGTGATCGTGACTCACTTCTTACACACACAATCATAATTCAGGGACTGATAACTGTGGCAAATAATCTGTTTCTGAGGAGCACTGGTCGCATGGCACTGCTTATGCATGGAAACCCTGAACTCACCTTTATAATGATTGCTGAATCTGCCCTGGAGCTCATCTGTGTCTGTAAACGGCATGTCCTCTTCCAGATCTTGATCTTCTCCTTCACTGACTCACTTCAGCCATCATCCCATGTGTCTGCGCGCATAGAAAAAGACTCTCACGACCATTGCATTTCATTTGACATATTATTCAAAAAGCTTGTTTTAAATAAATTGATCAATTATGGTAAACAGCATTCAAGTTATTTTAATACTTTATTATATGATATTTAAGGAATATGTTAATTGATAATAACTATTCATTCATAGATTTCATTCACAATTAATATTATAGGCAATAATAGTGACAGTATTAATAAGACTGAATCAAACAGAGTTCTAATAATATTCAGAGTAGCCTATATTTTATTATAGTCAGGAGTAATAAGAGCACATATTTGTGTCTTAATGTGTTTAAAGCAAGCATAACTGTAGTAATATTAACAGTAGCATATCAGGATACTGTACTGGGTGAAATAGCCTCCCCTTCACATACTGAAACGTTAGTCATGCCAACGCGTTATTATGATGGCTAGACTATTTTATGAGATCAGAAAAGGTAGCAGTTACAAATATAGTGCAATCGAAAACGAGTTTAAAATGACAAGCATCGCTGATTCCCTCATGTCAGTCTGTAAACAGAATCACTAACTTATAGGTCCGCTAGCACGGTTAGCATCACGCGCTAGCTGCTTTCTAACTGTAAAACGAGCAGCGAAGAGCATACAGAACATGCACAAACAAGCCAACCGGACCCACGTGCTATTAGAGAAGCAATTAAACAACATTATAACTTACCTTTTGGATAACAGTTGCCTTCATCAGGTCCACAGATGTCTTCTCAGGTGCAGAGTTTGTCCAGTCCAAACAGGAAATGACGTGACGACGAATGACTACACCTCTGATTACGTTGTACTTATCATAATATAAACGGGATTTTATTTATTTATTTATCATATATTTAATGCACAATTAATAAATTACAGGCAAAAATACTTAAATAATTAGTATTTTGCATTAGTTGCTACACATTTTAAAGCTGATTGAAGCTCCGCCCACTGGCGCCATCTTGTTTTCGCGATCTCCCGCCTACCGGTACCGATCTGACCAATCACTAAAGCTGATTGAAGCTCCGCCCATTGGCGCCATCTTGTTTTCGCGATTTCCCGCCTAGCGGTATCGATCTGACCAATCACAGGCCCCAAATAATACACTTGTGTGAAAGATGCAAATTTTTGATGACGCGGGTGTAATACCAGGACCTGGCTACAGGGGCGCACTCTCGAAATCAGGGATACACTGTGTATGGTAAAATTTCAGGGTTTTGTGGTATGTAAGGACATGGCGCCAAACTTTGAGAGGGAGCGTCTGGAACGTAGTAAATGACATCTACGCTGTCGGATTTATGAGGACATGGCCTCTGTCCTCATAAACCCAAATGTCCCCATAGTGCTGGTGCGTATTCAGGTCAAAAGTCCTCGTAAACCACAAAAACAAACACACACACACACACACACACACACACACACACACACACACACACACACACACACACACACACACACACACACACACACACACACGTTTCATGATCCAGTCCAGGGTTATTCATTAATTAATACTAAAACATGTTTGTTAATTGAAATAAATCTGAAAATAAAATAACATAGAATATTAATTTAAAAACTTTAAATGAAAACTGGAAATGTTGCATTGGCAACTAAATGAAATAAGTTGAATAAGTTGAAGCACCAAAATTACTGGAAATAAATAAATAACTAAAACTGATATAAAAATAAACTTAATTAAAATAAAACTAATACAAATGACAAGAGAACATAACAAAATTACTAAAAGTTCAAATAAATAACTGAAAATATAAAAATAAAAGCAAAATATTAAAATATTAGTAAAACTAGTGTATAAATAGTTCTATAATAGCTAAAAAGATGACAGAATTTTCCTTTGTGGGTGAACTATCCTTTTAAATACTATAGAGTGTTCATTGTTACCAATAACTATTATATACTACTTTTGAAACAATTTGTTTTATATTGGTAAATTATTAGTCAACATGAAATAAAAATGGACATGCTATTTGGAAATGGATATATATGGATATACACTAGTTTTATATTAATATATATATATATATATATATATATATATATATATATATATATATATATATATATATATATATATATATATATATATATATACTACTATAAATAATACTAAAATAACACTGATCCAATGAATTCCTGATGCATAAATGCAAGTCTTGTCCTACATTTCACTGAAATATCTCCCATTATGGAAGTAAAATGGGTTGTGATCAGTGTTTCACATTGACTTGATGTGAAGTCTAAAACAGCAGGCATAAATATACACTTTCCCAACATCAGTGTCTTTGTCTTGCCTCACATCTCGCTGACAGAGATCCAGCCCTGCCCCACCTCACAGCCTGCTATTTGACTTCCTCCAGCACCAGAAAGCCTCTCATTACTGTCCCTCCAGCTTTTAGATCCGCACCTGCCACGCGCTTGTTAGACCATTCAAAAATAACAAATCAAAGCCAGAGACTCTTTAACACAGCCTGTCCAGATAAGGTCGCTCCACTGTCACATGAAATCAAAAGAGAGTGAGAGAAAGTAGAGGAGCCCTTTCACAGCCTGAGGGTTCAACTGCACCATTATCATCTCTGACATTGCATTCATGTGACAGCAAAACACCGGGGTCCCCATCCAAACATCGTACCTACGTTATGCATAGAGTTGAAGTTAGCAATCGTGTTTTGGAGAGAACATTGGACAAAATTAGTTTTGAGGAACAAGATCAAGCTGTTCCATTTTTCAGCGTTGGTGATATTTATTGCATATTGCAAGATAGTAGATAAAAAAATTAAACAGTGAAATTAGCAATTAAAAAGACATGTTTTCTACTGCTTTTCAATAAATTAACAAATGGAGTATTTAATAGTTTTTGACAACTTGCACCAATTAAACAAAAGGGCAACACTTTATTTCGATAGTACACTTTAGACGATCCACTAACTAACCTTGCAACTACATGTCAACATGTCCCACTTTATATTAGGTGTCTTTAACTACTTTGTACTAGCATTTAAATTCATCATTTGATACAATGCACTAATTGTGTACAGAACTTTTATTTTAAAATGACCTGCATGTAATTACATCTATAACTACACTCTCTATAACTACACATCTCACCCCTAAACCTGTCCCTAACCTTACCCGTATCCCACCTCAATAGCAGCAAAAGTGGTTTGCAATACAAAATAAACACAATACATTGTACTTATTTTCTGATGTAAGTACAGAAAGACACCTATAACGTGTGACCAATTGTCTGCTTAATATCTACAAACACTTTATTTTGATAGTCCACCAGACAGTGTTGGGAAAGTTCACTTGAACTATTTCAAAGTTCACATCACAAATTTTAAAATGAACTAGTTCAGTTCATAGCTCATACTTCAAAAATTTGAACTAAGTTCACAGTTCCAAAAATGAACTAGTTCATAGTTCTTTTTTTCCATATGTTGCTGCAAGCTATTTTTTTTAAAAATCATTGCCACAGGCCATATAGAACCACAGACAGCAATTATTTTATCAGTTTTAACACTAAAGCTATGCGTCATATTTCATCTTCATATCCAATTTTGAATCCTTATCCAACCAGGGTTTACATTAGCATGAGGGGACAGCATTTCCCCATTGTTGCTTTGATGCTTTGTTGCTGTCCATTCAGTCCACACTAGTATCAGCTGCAGCTTTCACCCCTACAGTATATTCTCAAAAACATGAGGGAAAACGTGCTGCTTGAATGGTCTTTTTTAATGAAGAATTATTAAAAGAAAAACAGGACAGTTGTCAGGATACAGACCAGGAGACAGAGGTAAGTGAATCAAACACAGCTTTATTTACAGATGATCAGAGTGCGAGGTGAGTATTCACTCAATTTAAGTGCAGAAGTCGTGAAGGAAACTCGTTGTGGGGTGAAAAGCAGGTAAGCACTTTCACTTTGGATAAGTTGACGTCAAGCAATCTCAGTTCAGTAATCTTTGTCTCTTCTCTTTCAGATGCAGATCGGCAATCAAACAAACTCAGTTGAAACACTGGAAACTCAAAGGAACACAGGATCTCAGGCAGCATGGACTCAGACAGGATTTCTGAAGACAGCACAACAATGACATAAAGGTGAGTGTTTCAGGTAAGTATACATTACAGCTTGAAGTCTGGATGTGTCAGAGGAAACGGAGACAACGGATTATGGTCTGTTCCTGTTGGAGGCTTGACCCAGACTGAAATCACAGGGAATGTTTTATGTGTTGACTGATGAGGTTAATGATTGGGAACAGGTGCGGGTGATTAATGATCCTGAGAGTGCAGGTGTTCTAGAGGGAATCTTGGGTAATGTAGTGCAGAAACCAACGGTAACCGTGACAGTACCCCCCCCTCTTCGAAGGCGCGTCCTCGCGCCGTATAACATCCAAAGGGGTGGGAGGGTGGGCATCCTAGATTCCAGGACGTTCCAGGCGGAGCAGGCTGGTCAGGGGACCAGGGCGGAGCAGGCTGTGGGCGTGGCCAGGGCGGAGCTGTCGGACCCTCGGGTGTCCAGGGCGGAGCTGTCGGACCCTCGGGAGTACAGGGCAGAGGTGACCCTTCGGGTGGCCATGGCGGTGAGGACCCTTCGGGTGGCCATGGCGGTGAGGACCCTTCGGGTGGCCATGGTGGTGAGGACCCTTCGGGTGGCCATGGTGGTGAGGACCCTTCGGGTGGCCATGGTGGTGAGGACCCTTCGGGTGGCCATGGTGGTGAGGACCCTTCGGGTGGCCATGGTGGTGAGGACCCTTCGGGTGGCCATGGTGGAGATATTTCTTCAGGTGGCCATGGTGGAGATATTTCTTCAGGTGGCCATGGTGACACTGGGAACCTTGTCGTAAAGACCTCCGCGGTCCCCCTAGCAGGTATACTGCGCCCCCCCAAAATTTTAATGGAGAACTTGTCAGGTTTTGATACATGGCTAGATGAGGCAGGGGGAGAAAGCAGCTCTAGGCTGGATAGGACCAGCGACGAAGGCAGCTCGGGGCTGTGCAGGATCAGCGGCGAAGAGGGCTTTAAGCTGGGTGAGACCAGCGGCGAAGAAAGAGCTTTTGGGAAGACTGGCACTGGCTCTTGCTCGTAGGCTGGCTCTGGCTCTGGCTCTTGCTTGAAGACTGGCTCTTGCTCCGGAACTGGACTCGGAACTGGACTCGGAACTGGACTCGGAACTGGACTCGGAACTGGACTCGGAACTGGACTCGGAACTGGACTCGGAACTGGACTCGGAACTGGACTCGGAACTGGACTCGGAACTGGACTCGGAACTGGACTCGGAACTGGACTCGGAACTGGACTCGGCTCATCTGGGCCGACAACTGGCTCTGGCTCTTGCTCGAGGACTGGCTCTGGCTCTTGCTCTAGGACTGGCTCTGGCTCTTGCTCGAGGACTGGCTCTGGCTCTGGCTCTTGCTCGAGGACTGGCTCTGGCTCTTGCTCGAGGACTGGCTCTGGCTCTTGCTCGAGGACTGGCTCTGGCTCTTGCTCGAGGACTGGCTCTGGCTCTTGCTCGAGGACTGGCTCTGGCTCTTGCTCGAGGACTGGCTCTGGCTCTTGCTCGAGGACTGGACTCGGAACTGGACTCGGAACTTCTGGGCCGACGACTGGCTCTGGGGGCATGACGCTCTCAGTCTCGGCGGGCATGGCGCTCTCAGTCTCGGCGGGCATGACGCTCTCAGTCTCGGCGGGCATGACGCTCTCAGTCTCGGCGGGCATGACGCTCTCAGTCGCAGGCTCGGCTGGACTGGCGTGAAGTGCAGGCTCGGCTGGACTGGCGTGAAGTGCAGGCTCGGCTGGACTGGCGTGAAGTGCAGGCTCGGCTGGACTGGCGTGAAGTGCAGGCTCGGCTGGACTGGCGTGAAGTGCAGGCTCGGCTGGACTGGCGTGAAGTGCAGGCTCGGCTGGACTGGCGGGAAGTGCAGGCTCCGCTAGGCAGACGATGTGCTCAGATTTAGCTGGGCAGATAACAGGCTCTGGTTCGGCTGGGCTGATGAGAGGAGGGAGATCAGAGAAGTCATCCTCCCTGGAGATAAGTTTGATTGAACTGATGAGATGAGGATAGGACTGGATGTGAAGATCTGGTTGAACACGTAGATGTTGGCTCTGGAGAAAGTGTCCGGCCCCATATCGCCCACATCCTCCTCTGTGACCTCCACGGATCCCCCTGAACACAGCTTGGCGGGTTCCCACAAAAGCCTGCTTATCCTTCTGGTTGAACATAGTGTATTTCATGGGGTTCACGGAAGCACGGTCTGCGGGCTGTGTAGGATCCATAACGGTATGCGGTCAAGCCTTCTGTCAGGATACAGACCAGGAGACAGAGGTAAGTGAATCAAACACAGCTTTATTTACAGATGATCAGAGTGCGAGGTGAGTATTCACTCAATTTAAGTGCAGAAGTCGTGAAGGAAACTCGTTGTGGGGTGAAAAGCAGGTAAGCACTTTCACTTTGGATAAGTTGACGTCAAGCAATCTCAGTTCAGTAATCTTTGTCTCTTCTCTTTCAGATGCAGATCGGCAATCAAACAAACTCAGTTGAAACACTGGAAACTCAAAGGAACACAGGATCTCAGGCAGCATGGACTCAGACAGGATTTCTGAAGACAGCACAACAATGACATAAAGGTGAGTGTTTCAGGTAAGTATACATTACAGCTTGAAGTCTGGATGTGTCAGAGGAAACGGAGACAACGGATTATGGTCTGTTCCTGTTGGAGGCTTGACCCAGACTGAAATCACAGGGAATGTTTTATGTGTTGACTGATGAGGTTAATGATTGGGAACAGGTGCGGGTGATTAATGATCCTGAGAGTGCAGGTGTTCTAGAGGGAATCTTGGGTAATGTAGTGCAGAAACCAACGGTAACCGTGACAACAGTAGTCCTTAAGGTGCAAATGTTTTTCAATTTTAATTTTCTATTTCAAATTCCATTTCAGTTTGCACAGAAATGTAAGATTTTTCCCATCCTCACCGACCTTGTCATAAAACTCCTTTAAATGATCATACGACGCCTCCTTGCTGCTTTGCCGCAATGTCATCTACATGCTGCTTGTTGTTTTAATTACGCATGCGGCGGTGCGACACTGGTGGCTGGTGTTGCCAGATTGGGTGTTTTTTCCACTACATATTAAGGCCTGTTTACGGTGTGTTTTAGCCAGGTTTTTGCCTGGAAGGCTCTATAGAAATTTGGCATCCTATTGAACGAAGTTAAACTGAGAGAGCGTGCCGTTCACAGACACCAGAATGAACGAGTTCACAGTAACGTTCATCAGGCAGTAATACAGTACGTTCAGTTCACGTTCGCCCAAAATATGAACGAGTTCATGAACGTGTTCAATGAACGCGTTCAGGCACAACAGTGCCACCAGACATTCTACCAACTATACGTAACTTTGCAAGTACATATCAACTTATTTTACAAACCCAGTCTACTAATACTCTAATGAGAGTTAGTTGACATTAAGTTGCAAAGTTACTTGTTGTTAGTAGAATGTCTTAAAGTGGACTATCGTAATAAATTGTAACCAACAAAAGTAATAAACACCAATATTAACCAACATATATGTTATAATAACCAATATTTTAAAATCTTATGAGTTATGATGTAAATTAATTGCTTGCTGAATTATTGTTTTGAATAGAAACAAGTACTGACTTAGCAATGGATCAACCTTTTGTGAATAATCAAAAAGATTATTCTTATTCTTAATTTTTGATCTATACACGGACGGAACATATACATAAGATAAACATCATCTTAACATCTCACCTCACTATTAACTATTTGCTCATTAGCATGCATAATAGGATATTGGTTGTTTACACTTGTAACCCACTTGTATAAAAGTATCTTCTAAGTGAATACAATTACTAAATACAAATGTATCTATCTAGCGATCCATGTGTTTTCCAAAATTGTGCAAATATAATTTTAATGACAGTATATTGAGAAAGTTTTTTTTTTTTTATGCCAAAAGTTACATTAAGTTAGAACCATAGCCTTGTGGAAAGCGCACACCGAGAAAAAAAAAAGAAAAAAAAAAAAAAAGAAGTTGATGCCTTAGATCTTTAAGTACAAGCAATTGGGATGTTTAAGTCATTTCAACTTAAATTTCATTAAACTGACTTTAAAAAATAAGGTGAATCTTGTATAACATAAATAAAAGTTGAAAATTGCTTAACTTATTTTAGTTATATGCAAAAATATACAGTGGTGCAATAATGCTTTGGGGTGACTATTGTTTGAGTCCTGGACCTTTCCCAATCCCATTCTTCAGACTTTTCCTGTATTTCCGCAACCTGTCCTATCATTGTTGCTGAAGAAAAACATTAGGCCCACCGTTAGGGTTTCCTATCCAGTAGTGATACATTCTTTCCTTCGATAGCGATCTCTTTAGTCTCTCATTGAAAGTGTCTCTAAGCTCTCTTATCTCTCCGCCCTCCAGACACTTCTCGTCAGCTCACTCTCCTAAATCTACACCTAATCTCAGATTTATCCGGAATCCAAAATTTGCTCCCATTCCAGGTGTTAACGCAAAGCTTTGTGCTTTCCTTTAAAACAGGGCTGCGGTGTTAAGCTAAACTGTTTACGATGGAACAGATGACTGCCTCTCTGCTGTAACATACCCCATGCTGACATCTCCCAGTATGACCAGTTAAGAATAATTAAAACTGATTAGACTTCAATGCCTCCGTAAACAAAGGGATTCAATTAAGTCTGCATCTGCTGAGGTTGAAGAGTTTCACTTTAAATGCAAAACAAGGGAGACGTGTTCATATCGCATTTTGCCAATGTGCTTTTAATATTTTATTGAAACTAAATGACTTGGGCCAACAGTCAAATAGCTAGACCTCTGCGTTATTACTCAGAGTCACTTTAAGGTGCCGCCAAGCAGGGAATAATTTGAAATCACACTGAGAGTATTCATTCACCCATCGTGGCATGATCTGGAGTGCAAGACTGACCCAATATAGTCAAAACGGATGGAATCTAGATCTTGATTCAATTTGTGAGCAATTTTTATCCATCTTTTCCGAGGTCTGATTGAGTGTCTTTGTTTGGGATCTATCTGAATTTTCCTGTCCTTCGTGACATTGCTTCACTGAAGAGAGATACAATTAAATCTGAAGTATCTTGTGAATATCTGTTCTACGTGTTTGTCCTGCCGTTGTAACCCTGCACAGGCTACTGCCTGAGGCTATTTGTGAATGATATGCGTAATGGGAACATGGTAACCTGAATGCCATCACGGAAAGGGGAAAATTGGGTGAATCAATCAAGTTAGGTGAGACACATTTGCTAAAATGCAGCACAGAACTGAGAACTGTGAATTCCCTGCATTGAAGTAAATAGTAGTACATGATTCATCTGCATGTTACTCCAAATGCAAATGAAAAAAAAAAAAGAGTAACTTTCAAAACAACGTGAAAAAGCTTAGTGTTCCCATTCAACCCAAAGCAACCTGGATGTTGACAACTTTGATTCATGGAAACATTTTTTGAGCCAACCTATATATGTATATATAATATACATATATATCATTGGTGAAACAGCTACAGTACACAGTTACTTTTCAAAGGCCATAAATCAAGATTTGGGCTTTTTCGTCAACACAGTAGTGTAGTTCCAACATCTACCAGCAGTGGTTAACTGCTGAAGCCAATTAGAAAAGCATTGACCTCAGGTTTGGATAATGTTCTGATTCTGAATCCTTTAAACCTCTCCCTTCATTTTGGTATGCCATACCCACTTTTCACAATCCAATCAATTCTTGACAAATATTTGTCTCGATGAATATCCTGTTTCACTCAAATTACATCAGATTATAGAGTAAAATGTGATGTGAACAGTTTTCAGCTGGATTTTATTTTAGGTAATACATTGTGCATTGTTACACTGACACAACATGTTGGTGTTGGTTGATATTTAAATATATGATAAATAATGCAAGAAAGCATTGGAGCTGATTTGAAAAGATTAAATATTTTCAGTTATACATTCTGATTACAACTTTAAATAATAGTGTTCTGAACATCAGAAATGAGCATCCTCTATAGGATTTTCCATACAATAAGCCAAGATATGCTGGAGCCATGAGACTCTGAGACTGCAGATGTACCAGTCTGAGCAAAATATCATTAGGTCAGAGAGTGAACCGCACTCTGGGCAAGCAACCAGGTTCACCTCCCCTCTGTGGCATCTTCTGCCCAGAAATAACTGTAAGCGACAGAAGATGGAGTGACTCTTCAATGCAGTTTCCCATGTGAATGGTTAGAGAGGTTAGATTAGACCTTAAAGTGCCATGCCTCTTACACTTAGAGCTTGCAGTTCAGATGTTTGTTTAAAAGTTAGCCTACTTTCCAGGCAAGTCAAATATCCTCTTTGTTCTATACTTTACAGCATTACTCTAAACTAGTCATATAGAATGTGCTCTCGGGGAGCATTGGGAGCTTCCTTCTGGTTCAGAGCACTTAATTATATCTGTTGACTATGTTCATATATTTGTTAAATCTCTGTCGATGTTATGTATGCTTTTAAGTCCACATGAAATCAAAATTGACCATATTTACTTTGTTTGCCTAAATTGATCGTTTTGTGGTGAACAATTCATCCATGCAAGTCAATCCACACACAAAAAAAATTTTGGCTTCATAATCTTTAATCAAAATCTGAAAATGCCCCTCCCCTCTGCATTGGAGGACCTTCCCTGATGACGTATGTTTGACGGCTTGCTTTGGGAAATGCTTAACTACTCCCCTCAAACCATTAGTCTGCTATGAGCGAGAGATGGAGAGGAGGAGCGCTAGAGTAAAACCCTGCCCTCTGTTCAATATTCCTTTTCACTGGTAAATACGTCACAACACTGGAGAAAAGTCGTTTGCAACTTCCGGTTCACGCGGACTTTAATAAAAAAAAAAAAAAAATAAAAAAGTTTTTTTTTTTTTTCAAAGTAAAAATACATTCTCTCAAAGTTTGCCTTGTGGAACTCAACCAATTAATGCATATCAAAAACACAATTAACTGATGTCTAAACATTTTTGACTTGAGCTGTAATCGAGACTTGAAAATTCTGTCATCATTTACTCACCCTAAAGTTGTTTCAAACTTGTATACCCTTTCTGGTAACACTTTATAACAACTTCATGCTATTAATCATTAGTTAAGCATTAGTAAATGGTTAATTCATCATTTATAAAGAATTAATAGACAGTAAAAAGCAGTTTATAAATACAGCTATAAATGCTTTATAATAGATTTATAAGCATATATATATATATATATATATATATATATATATATATATATATATATATATATATACATAATGTGTTTAATAATTGTATTTTCATACTTTATTAATGATCAATTTAATGATCCTTTCTAAATGAAGTATTGTATTATTTACAAACCAGTTATTTAAGAGTTTGTCAGTGTTTCATAAGATCACTTAAGTAAATGGTTAATAAACAATTTAAATGTACATTGATACATCTTATTATTCAGACACATAGTAATAGTTAGTGTGTTAATAAATGCTTTATTAACTTGTATTTCTACTGTAATTCATGGTTAATTCAGGTAGTTATAAAGCATTTAGTAGTGGTCAGTTAACTATTTTTGTGAGCTCATCTAAAGTGAGGACTATCTATGCCTCACAAAGCATTTACAATGAAGATTTATAGGCTCAGCCGTCTTCAACAGAAAAATAATAATCATAATAATATAAATTATAAGAGGGGTGCACTTTTTTACACTTAAGCAGCTGCCTCCCAAATGTCTGTGCATGACTTTGATTCTAAGTCAAGGTCTGAAAACTTCCTTGTTTAATCATATACAGTAGTTATCATCTTCAAAACGAAACAAGCCAGACAAAAGGAAGCAAAAAACCAGAAAAGCTACTGTACAAAAATAAACACAGTGCAGTATCTTGACAAGGTCAAGATGTCTACAAATACAGACACACAGCACATTGTTAGGCCACACCATAAACCACATTGCTCAAAGGAGACAATAAAAAAAACTGTAAGACAACAATGATTTTAGTATTTGTGTGTGTGTGTGTGTGTGTGTGTGTGTGTGTGTGTGTGTGTGTGTGTGTGTGTGTGTGTGTGTGTGTGTGTGTGTGTGTGTGTGTGTGTGTGTGTGCGTGTGTGTGTGTGTGTGTGTGTGTGTGTGTGATATTTAAAAAAAAAATAAGATTCAGAGTTCAGTTTTGAGGATTTCTCATCTGAACCTTCACCAAGACGTGCAGACCTACCAGAATCAGATGAGGGAATTATTTTTGAAATAAGGTCAGATGACACAGATCTGATACAGATTTGTTTCAAGAACTGAGAGTGACATTTCTGGTGTAGAGGCCCGTGGTCATTATGAGAAAAGAGTTGACGTGTCTGAATGACAGGCTGTCTAATTATTTGTTTGGGATTTTGTATCTCTGAGCTACTGTCTGCTGACTGTTGAAGCTCCAGATCAGTGGCAGGTGGGATGTATAATTATCTCAGTCTCCAGAATGTTTTATATGCCAAGCATTTGTATACGTCCAAGATGAGTCATCAATATATTTCTTCCATTTTCCAGGAAAAGAACAACTGTACATTTTAATTATGTACATCTGATAAAAGTTTATATTTAGGAGTACGCTCGCAAATATTATGCCAACACAATAAGATATTTTCTAGGGAAAATCCAAAAATCATAAGTTTTTTGACCAAAATAGACCAAACCCTATTGCAACACTGACAGACTTAAAAGGATAGTTCTCTCAAAAATGAAAATTTGCTGTTAATTTAGTCAGCCTTAGGCCATCCAAGATGTAGGTGTTTTTTTTTTTCTTCAATAGAAGAGTAAAAAAGTTTTTAGCTGAAACCGTCGTCCTCGGTGATTCAATGGCTACTGTTACTGAAAAGCATATACAAGCAAAATTAATAACCGTGGATTCTAGATATTATGAAGCAAAACCATCAGTCTGTGTAAGAAACTGAACATTATTTACAACATTATTACCTCTAATCCACAGCCTCGACAAACGGTCCTGAGCGTGTTCACAGCAGTCTGGAGTGCGAGCTTCCTGTCGCAAGTCCCCATAAAATCAAAATAGAAGATAGAACAGATCGGCGCATACCAGAAAACGTATCGGACCCATTTGAATTCTGCACGGGATGCTGTGGATTTCAGGTAATAATGTTGTAAACAATGCTCAGTTTATTGCACAGACCGATCGCCTCAATTCATAAGACCTCAATGTATTCTCAGGAGCCACTGGTTTTAATTTTGATTTGCCTGTATGTTATTGTTTTTTTTTTGTTTTTTTTACTCTCAAAGTGATAGTTGCCATTGATTTGCATTAAATGAAACACAAAGGACCACGGTTTCAGCTAAACATTTCTTTACTGTTCTACTGAAGAAAAAAGACACCTACATCTTGGATGGCCTGAGAAACAAATTAACAACAAATTTGAGAATCTCGGTTCTCTCACATTGTACATACTGAAATATATCACCAGCAGCACTACTGCAAAACTGTGAATACATAAACCTTTTAATACATAGAACCTAGATGATTTCTCAAATGCATAAGCATATATTAAATGATTTAAAGAATCAGAATATGCATCTATTGTGGGGATTATAAACAACAGCATAAGAAACTGCCTGGAACATGTATTTTAAGATCTTTACTTAAGACACCAGCTGCGAGAAATCCTGCAGACATTCTTGTCCATTTTAATTTTATTAGTGCTTTTCTCAGTCAGTGAAAAGCACTCCAGGTCCTATTATCTTATCTCAGGAAAACGCTGCTGGTTTACCCTATGTACGTTGACACAGTTTCTTCAAGCCTCGAGGTGCATCTGTCACTTTCAATTAACCCACACTCCTGGACCACTGGTTCATGTCAATAACCTTTAGGTAGGGTGAGCGCTATGGCTAAAAGCTTATGTCATGTAACCAGTATATGATTAATTTTATATCACGGTAACAGTATATGCCACAGTACAGTCACAATATTGTACTGTTGACAGTAAAACCAAGGCAACTTTAAAAGGGAATGGACAATTTGAATTCCTAATACTTGATACCACAGCAAATACTATGATGTTATTTCAAAAAAAGTATACATAAAAAAAAACATTATATATAAATTATTTAATTATTATATTATATACATGATTAATGATAATTTACTAATAGATTATAAGTTCTGGAAAAAAAAATTATAAGTGTATTAAAAATAATAATAGCCTACATGAATGTTTGAATTATGATATATTTCAAAATAGCATCCATTTTAAAATATTTTAATATTTTAAAATGGACTTGGGGTCTCTCAGACCCAAAACAGAACAAGAGTGTTAAGTAAACAGAGCAAAGACATAACAGCTTTTTCTTGCCAATTACATTTAATAAATATTGATGATTTAATAGAGAGTGGCAGGTCTATCAGGTAACACATTGGGTATATATATTGTTCCATCTGTTTATATTCACCAAAGACAAAGCTTACCAAGATGGGCATTTTGACAAAGAAGTGCATATGAACATTTGTCACACACAGATGCATCATCGCAAGGTACAAGAGCTAGTCACAGAGAAAGAACCCACATACACAACTGAGCAATAAAAGGCTGCAGGGTAAACAACTTTAGCATATTTAGTAGGCTACTACCAAATTTGTGCCAAATTATGAGCGCTTTTGACAAAGCTAGTTCTGAGTAACACTTGACCACACATAGATTGTTTTCTGTGTTACTGTTACACAAAACCATTACGTTTTATATAAGAATTGGTTAAATAAAATTTAAATTTTAGATGGAGACATCAGACCCTGTCAAACTGTGATGAAAATTAAAATCTAAATTAAACTGCTGTGTGAATTTTAAAGCATATACAGTGAGCTGATATTACATTAATAAACTTACTTTAATAGACTTTGTCTATAGGGATACGTTCAAAATTACCTTTTTAAATATTGTATAGCTTACAATATAGCCTATCACCACAGGCATCATTCACGGTGGGAACATGCCTTCACTTCTCTTTGTCATGGTCGATTTGGTTTCAGACACTTTTTGAAATAGCTCACGGCAGGGATGATTCTAATACAGGAGCGTGTCCAATTGTTGAACTGGAGTTTTCATTTTGTTAGTAGGTATTAAAATGAGAGGCTATCCGTCTCTTAAATTTGTCATTTTTAACGTTTTTAATCCCCACTCATAATAATGCACATCCACTGACAATTTTAGTTTATTAAAACAAAAGCATTATATTAAGGCGGATTAGATCCAGAATCCCTTGTGTTACCACACAACCAATGAATCATCATGATATCCTCAAGCTGATAGATACACTTACAAAATCCCAAAAATAAAATGTATCATACATTTAATTGGAGCACTTGAATATCTGAAAACTAGAAATAAGCCACGTGGTATGCAACTGAAACAGTTTATCATAATAATAATACACTGTAAAAAGTGGTAACCTGCAATGGTTACCTAAAATAACTGTTCTTTACTTGACTTAACCCTTAAAAATGTATTTTGTTTGTATGAATTAATGTATTTAGGTTGGTTCAGCAATATTTTTGACTTGAATTAAACCAGTTAATTTAGATGTTATAATTTTAAAGTCCTTTAAGAGATACGGTAGTGGCTGAAATGGAAATTTGACATAGTCGTGCTTGGAGTCAGTTGTTTCATTTGTGATAACATCAAATTGTGCAGACATCACTTTTTGGCCAGGCTGTCATACAAATAAATTATGAACACATGCAAAATCAAGAGAGAACCAATGCAATATTAATAACTGATTATGTTGTAGTCAAGTATGCTTTTTCCTGTGAGCTTTTTGTTTTATTATGCTTTTTTTTTTCATAGTAAAATATAACTTGTAGCCCTAATTTGTCTTTATTGTCAAATAATTTTGTCATTTAATATCTTAACCAAGTTTAATGTTTTGTTCTTCCCTCATATTTAAAATAGTTAAAAAAATATTTTTTTTTTTCTTATATTTTGAAGGTTTAATCAAACTAGTAGGGCCATAAAAAATTCTATGCCGCTCTGGGCTGCATTTCCCAAAAGCATCGTTAGCCAACTTTGGTCGCAAATGTTCCGTTGTTATCAGCATAGTTCGATGAGTCGGTGTTTCCCGAAACCATAGTTCTAACGAACATTCGCAAACAGCATCGCAAAGTTGTGTGGTTGGAACGACAGCTCATGACCTGTGGTTAGAAGCAGTTTCTTGTTTGCATGACATGTGGACTTGTCTTGAGCAAAATAAGCAAGCTGACATTCAGTGCAATCTGTATCTTTTATTTAGAAGACATACAAATGTAATTTACGTCTTTTAGTTTGTCAAGAGATTTAAAGCACCGTTTTTGAAGAGTGCGCATGTGTGAACGTGCTCTACCACGTAAGAACGAGGCTATGATTGAATCTGTAAATAGAGCAAAATCAGAAATAGTCCTCAGATGCCATGTTCGTAATTTATAGCAAGACATTAGCATTAATTCGATCTCAACAGATTCATTAAAAAGTAGTTATTACTCCACCACATGCGTGACATCATTAACCAACATGGTTGAACGACCAATTTGCAACAACATGGTTTCGGGAAACAATCATGACTAGTTAGTTGATTTCTTCAACGATGCATCGTACTATGGTAGTTAAGCAGCGAGTTATGTCGTTGTACGGGAAACGCACCCCTGGACATCACATTTGGCCACTACTGTATTACAGACCTCATCTAATTTCACATATTATTAATTTATTTAATAAAAAAGTATAGCCAAAATAATGTTCACGAGGTACTAAATTCTTATGTAATGATGACATCACAACTAACACACACACTGGTTTTTATAGACATAATGATTTTAATACTGTACAAACTGTATCTTCTAAACCGACCCCTAAACCTACCCAAAAAAACCTCATTCTGTATGATTTATAAACTTGTTTCCTCATGGGGACCTCAATTTAGGTCCCCACGGTTACACGAGTCCCCATGAGTCAGTGTGCATTCAGTTTGAAGTCCCTACCGGGATAGAAAAACAAAGACACACACTCACTTCCAAACTCCATCATCACTGTCCCTCCATTTTAATATGAAGAGCGCCCATGCACACCACTCAACCTAAAAGCTACCAAGACAGAAACCCTCACAGAGATACAGAGTAAAATTACTCAAATAACATTTTAGAGTAATTTACATCAAAGTGCACAGCGTTCGGGAGCGGCTCTGAACCCCAGAGGAGATGGACAAATCTGACCTCACACTTAGAGCAAAAAAACATATACTGCTTTAGTGCACTCAATTACAGTAGCATGCATGCAGTGTGATGTGTGTGTGTGCTTCTGTGTCAAAGAGAGTGAACTTGGGCAAGCAAAGTACTGTTTTCCTTATTGCAGTATATGCTAAAGGGGAAGTATAAAAAAAAAAAAAAGCAAAAACACATACTAATGATATCAGAAGTACTCCACTGAATCTATTTACAGATATTTCACAGTTAAAACTCGTGTTTTTATTTGCAGTCATCCAGTGCATCTTTAAACAGATTTTCTTTAGCCTATTAATATGCTAAATCAACTGTGCCTGTTTGTCACCGAATTGCAGTGGTGTTTTTTGTGTTTTTGGCTGGCATACACATAAGTAAGATGGATGTGGGTGTTAACACAACAGCGCAATTAGTAACAGGCATTAGCTGAGCCTTAAGAATGTTCAGATAAAAAAAAAGAAAAAGAAAATGCTCAAACTCTTTATTTCTCCTTTTTACTTCTGACACTTCATAGATGCTAACACATTCACAGCGCAAACACATTTCCGTTATGCAATATCAGATGGGTGCTGTGGTTCTGTAATCAATGCCATGCTGATATTCAGTACAACAACTTGATTGCAAATGTCCTATTTATTTCATGAAACAGTTCAATAAATAAACAAATAAACAATAAATTAGTATTGTTTCATGTTTACCCACGTCAACTCATGTTTCAGACCAAATCTGACCATTTCTTACTGCTCAAAAGATCGGGGTCTATAAGTTGTTTATTCTCAAATATGCATTGCACTGTTCAAAAGTGACAGTAAAGACTTGTACATTGATATATTCATGAAGTATCAGTTTACAAAAAAATTTAAATAAAATCCTAATCATTTCTGGAGCAGCAAATCAACATATTAGAATGATTTCTGAGGGATCATGTGCAGTGTAGACTGGAGTAAAGATGCTGAAAATTCAGCTTTGTCATTACAGGAATATATTATTTTAAGTATATAAAAAATATTTAAATTGGGTCCCACTTTAAGTACTATGTACTTACATTGAAAAATAAGTACAATGTACTTATTGTGTTCAGGTTGTATTGTAAAACACTTATTGAGGTGTGATACGGGTAAGGTTAGGACAGGTGTAGTGGATTGGGTAGGTTTAAGGTGTTAGGGAAGGGTCAACAGTGTAATTACAAACGTAATTACATAAATTAATTACAGCTGAAATTACATGCAGGTATTTTCAAAATATAAGTACAATGTAAAAACATGCATGTACGTAGTACTTAAAGCCACTTAATATAAAGTGGGACCTTAAATTGTAATAATATTTGACTGTTTTACTGTATATTTTTGCAAGCTGATGCAAAGTTTCTTGGGGAACGCAAAACTTTTGTGAGCGAAAGCAAAAACATTGGAATATATATATTATCCTCCCATCTGGTATTTTATGTCCCTTTAGGGGCTAAAATGTATATTTGCAAGTACAATTGCAACAATTATACTTTAACTTAAACTTTTGGTACTGTATTTGTTGTACTGAATTTAATTTATGACTTTAATAAAAAAATAAAAATAAAAAAAAGAATCAATGTGTCTGAATTCTCCGCTGTGTTGAGAAGATTTGTAACATTAATTTTCTATGCAATTTATTTATTCTTTTTTTCTTTTTTTGATGAAATATGCCTTGGACATTTATTCTTTCTTTTTGGAGATTCATCCCGTTAAAGACAATTTCAAAGATAAGCAAAGTTTTAAGAAGTGTAAAATTGCATTTCAATGTAAAAAAATGAAAATTGATCCAAGTAAAAACGCAGCTTCTTCAAAACAGCCTTCTTCAGAGAGGTAATGCATTTCCATTTGATTCTTATTTCCCATGCTTATAATAACAGGGTCTGTGTCATTATGGCACACACCACATCTTCAATGTTTTTCACTTTTAACTGAATATGGAAGAAACCCTGACATAAAGTTTTGGAACACTCCACATGATCGGGTCGTGTGAGCAAGTATGTGTCTGCTGTGTTAAGTCTCCTGAATGAAGGTCTGACCCAGTTGGAGAGTGTCTGAGGCGTTGCTAAGTAACTACTCAAGCGGGTCATGCACAGGAGCTGTGGTGAACACCGCAGGCGGCCACACCGGGGTGTTTTTAACACCATGACACAATACTCCATGTTTGTCCGCTTCCTTTTCTGTTTATTCTCTAAAATGCAAGCATTTGACACTGATATACAGGTGTGAATCTTCTTTTTTGAGGCATGCACCATTTCACTGTAAACTCTCCTATATACTTAAACTCTCACATTTATATTTACTAATATATATTTTCGTGCTTTTTACTAGGCCTGTCATGATTATTGAATAGTTGTCTGATTGTGGTCAGAAAAAAAGCTTTTTTTTTTTTTTTTTTTTTTTTTTTTGGAATTCCAAATCAATTACCAAATAAAATCAATTAAATCTAGTAAAAATCAACAAGCCTCTTCTTTTTCAGTGAAGCCCACACCTTCCACACATAACTCGATTTTGACCTGTTTAGTCATCATATTGGAGCATCCCTGCCTGTCAGTGTAGTGAGGCCAATAGGCAATGACATCTGACCTTTAGTTGTAGTATGGATAACATATTCCAAACTGGCATAGGATAATGAAACAAAATGCCTGACTTCCACAACTATCTATGACTTATATTCTTCATCTCTGCCTTCACCCTCACTGCTTCTATCCTATTTTCTGTTACCCTAAATTATACGTTTGTCTCTGTAAAGCTGCTTTGAAACAATCTACATTGTTAAAAGCGCTATATAAATGAGGATGACTTGACTTGACTTGACTTTGATCCTCAACGTCTTCCTTGTTTACAACCTTATTTTCTGATCACTTTCATACTTTCTGGAAAAGGAAAAGCTTGTCCTCTCTGTCTTCTATACAACTTGCTAACATCAACCTAAAACACAGGCAAAAAGACAAAATATACTTATACTATACCTTGTTAACAAAAAATGACGATTACATGGCAAATACATGTTAATTTTATTGGCTGAAGGGAATAATGCATTTGCATGTGAAGTTCTACATGAAATTACTAAAATGTAATTTAAAAAAATAATATATATATATATATATATATATATATATATATATATATATATATATATATATATATATATATATATATATATATATATATATATTTAGGTTGAACAATATTATTGTATTTTTAATGCAATTTTATAATAGTCATTTATAAATGACGATGTCCCATTGAGAGTTAAATTCACATTTTGCCAAAGAATACACACATAAAAATAAAACCACTGTTGTAAAGATAGTCAAAAGTCTTTCTTCGTAAGAAATTATTATATTATATTATATTATATTATATTATATTATATTATATTATATTATATTATATTATATTATATTATATTATATTATATTATATTATATTATTTAGGTCTGTTTTATTATGTATTTTTATTATTATTAAACTACATATTCCAAGTAAAATAAATAAATAAATAATGTATTAGGCTTACACTGTGAGGGACAAAAACAAAACCGAATTAAATGATTAAATCACTATTTTTTCTTTCATTTAAACAACGTATGCAACAGTTTTGTCTAAAAACAACAACATCAACAAACTAGCTACAAAGCACTCCCTGTTACTTATCTTGTTACCTATCTAACATAAATGTATACCATCCATTTACACTCAGAGCATGCTGAGGTCTGAAAAATCCCTTGCCAAAATGCTGCAATTCTTTCACTGTTTTCAACTGAAATATTGAAAACAACATTATTTTAATTGCATTTTTTTTTCAAGTTCATTGCATAATTCTTTTGAGGCGAAATATTTACTCACATTTTCTGAGCCTTGCTAATATTTGATTCATATCCTCTAATAAAACTTAGTGGACAAAACAAATAAAAACACAGCATGCCATTTAATTTCATTAATTGCACACTGCTGCAATGCTTAGAAGATAAAACAGACAATGAATGGAGACAGAAACGGATATTAATATCTTCTAATGCAAAGAGCAGCTGTATTATGGGTATGCAAACATAACATCTCTAATATAATAACCACCAGACTCTGAAAATGCAGCACGCAGACGCTATTTCTCTTCTCAGATCTCCAGTCTTGGCTGCCCCTGATGTGGATTCTGCGGGTACTAAAATCAAAGTACCCAATGAATGCGAGACGCCTTTTACGTTCCTACTGTGCGCGCAAAGGAGAATCTAATCAACTTGCTACCCACAAAACAGCAGGGTGCTCCAATTTCATATTTACTCGCAAAGCTAAAACAACCTCATTAAAGTGTTACACACTAATTTAACTGCGAGACAAAAGAAAAAATGTACAAGGGAGACACATCTTTATGGATCTAATATTTTCCAGGGAAATCGGATGGCTGATGGAGGCCATCGGGATCGAAAACCTGTAATTTAGTTAAGAAACCATTTTGTGTTGTGGAAAAATATCAGCATTAACCGCAGTTAATGTAAATGTTATGTGAGTCAATATGCAAGAGACTTGGTTGATATTTGCTGCTCAAAATGTTAACCACTGGTGAGATGGACAGCTCTGTCACAAGTCACAAGTTTATACTTAAAGTGCTCATGCAAATTCTAAACTGCATCATGTAAAAAGACAAAATTGAGTAGGCCTAGATTTGTCTCATGGGTTGCTATGCAATTGCGGAACTGTATTCTTGAGAATCAAAGAGAATTTCTTTTTACACTGTAAAGTATAACATTGTGCAGTTCTAACCACAATTATGAACTAGAGCACTTGATCTGACCCTTAAAGTGAGCTAGTTGGTTCAGTCATTCAGAATCATATTCTAATATATCCAATTAAATTAGAGGTTATTTTAGGTTACCTGACAAAACCATTTTACAGTGTACTGATCGACCAGTTTTTTTGTTTTTGTTGTTGTTGTTCTTGTTTTTTTGTTCACCAGCTAACAAGCATGTGGACAAAGATAAAAAAAGAAAGAAAAGTCCAACAAAGTATACATCAATAAGTAAAGAAAATATCACACAAGTTTAACAACGAACGGAATCGTCTTCATTTTGAAAGCAAGACACGAGAGCAAATACTGCATGAAAGTGTTTCAGCAAGAAGTGGAGAGCTTACATCAAAGTAAAGTTCAGTTTAAAAACTTTCCAAAGCTTGCTCATGGGACATTTCCGTGACATATTTTCAGTCCGAGGATAACTTTGAAAAGAAGACATCGCATGGGCCGAAAGCAAATAGTGGACATGTTCAGAATTGCACTATTGTTTCTGTGATAACCAACATTCTTCTTGAGGGAAAATAATCTAACAAACAAAGTTTTGCAAATAAACTCACTCTGCTTCCAAAATGAATAGTCTTGACAGACAGTGGCACTGTTAAAACTGGACAACTGTTCAAATCAATCACAGCTTATCTATTTCCCCAAGAGTGAACAAATCACTAATGAGGTCAATATCATCATTCATCTGAATTATCAACACATTGAAAGCAGAGTAGCAATGCAACAAAACCGTTGCGAAGAAAGAAAGTAACTCAGTTGAAAAGTTTTTTTCAACACAGCCTTGCATGCAAACACATTTGTAAACTTAGTCAGGGTTCCCCACACCTTTTGACCAATGATGTCCATGACTTATTACCTGATAAAATCATAGCAAATGCTAGTATAACTATATATATATATATATATATATATATATATATATATATATATATATATATATATATATATATATATTCTCTGTAAAAAAAAATAAAAAAATGCATGACTTGAAAAATTCAATTAATTTCAATGACTTCTCAAGGGTCTGGAAATCACAATTTTATATAATAAATATTTTTTTTCTTGGTAACACTTTACAATATGGTTCATTTGTTGACATTAGTTAACTACCTTAGTTAACATGAACTAAGAATGAACAATACTTCTTAAGAATTTATTAATCTTAATATTAATTTCAACATTAAAATCAAAAATCATATACCACTATAACAAATGTATTGTTCCCTGTTAGTTCATGTTAGTTCATACATTAACTAATGTTAACTAATGAACCTTATTGTAAAGTGTTACCATTTTAAAACATCTAGCTGAACATCTATGCATGTTCACAATGCAGGCATTCCACCATTTCTGATCGGTTAAGTGCCAACTGCACATTTGTTCCAATACATCGATGCAGTATAATATAAACCAGCACTTGCAGTGTTTATGTGTGCATCGTTACCGTGCAACTTGCTTCAGGTGGGACACACGAAACTCTCGGCGCAGCTGTAATTGCAGTGATAAGCAGCATGTTCAGCAGAAATCACACCGACTTACTCTGGATGTTGCAAGAAGAGAAACAGCTCACTCCTCCTTCCTCTTCTCCCGTCTGTAAAGTGATGTTGCTCACGGAGTGTCAAATAGTGACAGGTTTTCTTGAACAAAGCCAAACATGGATTAAAAAAAAAGAACCCCAGACGCTTCAATCCCGCAAGCTTGCTGTATCTCTAAAGGACGCGCCGTTGCGCGCGGTAGCGCATCCTTCAAATGTGTGCGAGGCGCGCGATCTTTTCCACCTCTCCGGCTGTGGTCCAAAACCTCACCTACGATTCCTCCTCAGACGCCTCTCTCTCTCTCTCTCTCCCTCCCTTACGACTGAAGCGATGTGAAACAGAGAGAGAGGATGCGCAGTGGCTGGCGGAGTGTCTCAGTTCTTGCACGGCGCGTGCTGGAGTCTCGAGCTGCGAGTGTGTTTGAAGCATCTCGCGCGTCTCAGCCTCGTCCTGAAAAAAAAAAAAAAAAAAAACTGCGCGAAACGGCAAGCGCGCATAACCTGAATCACAACAGACCTTTTAGTGTTTTATAATATATTTACAAAGAATGTTTTTCGATTTAAAATTGTTAAAACGCAGTTATAGGAAAAATAACTTTGAGATTCCCAGTCGCAATTAACTCAGTCATAAACAGTATTAGATGCTCAACAGTTCTGTGGTATTTGAAACCTAAATCGCGTTTACTGTATAAATCCCCCTGGGAAAAATGACAACAGATTAAACCTGATAAAACCAGCTTAAACCGTGGTTAGCTTAGCTTAATGGTTTAAGATGGTCTTCTGGCCAAGCGCCCAAAACCACCAGCCAACAAAGCCAGCTAAGATAGCAAAGCAGTTTATTTTAAACAGGATATATATATATATAATGGATAGTTGATTGTATAAAAATATTTCATATTTTTTCCAGTTTATATATATTTTATATATATATATACACCAGTTCAAAATCACTTTTTAAACTTCATTTGAAATAGTATTAAATACTTTTCACTTACTACCTGAATGAACAGTTGAATGTGTAAATATTTAGCCTAAGTATTCTTAATTTTACAATCAGAGAGTTTTTTTTATACATATACAAAATGTATCACATTCCTTGTGGTTAAAAAAATCACAAAGCAAATGTAATATTAACAAGACATATTGCGCATCTTTGCTGATAGATGTCCTATTTACTATTTAAAACTTTAATGTCACCTCATATTAAACTCAATATTTGACATAAATGAGGCCTGAATAGTAAAATGTTGATGTTATAACATATCAGAAATGAGAGATTATATAATTCCAGTTCATATGCTGGTTTTATTTACAATCAACAGTGATGTGAAAGTATGTCAGTCTTAAAAAAAAAAAAATAATAATAATAATTACTTGACATCTTCTCTATTCTAGTCTGGCTATAATAAAAAAAAAAAAAAATTGTGTCATCTTACTCCCTGACTCTTGTTTCAAGACCTCTCATTTTGCATTAAATCAGCATGTTATGTTTATTCATCTCTGTCAAGTCTATCTCTTTTCTCTTGTCAGGCACAGTCTACCCCTCCGCAATGACACTGAATAAGTCACAGACGCGGGCCTTGAGGGTTTTATCTGTGCATCAGGATGTTTTTCCCTCCGCTCGAGAAACGCAATCATGCTCTAATTAAAACACCATTAATAGAGCAACAAAAATGTAAACACACTCTGAGATCCAGCTCTCCGGAGTAACCTTCACTCCTCGTGTTTAGCAGTAACACCACTGCATTAATCCACCTAAATCAAATTGCACAATCAGTGCATCATTTTAAGAGAGGGACTGGTATGATCTTCATGCCAAATTAAACCCAACACAGACAGACGCAGAGAGAAAGAGTGGCGCTGTTTGCCACCGGCTCCCTGTTGACAGCGTCAGTGTAGATTTTCTTTAAGACCGGATCATAAAGCTTTGAGCACAATCCTCTAACATATCCCAGAATTATTAAACAAGCATCAGCAAAGGCTGACGTTTACACGAACCCCTCATTAAGAAAGGCCACATCACCAATAAAAATGTCACGTTTTGCAACTACAGATCCGAAAGCTTAAGAGCAGATCCATAATCTCATTTCCATAAAGGTTTCTGTTGTAATTTGGAGGCTTATTCATTTATTAAGCGCATTGATCTCTGTTGTCAAGACGTCTCGTCTTTGAAATCAGTTTGAAATATTGAATATGCTCGTTTGTTCTCAAAAACTCTGGGTTCAGACAGATTAAGTCAAACGTCTGTTGTTTCTGTGGCAAACATTTGACTGCATGCATTATTGCTTTTGTAGGATGTTACACATCACTGGCTCTTTATCATGACTTGTTCTGAATGAGAAGGATGTGCAAAATGCTCAGCTCTTCTGAGCGGCAGGATCAATGTTTGGCCTCTGGGGGAGCTGTTATCCTTGTATTGATACAAGTGATTCTGAGGTTGGGCTGCACGTTTCACCTCCCTGCAACTCACACGGCTAATTTGTATATATCGGATGCTTGTGTACAGTGTTTTATAACACTAATGAACAAACTGATGCATTGAAAGGGAACTAACTCCAAAATAATAACGTTTCAAGGGACAGAGCTGTTTGTTCATCAGTTTTTTGAGGTGATGCATATTTAGAGGCCTCAAGCAGAAGAAGAAAATGCTTGCTTAAAAATAACATCCCTCATCCTCCTAGGCTCTGCCAGTAACTGTCGGAGAAGTCGGAGTCTCTGTTTCCATCATTAATTAAACAGAAGCCTCTGCTCTGCTCTCGGCCCAGTGTGCATTAGCTCCATTTCACAGTGGCTGCATTTGTTCACACTTATTCGCCAAAGTTCATTCCTCTAAATAACAGTTCCAGCTTACTCTCTCTTTGAAGATGCACCCTTTCGTTTGACAGGTTTCTTCCTACTCTGTCTGCGTTCAAACACTGTAAAATTTGTTCTCTTTTTTCTCCCCCAAAGGTTTCTATGGCTCATCAGTAGACAGTCATTTCAAATCCTCCCTTTGTTTTACCTGACATTTGAAATTCATGAATTTAAGTTAAAAAGAGAAATTTTTTTTGTGTGTTTATTTGCTGCTTTTTGAATCTTCTCAATACAGATAACTGAGCTCAGATTTCATGTTATTTTTATGGTTTTTTTTTTTTTTTTTTTTTTAGCATTTTTCCTCAAAATTAACATGAACTGTTTTTTTTTTTTGTTTTTTTCATGTTTTTGGAGGGGGCATTAGTGTCGATCCACCGTGATCAAAGGAAAGAAAAGTAATTCTTTAAATATGTTAGTCTACTGTTTTTATTCAGTATACAAGAGACCCAGGTTCAAAACACGATCTATTAACATTTATTTATTTATTTTGTAATAGACATGGACTTGAAAGCCAATGTTCACCATGCGATTTCATTGCATGAAAAAGAGAAGAGGGAGCTTTGACATTTTGATAATAGCTCCTTTTGTGTTCTTCTGGGAAAAAGTCACATTAGTATAGAGCAATACAAGAGTGGGGATTATGGCAGCATTTACAATTTCAATGGACTGACCAAAAGTAAACATGGCTGTTGTTGGTCCAAAGAATGTAACTATGCTCTTATGTTTGTGCATTGAAACTAAAACAGCTGTGCTGACAGAATTAGAAAAAGTAATTTCTCAAATGTACACAACTCACTTAAGTTAAATGAACGAAATGCAGTTGTGTTACTTCTGCAGTACCGCACTTTGATCAACAGGTGGAGATATATATGCGCAAATATTTAAAAGCACGTCGGTTCAACGCTCATCCTCCATTTTGTGGGAATCAAATCATGCAACGGATGATGCAATCAACATTTTATTTTAATCTGGACAAATTAGAATTATGTTTTTGTTGTTGTTTTGTCAAGTTGCTGTATTCCTCAAGTGGTTCTGACCTTGTTGTTAGTGGTTTTTAGCTCTTATATGATCTTTTAAAGCAACACCAAAGATTCTTTTGTACCTTAAAATAATGTTTCCAAAATCGTTTCAGTGGTTCATAGACTCGTAACAGGCAGGGTGAACGGCACTTCTGCATTCGCTTTGCGGCCCTTTATCGCCTATAACCGCACTATGTAAGTTTGCCAGATCGGGTAGCTGATCTGTAGTTTGAAGGAGACATAAGAAACTACAAATTTGACTTGCTTTACAGCAAGCGTTATAATGTCATTATTTAGTTTTTCTTCGTTTCTGATGTCGCAATACATCATACTTTCACAAAATCATGCAACATACTCTACCTTGTCTGTGGACATCATTATTTCCAAAGCCGGTGCTGGATAAACAAATAGCGTGCGTGTGATGGTAGGCTGCGGTAGGCTAAATTATTTACGACAGCGGCAATGGACAATTCCGCTTCCAACCTGTAGGGGGGCAGAAGAGGGAAAGTGCTTTGGTGTTGCTTTAAACTTGCTGAACTTTGATAATATTTAAATCCACCCATACAAAAAATGGCAAATGACCTTATTTTTATTAAATTGCTAGATAAGAAGAGTTTCTTCATGTTGTGCCCCAATAAAGCAGTTTTAGTATCAATTTTAATAACTGCCTGAATGTTGAGCATGTTTATTTAATGTTAAATAATAACTCTTGAACTTTTGAAGCACCGAATGACACATAGTCCTATGGCAATAAGCACATTTGACACTGACTTGAATAAGATGGCATCTAGGTAAGCTTGTTAGGTTATCCAACATAATTTTACTACAGTTTACTAGTTGGCAACCAAGAACTTTTTTAGATTATTATTATTATTCTTTGATGACTCACATCTTCATTTTTTGTCGTACAGAATTTTGGAGTCCTACATGTGACGTGCAGAGATTGTGGCTCTTCTCACACAACCAGAAAAAGATTTTAAAACACTTCAGGTTGGTACATGGACACAGACACTCATATCCATATGCATTTCCTTAACATGCAATGCATTGTGAGACAAATTTATCAGCAACCAACCTGATTTGTCCTTTTTGATAATTTCTGAACCCAGCTCCTCAAAATTTTCAAAAAGACAGGAGGAACAACAGCACAGAAGATCATAAGCATCCTATCAGTTATGGATCTGTTTTTTTCTGCTTAATTCATCATCATTTTAAATCTGACAATAATTCACTATAGATTCAAAGAAGAGATCACCCAAAGATGAAAATTCAGTCATTATTTACTCAGCTTCATGACACTGAATCTTTAGTTTTTCACTTTTCTGAACTAAAAAGGTGAATTATGGCCAGTTTGTCCTGTTCATTTCTGTCTATACAATAAAAGTCAATGGTCAGTTCCTGTTCTGAAGCTTCAAAAGTCACATGGAATTGTTTGATGCTATTGAACCTTTGGAAGAAGAACTTACCACTGAGCGTCATTGTAATGACAGAAATGAGCCGGACAAACAGGTCAAAATTCTATTTCCTAGGAGGAAAAAAAGACGTTGGAGTTTGAATGACATAAGGGTCAGTAAAAAATGGCAGAATTTTTGGGTGAAGTATCCCTTGAATAGTGTCCCTACTCTTACCGATACTGATCGATCCGGTACTTTAACGGTATTCTTATCGGTTCAACAAAGATAAACAATAGATAAAGAAAATATATTTTCTCCATATTTTCTCTCAACAGTTTCCATAACTACGTCCATTTATGGCATAAACTGTGTTCATTAAGTGAATCTCCAAGCCAGTCATTTTGACATATGTTTGTGTACATTTGCTCGTTTTGACGCGCACATGAAACCCAACGTATAATTTGCTTGTCTCGTTCTGGTCTATTTCGGAGCGTGCGCCGCCTTGGGAACAGCATCTCTTGCGCATGTTTTTGTGCTTTTAATAGCTTTTTTATTATTAAATGCGTCCCGCAATTTAGCAACAGTAGCTAGACTGCATTTTACAACAATCACCGATCGTATTGATTCTGTCGTTAAGTTTGAGTTTTAGGGAAAAAATGACAGCGTACTGCTGCGAAGGGAAAGAAGTTGCGCTAGACAGAATGTGGCTGTAGTTTTTAATGGTTTTACCTCAAAATATTATTTTTATAATCTTTGGAAGCCGAAATCTAAAATAAAATCAGACTAATATCACAGATCTAAAGTGTAACCAGGCTACGTTTGAATGTTTAGTTCTGTCTTCCGTCATCACTCATTAAGCAGGGCTGTCGTGTTGTGCGTGCTGTGATCTCTCTCTCTCTCTCTCTCTCTCTCTCTCTCTCTCTCTTCTGGACTGTGAATAGCAAAAATGCATCATAGACAAATGGTTTAATATTATTATACATAGAAATGGCTGGCGAGATTCAGCCCCGGGGCCCGTTTAATACCGGGTTTTGGTACCTATTCCTAACCTTGAAGCTTAGGAATGTTAATATACATGATTCATTCTGTTTTAATTTCAGATCTTGTCCGTAGCTTCACCCTATTTCTCAGCAGCATCAGATTTGTGATTTGTGGGAACAGCTCTGACATCTAAAATTATGTAGCAAAGCTTTTGGTTTAGAACCACTTATTAGTTTTCTTGAACTGATTCTCTGAATTTTGAGGCCCTCACAGATGCCAATAATTATTATTTTTTGGCTCTTGTAGAAATATCAGTGTTAAAAAAGCATATGTGTTAATTCTTCTGAACATTGCTTATTTGTCTCATTGTTCAGAATGACACCACTGGAAAAGGGATGTGAATGCATCCTGAAAGCACTTGCCGTTTACTTTACCTTGTGCAGGAGTGCATGGTAAATTGTTTAGATTTTTAAAAATGATTGTATGTTTCTCTAAAGCCAACTCCCCCTTTCACCCCGATCTGTTGTTAATTGTTTCTTTTTGTATTTTACTTTTTTAGGATGTTGAACATGATGAATCCCTAACCCTTGATGCGCAACACCACTCTAAGAATCTATGTGGTCAGACATGAAGGGGCAGAGGCTACAGATCCTTACAAAGATGTTGTCATCATGATTTAAGGCATCTAAATACACGAAAACCTGAACAATGTGCAAATGTTCTTCGATGCTTGGTCTTCTTCGCCTGAAAAATAAACTCCTGTAATCTGAGGTCAGGACCATTTCTGCTTTTTCCATAATGTTGCACTGTTGGCTGTTACACAGGGTTCCCATGGGTCCTTGAAATCCTTGAAAGTTTGTGAATCTGAATTTTTGGTCCCACTTTATATTAAGTGGCTTTAAGTACTATGTACTTACATGTACTTACATTGAAATTAATAATTTGATACAATGTACTTATTGTGTAACTACATGTTTTTACATTGTACCTACATTTAAAAAATTCCTGCATGTAATTACAGCTGTAATTAATTTATGTAATTACATTTGTAATTACACAGTTGACCCTTCCCTTACACCTTAAACCTACCCAATCCACTACACCTGTCCCTAACCCGTATCACACCTCAATAGCAGCAAAAGTGTTTTACAATACAACATGAACACAATAAGTACATTGTACTTATTTTTTTATGTAAGTACATAGTACTTAACACCACTTAAAGGAGAACTCCGGTCAATTTTAACATTGAGCTCATTTTTTTGTACATTTGGAGTGCTGTCAATACAGAGAACAATGACAAAAATCGGTGTTGCCTACACCGAGTTATTCTATTTTTAAAATTTGCACCCTGTTGACTTCAATAGGGCAAGTACTAAACCTGCTTTTAGCCTCTTAACATCCTTGATGTGTCATTACAAGTGCACAGAAAATGTGATTGATTCCTTCTGAGTGAACACGAGTGGATCTGACTGCAGTAGATGTGAAAGAAATGTACAAAAATGATGTTATTTAAGCCAGCGCAAATACCTTTGTTTACATCCTGTTTTCGGGTGAAGTCCAAAGTAGTCGATTGCCGAGTTCACGCGCGTGATCATAGGTACTAAACCTATGCGCGTGAACTCGGCAATCGACTAACATGTTCATGTTGGAAATGTTTGTAAAAATGTAAACAAAATTGTAAAAAAGAAAAAGTGAATGTATTCATTGAATAAACTCTTAATGAAACTGGATTATTTGTTTTGTTGAATGTAAAAATTAATTTACATTTATTATTTTTAGGATAATTGAACTTAATTAACTTTGTTTTGGACAAAATTAAGACTGTCAACCTTATTCAACTAAACGGCATTGGATTAACCTTATGTAATTAACTTAAGTTTATTGAAATAAGTAATGTTACATAAATGCAATGTAACCCAGTTACGTGGAACCTGTTGACATAAAAAAAGTTAAAGTCAACATATAATTTTTTTGAGTGATGTCGGTCAGTGCCTCTGTCCTGCGGAGTTTAGCTCCAATCCTGAGAAAAAAATAAATAAAATAAAAATCTCACCTGCCTGTAGCCTGCCTGTACTCCGACTCCAATGTTATCTTCAATTCTTGTCTCCTGAGATACCTTCATCTGATACATTTTTGAAGGCAGCATAAATGTATCCTTCACTGCCTTTGATATCCCACAATCCTATACTTTCCATTCGAGAAGAACTATGATACGACCGAAAAGGGCACTTTCGCTTTCACGATTAAAGTTGCAGGGGATCAAGCCACTGAAATTGAATTTTCTTTTGTCTTTTGAAAGTTGCATGATAAATCCACTATAAATGCATTTGTAAGTTTAATATTTAGTTATTGTAACATTAAAAGTTCTTTCATTAAATAATCTGGTTGGTTTCGACCATCATAATGGTGAATGATAGATGACAGAGACCAAAGGTGGGTCTCTTTCCACTTCCAAATGAACTCTGACAATTCAACTGTAATATGAATGCAACATGGACCTGTTAAGTGTATATTCTGCTATCTTAAGTTTTTGTTACATTTTCACTCTGTTTGCTCTGTTCCTGTTTGCCTGAATTCCTAGTTAGTTTCCCTTTTTGTTATTTAGTATCCATAGTGCCTATAGTTCCACGCACCTGTTCAGTTTCTCTTTGGCTACGTTCACACTGGGAGCCTTAGTGCTCAATTCCAATTTATTGCCCATATCCGAGCCCTCGTGTTTTGCTAATATATAGAGCTATCACTATAATACTTGTGAGCTCTTGGCATCACTGTCCTTCACTGACTACCTTTCGCAACTGTCTTGATAACTTCGGGTGTGTAAAATATTTGAAGTGACTCTCATGAGCGCAGAATTGTGACAAATGTTGCTTTAGAGTGACGTAAAAGTCACATGAATTCCATTTTGACTCTTCAGACTGTGGTCACATGGCAAAACATCCGATCGAATTTAGGGCCACTTATGGAAGTGGCACAAATCAGAATTTAAAAGATCAGATTCCATGTGGTTTGTGCCGTTCACACTGTCATTAGAAAAACATATCTGAGTCACATCATGTGAGCAAAAAAAAAAAAAAAAAAAAAGAATTTGGGTCACATTTGCCTACAATCTGAATGTAGCCTTAGATTACGTTCTCTATGTATTTAAGCCATGTGTCTGGATAAGTGTTGTAAGACATGTTTCAGAAATGATATATTGTCATGTGAAAAAGAAAGGACACCCTTTAGAATTTTATGGTTTACGAATCAGAACATAATAAAAATCATCTGGTTGTTAGCAGGTCTTAAAATTGGGCAAAATACAACCTCAGATGAACAATAAAAAATTACATATTACACTGTGTCATTATTTATTTAACAAAAATAAAGCCAAAATGGAAAAGCCATGGGTAACAAACTAAGTACACCCTATGATTCAATTGCTTGTAGAGCCACTTTTAGCAGCAATAATACGAAGGAATTGTTTTCTGTATGACAGTATCAGTTTCTCGCATTGTTCTGGAGGAATTTTGGCCCACTCTTCTTTATAACATTGCTTTAGTTCAATTCTGTTTATGCACAGCTCTCTTAAGATCCCGCCACAACATTTAATTCGGGTTGAGGTCTGGACTTTGACTGGGTCAGTGCAACACCCTTTTCAGCCATTCTGTTGTATGTGTGCTGGTGTTCTTGGGATCATTGTCCTGTTGCATGACCTAATATCGGCAAAGCTTTAGCTGTTGGACAGATGGCCTCACATTTGACTCTAGAATACTTTGGTATACAGAGGAGTTCATGATCGACTCAATGACTGCAAGAGGTCCAGTGGCTGCAAAACAAGCCAAAATTCATCAACCCTCCACCAGAGTGATGAACAGTCGATATGAGGTGTTTGTGCTGATATGCTGTTTTTGGTTTTCGGCAAACGTGGCACTGTGCATTATGGCCAAACACCTCCACTTTGGTCTCGTCTATCCAAAGGACATTGTTCCAGAAGTCTTATGGTTTATTCAGATGCAATTTTGCAAACCCAAGCCATGCTGCTGTGTTCTTTTAAGAGAGAAAAGGCTTTCTCATGGCAACCCTTCCAATCTTGCCATACTTGTCCCATCTTTTTGTAATTGTACTGCCATATACTTTAATATTTAACATGTTAACTGAGGCCTGTCGAGTCTGAGGTGTAGTTATTGGGTGTTGTAGTAAAATTATTTGGAAATGGCCGTATAACCCTTCTCAGATTGATGGCAGCAACAATTGCTTCTCTAAGATCATTGCTGATGTCTTTCTCCTTGGCATTGTGTTAACACACACCTAAAGGCCCCAGACCAGCAAACTGCCAAAACTTCTGCTTTTATAGAGGTGGTCACGCTTGCTGATGATCAATTAATCAAAGGCATTTGATTAGCAGTGCCTGACTGCTACTTACCCTCTTCATTCCTATAGAAGCAGTAAGGGTGCACTTTGATTGTCACCCATTGCTTTTCCATTTTGGCCTAGTTTTTGTTAAATAAATAATGACACAGTGTAATATGTCATGTGTTGTTGTTCATCTGAGGTGGTCTTTACCTAATTTTAAGACCTGCCAAGGACCAGATGATTATTTTTTTTTTATTATGTCCTGATACATAAAACCACATAATTGTAATGATAAACAGGTCGGAAGCAATTGCAAGTAAAAGTGTTTATTTCAGTAAAGAAATACTCAGAAGGCAAACAGCATGAAAACATTCAGCGTCGTCGGGACTCTTCTCTCACTCGTTCTCACTCTCGGGCGATCAGGAACGCAGACAGCAGGAGAGGTGACGCAGGGACTGAGACGGAGAGTGAAGAAGAGTGCAGATGATGGCTGGTGAGTGGTGAGATC
The DNA here is from genome assembly GCF_964197995.2 of Scardinius erythrophthalmus. Taxonomy (NCBI): domain Eukaryota; kingdom Metazoa; phylum Chordata; class Actinopteri; order Cypriniformes; family Leuciscidae; genus Scardinius; species Scardinius erythrophthalmus. The sequence goes on from NC_138228.1 coordinate 41,283,178, forward strand.
GGCGGTGATGTAGTCCAGGATCCGGTGCACACGAAACACGAGGAACAGGGGGACAAGCACGCGAACAGGATGCATCAAACAACGATCTGACAAACATGAGACGAAAGAGAGGGCATTAAATAAGGCTGATGATGACTAACAGCTGTCGCTGATCAGGATGATCAGCGACCACGCCCACATGAAACAAGGAACGTAACGAGACACACCCACCCGACACAAACATGAGACTAGAATGAGACAGTGGATCTGACAACCGTGACAATAATTCAATAGGGGTCTTTTCTTTTTCACATGACTATATCCCTTCTGAAACGGTCTTACAAGCTTTGACAGCATATCTCAACATCCAAAGTAATTTGATTCACGTCTTTATGTCATTACATGTAGGATTCTACGAAATAGAATGATATATATATATATATATATATATATATATATACAGTGGGGAGGACAAGTATTGGATCCACTGCCGATTTTGCAGGTTTTCCTACTTACAAAGCATGTAGAGGTCTGTAATTTTTATCATAGGTACACTTCAACTGTGAGAGACGGAATCTAAAACAAAAATCCAGAAAATCACATTGTATGATTTTTAAATAATTAATTAGCATTTTATTGCATGACATAAGTATTTGATCACCTACCAACCAGTAAGAATTCCGGCTCTCACAGACCTGTTAGTTTTTCTTTAAGAAGCCCTCCTGTTCTCCACTCATTACCTGTATTAACTGCACCTGTTTGAACTCGTTACCTGTATAAAGACACCTGTCCACACACTCAATCAAACAGACTCCAACCTCTCCACAATGGCCAAGACCAGAGAGCTGTGTAAGGACATCAGGGATAAAATTGTAGACCTGCACAAGGCTGGGATGGGCTACAGGACAATAGGCAAGCAGCTTGGTGAGAAGGCAACAACTGTTGGCGCAATTATTAGAAAATGGAAGAAGTTCAAGATGACGGTCAATCTCCCTCGGTCTGGGGCACCATGCAAGATCTAACCTCGTGGGGCATCAATGATCATGAGGAAGGTGAGGGATCAGCCCAGAACTACACGGCAGGACCTGGTCAATGACCTGAAGAGAGCTGGGACCACAGTCTCAAAGAAAACCATTAGTAACACACTACGCTGTCCTGCAGCGCACGCAAGGTCCCCCTGCTCAAGTCAGCACATGTCCAGGCCCATCTGAAGTTTGCCAATGACCATCTGGATGATCCAGATGAGGAATGGCAGAAGGTCATGTGGTCTGATGAGACAAAAATAGAGCTTTTTGGTCTAAACTTCACTCGCCGTGTTTGGAGGAAGAAGAAGGATGAGTACAACCCTAAGAACACCATCCCAGCCGTGAAGCATGGAGGTGGAAACATCATTCTTTGGGGATGCTTTTCTGCAAAGGGGACAGGACGACTGCACCGTATTGAGGGGAGGATGGATGGGGCCATGTATTGCGAGATCTTGGCCAACAACCTCCTTCCCTCAGTAAGAGCATTGAAGATGGGTCGTGGCTGTGTCTTCCAGCATGACAACGACCCGAAACACACAACCAGGGCAACTAAGGAGTGGCTCCGTAAGAAGCATCTCAAGGTCCTGGAGTGGCCTAGCCAGTCTCCAGACCTGAACCCCATAGAAAATCTTTGGAGGGAGCTGAAAGTCTGTATTGTCCAGCGACAGCCCCGAAACCTGAAGGATCTGGAGAAGGTCTGTATGGAGGAGTGGGCCAAAAACTACAGGAAACGTATAATCTCTGTAATTGCAAACAAAGGTTTCTGTACCAAATATTAAGTTCTGCTTTTCTGATGTAAAAAATACTTATGCCATGCAAAAAAATGCAAATTAATTACTTAAAAATCTTTTTTTTGTTTTAGATTCCGTCACTCACAGTTGAAGAGTCCCTATGATAAAAATTACAGACTTCTACATGCTTTGTAAGTGGGAAAACCTGCAAAATCGGCAGTGTATCAAATACTTGTTCTCCCCACTGTATATATATATCACTTTGGATACAAGTGTTTACTAAATGACAACTTACTTACTTATGTATACCATCACTTTGCATGGAATCACAGGTAAAGTATTTAGACCCCTGGAGATTCTGTTTAATTAAGCATTCAAACAAAAAATCAATGCATAGGAACGTGAATCAGAGATCCATCTTTAAATCCAATCATCTGTTTTATGAAAATCATTCACTGTGACTCGCTCTATAAACTCACTATTCACAGCACTATGAACCTCATCAATTGCTTCTCGGAATATTGCTAAAATAAATTTCCATGGTCATCTTTGTCTAGTGCGGTAAAATAGCAGGAGGCAATTAAATACTCACTCAAGGGGGTAATGCATCTCTCCTGTTTAGACAGAGCGATCTTTTACCTCGGTCTCATGTAATTAGCAACATATCACAATCTCTTAAGGTTTTCCCATGCGCTGAGTTCCACTTACTTTCTCATCAGCTCTTTCAGACATTCGAGACGAGATGTAATCAAGGCTCTCATCCACCACTGCTACCTGATTTTAACATCACAAAATGATTTTTCCAAGAACGAGTGTTAACAGGCCTTGTGAGAATAGGCTGTTGGACTTCAAGCAGGTATGTAAGTACTGGTGGGCCAAATGGCACTCAATATGACACATCACTTATTGGAATAGTTCACCCAAAAAGGAAAAATGGTCATTTGCCCATCCTCGTGTCGTTTCAAATCTTTTCTTTGAAAAACAAAAAAATATATTTTTGACTCTTCCTTTTAAGTCGTCTTAAAATGTGCATTAAACGTGAGTTGCAATCGTCTTTTTTCTCCACTATTGTGGCGTACAGTATATCCGATTATACCAGCCTGTCATTGTCACAAAATAAATCCATTCAGAGTGATACAAGGGTGATTTAGTGATAACAACCAGCTGACCGTACATTATCCTTAATATAATGTGCGCTAATATTTCTTTCACTGGCATTAAAAAGTAAATAGGGTCAATTTATATTAACAAAACATGACATCTTGATGACAAGTTTCATAGAAATCTAGTGTTTTCTTCTTTCTACTGAAACTCATGCTTCATATTATGATCACGTTCCGCCACTAGGTATGTTTGGATACAGTCTGGTGGCGATGTGAGAAGCAGACCCCTCCTTTTCCTCCTGTGATATGAAAACCATGTGGCTCCTCACCTCTAAATTGTCACAAAAAGCACTGACATCTGTGGCTTACAGATGGCTTGTGATGATGTTGCGGATTACTGACTCACTGCTCTGCTATGAAAGGGAACCAAAAGGAGAATTTCTGTCTGAATGAGCAGAGGTCCTTCCAGGGAAAGACAGATGTTAATTTATCTCCATTACCCACTCAGGGCAAGCCATCTGAGGTACACTGCTCTGCAATTGACTGTGTCGCTGCTGCATGTATGGGTCTACAGGCGCTGAGGACTAGCTGACTGAGCCATTCAACCACATCACTTCCCATCCTGATCTCACGGAAAAACGTAACTATGTAATGAGGTGCCGATTTCGTATGAATTTGTATGATGCGAATCATTCAAAAACATATGATTATTAGAAAAGAAGGTCCACCCTTAATCCCACCACTAAACATACCCATCACCGTGGCGTAAGAAGATCGTACGAAAATATACGAACGAGTTTTATACGTTTTATTCATTCATATGTATTAGCCACCAATTCTGACGTCACTTTAATCGGATGATTGCAGAGGTAATTGTTGGCACTTATGACAGTCTCAGTTTCAGAATGAAATGGATTTCAGAATATCTCAGGCATGTCCCATTTGCTTTAATGACAGCAGCACTTAAGCTGCATGACCCTGTCCTCCAACATGATTTGAGAATGATCCACAGAGCATCTTGAGATTCTGTATATATCATTTCCTATAAATTGTGCAGAAAGTTACATATTTCCACATTTATATATGATGCTTCTTTGTTTAACATTTTTTCAAAATCCTAAAACTTTAATTCCAGGTTTTTCCAATTGTTTGCCACAAAGTTCAAAACATGGTTGCATTTAAAGTTCAGGATGCAATTACCGGCTACACACAGATCACACAGCCAATGTTAAAAATCTGAAATAATTGCACCTTTAACAGCAGAAAGCACTGCAGATCTCTATTTATGCAAGTGTATAGCATCGAATTTAACCAGAGCCTTAATAATGAATACAAAAGATACAAATAAAATGTAACTTTGTGGCGGCATTAGCATTAGACAATAACACTCCACATTACATACCAGATACAGTATAATATAAAATAAATAGAGGAAAGAAAAGTACTCCCCTTAACATAACAATAACATGTTTGTGCTGTTTACTATTATAGCAAATGTAGTATAAAACACACTTTAGGATTACAGGGGCAGATAATTGATCTAAGTGATGTTGGGTGACGTCACTTCTTGTTGACGTTCAAAGTATTGTCAAACAAAACGGAGCTTTGTTCCCGACAAAACCCTCCCTCCTCCTCATCCTGTCTCCTCCCCCTCCCTTCCGTGCTTCCTGAAACAGGCTTTTCCGGTGTAAATTCTGGACTTCGCGCATTCCTTCTCCTTTTCCCTCTTCTTTGCTATTTGTTCATCGGAACGTTGTCTCTTTGGTCGTGTGTCGGCCATATCAAAATTAAAGAGAATATAATTCTAACGTTAGTCGTTGTCGTTGTCTAGGACATCTCTCCTCTAACTAACTTCCCTCTTCATGTTTATTTCTCCTTCACTCCCCACACCCCCCTTCATGTGCACGCGCACTAACCCCCAACCCCCACCCCCCACCCCCAAATCATTCTTGTCGGTTATTGGCTGGAACACTGTTTGTTATGTTTCGTGGTGCAGGTTGGCCCAGTTTGTTTTTGTTGCCGTTTGTGGAGCCTGGGCTGTCTACAGAGAGTATTTTTACAGTGTGTTCATGGGACAGGCAGCTAGCGGATGGTGAGGAGATGTTTGCTGTATGTGACAAAAAATGTTTCAGCCTAAAAAACGCGTGACATCGCTTAGAGCACCTTTAATAAAGACTTATTTTTGGATGGTTTCTTCCACAGTAATAGGTCATGACCTCAAAACCGGTGTGTATGTGTGTGAAAACAGTTTTGTAAACTACGGGTGAGTAAACCACGTGTACCAGATGTGAGCCGGATCTTGGCCGACACTATGTTGCTGTTTGGGGTACTTGCTCAGTAGCCTACCTGGAAGAGAACTGCACTTGCGATGCAGCACACATGGGTATTCTGAAACACGAGTCTCTATAAAAGAGCTCAAAGACTCAAGCTAAAAATAGCATGGTTGCTTTAGCAAATGTATTTTTTACCTAACGTTTGCTTTTTCTCACACTATCGGTTAGGTTCAGGATAGGGTTTAGTGTAGGTGGTATGTTATTTTCAAACACGATTGAGCCTTAACATTTTAATGCCACTCACCAGACATGTAATTTCCAAACAGATGCAAAATGTACGACCAACATGATGAAAAGTTGCCAGATTCACGTTCATCTGTTTGGGATAAAACTGAACATGATTTTAGAGCCGTTCAATTGACATTTCACTTTGAAAGTGTTGCAAATTTGACTAGAAGCAATGTAATATTTGTACAAAATTACCTGAAATTGCAGACCCTGTTGTCAATTAACATTTTTGGATCTTTGCTCAGTGAGCTGTTAAAGGAGAACTCGGCAACTCTAGCATACTCTAGTCATTTTCTTCGCTGATTTTCCTTTTTGTTGTCGCAAGTTTTCCCCACGAGCTCCCCCTACAGCTGTGGGGGGGCGTATATTTCACAACACTGTCGTAAAAAACTCACTTGCGGCGGCCTCCTCCCCCTCTCTACCGCTGCTCATGTGCGTGTGTTTTGATCGGAGCAAGCCAACTGTATTGTGTGGAGCTATGTCTACCGAGGTGGGTAATCTGGTAATACATCATACATGCGTGTGTGTTTATGTCGAATTGCCGTAGTGCAATACCTGCGTGAAGTTGGCCCCCCACCCAACGCAAAACGTCGTCAAACTATGCTCAATCGTTTGTGCTCCGTTTGTGCTGGTTTGTGCTGTAAAAATTTTCGTTTGTGCTGTTTCGGTTTTTTAGATATTAAAAGAATATTTTTAGGTCATTCTGAGGTCACTTAGCCCCCCCATATGTTCCAAATTCACCCAAAATAGTCTCGTTCGTTTGTGCTTCGTTTGTGCTGGTTTGTGCCGGTAAAATTTTCGTTTGTGCTGCTTCGGGTTTTAAAATATCAGAAATTGAATTATAGACGATGACGTCACCAGCCCCCCCACATGCTCCAAATTCACCCAAAATAGACGCAATCGTTTGTGCTGGTTTGTGCTGTAAAAAGTTTCGTTTGTGCTGCTTTGGTTTTTTAGATATTAAAATAATATTAGGTGGTCATTCTGAGGTCACTCAGCCCCCCACATGCTCCAAATTCACCCAAAATAGTCTCGTTCGTTTGTGCTTCGTTTGTGCTGGTTTGTGCCGGTAAAATTTTCGTTTGTGCTGCTTCGGGTTTTAAAATATTATACATTCAATTATTTTTGATGACGTCACCAGCCCCCCCACATGCTTCAAATTCACCCAAAATAGTCTCGTTCGTTTGTGCTTCGTTTGTGCTGGTTTGTGCTGTAAAAAGTTTCGTTTGTGCTCAGGCCCGTCGCGACAAGGCAGGCAAACCAAGCAATTGCTTGGGGCCCCGAGCTGGCCTGGGGCCCCAAGACAACGACTGGTTAAGAATAAAATGCAACGACAAACTGTGTGAGCGCCCCTTTGATGGTCAATGCAGTAAAGTGCAATGACACTGTTATCGGGATCCCCCTCAAGGGGGCCCCCCTCAGTAGTCGCTGACAGCAGCCAGCCAACCACGCGATCTCTGCCGCCGCAAAATACAAAACCTCCTCGGCAGTCATCATTAAGCGGAATTATGCTTCAGGAAGCCAGAAAAGAATGAAGAGAAAGGAAGAGGAGGATAAGAAAAAACAAGATAGTGGTAAGTAGGGGTGTAACGATACACGTATTCGTATTGAACCGTTCGGTACGAGGCTTTCGGTTCGGTGTTCGGTACGCATTTTCAAACCGAACGGTTCGTTGGATCATTTTTCCTGCCGACCAAAATTTCGTTATTTCAAATGTAGGCGGGTCGCGCGTGGCAAGCGCGCTCATAATGTAGAGATGCCGGCGCGACTACAACATTGCCCAACATCAAATGGCAAATGTAATGTAAGCGGAACGAAACTGAGCTACTCGTTATTGTGTGGTTGAAGGACCGTTGTTTATCAGTTTGGACCAGTGCAGCGCGAGACGATCGTGATCATGCGACACTGTTACTACACAGCACTAATAAGAGATCCAGTAAAGAAAGCATTTGAATTCGCCACAGAAGTAATAACATCGCTGCGAGATGTAGTGAGAAACATTCACATTGTTTGGCAGGAATAGTAGGCTATAATGCCTTCAAGAAACATTACGTCGGTTTTATTTTGACATTATGAATACAATGCCCTCAAATGTTAATCTTAACTAAAATAAACATTTGTTTATAACTACTACAATATTAAATTTATGTTTTTTCCAAGGAGCTGTTTTGTTTTATATGCTCCTAAGAAGAGTCAATTATAGCTCCAGAATTGCTCAAAGTAAAAAGAAATAATATTTTATGGTGCTAGTTTTAATAAAAAAAAAGAAGAAAAATAAATAAATCAAGGAAATTGGCATTTCTTTCTTTTTGCTGTATCGAAAACATACCAAACCGTAACACGTGTATCGTATTGAACCGAACCGTGAATTTTGTTACATCCCTAGTGGTAAGTGATAAATTACACTGGATAAAATAGCTCCACTTGTCTTGTACAAATGGTGTAATTTTGCAGCAGGTAGGCTAGAAAAAAAATATGTTTATGTTAGCTACCTGCCTGACGGCAAATGCTGCTTGTAACAAACAGTTAGTGCAACTTTTTTTTCGAACGGATATGTTTTTTATTGGGGGGGCCTCCATGTCCATTTTGCTTGGGGCCCCCAAATTCCTTCAAACGGCCCTGTTTGTGCTGCTTCGGTTTTTTAGATATTAAAATGATATTTTTAGGTCGCTCTGAGGTCACTCAGCCCCCCATATGTTCCAAATTCACCCAAACTAGTCTCATTCGTTTGTGCTTCGTTTGTGCTGGTTTGTGCCGGTAAAATTTTCGTTTGTGCTGCGTTGGGTTTTAAAATATCAGAAATTGAATTATAGACGATGACGTCACCAGCCCCTCCACATGCTCCAAATTCACCCAAAATAGTCTCGTTCGTTTGTGCTTCGTTTGTGCTGTTTTGTGCCGGTACAATTTTCGTTTGTGCTGCATCGGCCTTTAAAATATTAGACAGTGAATGAAAGCGAATTATAGACGGTGACTTCACCAGCCCATTAAATGACTTCAACCAGCCTGCATCTTCATGAACGCACCACAGAGAAATGCACATTTCATACATAAGCAGAGAGCAGTCTGTTTTCTTTCGTTTTGAATTGTTCTGTTTAAAAGTAGACATGTCTTTGATGCAAGTAGGTCTAGGCGCTGAGTTTCGGTTCATTTATGAGACCAACTGCAGTTCAGGCGCCGGCGCCTCTATGTCCTGATTATCTATTGTCTGATATAGGCCTATTAACATTTTATTTTGCCTATTAAATCCTGGCATTTGGTAGAAGAAACAATGATTAAAATTAAGATAAAATTAATACAAAACGAATTTCACCTTAAAGAAAGGCTTTGTGCTTTCTGTTTGAGGTCTCTGTGAAAGTTTTAAAGCAGTCTTTTAGTGTCGTTTTCAGAGTGGTCAGTCCGTAACGAAGTTCTCCGTCCGTTACATTGTTTTTTCCTCATAAATGCAAACACGAAAAATTAAATAAAATGAATAATTTATGTTCTGCGGAGAGACAACGCTTCTTCATCCGGTGGGTAGGCTAGTATTAGGCTACTTTTGGTTTGCGCAGAATTACTAAAAAAAAAATGTAACGCACATGCTATTTCCCAGCAAACATTTGGACGTTTAATGACCGTTGAAAAGACGTCCGTCCGAGACGTCCCGTCATGGTTGAAAAATAGTTCCAAAATGGAAGTTGAACCGACGTCTTTTCTGGCCGTGAATTCCACGTCTTTTCTGGCCGTGAATTCCACGTCTCTTCTGGCCGTGAATTCCACGTCTCTTCTGGCCGTGAATTCCACGTCTCTTCTGCGCGTCCCTGGACGTCTAAATGCGTCGTCATATGTGTTTAAATGTGTTGCTGCATAATTTAAGTGTATAAGCCTGCATATAAAATAATCACACACCTATTGTGTAACATCGTGAAAGACAATCAAGTCTTGAGGTTTAGCCTACACATCTTGACAAAGGTTCTAAAAAGGTCCAGAATTGGTCCAGTCAGACCTGAATGTCAATAAAACGTTTTAATCACGTGTACATCAAAAACAATAACACATTATTTGTGGACATAAGCAAAAAAGAAGCATGTTCTGATTAAGCACAACATTTTATTGATCTTGAACAGCCAAAATTTCTCTTTATTTTTTTCAATGTTTAACATTTCGTGAGCTTAGAATTATAAGGTTCTATCTCCACTTTTGGTCGAAATTGAGTTTTTGACAATCTGATTCATTAGGTGTTTATTAATGCCTGTGTGGTGTTATTTTTGTAAAAAAAAATATTTTGTTAGTAGTTATTAATAAAATAAAATGTTCCATCTCACAAAACATAAACCGAGTTTAAAAACTTTGATCCTCAATAAACTACAATAAACGGAGATAGAACCTTATAATTCTAAGCTCTCGATTTGTTAACCAAACTAAATACCAATAGCAAAATACTGAATTATTATATAAAGATAGTTCACCCAAAAATGAAAATTATGTAATTTACTCACCAAATTCCAAACCTGTATGAGTTTCTTTCTTCTGCTGAACACAAAAGAAGATAATTGAAGAATGTTTGTAACCAAGCAAATAGAGCATCCACTGACTACCATTATTGGAGAAAAAATGATTATTAATGGGAAGCGACATCTGCTTGGTTACAAACATTCTTCTAAACATCTTTGTGTTTAGCATAGAAAGGTATGCAGATTTGAAACATGAGGTTGAGTAAATGATGACAATTTTCATTTTTGGGTGAACTATCCCTTAAACACATTGTTTGGCTCATTTTTTGTATCCACCACCCCCAGCTCTTCCTGGAGTGTGTTTCAGGTGTTCTGCCATTGCTGCATCAATTTCAGTGTCTGTAGCATGTGGGCTCCACCTCTTCACAGCATCTAAGGGAGGAGAATATATTTATTTTTAAAATAAATGAAAATTAAAAATTTGAGGTAAATGACATGCACTTATTTTCAAAATATTTTTATGGTCTTCAGCTAAATTCAAAACAGCATTTGTCCCCTGCCTCTTCAATACCACTGTGGTGCCCTTGAGAAAGACCCTTAACTAGGTGTGTAACAGTGAGAAAGTGAACAGGACATTTCTGATAAAGACAGGTGGGCTGTGATGTCCCCTGAATAGACATGTTTAGCAATTCTAAAATTACAAAATATTTTTAAAGCAGTTACTGAAAACATACATGTTCAAATCCAGCTAAACATTTCATTCTACTTCAGATAATTTACTTTCTGAAAGAAACTCTCAAAAGGCTACATTAATAATTTACAGTAATAAATTTGACTGTATCATTAAACATACTTTATACTATGGTATACCGTTGTATAAGTTCAAAGCAACTTTTAGCCTACTAGCTAATTTTAGCCAAACTCAGTTAACGTTAGCCAATTTCAGTTGACAATGTGGGCATCATTTCTTTCGGTTCATTCTCACCCGTGTAAAGGACGTCAGTGGACGTGTTCACAAAACTTATTAAAACTTTAATTTAATAAAAAATTTAATTAATTATTGCAGTATTAACCACGCAAGGATTAAGCACAGCTTTATCACAATTGATTTCATAGAGGGTCATGATGGACTATAGGAGGATCTTTGTTGACATCTTTGTACGCATGCGCGAGTGGTTGTGTGGCAACAAATCAAACAGTATTGCGGGCTGTAAAGACGCGACGAGCACTTTCAAGAGAGTTAGCGGGCAAAATCCACAATATATAAGCACTTTAACATCTGAAGACCGGAGGAGGTTTGGAGAGAAGCTCAAAATTTGTATTGGTGACAAAATCGAAGTTATTCAAAGCCCATATGAGATCTCCGCTGACTGTGCGTGCAACTCCCCAAACAGACGAGGCATTTATACTTGACGCAACTGTTTTGTTTTAGACTGAACACCAGACCATACAACTGATTTAGACGCGCAAACTGGGTGATGATGAGATGTACTAATATCCGTCTGCTCGGGCAGATTCGGCTCAAAGTCGTGCATCTGCGGGGGCGCGCGCGCTGTTAAGCCGAATCTGCCCGAGCAGACGGATATTAGTTTTTTTTATTACCTTCGCGCTCATGCGGACGCGTCGAGTATAAACAAGGTTTTACAGCTCAGCCACTTGTTTTTTTCATATTTTTTTGCAAGTGGAAGATCTTGGTTTACATTTGGACTTGGATGTGATCTTATAAGCTTGAAAAGGTTGGTGACCATTGCATAACGCAAACCCAGTCAAACATTTGACTGCAGTATCTTCTATTCTATGCGCTTTATAATCCGGTGCGCCCTATATATGAAAACAGTTATAAAAATGGCCATTCATTGAAGGTGCGCCTCTGCTTATAGTGCGGAAAATACGGTAGTCTGGGTGCTGTGGATCGCGGTTTGGGACACCTGAATCAGAACGCGAAAACATATGACTCGGTTGATTTGACTCAGTTTTATTATTTTTTATTTTATTCAATCTTCTATAAATACATAGTCACTAAGACGTAGGCCTACCATGAACAAAATGAGCCTCACAAACTCGATCAGTAACGTTAGGAATCCAGGCTTCGGAGCGTCCAGGTTCAATCGCCTAATTGCACGCAACCATTTCTTTCGGTTTTCGCAATCCTTTTCGGAGGAAATTCGAAAAAACTTTTTATCAGGTCCCCAACGAGCCATACAATCGACCACACAGCAAGAGTGAACCATCCTCTTCTCTAAATCCTCCTCCAAACGTGCAAAACAATCAAATTACAGGTATCTAGCGGTGTTTCCTGCCACACGATTCCCGTGATGCAACGCGGCAAACATAAACAATGACGTCACAAAAGATCCGCCTATAAATGCACGTGTAAAAGACGTCGCCATGGTGACGTCCTCTCTCACCCGAAACACAACATGGTATATATTGAACTACACGTAGCTAAAAGTCAAAATAACAATTATACATGCAACCTCAGATAACTGTAGACATGCACACATGTATCTGAATGCATTTTTAGGAAATATTCTGTGTTACATATTTTTACCGATTTATGCCGTCATACCGCGACTATTTTTGGCCAGGGACACGACGTTGCCGTCGGACCAATGTTTGCTGGGTTCCCTCATATTAAATATAAAACGCATGAGTAGACTGATATTTTTTTAATGTCTGGACTCCTTTATTAAGGGAGAAGCCTATGGATATATAACAGACAGTTTCAATATATTGGTATTAATTTATTCTGATAATTTATACTTCAAGTTTTGACTTGCAAATGTCACGTCCATAACGCTGGAATTGACCAATTTTAAAGAATTTATCCTCAACTGTTTTTGTGGTGTAAGTCTATGTATTTTATAATGTTAACTTCAAATAATAGTTATATGAAGATGTGGTAGCATTGGATCTGGACTCAGGAGTTGGAAGGGGTGTGTCGCGATTCTGCCTTCTCACCGCAACACAGGTCCGTGGATGGAGCGTCGGGATTTTGGTTTCATATTGCATATTGTTACACAGCCCTAGTCGTTTGTTTGAGAAATGTTAAGTTCTACTTCTGTAGTTATTTTGGTGAAAGTAACTGGAGTAGCTAATGCATTACAATTCTGAGACGGCCTTTATTGTAAGGTACTCTAAATAATTTCCTTTAAATAAAAGTAACAAAGTAATCTATAATGTATTACAGTTTGGAAGTGCTGCTGATATTGTGAAAAATGATTAGCCTATAAATAGATTATATATTTTCATATAATTAATATTTTAATGTTAATATAATTCAAATTTAATATAATTCAGTTGTAATTTATTCCTGTAATGTCAAATCTGAATTTTCTGTATCATTACTCCAGTTTTCAACGTCACATTATTCTTTAGAAATCATAAGATGTTGATGTTGTGCTCAATTATTACTGGTGCTCACTGCTCATTTAAGAAAGGCTCTTATTTTGTATTGTATTTTGTATTATATTTTTTTACATATTGCGTATGTTTTTTTTTGTTTGTTTTTGTTTTTAATGTTTAATATTTTTTGTGGAAAATTTAATTTTTGATATTTTTTCCCCTTTTGATTAATTTAATCCGTTTCGGTCTTACCTTGTTACTTCAACTAGCTACTGTAAAAAAAAAATATATATGTATATTATATTATATTATATTATATTATATTATATTATAGGCTATTATGTATTTTTTTTAAAGGCCGATGCAGCACAAACGAAAATTGTACCGGCACAAAACAGCACAAACGAAGCACAAACGAACGAGACTATTTTGGGTGAATTTGGAGCATGTGGGGGGGCTGGTGACGTCATCGTCTATAATTCAATTTCTGATATTTTAAAACCCAACGCAGCACAAACGAAAATTTTACCGGCACAAACCAGCACAAACGAAGCACAAACGAATGAGACTAGTTTGGGTGAATTTGGAACATATGGGGGGCTGAGTGACCTCAGAGCGACCTAAAAATATCATTTTAATATCTAAAAAACCGAAGCAGCACAAACGAAACTTTTTACAGCACAAACCAGCACAAACGAAGCACAAATGAACAAGACTATTTTGGGTGAATTTGAAGCATGTGGGGGGGCTGGTGACGTCATCAAAAATAATTGAATGTATAATATTTTAAAACCCGAAGCAGCACAAACGAAAATTTTACCGGCACAAACCAGCACAAACGAAGCACAAACGAACGAGACTATTTTGGGTGAATTTGGAGCATGTGGGGGGCTGAGTGACCTCAGAATGACCACCTAATATTATTTTAATATCTAAAAAACCAAAGCAGCACAAACGAAACTTTTTACAGCACAAACCAGCACAAACGGAGCACAAACGATTGCGTCTATTTTGGGTGAATTTGGAGCATGTGGGGGGGCTGGTGACGTCATCGTCTATAATTCAATTTCTGATATTTTAAAACCCGAAGCAGCACAAACGAAAATTTTACCGGCACAAACCAGCACAAACGAAGCACAAACGAACGAGACTATTTTGGGTGAATTTGGAACATGTGGGGGGGCTAAGTGACCTCAGAATGACCTAAAAATATTCTTTTAATATCTAAAAAACCGAAACAGCACAAACGAAAATTTTTACAGCACAAACCAGCACAAACGAAGCACAAACGAATGAGACTAGTTTGGGTGAATTTGGAACATATGGGGGGCTGAGTGACCTCAGAACGACCTAAAAATATCATTTTAATATCTAAAAAACCGAAGCAGCACAAACGAAACTTTTTACAGCACAAACCAGCACAAACGAAGCACAAACGAACGAGACTATTTTGGGTGAATTTGAAGCATGTGGGGGGGCTGGTGACGTCATCAAAAATAATTGAATGTATAATATTTTAAAACCCGAAGCAGCACAAACGAAAATTTTACCGGCACAAACCAGCACAAACGAAGCACAAACGAACGAGACTATTTTGGGTGAATTTGGAACATGTGGGGGGGCTAAGTGACCTCAGAATGACCTAAAAATATTCTTTTAATATCTAAAAAACCGAAACAGCACAAACGAAAATTTTTACAGCACAAACCAGCACAAACGGAGCACAAACGATTGAGCATAGTTTGACGACGTTTTGCGTTGGGTGGGGGGCCAACTTCACGCAGGTTAAAGACCTGTTTCGGGCTCGTTCTCGTTCTTGTTCTCGCTTCTCACGAGACTTCCAATTTCTATCTTGCCGGGACGGTAAGTCCCCAAGTTGCAAGGTTAGTTTTCCGCCTGGGAATGCTGGGGGGAGCGGGGAAAGTCACCATCCATGTTTAACCATCCAAATGATTTCTAGACAGTTGTATTAAGTTCAAAAAGTTACCAAGTTCTCCTTTAAAGGAAGAAACAATTTGTAAATGTTTTTAATTGTTTTGATGATTAATGTTTTTTGATAATGTTGTACTGCTCTTTTTGGCCAGGTCACTTCTGTAAAAGTGATTATTAATCTCAGAAAGTTTTATCTGGTTAAATGAAGGGAATTAAAAAATATATGTATGTATACATGTCACCACAGGTATGTTTTTCAATGAGCCTTGGTTGAATAATATAATATAATATAATATAATATAATATAATATAATATAATATAATATAATATAATATAATATAATATAACCTTTAAATATAATTAATAGCAAATAGCAAATAAGTAAATACACTCAAGAAAAATGTTCAGAGCTGCAATTCTATGTGCAATTACTGTAAAGAGGATTATCCTTATTGACTTTCAAGCCCATATGAATTGCACTGACATTCAGCTAATGAGCGTTAGTGTAAGTCAGAGAGAGATGGAGTGAGAGGCCTTCCGAGGAAAAATGTCTGACGGCATGTTATCACATTCCCCACAGGCTCAACAGAGACGTGGGACCAATCATTTCCCATCACCTGACAATGTTGCACTTGATAAGTGAGGCTGTATCCAGATTGGCGGGAGGGAGAGGTGAGGGATTGTGTTGTGTGTGTTTGAATGCGGTAGAGGCTGTAGCCTATGATGGAGCCCAGAAGGAATTTTCCTCTAAACCACAGATTGTGTCAGCAGAAGGAATGGCTTGATCCGCCAGAAGCATCCAGGGTTCTTGTATGCCGCTAAGCGTTTATGTTGACTGTTGAATGAGTGAGGATGTGGCCGTCTGACCCCACTCTTCCACATTATGGATCTGTGATCGTTTGCATGGAAAGTTACACTTTATTTGAAGGTGTCATTGTTACAGTGTTTTATATACACTGCCGTTCAAAAGTTTTGAATCAGTAAGATTTCTAATGTTTTTTAAAGAAGTCTCTTCTACTCACCAAGGTTTGCATTTATTTGATAAAATAATAATAAAAATAATAATATTATTAAATATTATGACAATATATTTTAATTTCAAATAAATGCTGTTCTTTTGAACTTAATATTCTTCAAAGAATCCTGAAATAAAAATGTAAATAACTGTTTTCAACATTGATGATAATAAGAAATGAAAGCTTTAGCATAAGTTCTGTCGGGAAGACTCAATTGTTACGTCACTTTACCTTCTCATCTATCCAATCATATTCTAATACTTGTGGTATAAAAGATCGGTACTTACACATGTTTGAGTTTGCAGATGCCGACGCTTCCATTCACCCCCATCTCCCCCACCACCTCCAAGACGGATCCTTCCCTCCATCCTCCCCACCACCACCACCACCAGGATGGTCCCTTCCCATACCTCACAGGGGGTCGGCTACGCCCCTGCCTTCGTCTTCAGGCAGGATATGCAGAGTCCGGGCCCTCGGATTGCGAGCTACGGACGGGGCCTACGCCAAAGAACTTTATTGCTTGCTGAGCTGTTAATAAATGTATAATTGTCACAGTCTTTCTGGTAGAAATGCTTCTTGAGCATCAAATTATCATATTAGAATGATATTATTCTGAATGATTCTGAAAATTCAGCTTTGATCACATAAATAAATTACACTTTACTATACATTCACAAAGAGAACGGCTGTTTTAAACTGTAATAATATTTCACAATATTACTTTTTTTTTTTTTTTTTAGCAAATAAATGCTTGGTGAGCAGAAAAGACTTTCAAAATCTTACCGATCCAAAACTTTTGACTGGTAGTGTATTTAAGTACTGAATAATATTAATTAACTACTTGTGCTTACTGTAGGGTTAGGGTAGGATTAGGATTTAGTTGAAGGTTATTAGCATGTAATTATGCATAATTTACTGTTACTATTACTATGGTATGTACATGTAACATGTAACAAGGACACTGTTAAATAAGGAAGACACTTTAAACACATGAATGAACTGCAACAAAAAATATTCACACAGGACAATAACATGTACACAGGCCTTTGCAAATGTATACGCGTAAATACATTCTTTTGTTTGTATAAGTGTGCATGCTTGTCAGAGAACATCTACAGTACATTCCAGCGCATTCGCATTTGATCGTGCCATTTCCCTTGCTTTGTTCGGCAGGCTTGTGTGGGTGCACGTATAAAAGGCCACTCATGCATTTACAAACGTATATCTAACTGATTTCTTACCCAGCCTCTTTACAGTACACAGACTTCTGCAGACTCACAGCAAGGTTTTAGTGCAGATGGTGAGGTGCATTATCATGCCAGGGAAATGCGAGCAATTGCTCTTTATTGCAGAGCAGATGCTGACTGCATGGAAGTGGTATATTGCTAACGGAATGGTAGATTGCCTCTTTTCATTGATGACAGAAGAAACATCTGCGGGACAGGGTATTTATGCAGGCGAGACGTGGTATAAAATCACTCTGCCAGAGATAAGAGATTAAGGGCCTATTTGAAGCACGAACAGACGACAACAAAGTCTAATTACAGTTTGGATTAATCTGAGATTTCAAAAGAACGAGTGTAAATCCACTAATTTGAAGGGACTTTTAAAGGGAAACCAAAGGCGAAGTGACGTGATCAGCAAGGCTCTGCATCAAAGCAGGTGTGACCTCTGTCGTTCATCCATAACTCAGGCTGCGTTTATCTTTTAATAGCGGCTTTTGACCTATTGATCTGAGAGACACATGTAGTAACTCCCCTCAATCAATGAGTCTGAGCTGTAACATCGAGTTTTAAAAAAAGGATACCACTTTTTAAATGCTAATCGGGTCCCCGGTAGTTACAAACCAGTAACTTTGTTTTGGAAAGTCTTTCTCTGCAAGCATGTAAAAAAATAAGCCGATCAGATTTCGCTCCACTTCTGACGTAGGAAGAGGATCTTATTATAATATTACCGCCCCTTAATCTGCATGTTTACACCTACGGTGCCGCCAATTGATTATCTCAGCGACAACCGTGTAACCAGTTCGAACGCAATGGCAAACGTTTGAGCAAAGCATGCCATCTCTTGCTCAGGCTTCAACCTTGTGGTATTTTGACCAAAAAAGTTCACAGCTGTCTTATAAAGACCTCAGGGAACTGTGTCAACTTGAGTAAAAGTTAAACATGCAAGTCGATAAAATGAATCAATGTAACACAACAACAACTACATAAATTAATCCACTAACCATTCAGAAAAGTCCAGGTGCTTCTAAAAGTTGAAACCTCTTCCTGAGTCTCTCTGTAAGGCTTCACTCCACTACTGGTTATTTCTAAGATTTTGGATGAGTAATATTTGCGTGTTTTTTTTTATTTCCCGGAGAATCCGAAGTTTGTGTAAAGGATCGGCCTTCTTCTGAATGGGCGCGGGGAGCAGCAGCTCATTTGATTTTAAAGAAACACACACAAAAACGGAGCATTTTTGTTCACACCCAAAAAGGGTGTGCAAATTTGACAAGCTATAATAAATTATCTGGGGTATTTTGAGCTGAAATTTCAATTTCTGGGGATACCATAGATTTATATTACATCTTGTGAAAAGGGGCATACAATGCCACATTTAAATGAACATTTATTGAAAGTGCATGTGCACTAGGGTTATAAAGTTCCAAAATGCCAACAAATTTATATAAATATAGACCTTCTCTTACATCAAGTTAATGTGGAGTCAAAATGAATCAGTTAAATTAAACAGACTAGTAAGTCATCATGCAGTAGGTTGATTTATTTGAATTTGTTTGCATATTTTCATTTTATAATTACATATTTGTAATGATGGAGTTGTAATTTAGTACATTTAAAATAAATTAAATTTAAATGTAACATTGAATAATACACTGCAGTTAAAATTATAATTAAGTACTTTACATGTGTTTGCATACACATCAAAATAAGTTTACTTCTTTTATGCCCAACAGAATATTATTAAAACAGAATGATTTAAAATATACTTAATTGGCATTACAAAGTGCATTTTTCAAATGTGAAACAAAGTTATACAAATCCCTTTAAGTACACTTAATTTGCCTTTCATTATCATTAATATTATAACATATAAAAACAGTTGTTAATAATATATTTAAGATGTATAGTTCATTACAAGAGTTCATGCAATACAAATAAGCTTACTTGTTTTCACAAGGGAATGGTGAGAGTTTGGGGTTGGGCTATGTGTTTGTCCAAACAATGGCAGATGTGGTGAGTGCTCAGGAAACCTGTGTGAAAACAGTCATCATTCATTCCTGCCACATGCATAAATTACACATTGTCAAATGAACAATCAGTCAGTAGACAGTCTGACCAGACAAAAGTAATGACTTGTTTTTCAGTGAGCCAAGTCAAGAAGCACTCTGCCTGATTAACTGAGTCTGTGATTTGTTAGATCAATGAAAATGAACATCATGCAATTGTATTAAAGAATAAGAGTCAGCCCTACACTGGATGTGCTGTATGTTTGTTGTTGCATGCCGCTGGGCAATAATAAAAATAACTTGATTCCACTATTTAAAAAACAACAACATTAAGAACTGTTTTTCAGCTCTTATTTAAAAATGTTGTAAACCTTATTTAAATGTTTATTTTTTTTCTCTTGTTCCCCAATATTCATCACATTGTGTTTCAAAAGTAGTTGCATTATCCAAGCTCAAGCACTTTCCATTAAATGCACTTATTAAGATGCAGGAAACAAGCTGATCAAAATATACTGTGGACATTTTTACTTATGCTACTAAATATAGGCCTGACACTAATTTGGTGATGCTTTGCAAAATTTGATTCAGGGCTGCAGGGACAGAGATGTAAGGATGAAGAGAGAAAGAAAGACATGGACTATTATATTATCCCATCATAGGATCCCATCACCCTCTTGTCTTGCTCTCCATTGAGCAATCAGTGCTGTTAACAGACGGCTCTGCTGCATTTTCAGTTTATCTAGGGGAACATTAGTCCATTCACCCCACACTGCACATCCAATGATTGCAGTCTATTATTTGGAGTGAGATTGCATTTTATCATTTAGTTAGTCAGCTCTGGCACAAAAAGACTAATGCACTTGAATATGCAAAATCGTTTTGAGCCACATTCTGATGTGCTTAGATTACTGATCATTTGTACAAGCGAAAATAGGCAAGGACACAGGTATACTGTAAAGTATAAAGTTTGATATTTATTGAATAGAATTGTCTCCAAAAAACAAAAAGCATAATTACTTCACAACAAGTGATCTTAAGTAGACTTGCATCAGAATTGCAATTACAATAGTGTATTTGGTTTCACTTTATTTTACGGTGTCATTGTTACAGTGTAATTATATATTTAAGTACTGAGTAATATTAATTAAGTGCATGTACTTACTATAGAGTTAGGGTAGGATTAGGGTTTGGTTGAGGGTTAGTTGCATGTAATTATGCATAATTAACTTTTAATACGATTGTATGTACATGTAGCCTAACATATGTAACAAAGACACTTTAAAATAAAGTGTTACCATGTATTTTTAGTGTCCAAAAAAAAAAAAAAAATTACATTTGCATTACTAAATTCGCATTCATAAACTAATAGTCTACAATGGTGAGAACTATTTAAATATACGTACAATGTTGTCCATAGCACATTAAGGTATACAATTATTTTCACAAAACTTCAGGCACATTTTTGATGTGAAACTGGACTTTTGGGAAATCACTGCTGACGTGCTGGATAAAGCAATATCCTGCAGAGTGGGACAACTGACACAGCAATATAAGTGAAGAATCTTCAAGTGCTGAGGGACTCGTGTGTCTCCACCCACTGATGGATGTCGTGACCGGATGACACCCACTGTGACCCCATCAGTTCTCTCCCACCCCATCCCACCCTCAGCTGCCACTCTATCACGAGCAGACCCCTCCATTTGTCGCTTGAGCTTTTTGAGTCCAAATGCTGCGATCAGCTGCTGTCCTTGGCGCTGATACTGTCAGACTGAAATCGAGAATAACAATTGTAATCGCTAGTGCATAATCACATCCATCCAGCATGGAATGTCAGCAGACGAATATCATTAGTATCATGTCACAACAAATCATCTTCTTTCAACACCAGGGAACAGGATATAAATACGAAAGGTCATCGACTGTAATTGGAAATGTCTCCTATCGGGGATCAGATCCCTGCTTCTCTAGGTGGAGAGACCACACTGTAAGGGCAGACTCAAGAAGTGAGAACTGCAATTAAACATTCTTCTGCACAGTCTGATTGGCGAGGGGAACTTAAACTATGTCTCAACTCAAAGGTAAGTGTAGGGGGTCAGGGTTTTCATGATTACTGTTTTTTTACTAGCCAACTACGAATGGTCATTCAGAAAAGCAGTCAAGAATGTGCAAAAAAGGTTTTGGATGCACTTTATTTTACAGTACGTGCACTTGCATGTACTTACAGTGTACTTACCTAATAAAGTACTGGGTAATATAAGATAACTACATGGGTTAAGGTTAGTACCTAGTTAGTACCCAGTTATTGCAATTACTATAATAAGTACTGTACATAGTATGCACATGGGGAACACGACTGTAAAACTAATCTCCTGTATCGTTTTGTTGGCGACATTAGGTTCATTTCAGTGTTCTTGCTGGCTATAAATCATCTCAGACCATCTCATATGTCTGTATTGATTTTTGCAAAATCGTACATATTTTACGAATTGGCCAATTCGTATGAATTCATACGAATGACCTACCCATGACCCCGCCCCTAAACCTACCCATCACGTGGGTTTAGACAAATCGTACAAATTCGTACGAGTGAGGTCGTACGAATTAGTACGAATTAGCCAACTTTTTATCATTCGTACGAATTCGTACGAATTGGTCGTGAGATAGCGTTGGTATTGCCAGAAATGTTTGTTTATAAAGTGCTGTATGTGAACACAAAGGTCTTCACTTGTATGTATGTGGCCATTACAAGCTATTATACAATGCTGACATGCAATGCACATGCATTGACATGAGTTAGGCTGGGACGCAGTATGTGAACAAGAATTTTCCTACGGATGCTGCCCTATAGAACAAGTTGCAACAGTGCCATGACCTGTACAAGGTTTTAGTCCTAGTGTGTTCCCTGGGTGTAATAAAAGATGAGGCAGTAAGTAGAGTAAGAAAGAGGACAACATGGTGTGCTTTGTGTTCCAACTCTGCCCTGAGAGACTATTCTTGTTGAGAAACTTTGGTTTGCTGCTCAATTGTAAGTAATGTTCGATTGTAACCATTATTAGTCTACTCTAAACAGCTTTGACTTTGATAGTTGTTTGTATATGTGCAATGCAGGTTCACATTTCACAAAGATTTTTGCAACCTTGAGGTTGTCATTCACATAACTGTTTATGAGTGGGTTTCTCTGAATGTTTGTATTTTCTTTTGTAGAAATGCTATGGACCTGTTTACATCTGCAACATGCATCGCCGCAAATGAGCAGCTGAGTATCTCTTCATCAAGCCAACGTGCAAACTACAGCAAATAAAACTGAAAGTAAGTCACAGACGCTCAACACACAATTACCATCATTGAAAGTAAAGAAACTAAATGATCTTACCAGTGCTGTCGCCCTGCTCTATCCTATTGCGGTGTTTGATTTTGAAATGAGCTTATGATCAGTAAAAGGCAGCTCATATCTTTTGCTTTTGGTGATGTGAACTCCAATAAATCTGCATATAGCACGGGAATTGAAGATTGAAGACCGGATCGGATCCGTTTTGCGAAAACACATTTATGTGACCAAGTGTAAATGGAATCGTTTTGATAAATCAGATAGCTATCTGATCAGTAAAAACGCATGAAGTGACCAGGTGTAAACAGGGCCTATGGGAATAATGTGGAGGTGCTACTGTATCATTGAAGAAGAGACTGATGTGCCAGGGCATATGGGACATTTAATACATTATGTGCCTGGACTTTTAAGTATACGCATTCTTTCCCCTGATAAGACTTTATGTGATGTATCTAATTCATGGGTTATTGTTTGATTTCTACTATTGTTTTTCTTTTGTTTTTGTTAGTTTGTTTGATCATTGTTTGTAATGATATAGTAATAAGAAGGTCTGTTATATGTTAATCATGGTGTAAATGGAAATAAATCTCTGAGGAATCAAGACATCGATCAGTGTGGACCTTGCATATGTCATTTTTTCATATAAACAACAAACTCAATCAATAAACAGGTTTGGGAAAAACTCTTTATTGATGTAGCTGAGTATATTGTAAAGTAATACAGTTGATCCCTCCTTCATATGTTTATATATCTGTTTTTTGTTTGAGAGACAGATTCTCAGTTATAAAGTGCATATGAAGTAATTAACATATATACTGTGCCGACTAGTGGCAAAACTAACTGCAACTACTAGAAGGAGAAAACATTTTCCCTAGATAAAGGTGAAACGACACAGGGCAGACTTCAATCTGGGAGATTTATTTATTTATTTATTTTTGTCTGGAATTTTTTTGGAAAGACACTCTCTGACATATAATCTCTGCTTTGATTATATCTAGCTTACAGGGTAGACTGGGTGTTAGTCTTCAAATAATTGACTTTAGAGTTGATTCCTTTTCCCAGTGTGATTTGACACATTTGAACATTTGAGGATAAAGAATCTACTTGGAGACACCATGCAGTCCTTGATGAGTGACTTTAATCAATAGTGTCTCGTGAAGGTAAAGGCAGATTACAGTCTCCAACAACTTCAGCTAGGTGTGGCAGCTGAACTGAGCTTCTTCTTCAACTTAGAATGTTGACACGTCGATCCACCCATTCCCTTGTGATCCAACCCATTTGTCTTGGTATAATCCATTACTGTTCAGACAGTGCTGACAATACCTGAGCTTCATCTGCCTTTCCAGATCTTTGGAGCCCTTCCAGCTCGGCCAAAAGACTCAGGACAGGCACTCTAAAACATATTTACCTCCCTACTACTTCTCTAAATGTATCATGATTGATTCATACTGGATTATTCTTGTGTCATGGCACATCTGAAAGGCCCTAAAATGAGACCTGTACATCCCTCCACAGCTGCAACTCGATCACAAGTGATAAACGAGACACATGCCAAGGGACGTGTGACAAGTATTGTGGAAAGGATCTGAGTGGGGATGGAAGTGCGAGAAAGAAACCTAATTTCTTTTCAAAGTGTGTTTTCCCTCTTGTCTTGCGGAGCTGGAATGAATGGGTCGGTCAGTCACTCCAGGTAGTGTTTGTGAGAGCTCAAGGCGACACAGAAATTGGTTTCTTACCTGGTGCTGGCGAGCTGTGAATTGAGAGAGCAAGGAGTCTTCCCTGCGGAGAGCAAAACTGTGACCCGTACTGACCTGTTTTTTTGAATTTCATTTTCCTACAGACGAATTAAACAAACAAATGCATGTTTGGTTCATAGGAAGCAGTTTCAAACTGTGCCCAGTTAATGGCAAAGTGCCCAGGGTTTTGTCTCGGCTCCATCAGACTGCTGTATTGATTTCCGCAGATGACTTCATCCAGGGATCAACAGTAGCTGGTGTCTTAGAGTGCTCCTTCACTGTACCCAGTGCCGTCGTAATGTTGATCAATAATAAAAAAATGATATGCACTTAGTCTGATGTTGTGCAATGCAACAATTAGACAGCACAATCCCTATTACCAGACGCTCTGAATCTCTGAAATGCAAACATAAACAAGTGTTCCTAAATGGCTCGCCTGTCTTTTCTGATTGCATTGAGAATAAGTGGAAACTATACTCATGAATTTTTAGTCAATCATTTATGAACATGTCAAGAGTTTGAGTCCTTTGATGAAAAAGTGGCAACACTGCTAGAACACCCTCGCTGATCATGCAACTACACCTAATGAATATTTAATGCAAACTGAAATGTATGGCAAAAGAAAATAGAAGATTATATCAAAACAGCAATCATTGCAACCTTTTTGTTAGCTAAACACCTATGATCCGAATCAGACACTGTCAAACTTTAATAAGTCTCATGCCCCCAGAGGGGTGTAACTATACTGATGGATGTCCTAACACTTCAAATGGCAGAAACATGTTTTTTTCATGTCAATTAATGGAGCAAGATGGCAGCATACATTTTTGAACACATTTTTGAGGACAGGATTTTAAATGCAAGTATAAGGAGCAACATAAAATGAGGCTCAGGGACCCCTAGAGGTCTGCAAGGAGATGATTCAGGGTCCACTGAAAATGTGAGGGAAAAAAAGGCTGTCAATATTATCTAAATATATTTAAAATAATATTGTTTAACACATTTACCAGGGATGGACAGTTCTGGTCCTGGATGGCCACTGTCCTGTAGAATTTAGCTTCACCCCTAATAAAACACAACTGCCTGTAATTATCACGTAATTCTGAAGACTGGTTAGATTTTTCAGATATATTTGATTAGGGCTGGTGCTAAACTCAGCAGAACAGTGAACCTACAGGACCGGAATTGTCCATCTCCGCTTTATATTATTACTTTATGATTATTTTATTCTATTGACAACCAAAGTGTGATATGTTTCATTGCACTGCTATGCCAGTTACCCTTCAATAGAAGCAAAAGTAATTAAGGAAAAGTAATGAATATTTAGTTTTACAAAGATTTTTGCTGCTTGCCCATGTGTTTTGTCCATGAAACTTTAATGATTATACAATAATATACTGTACAAAGACTAGACTTCCTTTAGGGGCTCATTTATTCGAACACCTTCCTTTATTCCTAACTACTTAGTGATAACCGAGAGCCCAGGACTGTGTGGGTTTGTCTGTATTTATTTGAACATGGACACCTGTGGTGGTCACAGAATTAACGCAATGGGGTCTCATAGTTTTTCCTAGTTTAACAGACTTTTCTCACATGTCAGTGATGTGACTCCGTTAAATTAATTAATTATGCTTTGAGCAGCATCCTAGTCAGCTGCCTGAATCCTCTGTTAAAAATTAGTCTGTTAAACTAGGAAAAATTCTGAGGCCCCCCATTGCGCTAATTCTGCGACCACCACTGGTGTCTATGTTCAAATAAATACACACATAATACAGTATATATTTGTATGGTATGGGCTATATAAGATTATGCATATGCACATATAACAGCTGTGAATTTCAAGCGATGACAATAGAACAAGCATTCATTGTAGTAGTGCTACATTAATTGGGGTAAAAAATAAATAAATAAATAAAAACTTAATACTGTCTCTGTCTCTTATTGAGACAATAGACAGAGTAGTGATGACAAATTTGGGACAACATTTTGTTTAAAAATGGTGTTATATTTGATTAATCCCAAAAGTTAATGTGTTTATTCAATTGAATTTTTCATTAACATTTCTATTACAGTCTCACAAACGTTCTGCAGTTTCATCATAAGACTCCAGGTTGGGAAACCCTAATCTACACATTTAAAACTGGCACATGCTCAAGTACGCATACACATGCACCCATGATACCTCCTCCCTATCCGTTCTTTTCATCATAGCATCATAGCACCCACTCAGGATGCTTTATTACTGGCAGTTTACACATACAGTTGTTCAAAATGGGGTATGGTTCACAAGGAAAAAAATAGCAATGTGAAAGCTGTCATGCAACCCTGGGAGCGCACCGGTGTACCAAACCCAATACTACCTGTAGAAGGTGATCTGAATTCGGTTGTACTGGAACTTTGATATGATTTGCATGAATGTGAAAGCAACTCGGACTCGTGTGCTCACTTGTTCAGGCAATTTAGCCGTTAAACAAAACGTATGACAGTGTTGAGTCCTTGCAGTGTTTGCAAGCAGCAGAAAGCTTCCTTTATGTGACGCAAATACAGTAAATAATAATAATAATAGAGTAATAACACTGCTGTGCATATTAGCACCAAATTAATAAAAAAAACACAATATATTGACCTGCGTTCTGTATTCTATCATGCACCATGCACGTTTATGATGACGTAAGACCAGGGTTTGATCGAATGAAGTGAGCTGACTTGACGGGGACAGGGCCGGGGACAATCACACTCAGACCGCATCAAATGTGCCCAGTGTGAAAGCCCCCTCAGTAATCTTTGATAAGATGAAGTAACCTGCTGTTCTATCTGCACCAGTCTTCTATCCCAAGGCATGCAATCTCTAGGTCCACCAGAGATCCCCATTAAGCAATCCGCACTTGGATCTGACAGCTGTTCACATGTTCCCCCACTGCCCCCAGCAGGGGCTTCTTTGAGCGCCCACCTTAATTTCATATCCTCTCTTGCTTTGAACCCATTCTTGATCATGGCGGGATTGTTACAAAAGACAAATACAGGATTTGAAGAGCCTCCTGTCCTGTTGCGCTTCAGCCCAATATTTATTAACAACAAAAAATGGAACAAAATCACCATCTATCAACATATGATTATGAACTGTAATCAAATGATTGAAAAACAGTTTTCAGCATTTTCACAAGTTCACACTTAAATAGATTAAAAGAGTAAAAGAGTATGTGTATTTGGCGTGCTGTCCGGGGAAGGGCTCCGAGCTTGGAATTGGGCCCGAACCCAGAGTACTCCCTCCAGAACTCTGGCTGGGATAGGAACTAGCCGAGAGTGAGGAGTCAGGGAGGACTATAAATTAATAATACATATTATGAATATTTATTGTTATTATTTTTTTTTTTTATTAAAATAAGAAATATATTGTAATACTGCTGTACTATAAAAAAAAAAAAAAAAAAAAAAACATTTGATACAAATAATTGATGTCATTGTAGAAAAGCACTATTTGCAGGAATCCATTTTTTTTTATCCACAAGAGAAAGTGTATCAGAGGGTTTACTGAGATAAAATGATGTAATTTCATGTGATTTCAACATGGCCACCCCCATGAGGCGGCCCACTCCATGTTAAAACAAAACTGTCCCCTACCCAATAATTAGAAATGGACAAATTACAATATTTGAAATTATTGCACTGCTCTGCTACACTCCATTACACTGCACTCTGGATGACAAAAATGTTTAAAAGTTATATTTTTAGTCTGTTCTGCCTCAGAGCAGAAGCAGGGTGCGAATTCCAGCACAAATATAGTGTTTAACATTGAAATAAAGTGAGTTAAGATGTAAATAGCAAAACATTTAATACATGTCAACTGTCTTGCTATAGAAATGTTAAACGACCGACAGTAGACTTTTTTCTCAAATATGGCTATTTTGAATTGAAAATATGCATTTACGTGATTCATGTAATCCCTAACTGAGTGTGACAAGACAGGAAACAATTTATGTTTTTGACATATTAGGCATACAAATAAATGTACATGTGTGCACATTTTTATGCAAATTAATACAAATATTATTTGCAAATATTTCAGAATTATTACTTTAAACATCCAGATTAATGCAACTATTGTTTTTAATAGAAATAGTTAATTTTCAATGAATAATCGCTTAAAGGTCCCATGACATGCTACTTTTTGTAGGCTTTAATATAGGCCTTAGTGGTCCTTAGTACTGTATCTGAAATCTCTTTCCAAAAATTCAGCCTCCGTGCAGAATTATAGCCACTACAAGCCAGTCCCAGAATGAGCTTCCTTCAGATGGGCCGTTTCGGTGTCTGTAGCTTTAAATACTAATGAGGAGGAAAAAGGCGGCGCAAGGTGGAGGGTGGGTGTGGCCTATGACCATCTTGTGTACCATGCATGTTTGTTTATGTTGGATATAGCCTATTGCAATGGCACGAAGACACGCAGTCGTTCAAGCATTTCAGTTTGACCCAGAATCTGATCCAGATGGAGAAGCAACGGATGAAGAAGTTGCAACTCAGCGGCTCCAGCAGGACGTTTCTGAATGGTTAGTTTAAAATATTATGTCTGGATACGGTACTTTATTCGGATGGTTTACAGTTATTATCATGTCGCTAACGCGAACCTACTGTTGCCTTTTCATGAGAGATCTGTAACGTCTGTAATTTATCTTATTACAATTACATCAAGCTCTGCGATCTTGAAATGCGGATATAACCATATAACGCCATATAACCAACAGGAAAACGGTTATCCAAATAACAAAGAAATGTACAACACTCGCGTTACAGTATGTGTAACTTGATGCTGTCTACGTACCTTTACATTAGCGCAAGTAACTGCATAGCTGCATAGCTAATGTGACAGCCACATTCTACGTGTAAGAAGCTAGGTAACCATAAACAGTAAAGCAACACACTTATATATCATTTGTTGACTTACTTGTCCGAGGTGTGTAGCTCTGTGTACCCTTCAGTGTTCATTTGTACATCCAATTATTATTGAGCAATTATTATGCTTCGCTCGCTCAAAAGCCATGATATCTCTCGTGGACAAACTAAAATCGCGCGTGCGCGTTCTACTTCCTAGCTCTTTTTCTCATGGGGGAGAAATATTCTCTGGGCGGGCAAAGCAGAGAAAGGGGAGGTAACATTTCTCCTTATAACGTCATAAGGAGGAGATTCAAGATCAGCCTGGTTGAGCTTCCATTTTCTCAAAGGCAGAGAAAGATAGCAAAAGCTCGATTTACACCGATTAAAATTTCTAGAAACTTTGGGACCATATACAGACTAGGGGAACTCATATTAATGTTAAAAAACCTCAGAAAGTGGAAATTTCATGTCATGGGACCTTTAAGTTTTGTGCTTTTTCTTACACAAAGCCATTGTATGGCTTCAGAAAACATTGAATATATTGGAAAAGTCATATGAGCTACTTTTATGATACTTTTTTTTGTATCTTGGCATAACACCATCCCCTTTTGTTGTATGAAAAAAAAAGGCAGCTTGAACATTCTTTCCAATACCTCCTTTTGCATTTCACAGAAGAAACAAAGCAATACAGGTTAGAAACGTCTATTTTTTATACAATTTTCCTGTAACTCTTTGTAATGAACAGCAGACATGATGGCACCACAGGAGTCTCACTTCCCACTTCACAACAGGAGTCTCTTTGTCCCACTGTGATTAAGAAGACAGAAGGATGTGATTGTAAGATTTTATCAGGTAATACTTCCTCCAACCACTAGGGGTCACACTCCTGCCATGACCAGTGCAGGAGGTCTTTTGCCTGCAATCCTCCTACCAGTTGCCAGGGGGAAACCATTGGCAAGAACTCTCAGTTGTACTTAGCAATCATTGTTGAGGATACTCACCTGTGTAGGGCCCTATTTAAGTTTGACTTTTGTCATTCTTTTTTGTTCAGTCTTGAGCCTACCTAGCTGTGTATCCTGTGAGTTTATTGTGAGCCATTGTGCTTGTTTGTTTTCCTTTTTTGAGTCCATTGGAAGCTTTGCTTCTAGTTTATTTGTTTGTACTTTGTTTTTTTGATCATTCTAAAAGTAAAAGCTACTTGGAGTCTATGATGCTCGTCTCCTTGAGATTTTTATTACTCCTCTGCACTTGGGTCTCAAAATCCTCAACCTTGAGTTAGCTCAATCAGGAAGAACACCAGCTCTGTGTCCAGGAGACCGGGGTTCTAATCCTGCTAAAGACAACATTCCAAGTCTTAGTCTATAGTCCCTGCTTCTATATCATTACAGCAAGACTAAACCAAGAAATGGACCCAGCGGAGAGTCAAGGTCATTCATCAACTGTGGAGAGAATATTATCTGAGCTCACCAATTTAAGCTACCGCAATTCAACATCATGAACGAATGCTCACAGAGATTCTTCAGCATTTGAACTTTCTAGCTTTGCCTCAAAATCGTCCATCCCAGGAGGTTCCTGAGTTACCCACGCCACCTCTGGTACCTCCCATCTTTCCCCAACCTCAAACAATTCCGGCAGTTCCTTTTCTCAAGCCCAGGCTTCCACCTCCTGAGAGATACAATGGAAATACCAGGGGCTGTCAAGGCTTTATCACTCAATGCTCTCTAGCCTTCCAACTTCAACCCAGTAGGTTTCCTACAGACAGCAGTCGAGTGGCTTATATCAGAGTCCTGCACGGGTCCGATTTTGTAAATCCGCACCCGCCCATACCCGCAGTGCTTAAAGCCACATCCGACCAGTTTTTCCGACAGCAACACTAATTAAAATCCGCACCCGACCCGACCCGCTTAAAAAAGAACCGACCACCCGACCCGCAACCGAAATAAAATCAGTTTAGACTATTACATTATAGACACACTTACAAAAATGTTTATTGCCAGATCATACAGAAGTTATCACACGGCCATTAACACAAGGACAACTTCAGCCGAAGCTGTCAAAAGGCCAGTACCTGAAGAACACGGCTAACATTACCACAAAACGTACTTGGTTACTTACGTAACCTCGGTTCCCTTAGAGATAAGGGAACGAGTACTGCGTTGCAAACGCTGTGGGAAAACTCCTTTTCTTGAGAATATTGAAGCCTTTATTTTAAAACGCATTGCTGCAGCACATGCGAGAGCTACAAGCTCGCGTGAGCGTGCTGATTGGCTTGTGCAAAGCAACTGCACGAACCAATGGCGGATCAGCAGAGGAGCGCGGACCAATCAGGGCGCTTGGCACTCTGCCAGAGTCAAGCGCGCGAAACTGCACGTGACAGAAGAGTATAAATATACAGAGAATCCGCCATTTGACAGGTTTAAATCGACTGAAGCGAAAAGACACCTGCCATAAGAGACAATAGCACGGCAAGGCAACGCAGTACTCGTTCCCTTATCTCTAAGGGAACCGAGGTTACGTAATGTAACCAAATGAGATGATTGACATTAGTGAGCACCTATCAGCAGATAATCCACCCTATTTAAGAGCTGGTTGGCAGTAGCCTGGCATGCGTCACGTCCGACTCCGCCTCCTGATTCGTTGTTGACAGTGGCTGTAGGTAGCCTGTCTTTTCTCTCTGCCTTGTCCGTGGCATCGTCTTAGTGGGTGTATTCGTGTGCTTGCTTTACAATCAGTGTCTCTGTGCTCCAGCTGAGTGCACAAATTCAGAGCGTCTGTGCGACGAAAGGATAAACACCATGGGTGGTTAGATCATCTTCTTTTGGATTTTCCCTCTCGTCCGGGCGATCATTTTTCTCTACTGATGCTCTAAATAGCCATTGTAATCTTGTCGATTCCTTGCTGCCATATTACAAGAACATCATATATTTCTGCAAAGAGAAGGATTGCCGCTTTCCAGTCACACCTGTGGCATTTACTCTCGCTGCTGTCTGGTTTGGTTTTATTTATTGAGGGTGTAATATTACCATTTGCTACATGTGGACCTAACACTCATTAGGGTCTGTAACCAGGGCACAAAACCGTCCGTGGCTCTATGCGAGTTTGTTTAGATCTTTGTGTACTAATTGTGAGTGGTTATTAAATTACTAGCATCATTTATTTGCTTATACTGGGACAAATTCTAATTGTGGTTTGTTGTAATAATTATTATTATTTTGAAGTTTGTGTATTAGTTTTCTTTTCAGGAGCTGGGGTCCCACGGGTAGAGGGTCTCTTCTGGTGGTGGTGTTTCTTCGAGTGTTTGCCGTGTGACACTGTTGAAGTGCTTGATGGTGTGACCTGAGTGCACTATGGTGTGTGAGTGTGCTTTGGTAAATTAAACGTAGTGACTGCGTCTCCCGTGGTGTACCTCAGCCCTGCCAATTTGTGTCTTTTTGGGTTTTTGTCAACTGTATTAATGTTTTGTGTATATGTCGTTTGTTGACCTTGTGTCAGTATATTCTTCTTAGTTCCAGATGTTATTTTATGAAATGGTTGCCTTTTAATGTGATTTGTCTTTTTGCTATAAATTAAGTTGTAATAAATCTTTTGTATTTTTGATACCCATGTCTCTGCCTACCTTTACTAGAGAAAGTGAACCTGAGTGACCTAATGATGATAATCTGAGTGTTGTCCATATTTCCCGGGGCGAAATTCCCCAGGTGGCGTAGTCGAGATTCTTTCTACCTGTAATACCGCCCGCTTGCCACAGTAAGTAACCAAGTACGTTCCCTTACGAGAACGTTCTCTCATACTGCGTTGCAAACGCTGTGGGAACACTATTTAAAACGCCGTGCTTGTCAATCTTTGGCCAATCTGACTCACCGGGAGCTCCAGGAAGTACAGAATAGCCTAGGATAAAGAGACCGAATCTTCGGGCCCTTAGATATCCAAACAGACAAGAGCTGGGCAAAGGCCAGTCTTAAGAGTCCCACAACACAGAATGACAACCAGTGTCTGAGTCACAAACTAGTCTGGGTCCACAGAGCCAGCGTTAGATAGAGATAACTTATGCATGCAAGGCAGGTACTATAAGTTATAAAGGTTTACAGATGCGAACGGAACGGACCAGCCGGCCGCCGCATAAATATCCTGTATAGGTACTGCAATAACTAGTCTGGGTCCATAGAGCCAGGGCCTAGATAGAGAGAATTCGTACCTGCGGAGCAGGGACTTCTGGGTTGTAATGTCTCACAGATGTGGACGAAACGGACTAGCCGGTCATCGCACGAATGTGCCAGAAGGAATGTCAAAACTAGCCTGGGTCCGCAGAGCCAGAGCTTAGATAGAGAGAACTCGTGCCTGCAGAGCAGGAACTTCTAGGTTGTAAAATCTCACAAATGTGGATGGGACGGACCATCCGGCCGCCGCACAAATGTCTTCGATAGGAACACCACTCAACCAGGCCCACGAGGAGGCGACACCTCTCGTGGAGTGAGCTCTAACACCTATGGGACATGTAAGGCCCAGTGAGGTGTAAGCCAGAGCAATGGCATCCACTATCCATCTAGACAGCGTGAGCTTCGTGACGGGAAGACCTTTGGTTCGGCCCCCGAAACAAACAAAAAGCTGTTCAGACTGTCTGAAAGAGGCTGAACGCTCCAAATAAATTCTCAAAGCTCTGACAGGGCAGAGTGTGAGAGTATCACTGAACTCTTCCGAAGCGGGAAGAGCTGACAGAGAAATAACCTGGGCTCTGAACGGAGTTGAGAGCACCTTAGGAATATCCATGTCTTGGCCTAAGGATGACCTTAGAGTCATTGGGGCCGAACTCCAGACAGGAAGCGCTAGTAGAGAGCGCCTGTAAGTCACCTACTCTTTTGACTGACGCCAGTGCCAAAAGCAGGGCGGTTTTCAGGGAGAGAGGTTTTAGGTCGGCTGACTGAAGTGGTTCAAAGGGAGGTCCCTTAAGAGCCCGTAGAACCAAAGAAAGGCCCCGGCTGGGACAGATGGCGGCCGAGGCGGGTTAAGCCTTCTGGCGCCCTTAAGGAAGCGAACTATAAGGTCGCATTTTCCTAAGGAGGCTCCGGCTTCCAATACGTGATGTGCAGCAATGGCTGCTACATACACCTTGAGAGTGGAGGGGGAACGACCCGCATCCAGCATCTCTTGGAGAAAGGATAGCACTCTTGGTACTTCACAAGTGTGTGGGTCGAGGTTTCGAGCTAAACACCAGCTGGAAAACACTGACCATTTTAGGAGATAGAGGCGTCTAGTAGACGGAGCTCTAGCCTCCATAATAGTGTTTAGGACACCTTCTGGGAGATCCTGGGGTACCCGTTGAGTGGCCATACATGTAGGGCCCACAAGTCGGGACGAGGATGCCAGATTGTCCTGTTGGCCTGAGCCAGAAGGTCGCACCTCAGTGGAATTGGCCAATGGTCTGTTACAGACAGTTGCATCAACTCTGGGAACCAAATCTGGGTCCGCCAGAGAGGAGCCACCAAGAGGACCGCGCTTTTGGTGTTCCTGATCCGTTCGATGACCTGAGGGAGCATCGAGACCGGAGGAAACGCATAGAGAGGGAGGTTGTGGGCCAACGCATCCCTGTTCTTTGAAAAGAACATTGGGCAGTGACAGTTGTCTTCTGAGGCGAAAAGATCTACTTCTGCCTTCCCGAAGACCTCCCAAAGCAGGAGAACCGTCTGAGGGTGGAGAGACCATTCCTCTGGGGGAACTCTGCCCCGAGAGAGCATGTCTGCTCCTGTGTTCAATGTGCCTGGCACGTGAGCTGCCCTGAGCGAGCGCAGGTTGGTGTGGGCCCATAGCAGGAGCTGCGTGGCTATGGCAAGCAGGTTGTGGGACCTGAGGCCGCCCTGGCGATTTATGTAGGAGACCACTGACATATTGTCCGTTTGGACCAGAACGTGGTGTCCAGCCAGGTGAGGGAGGAAGGTTTTTAGGGCTAGAAAAACTGCTCTCATTTCGAGGCAGTTGATGTGTAGGTGTTTCTCCGAGCTCGACCAGAGGCCGGAGGCAGGCCTGCCCTCGTACAGCGCTCCCCAACCTGAGTTGGAAGCGTCTGTTGAAATCACCCTCCTCTCTGAGACCACCCCCATGCTTACGCCCTACGTCTTTCCAAGGGGCCAGGGCTTGAACACAGCGCTGGTTTACCTTGATAACCAAGTGGCCTGAATGCCAGGCGTGGGGTGGCACCAGAGGTGCTAGCCACAGCTGAAGAGGACGCATACGCAGTAGGCCGAGTTGGAGTACTGATGATGTGGAGGCCATGAGGCCAAGGATCCTCTGGAACGTTCTGAGGGGTACATAAGAGCCCTCTGTGAGCGATGCTGCGAGCTGCTGAATGGTTAGAGCACGGGCCGGTGTGGGCCATGCTCTCATAAGTACGGAGTCGAGAACTGTTCCCAGGAACGTGATACGTTGGCTGGGCAACAGAATACTCTTGGCAAATTTGACCTTGAGCCCTAGACATTCTAGATGTCTGAGGAGCCAGGCTCTGTGAGTATGTGACTCCGCCTCTGACTGGGTCAATATGAGCCAGTCGCCGAGGTAGTTCAGGATGCGCATTCCCCGCTGTTTCAGGGGGGAGAGAGCTGCATCCATGCACTTCGTGAATGTACGAGGTGCCAGTGCCAGTCCAAATGGTAGGACTGTGTACTGGTATGTCTGCCCCTCGAAGGCGAATCTCAAGAATGGCCTGTGGTGGGGGTTCACTTGAATGTGAAAGTAAGCGTCTTTTAGATCTATTGAGAAAAACCAGTCGCCTGGGCGAATTTGCGCCAGGATGTGTCTGGTCGTGAGCATTCTGAACGGCCGTGACATGAGAGCCTTGTTCAGATGTCTCAGATCTAAAATGGGTCTCAGGCCGCCGTCTTTCTTTGGAACAAGAAAGTAACGGCTGTAAAAACCTGACTCGCTCTGAGAAAGGGGGATCTTTTCGATGGCCCCTTTGGCCAGCAGACTTAACACTTCAGTGCGGAGGACATGACTCAGTGTGCTCCTTACCGTGGTTTGTATAACCGCACGGAAACGCGGTGGTCTGCGGGCGAACTGAAGCGAGTAACCGCGCTTTATGATGTTCATTACCCATTCTGAAACTCCGGGGATAGCTTGCCAAGCTAGAGCCCGCAGAGACAGAGACATTATCATATCTGGAACGCCCAGTGTTGGGGGTTCGAACTGACATGTATGTGAGAGAGACATTATCATATCTGGAACGCCCAGTGTTGGGGGTTCGAACTGACATGTATGTGAGGGAGAAATTTTGCTCGATTTGTGCTTTTTGTGGGTCGCTGTTAAAACAGCGTTTGTGTGCAGGGGTGCGTGACAGGTGACGGCCCATGTTCTGCATTTAATATTGCTCCAACCGCCTGAACTGAAGAGGGGGCTGAGAGTAGCACTCGAGCGATCTTCGGGGCTGGTCCGGCCGCGGCGGGACAATGACCCCTCTTTAAGCCGGTAAGGATGGCTTCTTGGGCTCGTGATCGAGCGTGAGCTTCGGCCGCGGGCCCTGGCGCTTAGGGAACAGGAACCGTTTTGCAGGCTTCATGCGCTGGCTAGTCTCAGCCACTGGGCGGGGCTGGAGGACTTGTGAAGCTACCCTCTCAGGTCACGGCGTGCTCTTGGGGCGCCGTTGGACCGAACTGGAGCGTTTAGGGAGGAAATGCTTCATGGCGCTGGAGGCTTTCTGAGCCTCAGTGAAGCGTTCTGCGAAGCC
Organism: Scardinius erythrophthalmus; assembly: GCF_964197995.2. Lineage (NCBI taxonomy): Eukaryota > Metazoa > Chordata > Actinopteri > Cypriniformes > Leuciscidae > Scardinius > Scardinius erythrophthalmus. The sequence goes on from NC_138228.1 coordinate 41,320,180, forward strand.
GCTGACAGATGGGCCGAAGAGACCAGATGCTGTGACCGGAGAATCGAGGAAGGCGGTTTTGTCTGCGTCCCTGATTTCGGTCAATGTCAGCCATAGGTGGCGCTCTAAAACTACTAGGCTGGCCATGTTGCAGCCCAGTGCTTGAGCGGTGGTCTTAGTGGCCCGTAGCGCTAGATCTGTCGCACTTCTGAGGTCCTTAAAAGTGTCTGGGTCAGGGCCTGACTCGTTCATGTAGCGGAGGAGCTTCGCCTGAAACACTTGGAGGGTCGCCATGGCGTGGAGAGCAGAGGCAGCTTGACCGGCGGCAGCATAAGCGCGGCTGGCAATGGCCGAAGTAGTTCTGCACGGCTTAGATGGGTGCACAGTCTTAGACCTCCAACTTCCTGCAGTGGGAGGGCATAAGTGTGCAGCGACCGCTTCCTCCAGAGGGGGGAGACACACATAACCTTTTTCTTCAGCTCCGTCAACAGTGGAGGGCGTTGAAGAAGCAGATGAGCGCGTTCGCGCTGAAAAGGGCGCGCGCCAGCTTTTAGTGAGCTCTTCGTGGACCTCAGGCAGAAATGGAGCGGCGCGCTGACGAGGGGCCTGTTGGCGCCCCGGCAGGTACCACTCGTCGAGGCGGCTTCTGGCAGGCTCAGCTGGAGAAAAACCAGTAGAGTCCCAGCTCGCTGACAGCGCGAGACATGACGCGGAAGAGTTCGGCGTCGATGTTCGCTCGAGTGTCAGAAGGGTCTAACTGAGACGGGGGGGGAGGGGTCCGCGGAGCCCGACCAATCCTCGTTCTCAGATGCATTAACATCAGCAGATCCGTCAAAAGAGACGAATCCCGCCGCTTCAGACAAGGGGCGTTGGTCGCTCTGAGAGAAGAGCGTGGGGGAAGCACGTGGAGAAAAGCCCAGCGTGCATCCGCTAAACTCACCGCGTTCAGGATGCCTCATGATCGCGCCGCTTCTTCCTACGGGGCTCGCGGGGCGCCGAAGACGGAAGATGGGCGGGATAACTCACCGACGAAGCGAGAGCGAGTCTCGAGCGGAGAATAGAAACAGGCATCCCGTCGCAGAGAAGGCAGCCGCCTATAGTGAGCGCTGACTCGGCGTGCTCAGGGCCGAGACAGGCAGCACACAGAGTGTGTGTCTGTAAACACAAGCAGGGGAAACCCGCAGTATTCACAGATAGAGAGCGGCATTTGGATCAACACCGCGCGCTGTGAAAACAGCGAATTTGCTCTTTTAGGATAGAGAGAAAGAGAAAAAGGATACTCGTCGGATGCCACAGGGAAACGCTCAGCTGGCAGATGCCGGGATGCGAAGCTGTTCCGCTGGACGGCTGTTCAACGACGAGCGGCTTCTATCCGGAGAGGATCAGCGACGAGGTGAGTCGAAAGCTGAAGGAGATAAAATCTGTCAAATGGCGGATTCTCTGTATATTTATACTCTTCTGTCACGTGCAGTTTCGCGCGCTTGACTCTGGCAGAGTGCCAAGCGCCCTGATTGGTCCGCGCTCCTCTGCTGATCCGCCATTGGTTCGTGCAGTTGCTTTGCACAAGCCAATCAGCACGCTCACGCGAGCTTCTAGCTCTCGCATGTGCTGCAGCAATGCGTTTTAAAATAAAGGCTTCAATATTCTCGAGAAAAGGAGTTTTCCCACAGCGTTTGCAACGCAGTACGAGAGAACGTTCTCGTAAGGGAACTGAGTAGCCTTATAACATTTTACCAATCGAACAGACGCGGCTACAACATATCTGCCACGCAATTTCGTCTAGCCTACATCTGACAATGTTGGGTTCAAACACGCCCTACACACCACACATACTTAACAGTGTTAAATTTGTACAAATACTGTTCGATAGAACTGCTTGGTTTGTTACCACAGTTATCTGCGTGCTTCCTCAGCAATGAAGTTCCACATTTGCGGCTATCCAACACGAAAATGCATGCAGCAAAGCCTTTCACAATATTGTTTTCTTCAGATAACTCCAAATTTCTCCCACACATTGGACTTGATTTTTGATGAAGTATTGTCGAAAACTTTACCATCTCCACTAGCTATTCTTTTCTGCAACTCCTCAGCATCCATCTCGACGACTGCAAGCAGATCGCGCACGCAGTTATGAGGAATTTTTAAAAGTGAAAGTAGGTATAGAGACTCCTGGGAGGGCGTGGGCACAAATAAAATGATGTAGATTTTAAATTATTTTATCAACTTGAAATACAGGCATATTTTTGTAGATATGTTCCTAAAAATATGCATATATTTTTAAGTTCGCACGTGATTGTTTTAAACCCGTGTTTAGACCCGTGTTTAGCCCGTATCCGACACAGTTGGATATTTTTCACCCGTTTGAGCAAAATTTCTGTGGAGAACTGGGGCATTTTCAAACTCATTGCCCTGAACTTGTGGGAAAAGAGATCTCTCATCCAGAGAGATGAGGGCTGAGATGAGAGAAATAATTGACCCCCGATCTTCAGCTGGATTTTCGACGGTGATGCATTTCTCCTGGGGCAATGGTTGGCACAAGGGTTCTTCCTTTGTCGACTCGGGCACTGCTGGCGATTTCATGGACAGGACTCTGGCCAAGAGCTGGAAGATACCACTCATAACTCTCCAGGATAAGCTCACGATAACATCCTTAGACAACAGACCTCTGGGGTCCGGCCAGATAACACACCCACCATTACCATTTCAGTTGAAATAGACTATCATCAAGAATCACTATCTTTTCTTATTATTGACACACCCGAGTTCCCAGTTATCCTTGGTTACCCTTGGCTAGTTTCTCACAATCCTCAGACTGACTGGCCAACTATCAGTTTCACCAGATTGGGATGTGCATGTCCAACGGCTGGAATTCTTTCATCTCCTGATTCTTTTTTTGGGGCCTAAACGGCAACTTTGGATCCAGCATGAGTCAAACCAAAGTCCTTTTAGGCAAGTCGTGCCACTCGGCCGCCATCTTGGCAACGCCTCCGGGCAGCTATTTCGGACTAACAAGACCAGGCTCCTATCTAAATGAATGGGCAGAGAGTCAGAACTGCACTTTGCACTGGTCACCGGGACATAAAAACTGCATGTATAGAAACAGCAGTAAAATATGATAAAAATCGCTGAAAAAGTTTGATGACTTTGCCCCAAAATAAGGTTTAAAACGCCTTTTTCCCCACAGGTTATACTTTTACTACGCATGCGCAAGGGTTCACGTTCACGACACCAACTTAATTTACGTCTCTATCCAGAATGCCGGTGTTGTGCCAGCACTTAAACAATTACATGTATTTAAATGTCTGAAACCTAAAATAAACATTATGTGGTTAAAACACTGAACAGTTGTGATAGAGATGACAAGCGCTGAGCGCGTCCGTCTTTGGCTCAGCGCCAGCCACAGCGCGAAAGCACAGGTTGAATATGGCAGTTATGTCACGTCACTCTACATTCGCTCCTTAGTGGTCAGCTGCTGACTGTTAAAAGCAGATGATTGGCTTTCCAGCGGGAGGGGCGGGACATGTGCATACAGCCGCCATCTTTGCCGTTACGGGTTTTCCTTATATAGTTGTATTGAGGATTGAGGAAGTGGCATGTCTCATATAAATTGTCTCTGGTCAAACACGCCAAGAACCAAGGTACTAGTCATTCCTCAAGTTAAACTTACACCCCCTGCTCTGGTTGTTCCTTCTCCTGACCTATCTCGAGTTCCCCAATTATATGTCGATCTCCAGGATGTGTTTAGTAAGTCCTGGGCCAATACTCTTCCTCCTCATTGACCCTATGATTGCGCCATTGAATTGTTGCCAGGATCTTGCCCTCCAAGAGGTAGACTTTTCTCATTGTCAGCTCCAGAGAGGTTGGCAATGGATGAGTACATTCAGAAGGCACTAGAGAATGTATTTATTCGGCCTACCACGTCACCGGCAGGGGCTGGGTTCTTTTTCGTGGGTAAGAAGGATGGAGGTCTTTGCCCATGCATTGACTATCGTGGTCAAACAACATCACAATAAAGAACCGATATCCACTGCCTCTTATGGCCACAGCCTTCGAAGTCCTCCAGGACGCTACCATCTTCACTAAGTTGGACCTCCGGTACGCGTGCCATCTGGTGAGAATTCGGGAGGGGGATGAATGGAAGACGGCTTTCAACACCCCTACTGGGCATTTCGAGTATCAGGTGATGCCCTTCGGGCTAGCAAATGCCCTAGCCGTCTTCCAAGCCCTTATCAATAATGTCCTGAGAGAGATGTTGAACCAATGTGTGTTTGTATATCTCTATGATATCTTAATATTTTCCCAGAGTTACAAAGACCACGTTCAACATGTCCGGCAGGTTCTGTCTCGTCTGCTCTTGAACAACCTCTTCGTCAAGTTAGAGAAACGTTTGTTCCATGTCACTACAATCTTTTTATTGGGTTTCATCCTTTCATGCGGCAGTGTACAGATGGATCCCAGCAAAGTTTTTGCGGTCCTGAAATGGCCCCACCCTGATTCATTGAAACAAGTCCAATGCTTCCTGGAATGCTTCCTGGAATTTGCCCATAACACTCTCCATTACTCATCACTGGGTACATCTCCATTTGAATGCCAGTTCGGGTTCTCCCCCTCTCTGTTTTCTGAATAGGACCTCCAAGCACAGGTTCCAGCAGCAACCCAGTTAGTCCGGAGGTGCTGGGGGATCTGGCGGAGAGCTCGGGCAGCCCTGTTAAAGTCGTCCCGGGAACAACAGAAACAGGCCAATCGACGTTGGTGGATAGGTCTGTCATTCCGTCATGGACAGAGAGTGTGGCTTTCAACTAAGAATCTTGCATTGCGCCTCAAATCACAGAAACTAGGTCCTAGATACAATGGACCTTTCAAGGTTCTCAAGAAAATAAACCTGGTCTCTTACCAACTCCTATTGCCCAGGTCAATGCGCATACACACCACATTCCATGTCTCATGCCTCAAAGCTGTCATCTACTCTCCTGTAGGTAGACTACCTCCAGTTCCTCGGATGGTGGATGGGCAACTGGTTTACTCAGAGATTTTAAAGAGATTATTGAACATGCGCAAAGTATGGGGAGGGGGCCAATATTTGGTTGACTGGCAAGGCTAGTGCTCGTGGGTACCAGCTAGAGACATACTGGACCCAGATCTCATCAGGGACTTCCACAGACAACAGTCGAACAGCACTAAAAGGAACGCCAGGAGCCGTTCATCAAGAGAGGGCTCCTGTAAGACTTTATCAGGCAATACATCCTCCAAACACCAGGGGTCACACTCCTGCCATGACCAGCGGCATGGCTCCCAGTCACTAGGGGGCGCAGGAGGTCTTTTCCCTTCAATCCTCCTCCCAGTTGCCAAGGGGAAACCATTGGCAATAACTCTCAGTTGTACTTAGCAATCATTGTTGATGATGCTCACCTGTGTAGGGACCTATTTAAGTTTGCCTTTTGTCATTGTTTTTTGTTCAGTCTTGAGCCTACGTACCTGTGTATCCCGTGAGTTTATTGTGAGCCATTTTTGTTACTCCTCTGCACTCGGGTCTCAAAATCCTCAACCTTGAGTTAGCTCACTCAGGAAGAACACCAGCTCTGTGTCCAGGAGTCCGGTGTTCTAATCCCGCTAAAGAAAACATTCCAGGTATTAGTCTATAGTCCCTGCTTCTATATCATTACAGTGATAGGACCCTCAAAGACAACTATAGGACTATGGTAATCAGGACTGCCTGAGGTGATGACATCAACAACTCATTGATCGCAGGCTAATGTAATCACCGGTTGCCCATTGTTCACCTCAACCCTCCATTCCTGAGACCAAGGTGTGGACGACCATGGACTGCCCAGGGCCACCAAACCAGTTCTGGCTAGAACACAGTAGGAACAAAGAAAGCCCTAAGAAAAAGACAATCTTTATACACATTGGCTTAAAACTACAAAAATGGACAGGAAACTGTAAGGAACATGTCCTAAATATCTCCTTATTCATCCAGGGAACTGTGTACACGCTGTAGAAACTGCACCTGGAATAGCAGCCAATGTAATCTCACCCACTAACACATAAATGGACATCTGGGTGATACCTCAACCAATTTTCATCAAGTTTGGACTCTACGAGTTCAGAACACTGCCACAAGCACTTTGAGAAAGGTTTGGAAAGGAAATAAAGGATTTCCAAGGTTCTAAAGACACTGTTTCATTTAACTGTGTATTTGGGACAATTCATCAAGCTCCACAGGGTGGAAAGGTGGGACATGATGGGCGGACACTTGGAATGCAACAACCCAATCACACCACTACAGTAGGAAGGTGGGAATTAGTAATCCCCTCCCCAACTGGAAGGAATAAAAACGTTCCCAAGCGAACACACCTTTGTTCTGAGTTTCTGACCTGACGAGGGAAGGAACAACAGCACGACCAAGGTTTTACTCTGACAAGTAAACCTTCACCCGCACGGATCTTCAAGCAGTTCAACTGCTTCAGCTGAGGACTTCGGCTCCAGCAATCAATGGCTGATCTGTATGACTCTTGCCTTTGTAACCTCTAGCCTGCAAGGGATCCTGTGGATCGACCACCGCCTGGCCTACAGTTCTCAGGATTACACAAGGACCAGCAGCAAACCTCCAGCACTCAGTGCGGCTGTTGGAAGGAACAACTGTTGGAAAGCGATCCACTGCCCCACTGTGAGCGGCAAGATACCAGTGGAAGACGTAGCCCATCGCCGGACTGATCACCTGACCACATGGAAGATAAATATAAGCTAACCAGACCTCTTCCCAAAGGCCTTGGCATAAGGTTGTTGCTATATGAGATTACTTTTTGTGTAGAAACTGAATCTACAGTCAGCGTTTACAGATAGATACATTAGACACGTTATCTGTATTTAGAGTAAATGCGTATTTACTATTTCATACCAGCATCCAGAAAGACCACAACTGACTCCTCCATAGACTTCTAATTACCCATTAATTGCTTCGTCCAATCCATTGCTCATCTACTTGGCATTCATTTTGTTAATGTCCATTTGTGTAGTTGTTTGTAGTTTAGTTTCTGTTTGATTATTGATTCAATTTTCTTAGTAGTTTAGTCATTTTTCCTTAGTAGTTTAGTCATTTTCCTTAGAAGTATTCAGTGAGTGTGATATTTTACTCATATATCTTTTTGTTAATAAATTAATTTTTATTGCAAACTGTGTCATTCTTGTGTTGATAATCAGAGGCTCTACAAGCTCACCAGAATCTCACTAAATCCTTCAGACTGATCAGATGATGAACTTCCTATAATTTATATAATTCTAATTATTTAAAAAATCTTCCATGATTGTTCTTTATTGTCATGGTTAAATTCCTTGGCTGGTGCCCTGTAATATAGGAAGGAATCATATGACACTCTCACACTCGCCTTAGGTGACGTGTGACCAAAAACTCAATATTAATATTAATACTAATTATTATTATTAATATTTAAGACCATAAATCACTACACTCTTGTTTTGCCATGATACTTTGTTACATGATACTAAGTATAAATTAATTTCCAATTGTGCCTAAGGTCTTGATAATGGTACATACACACTCACATAAACACAAGTATACATGCACGGCCATATGTTGGACCGACTCATTCCTGCAATCCTGTCTAAGATCTGTTCCAGCTCAGGAGAGATTGATTAATACTGCTCATAAATCCACAAAGTGCTGACTGCAGATCCCCACAGCTGCCACCAAAAACACGTGCCTTCCACGCTCATCATCAAGACGCGTGTTTGGGAAAAGTTAATGAATATGTCGTTAGGAAGCGCCTGTGATTGATGCGAGTGTAACAGACACACTAGGGTGTGCTGCTTTTAGTTTGCTCTGATGAGTCTGTCCTGGTCCTCACCAGGAGTCAATATGCTAATTAGGAAATTTCCATCAGGGTTTTTAAGTGAATGTGACATATTAAAACATGCACAACAAGAGCTTGTTTTGAATTCAGCACTAAATGAAAGACAAGCTATTACACACACACACACACACACACACACACACACACACACACACACACACACACACAGCAAACCCATGTGAGAACCATTGAATTATTGAAAATTAATTCACACCCATGGTGTAATTCAACAGCCTATCTTTCATTATTCCTTACATAACTTCTTTTGTGTTTCACAAAAAAAAGAAATCAAAAAAAAGTTTGGAGTGACATAAGGGTGGGTAAACGATGAGAGAACTTTCAGTACAGACCTGATTAGACTGGATAAAATATGTATAAAACAAACTCACACATACTATGTGAATTTATGTTGTAAACAGACCTGAGAACATGGCTGTTTAATCTCTCCTAATGAAGGTTGAGTATTTGTGAACCTCAGTGAGCAACAGCTGTTCAAGCAGCGACCAGATTAACTTGTTCTCTGACTACTGATGGTTTCCATTAGAAATCTACACGACTGTGACTTTGTCATCAGTCTTTATTAGTTTTGGTTGCTGATTTTCCCCCATGACTCTGAAGAGAAGTCTGTTGATGTTCTGACACGGTTGGTGTCATCAGCCAGGATGGGAGATTAATCAAACTGCAAACATTTGTAGTTCCCTCTGAACACATCGGATTAGTTCTAGTAACTCAAACATTCTTACATTATATAATTTTTTTTCTGTCCAAATAAATCTTCTGTAAAATTCAGTGATTAGCCCACTTGCCAAGCATTGGGGAAAATATCCTTTAACAACAAATACCCTGCTCAGAAACAAGCTTAAATCTACTGATCAGAACAAAGGTTCCCTTTCAGTCGTTCACGTTCGACGTAGTCAACGTCAACTGAATGGGATCACGCTAGGGAGCCTGTCATCTTCGAGTACTATTGAAAGAGCCAATGCAATTGGTGTGCGTGATTCGCATCACACACTCCGCCCCCCGCGGCACGGGTATAAATACGGAAGTGGATGCACGCACTAGTTGCTTTTTGCTTCGGAGCCGATCGTTTTTGATGTCTCTGAAGAGTATTGTTGTATACAACGAGCGAGTGTGTCGGTGTTCTTTTAGGAAGACTTTCCCAGTTGCTGTGGGTTCTACAGCGCGAGTCCAGCGGTGATCGCGAGCTTTGAGCTCTCAACTGCTGTTTTAACAGCATTAAATTTCTGTTTGTTGACGGCAGGTTAGAGGGCGGAAAAATTAGCGCTTCACTGTTCAGTGTGGCCGTGGTCATTCCCCTGTGTGCTCTGGCACTGGTGATGGGTCCCATTTCCTGAAAGAGCAACACGGGTGCGTTTGTGTCTTTTTCAAGATGCCATTCCACCCTTGCGTTTCTGGATGCGATCGTTCCCTGTCCCCCCAAATGGACGGTCATAATAGTTCTATCACGTGTTTGTAGAATGTATATGTATGTATATGTATGTGTATATAATGTATTTGTATATATGCAGCATGTTGAAGCAGCTTTTGTGGATAGTTTGTGTTCTCATTGCGAGGATATGACTATCGCGGTGTTAAGATCGAGACTCGCCTTCATGCGTGAAGGTGGCCCCATTACCACGCCCCGCTACGGCGCTGTGTGGGATGGGTGATCATAGGACCATAGTGAGGCGTCCCCACCCGGTAACCAATCCCTGTGGGCCCCTCACTCCTCTATCACATCACAGCCGGTGGAGCCCCCTGTTGAGCGCGCTGGTCCCTCTGTAATGGACTGACCAGCCGTTTCATTCTGGGCCTTTCCAGAGGACAGGATGCCGATTGCAGCATCGGAGGGTGAGCTGAACTCTGGAAATGATGACTCGGCTGCGTTATGCCCGAGCCAGATCCAGAAACATCAGCTAGGCTGAATCGGGCCGCTGAGGCTGTTGGGCTTGAGTGGAATCCTCCACCGTGTCCCAAACAGTCTCGGTTGGATGACTGGTATCTCGGGCCGCGCCGCGCTGGTTCTCAGTGCATGGTTCCTGGTTCCGCACTGGTTCCTTCCCGAAGTGCATGGAGAGCTTACCAGGTTGTAGACAGCACCTTTCTCTGCCAGAAAGTGCCCGAATAAGCTTTTCCCCACTCACTACCCTTGGCGGAGGAGCGGTGAAGTGTTGCGAGGCTGTCCCTCCAATAGAGCGGCCTGGCGTGACACAGGTGCACCTGTGTCCGGCAGCCACTGCTTTTTGGACGGGGCCCCTCGTCTCCCCCTAAAGCCTGTGAGTTCTCGCCCGTTCTGACGGGCAGAGCTTACAAGGACTGTGGGCAAGCCGCCTCCTCTTGCGTGCCATGGCGCTGCTACAGGTCTATCAGGCCAGGGCACTCATGGACATGCACGAGGGTAGCCCAGACCATGCGCTCATAGGTGAGCTCTGCACCGCATCTGACCTCGCCTTGTGGGGCATGAGTGTCGTGGCATGCGTGATCGGTCTGGCAATGTCCACGTTAGTGGTCCAGGAGCACCATCGTTGGCTCAGCCTGGTTGTTATGGTATCCTGCCCCGGCGGCCCACTGCTGCCTCCACCCCGCTGCCGGTGGCAGTTCCTCTGCCTGCTCATCACCGAGGGTGTTCCCTTACTGCCGCTGCCGCTGGGCCTCCGCAGCAGCCTCCAGCCAGGCCTCGGCATAGAGCCAGCCGCAGTAGGGACGCCCAGCCTGCTTTAGGTGCTGTCGAGCCAGGTGGCAAGCAAAAGCATTCCTGAGCGGGTTGCTCAGGGATGGAGGGATGGAGGGTGGAGGATGCTTTTGGGTTGGTCTCCGATCCACTCCCTCCCCCCGGCTGAGGGCCGGGTGGAGTCTTTGTTTGTGTGTGTGTCTGTTCCACCGCTGGCTCCCAAAAAGGCGGAGCAAGCGGTACCCACACTTCAAAGAAAGAGTCTGGGTCCCAAGAGGGCAAGTCTGGTGGTGTGCGACCCTGTAAAGCCTTGCACCCCTCAGCCCCCTCTTGTTCGTCAGCACGGCAGCTGGGTGCGGTTCGAGGACCCGGTAATCCGCCTTCTCACGCATCCCTGGCCATTTCGTGGAGACAGGTAAGTGTTGCACTGCACACTCAGACCCTGCCTTCAGGCCTCTCGAGCCGGGTCCCTGTCCTCCACCTCGCTGCCCCACCTCGTGTACATCTGTGGTTCCCTTTATTGTTTTATTTGACTGCATTTCTATTCCACCGTTACAAGTTGAAATTGTAATCTTTATCTGTTTTAGACAGACTGGGGTGTGTTTCCCGTACAACGACGTAATGACGTAAACAATCAATTGGTTCACTACCATAGTACGATGCATCGTTGAAGAAATCAACTAGCTAGTCACTACTGTTTCCCAAACTCGTATTGTCGCAAATTGGTCATTCAACCACGTTGGTTTATGAAGTCACGCACACGGTGGAGTAATAACTTCTTTTAATGAAACAGTTTGAGATCGAATTAACGCTAGATGTTTTTCTATAAATTGCAGACATGGCATCTGAGGACTATTTCTCATTTTTCTCAGTTATTTTGCTTTTTTTCCAGATTCAATCATAGGCTCGTTCTTACATAGTAGAGCATGTTCGCACATGCGCACTCTTCACAAACGGTGCTTTAAAGGTAAACTAAGTAACTTTTTTACCTCAACCAAACAGCTTCGGAGTCATTGGAATGGTTATATGACATTTTTCGGGTTGAATGGTGGTTGTCTCGCACCCCCCGAGTGCATGTGAGCGGAAAAACCACCCTTGCAATTTTGGGCCGGCGGGCCTCAGCGTCAGGAAGTATCGCGTGATATCAGGTCTCGCGATGTAATGAATTGCTTTACGGCACTGCACACATACACTATCTAAACATTTATTTGTATCATACATACCTCAGTGGACATGGCTCCGTGCGTTAGCCGGGTTCTTTGAAAACAGATGCACATGACCAGTGGGAGAAGATGGGAGGGGGGAGAGTCGCCAACGAGTTTTGACGACAGTGTTGTCAAATATCTATTCCGAAGCTGTAGGGGGAGCTCTATAGATAAACCCGTGAGCAAAATGCGAGAAAACAGCGAAGAAATCGGCAAAGCTGCATAGTGCTGCTTTAAATCTCATGACAAACTAAAAGACGTAAATTACATTTGTCTGTATTCTAAATAAAAGACACAGGCTGTACTGAATGTCAGCTTGCTTATTTTGCTCATTTATTAAGTCCACATGTCATGCAAACTAGAAACTCTGCTTCTAACCACAGGTCGAGAGCTGTCGTTCCAACCACACAACTTTGCGATGCTGTTTGCGAATGTTCGTTAGAACAATGGTTTTGTGAAACACTGACTCTTTGAACTATGCTGATTATGATGGAACTTGCGAACATAGTTGGCTACCTAACGATGCTTTTGGGAAACGCACCCCTGGACAAGTTACCTGTGATATTTGTCCGGGGGCTGGGCTGGTAATTATTGCCTCAGAGAGGCTGCTGCTTTGTTTGACCAACTGTTGTTCTTTCTGTGCTTGCTTTAGTTAATTTGCGCTTCGTGCTTCATTTAGTTAATCTCTGTGCTTTCTATTTTTTGTAAAATTTTGGTAGTAAATTTGGTATTTGTTGCTTATTTCAAAAATTACGTCTATTTGTTTGTATTATTGTGATTTGTTAATGTGAGTTCCTATTTCATGAAATTCATTTTCTTTATTGGAGTAATTTTGTCATTCATCTGCTTTTTTTTTTTTTTTTTTTTTTGGTATAATTGAAAAATTGTTAATTTGAGGGTTTTCCTTTCATTTTTTCATTTTATTTGTAGAAAATTTCATTCTTTTCGTTCCTCATTGGCTTTATTTTTATTTTATTTTGGGGATTATTGGATATTTGTTAATGTTGCGTTCTTCATTTTCTTCATATTTATTTATTTTTGGTATTGAATTGTTAATGTTTTTTAAATAATTTTGTAAAAAAACAAAAAAAAAAAAAACGTTTGAACCGTAGAATTTTGTTAACTTATTTGCTTCATATTTATTTATTTTTTTGTAATTGTGGTGTTGGAGTTAATCAATTTTATAAAGTGTTATTGTGAGCTGTGTGTATGACCTAAGTCTGCAGGAGCTGAGTGCCCAAGGTGATGGACTTCTGGTGGTGGTCTTCCTTCACAGGTTCTGTGTTTCATATTTTGCTTTTGTGTGGGTGTGTGTGGGTGCACTGTTGCTCTGGATGCCTTATTGTACCTAACTTGGCTTGATACCCTGCTGTTAAGCCTCAGCTCCTCCATTATGAGACCCAATGAGTTTATTGGTGCCTTTTTAGAACTTTTATCTTTAAAAAAAACTTTATACTTATTTTTATCTACGTCCCCTGCCTATTACCAGTGATTTAACCTGTGTTGCCTAAAATCTATTTAGTAAAAAGTCCCTGGGGTGAATTCCAGGGTGGTGTAGGAGCTATTCAATCTTTAAGTCCTCTGTGCTCTGCCACATCAGCATCCAACCTGAAATGAAACCTTGTAAGTAAGATTCAAAACTTTATGGACAGCAATTTCATGTGCCCTAGAAATTCAAACCCAGCCAACATATGTATGTGGGGACCATATGGGTATGACATGGGCTGAAAAATGGGCCCCATGTAGGATTGTCCGTGGGTTACATAATGGCCTCATGTTAATTGCCCAGATGAATTTCATGTAGGATTGGACTTGGTACTAGTTGACATAAGTGGGCAACATGCACAAGACCCATCTCGGTCCCATCTTTACACACAGTAGCTTGATGGTAACATGCTGCTAAGCTAACTTGAACTGAACTGAATATAAGGAATGGAACAATGAACAAACAAAAATAATCAATGACTACATTAATTATCGAATAAAGGTGTCTGTGCAAAACATCAATCACATCACGAAACACAGTAAACTGCGCATGCGTCGCGACTGAGTGCGTTGTTGTGTTTGGAGCTCCGTCGAATTAATTCAGAAACCTCGTTTTTCTTCTTTACACTCTTTTACAAACAAACTTTTTCATTTTTATAGCGTGTGAACATATCTGGAATACTATTCTCCTTAAAAAAGAATCGGATTGCTCGGATATCGCTACATATATCCAACCTTTCGAACTTCCGCTACTAGCCTTAGCCCGCTAGCATTACACGCGTGGTCGCGCCTATCAATCGACTTATTTACACCCGTATCACTGAAAGCTATAATTCGCCATTATAGCACATCTGCTATAATGGCGAATATATCAGATGTGTGTCTAACGTTACCTTTGAGTGCAGGTGAGGACACCTTCGAGCTGCATTCTGTGCAGTTAGAGCTGGAATCCGTGGAGAAGCAGATCCGTGACCTACTAGAGAGACAGGCCGAGCTGCGAGATCGACGATTCGCGCTTGAAACATCACGCGCCGATGTTCACAAGTCAGTGGTTAGTAACCTTTTGACTCCGACCTCGTCTACTCCGTGTGTTTCTCTGCCCAGGATGCGATCATCCCTGGTTTCATTCACTCCGGCACCGACACAACAACATGGACCCTGGGTGATTCCACAGCGGAAGACGCGGGCCAGGACCAGAGCTAGGACCTCTCCGCCCCTCCCGGCCTTCGAGATCTCCACCCGGAACCGCTTCTCGCCTCTACGCGAGACGGAACGCGACGCTGTGATCATCGGCAGTTCCATCGTCCGGCATGTCCATGCTTCCATAGGTAAAGGTAAGGTGCGCACTCACTGCTTTCCTGGTGCTCGTGTTCTCGATGTCGCTGCACAGGTTCCCGGGATTCTGAACGGTGACGAGCGCGTCGGAGCTGTCGTGCTGCACGCGGGAACGAACGACATCAGGTTGCGGCAGACGGAGGTTTTGAAGAAGGACTACAGGACCCTGATCGAGACGGTACGCAGCACATCGCCTGAAACAACGATCATCGTGTCTGGACCGCTTCCCACTTACCGACTAGGACACGAAAGGTTCAGTAGATTATTTGCTCTAAATGAATGGTTAATGCCATGGTGTAATGAACAGAGACTGCTCTTTGTAAATAATTGGAATCTGTTCTGGGAGCGACCTAGGCTCTTCCGTGCTGATGGCCTTCACCCCAGCAGAATCGGAGCGGCTCCTCTGTCAGACAACATCTCCAAGACACTACACACCATATGACTAGTAAGTCTAAGTCCAAATCACACTCTCTGCTGTCCAAACTTAATTGATATAAGTACCAATGTAGAACATTATATTGAAACTTTGTCTATTACTCGTTTAGTGAGATCAAATAATAAATCTACTGCAGGATCTAGGAAAAATCTAATTGTGATTAAACCAGAAAATCTCAATATTAGTGAACAAAAACAATTTATAAAGCTAGGTCTTTTAAACATCAGATCGCTTACACCTAAGGCGGTTATTGTAAATGAAATGGTCACAGATAATAGTTTCGATGTACTTTGCCTTACTGAAACCTGGCTTAAACCAAATGATTATTTCGGCCTAAATGAGTCTACACCTCCTTGGATACTCCTATAAGCATGAGCCCCGTCTGATTGGTCGTGGCGGTGGTGTTGCTATAATCTATAAAGATATTCTTACTGTTACTCAGAAAATAGGTCACAGGTTTAATTCGTTTGAAGTACTTGTGCTAAATGTTACTCTCTTAGATGTAAGAAAGAAATCCCTATTATCTTTAGCCTTGGCTACTGTATATAGACCGCCTGGGCCTTATGCTGATTTCCTAAAAGAGTTTGCAGACTTTCTCTCAGATCTTTTGGTCAATGTCGATAAAGCATTAATTGTTGGAGATTTTAACATACACGTAGATAATTCAAATGATGCGTTAGGGACTGCGTTTACAGATTTATTAAACTCCTTTGGGGTCAAGCAAAACGTAACTGGTCCCACTCATCGTCTTAATCATACGCTAGATTTAATTATATCACATGGAACCAATCCAACCGATATAGATATTATACCGCAAAGTGATGAAGTCACTGACCATTACATGGTCACTTGCATATTACGTACCGCTGAAATTTGTCATGTTGCGCCGCGTTATCGACCAGGCAGAACAATCCTTCCAACAACTATAGATAGATTCTCAAATAGCTTACCTGATCTATCTCAGCTGCTCAGTGAACCCAAACAAACAGATTAACTAGAGGAAATGACTAGCACTATGAGCACCATTTTCTCTAGTACATTAGACATCGTTGCACCAATTAGATTAAAAAAGGTTAGAGAGAAAAGTAAAGCACCATGGTACAACAGTGCTACGCATGTTCTAAAGAGAGAAACTCGTAATTTAGAGCGTAAATGGAAACAAACTAATTTAGAGGTCTTTAGAATCGCATGGAAAGACAGTATGTCACGTTATAAAAAGGCCCTAAAAGAGGCCAGGGCTGAGCATCTCCGTAAACTAATAGAAAATAACCAAAATAATCCTAGGTTTTTATTTAACACCGTCGCTAGACTAACAAATAAACAGACGTTACCGGAGCAAAATATTCCGTTACAGTTTAGTAGTAATGATTTTATGAATTTCTTCACTGAGAAAATAGAAAGCATCAGAACCACAATTGTAAATGTACAATCTTTAATGGTGTCTTATGATTCAGCCTCAATTATCACCCCGCAAGAACAATTACAGCGCTTTGCAACTATAGGAAAGGAAGAGCTAAATAAACTTATCATTGCATCTAAACCAACAACGTGTTTATTAGATCCAGTACCAACTAAACTACTGAAACAAGTGTTACCTGTAGTGGAAGAGCCTCTTCTCAATATTATTAACTCGTCTTTATCCTTAGGTCATGTTCCAAGAATATTTAAGTTGGCAGTTATAAAACCTCTCATTAAGAAACCACAATTAGATCATAATAATCTAGCAAATTACAGACCCATTTCAAACCTTCCATTTATGTCTAAAATTCTAGAAAAAGTGGTGTCCGCTCAACTGTGCTCTTTCTTGCAAGAAAATGATATCTATGAAAAGTTTCAGTCAGGATTCAGACCACATCATAGCACAGAAACTGCGCTCGTTAAAATTACAAATGATTTACTCTTAGCTTCTGACCAAGGCTTTATCTCAATACTAGTTTTACTCGATCTTAGTGCTGCGTTCGACACTATAGATCACAAAATACTCTTAGACTGACTACAAAACTACACTGGTGTTCAGGGACAGGCATTAAACTGGTTTAGATCGTACTTATCAGACCGTTAACATTTTGTCTGCGTAAATGGGGAAAAATCGAAGATAACGTCAGTAAACTACGGTGTACCGCAAGGATCTGTGTTAGGCCCTCTGCTATTCTCAATATATATGCTGCCACTTGGTAATATTATAAGAAAACATGGAATTAATTTCCACTGTTATGCTGATGACACTCAATTATATATTTCATCACGACCAGATGAAAACAATAAATTATCTAAATTAACAGAGTGTGTTAAAGATATAAAATACTGGATGGCATGTAATTTTCTGCTATTAAATTCAGATAAAACGGAGGTATTACTAATTAGTCCAAAAAACTGCCCACAAAACCTCTTACAATACAACTTTAATTTAGAAGGGTGTCCTGTTACTTTATCCTCTACAGTAAAAGACCTGGGTGTTATATTAGACCGCAACTTGTCTTTTGAAAATCATATTTCATATGTTACAAGAACAGCCTTTTTCCACCTTAGAAACATTGCTAAGCTACGTAACATGCTATCTGTTTCTGATGCAGAAAAGTTAGTTCATGCGTTCATGACCTCGAGACTAGATTACTGTAATGCTTTATTAGCAGGTTGTCCTGCATCCTCAATAAACAAGCTACAGTTAGTCCAAAATGCCGCCGCTAGAGTTCTTACTAGATCAAGAAAATACGATCATATAACACCAATTCTGTCGTCTCTACATTGGTTACATATAAAGTTCCGTATCAATTACAAAGTATTGCTACTGACTTATAAAGCCCTAAATGGTTTAGCTCCCGTGTATTTAACGGATCTTCTATCGCCCTATAATCCATCACGCTCTTTAAGATCACTAAATTCGAGGCTTCTGGTCATTCCTAGGATATCTAAGTCCACTAAAGGAGGGAGGGCGTTTTCACATTTAGCTCCTAAACTCTGGAATGGCCTTCCTGATATTGTTCGAGGCTCAGACTCGCTGTCCCAGTTTAAAACTAGATTAAAGACACATCTCTTTAGCCAAGCATTCACATAATACTTACCTTTTATACTACAGTTGAATCAGATTGAATGCATTAATATTACGAACAGCAGCTACGCTAATTATTTCCCATATGCTTTTCTGTTGTTATCTCGGGACGCTAGTCCCGAGGTAAATACAGATCGTCAGCTCCAGTTTGTATCCAGCCTCTCATGGAAACTACAGATTCTCCAACACCCGTGCAGAGACGACTCAGCGCCTGTGAAGAGACGACTCGACGCCGGCGATATGTTTATGCCCTAAATCAATACGTGATTAACTAATTGTATTTCTCTATGTACATTTCTGAAATGCACTTTCTGTAAAGCTGCTTTGAAACAATATGTATTGTGAAAAGCGCTATACAAATAAATTTGAATTGAATTGAATTGAATCACTTTACAATTATATCCTTATTTAAATGTTAGAAAATCCCTCAAATTAAGTGTTTAACAGGTAGGGTGAGAGGTAATGTTACGAACTGCTCCGAGACACGAAGGTTGAGATCCAAATGCAGCTTTAATTAAACGGCAATCCAGACACGTAATCCAATATACAGGCAATAGGTCAAAACACAGGTAGGCTGTCCATACAAACAAATAATCAAACGAACAAACAAAACAGGCAGGGGTCAGAGGCAAAAGAGTAATCCACGGAACAGGCAAGAAATCCAAAATCCAAGAGACATGAAACCAGGGAAAACACTCGGAAATGCAGTGCAACAACATACAAAACTTCGCAGTGAGTGAATATGGTATAAATAGGCTGAGACTAACAGGGTGATGAGACACAGGTGAATGCAATCAGTGATGAGTCCGGGCAGTGGCTTCCAGATGCTCTAAAATTGTCCAGGAGGGAGGTGGAGTGGAGGCGGACCCGGGGGCGGGATGGAGGGCCAGGCCCGTGGAGCGGAAGAGGACCTGGAGATTGCGGCAAGACGGGAGGCCAGGGCAGAGCAGGCAGTGCAGACGGCCAGGGCGGAGCAGGCTGAGCAGGCGGCCAGGGCGGAGACGACCCTTCAGGCGGCCAGGGTGGAGCAGACGGTTTAGGGGGACCAGGCGGACCTGGTGGTTCAGGGCTACAAGGCGAACCAGACAGTTCAGGAGACCATGGTGGGGCGGCCTCCATGGTCCTATCAAGGGACCTCCTGCCCCCACCCAAAATTTCCTTGGAGGCGGCTATGGGGGTTATGGGCAGGAACAGACAACGGCTCAGAGACAGGAACAGACAGCGTGGCAGCAGCCATCTCTGCTGAGGGCTCAGGCTCAGTCGTGTCGGCGGCCATCTCTGCTGAGGGCTCAGGTTCAGGCGTGGCGGCGGGCATCTTGTCCGGAGACACTGGTTCGGCGGACGTGACGTGAACAGTCTCTGGATCGGCAGACGTGACGTGAACAGTCTCTGGATCGGCAGACTGACGTAAAGAAGCTCAGGCTCTGGAACAGCGGTCATGACGAGACTAGACTCTGGAATGGTGGGTACAGCGTGGCTTTTGTGTTCCTCCTCCACGACATCCACAGTAACAGCAGAGCCACTCAGTTGCAATGCAAGTTTGATGTATAAACCGAGGGACCAATTAGGGTTGTGCAGTGGCATGACTGAACTGAGTGGCTCAGATTGCCCCCCCTAAAAAAAAAATCATGAGGCATAACTCGTCCATGTTTGTCAACTGAGCCAGGTTGATAAAGTCCAGTACATAGTCCTCTAGACTGTGGTCTCCTTGTCGGAGACGCAAGTCTCACTGCTGGATCCATGTTGGCGAAGTTTTCTGTTACGAACTGCTCCGTAGGGATGGCTGACGCGAAACAATCGTTCCAAAGCTTTGCGAGATCCCGAAGCGCAGATGTTTCGAAACACTGATCCGAAGCGTGATTCAAAACACCCATGTCACGTGACTATGGCCAAACGAAGCCTCGAAGTGTTTCACTAAGTGTTTCATCAGGTGTGGTCCGCCGAATCAGCTTTTGATTGACACGGTCGGGAACAGACCACACAATCGCACATCTGTATAAAAGTGAAATCAACGCATATTGACCTTGTGGGTTTTTGTGAGAGGAGTTTGATTTTGAGATAGCGGATTTTTGATGATATAGTGACATAGTGTGATTTGATTAGTTATAGGCTATTTAGGCTTACATTTAAATTTACACAACACATTGACTGATAGGCTAGAGACAGACAGAGTGTACAGTGACACATTAATAGATACATAGATATAAATATATATAGGCCTAAACAGTTAGATTAATAGATAGATACATATATAGATAGATTATAGATACATATACAAATACATAGATATATTGTTAGAAACCCCCAATAAAGTGAGATGTGTGTATTGTGATCGGCAGCTAGCCTACTGCAACCATAGACAGTATAAGAAGACTGCAACAATACATCATCCATGATGCGCCATTTGAGGAGCACTCATCCTGACATTTTGCAGGGTGCAGGGGATGGCATTCCCCCTGTTCCTAGGCCTGCCACTGACACTGCTGGGCCATCTAAGCAAGGTATGCATTGTTTGAAATATAATTATAATTGAAATATAATTACAAACTTTTGGGACACTGTTTAGAAAGTCCATAGTCCTATGCCCTACAACCTAATGTCCCAATCACAACTGCCAATCATGTTAAAAATAGCTTCAATGTGAATATAATATAATATAATATAATATTGTGTGAATATACATTTTATAGGTCTACATATGAGTACCCAATATACTGCCAGTGACGACATAATTTTGGTTTTCCTATTTGTTGTAGTTCTACATTCCATTACATTTTTCTCTGCACACTGAGCATAAACTTAACGCATAAACTGATCCCCTAACTTACTGGAAAGAGAGAGCATAATCTAGAGGATTTTTTCAAAGACTGGATAAAATATCTGTAAAAAAAAGGAGTAGGCTAAGTCCTTCCACAGCAGAGAAATTAATATTTTTTAATAAAAATCTCTAAAAAAGTGAGACATTGTGGCTTGATTTCTTTTATTAATATTCATTTTGCAGGACCAAAATAACATTATGCACAGTGAGGAGCCTACAGGTTACAAGCTTCACATATTAGAAAAATACAATACAAAATACAATAAATACAAAAAAAAAAAAACACATTTTTTAATGGCTCATCAAGGTTGTTTCAGATCAACACCTGCAAGAGACCACTAGGTGTCACCATTGAGTCGGGTGTCGGATTGATTCGAAGCCTCGACACAATATGGCACATTTGGTTCAACTGTTTCATTGTTTCACGAAGCCTCGATCTGCCCACCACTACTGCTCCGAGACACGAAGGTTGAGATCCAAATGCAGCTTTAATTACGGGGCAATCCAAACACGTAATCCAATATACAGGCAATAGGTCAAAACACAGGTAGGCTGTCCAAACAAACAAACAAACACACACAAAGGTTTGTTTGTTTTTCTGTTTTTAATCCATGGAACAGGCAAGAAATCCAAAAACCAAGAGACATGAAACCAGGGAAAACACTCGGAAATGCAGTGCAACAAAATACAAAACTTCGCAGTGAGTGAATGAGTGAACATGGTATAAATAGGCTGAGACTAATAGGGTGATGAGACAGAGGTGAATGCAATCAGTGATGATGAGTCACTTGATGAGTGATGTTATGGGAAATGTAGTTTGTGAGGGAGTGATAATAGTCTGGTGTGGAGTGCCCTCTGGTGGCTCTCAAGGGCACTCCAGCTGGTGACCGTTACAGGTAGATGTAGGAGAGGGCTTTAGTAATAGGGACAAATAATGTCTCAATAAGGTGGCATCCATTCATGATTTTAATAAATTATAATAATGATTCGTTACATTTCTATAGCGCTTTTCTCAGCACTAAAAAATCTTTACATATGGAAGGGGGGAATCTCCTCAATCACCACCAATGTGCAGCATCCACCTGGATGAAGCAACGGCAGCCATATCACGCTAGAACGTCCACTATACACCAGCTTATTATTAGGAGGCCATGATGATGAACAGAGGCCAATGTGCAAATTTGGACAGGATGCCGGGGTTACACCCCTACTCTTTATGAAGGACATTTTAATGAGCACAGAGAGTCAGGACCTTGGTTTAACATCTCATCTGAAGGATGGTGCTTTGTTTGATCACTATATCATAACTATACTGGGGTATTAGAACCCACAAAGACTACAGGGTGAGCAACCCCTGCTGGCCTCACTAACACCTCCTCCAACAGCAACCTAGTTCCATTTCGAGGGAACTAGCACTGCGTCAAATGACGACACTTTGGGGAACGCCCTCAGCATTTAAGCGTCTGAGGCACGTGTAGTCCAGTCTTGACTGGCGCTGCGTCATGCTGTAGAACATGACGTAGCATGAGCCGGCGGAATGCAAAAGTCATGGGACGCTGGCACACAAAGAGAATAGCTTCTGCTCTTCAGCTAGGACTCTGTGAAAACTGTCTATCTATTTGGTGCTGTTTGTCTTTAGTCAGGAGTTTATTCTAAGTATATAAAAGAACGGCGAGCGATCCCAAGCAGTTTAAGCGTTGTGTGCAGCCTCAGAGACAACCCTTCAAGAACCACTGCCAGAGCCCTAGTTGGAACTCTGGGCAGAATTTGGGAACAGATGTCCTGTCAAGGCAGGGGCTTAAGCCCAGGGAATGGAGACTCTACCCCGAGATGGTGGAGTCGATATGGGACCACCCACTGTCCCCGAGACGGTGGAGTCGATATGAGACCACCCACTGTCCGCTGTGGCTCTCCCTCATACACCCAGCTCCTCTGGGGCTTGATGCCATGGTACAGATGTGGCCGAGGGATCGCTCTGCTCCCAGGAGTTCTACCTTTTAGCAATTACGTCCCTCAAGAGAGTCAGGAACCTCCAAACTCTTTCTATTTCTCCTCCTTGCTTAGAGTTTGCTCCCAGGAGTATGAAAGCTGTCCTTCATCCTAGACCAGGCTACGTGCCTAAAGTACACTCTAATGTGGTGCAGTCTACCGTCCTACAGGCCTTTCATCCTCCACCACACGTATCGTTGGAACAGGAGAAGCTTCATTTGCTCTGCCCCATTTGGGTGTTAGAGATTTATGTTGAAAAGTCTTCTCATTGGAGGAAGTCAGACCAACTGTTAGTGTGCTTTGGGTCACCCAGGAAGGGATCCCCAGCCTCTATATCTCTCTGGCCTACCAGGTGCGAAATATGCCTTCACCTCTGGCCATAAGGGCTCACTCCACTAGAAAAATGGTGTCTTCTAAGGCCATTCCCCCTGGGGTTTCCCTGCAAGTAATATGTAATGCTGCGGACTTCGCTAACCCACATATATGTTTATGAGATTTTATATTTTGCACCTTCCTTCTGAGCCGGGTGCGCAGGTGCTCTCGTCCTAGCTGAGCCTAGACAGACACTAGGTCAGGCAATGATCATTGTGGCTTAGTGGGTATTCATTCCCCAAAGTGTCGTCATACAACGCAGTGCAAGTTACGACTGTAACCCTTGTGCCCTGAGAAGGTAACGAGATGCAGCGTCTCCTTGCCACACCTCTGCATGCCTTAGAGCGACTTGCTACGATCTGTTAAAAGCTACAGTTAGAAGCTTTGTGTGTCGGCGCCCTTTTATAACTTCCGCATTCCGTGGGCACGTTCTACATTATGACGCAGTGCCAATCAAGACTGGACTAGTGTTGCACATGCTTCAGACGCTTACACGGTGAGGGCGTTCCCAAAAGTTTCGTCATACAATGCAGCGCCTTGTTCCCTTTTCAGGGAACAAGGGTTACAGTCATAACCCGAGGTGTTTTCCATCCAGGTACTAACCAGGCTCAACCCTGCTTAGCTTCAGTGAGTAACCAGTCTTGGGCTACAGGGTGATAGCTGCTGAATATGAATATAACCACATACACTGAATATATTGTTATTATTGGATACTTGTGTGACTAGTGACTGGTTTTGTGGTCCAGGGTGACATACTATATATGGTTTATTTTGGTAGCATGAACAATTGGCTGTTTTGCTCGCTTCATCCACAATCTTCTGGGATTGTTCTCTTATTGAAGGATACATGTGATGCTGAAATTTTTTGCCAGAATTAAGTATCTTGTAAGGACAGCTGTTTAGCACAGGGGAGTCCCTGTGATGCCTTAAAATGCTATCTCTAAAGGCAGCTCACTAGATTTTGGAACGGAGCCAATACGACACAGTGCTTTTTTGATACAACTTGTTCCTATTTAGATGTTTAATTGAGCTTCTGAGAGCAAGACAACGTAAGATGTGGGCATGTGGTGCTACCCTCTCATTAAAAATCATTTACAATCGCTTAGCTGTGGTTTTAGCTAGATATGCACTTTAGATTTTATACTCTATTGACTCTGAAAGCCATCATGGGGAAATATAAATGTTTGATCATCCTCCAGTTTGTCTTGAATTTCTAAATGTTCAAAAAGAAATGAAGAGTACAGAAAGCAGGTTTGACAATACCACTACTGACCCAGTTAGAGCTAAATGGACCACAGTGTGATCTGTTTGTGATCTACAGAAATAATACCTACTCCACTCTCTCACTCACTCAACAAATTGGGTCCTGATCATTTGAAAAATCTTAATTCAAAAAAGCAATTAAAAGAATAGTGACCTTGGCATTGTTAGTGTCAAGCTCTAATGTTTGAATACAGTAATGCTTTTCCATGTAATGAAAATGAACACGACTGAAGCTTTCAAGCTCTTTAGTGGTTTCAAACTTTCATTTGAGAATGAATCAATATTTTGAGTTGGAATTTGATTTACTTAAATTAAGTTTTTTTTATATATATATATATATATATATATATATATATATATATATATATATATATATATATATATATATATTTTTTTTTTTTTATGAATCAGAATGATTCATTTAAGGGGCACAGTGGCTGACACTGTAGGTCAGGGATCAGCAACTCCGGTCCTGGAGGGCCACTGTCCTGCAGAGTTTAGCTCCAACCCTAATTAAACACACCTGAACAAGGCAATCAGTGTTTTCAGGATTACTAGATAGATACAGGCAGGTGAGTTTTTATCAGGGCTGAAGCTAAACTCTGCAGGACAGTGGCCCTCCAGGACCGGAGTTGCTGATCCCTGCTGTAGGTGAAGAACATTTTCTATCATTTGACTTGACAAGACTTGGAATATAGCAAGAAAGGTCCGTCTTCCTTCTTCTGGTTGTGTTTATATATGTTTTATCAGAGTTAAGCCAAAATGGCGCTCAATATGCGGTTACATCATTAATGTACGACCATCAAAACCTGATTAATATCATCGAGATGTGCTGCAATAAAGACGTTAGCGGTCCCGATTTCAGCACTATGCCTCCCCCTTCCCTGACAGCCAAACCTGTGTGGCTGCGCCATGTGCCATGTGCCCTAGCTTGGAGGAGACGGCGTAGGAAGAGAGAAAAACGGGGTGGTCTATCCGATAACTATACCTGTCATCCAAACTGGTAAATTAATTCCTCCGGGGTGCCTTCGTGCCGACATCGGACTGTGGCTTCTATCTTCTGCGGCGTTCTTTGGAAATACTGTATCAATGGATTGCCCATCTGTCTGCGGACACAGTAGCTGCGTTTCCACTGTCGGCCCAAAAGCGGACGTGCTAGTGCATGCCAGGGCCAGTCATGTTTCCACTGTCACTTCCGGGGCGACCGGACCTCGTCGGGGCTTCCTCAGGGCCAACAGCCAGGGTTTTCTGGCCCGCTGAATACCTTGGTCCAAAGCGGGCCAGCTCGGGCTAGAGGAGTGGTTACGAACAGAGGCAAAGTTTACCTGAGCCAGGAGACGGCAGCGCTGGATGATTCCATATACCAGCTAACATCAGCATTAAAGACTTTTAAAATAATTTACCTCAAACTCACTTTCATGTTTGAATGCCTTCTGTTTGTGATCCGATGTGGATTCTGATCACCGTATAAGGTATAAATATTTATATTTGATGTAAAAGACTCTTTATACCGGACTATCAAAATTAAGCAACTTTTTTTTCCGGGAGCTTCCTCTGTTTCTCTGACTGAAAATATAAGCTCACCAGGTTGTATTTTTGGTGGCATATTTGTAGAAATGATCATTCTTTCTAAATGCGATGTAAATATGTCCTGTAATAAACCAAATAAACAGAAACAGACGTGACTGAATAAGTAAGTCTGTCCTCTTTCTTTTTTGAAATAGACCTAATGGTAAGCCACTTTATTTCTGTGTGGCTAATGTGCAATTTTGACACAAAATAATTCATTATGATCAATGTATCACTTTTTATTGTAAACCTGTGGTAAAACATCGATTATTGAGTTTTAAATATTAATGTAAACAAAACTAAAAAATGCCAGCAAACAGTCGCTTTTATCATGTTAGTTTTGCGATCATGCTGTTTCCAGTGAATTCTTTCTGATTCGTTTTCTGATAAAACTTTCATTTGTTGGTGAAATGATGGGTTTGTGTGACGTTGTGTGGCATCTATTTTTAAGAACAGCTTTTGTTGTCGGACACTTGAAACAGACTCACACATAAGTTTTGAAGTTCAACTCTTTTTATTGGACCAGATAAACTCTCTGGCAGTAGCAGTGGTGTATCGGCCACCAAAATCTAACAAAGATTTTATTAATTAAATATCTGACTTTTTAGGAGTTATTACTCCTAAATATGACAGGCTCTTAATTGTTGGTGATTTTAATATTCATGTTTGCTGTAATTCTACTGTTCTCTTACGAGAGGTTCTCTCGTATTGCGTAAGTTAGCTTACGCTACGGGAAAGTTATCTTTTCTCGAGATCTGAAGCCAAAAAATTATCCTTAATTTTGTATTTATTGTCAACGCAGTGCGACAGCCGGCAGACCATGGCAGGCTACATAAGCGTGCTCATTGGCTGTCCAGCGGCAACTGCTGCAGCCTACCAGTGAGCCCTGAGTGACGTCACGCCCAATGAGGGCGCTTCGCGCCCTCCACACCCCTCTAACCGTCAGGATGGGTGTGGCTAGCGTGTATATAAGGAAGGGCTCACAGGCTGAAAATCTAATTTTCTTGTCTTCAGCGAAGCTCTTCACATCGCTGGATCTTGAGAGCCGCCGCCGTCGAATCTAGCGACCAGCAAGCCTAGGAAGCGTCTGAGGAAGCCGGCCGCCTTCAGCCATCCGTGCCTGCTACGCCATCCGGCGACATATCCTTTTCTGCTGTGTGTGTTCGCCCCTGCGTCACAAGACATGATGACGCTCTCTGGCTACTCGCCCCGTTCGTGTGCGTCACTCATCCCGCTCTCTCCCTTGTTGAGCCGCGCAGATTGCGCCGTTCACAAGGGATGACAGAACGGACGGTCACGAGCAATGTTCAGCGCGCGCGCGCCTCACTCACTGGCGAAAAGAGGAGAAGAGAGTGTTTTAGTCCCGCTGAGGCCGGACCAACCTCCAATTCTCATACATTTCTCAGTCCCCTCTTAAGTTCAGGCGGCTGGAAATATTACTATTGCAGTAAACGAGCCTGTTATAATACACGCACGCCTGCAAACAAATGCCTAACTCGCGCAAACTTGTGCTTGAATGCTTGAATTCTCGTGTTGTCGAATGCGCATGCGTCGCGTCTGAACGCGTTGTTGTCTTTGGAGCTCCATCGATTTGATTTATAATTTTTTATTTTATTCTTTAAACTTACTTACAACAAACATTTTCTACTTTTCCTCACTGAGAAGCACTACTGCTCAAACCTCATAGTTACAACGCGGACTGTTGAGCAGACTCAAGCCTATTAGTGATCCAACGCTGGATACTCTTATAGGTTACGTCCGTGGATCACGGCTGAACGCGTCTTCTCAACTCTCACTTACAAACATTTTTCGCCTATCGTGCATCTACTCTACACCCGTACCATTAAAAAGACGGATTATATCTAAGACTTCAGGCATAAATTAGTATTAATATTGTTAGCATCACTGGTAGCGTAGTTGCTAACTTACTGTCCATCTGTTAAAATGGCGAATATATCAGATGTAAGTAGTCTACCTTTTGGTGCAGGTGAGGACACATTTGAGCTGCACGCGGTGCAGTCTGAGCTGGAAGCTGTTGAGAAACAGATCCACGACCTTTTAGTGAGACAAGCCGAAATGATAGACCGGCGGTGAGCTCTTGAAACATCACGCGCCGATGCACACAAATCAGAGATTAATGTTACTAACCTGCTGATTCCGACCTCGTCTACTCCGTGCGTTACTCAGCATCGGTCCCGAGCGCCGAGGTCGCGATCAGCCATGGTCTCGTTCACTCCGGCTCCAACACGCCACCATGAAGCCTGGATAGTTCCGCAGCGAGTCAGGTCTAGACCAAGACCCTCTCCGACCCTCCCGGTTTTTGAGTTATCCACACAAAACCGCTTCTCCCCTCTTCGCGAAACAGAACGCAATGCTGTGATCATCGGCGATTCCATCGTTCGGCACGTCCACGCTACATTAGGTAAAAGTAAGGTGCACAGTCACTGCTTTCCTGGTGCTCGTGTTTCTGAAATCGCTGCTCACGTTCCCGAGATTCTGAACGATAACGAGCACGTCGGAACTGTGGTCTTGCACGCGGGAGTGAACGACATCAGGCTGCACCAGACGGAAGTTCTGAAGAAAGACTTCAGGAATCTGATCGATACGATACGCAGCACATCGCCTGATATAACGATCATTGTGTCAGGACCGCTTCCCACGTACCGTCTAGGACATGACAAGTTTAGTAGATTATTCACGCTAAATGAATGGTTAACATCATGGTGCAATGAGCAGAAACTGCTCTTTGTAAATAATTGGAATCTGTTTTGGTAGTGTTCTAGGCTTTACCATGCTGATGGCTTACACCCAAGCAGATTCGGAGCGGATCTTCTGTCGGATAACATCTCCAAAATGTTAAATACCCTTTGACTAGTAACCAAAAGTCCAAATCATAGTCTCTGCTGCACCAAATTAACTGATATAAATACTAGTGTAGAACATTGCATAGAAATTGTGTCTATTCCTCGTTTAGTGCGATCAAATAATAAATCTACTGCAGGATCTAGGAAAAATCTAATTGTTATTAAAACAGAAAATGTTGCTATTAGTAAACAAAAACAATTTCTAAAGCTAGGTCTTTTAAACATTAGATCACTCACACCTAAGGCAGTTATTATAAATGAAATAGTCACAGATAATAGCATCGATGTACTTTGCCTTACTGAAACCTGGCTTAAACCAAATGATTATTTCGGTCTAAATAAGTCTACTCCGTCAGGATACTCCTATAAGCATGAGCCCCGTCTGATTGGTCGTGGCGGCGGTATTGCAACAATCTATAGAGATTTTCTTAGTGTTACTCAGAAAACGGGTTATAAGTTTATTTCATTTGAAGTACTTGTACTAAATGTTATGCTCTTAGATGCTAGAAAAACATCCCTATTATCTTTAGCTTTGGCTACCGTATATAGACCGCCAGGGCCTTACGCTGATTTCCTAAAAGAATTTGCAGATTTTCTCTCAGACCTATTGGTCAATGTCGATGAAGCATTAATTGTTGGAGATTTTAACATAAACGTAGATAATCAAAATGATGCGTTAGGGGCTGCGTTTATAGATTTATTAAACTCCTTTGGGGTTAAGCAAAACGTTACCGGACCAACTCATCGTTTTAATCATACACTCGATTTAATTATATCACATGGAACCGATCCAACCGATATAGATATCATTCCACAAAGTGATGATGTAACTGACCATTACATGGTAACTTGCATATTACGTACCCCTGTAATATATCATCCTGTGCCGCGTTATCGATTAGGCAGAACAATCCTTCCATCCACTATAGATAATTTTTCAAATTGCTTATCGGATCTGTCTCAGCTGCTCAGTGAACCCAAACAAACAGATGAACTAGAGGAACTAACCAGCACTACCCCGCAAGAACAATTACAGTGCTTTACAACTATAGAACAAATAGAGTTAAATAAACTTATCACTTCCTCTAAAACAACAACATGTTTATTAGATCCCATACCAACTAAACTACTGAAAGAAGTGTTACCTATAGTGGAAGAGCCTCTCCTCAATATTATTAACTCATCTTTATGTAACCCAGAGTGATTACAAATAAAAATTAAGAAAGGAAAAAAATAAATAGTAAGCCAGAGTGGGTACTAAAAGAAATAACCAAAAGTAAATTGAATTAAAAGAAAAGTAAATTAATAACTGAGTTCAGAATTGTAAAGTTAAAACTTTTTCCATTAATGATTCAAAAGTGTTTTCTTTTTGTTCTTATTTTTCTTATGTTGTGAATATGAAAAATGTATGCTGTATTTTGAATGTTATGTTGCCTTTAAGAGAATATGATGTGTAGTTCACTGACGACCTATCAGGAGAGAGTAATGTGAATGAGGGGATTACGTCAGAGCACGCGGAGAGATGAGATGTAAGCACAGTCTGCACAGAGAAATCGGCAGAGATAATTCTGAGTGAAATTAACATTGATTTTGATGTAAAACTAGACAAAACGTCTAGAGGTATATTTATTTTATTTGAATTGAACTATATGAGTGATTTTGAGTTAGTTTTGATTGTTTTTATCGTGGACACGGCGATGATACGGACTGAGCTCATCACTGTGTGGAACAAGATGGCGAGCCTCCCAGCGAATCCTGATTAAAACGAAACCATCGAACGATTTCATCGGACCCTCTGCTTAGTTTTCCCCGGACGGAGGAAAAGAACTGTGCAGGATGACAGAGTGAACTGACGTCGAACTCTTTTCTCTTCTCTTCTCAATTGACAGTATTCTATTTTCCCCTTTCACCACAACGGTAGGCCTGAACTGTTGCATCTAACGTTTACTGGGGTATGGACGTTATTTTTTCTCTTTTGAATTCAGAGACTGGTATTTGGGAAAAAACACTACTGAATCTACAGATATTTGATCGTTTGTTCATTGTTCATTGCCTGTTTTTATTTTTATTTTAAAGAGAAGGGTTTATTGTGTGAAATAATTGAGATACAATTGTTATTTTTATTTTATTTTTATTTCTGAGTTGAACTGGGAAAAAAAAAGAAACGAATCCATTGTGGATTTCGATTAAGAAACTTAAAACCTAAAATTAGTTCAAATAAGGAACTATAAAACTAAAAGATAAATATGTAAAAAGAAAACATTGAAATAAGAGTTCGAGGAAATTTGCAATAAATTAGCTTTCAAAAAGAGATTAAAAGGAAATAAATAGGCTAATGCCTAAAAGAAAAAGAGATATTAAAAAAGGGATAATTAACTAATAATTTTAACAAGGAAAAAGAGAAAACCCAGAAACCATTTTATTTAATTGTTTTATTTTTCTTGCATTTATTAATAATCCGTGGTTTCATTGTTAGTCAACTGCCCATTTTTCTTTTCTGCCATTTCCGTCTTTCCTGAAAGAGAGACAATTTAATTCATTTCATTCATTATTTTTTTTCCCCTTTAATATAAATCTTGCAACATTATTCTAACTTACCTTTGTTGTCTGTCTGTTCATTTAATCTCTCACTGCTGCTCCCTACGAATCTAGAGTACTGGTCCACGTATCCTCTTGTATGACTTACCTTGGTGCCCATTAGGCCGTGGTGTCCTGGTGACCTGAAGGAGGCGCTACATTTATCTTTAGGTCATGTTCCAAGAACATTTAAACTGGCAGTTATAAAACCACTCATTAAGAAACCACAATTAGACCCAAATAACCTAGCAAATTATAGACCCATTTCAAATCTTCCTTTTATGTCTAAAATACTAGAAAAAGTCGTGTCTGCCCAACTAGGCTCTTTCTTACAAGAAAATGACATCTATGAAAAGTTTCAGTCTGGATTCAGGCCGCACCATAGCACTGAAACTGCGCTTGTTAAAATCACAAATGATTTACTCTTAGCTTCTGACCAAGGCTGTATCTCAATACTAGTTTTACTTGATCTTAGTGCTGCGTTCGATACTATAGATCACACAATACTCTTAGATCGACTACAAAATTATACTGGTGTTCAAGGACTAGCATTAAGCTGGTTCAGATCATACCTATCTGACTGATACCATTTTGTCTATTTAAATGGAGAAAAATCGATCATAACTCCAGTAAACTATGGAGTGCCGCAAGGATCTGTGTTAGGCCCTCTATTGTTCTCAATATATATGCTGCCACTTGGAAATATTATAAGGAAACATGGAATTAGTTTCCATTGTTATGCTGATGACACTCAAATATATATTTCATCACGGCCGGAAGAAAACGCTAAATTATCCAAACTGACAGAGTGTGTTAAAGATATAAAAGATTGGATGACACGCAATTTTCTTTTATTAAATCCAGACAAGACAGAGATAATACTTATCGGTTCAAAAAAACGCCCACAAAACCTCTCACAATACAACTTTAACATAGTAGGATGTCCTGTTACTTTATCCTCTACAGTAAAAGACCTGGGTGTTATACTTGACTGCAACCTGTCTTTTGAAAATCATATTTCATATGTTACAAAAACAGCCTTTCTCCACCTTAGAAACATTGCTAAGCTACGTAATATGCTATCAGTTTCTGATGCAGAAAAGTTAGTTCATGCATTCATGACCTCGAGACTAGATTACTGTAATGCTTTATTAGCTGGTTGTCCTGCATCCTCAATAAACAAGCTACAGTTAGTCCAAAATGCCGCCGCTAGAGTTCTTACTAGATCAATAAAATTTGACCATATAACACCAATTTTATCATCACTACATTGGTTACCTATAAAGTTCCGTATTAATTACAAGGTATTGCTACTGACTTATAAAGCCCTAAACGGCTTAGCTCCAGTTTATTTAACGGTTCTTCTATCGCCCTATAATCCATCGCGCTCTTTAAGTTCACTAAATTCAAGGCTTTTGGTCATACCTAGGATATCCAGATCAACCAAAGGAGGGAGATCATTTTCACATTTAGCTCCAAAACTCCGGAATAGCCTCCCTGATACTGTTCGTTGCTCAGACTCGCTCTCCCAGTTTAAAACTAGATTAAAGACGCATCTCTTCAGCCAGGCATTTATATAATATTTTTAATCTTACAGTTAAATCCGGTCTCTAGTTCATAAACGCCAGAGGAGAACTGGCCCCCGACTGAGCCTGGGTTCTCCCAAGTTTTTTTTTTTCTCCATTAGGTCACCTGATGGAGTTTTTCGGTTCCTTGCCACTGTTGCCTTTGGCTTGCTCAGTTGGGGATACTTAAAGGGATACTTCACCTCTGGGAAGATGAGTGTGTATTTAAAAAAGGTCATTTAAGTAGAAGAAATGTGGAGAAATTTTTGAATTTGGAGCTTTCTAGACTGAGAAAAGCCAGTAAATGTATTTTTGGCTTATGTGGATGAAAGACAACAACTCCCAGAATGCACTTGCTTCGCTGCCTTAGGAGGCCACGCCTACCGGTTAGAGAGCACAGTTGAAAACAACAAGGCTAGCCTAAGTAAGTGATGAGTTTGCCAGGGATTTAGAGACCCAAAATGTCCGGGATTCGGCTTTTGCGTTCTACAGTCGCCATTCATCATGTTAACTGTGGCGAGCAGGACGAGGCGGACGGCCGCGGGAGAACGGCGCGAGGCCGGTGGCTTCATTACTGAGACGTGCCGGGTCTCGCATCTCTCACGGAGGAGTGGGAATTTTCTTAGCAATGTTAAAACGCACATCAACCGATCACTTGTTTAGCGTTCATGTAAACACTACAGTCAGATTCACCGATCGGAATTAATTCAGTTAGATTGAAACGAGAGGTGTGCATGTAAACAATGAATGGCGACCGCAGAACGCAAAAGCCGAATCCCGGACATTTTTAACAGTCTCGCCCGCCGGACAAGTCCGGGAAAAAGATGGTAACCCCTACCTACTCAGCTTTCTCCAACTATTCAGCTTTCTCCACAGAACAAGAGCCTGCTAGCTTAGCTTCCAAAGAAAGACGGCTGACACTGTGTGTACATTCTGTGAGTGAGATCCCTCTATGGGCGGGTTGAAAACATGCGGAACAACGCCATCTACTGGCTGTAGTCTTTAGCCTCTGGACAGAAAATCCTCCGATGACGCAAAATGACGATTTTTGCGTCATCGGAGGATTTTTTCCAGACAAAAAATACATAAATCTCTCCTCTCAGGGGGATATGAGGGGGGAAAGCATGGTAATTTGAAAATACTACAGGTTTTCTACTAATACAAGGCTTAATGCTAAATCCTGAAGTAACCCTTTAATTTAATTAATCCATCAACAATACTATTGATCAGCAATACCAAACGTGGACGTTTTACACTAGAAACAAACACTGATGTACTATTTTATTTAATACTGTGAAGCTGCTTTGATACAATCTGTATTGTGAAAAGCGCTATATAAATAAAGTTGACTTGACTTGACTTGATTAACTGAAAGCTAATGTGTTCTCCCCTGTGGCTCAGTGGCAGAATCTTAAGCTCATGCTGTTCGCTTCTCCGAGCTCGCGGCCAGCTTTTCTTACATACAGAAAGCGAACCCGCCTCTCGCACCCTCCCGCTCACATGATGGTGCTCGAGTATTTGCTGAGCGTCTAAATACAAGCCTTCAAGCATTTCGCTCTGTTAGTTCCCTTAAAAAGGCGACTGCAGATGTGTATTCCGCAGCTACGAGCATGTTGTACAACCCACTCGCTTGCACCAAAACACTGTTTTTATGGCGCCGATGGTGTGTAGAAAATGTGCCCGCCTCCCAGTGTTCACCCCTACCCACAAGCACGGTTTCCCCTGTGTCATTCACTCATGCAGTGCCCACAGTTAAGTCCCGCTGCGGCCGGACCACCGTCAAAGCTTCACGCTCTGTCAGTCCCCGTTGCCACGGCTACTGCAGTTGTTTACCTCGCAGCCAACGAGCCGGTAAATCTACCCTCTCACCTGCACACAACCGCCGTTTTCACGGCGACCCAGAGAAATCTCAAAAGAGTATGATGTCTGGTTGTACGGCTCACGCCGCATGTGTTTCAAGTGTAGTAAATGTGCCCACGTTTCTGTGTTCACTCCTACACAGAAGCACTATAAATCCCGTGTCTCTCACAGAGCCCACTCTCATAAAGCGGGCAAAAGCCAATCGAGTGTTAGAAGTAGGTTACGTGTCCACCCCCCGTGCCCACACCTACTCACTGCCCGCTCTGTTACACGGACTCTCACTAGAGTTCTCAACGGGCCTGCTTTTAAAGCCCGGACCCGATGTAACCTGACACATAAACATGAATTATCTGCCCGAACCCGACCCGCGGCCCGACGCCGCGTCGTTTTTTTTTTCTCTCATACA
Organism: Scardinius erythrophthalmus; assembly: GCF_964197995.2. Taxonomy (NCBI): domain Eukaryota; kingdom Metazoa; phylum Chordata; class Actinopteri; order Cypriniformes; family Leuciscidae; genus Scardinius; species Scardinius erythrophthalmus. Next base: position 41,355,494 of record NC_138228.1, read on the forward strand.
CGTATTATCATGACCAGCAGACGGGAATTCAAATCAACCTTTAATGTTCACGCCTTTTAACAATACAAACAATACAAACAACTGAAACAATACACTTTAAATATATAAATAGGCTGTAGTAGCGACGGTGAATTCACCTGCGGCAAGTTTACTTCTCACCAACTCCATCTTCTTCTCCAGGCTAAAGGCGTGCACACAGCGGCGTCAAGTCTGCCCCCGCCCCTCTCCATGATGCACGTTAGCCTACACGCAGCAGCCAGACTTTCTTTACGGTGACCAGCAGCGATTAATAATAAATGTTTTTTTTTTTTTTTTTACTGAGCGGAAAAGATTAAGCCCGAGGTCCGACCCGACCCGAGAGCACCGAGAGCGCGCGCGCCTCTGTATCGAGCTCTCGAGCCCGCAATACGCGGCAATCAGAGCCCGGAGGCCATTCTGCCCCTAGCCGCACACGCGAAAGCGTGGGAAGCTATTCCAGGCGCGTCAGAATGGGTGCTGAGCACAGTAAAAAAGGGCTAGACTCTGCAGTTCGCTCGACGCCCCCCGCGCTTTCGAGCGCGAACCGAGACGAGAGTGAATGGGGAAGTAGCACATCTACTTTGAGCAGAAATAGCAACACTTCTGTGCAAAGGGGCTCTAGAACCGGTACCCCCTTCTCTGAGCGAGTCAGGCTTTTACAGCCGTTATTTCCTCGTTCCCAAGAAGGACGGAGCTCTCAGACCGATTTTGGATCTGAGATATTTGAACAAAGCTCTTATGAAAAGACCGTTCAAAATGCTCACAACCAGGCAGATCCTCGCGCAGATTCGCCCGAGGGACTGGTTTATCTCCCTCGATCTGAAAGACGCTTACTTTCAGATCCAGATAATACCCCGTCACAGGCCATTCTTGAGATACGCCTTCGACGGTCAGGTATATCAGTACACCGTCCTGCCGTTCGGCCTGTCTTTAGCACCCCGTACCCCGTATTCACGAAGTGCATGGACACGGCTCTCGCTCCCCTGAGAGGTCAGGGAATGCGAATTTTGAACTATTTGGACGATTGGCTGATTCTAGCACAGTCAGAGGAAGAGCTTATCGCTCACAGAACAGTGCTTCTCAGTCACCTGGAAAGCCTGGGTCTCACGGTCAACTGGACCAAGAGCTCATTACTGCCCAGTAAGTCAACCTCTTTTCTGGGTTTGGAACTGGACTCTGTGGCAATGACGGCCCGCCTGTCGACACAGCACGCGCGCTGTATTCGACGCCTGGCCGCATCTTTCCAGCCGGGCAGCACCGCACCTCTCAAGACATTTCAGAGGATGCTGGGTTGTATGGCTTCAGCTGCAGCAGTGCTTCAGCTGGGTCTACTGCGTATTCGCCCGCTGCAGTGCTGGTTGAATGCCCGAGTGCCTCACAGAGCCTGGGCTTCCGGCGGCTTTCGAATCAGAGTGACTCAGAGCTGCGTTTCAGCACTGAAGCCCTGGTTAGCGGCCGACTGGTACCAGCGGGGAGTGACAATGGGAGCCGCCTCGCACCACAAAGTTATCTCGACGGACGCATCCAACTTAGGTTGGGGCGCTCTTTTCGAGGGCAAACCGGTCTTTGGCCTGTGGTCAGACCAGGAGAAATGCCTCCACATAAACTCTTTGGAGATGATAGCGGTCGAGAACACGCTCAAACGTTTCCTCCCATTCATACGGGATCACCATGTGCTAGTCCGCTCGGACAACATGTCCGTGGTGTCCTATGTGAACCGACAGGGCGGTGTCAGATCCAGGAACCTCTGCAAACTGACAGAACGCCTTCTCGTGTGGGCTCATCACTCACTGCGCGTTCGCTGAGAGCCGCGCACGTGCCGGGCCACCTGAACGTCGGCCCAGACAGACTGTCCAGAGACATCATTCCCCCGGGAGAATGATCTCTGCACCCTCAGACAGTCCAGTCACTTTGGTGTAGAGGTCTACACAGTGAACCCGAGACCCGTTGACCCGGGACCCGACCCGGGACCCGTACGGGTTCGGGTCTATATTTTAAATGATCAGCCGGGTCCGGGTCGGGTCCGAATTTATTACTTCGGGTCCCGGGTCTGTTTAACATTGTGTGTAATACCCGTGCGATCGGAGTCATTAGATCAGACTCGGAGAAAACCCGGTCGTGATTAGACACTGCTTGTGTTTTTTTTGTAACTTGCAACTTGTAAAATTAGGACACTCAAAATAAATTGCGTTAAAAAGCATATTTTAGGTTGATCCAGCTAGCGTGCATGTGCAGTCTCAAGCGCGTGTCATGTTTCTATGGCAACCAGTTACCAGAGCTTCAGTGAGGGACCGCCAAACCGCGCTTTAGATTTTACAATATAAATTAACCGTCTTGTTTAATCTTAAAGTTTTAGTGGTCAGATTAGGACTCGATGCAGAGCAGAGAGCACAGAGATGATAGCAAATAAATAACGTCAGCGGCCATGGCACTGAACGAGCAATCGTTATTATAACGTTAGTTCAAAAGGGCAAACAGTCAAAGTTATTATGCGAGTTAACTCGAGTCAGAATGTAAGTTAACGTTACATGTGCAAAGTTGCATTTGTCATCCGTCACCGTGACATCAAGTGGACTTTTGAAGCTGAAATAATGAGTGGATTAAGCTTGGACTTGGAATAACGAGAGGAATAACATGAATAACTTTCTTGTCGGAGGATTGTAATGCATGATCACAGCCAGTCAGGTAACGTTACAAGGAAGGGAGAGGAGACTACTAAGCTACCACGGCTTAAATTAGGTAAGACAAAAAGTTGTATTTTTCGCAACAGGTTTATTGACTTGTAATAGCAGTTTAAGGTGGAATATGTGACAATCGGGTCCAGTCGGGTCTGTGTCTTCCCGTCGGTTTCGGGTCCAGCTTTCAAATAATAGACGGGTCCGGGTCGGGTCCAGTTAGGCATTTCTCGGATCTGCACGGGTCCGGGTCCAGCTTTTGAAATAATAGACGGGTCCGGGTCGGTTCGGTTTAGCACATTACGGGTCTCTTTCGGGTTCGGGCACGAATTTTTGGACCCGTGAAGACCTCTACTTTGGTGCCTATTCGGCAGGGCGGAAGTCGACCTCTTTGCGTCAAAAGACAACGCTCACTGCCCGACGTTCTTCTCAAAGAGCGAGGACGCGCTGGCCCAAACCTGGCCCAGCCTCCCGCTGTACGCTTTCCCTCCGATCTCCCTGTTACCACAGGTCATCAAGAGAATCCGGGAAACGCACCACCCAGTGCTCCTTATAGCCCCGCGTTGGGAGAACCAAATCTGTTACCCAGAGCTAGTGAGGCTGTCGCACTTAGCCCCATGGCCGATCCCGGTGAGAAAGGATCTCCTATCTCAGGCCGGTGGATCAATTTGGCATCCCCATCCAGAGCGCTGGTCTCTGCATGTGCGGATAATCAACGGATACCCGTTGACCTGCCAGAAGGGGTCGTAAACACGATCACGCAGTCTAGAGCTCCTTCCACAAGAAGGCTCTACGCGTCTAAATGGTCTGTGTTCTCTAAATGGTGCGCTACTAAGAGCCTGGATCCACGTACAGGCGGGGTTCCACGGGTGCTCTCCTTCCTACAAGAGCTGTTGGACAGGGGCAGGTCCCCCTCCACGCTCAAAGTGTATGTTGCGGCTATTGCAGCGTTCGCGGAGACAACGCGCGGCCATGCAATAGGAAGGAATGAGCTCATCACCCGTTTCCTCAGGGGAGCCAGACGGATGAATCCCCCGCGGCCCCCCTCGGTTCCTATTTGGGATCTGTCCTTGGTCCTGGAGGCCCTGAAGGCTTTTCCCTTTGAACCGCTTGAATCCGTGGATTTGAAATACCTTTCGTTCAAAACCATTTTTCTGATAGCTCTGTCTTCAGTAAAACGCGTGGGGGATCTACAAGGCGCTATCTGTTAGCCCCGCATGTCTTGAGTTCGGACCAAATGACTCCAAAGTCATCCTCAAACCAAGACACGGTTACATCCCCAAAGCGATTGGTACCCCCTTTAGGGCGCAAATCATCTCCCTGTCGGCTCTGCCAGCATCCGATAGCGAGGACAGTGATAACCTCTTATGCCCCGTCAGGGCGCTGAGAGTTTACATCACGTGCTCTGCCACCTTTAGGCATTCCGAGCAGCTCTTTGTTTCGTATGGTGGGCGCACCAAGGGTCTCGCCGCCTCAAAACAGAGCCTGTCCAGGTGGATAGTGGATGCAATCGCAGCAGCCTACGCCTCCAAACACCTGCAGTGCCTTATGGGTATCAGAGCTAACTCCACTAGAGGCATGGCCTCGTCGTGGACTTGGTCTAGCGGGATTTCTATTCACGATATTTGCATGGTGGCGGGCTGGGCCTCCCCGTCTACATTTGTGAGGTTTTATAACCTGTTATCAGTATAAGTGATATGTATGTTGTGCCCAGTTGCTTATGTGCAGACTACGTTCATGTACTGTTAATATTTCTGGTAAATGGCACCAAGGGAAGAGTTTTTCTGTACACAGACCGGCTGTGCCGCTCTGTCGTCTTGTCCCCATTATGCGCCTTTGTACCGGTGCTGGCTCCCGCCAGCTAACTTACGCAATACGAGAGAACCTCTCGTAAGAGAACGTACTCGGTTACCTAATGTAACCTCGGTTCTCTCTAGAAGAGGGAACGAGTATTGCGTAACCTGCCGTGTCGCGCCACGACCTTTTGCGCTTCAGACTATGAAAACCAGATTTTCAGCCTGTGAGCCCTTCCTTATATACACGCTAGCCACACCCATTCTGACGGTTAGAGGGGTGTGGAGGGCGCGAAGCGGCCTCATTGGGCGTGACGTCACACAGGGCTCACTGGTAGGCTGCAGCAGTTGCCGCTGGACAGCCAATGAGCACGCTTATGTAGCCTGCCATGGTCTGCCGGCTGTTGCACTGCGTTGACAATAAATACAAAATTAAGGATAATTTTTTGGCTTCAGATCTCGAGAAAACAGGGCTCTAGAGTGCGACCAATTTGGTCGCATATGCGACCAAATTTTGTAAGTGTGCGACTAACATTTTTCCTAGGTCGCACCGGTGCACCTAACGTCCTCGCATCCGCTGCCTCTCCACGAACGTTTGTTGGCGTTTGTTCTCCTTTGACGGAACTCACACTCTTCTCTCACGCGATGCCACAGCTCGCACAACACGACAGCCCTGCTTAATGAGTGACGACGGAGGACAGAATTAAACATTCAAACGTACCCTGGTTACACTTAAGGTCTGTTATATTAGTCTGATTTTATTTTAAATTTCGGCTTCCAAAGATTATAAAAAATAATATTTTGAGGTAAAATCATTAAAAACTACGTCCATTTAAGACATAAACTGTTTTTAGTGAATCTCAAAGCCGGTAATTTTGACACGCTTTTGTGTACAATTGATCGTTTAGACGCGCACAATCTGCACACGAAACCGAAAGTATAATTTGCTTGTCTCGGTCTGTTTCGGAGCGCGCGCCGCCATGCGAACATCTCTTGCGCAGATTTTTGTGTTTTTAATAGCTCTTTCAATTATTAAACGCGTCCCGCAATTTAGCAACAGTAGCTAGACTGCATTTACAACAATCACCGATCATGCTGATTCTGAGTTTTAGGGAGAAATGACAGCGTTAATGCTGCGAAGGGAAGACGTTGCGCGTAGTTAGATAGTTATGGAAATAGTTGGGAGAATATGGTGCATCAGTAGCCTATTAGATCTGCACCCGGTCTTAAAGGGGCCGCAGTCTAATAAACATGCTGACGATTGCGCCATTACTGCAAATCAAACAACAAGAGAAAAATCACTCACAGCTCTTGAAAGAATAAATTCAGCTTTAATAAGCATTAATCTATTTATGATAAATTTTACAGTGTTATTTTACATTTTATTACTTTATTAGATTTATTTTTAGACCATGCCTGAACAGTAGTAGGCCTTCCTGAAATTAAAGCACTGTGTATGCCTATATAAAGTGTATCTTTGTTTAATTGTTTATCTTTTGTTTATCTATTGTTTATCTTTGTTTATTATATATAAAACAAAAAGAACCATAAGAATACAGTTAAAGTACTGTATCGATAAGCAGTATCGGTAAGAGTAGGAATACCGTTAATAATTGTGCTTCAAAAAATAAATAAAAGTTTTTACCTACACCTTCTCGTTTAAATTCATTTACATAATATATATGAATGTGTATAGAGTGTGATAAAAAGGTGACCTTAAAATTGTGGCGTTAAAGGTGATACAGCCGAGGAAAAATTTGGGTGCACCCAAATTTCGTGCTGGTGCACCTAAATAAAAAAGTTAGGCGCACCAGTGCAACCAAGGCAAAAAGTTAGTCTGGAGCCCTGCGAGAAAAGATAACTTTCCCGTAGCGTAAGCTAACTTACGCAATACTCGTTCCCTCTTCTAGAGAGAACCGAGGTTACATTAGGTAACCGAGTACGTTTTAGCTAAAGATTTTGCTAATCTCATTGATGCATGTGATCTTGTTCAATGGGTTAAGGAACCAACACATATCCATGGTCACACTTTAGACCTGGTTCTATATCATGGTCTATCCATTTTAAATATTCAAATTGAGGAGTTAAGTTTTTCTGACCACAGGCCTGTCATGTTTACTACCATGCTGCACTGTCAAAACTAGGAAACCTTTCACTACAATGTTTGAAAAGGAATCTCATATGATATCTGTTGAATATTGTGCTGAGGTTTTAAATGTTGATGAACTTCTCAATATGTTTAATTCGCTGTGTACCAGTGTCTTAGATACCATTGCTCCCTTGAGACCGAAACAATATAAAGATAAATATGAACCTTGGTTGAATAATAACACTCGACATCTTAGACAAGTCTGCAGAAGAGCAGAGCGGCGTTGGAAAAAGTATCTAAGTATTTCTCTGAATAAATTACTAAAAAATCAAGTTGTTCAATAGCCTGGCTAACGTCAGACTTCTTCTCATTGAGACTTGGTCTGGGAACCACATGTTCATTTTCTTGTATTTGAGGCGTGATTTACGAATGCCCAGAGCTGTTTATTGGGCGCTACGAATATCTATCAAATGTGCCTGTACGTAGCTCATAGCCAATTGTTTCAATTATACCAGATGACGTATGTAGAGCGACAGAAATTCGACGAGGAAGAAGACGAAATAAACTTGTGTTCTAAACTACTTAGAACACTATCTAAGGCTGCATCGAAAGGTAACTTTGCGTCTGCTGCCATGTTGGATCCATAGATATAAAAAAACTGCTTCGGTGTGTCGCATAGACGTCGTCATCGTCTTGCTGCTCCCTCCCCATTCTGTGATTGGTTCCCTTTTTGAGGGGAAAATCTGGTCCATGGTGTCCAGGCTGCCTAGCAGCGTGAATAAAATTGCGCTGTGCGCAAGGCAGCATGGGGAAACCCAGGCTAGTTGTTCAAGGGCGTTGTTCAATATATTGAACTCTGTGACAAACATCTATCATTCTGAATTGTTTTTTTTTTTGGTGTGCAAACTTTCTTAATTTTTTTGTTGATAAAATAACAGTGATCAGGCATTCCATTGTATCTCCTTTTGAATCGTTACCTGTCTCTTCGACTACTACTGAGTTTTTTTAATTTTTTGGAGCCAATTACAATGCCCTGTTTATTGGATATACTGTAGTTTCAAAGTTGAAGACTACAACTTCCTCTTTGGATATTGTTCCTACACATTTTTTTTGACTGCTTTGAGACATGGATCTTAAAAAAAAATTAGTAGGAATGTTCTTACTGGGTTTGTCCCATCTTTTTGCAAACATGAGACCAGTCTTGAAAAAGCCAAATTTGGACACAACTGTCTTATCTAATTTTAGACCCATTTCTAACTTACCTTTTATAGCAAAAATCTCAAAAATCAAAAATCTGCAGAATTCAGCATTAGTGCAATTGCAAACAAATTGTGGACACAAATAGTATCTTTGAGACATTTCAGTCTGGTTTTAGGATATCATAGTACTGAGTCTGCCCTACTAAGAGTATTAAATTATACCCTAGTATCAGTTGATAATGGGGATTCAGTTATTCTGCTTTTACTCATTCTAAGTGCTGCATTTGATACAGTTGATCACACTATTCTTTTTTCACGTCTTGAACAGTGTGTGGGCATCCGAGGCCTAGCCATAAGCTGGTTTAAATCTTTTTTGTGTGACAGAACTTTTTCAGTGGGCATAGGGAACTCTGTTTCATCAGTTGCCACCTTGACTTGTGGTGTTCCCCAAGGGTACATTCTAGCACCAACACTGTTTTTGTATATGAAGAGTTCAGATGCAAAAGCCTCTAAGTGCCATCTGAAATTTTCTTCTAGAATGATCATTTTTATCAAGCTTGTATATTTAAGTTCAATAATTTCACTTAAATGACAATGCAAATTACCTATTAATTGTCATTTAAGTGAAATTACTTAACTTAAATATACAAGCTTGTTAAAAATGATCATTCTAGAAGAAAATTTCAGATGGCACTTAGAGGCTTTTGCATCTGAACTCTTCATATGCTCCCATTAGGAAATATACTTAGGACGCATGGAGTGTTATTTCACTCTTATGCAGACCATACACAAACATATCTTCCTGTGAAGCAAAAAGACATGAGAGGGCTAGGAAAATTGTTTGCATGTCTAGAGGACATTAGATCTTGGCTAACTTCAAATTTGTTATGCTTAAATTCGGGCTAAACAGAAGTTATTGTGTTTAGGCCTCAAGTTAAACAGGCTAATGTAAACCTTAATCTTGGCTATCTGAACACATTCATCAAACCAACAGTAAGAAATGTGGGATTCCATTTAGATTCCTCCCTAAAATTTGATCAACAAATTAATACAGTAGTGAGGTCATGTTTTTTTCCAATTAAAACTTCTCTCTAGAGTCAAGTCTTGGTTATCTTTTAAAGATAAAGAGAGTCACACATGCTTTTGTATTATCGTACCTAGATTACTGTTACTCTTTATACATTGGTCTACCTCAGTCTTCAATATCACGACTCCAAATGGTCCAAAATGCTACAGCCAGGTTACTGGGACATGTAAGCGAGAGCATATTACTCCGATCTTTAAACTGGCTGTCAGTGTGTTATAAAATAGATTTTAAGATATTAGTCTTTGTTTTTAAATCCCTAAATTATCTGTCACCATCTTATTTGTCTGACTTATTAAAAGAAAATAAGCCAACAAGATGTCTCAGGTCCACAAAAAAACTGCTCTTTGTTTCAGCCTAGATCACGTTTAAAGGCAAGAGGTGATCGTGCATTTGCAATAGTGGGGCCTAGGCTATGGAACAGTCTCCCCTTATCTGTGAAAACGTCAAATTCTGTTTGAGTTTAAATCTAAATTGAAATCTTATTTTTTTTTCTTTGGCTTTTTAAACTTTGTATGTTAAATTTCCTTTTTTATTTTCTATTGTTTCCTTTTATTTTTTGTTTGTTTCCTTTCATTGTTTTATTTTATTTGTACAGCACTATGGTTCAACTGCTGTTGTGTTTATCGGTGCTTAATAAATACAAATACATTACTTTTACAGTGGGAACATACAGATGTCATCATCGAATGAGCCAACAACAATAAAGTCTGCTGTGAGTAATAAATATGTTTGTTTTAAACGTATACAAACCTGTGACCCCACTGTCAAAGTAGAACACATTGTGGGATAATAACATATTGGTGATGTCAAAGTGATTTCAACCAAGTTTGGTCATGTCCCTGGATTAAAAAACTTGTAGGTTCTAGAACAACCTTCTTTTCGACCAATCAGATATTAGGGTTGGGGTTAGGATTAAGTATGTTTGATGGGATTGTTGTTCCAGGACTAACAAAATATCTTATTTCAGGAACACGCCCTACCATGCTAAATTCAGGTCACAATCTTTATCAGGATTATTCATTCATGTTACTGCAATGAGTTAAAAGATGAAAGAAAAAAAAAACCTAGTGAGAAAAAACCTCTGTTCAAAAACCTAGTGAGTTGCATACCAGCACAGCATTTTGAAAATTATTATTACGCTGGCATGCAGATGAAGCAACAGAAATGTTGATTAAAAATGTAATTCATTTAATTCAAAAAAAAAAAAAAAAATCAATAAAAAAAAATCAATAAAGTATTTGATTCTAACTAAAATATAGTAATTATTAGTCTTATATGTAACACTTTAAAATACCGTCTTATTTGTTGAAATTAGTTAATGCATTAACTAACATGAACTAACAATGAACAATATGTTTATATTATTTAATATTACAGTTTTTCTCGATTGCTTAAACACATTTCTTGAAACTATGCCTCATATTCTCAAAACAGTAAACACAAATCCATAACGTCTCACCCAATTCCCCAAACATCCTATTTTCAGGTCAAAATGAAGCTCTACACTCAAAACCATTCACTCTTGCTGAAAAACCAAACTTTGCCCTCACACTGGACACACAAGCCCTCAAAATCACACACACTACAACATAGTCTAACACACTGGTGCAATAAATTCAAAACAACATTTCCAAAACTGGTAAGTTATGTTACTTGTGGTTCCCCGCCTCACAAACCTTTTCACATGATGAACACAAAAGACACAACCAGTGGATACACTGGCACATTTTTATTAATTCATGTACTACACAGTACAACACACACACACACAAAAAAAAATTATTTATTTTTTTTACAAATTTTTTTTTTTACAGTATTTACTTACTTACAGTAAGATGTGTGTGACCATCATATGACAGTAAAAGAGCACACACAAAACCTTATTCTATGTGGAATTGTATTGGAATGGTAAAGAGTGTTAGTAGGTGACAGGAGGGCCTCGATCCACTCAAGGAGACAATATGATGAACACGTCTAAGAATGTTCCACGTATGGTTGAAATACCATCATTTGCCTAGAAAGATAACATTCTGGGAGTCAAGACTATAAAGGATGAAGGATGGCCAACCTTCACTGTTACACTCTGCAGACACTCTGTGTGACTGTACGACTGCTGGCCTTTTCTTGCAAGAAAATAAACCTCATCAAAGACTATTGGAAATGTTTGTCTTTTATTCAGTGATAGAATTCTGTTTGCCACCACACACCTCCCTGAAGGTTCTCGAGGCGATGGTAAAGTGACTCAAATTTGGCTTTACTCGTAGCCCAGCCTCCCTCATAGTCATACCATTGACAAAGACATGGGCAACTAGAGTGGCTTGAATTTCATCTGAGACTGCTTGTCTTCTTGTCCTTCGTCGTCGTCGTCCTCCTCCTCCTTATCCCTCCTCGATCTCTTCCTTCATGTCTTTCTGGATCCATTGTTCCAAAACTCAATAAACTGATTTGGGCCCCTTTATCTATCTATTGAAGGATCTGATTGATGTGTGTTAAATTTTGACTCTTAGTGTTTCCACCTGGGTAATTGTGTGCTAACTGAGCTGAAGCTGTGCTGACTTGAGTGAACAATATTGAGTGCTAGTGCTTTATACATGACAACATGGAGTAGGCAATGAGAAATGAAGGGATTTGTGTGTAGAGTTTTGCAGTGACAGTTCAACAAATTTGACTCATGTGTCAAAACAGGGAATAGCGTTTATAGTTTAGTGAAATGGGTGTGCTTTTTGATAAATGGCATTATGGTTTTGAAATATTAGTTCAAAAGCCTGGTTATAGTGTTTAAGCAATCGAGAAAAACTGTAACAGATACAACTTTCAGTCTTTAGTAAATGCTGAGATTAATGCCGCGTTCCAGGCAACCTGTAACCCGTGTGTTTCCAACTCGTATCTGGGAGTACATCGTTCCAGGCAACCTGTAACCCGTGTTTTTCCAACCTTATACCCGTGAAAGTGCACTGGAACGGCAGTAAAACCCGTAACTTCCCACCCGTGAACTCGTACTAGATCGATGTACTCCCAGTTACGAGTTGGAAAAACACGGGTTACAGGTTGCCTGGAACGCGGCATAACAATACACATTAATAAATGCTGTAGAAATATTGTTTATTGTTAGTTCATGTTAACTAATGTAGTTAACTAATGTTAACAAATGAAAAGAGCTCCTATTTTATGTTGGATGATATGAAATAAAACAAATATACTGACTTTATAGCCCATCTTTGTCTGTTTAAAAGCATTTTAATCTGATTTAATAGTGTAATAGCTTTGACTTATCTTTATGGCAAGCAGTAGATAACAACACAGGTTTTGAAACAGAGCAAATGACCCACTGACTCATGATTCCATGCTTCCCTGTGTTCATGTGTTAATTTAGTGATTCATATTTGTCTCTGTAGCCTTAATACAGCACAAGTAACAATGAGCCAGAATATATCCAGAAGAGTGGAATGATTGTAAAACAGATCCACACAGTCTCTGTTCTCATAACTACTGGCCAGAAAGATGCAACTGCACAGAAAAAAATGCAGTTTCATATAATAAAAGCCGTCACCACAGCACTAAAAAATAGAATGTTATTTAAATATGAAATACAGCGCTTTACATTTTCTTCACATTTACATGAGTTTAAGGCTACAGTCAAAGTACAAGTCACTTGTATTCAAACAGACTGCATGAACACATGAACACAATTAGATTTGTGTTGGGTGATGGCTGCTCTAATAAATCGGAAAAGTTTGCAAATGCAACTACGCAAATGCATATTGTAATGAAGGTGAGCGAGCCTGTTTACACCTGGCCACTTAATGCGTTTTCTCAGATCGGATAGCTATCTGATTTATCAAAACGATTCCATTTACAACTGGTCACATAAATGTGTTTTTGCGAAACGGATTTAAATCCGATCTTCAATTCCCGCGCTATATGCAGATTTAATGGAGTGCCCGTCACGAAAGCAACAGATATGAGCTGCATTTTATTGACCATCAGCTAAAATTTCTAAATCAAAGACCGCAATAAGAGAGAGCGGCGACAGCACTGGTAAGATCATTTCATTTCTCTACTTTTAATGATGATGATTGTGTGTTAAGCGTCTGCGACTTAGTTTCACTTTGATTTGCGATAGTTTGCACGTTGGCTTAATGAATAGATGCTCAGCTGCTCATCTGCGGTGACGCGCGTGTTCCAGTAGCGTCGTCATATCTGGCTATAACATTACATATAGCCTATAACACGCTCTCACACGTTTATATTTTAGCATTTTTGGGAGGAGTTCAATTTACATATGTGGTTTCAACAACCAGATGCATTTACACTTGTCCAGTTTCGTCTGGAATGCGGCCCAGACCACCTCCTGAAGTGGTTTGAGCGATCGGATTCAAATCCGTCTCGAATGCGTTTCGGAGGGCATTTACACCTGGTCTTTTCACGATCGGATAGCTATCCGATCTGAGAAAACGCATGAAGTGGCCAGGTGTAAACAGCCCCTTAAAGATGCAGAAGAGTAGCATCCATTTGCAATAATAATATTTTTTAACAAAAGAACCAAAAAACACAAGGAGTAGAACCAGAGAAAACAAGAATCAAGGACACCAACAAAACATCCAGCCATATAGGACACGACCAGGGGACTATGAAGCCAGTTTACGTGGATGGCCAGGTATGTTTCAAAAGTGACACATTTCTGACACAATAAAGTCACTGGCTGCATACGAAACCGCATACTTTCCTACTACATAGTAGTGGAAAAGCAGTAGGCGGGCGAAAAAGTATGTACAAATCCTTAGTATTCATAAAAGAGTAGGCGAGAATTACCCGGGTGACGTACTAATTCCCGCAAGATTCGGACGTGCGCATACTTATAGTGCGTTCAGTATACACAAAAGAGTAGGCGAGAAGTTCCCGGATGATCTACTGCTTCCGCCCAGATGTTCGAGTGCTCATCCGATGGATACTTTTCTATCCCAGGAGGCCACGCGTGAGGATACGTCATAATCGAACATCGCGGAGATCAGCGACGCGGGTGTTTTCAAATGTGAGTAAACACGGTTCCTTGTGTTAAAATCGCATGTGTTGAACTACTGTAGAGAAAACTGTTGAATGTGTAAAGACGTTAGACAGTATAGTATAGTTGTGACTTTGCTGTAAAAACACGTTTTATTATGTATAGCTATCAGGGGAGCTCCAGTAAGCACACATTTACATCTCCAAAGTGGATTTACATACACCATCTTAAAGATGCTCATTTTAAATGTCTATTTACATACGACAGGAAAATCTTCTAAAAAGTATTGCAGATGAGCACATCACAACATGAAATAGACATCTGAGTCATGAATGTGTGCTATTATGTAGGATAATTCACTGTTGTCTACACTGCTTACATTAGATAAATGATCTTTAAGGAAGGTAAATAAACAAATCTATAAAGTAAATAAACATAAGTTATATATTTTATTTGTCCGTTTGTACTGTTGATAAATTGAGGAACATTTATGTGGGATAAAAAGTGAGTTAACACATCAGCAACAACCTCAACATGTAAATGTAGTGTTGAGCACATAAATCACAGAGGTAACGTGAATCTTGTCTGGATGTTACAGGGTCAGCTAAACAGATATGTGTTTATCCGGTGGAGAGTGGAAATATTAAGTTTTAGTTTATTTTAATTATTTCAGTTTCAAACAGAGCTATTACAACACTTTTCTGATTCTTGATTTCTGCGCATTTGCTGCACAGCTTTTGTGGTGTAGCAGGACCTGCAAGGAAAGATGATGGCGGCATTTGTGGGGTGGGATGGGGTGGGGTGGGGGGGATTGTATTTTACTAAAATATAAAGTAAGATTATTTTGTTACTTCTAATACAATCAAATTACATTGTGCTGTTAAAATGACTGCTTTTGGATTATGTTTGTGTATTTTTGTAGGATCTGAAATGTCAGCAGACTGGTGTGAGCACTGAGGATGGAGAGCCCAGAGCTGAATCCTGGAAACGGTGCCATGGATGAGACCCTCCATCACTCCACTGGCCCTTATTGCCTCAGATTGTGAAGCACAGCGCAGCACGCAACAACCTCAGGCACAAAGGCACGGCTCACCTCTAGCGGTCAGCTGCTTCATCAGAATAAAGCCGCAGAATGGGAACCGCTGTGTTGAGATGGCAGTAGGATGTGGGGTTCAACGCCTGTAAATACATGATTGTACTTTAAATAAAGATTCATGTGTTGTTGACTTGTATATGCATTTGTTTATTGATGATTACTTTTATTTGTTCTTTTACTAATTTATTCATGTTTATTGTTATCAGTAAATAAAATATAATTATTTAATTAATGCATTAATTCATTGCTTGACTGAAAATGTAAATGTTTTCACTGCATTTATCTACGGTGTATTCATGCTATGTCATATGACAAAACAAATCACATGTTGCTTGTTTTATTAAATTATATAATTTTAAGTAAAACAAAGGTAATATAATTAAGCACTGGCCAGCATTTATCATTACTATTGTGTGTAAGTTTTGGGGTGGGCTAGCAATACAATTTGTTCTGGGGTAATATAAATTTTTAAGGAGTGATACTTACATTTTTCGAGTATAAAATCAACAGTTTTCTCCAAAGGCGAGATCTTCGAGCAGCTGCCTGTCTCCTTTGTGCAGACATTACAAACATTACAAACGCTTTGGAAAACCATTCTAGGTAGGGCTGTCGAGTTACTGATGGTGTGAGGTGTTAGTGCACCTGTCGCTCATATCATTTTTTTATTGCCAAACTTAGTTACATACAAGATCAGGGAAAGATACCATGGTTGTATATTTAACAATCAACAATCATAAAGACAAAAAAAATCAAATAACAAATATAATGGGTTTGCATAAATCATAATATGATATTTTATACACAGGAAAAAAGAACAATGACAAGGTTAAATATCTTTAAATAATTCATCATAATACATAAAAAAATGCATTTTTTGTTGTTGTTATTTGTCATTTATAAGCCTGAGGGATGAAACGAGAGGTAAATTCAACAAGAAAAGGAGGGAAACATAAAGGAGATTTAAGCCACTTTTGCTTGTGGGTGAAAAATTCTGGATAAAATAAAGAAATTAACAATATATTCAAGAGATGACGATTTTGGGTTTTTGTAATACAAATAATATCATTAAGGATAAAACTGGGTCACATTAGTATGGTTTAAAATATAAGAACTTAAATCAACCCTAAATGTATTCACAAAATAAATGGGCAGCTGTTTCTTCAACAAGACACAAAATGAGCAAATTTCGTCAATATCAAGATATTTACAGATAGATGAATTAAACCTGACGCTCATATCTTTTAAGTTGTTGCGCTTGTGATAACGTCGTAGGTCACATGAAAACGTCAACATGGCGGATGATGTACGGATTGCATTCATACTTAAAGAGATCTGGCTATAAAGTACCTACTCTTTTAGCGCTCGTTAAGTGAGCACTTATTGAAATTAAGTACCTAGTACTCAGTGAGTATGCGGTTTCGAACGCAGCGCCACTCTCTCAGTTACTCTTGCTCCAAATTAAAGGTCACTACGTAGTCAAATATTTTTAAATACAAAATTGTCTGGCTTTTAGCGATGATTATTTATTATAATTATTTTAGATGATTTTTATACGATTTATATAATATTACCCCTAATTCATTACACATGAGCAATTTTAGTTTAACAATTTTTATTAAACATGTAGTTTAATGACCAATAATATACAGATAATATGCAATAAAAATAAGATTTGGAATCGTAGATAAAGCTTTAAAAATGACTACAGGTGAGCTTACATATCCAAGTTTTTGAATACCTAGCCTATGTATATGATAAACTATATAAACTAGCTTCACAACTTTACTTACATATAGCAAGATATTTTCTTCTTGCTGTGCAAATTCATTTATGTCCTGTAGGTCATATTCTTCAATCTCAGGAGAGGGAAAGGAATCTTGCTGATTCTCTTGTGAGAAGTGAATTGCAGCTTCTCTATGTTTCAAGGCATGTGTTTGGCTGTTCACTACTGATGTCACACTTTCATGTGCTCGTGCTCCATGAATTCAGGATCAAAGCCTGTTTTGACAGAGAAAGATAATCAGTGTCATGGTACCAACAAAGCCTGATTAAACTGGTTCGGTTATGTCAACTTGAATCTAATCCTGTAACCCTGAGATTGTTCAACTACCATCATGGCATATGCCCCTGACAAAGAACATGGGAAAACACTGGGATTAAGGGTACCTTTACACGACAACGATATGCTGAAAACTGAGAATATTTTCCTTTGAGTTTTCCGCGTACAGACGACACTAAAGACGAGTGTACAGACGAGTGTAAGTTTTGCACTCATTGTTAAAACGATCCCCATTCACATGGATTCGCGAAAACGACCAAAGACCCTGTATTCTACTGCTAGGCCATTGGCAATGAAATACTATAGACTGAACATGTAAAACGAATGTTGTCAAGTAAGCGAACGGCAAAAACGGATAAAAAGTTTTACGTTTTTTGTTGAAAATGGTGTCGTGTAAAAAGCCCCTTAAATACACAAGATAACAAGTGGCTAACAAGGGACAGGTGAAGGTCATTAGTAGTCATAGAAACAAACACGGGTAACTATGGCAACAAACTAGTCACTGGGAACAAAAAAAAACAGGAACAAATCACAGGAGGTGAAACACTAGGTGTGTTCGACTTAAAGCAATGCTGCACTGAACGATTGGTATATGACATCAAAGTACCGCGAGAGAGATTAGAGAGCAGATGAAGCCGTATGCTTTCGAATCGCTCTTGCGGTTCTTTGATTTCATACACCGATCACTCTGCGCAGCGCCACATCAAGTTGAAACACACCTAGTGGAACAAGTGGAGCAGAAAAGTCACTTCAAAATAAAAGTCCTATAACACAAAACTGGGGAAACAAGACAGGAATGTAACACAAATGTAAAATTTTATGTAAAGCCATGCATGGTAAATACTCAGAAATGTCACTCTCATTAAGAGGCGATCATTTCCCACAGTTGTTATAGCAACCCCACCACCACAGGGGAATAAATAGCATCAAAACAGATTCGCTATCATAAAGACTGAGCGGTAATCCATGTGGCATATGATATATCTCACTGCCCCTTGACAGTATGTGTCACAGAACAGCAGTAACCAGCTATATCTCACTCAATGTCCTGTGAAGGAAGCGTTTGTGATATAGACTAAATTACAGTCATACTTCGGTGTAGAAAGTCTCATAGACCATAATCATCACATTGTGTGTGCACCAGTGTGCAGTCATCTCGCTACAAGTTTAATTACATGGTAGCGTGGAGGGGGCCATCAGTCCGGTTCAGTTCAGCCAAGCCCTGACATGACTGAGGGTGACTTTGAGAAGATTGCCCAGCACAGCATGGCCTCATGCAAAATAAACAGTCAAAACCTGACATGAACTATGTATCTGAGAGTTTGCTCATAACTTCAGCCTTCCCGCATGAATGTACGGATGTAAAGTGATGGGAAATAATTACAGACACCACTGCTGAACATCTCACAGCATGGGTAATGGAAATTCAACTTAAAGGAGATGGTACAATCAGTCAATTTACTCTAATTTTCTTGCAAAGACACTTCCAGGTGTTCTCTATTTAACCTTTAAATAAAACATTTTAAATTAAGAACTTCAATGATAGCTAAATAAACCCAGTGGCCACAGCAGAACCTTGTTCAAAATGAAGACATTACAATCATACAATCTGGAATTGTACACTTAATACTCTTTACATATGAATAAATCATTTGTGCAATACTCATGAAATCATGAATGATATTTCAAAAGGTGTGTTTGTTGGGGAAAGGTGCTGTCTGATAAAATAGGTGAAAAACGTTCCATAGAGCATGCACAGAAGCCGTTCAAACAAAATGCTTTTGCATTCAAAAACACCAAGAACAGAATGCAGGTGCCTCATGGTGCGCTTTTAAAAATGTCTTTTAACTTGTTTTAATGCAATGCATGAAACATAGAAAGAAAAACAGGGACACACATCACAGTAGTCAAAAATATCATGCTGCATAAAATAAAAATAAAACTACAACCAACAAACAAACAAACAAAATCACAGACAGACACAAGAATGCACTCTTGTGTACTCTTTCACTTAAATATAAATTACATTGAAGTATATTTTAATTTATCATATATGTATGTCAGTACATTTGGCAGAACACTTGGCACAAGACAAAGAAGATTAAGACGAAGGTACACATGATCCAATACAAAGTGATTTTAATATTACAACAAACACAGGAACAGACATAAGTTTTAACTGTGCGTGTGCGTGAGCGTGAAACATGCAGTAAACACACAAGCATCAACCGACAACCAAAGACTGAAAACAGAGAAACTAAATACACGGAGATAATGAAATGATAACGAACAGGTGTGATGATTAGATGAGTGTCCATGACAACCGATGACTGGCGGGAAAAGCAAACAAAGGAACACATGTCTGATGAAAACAAACTGAAAGTCTGTGAAAACAATCTTACTGAACATAACTGTGACATCACTTTACCATATTTCAAAGACAACAGAAACATTTATGAAATTACATATCAATTATTTACTCAGTCCTCTAAGAGGGTCCTAAGTTATCTTAAGTTCATCTAATTGCATTTAATATAAATTTAAATGATACATTTTCATTTAATTGTAAATGAAACAGTAAATTCACAATTAAGTGTATTATTTTAAAGAATTTTTTTCTGTAATAAGTCTACTATTTTTAACAGTATTCAAAAGTATAAAAAGTATGCTTTTTCACAAGGGTATCTAATAGGGAATATCAAAGACTTGGACCAGTAAACAATCGCCAAGCAATGCCTTGGCAAACATCTACTGTAGCATACTAGCGGTGAGTTTTGCAAGGAAAAGTACCACTCACATTTGCTTTGGAAAAATGTTCAAATCTACGGTTTCATTCCATCTTTCACTTTTCCTCTTTTTCCTCACTCACTTCCTCTGTGTCACACTACAGCATGGGTTTCTTTATGGGGCTCAAAGGGAATTATTCACAGTCTCCTCAGGGCTTTGACAAGGTCGCCCGCTGCACCCCCCACACACGCACACACTCCTTGCTTCAGCTCTGAACCATAATTGATTAGGTTAAGCAGCAAGAGAGAGAAGGTCAACTCTACAGCATCTGAGCTGAACAGGAACTCATGCACAGACAGAGACACAGACAAGCTCATGCTATCTGTGAGCCCCAGACACCACCCAGGGCCAGGCTCACAGGTAAGTCCAGGTATGTATTGAGTAGCTTATATTTCTGGGAAAAAAAATCTGTCCAGCTTATTTGTTTCTGCCACCATATATAGTACCCAATGAAAAAAAAAAAACATCAAGCTTGGCAAGCAGCATACCCAACAAATCCCATAGCTTCAGGCAACTCTGTTCCACACCACTCGCATACTCTAGTCTGGAACGATCGTGTTTTTTATTTTTTATTTTTTTATTTAAACAAACTTTTTTTGTGAATGCATTATAATCACTGACACTGTGTACACTGAATACAGTTTGCAGATACCTGTTCAATTTCTGACATACTCCACACAATTGAGCTACTCCCGACAACAGGACAGTGACAAGTTAGCTCAAAGGGGAAATATTAATAATAACTCATAATTATCGATTATGATTAATTATTAATATTTGGGTCAGTTAATTGGATTAACTTGAGGTAGCTATTAATATTACAATCAATTAATCAGTTCCAATGAACTCTTTTGATTATTAATTTATTCTAAGAAAAGTGTATCTTTCATGGCCACCAAAAAATAATTATTTATTAGCCTGTACAGTGCTTAGAGCATGTAACAAGATCAAGATCGTAAAATGGACTTTGTTGCAAGCAGAGAATCAGAACCAAATACATATTGTGCACAAGTTTTATTAACTAAATCACAAACATAACTACACTAAACAAACATAGATACATACATACATACATACATGCATAGGCCTAGGTAAAATGGTGAATGATATGGAACCGGAAGCAGGAAATGGAACTATGGAAAATATCTATTTAACTATGAAAAGAACCATCAGCTTATCATTTTCAGAGCACCTCATTAAAATTGATACTTGCATGGTCTGTGCAGTGGACACAATTCTTGAAGCGGTCGAAAATGGAAGTCGTTGATGGATCCGTGAGTGTCAAATGTTGCTGCACAAGTTGCAATCGTTTTCTTCTCTGCTGGATGGAGAAGATATGATGAACTTGCATGGTTATTTTGACGCTGTCCCCACAGACAATCAACCTGAAGAAACAGCAGTAGAGGCCAGAAGAAGAGAGAGAGTCACTGTGGATTTGCATGTGCAGCTGGATTGGTTTCTGATGAAGAAACTAAGAAAGATTCTTATAATACTATGTTGCGCAGCTATCGGCATATCATGTACACAATCATTTCGATCTTCAAAGTACCAATTTATAGAGACCAAACATGGTATCGGTGAGGTTACATTGACCATTGGTTCTATAATAAAATACATAGTATCAAAGAGATAATAGTATCAAAAGATAATACTATTAAAAGACACAACACAAGACAGTAAATCATTCACAAAATGATTTACTGGAATTAAATCAATTAAATCTTGTATTCAAAATTCCGGCAACGATTGTATTTTTTAAGAAGACTTAGGCTGTTTGGTGTAAATCAGAGAATTAAGCAATTATTTTATTATGCCGTTTTAGGTAGTCTTTTAAATTATGGGATGCAAACTTGGTATGGCAATCTTTCGGTCCAATTAAAATAACAGCTTGCACGTCTTGTGAAAACTGCAGTGAAAGTGATGGGTGTAAGAGAGTAGTCATCACTTCAATCAATTTACGAATCGTTGATTTTTAAAAATGCACAGACAATAGTGAGTGATTCAAGCCATGTTTTATTTCCAATGTATCAGCTACTGCCATCAGGGAGACGGTATAGAGCCCCACTGTGTAAGAGTAACCGTTCCAAAAAAAATCATTTATTCCTGTATCTATTAATATGTTAAATAGCAAGATGCAGTAATGTAGTGTCTTTCTTTTTGGTTTGTGTTTGTGTGTGTATGTATATGTTGTGTACTAATGCAGCTTTGAGTCCAAGACACATTTTCTGAAAAAGGACTAACTAAAAAAAACTAACTAATGACAAGCCTTAAAAGAGCCAGAGGGTCAGAATAGAGCATTGCAGTGATTATTCATTTTTAAGGCCAACCCGGAAGTTAGCATCACCCTGGTTCCCTCGACAAAAACCCAATAGGATCTCTCCATTTCCATTCCTTTTGGATTATTGCAGAAAATAAGCTTTGTGACCAACAAACGTTTATGATTCTTACATGTTTTGTTGATTTGTCAATTTTTTCATGAATTTTTGAAGCATAAATTCTACTGGCAGAAATAAAAAGCTTAACACTGTCACATGCCTGTCCTGTCTTGTGCTGCACATGGGTGTTTTGTTATTTTGGGCCATGTGCTCATGTCATTGTCTGATCCCTCCCACTTGTTATCTGATTATTGTTTGAGTTTTTCCACCTGTTCCCTCTTGATTAGTTCCCTTTATAAGTCCCCTCTTGTTTGCAGTCTGTGTCGGTTCATTGTCTAATGTTCTTGTGTTTTGTTCCCAGTGTTTTGATCTGTTTAAGTTTTGTTCTAGTGTTTTCCCCCACGTGGGAGTTTTGTTTGTACCTTTTTGCTTGTTTTGTTAATTAAAGTCTTATCTTGTTTTGCTGCATTTGAGTCCTCGTTTATGTTTCTTGACCGTATCGTGACAGAATGAACCGACCCATGAGGACTCAGCGGAGAAAGGGGGCGCAACCAGTCTCCTGTCCGCACTGGGAGCGGATTCTCCAATTTCAGAAACTAATCTCCCTTCGTCAGCAGGGGACGGGGGTGAGAGAATTCAGTCACGTGTTTTGTAGCGCAGCTGAGGGGCTGAATCTTGACGTGGAGGCTCGTAAAGACTTATTTAATCATGCGCTCGACGAACCGATGGACTGGCTGATCCGATCGGCGTTTGACGGGGTCACTTTTGAGGCGATGGTGGAGGGTCTTATTCGCCATCAGGAGAGAATGGCCAGGAAGGTGGTCCCAGTTCTGGTGATCCCGAGTCCGATGGTCCCGAGTCCAGTGGTCCCAGTTCCGGTGGTCCCGAAACGAAGGAGAAGGAAGACTCCCTCCGTCCCAGTCCCGGTGGTCCCAGTCCCGGTGGTCCCGAGTCCGGTGGTCCCAGTTCCGGTGGTCCCGAGTCCGGTGGTCCCAGTTCCGGTGGTCCCAGTTCCGGTGATCCCGAGTCCGGTTCACGTCACGCCTGCCGAGCCTGTGTCTTCGGACAAGATGGCCGCCGCCGAGCCTTTTCACGTCACGCCTGCCGAGCCTGTGTCTTCGGACAAGATGGCCGCCGCCGAGCCTGTTCACGTCACGCCTGCCGAGCCTGTGTCTTCGGACAAGATGGCCGCCGCCGAGCCTGTTCACGTCACGCCTGCTGAACCTGTGTCTTCGGACAAGATGGCCGCCGCCGAGCCTGTTCACGTCACGCCTGCCGAGCCTGTGTCTTTGGACAAGATGGCCGCCGCCGAGCCTGTTCACATCACGCCTGCCGAGCCTGTGTCCCCTGACAAGATGGCCGCCGTCGAGCCGGTGTCTGTTCCTGAGCCTGAGCCGGTGGTGCCAGTTCCAGGACCTGAGCCGGTGGTGCCAGTTCCAGTGCCTGAGCCGGTGGTGCCAGTTCCAGTGCCAGTTCCAGTGGTGCTAGTTCCAGTGCCTGAGCCGGTGGTGCCAGTTCCAGTACCAGTTCCGGTGGTACCAGTTCCAGTGCCTGAGCTGGTGGTGCCTGAGCCAGTGGTGCCAGTTCCAGTGCCTGAGCCAGTGGTGCCAGTTCCAGTGCCTGAGCCGGTGGTGCCAGTTCCAGTGCCTGAGCCGGTGGTGCCAGTTCCAGTGCCTGAGCCGGTGGTGCCAGTTCCAGTGCCTGAGCCGGTGGTGCCAGTTCCAGTG
Source organism: Scardinius erythrophthalmus (assembly GCF_964197995.2). Taxonomy (NCBI): domain Eukaryota; kingdom Metazoa; phylum Chordata; class Actinopteri; order Cypriniformes; family Leuciscidae; genus Scardinius; species Scardinius erythrophthalmus. Next base: position 41,379,401 of record NC_138228.1, read on the forward strand.
CCTGAGCCGGTGGTGTCAGTTCCAGTTCCTGAGCCGGTGGTGTCAGTTCCTGAGCCGGTGGTGTCAGTTCCTGAGCCGGTGGTGTCAGTTCCTGAGCCGGTGGTGTCAGTTCCTGAGCCGGTGGTGTCAGTTCCTGAGCCGGTGGTGTCAGTTCCTGAGCCGGTGGTGTCAGTTCCTGAGCCGGTGGTGTCAGTTCCTGAGCCGGTGGTGTCAGTTCCTGAGCCGGTGGTGTCAGTTCCTGAGCCGGTGGTGTCAGTTCCTGAGCCGGTGGTGTCAGTTCCTGAGCCGGTGGTGTCAGTTCCTGAGCCGGTGGTGTCAGTTCCTGAGCCGGTGGTGTCAGTTCCTGAGCCGGTGGTGTCAGTTCCTGAGCCGGTGGTGTCAGTTCCTGAGCCGGTGGTGTCAGTTCCTGAGCCGGTGGTGTCAGTTCCTGAGCCGGTGGTGTCAGTTCCTGAGCCGGTGGTGTCAGTTCCTGAGCCGGTGGTGTCAGTTCCTGAGCCGGTGGTGTCAGTTCCTGAGCCGGTGGTGTCAGTTCCTGAGCCGGTGGTGTCAGTTCCTGAGCCGGTGGTGTCAGTTCCTGAGCCGGTGGTGTCAGTTCCTGAGCCGGTGGTGTCAGTTCCTGAGCCGGTGGTGTCAGTTCCTGAGCCGGTGGTGTCAGTTCCTGAGCCGGTGGTGTCAGTTCCTGAGCCGGTGGTGTCAGTTCCTGAGCCGGTGGTGTCAGTTCCTGAGCCGGTGGTGTCAGTTCCTGAGCCGGTGGTGTCAGTTCCTGAGCCGGTGGTGTCAGTTCCTGAGCCGGTGGTGTCAGTTCCTGAGCCGGTGGTGTCAGTTCCTGAGCCGGTGGTGTCAGTTCCTGAGCCGGTGGTGTCAGTTCCTGAGCCGGTGGTGTCAGTTCCTGAGCCGGTGGTGTCAGTTCCTGAGCCGGTGGTGTCAGTTCCTGAGCCGGTGGTGTCAGTTCCTGAGCCGGTGGTGTCAGTTCCTGAGCCGGTGGTGTCAGTTCCTGAGCCGGTGGTGTCAGTTCCTGAGCCGGTGGTGTCAGTTCCTGAGCCGGTGGTGTCAGTTCCTGAGCCGGTGGTGTCAGTTCCTGAGCCGGTGGTGTCAGTTCCTGAGCCGGTGGTGTCAGTTCCTGAGCCGGTGGTGTCAGTTCCTGAGCCGGTGGTGTCAGTTCCTGAGCCGGTGGTGTCAGTTCCTGAGCCGGTGGTGTCAGTTCCTGAGCCGGTGGTGTCAGTTCCTGAGCCGGTGGTGTCAGTTCCTGAGCCGGTGGTGTCAGTTCCTGAGCCGGTGGTGTCTGTTCCAGTTCCTGAGCCGGTGGTGTCTGTTCCAGTTCCTGAGCCAGTGGTTCCAGTTCCTGAGCCGCCGGTGTCTGTTCCAGTTCCTGAGCCGGTGGTGTCTGTTCCAGTTCCTGAGCCGGTGGTGTCTGTTCCAGTTCCTGAGCCAGTGGTTCCAGTTCCTGAGCCGCCGGTGTCTGTTCCAGTTCCTGAGCCGGTGGTGTCTGTTCCTGAGCCGGTGGTGTCTGTTCCAGTTCCTGAGCCGGTGGTGTCTGTTCCAGTTCCTGAGCCAGTGGTTCCAGTTCCTGAGCCGGTGTCTGTTCCAGTGCCTGAGCCGGTGGTGTCTGTTCTAGTGCCTGAGCCAGTGGTTCCAGTTCCTGAGCCGGTGGTGTCTGTTCCAGTTCCTGAGCCGGTGGTGTCTGTTCCTGTTCCTGAGCCGGTGGTGTCGTCTCCGCCGTGGCCGCCCGAGGGGTCGTCTCCGCCCTGGCCGCCCGAGGGGTCGTCTCCGCCCTGGCCGCCCGAGGGGTCGTCTCCGCCCTGGCCGCCCGAGGGGAGGTCTCCGCCCTGGCCGCCCGAGGGGAGGTCTCCGCCCTGGCCGCCCGAGGGGAGGTCTCCGCCCTGGCCGCCCGAGGGGAAGTCTCCGCCCTGGCCGCCCGAGGGGAAGTCTCCGCCCTGGCCGCCCGAGGGGAAGTCTCCGCCCTGGCCGCCCGAGGGGAAGTCTCCGCCCTGGCCGCCCGAGGGGAAGTCTCCGCCCTGGCCGCCCGAGGGGAAGTCTCCGCCCTGGCCGCCCGAGGGGAAGTCTCCGCCCTGGCCGCCCGAGGGGAAGTCTCCGCCCTGGCCGCCCGAGGGGAAGTCTCCGCCCTGGCCGCCCGAGGGGAAGTCTCCGCCCTGGCCGCCCGAGGGGAAGTCTGCTCCGCCCTGGCCGCCCGAGGGGAAGTCTCCGCCCTGGCCGCCCGATGGACAGTCTGCTCCGCCCTGGCCGCCCGAAGGAGAGTCTCCACCCTGGTCTGTTCCTCCCGTCCCGCCCTGGTCTGTTCCTCCCGTCCCGCCCTGGTCTGTTCCTCCCGTCCCGCCCTGGTCTGTTCCTCCCGTCCCGCCCTGGTCTGTTCCTCCCGCCCCGCCCTGGTCTGATGGAGCGTCTGGTAGTCGCTCTGTAGGGAGGGGGTAATGTCACATGCCTGTCCTGTCTTGTGCTGCACATGGGTGTTTTGTTATTTTGGGCCATGTGCTCATGTCATTGTCTGATCCCTCCCACTTGTTATCTGATTATTGTTTGAGTTTTTCCACCTGTTCCCTCTTGATTAGTTCCCTTTATAAGTCCCCTCTTGTTTGCAGTCTGTGTCGGTTCATTGTCTAATGTTCTTGTGTTTTGTTCCCAGTGTTTTGATCTGTTTAAGTTTTGTTCTAGTGTTTTCCCCCACGTGGGAGTTTTGTTTGTACCTTTTTGCTTGTTTTGTTAATTAAAGTCTTATCTTGTTTTGCTGCATTTGAGTCCTCGTTTATGTTTCTTGACCGTATCGTGACAAACACAGGCTATAAATGAACTACACCATGGTGGCAAGACTTAAACGTCACCACTATTCAGCGTCCGACAACTCTTCAAGTCTCTATTTAAAAACATTTTCCCTGAACATAAGAGTTAGAAGAGTTTGCAAGAGCGGGATTATAAACACAATAAGGCTGTGAAAGCGAACTAGTGAGTAGATGAGTTTACCTGTTCAGCGTGATGATGCCCTCGACAACCTTTGTAGTCCCATTCAGCCACTTGTTAGCAAATGCCTTTTTCAAGACAAATAAAAGTTTTTTTTTTTTTTTTAAATCACAAGAGTGTATAATACTGATGTATTTTATATCATAGGATAAAATGTGAAAATACATTGAGCTTGGGTTAACTGCAGACCATATTTCAGGCATTTAACCAAAGATTCATTCAAAAAACCCATTGATTTTGAGACAATGGAACCGGAGGGGCTAAAATGCCAGCTCATTCCCGGGTTTTAGCCAACAAAAATACGTCATGCCTGCAGCACTCTATAAGGGTTAAAATAATATCTTTTGTCAACATATGGCTTTTTTATTTATGTATTTTTTTAAATCAACATTATAAGTGAACATCAAGGAACATATTAAAATAATAATACTAATCTGATGTATATATTGAAATCTCTGTCAAAATTAATATGAAAATGCTTTTAAATCATTCATGAATATTTTCTCAAAAACAAGTTTTCATGACAGCCTACATTTAAAGTACAAACAAGTACATTTCCCCAAAACGGTATGGAATAGAAACATAATAATAATATCATTAGAAAGAATTGTTTGATTAGCATAATCAGTGTTGATTCAGTGCTTTGAAGAACATCTACACATTTACAGTCTCAATGAGAAACCCTCATTAAGTCTTCAATTTATTATTGCTTGAAGTGTTTGCAAGTCTTCAGAATTCCAAACAGCTTGGCATGAGTCGTTTGAGCTGCACAGTTGCCTGGGAGCAAGCTTGACTTCATTAGCAGGCCAAAGCAAATTGAACATGAAGGACAAGAAACAGCGAGAGGGAGGAAAGCTAAACCGAGTGCAATGAATTCTGGGAGAGGAGAAGGGTGCCGCCACTGAGGAAATCACAGAAGCAGTGAAGTGAATCCATATTCTTTTGCTGTGCTGCTTGAAATATCAGATGGGTGACAAGGCTCATAAGATGGGATCTGTAAACTCACTCGACCCGGGCATTACTTCCTGAATGAAACATGATTTGTTTTTTTGATAGCCAAAGGAAAATGGGTGACACACTTCCCACGTCCCATTGTCACATGTCAGTGCACATTTGGACTTTCAGTTTGTGTTTTAATTGGTTCCTGTTTTCCTTTGTTATTTTCCCACCACTCCTTTGTTTCTATGATTACTATCATTGAGTTAATTTGTCCCAGCTGAGTATGATTAATTATTTCGTTTTTGTTTGCTGTATAAGATGTGCCCTTTCTTTCAGTTTTTGTCTGGTTTCTGTTGTGTTTCCCCTGCCTGTCAGCTTGTTCCAGAGTACTATTATTAAAGTTTGTATTGATAATTGGAGTCTTCAGTCAGTTCCTGAGGAAACCACGGTGTGACAGAAGATTGAACCACCCAAATGGGTGAATGGGTGATGTTCATCTCTGTGGCTCAGGGGAGTCACAACCTGTTAGAATTTGAGGGAATTCCTTCGGCTCGCCATTACCAGCTCCCTTGAAAATGACACCCTGAGGACCCTGTTCAAGATATGGGCAACTTTCCACCAGCCCATTGACCTCCCAGACACCACAGGGCTGGACTAGAGGGAAACCTTATGTCGTTGTCTGGAGAGTGTTGGGTCCCGGTCTGGAACCAAGCCCATCTTAGAGTCCATTCCAAAGTCTCATCCCAAGATGGCCGCTGTTCCAGAGTCTTGTCCCAAGATGGCTGCTGCCTTGCCAGAGCCTTCTGCCAAGATGGCCACCACCGTGCCTGAGTCTCTTGTCCTCGTCTTTGTCCAGAGGAAGTGGATTTAATAGACTTCAACACCGAAATGACCCGTCTTCCTCCATATGTTTTATCTGTCTGCCTGGAACTATCTGTCAGTCCCAAATTCCCACCCAGCCTCCCTCTCCCACCTCTCATTTCCTCATCCCTGCCTTTGATGCTTCTTGTCAGCCCCTCAGCTCACCCTCATCCCACCATCAGTGATGTGGGGTCGCCGCAGGTCTGCCAGTCTCCAGCTCCATCAAGGTCGGTGGATCCGTGGTCTCCGCCTCCGGCCACCGAGACCAGGACTCCACTTCGGCCCGTCGGTACATTAGCTCCACCTTGGCTCCATGCGCGGAGTTTGCGGGGGGGCAGGGGGAGCATTGCCCCCCCCCTGTTGGCTGAAACGTAATTGCATTTTCTCAACAAAAAAATAAATAATAATTGCATTGTTTAAAAAAAGATATTATAAATATTTTAAATAACACAAAACAACTAAATGGTGGTAGGTAATACATCTGATTTCATATACTGCTTTAGTAAAAAAAGATAGCATGTAATAGCGTTGTAGTTATCTCGGACTCGTTACACCAAAACTGTAAGTTTTATTTCTCTTCCAAATAACTGCTTAAGCTGGAGAAACTCAACACACTGCTTTCAATATAGTGTTCAATATGTTTCAAAAGTGGAGTATTGAGTGTTGAGTGACTGTTCATTTTTCCCGTGTCTCAGAATGTTTTAAATGTTTTATGAAGTACAACAAAATGCGAAATATATCTTGTTTTTTTAATCACTCTCATTGCCACAATGTATTTCCGCCACAATTCCGTCAGAATTGCGAGATAATTGTCAGAATTCGGACTTTTTTTCTCGCAATTGCAACTTTATATCACGCAATTCTGACTTTATAACACGCAATTGCGAGTTTATATCTCGCAATTCTGACATCGTTTCTCACAATTGTGAGATATAAAGTCCAATTCTAAGGGGGAAAAAAGACGGACTTTTTTTTTTTTTTTTTTTTTTTTTACCTCATAATAGTTTACAATTCTGACTTTATAACACGCAATTGCGACTTAATTTCTCAGAATTGCGACTTTATATCCCGCAATTGCGCCTTTATATCTCACAATTGCTACTTTATTTCTCTGAATTGCCACTTTATTTCTCACAATTCTGACTGCAATTGTGAGAAAAATAGTCAGAATTTCGAGATAAAAAGTCGCTATTATTTATTTATTATTCAGTGGCAGAAACAAGCTTCCAACAATGTGTTTTAAAAAAAGGAAAGAAAAACTTTAAAAATCTTTTCGTTTTGGTTAAAGATAATATTTTAACAGTGCAAAAGTGGTCCACATTTTATTGATCCTAATTGTGTCCGAACGAAGATGCGATGCGAAGTCAAGTGGCTGTTTATGCAAAGTTCTACCTGTTTACAAACATGATTGTATTGTTGTAGCCTACTGTTTTTTTTATTGGGTTAACAATTTGTTTATTTAGCATGTTTGTTTTGTCCATATGTGCTAGTGCTGAGTTCCCCAATTGATAGTTTTTTTTTTTTTTTTTTTTTTTTGCCCCCCCTGGCTCGAATGTCAAACTCCGCCTATGCTTGGCTCCCTCATCTCCACTGTGGCTCATCAGTCCACCAGTTCCGGCAGGCTCCCTCGTCCCTCTGGCTACACCTTGTTTGATCGTCGAACTGCCCTCACCTCAAGACTACACCGCTCTCGCCTCGTCCCTCTGGCTTTGCATGTTTTATGGCGTAAGGACGTGCCTCCAGGGAGGGTAGGGAAATGTCACGTGTCAGTGCATGTTTGGACTTTCAGTTTGTGTTTTGCTTGGTTCCTGTTTTTCTTTGTTCTTTTCCCGCTACTCCTTTGTTTCTATGGTACTATCATTTGAGTTTATTTGGCCCAGCTGTGTATGATTATCTTGTTTGTTATAAGATGCACCCTTTCTTTTAGTCTTTGTCTGATCTCTGTTGCGTGTTTCCCTTGCCTGTCAGCTTGTTCCAGAGTACTATTATTAAAGTTTGAGTTTGTATCGATAATCAGAGTCTTCAGTTTGTTCCTGAGGAAACCACGATGTGACAATGAACGGCTAAATAACTTTTACGCATATTTCTGCTCTTCGTCTTAAAATTCCTGGGTTTAGAATTGAAGTTGCATATATAATTATGACTCTTACTGTCTAAGTGTTTTAATATATCCCAGATTTAGATGGAAACATTTATTTTTAAAGTTATTGTCAGGAGTATACTTTGTTCTGTTTAGTTTTAGTTTGGTTCTCCCTGTGCCTGTGTTCTTGATCCTTGCTTCTATTGTTACCAATTACCTTCACCTGTTCTTCCTTGAGTTACCTCATTCCTTCCTGTATATTTAAGACCTTAGTTCTTCATTTTTAATGTTATTGCGTTGCTGTCTTGCCACCAGCCAATTGCTGATCATGGATTCGAGTATCAATATATCTGCCTTTTCCACTGAACACAAGAATGCGCAGTAACCTCAGACAACTTATTACAAATATTTTTATCAAATACGCAAATTTGTTGAATAGAAACTCAAATACTCAGTAACATAAATGCAACTAACATTGATAATGACTGACATTAAACTTAAACCAAACAGGAATTATTTTACACCAGGGAAATTGGCTAATTAAATGCCAATAAGTAAACAAAATGACTAATCAAACAAACTGAGAAACTAGGTCAAGACAGACAAACTAAGAACAAAGAAAACAGATGACAACCAGTTGAAAATCTATAAACATGACACACACACACACACACACACACACACACACACACACACACACACACACACACACACACACACACACACACGTATATGTATGAATGAATCAAGTTGTTTGATTAATTAAACTCTTCTATTATGTGATTGTGCTGAATTTCTTTTAAATACAATGTAGCAAATTCCTGTCATTCTGATTCAAATCCTGAGTTTTGTCCCACCATGATAATCAGGTAAAATTATTATTGGTCAGTTAATATAGTTTGAACTCAGAAGGCATACAATTTACAAAATCTATTATCATGTTTTTCTCCATATGATGTAGCAATTTTAAGTTTGTGAAATTGTTTTCAGCTTATTTCAGTCACTTTTATTGCCACATGACACTATCAGATGTAATTTAGCTCTGAAAATAACAGTGATGGGACTGTAATCACACCTGCCCTTTTGAAGAGGATGCGATTCCTGGTGCCTCTCTGTCCGAGAGGTAAATCATATCTGCTTGCAATGTTGGAATGAAATTCAGTTCAATTCTCATTTGCACTGTGTTTGTCTGACAATCAATATCACAAAATGTTTTATACCAACCTGGTTTAAACAGAATTACCAATCAAACTAAATAAGAGTAAAATCCCAGAGGTTACATGAAAATGACCAAATGCCATTTGTTCCCATATAAACTGATTTCTTACAGCTTTAATCAATAAACACTCTGGATTGAACCACTTGACGTTTTTGCAAAAATGGCTGCCCAGCAAAACAAAAAGGAAATGACAGGTAGTATGTCACAACCATCAATGTGAGCAAAACAAATGGATATTGATTGAAACACTTGCTTCTGCACATTTTTCTCCAGCTTTTAATGCTTGTCCAGTTGATAAAGATTTTTGTCAAGGTCAACGTTGCAAAGGGTCATGAAACTCATATGGTAGAGATGGATCAAAGGAATAGTTAAAATTATTAAATCCTGTCATTTTTTACTGATTGGTGCACTAATGGAGAAAACTGGAAATCATTAAGCAGGGATTTTCCATTCAACCGTTCATATTGACACTGTTGTCAGGATCCAAAAAAAAAAAAAAAACGTTACAGTCAAAGTATAGCTTTGTGTGATGGACAAGCTGAACTTTAAGTCATCATTTGCTAAACATTCTTTATGTATATACAGTAGAGTGCAACAGTCAAGTTCTGGAAGTAAACATTTTGAACAATAACTTATAATAAACCTTTACAGACAAATACTGTGAGCTACGAGGTTGTTAATCAGTGGTATATGCTTTTGATGAAGCCAAAAGTCCACTTTATTTTTTATAAGAATTGCTTAACTGCAGTTATTCTGTTGGAAAAAAATACATTACCCATGATTCAGCAGAGAAAACTCTTGATGCCCTGCGAATTACGTGATCGAGTCAGCTTCCTATGCTCTCAAACTATGTATATATAAATCACATTTTAAACATAGGCTACTTATTTGTCTAACTTTTGATTTGGTACAAAATCTGTATTCTGTTGTTTGGATGTGTGATTTTATATATTGTACAACACTTTGGTCAAAAGTCATCCATTTTAAAATAAAAGCGACTTATATTGCAATATATGAAAATGTTATTGTTTCTATAGTCAACATCTTTAAATCAGTACATTTTTACAAAAATTTTATTTGGTTATGCCATTCGCAATGCTTTGTGGGATTGTAGTTTGTTCCCTCATTAAAGCTGTTATGTACACATTATTGTACCTTTGTGTTTTTATCAGATTTTACTTTTTTTTTTTCATATCAAAGTTTGTAAAGTTGTGATTCACCTCGTAGCTGGTTGGTTTAGTTCATGGCTTATAACTCTCTAACAGACTTTAAAATCCCTGGGGGAAAATTTATAGGAAAAATACTTCCGGAAACAAGGCTGCTGAAAAGTGGATGGGCATTATTGCACTCCATATAACTTAGCATCCGAAAGGTCTAATGGCATGTCAGTAAGGTGAAAAAACGTACAGAGGAATATTTAATGAGAAGAAAAAAACCTGTTCATGTGAGGAACGAGACCTAGTTATCTCCCAACCCTCGATGACACAGAGGCAGTCATAGATGGCAAGAATGAGTCTCGGTCACGGAGCTAAATTGAGGCTGATTCCATGCTTTGATGAGACCACAGTGAGGTCAGCTTCCACGTGTGTGAGAATGTCCACCGGTGTTTGAGAAAATGGAGGCAGGAGAGTGCGGTTGCATTGCTGCAGGGTCATATCCAGGGAGAGTGTGGCATGCTAGTAATATGCGTTTGAAAATGCTGACAAGCTGTGTGAGGTACTTTGCTGGACACACAGGGAGAGAGAGAAATGGAGGGATGGTTCAATCACAGGGGCCCCAGAGCAGAGATGTAATGAATCCACAGTGCTGGAGGAGAGAATGACCATTGATGCCTCAGCTGCAGAATATGTGTGCGGCGGCATCTCATTTTGGCACTGTCTCTCAGGGTACACCATTTACACAGTGTCCCACTCATTATTTTTTTTAAGTTCTCAAAGGGGTAGATGGAGGCAAAGATAATAACAAATTTTAGTGTGTTTTGTGGTGTTGTGGCTGAAATAATTTCTTGTGATGTCCTTGACCTGGTAGTCGGGGTGGTAAATTTGACCCAAAGCACCTGACAGTAACACTGAAATCGTCAGATTTATTTGTCTACTATGCTGTTTTTCTCCACCAGTGGCCTCTGAGATGATGGCCTTTAAACCATTTCAATCAGGCCTGTTTATCTTGTAATGTTGTGTAATAGGGAATGATGCCCATTTTACCTAAAATGAACCCTCACAGTTGATGGAAGCACCAAAGAACAGATGGATGCTTTATAACTAAGTTCATATAAAGGTGATGCTTGTCAATTTACATTAAAATATCTATTTCTATCTATTCTCTCCCAGATAATGTGCAGAGACAACTAGAAGTAGACTTCTGTGTGGCACTTTCAAAACATTACTTTGTTTGAGCGCCACAATATAGCAACTTCTGTCCCAATGGCATGAGTTTGGGGCAGAACTACCTGTAATAAGCTGTCTATCTGGGAATACAGTGCAGCAGCAGTGTTTTGACACTAAAAAATCCCATTAACTCTCTCCATAGAAAAAGTGATGTTTTGCGATAACTTACAAAGAGCCCCAAGATTGTTGAAGTGTTAGATTGTATATGCTTCACTGTAAAACCTAACCATCAAATTTACTAAATGAAAGTTAATTTTATGTGTTTAATTTGTGTTTATCATTGTGATGAAGAGTAGAGCCTGTGGTTAAATTAAGGATTGGCCAAACATTAAGATTAAATGTTTCTTTACTTTAAAAGCAATGGCTGTGCACACTTTAGTACAGTAATAGTCTCTGCTAATTACGTTCGTTCATGCAGCTGTCTGTGTTTGTGCTAATTTAAAGATTCAGGTTTTAGAGATTTTATGCAATTTAATTGAGTTGGCCCAATATATTGTGGCCCAGTACTGCACGACACAACGGAATTTAAACAGCAGACATAAGTTAACAACACAACAGAATCAAACCACAACAGAACGGGAACAAGCAACAATATTCTGTAATGAAACTCTAGATGGAGCGGGCTGATACGTCCTTGACCCAATCCTCTAAGATGCATACACTGTAAAAAATGATATGATCAATAAGTTATGAGAACATGTTTTTATATTGCTTTAACTCAAAATAAGTTAATAAGTTAACTTTTTTTATAAGTTAAACAAGATTCAACTCATTTTTTTTAAGTCAGTATAATGCCATTTAAGTTGAAATTACTTAAACATCCAAGTTGATTGTAAAATAAAGTTGCTGCCTCCAATTAAGTGTAGAGTGAATTACTAAGCATATTAGCAGCTAGTGAATATGCAATTTATGTGTATACAGCAGCAGCAGAAAGCAGACAATGTAGTTGTTGTGAGGACACAGGAACAAAACATTGCTTGTATGTGAACTCATTAAAGTGAAATAAGTATTTGCAAATATTTTCGCATGTCCAGCGGGGCCTACAGCAATTCTATTCTTTTTGTTCAGCAGCATCATGCATAGCAAATTTAGATTGCAATATTAGCAAAGTAATATTAAAAGCTGCATGAGTTGATCGTGCAATATTAACATTATCATATCAATGTGCAAACGAAATGTATTCACCTTATTCACAATACAGAAGCGAGCAGCTGCATTATTGGCAGAATACGTTTGTGGGAATATATATATATATATATATATATATATATATATATATATATATATATATATATATATATATATATATATATATATATATATATATATATATATATATATATATATATATATCTCAACTACAGGATGGACAGCGATTTATGCTAATGTTGCATACTTTTATTGTCAGCATAGATTATTCACTGCTGTTACACTGAAGAATGATAATTAATCGCTTTCTACTTAAAGAAAGCATGACAAGGCAGCATTTCAAATCTCAACAAACCTCATAAATTGTATCTGCAAATCCTCCAAAAATGCCTTTATTGATCTTTTTCAAAGGGCGATGTTTCATTAACATGCTGAAAACCAAGTGTATCGGACAGAGCACCACAACAAACTTGTAGCCGATCAGCAGTAAGGGAGTCTACTCATGATAGGGGAGGAGAGAGAGTGACCAAGAGGGAGATTTGAAGAAAGACTGTTGAAAGAGAGATGGCTGAGAGACATTACTAAAAGAGAAAAGGTCAGAGGAATAACACTGGAAAAAGAAGCGTTCTGATCAGGCAAGAGCTTTAGAACCCTCGTTAATATTAGAAAAGCTTTAATACAAACATATATACACAAATATAAATGCATTTAGACCACATAACGTAATGCTTGGTATCAGGATGTGAAGAGACTTTCAACCAGCACAACAGAAAGAAATTTCTGGAACAAATCACCTATACTGCCTTTAATGTTTCTTGCGAAACATGTTTGTGCTTGCAATGCAATACAATACAATTGTAACACTGAGTGGCAATAATGAAGCACATGGCTTTATCTTTAATTAAAAAAAAAAAAACACGGAAGAGATAATCTAGGAAAAAATCTCACAACCTCTATATTGTAACATAAACAAGACTGAACAAAGAACTGAGAAAAACTAATGGGTTAAATACACAGAGTGAGCTAATAAATAATAATAATAATAATAATGGCAGGTGAATGGGAACAAAGGAAACAGGTAGAAGAACTAGAACTAAACCAAAACAGAGCAAACAAGTGACAGCAATGAAATCTTATGTCGTAAAGTTTCTATACACATTAAGAATACATTTATGCTCTATATACATTAAGAATAAGATGTGCAGCTGAAAGACTGCACATCTTATGGTGTAACGCTTCTATCACAGCAATAATTAGTTAGTTCTCGTGTGCAATGAGCAGACCTGCACTATTGATAAACCTTCATGATTTTAAGGCTTATTTGCAATGCAATTAATAAAAATATATCTTAATGTGATAAAAAATGTGTTGGGATTAAGGGAAAAAAAAAGAAAGAAATGGGAGAATAAGCTGTCTGTTTGTCAAGATGAAACAGTTGCAGGATGGTGCATTCAAAGTTGAAACAAAGGCTATGGCAGTTCAGAGTCATGCTCTCCTCTTCATTCATTCATTGCTCCAATGTCACATGCCATTACCACTAATGCCGTAAATGATAAGCCTTCTGCATTCTGAGCCACCGTGTTCATGATAACATTAATGAATGTTAATATAGGATGTCACATTGTGAGCTTGCAATATCAATCAGTAGAATGGAGTGTTTTTACAGCGCCTAAATGATTGGAAGTGTATACTCTGGTATACACTCAGACAACTGTGAATTTCAACATCCAAGATAAATGAATGTTCTTAATTGACAAAAGTAGCCCCCAAACTGACCCATAAGTACCTCCCAAACCAGGAGAGGTGGACCAAGAGAGCGGAGAAGGCCTTCACTGACCTGAAGCATGCCGTCTTTTGCCTACCCATCCAGCAAGCTCCAAACTTCCGCAGACCTTTTGTTCTACTAACAGATGCCTCGGAGGTAGGGATTGGAGCCGTGCTGTCCCAGTTGCAGGATGGAATGGAGCACCCGGTCAGGTATGTTCGTTTTTACCAATGTTTTTTTGTTGTTGTTTTTTTTGGACGCTACATTATTACTGTTGAATTGTTTTCTCACCATGTAAAGGATGCTTTAAAGCTAGAATTTGGGCTTTCGTACTGGTTTAACAAAATCCAATTTTTAAATATCTTTTACTGTACCAGGCTTTTTAAATTACACTTTAAATTTGCATAGCTATAAATGACTTGGCAATTTCAATTTCAAAAGCAATAGTTGAATGGTTTATAAAAAAAAAAAAAAAAATGGGTACAACAGTATTACATTTTTTTTTTTTTTTAATTGCATTAGACCATTACTTCTAGTCTAAAGTCCTTAGCTTTAACACACCCTCTATAGTGGCAAGAAAGGGGCGGGAGTATTTCCATTTTCCGTTGAGTTGTGGTTTGTTTCCGTTGTTTTCTGGCTTTTCCATTCGGTTGTGGCGATTAGGTTCTGTTGTGACTTGTTTACGTTGTGTTGTGGCTTTTGAGTCCACAGTGTTGTTAACTTATATTTGCTTTTTTAATTTTTGTTATGTTGTGCACTACTGTGCCACCTTAAGTTTCAGCTATACAAAGTATTTAAGTGGATTTATAGTTTAATTTTATATTAAGAAATAAGTTACACACAGTAACTTATAATAAGTTATACACAGCTAATGTTGTATTTTATACTTGTAGTCAATGGCATACAGTAGAGTAGGCCTATACACTGTACACAAATATTTTTTGGAGTTGTAAATAAGACAAAGATTAGTGGAGTATATTTCGAACAAGAAAATACCATTTTAGTCTTTCTACTTCAAAATGTCACTGTTAATTAAATGTGCTACTTGCATTTCTTAGTAACTATTTGTGATATTTACAAGCAATTTCGGAGTGAAGATCGTTCCATAATGAATTCTACACCTTTTTTTTATCAGCGTATTTCTTTGTTTCATATTGTACCATGTATTGTATATGTTTAGTTGATAACATCATTCACAATGTGTTAAGGAGTTCCCTTATACAAATACGTTAATAACCGTTCCTCTTTTAATTACCAGACTTTTTTCGACATCACAGCTAAAAATAGTAGCAATGACTTTGAGATATGAAAGCTTTAGCTTAAGTTCTGTCAGGAAGACTCAATTACTCCGTCACTTATTACCTTTATTACTATCCAATCACGTCTTTATACTTTTCGTATAAAAGATCGGTACTTACGCATGTTTGAGTTCGCAGATGCCGACGCGACAACAACCTCCACCCTCCCCACCACCACCAGGATGGTCCTGTCCTTACCAGGGCTGGACTGGGACAAAAAATCGGCCCGGGCATTTTTGCCCAGACCGGCCCACTATATGATCATAAACACCACCCATCTTTGCACGCCCTTAATTATATGCATACCAACTCCTATTCATTAAAACCACTAATGCCATGTAATGAGTGAGTATTGGAACGAGTGAGAGTTAACAGATGAAATAAGTAAAAATTTGATATTTATTAATACAGTTGAACTATACTCCACATTGACGAATCCTAAAACAAGCTATAAGCAGCTCTGGCATAGTAATACAAGGGTTTCTTACAGGATTTTTGTTAAACCTATGGTGGGTGGACCTCTGTCCCTCTAGGGGGGTTGGGGGGCATGCCCCCCCGTGAGAACATTTTGTGCATTTTAATGTTAAATTCATCAATCTGGTGCACTTTGAGAGTTCAAAATTAAAAGCTCCAACCCATATTCAGTGTGCAAATTAAACAAAGAAAAATTCAAACCTCTTTTAGTTACAGTGTCTACATTACACCTACTACATAATAATAGTTATAATATTAATCCAATGACAGTAATAGCCATCTTTTGTAAAACAAATGCACTAAAAAATAAAGGAAACTTTCATAATTAGTGTTGTACCAATTTCTACTTGAAAGAGATAAGCACATGATCTTTTATTTTGACGCAAACTGCATCAAGCTTTTATTTTGGCGGAAAACATGGTTTACAAACGCCTCTTATTAAATTTCTAGTGAATTGCGGTAATCGTCAACTATGCAGATGTGGAAATAATCTGTAACTGGGTTATGGGTTCCTACACTCGATCATGACAAGTGTGTTGAAAGTAGTTCTGCTTACCGCGGACTCTACACTCTCTCATCTCTCTCCTGATCCTCCGTCCTCACTATCATCATCTGCCACAGGAGCTGATGAAGGTCAGAAAACATTTTTTGACACATAAAGCGTCTGCTTTTAGGGCCTGGTTCTATTTTTTCACGCTGTTTCTCTGCACATTCCTTGCGTTTCTTCTCCATCTATTTTGACAGATACACACTGACACTGCTGCACGCTCGCTCACTCGTTTAAAGTTGTGATTGGGCCAGCCCAGTGTCAATCAAGAAAAGAGCCAATGGGCCGCTGATCTAAGTGTTTCATGGGCTGGTCTGTCAAAAAAAAAAACTAACACTGACTTTGACCAATGCATTACACCGGCACAAACCCAGCGCTGCCAATTATGCAAAACAAAACAAAACGAATGGGCCGCCGATGTACAAATTTTATGGGCCGTAAAAAAAAAAAAAAAAGTATGAGTATGAGATATATCGGCCCAAAAAGCACGTCGGCCCACCGGGCAAATGCCCGGTATGCCCAATGGCAAGTCCAGCCATGGTCCTTACCTCCCAGGGGGGTCGGCTGCGCCCCTGCCTTCGTCTTCAGGCAGGAGATGCAGATCCGCTACCCTCGGATTACGAACTATGGACGGGGTCTACGCCAAAGAACTTTATAATAATGCTTGCTGAGCTGTCAATAAATGTATGCTTCGTTACATCATTTTATCTCCCGAGTCTTTCTGGTAGAACTTTAAGTTTCTTTGAGAGAAATAATTTAAAGAAACTCTCTTTCAAAGTCCTACAGTTACAGACAGGTTGCATCCAAGTTAAAGCTGCCATCTGTTTAGACAAGTAAGTCAAAAGAGGAAGGCACCAGGACCAACACCTGTTTACTGTGAAACCACAGTTTATTTAAAAATAACATGTCAATTTCTGTTTCCTGCCTACCTGCTGTGCCATCTCACAATTTCACCCCACTCCAACTCCTGCAATTCTCACTCTGTCCTGTATGTTCATCTGCATCAGCACCAGCATCCTCCAGTCCTGGAAATCAGCATTAGATAGCGCATCAACAAGACACAAATTGTTTTTCATAAAATCCCTGCTGCAGTAAAACTGCAATAAAGTTGTACAGCCCTTTGAAGGAGGTCATTAAAATTTGACAGAATGATAAATTCCTTCACAAAAATGCCACTGCAAACGTAAAATACAACCATTAAATTATTAAAACCATTTGCTACAGGGATGCTAGGTGCTAATCAGTGTGACAGTCATTAACCAAGACATGATCAATCATCTTATCACCTTAAGCAAGAAGGACTTTTTTTTTTTTTTGTCTTACAAGACAAGTGATAGGCTACTTAATTTCAAGGGCTTATAGACAGAGAAGTAAATAAAAAAAATTAAACCATAAAAGGAAAAATGTGACGTGCAAATGTGAACGGTGACCCCAACAGTCTAGCCTTCATCAGTTCTACTAACAAGACTTGATACCTCAGTCATTAACACGTGATTATGAAAGATGCAACAACGCTAATGAAAATAAATTAACTAGCAAATAAAATTAGTGGCCGATAATGACAAGAGGACTCTTGAGTGAATGTAGTCTATGAGCCATGGCCTGGGTAATGACTCTGAGCAGATCGTACATGTAGTTGCGGTCCCTAGAATGTCTTCTTTTATTGTTTCAAACAGCTAGTTTTTTTTTTTTTTTTTTTTTTTTTTTTTTTTTGTGAGGGGACTGTTTGCACATGTACATGTTGTACATGTTGCACATTGGCCACAAAATGTATTTAGACAATACCAAAATCCTAAAATAATTTATTTATTTTTGTATTTTTATTTATTTGTCATTCACCCATATCAATACATATTTTACTTTAAAGGTGTGCTTGTGCCATCTTTCCTCAAAATAAAAGCCACTAGGTTTAATATTTTTGCTTTTAACTCTTTCCCTGGCAGCGTTTTTTTTTTTTTTTTTTTTTTTTTAGTTGCCAGCCACCACTAGCATTTTTGATCATTTTCACAAAAATGTTCATGGCCCCAAAATATTTTGTTGTATTCATGCAATATACTGTATCAAAAGAAAGAATAGAGCCTCTGCTTAAAAATAAAAACCTTTTATTCTAGTCTAATGCATTCTTTTTTTTTTATCAACACTTTAATGTTTCATAAAAAGCTGAGAAAATTGCGCTTTTGTCAAAGACTACATCCAGATTGGATTCAGAATGATGATCAAAACATAGATGGAGTAGATTGAGTCTATCAACTAAGCTTCACAGTGTTGCTCATCCTAGGTTGACATTTCATTCTGTAACATTAGGCAGTTTTGATTTATATGCTATGCTGTGTAATGTTGATGATCGTGTTATTTTACAAATGCATCTGCTTAGGCCTACATATGCTATCGCTTGTTTCAGCTTCTTTTTCGTCTGTGTTTTTGATTGGAGATTCTGTACTCTTTCAGATGTGTCATAGTGCCCCCCTACTGAATAACAGTAAAAACACAGAAAGACAGAAAATTATGTCAATGGCTGGGAAGTGTTGTCTCTTAAATGACAGAGATTTAATTTCCATCAATGGAAGGGAAATAATTAATTAATTAAATTACACTACTGTAAGTGGCTACATACCGTTTGGGGTCACTGATGGTATGTGCATGCATTAGTTCTTGTAGAGTTGTATTTGTTGTGGTGAAGTGTGGACTTCCAGCCATTGTGAATTGGCTCAGTGCACATGGACACAGTGATGAATGAGAGATATGCATTGTAGGAGGCTATAAATCAATATCTCCTCCTCTCCCTTTCTCTTTCTCTGTCTTGTTCGAGGAGTGCAGTGAGATGAAAATCTCACTGCTAAACAGACACCCTCACCCAAGACAACCTTCACTTCCTGTTTCCACTCTCTTTTTAGTCTAACATACTCCAGTACAGCACCATATTTTCCAGTGGCATGTACTGAACCTCTCTGCTTTAGTTTTTTTGGTAACACTTTATAATAACTACACGCTATTAATCATTAGTTAAGCATTAGCAAACAGTTAATTTGTCATTTATAAAGCATTAATATACATTAATAAGCAGTTTATAAATACAGTTATAAATGCTTTGTTCTTGATTTATAAGCATATCTATAATGTGTTTAATAATTGCGTCTTCATTATTTATTAATGAACAATGTATCATTTCTAAATGATGTATTGCATTATTTACAAACCAGTTATTTAGGAGTTGTCAGTGGTTCATAAGATAATTTAGAAAGTGTAAGTAAATGATTAATAAACTGTTTAAATACATATTATTATTCAGACATATAGTAATAGTTACTTAGTGTGTTAATAAATGCTGTATTAACATGTATTTCTACTGTAATTCATGGTTAATTCAGGTAGTTATAAAGCATTTAGTAGTGGTCAGTTAACTATTTTCGTGAGCTCATCTAAAGTGAGGACTAGTTATGCCTTGTAAAACATTTATAAAGGAGATTTAAAGGCTGTTAATATTTCTATGTTTTCTATCGCTGTGTTGTGTTTGTTTCCTTTTTCTGTTTAGAAGAAAACTGAGTCTTTAAATCTCCTTTATAAATGATTTACAAGGCATAACTAGTCCTCACTTTAGATGAGCTCACGAAAATAGTTAACTGACCACTACTAAATGCATTATAACTACCTGAATCTACTACATTTACTTACACTTTCTAAGTGATCTTATAAATCAATGACAACACCTAGTTAGTAAATAATGGTAAATAATGTAACTGGTTTGTAAATAATGCTATACTTCATTTAAAAAATGATAAATTGATCATTAACAAAGCATGAATATACAATTATTAAACACATTATAGATATGCTTATAAATAAAAAATAAAGCATTTATAGCTGTACTTATAAACTGCTTATTAATGCCTATTAATGCTTTATAAATGATGAATTAACTGTTTAGTAATGCTTAACTGATGATAAATAGCGTGCAGTTATTATAAAGTGTTACCGTTTTTTTTTTTTTTTAAATGCAAAATAAAATAATAAAAGCCATTAGATGTTTGCAAGGTTTCAATAATAATAATCAATATTAATTAAATAAATATTATGTAGGCTACGTCTACTCAGAGTGATCACTAAAAAGCTCCTCACTCATGTGAATATTTAAGGAATTTCAGCCATGACAACTCTCGGAGTGGATACATTTCAACAGCATTTATTGGCAAGGAGCATGGAATATACATGCATATATACATACAAGAATATACATTTTGGCGGACGAGATCTGCTGCTGCTGCGGCTGCTGCTGGTGGTGAGGAAATACAATAATTTGTTCAGCTTAGTAAAAAATAACAAACAAAGGAAAGGCTGCTGCAAGAAATGGTAGAACCCAGCAGAACTCTACAGGTGGTGCTGGGGAGGAAGAGGGTTAACAGAAGCTTTCATATTGCGCAGCATGCTGATACAGGCTGAGATTATATATATATATATATATATATATATATATAATTACGTGGATTTGGAAGAACTTCTGATTGACTCGTGCTGCAGCGCTGAAAGACCCAATCGGTGTTCATTAGAGTTTCAAGCCTGAACTTTGTATTTTCCTCACAGACAGCAACCGTCTTAAATCAGCACATCACAGATTTTGTTTTCCAAGTTTATTTCCATTCAGACATGACCGAAAATGATGATGTCCAAGTGTTGAGATGTTTACTTTGCAATTAGTTCCCACATTTCCACCGGTTTGTCCATGTAAGCAAATATGCAGAGCAGTTGCAAACCTTACAAAATAATCAGCCAAACACTATGACATGGAGGCACTGGCTTCTCTCATGTGACTTTTTTTTATTAGAAATTCTTCAACTACTAGACATCGCTCAAAACATATATTTTTTTATTTTTTTGATGTCTCAATACATCTCAAGGGACACATCTCTAACATGCAGTGACTATAACCAATTTGAAAGTGCATTACAGCTGCCATCAGGGGGTGAATACCGACAGTCACATCTGGAGGATTCAGACGGTAAAAAATAGGCTTTAGACTTGATCTGCATATTTTACGCTCTTCAAGAAAACAAAACACTCAAATGAACCTAATCCACTTCTAAATACATCAGTTAGGCAGCATGAATGATTCATTTAATGTTTTGAACCTCATTTCTTCCCACTGTGTTGTCTCTTGACCTGCTAGCTGAAAGCTGAGCTCCCACTTTGTCTAGGTCTCCATTTTCAGAGAGAATATTGGCATTTTAAATGTACTGATTATACAGGAGGTGTGTGAACGGCAGCTGTGAGCAGTAGATATTCTTGGAAATTATGACCAGGATGCTCAGAATCCTGTAATTTGACACATAACATCAAGACCTCAAGTCTAAATCTGGGAGTTTTGACCTGTTGCCTCCCACAGCTGTTCAGTGTGTCTGCTGTGCCTCTGAAAAATACACATTCCCTCTCACAGTGATATTATATTAAAATACTGATCTTTACAAAAAGACCATTATATTTAAAATTAACTTAGACTAGCAGAAATTCTGGTTTCACTCAATTGATATAGACATCAGTTAATTGAGTAAGTATGCATACACGTGAATCCACTTCACATGATAAGAGAAAGATTTCAGCTTTATACGGTAAATAATAACAATAATAATAATCAACCTAAAAATATAATGTAACTGTAAACTATTCATCACACATATAGTATCATTATTACTAATCAAAGTGTCTGTTGTGTTGAGACGATATTACTTTGATGTTTTGGTATTCTCTGTATCCTTAACATTGCACACATAAAACACAGTGATATGCAAGGCACGTGGTTAAGGGAAAAGATTTCACAAATACGACAGGATTCAGTATAGGGTAATATAGGAAATCTGTTACTCAAAATCCAATTTAAACCTGAAAATCAAGAATTTTTTTAAATTAAAAATTAAAAATTGCAATTGTATAAAAAATGCTTGTTTGTTGTATATTTACATATGAAAACCTCTGAAAACATAACTATGATCCTTTGAGCTCCTTTAATTTTCACAAGCTTTCAAAAGAACCATATAACAAGGAATTACATATTTATGAATGATCCCCTATGGAGCAGAAATCTATGCCTCTCAGTGCCTTTGTTTCAGTCTGATCTGATCTCTGCCCACTGATTTGCAGGTTAAATCCCCTGTGGCCAGGCTGCAGTCAGCTTGAAAAGTGTCCTAAGTGCTGCCACATGCTTCTCTGGTCAGCGGCCCTAATTTATCTTGACAGCATGTACAAGCTCAGACTGAACCTTTGATAAAGTCCACACAACCCAAGGAGCAACTTTAATTGAAGGAGATGACATGCTCACTTTCCACTGCCTTGTCACTCGGTAGCGTAATCGAGGCCATTTATCAAAAACTGTTTACATGGATAAACTCTCACCTGGACAGAGAGAGCTGCAGAGTTGTGATTATGTCTCCTGATATGTCTCGGAGCTAAACTACATTCGACTCCTTGTGGAGTTTCTGGCACATCGGTTTGTTGGATAAGGAATGTCTCCCGTTTGTATGAGAAGCCCTGAAAAGATTGTGAAAAAATAAAACTTTTACTGCAACAGCAGATCGTTAAGCGCCTTTATACATGGAAGCAAAAACAGGTGCATTTTAGTAACTGAAAGGCCTAATTATCTGTTTTTATTACCATGTGCAAATAGAAGATAGCATGAAGATTGCAGAGAAAGGATTGTTTCTTTCAAAGCTGTAGTCACGTGTTTGTCTGATTGTAGCTATTATGAGTGCAGTTTGCTGTTCAAATTTGATTTCTCATCACCTGCAGAGCAGGGGCGGCTTGTCAGCTATGCATTAGTCCCATCAGGAGAGGCCTTATCACAGTGCCTTAGGCATTCTGGAAAAAAGGTGATATGACAGCCCGTGGGACCCATACAATGTGGTGTGGAAAATCATCTGTGTGACATCCCTGGGGGGGCCTGTATTTACAACGCCTGCTGGGTAGAAACAAATTGCTAACTTTTTTTCTTAAGGTTCCCAACAGACTTTACTGCCATGCCAGCGATGCTGGAGAAAATTAAATGGGTACAGAGGAATGCTGAGTATCTTCAATGCCGCAGGTGCTAACAAAACCGCACAGGTGGTGTGGACACCTGGATTACAACGCTCGCTCTCCTCGAAGCTGAAGTAGGAAGAGGCGTATGAGTAGGCATGTAATCACAGTCGTGATGTGAAAGCTCTGTGGCAACTGGCGAGGGTGAGCTGGAGACTTGCTGCATATTGACCTACCTCCAATTGCGTTCCACTACAAAGGATGATGAACTATCTTCTGACCTCAAAACGAAGGAAGTCGTTCACTTTGATGTCTACTGATCTTTTTTCTCTTTGTTCTTTGCCTTAGGGTTCTGCGTTGCGCTGGGTATTTCACCCTAAAATAAGGCAACTGTTTGAACTGAAAATGACGGGTGAAAACATGCCAAATTCGTAGAAATGTAATCTTCAGAATCAAGTTGGTTCATATGCTTTTGAAAACTCCATTTACCAAAATTATAATCTTTGGGTCTCTGCAGGAATGCTCGCTATGATATAATATCTTATTTTAGTTAGTTTTCTGCATGTTGGTTTCACCACATGACTTTGATTTAACGCACAAAGTTTTCAAATATAAAGCAGTGAATCAGTTGAAGATGATTATGCTAAACTACCTGAAGTTCTTTTCAAGAATACTATTCTTAATGTGGTTTTACTTCACTGTGAAAATGACTCCATTACTGGTCACCAATTCCACTACCACTTGAGTATCTGATTTTAACAGTACTTAAGTATTTTACTCGTACTAAACGTAGGCTTTCTTGTTTTTCACTGGTATCTCTCTTAGGTGTTGAGGACTAGTGCATAGTCCTCACCAGCTAATTCTGGGTACACACCACAAGATAATCAGGCTGATTTTAGGCTGATTTCTCCCCTTCCAACAATCCTAGTAGGTAATGTCCTGATTATCTTGATGGTTCTACAGATTATCTTATCAGATTTTCCCTTGGTGTGAGGTGTGTTAAGAGTGACTGAATCTGCTCGGAAGAACGTTGGAGCCGTCGGAGAGCATGTTGAATGTTTACAATCAGAAATCCTGATGTGTGGGGGGAACCCACAGGACAAACACACGTACGCTCTGGAGATTATTATGTGAAACGAAACAATATCCAATCAGAAAGCAAGCTGAGAGAAGACGGAAGCATAACAAACGCAGTCGTGGCGCAGGCGCAGCACACCGTTAAATGAATTTCGACAGCAGAGATGGATCAGCTTGTTGATTTGTGGCAACAGCACGAGTGTTTATACAGCGTGTCATGTAAAACATACCACAATATGTCAAGTGTTAAAAAAGGGCATAAGTAAACCAATATATTTCAAAAAGGTTTCTGATAAATAAAATAATGTTAAGTAAAATTAAATTGTCAAAGTCTACTTGCAGTGGACATGCTGGTTTTGGCCTCATCACCGGTCTTCATCTTATTAATAAAGCACCTGTAATTCAGTAACAACCAGCTAATGCACCCACATTTGTGTAAAGTAGCCTTGTTGACAAGTTCGGGTGAGTAAGGGCAAAAAGCACAATATATAGTACCTTCAATGCCCTGTAGGCAATAGCACTTATTTTGTAGCAGATATTAACTGCTGCAGACCAATTTAGGTCCCATCCAAAATGTAATGTTTAATAACATTACTCATTACAAATGTATTGGAGTAAAGAGTACATATACATATTCAAAAATGTAGTCAAGAGAGTAAAAGTTGCTAATATCTTTGATACTCAGTCAAACAGTCACAAAGTAGCTAAAAAAAAGATACTCAAGTACAGTAACTGATTACATTTACTCAAACACCACTGATAATGGTATCAGGACAATTGAATCACCATGATATTTTTAAATATATTTTTTCCACAAAGAAAATATAAACCTGCATGTTACTGGCACAGTGGGAAATTTGACATGACACACAAACAATATAAGACATAGCTTAAAACAAAATGGGATGCACCACTCATATTACAAACGTGAACTGTGAAAACTGGTAAAAGGAATTTTCCTCACAGACAGCAACAGTCTTAAATCAGCACGTCAGACATCAAAAATCCATATTCTCCTTGATATAACTCAGACATGAGTGTCAATTCATAAGAACCCTCATCAATTAATCCGTAGCGACTGCAGTCTGTCATCCGAGAGGATGTATGCTAGAATGCACTCCCAAAGGTGCTTTAGTAACCTCTCTCAACCTTTTCAAAGGACTAAATAAGTCATCGGCAGACCCAGCATGAAAATGAAAGTAAATTAGGTTTTGGGACAAGGGTACACTGCAGATTTCATTAGAATCCCAGAGGTAACCTGATACACCTGTTCCTGCCGCACAACGGGAGATGTCGGCAACATGACCACAAGATTAATCAAGATTGACAAGCAGTGTCTTGGCCAAGGTGATGATTTCTCGGGCAGCAAAGCCCTGACATGCCTAATCTATACTGAGCCAATGAGATTTATGACAGGGAATCCTTGGATAAGGCAGCATCGAGCTGAGCAAAAGTGAGATCATTAAGTTTCACACTGAATCCCTGGCAAATGTACAATCATGTGATTGGACCAGTGTAAGGAGAATGTTTTATTAACAGTAGTGAACAAAACCACAGGACACATGAATCATGAGGTTTTCGTTTGATTGGAATACCAACTTTGCTCCCATGTTGTCATAATATTGTGTTATTCATCTTCAAGAAATAAATAACCCCAAAATATAAATTCTGTCATTATTTACTCACCTTCATGTCATTAATTATATTTTAGAAGAAGATTTCAAGATTCAAGACTCAAAAGAAAAGAAAAGAGAAAATTTGTTTTTAAAAGATTTCAGGACAGCACTGAAAATCAATCACCATGAAATCAAAACGTCTCCGGTTACTATCGTAACCTCGGTTCCCTGAGAGGCGGGAACAAAACATTACGTCAGCTGTGATGTATATGGGAACTCCTCCCTTCTCCACTTTGCTGAAATCTTATGGGCTAACGCCAGCTGGGGACAGTGGCCAATTGATGCGAAGCATGCAAATACTGACAGGTTCGCGGTCAGTAAAAAATGCATGGGTGCGACAACTACGTTAGAATCACGACTGAACGCTAGCACTGCTGATCAAACAGCAACCACGGCAGCTAACGTAATGTCTCGTTCCCGCCTCTCAGGAAACTGAGGTTACGATAGTAACTGGCAGGGGCGCCGTATAGGGGGGAAAAGTTAGGACAATTCCAAGGGCCCCTGACTGACAGGGGCCCCAACAAATAGGAAAACAATTATTTAATTGTTTTATTATATTATACACTATATAAACCATCGTCATTGAGTATATTACAAATAATAATAAAATGAATGATGTCTTTGATTTAACTTATTTTGGCAATAAAAGTTAAATATCCCCATTGACCAAAAAGTAAACATCCATTTTGACCGACCACCCCCCTGTATCTGCAAGAAATGGTTTGGTCCTGCCTTAGCGCGCTCATCAAAGGTGTTTAGCGGTGTTTTAGTTTCAGTCAGTCAATCAATGCGCAAGAAACACGGAGACCACAATGTTGAATAGTAAAAGAAAATCTGGGTTTCAAAAAAGGAGAGGAAAGACAAAAGAAAGGGTGTCAATCTGTAACCCAGTTTTTCACCAAGAAAGGTGGGTAACGTTAAGTTTTAGTCTGTGAGTGGTATTAATCTGTTGTCCATTGTGAAATAAGCTAACGTTAGCTAGCTGCAGGCTAGTGTTATCATACATTTCATCAGTGCAGGGCAACGTTTAGCAAGATATTCATATTAAATCATTGTCCATGCCCCTTTTAGCAGATTTAACAACAAACTAGTCAGCAGCACCCCAGTCTCCCCATAACTACCCCTCCCTGTCCCAGTGAAGAAGGTGAGCAACATTGTGATAATGACTTGGCATCATTCCAGGTAGTCTGTGTGGGGTTCTCTGTCTCTTGCTTTTTACCATAACAAAAAAGAAAATGAAATATTTATTAATGACAGAAATCAAACACAAATTATTTTCTCACATAATGACCATTATTATCACATAAAATATAAAAACAACCTCCTGTATGTAATGGATGAAGTTAGAAACAATGAGTAGCTTACCACAACCTGCATGTAAGTTACAGACATTATTTTGTTGTTGGCATATTTGTGCAGTTAAGTAAAAAAATCTTATGTTTTCATTGATTTGAGATAATGATGTTAATTTTTTTTATTAAAAAGTCAATATATATATATATATATATATATATATATATATATATATATATATATATATATATATATATATATATATATATACACTTAATATGTCATTAATTTTACAATAAAAATACATTGAGACTGTAAAGGATCGCCTTAAGGACATTTTTATGGTGGCTTTTAATCTAGCATCAAATAGTGAACTGCATACTGTATGCAGACTTGCATTTACAAATCGCCAGTAAATATTATGCTAGTACTAGTATTGAACTACAAGAAGCAAGACAGCTGCAAGCCTTTGATTAGAGTTACGTAAAGCTTTTGATGGGACAGTTAGGTCCTAGAGATGTCTTGACAACATCTGCACAGAGGGGGCCCAATTCGATTATTTTTGTCATGGGGCCCAAAATCCGTGGCGGCGCCCCTGGTAACTGGAGATGTTCCCTTTCAAGGCGGTAACTCAACATTACGTCAGCTGTGACGTATATGGGAACTGTATTAAATCCCACCATGAGAGCAGTGAAGATAAGCCCTGAACGGGATCAACCACACCCACATGTAAGCAAGACAGTTCTAGCCAATAGCCGTGTCGCTAAGAGTACTCGCATCTGATAGGCGGAACTAGACCAATGAGACATCTGCTCCGACTCTAATAAAATTTGCATATCTTAACGCAATGAACGCGAAGACTGCACTGAATAGGGCAGACACAACACAATAAGCACTCAAGCATGAGAGTTAAACACAGAGTCAACGGCGTTTGCAGTGACAACTGCATGACCATTATTAACCATAACACAGAGTTAGCAGCCATGGTAACTACTGCATAGCTGGTTATAACAGTTCACAACACATGAGTAAAATTCAACTCAACGAAAGTACTTGAGACGCTACAGAGGGTACATCCAGCTTGTAAAACCTGGCAAATGTTTTCTGAGAAGACCAGCCAGCAGCAAGACATAAATCCTGTATAGACAGTCTAGACCAGGCCCATGAGGAAGCAATTGCCCTCGTAGAATGAGCTCTGATGTTAAGGGGACAAACTTCCCCCTGTCATTTGTAAGCCAAAGCAATAGCATCCACAATCCAGTGAGAAAGTCTCTGTTTTGAAACAGCACGTCCCTTATTACATCCACCAAAGCACACAAACAGCTGGTCCGACTGACGAAAGGCGGCCGAGCGATCCACATACATCCGCAAAGCCCTAACAGGGCAAACAGCGCTCTGAGCTGACACTGGTGGCTCAGCAGATAAGGCGGGCAGGGAAACAACCTGTGTTCTAAATGGTGTATTGAGTGACTTCGGAACGTGGCCTGGTCTCGGCCGGAGAGTGACATTGCAGTCGCCAGGTCCGAAACAGATGCAATTATCGTTCCCCGAGAACGCGTGTAAGTCTCCAATGCGCTTCGCGGAGGCGAGAGCAAGAAGCAAGGCTGTCTTCAGGGAAAGCTCCTTAACCGCAATTGAAGCTAGGGGCTCGGACGGTGGTAGAGATAGAGCCCTCAAAACTAGAGCTAGGTCCCATGGCGGCACGGAGGGCGGTCTTGAAGGACACAATCTCCTCGCTCCCCTGAGAAATCTGATTACCAGAGCGTGCTTACCAATCAATTGCCCGTCAACCGGGGAACGAAAAGCAGCAATAGCGGTCACATACACCTTCAGCGTGGATGGCAAACTCCCGCAATCCATTCTGTGCTGTAGAAAGCGCAAAACATCCGACACAGAACAGGTCCCCGGGTCAATACCGATGTCCTGGCACCATTTTGTGAAAACTCCCCACTTCAGAGCGTCGAGGCGCCTGGTAGAAGGCAAACAGATTCACTTCAGCTCTCCCAAATCGATCCCAAATCATTTGATCTGATCCGGGGTGAAGCTTCCACTCTCATTGAGGAATCCCGTTCCTCGAAAGCATGTCCGCTCCGCAGTTCAGGATACCGGGGATGTGCGCCGCTCTTATGGAGAGAAAGTGTCGGTCCGCCCACAACAGGAGACTCGCTGCCTGTTTGAACAGAGCTCTGGAGCACACACCGCCCTGGAGATTTATGTACGAGACCACAGACGTGTTGTCGGTTCGAATCAGTACATGTAGCCACTCCAATTTTGACTGAAAGGCTTGCAGGGCTAAAGACACAGCTTCCAATTCCAAATGGCTCTGGTAATCAGATTTCGATTTCTTCTCTGTGACTCCGACCACAGGCCTGAGGCAGGTACGCCCAGGCACACTGCTCCCCAGCTTGAAGTTGACGCGTCTGTCAAGACCACGGTGTGCTGTGTCACTATACCCAAAGGAACTCCTGGGCTTAACATATCCGGGCTGTTCCACGGTCTCAGAGTGCTGACGCAAATGTGAGTGACCGTAATACGCCCTCGGCGAAACTCGAGTTTTCAGCCAAAACTGCAGCGGCCGCATATGCAGCAGGGCCAGATGGCACACTGAAGAGGCCGCCGCCATCAGTCACAGAAGCCTCTGAAATTCCCTCAGTGAAACAGACCTGCCCGATCTGAAATGGCGCAGAGTCTATGAGATTGCCTCTCTGCGCTCTTGAGAGAGGTGGGCTCGCATCGCCATCGAGTCCACACATACTCCCAGATATGTTATAGTCCGACTCAGTAAAAACACGCTCTTCTGCATATTCACACGCAGTCCCAGCAGTCCCCACTTTGAATAGGTGCGGGGGGCTAGAGCCATGTTGAATGGAAGCACTGAATACTGATAAGCCGTGCCTTCGAAAGCAAATCTCAGGAAGTGCCTGTGGCGCGTCGCTATTTGAATATGAAAGTACGCGTCCTTTAGATCCACTGAGGCGAACCAGTGCCCGGGACATATCTGTGCCAGGATCTGTTTCAGTGTTGTCATTCTGAACATACGCTTGTGAAGTGCTCGGTTGATGGGTCTCAGGTCCAGAATCGGACAGAGTCCTCCATCCTTCTTTGGCACCACGAAGTAGCGGCTGTAGAATCTGCTCTTCTGCTCGCTCGGAGGTACACGCTCTATTGCTCCTTTCTCGAGCAGACTGAGAACATCCTGTCTCAGAACGGGAACGTTTTGGGGCAAAGTCAGTGACGAGACCACGCCATTGAAGCATGGAGGTCTGCATTTGACCTGGAGAGAATATCCGTGCTGAATTATTCCCAGTATCAACGGTGAAACGCCCAGGATAGCCCTCCACGTGTCCAGGAAGTGACACAGTCCCCAGGAAGGGACGCGTTAGCTCTACGGCCACTGTAGCCACTGATGGCGTGTTTTGACTGGAGCCCCGTCCCCGCAAGGCTAGAAGCACTGGTGGGAGGGCGGCTCGCGGCGGGCATTGTGTGGTGTTGGCACTCTCGCACCCTCCTGCGCCCTCCTGCCCTCGAGAGGCCATTATAATCATGGGTTGTGGCTCTGCGCTGCTCTGAGGCAGGACGAGTGATACAGTGTTGGGTGCAAGAGGAAGAAAAAGCTCTTTTTGTGAATGAATACATGTTTTTATTGTGGAACTCACACAAACAGCATTTAAACAGACATAGCAATCGTCGCCCGTAGGAACATGGGGGACATGATGCATTAGAACATGGCGCTTGGGGTCGGGGCCTCCAGCGCGCTCTCACTTCATCATGATCGCTCCGTCAGGAAGATGGCTTGGTAGCCGAGGATGGCGCGCTGACTCTCTCGCGGCGCGGGCTCCTTCTCTGACCCTGACGTTTTCCTCCCAGGCCCTGACCACTGCTTGTTTTGGCCGAAACGAGTGTCTGGTTTGGGGCGAGGTACCACGGCGGGCTGTCTAGCTGGTCCTTGAGCCTGGCGAGGTGCTGAAGAAGAGCGGGACCTCGCAGATGACTGAAGTGAGCGATGGGGCATCACGTGGCTCATCACCTTGGCGCGCTTTTGCATCTCGGAAAAATACTCAGTGACCGACTCCACAGCATCACCAAAGAGGCCGGAGGGAGTGACTGGAGCATTTAACCCTATGAGGTCTGAGCTGTTTTCTGGGCCCTGGAGGTGTTCTGACATGCTCTGACATTTCTGGTTATTTCTGTTACTTGTGACATTTTCATGGCTAAAGTCTAATTACACTGTATTCAGCACAAACTCTGCTACAATAATATATCAACAGCATGTATGTAAAAGTTTGTAGTTTTGAGATAATGACATTTATGCGTGGTTTGTGAAAATACAAAAAAAATTCTCACTGAAATAAGGCAATGAAACCCATACTGATTATTTCTTCACAAGACTTTTGAAAATTGTATGACGTAGCCTAGAATATTTGCTGCAAAACTATGTGAAAATCACCCTGACTGCTCATTCAGAGAAGACAATATATTGATTTAAAATGTTTACGACGTGTTTTGTGTGAATAAGCCTTATGCGAGAGCTCAGAGAAAGACAAAGACCCTCCCCTAACGGCCCTATTAGGAGCTATCAGGCCCCTTTCATTCTGAGCAACCTTGCACAATACTGTAAATGAGGAGATTTAAAAAAGAATGGCTTTTAGATTGTTTGGATTTATTTACACAACATAATCCAAATAGACACAACAAATGGCAAAAAAGCAATTATTGAAAGACAGAGACCTTTGTGCCATTCCTAAAAACATTGTACATACCTTTCATTTCCAAGATGTTTGATTTTCACTTTACCATGTTCATGTTCCAGAGACTCATGTGAATGTTGAAGTCGGCAGGACTCAGTGGCATCTGGGCCCTGAAAAAAAAGTGAACATACTGATATCAAGAGAAAGGCCTGCACGATTTTGGAAATAAATATTAGATTTTTCTGGTTAAAATTGCTTTTTAAAATTCACAAAATACACACACACACACACACACACACACACACACACACACACACACACACACACACACAAATGTTTCCAACAATATATAATATAATGAACACCAGTTCTGTTGTGCCTTGTAGGCATAGGCTATGCGCAGTGCTGGGTAAAATAATAATAACAATAGATAGCAGTATAAATCTTCCAAAATATTTCAGTAACAACCAAGCTAGAGAAAAATATATTGATTATCATGTTACTTCAAGTGTTTCCATTCGTTATGATGATATGAAATGAGATAATAGTAAAAACATGAAGCCGTTTGGTGTGTTTTGCTTTTCAAATTTTCAAATGATACATTCAAACGCAATCGCGCTGCAAAATCTGATACATTCAAACGCGATCGCGCTCAAATATAAAACATTATGGTTACCATATACATATCTACGTTTGACCAGATATCCACAAACACAGTAGGCCTAACAGTAAACACGGGTCTAAATATTATAATATTCCCCATATATCTAGCAACAGTTCAACTGCAATGTGACATTTATGCAAAAATAACAAACATGTAAGAATTTCTTACCTTAAATCTTTCTTGTCTTCAAATCGCGTTCTTCTTCTTCTGAGGTAGCCTAAATCCAATGTAAGCTCAGGCGCGTCTTTCAAACTCGACGAAAAGTGAAGTGAAGTGTTTTGGTGTTTTGTTGTTGAGGTAACGAGCGCGTTCGCGTTCCATGTGGAGATTTGCAAGTGAATATCTTTTGCGCGAGTGGGCGTGGCCAAATTAACTGTAATGAGGAAGCGTTTGAGAAGCTGGACATCTTGTTGGTTTTATACAAATTACTTAAACAGAGAATATTTGTTTTCGTTTTGAATCCGATCATTTAAAAGTACACACTTAAATGTTTATAAAGGTATATGGCTCATAAATGTGTGACAAGTATTCGCTGAGTTTTGTTTCAGTTTATAGACGTGCTCAAGAAAAAAAAGTTCACCGTGACGGAGAGGCAGAACGCACACCCTGTTTATTTTCTTTATTTTACAAAAGCACAATGTTTTGATTTGATTGTAAGTGGACACATACAAAAGTAGAAATATCACATATTCTTTTTCTATATTTCTTTTTTCTGTATGACCATAAATGACGGAGTAATTTAAGTTTATAGTGCTACAATGTGGAGAAAATCCAGCAAAACGCGCCCGCGCGTTTGCCGACCTCAGAGGGTTAAGAGCGTCTTGTGGTCCGTGTCCTTCAGGTCAGCTAGGGTTAGCCATAGGTGCCTGTTAAGGACGACCATGAACCCCATGGAACGGCTGATGGCTTGTGCAGAGCGGAAAATTTTTCCTGCCTAAATCGAAATTGGAGGTCCGTTGCTGCGCGCAGATCCCTGACGATGTCCGCGTCAGCTGCGCTGCTGTCCAGGGATTGTAGCAGTTTTGCCTGGAACACCTGCAGTATTTCCATGGCATGAAGAGCAGAAGCTGCCTCCCCCACAGATGCATAGGCCTTGTCCGCCTAGTGGGCCATGAACCTGCACGGCTTGGAAGGCAGACTGCGGTCTGAACCCAATGCAGAGTTAGACGGACACAAGTGCGCGGCAACGGTCTCCTCGACGGGGGGCATGCGCACATACCCGTGGGCTTCTGCCCCCGTCCACGTGCGCGAACATGGCCTGCGTGCCAGAGTGGGTGCGCGCCGATTGGGGTGCAGCCCATGACTTCAACCACGTGCTCATGCACGTTTGGAAAGAACGGGGTTCTTCTCCTCGATGCAGCCTAGCGGCAGCTTGACTTTTCACAGGCTCGTCCGGGGCGTTCCAAGCGAGGCCAGCTCCGTGACGGCCTTGCCGGGACCCTGATGAACTCCTTCCGGAGGTCTGTAGGGCCCTCTTGGTCGGGGCGGTCCGACTGAGACGCCCAATCCTTTTCCAGCTCCGAAGGAAGCGAAGTTCGCAATGGCATGGGGGGGGGAGGCTATCGTCCGCGAAGCTGACAGCGTCAAACTCGTCTTCGGGCGGGAGCAGTGGGTCTCATCCCCGCTGTTGCCCGAGCCACTTCTCTTCTGGCTCTGAGGGCACGCACTAGCAGCTCGGCGCAGTGGGCGCACGTGTCATCCGTGAGTGCCGCCTCGGCGTGGGTGAGGCCCAGGCAGGTGACACAGAAATGGTGAAGGTCGGGCGGGTCAATGGGACCCACACATATCTGGCATGTAGCAGCCATCGGATGCGGAGAGGAAAAACAGGCGGTGGGTAGTCCTCTATTGCAACTTCCACGATGACGATGACTTCTAGCGTGAAGAAAGAGATTCTGACATAATTGTTGAGCCCATGCAATTTATACTGCCCGCGAACCTGTCAGTATTTGCATGCTTAGAGAAGGGAGGAGTTCCCATATACGTCACAGCTGACGTAATGTTGAGTTATCACCTTGAAAGGGGACTGCCAATCCTCTCTCTCTCTCTCTCTCTCTCTCTCTCTCTCTCTCTCTCTCTCTCTCTCTCTCTCTCGCTCTCTCTCTCTCTCTCTCTCTCTCTCACTCTTTCTTTCTTTTTTCTTTTTTAAATTCATGTGGCCTCATAATTTTCCTAAAGGACAAAATAAAGTTATCAATTATCAAATTATCAAAACTTCCGTTTCTTGCCGACTTAAGAATGTTGGTACTTAGTCGTGAAGGCAAAAAAAAAAAAAAAGTTTTGCACACATCAACTACATAAATTCAGAATAGCTCAGGCGAAATCTCTATTGTAATGAATTCCAGGAGGGTCTAAACTATGAATAACAGGTATTAACATTTCAGAGCAATGCTGAAAATGGAGAGATGGGCTATGAAACCTTCAGAGCGTTTTTCTGAGACCTGCCACTTCTAAACATTCCTCTGCTCACAATTTGAGCTGAAAGCACCTTTGTGCAAAGAAAGAGTGATGGGTTGACTTTAAAACTCTGCACTGCCGGACCAAACCTGGGGAGCTAACAGCATTTCAGCGTTAAACAAACTACAAAGTTTGTACTCACAAGAATAAACAAGGATGTCAGGTATACCCTGCACACAAAAACTCATATAAGCAAAGAATTCTGATCAAATAATTACAGTTATGTTTAGGATGAAATACAACGAAATGCTGTGCATCATTCACTATGCTGAAAACTATTTTTGTAAAAAATAGTATATGTAAAGCAGCACACATAGTGCATTTATAAATGTTTTAACCACTGTTGATCATGGCCTCACTATCACTATTGTTAAATTTAACAATGGATGTTCAAAGTTTTTTTGTGAACATTTTTTATTTTGTTTTTTTCAAATCAAGATAATGTTGAAAATAACAGCTGATTTTACTTCTAGATCATACAGGAAATGTTGCATGGCATTATGGGGTATTCTCTTGAAGGTCATCTGGGTATTTTAAGCATAAAGTAAATCCGCATTGCAAGTATACATACTGCATTTTGCAAAAAGAATTGCATTTTTTTTTTTTTTACATTAACATGAAATAAAACAATAAAATGCTAGAAATTATCTCACCTGATGTGAGATTTTAATATTATAGCATGTTTGGAATGGAATGCTACTTTACTAATTAATAGGGCTGACTTCTAATAGTCGAGGATTCGGCGATTCGATTCGGAGAGGTCTGATTCGATTTTTTTAGATTTTTTTTTTTTTTTTAGAAAAATTAACGCCTATCTTGTGTACCTAATATTTATCCAAATGAGTCAATATTAAATCAAATCACAAGAATTCAATTGAATTGAAATTGTGAAATTTGTTTCAAGCAATAATAAAAAAACATAGCTTACCAGAAATTGTACCATATAAACATTGTAACATGTTGTCACTAAACCTAATAAAATTCAGTTTAGTTACTAAAATGTTTTGACAATAACAATACACTTATTGATTTTTTTTATTATTTTTTTTAAATAATTTCTAATAACTTTACAAAACTTTGAAGCTATTTATAACAATTTTTTTCATTATGACAATAATTAATTCTACATTTACAATAAACTGCCAGGTGTCAGCTTTCAAATGAGATCATACTTGTGCTTTTAGTACAAAGGGTTCATGAACTGTATCTTTTTCAGTTTGGGTATGTCATTTCTGGGGATTTTTCAAAAGTGGGGTTGCAGCTTAACAGGTTAATAAACAATTAAAATGTTTCATTGAAATATTTTACATATTCATAATCATTACTTTTGCTGGTTCTGGTTCTTAGTGACAGCTTTTAGGTGCCGTTTACATGAACGCGTCCACTGCATATGAGAGAGAGAGAGAGAGAGAGAGAGAGAGAGAGAGAGAGAGAGAGAGAGAGAGAGAATAATAATTTTTTTGCTTATTTTGAGGAATTGTAGCCTATAAACAAACATCTGTTAAGAGCGCCGCCACGTTGGATTGCGTAGAATGTTCACCGAATTCTTACAGAAATATGTTCTAATTTTGGAATAAATTTTGGAATAAAATATTAAGTGACCTTTTTGTCACTTGTAATGAAGCTTGCTTATTAGTGAAATTATTAATATCACGGAATGGTAATAATTGAAGTTAGCCTGGATTGATGGCTCGCAATATCGCAATATATATTGTTGGATATATCGTTCTATCTATCTATTATTTTAGGTTGACAAGTTGCCAAAGTCTTTTCTTCCCCATTGTCAAGTATATTACCGATTGTATACAGCTTTTTGAATAAGAAACAAATGTAGGGCAGGACTTGATTTTGTCCATTGGGTATTGATTGGATCGTTGTGGCTTGCTATTGATGTGATGTCATGTGAGTGACCGGTTATTCCAACATTGAGCCAGTAAACACATCATCAGAGAAGAGGACAGATGTAGCTGCAAGAGGGATTGGTTGTATTTTGATTAAAGATTATGAGTACAATTATGCAATACTCCATAAAAAAAAAATTATTTCATGGTGACTTTGAATATGTGAGGCAAAAAATGCTATTTTAGATTGCGCACATGGGCGGCGCACATCATTGGGTTTGCAAATGGATCTGACAGGGGATCCTGAGACTGATGAGGCACCTTCTCAGGATTCCTCTGCCAGTTCTGATGTTCTCCCTCCTCGTGGAGAACCCGATGCTTGAGCTGTCTGCTTCTGAGGAAGTGGATGTGCTCGGCATTGAAGGCGGGGATTTTGGAAATGACAAGCCACTTCATGTCCCCACATATGAGGAGCTGGTCGAGGTTGTCTCTTGTGCCGTGGACCGTTTGAATATTAGTTAGCCACGTGATAGGCATCATCTTCCACCAGAGGCATCAACCCATAACCATTTTCTCTCGCCCCCACAATCTTACTGTAGTCTAAAACTGGGGGATTTGACAAACAAGGTGTTTGGCTTGTTCCACGTTGTGTAAATCATGAAAAAATGGTAGACCCTGGCGATGAGGTTGCTTTCTGTGCTGCAGGTAGCGCAAACAAAAAGCAAGTTGGACGAGTGCCACGAGTTGTGTAAATCGTGGAACAAGCCACATACCTCGTTTGTCCAACCCCCCAGTTTTAGACTATAAGATTGTGGGGGTGAGAGAAAATGGTTATGGGATGATGGAAGTGGAAGTGCCATTGGCGAGTTATCTTTCCCCCGACATTGCATCATCCCTAAAGACCCCGGTGCTGCCCACCAAACCCTGCTGAGATACATCTTCATTGGTGAAACAGTTGACTGCCCGGTGGCTTCAGTGCTGGAGTTCCTCCAGGATCGCTTCTCGGCTGGTCTTACCCCATCCACATTCAAGGTGTACGTGGCTGCCATTGCGACTTTCCTCACTCCTCTGGGTGATGGCCCTTTGGGAAGACGTCAGCTGGTCGTACGTTTCCTCCGTGGGGCTTGGACCTGCGACTCGGACCAGAGTTCCCACATGGGACCTGGCAGTGGCTCCCGAAGGGCTGGTTGAGCCCCCCTTCGAACCTTTAGAGTCGGCTGAGGCCAAGAACTTTTCACTCAAGTTAGCTTTTCTCTTAGCAATCACTTCTCTTAACACAAAAACTGCTCATTTCTGACTCTGGTGCACAGTATTCACACTGCAGACATAGCAAGAGAAGGTATGTTATTCTAAACATAGCTATGTAACGCTGATGTAAGGATCCTGTCATTCCTATTGCATTATGTACTGTAGCCTACCTTGATGAATTGCAGACCAGAAAAATTAATTACCAAAATATGTGTGCTAAGAGTCTATAATTATACTGACACGAATTAAATGAGCCACAGACAAAAGAAAATAAACCATGGGCCTGAAAAATCGTAAACACGTTAAGCGTGACAGTCTTAGAAATGATAGATAAAAATGATGTACGCTGTTGTAAACTGCTCTCTCATGTCTGTAAGTCTCAAACGCCGCCCCTCACAGGGATCAATATGAGGAAGGAACCACAGGGAACAAATGAAATAGAGAGCAGCGGGAGAGAGGCTTCAGTTGCCGCAGTGATCGATACATGTATCAGTGGCTCTGAATTGCGGGCCGACATCAAAGGGAAGGCTCTGTGGGGCGCTCCTTGTCATGGCAAACGCAAGCGCTGAAGTTCAATCCCCTGCAAGCCGGGAGAGCGTATGAGAAACAGCAGTCCTGCCTCTTGTCTTCAAAAATGATGCTGTGTATGTGACTTTTGCTTCATTTGATGAAGTGTTCGCGCATTTCTTTGTATCTCTGTACGTGCCCTTGCAAGTGGAGCAGTAGGATATCGCAGAGACAAGGGCAAGTTTTTTGAGTTGCCTCATACTTTATTTGTCTCAGATCTGCGGAAATCTCAAATCTTACTGCTCTCTGTTTGTCATCGAAATCAATACCGGATTATTATTATTATTACACATGGATGTGAACACAGGCTAAACACAATTGGTCTTGTAGTGTGTTTCTGATATAGATAAGACAAATTGAAAAAAAAAAAAAAAAAAAATCCACTAATTTGTTACAGCCAAAATTATTAGCTTTTCTCAAATTATATTCATGGTTATATATATTTTCAAAAAAAAAACTTTTTATTTGTTTTTATTTAATGATTTTTATATATAAACAAAATACAAAAGCTAAATTAGCTATAACATGAAAGTAAAATTTCACTAAGATAAAACTAAAAACATTTTGTTAGTCAAACTTTATTTTAGTTTACTTAATTCAAAATATGCAGTATTGTATATTTTCTAAACAATAAATAAATAAATACAATTCACAATTATTTCTGCACTCAGTAAAGCTAGTCAGTATGTGTTCTGCACATCAACACTTTGGTGTCAAGCAGAAATAATTGATATATATATATATATATATATATATATATACATTATTTTATTTATTTTTTCTATAGGCAGTGTTATTTGCTTTTAGCCAAGCTGAACAAAACAGGTTTAAACAGTAAATCAGGATTTCGGATTTTAACTTATTTCAGTATATGGTGACTTTTCAGGCAAGAGCTTGGTAGCATAGCTACATTCTCCTTTTGCGTTCCACAGATAAACAGCATACAGGTTTGGAACAACATTAGAGTGAGTAAATGAATTACAAAATCTTTCATTTTTAGGTGAATAATTCCTTTTAATACCAGCATACTGTACAGTAGCAGGCCTGTAAAAATC
Source organism: Scardinius erythrophthalmus (assembly GCF_964197995.2). Classification (NCBI taxonomy): domain Eukaryota; kingdom Metazoa; phylum Chordata; class Actinopteri; order Cypriniformes; family Leuciscidae; genus Scardinius; species Scardinius erythrophthalmus. Next base: position 41,418,655 of record NC_138228.1, read on the forward strand.
AATACAAGCATTTAATGAAGGCAATAGTTCACACACACACACACACACACACACACACACACACACGCACGCACGCACGCACGCACGCAATGTACAGTATTCAAAAATAACAGTAAATTGCTAACCATAGGGAAAAATCACCAGTCTGTCTCAGCATGACGTATTTTATTAAACAATAAATTCAAAGCCATAATGAACCTTTACTTTAAAGCTCTGAAGTCTCAGTCCAACAAAGGTACCTTCTTGTACTGTTTATGTTAGCAATTATCTCGGTCTGGAAGCCACACTTTGTAAGCCAGGTTCTGCCCTCCTGATAGCACTTACTCAAAGCAGAATCACAGAACACATTTAAATGCATTTGGGTTTAATCATGTTGCAAAGCATATGCAAATTATGTTGCTGATGGTGTTTTTTTTTCTTTTTTTATAGTAGCAATATAAATTATATTGACATGTATTTGCCATAAAACTAAATTTTTAAGGAATACTTCCCCCCAAAAATAAAACTGTCATCATTTACTCAGTGCTTCCCAGAATGGCAGATACGTTGGATCAATTATTGTTTGATTTCTTCAAAATGTGCAAAATAAGGCGATTTGTCACCTGATATTAGAGTAACAAGAAGAATAAAATAAAGCATATTTTGTTACGTTTTGGAGCTTGGAAGGGTTCAGTTTGAGCAGATGTTTTATCCCATCATCACTGTCCTCATCAGAGCTCATTTCCCAGTACATTCAGCATCTGGCTCATATTCACGATCTCAAACATATTCTCAAAACTATCATTATAAACATCTTCAAAATCAATATTTTGATCACTGACAGCTTCTTTATCATATCCACCATAAAGTGACAGTGACACTAATATTTGATTGCGTTCAATACTTGCTCCGCAGTAAATCACTGAGCCATTTCAAGTTTTGCTCTTGATACTTCCCATTCTTTTGTTTTCTGTCTGTCATAACTATGAGTGAAACATCACTTCATCATTGTGTATCAGACATTGTCACCTTGTGGACACACTGTTGCAAACCTTGGGGCGTTAGCGACCCTATACAATTTGTACAAAAATGAATGGGAAAACAGGCATTCTTTAATAATTGTATCATATTTTTTATTACTATGCTATTGTTTATAATGAATTGATTGAGGAATTTTAAGTATGGTTGATGTCTAACTTAAAAAAAAAATGAATGCGGAGGAGGGTAGTAAATGACTAAAGGTCACTAAAGACCCGATGTATGCGTTTACAGGTTAAAATTAAGAGTAACCAAAAACTATAGTAATGGTATTAAATATTAGTAACATATATCAACTAATATGTAATATTTCTCTTGCAATGTTCAATGCATCATTTTACAGTCCATTTGTAAAGAATATAGAAACATAGATCAAATATAGAACAATAGCTATGGAGATGCCCACCTAAAACAAATTATCCAACGCAGGTCAAATTCCTAACAACATTGTTGCACCCTTGAAGTGGAAGAGGATGCTTCATGAAGGGTCGTTCTTCATGAAAGTGAGCAACTCAACCTCCCATTAGGATTTTAATCAACGGATTCATGAGATGGTCACTTCAAGAAAGTAAAAGGTGTATTTGACTGCATGTAGCTTTGCAAATACCAATTGGTGTCTGACTTGGGTGGAAAGGACACAGTTATTTTAAAACTGCCCAGACTCACAGATGATGTGCGTTTCACATTTATTTTGGCACCTTCAGTTATGTTAATGCAAGTTTGTGTTTTTATATTCTGTCATGTTTAGCAAAATATGTTAACAAACAGAATGTCTGCAATAAAGAAAGCAACCACTGTGTGAGCGTTACTACGTGAAGCAGAAAGTGTCCAACTTGATGGAAGTGCTCTACCAACATATCACCAAGGCCATTATATCAGATATTTGGCTTTTAAAAATAAATAAATAATAATAATTATTATTGTCCGATAAGTGTCAGAAGCAGAGCTTTTATATTGACAGTGCTGAGGCTTTTAATTTTAAGAGCGCTTTGACAGGAGCTCCCATTCTCCAAATCCGTTAGTTTACTGTCTTTATTAGAGAAAATAATCATTAATCGTTTAAATGCTCTTATTGTGTACATACATGTTTTACACTGTACTTGTATATTAAAGGGCACCTATTATGACTCTTTCACAAGATGTAAAATAAGTCTCTGATGTCCCCAGAGTATGTATGTGAAGTTTTAGCTCAAAATACCCAACAGATTATTTTTTACAGCTTGTTTAAATTGTAATTTTTTGGGGCTCAGAAAAACGCGCTGTTTTAGTGTGTGCCCTTTAAATGCAAATTAACTGCTGCTGCACGACACAGGGGGCAGAGCCTCACGAGCTCGCGCTTCAGTCAGGACAATCTCATCTGATAATATCAGAACAGAAACTCTCAGTTGCGGTGTTCATTTCGACAATAATGCCCACAGAGCCAGAGAATATATGCTGTATGGACATAGAACAGGTATAGTTTAGTTTAATTATGGTTATAACTTATTTGTCATCTGCTTTTATCCACTAATACAAGCCTGCTGTAGCAAAACCCGTCCGAATTATGACCAAAATATACTGACGAGTTCAGTGAAGTTTATTGTACATCACACAAAAGATGAGTGTTAGTTTTACTCCAGAGAATCTCTGTAAGAGCTGTATAAACGTAGTATAAGAAGTGCACATTAAAGTCTTATCCATAAACTCTCTCTCTCTCTCTCTCTCTCTCTCTCTCTCTCTCTCTCTCCCTTTCATTATCAACAACATACACAGCGAAGTACACAAAACACTCGTTACAACTAACAGTAAACAAATATACACACCTTTTCAGTGGGTGCTAAATAAACTGGTAAACCTTATATCCATAAAATGACTCGAAGAGCTGTCATAAAGAGCGTGCTCGCACTTTCATTTCTGCCGTGATAAGTAACGTTAGGCCTGTCACTCCAGAGACCGTAAGCTTGATCACGAACAGTTGTACAGATCCATCCTCAAGTAACAACGAGAGTAAATGAAGACTGCTATGTTCATTCTTACATCCATCAACAACACACCTCAAAAGGGCTGTTTGAAGGAATTTGGGGGCCCCAAGCAAAATGGACATGGAGGCCCCCCCAAACACACCACAGCATAGCCATATAGTTCACCCTCACTTTATATAAATAAAAAATGTTTACAGTGCAAATACTGCTGTTGCATATACTGTGCATAAAATTTGAACATTTTCAACAATTAAACATTTGCAGTAACCTTGAAGTAACTGTTCAAGATCCATTGGTAACTTATAAAAATAATGTCATATTTGCATAAACTGTCACTACCGTATATCCCGACACTAGCTGTCACGGTTACCGTTGGTTTCTGCACTACATTACCCAAGATTCCCTCTAGAACACCTGCACTCACTCTCAGGATCATTAATCACCCGCACCTGTTCCCAATCATTAACCTCATCAGTCAACACATAAAACATTCCCTGTGATTTCAGTCTGGGTCAAGCCTCCAACAGGAACAGACCATAATCCGTTGTCTCCGTTTCCTCTGACACATCCAGACTTCAAGCTGTAATGTATACTTACCTGAAACACTCACCTTTATGTCATTGTTGTGCTGTCTTCAGAAATCCTGTCTGAGTCCATGCTGCCTGAGATCCTGTGTTCCTTTGAGTTTCCAGTGTTTCAACTGAGTTTGTTTGATTGCCGATCTGCATCTGAAAGAGAAGAGACAAAGATTACTGAACTGAGATTGCTTGACGTCAACTTATCCAAAGTGAAAGTGCTTACCTGCTTTTCACCCCACAACGAGTTTCCTTCACGACTTCTGCACTTAAATTGAGTGAATACTCACCTCGCACTCTGATCATCTGTAAATAAAGCTGTGTTTGATTCACTTACCTCTGTCTCCTGGTCTGTATCCTGACAGAAGGCTTGACCTCATACCGTTATGGATCCTACACAGCCCGCAGACCGTGCTTCCGTGAACCCCATGAAATACACTATGTTCAACCAGAAGGATAAGCAGGCTTTTGTGGGAACCCGCCAAGCTGTGTTCAGGGGGATCCGTGGAGGTCACAGAGGAGGATGTGGGCGATATGGGGCCGGACACTTTCTCCAGAGCCAACATCTACGTGTTCAACCAGATCTTCACATCCAGTCCTATCCTCATCTCATCAGTTCAATCAAACTTATCTCCAGGGATGATGACTTCTCTGATCTCCCTCCTCTCATCAGCCCAGCCGAACCAGAGCCTGTTATCTGCCCAGCTAAATCTGAGCACATCGTCTGCCTAGCGGAGCCTGCACTTCCCGCCAGTCCAGCCGAGCCTGCACTTCACGCCAGTCCAGCCGAGCCTGCACTTCACGCCAGTCCAGCCGAGCCTGCACTTCACGCCAGTCCAGCCGAGCCTGCACTTCACGCCAGTCCAGCCGAGCCTGCGACTGAGAGCGTCATGCCCGCCGAGACTGAGAGCGTCATGCCCGCCGAGACTGAGAGCGTCATGCCCGCCGAGACTGAGAGCGCCATGCCCGCCGAGACTGAGAGCGTCATGCCCCCAGAGCCAGTCGTCGGCCCAGAAGTTCCGAGTCCAGTTCCGAGTCCAGTCCTCGAGCAAGAGCCAGAGCCAGTCCTCGAGCAAGAGCCAGAGCCAGAGCCAGTCCTCGAGCAAGAGCCAGAGCCAGTCCTAGAGCAAGAGCCAGAGCCAGTCCTCGAGCAAGAGCCAGAGCCAGTTGTCGGCCCAGATGAGCCGAGTCCAGTTCCGAGTCCAGTTCCGAGTCCAGTTCCGAGTCCAGTTCCGAGTCCAGTTCCGAGTCCAGTTCCGAGTCCAGTTCCGAGTCCAGTTCCGAGTCCAGTTCCGAGTCCAGTTCCGAGTCCAGTTCCGGAGCAAGAGCCAGTCTTCAAGCAAGAGCCAGAGCCAGAGCCAGCCTACGAGCAAGAGCCAGTGCCAGTCTTCCCAAAAGCTCTTCCTTCGCCGCTGGTCTCACCCAGCTTAAAGCCCTCTTCGCCGCTGATCCTGCACAGCCCCGAGCTGCCTTCGTCGCTGGTCCTATCCAGCCTAGAGCTGCTTTCTCCCCCTGCCTCATCTAGCCATGTATCAAAACCTGACAAGTTCTCCATTAAAATTTTGGGGGGGCGCAGTATACCTGCTAGGGGGACCGCGGAGGTCTTTACGACAAGGTTCCCAGTGTCACCATGGCAACCTGAAAAAATATCACCACCATGGCCACCCGAAGGGTCCTCACCACCATGGCCACCCGAAGGGTCCTCACCACCATGGCCACCCGAAGGGTCCTCACCACCATGGCCACCCGAAGGGTCCTCACCACCATGGCCACCCGAAGGGTCCTCACCGCCATGGCCACCCGAAGGGTCCTCACCGCCATGGCCACCCGAAGGGTCACCTCCGCCCTGTACTCCCGAGGGTCCGACAGCTCCGCCCTGGACACCCGAGGGTCCGACAGCTCCGCCCTGGCCACGCCCACAGCCTGCTCCGCCCTGGTCCCCTGACCAGCCTGCTCTGCCTGGACCGTCCTGGAATCTAGGATGCCCACCCTCCCACCCCTTTGGATGTTATACGGCGCGAGGACGCGCCTTCGGAGAGGGGGGGGTACTGTCACGGTTACCGTTGGTTTCTGCACTACATTACCCAAGATTCCCTCTAGAACACCTGCACTCACTCTCAGGATCATTAATCACCCGCACCTGTTCCCAATCATTAACCTCATCAGTCAACACATAAAACATTCCCTGTGATTTCAGTCTGGGTCAAGCCTCCAACAGGAACAGACCATAATCCGTTGTCTCCGTTTCCTCTGACACATCCAGACTTCAAGCTGTAATGTATACTTACCTGAAACACTCACCTTTATGTCATTGTTGTGCTGTCTTCAGAAATCCTGTCTGAGTCCATGCTGCCTGAGATCCTGTGTTCCTTTGAGTTTCCAGTGTTTCAACTGAGTTTGTTTGATTGCCGATCTGCATCTGAAAGAGAAGAGACAAAGATTACTGAACTGAGATTGCTTGACGTCAACTTATCCAAAGTGAAAGTGCTTACCTGCTTTTCACCCCACAACGAGTTTCCTTCACGACTTCTGCACTTAAATTGAGTGAATACTCACCTCGCACTCTGATCATCTGTAAATAAAGCTGTGTTTGATTCACTTACCTCTGTCTCCTGGTCTGTATCCTGACACTAGCACATTAAGATAAGCTATGAAAAAATCATGTTTCTTTCTGGTTAAATAATGTTTATAGATGGGTTACAAAGTATTTATTAAGTAAAAAGACTGTTTGCTAACAGTTAAATGACAATTAACTAAAGATTAAATAACAATTTACCATCTATTAATGATGGTTATTATAAAGTGTTACCGAAAAGATACCTTAGCATTTCCATATTTTGATATTAGAAGGGAAGGGATGCAGCTGCTTTCACAACTACCAATGCTTAAAAACATCCCAAGCTAATGTTTGATATGCACGGAATTTATTGTGTGGTTTTCCTAACCCCCATTTGGTAAATAGATTATCACGGTGGAATAGTTAGTATAGCATGCTATCTATGCCTCTTTCATCAAAACCTAAAGCTATAGCAAAGTCATGTCATTAAATACGATAAACAGTGATTCTGGAACAGATCTGCTTCTTTAAAAAAACATATTACAGTATGTAACCATATTCCGTCCGTTCGAAAAAAAAGTTGCACTAACTGTTCGTTACAAGCAGCATTTGCCGTCAGGCAGGTAGCTAACATAAACATATTTTTGCTAGCCTACCTGCTGCTAAATTACACCATTTGTACAAGACAAGTAGAGCAATTATATCCAGTGTAATTTATCACTTACCACTATCTTGTTTTACTTGCATAATTCCGCTTCATGATGACTGCCGAGGAGGTTTTGTATTTTGCCGGCAGCAGAGATCACGCGGTTTGGCTGGCTGCTGTCAGCGACTACTGAGGGGGGCCCCCTTGAGGGGGATCCCGATAACAGTGTCATTGCACTTTACTGCATTGACTATCAAAGGGGCGCTCACACAGTTTGTCGTTGCATTTTATTCTTAACCAGTCGTTGTCTTGGGGCCCCAGGCCAGCTCGGGGCCCCAAGCAATTGCTTGGTTTGCTTGCCTTGTCGCGACGGGCCTGCACCTCAATCGCTTAGGAGGCATTCTTGTCTACAGCTGCTCAAGCGTCGAACAATGGCGGACTCTAGCCGTTTCTCAATACCAAGTACGCAAAGTTCGGACTTGAGTCCTTGGTAGTTCGGACTTGACAAGTTCGACTCAGGAGAACGAACTCCCGAGGACGGGAGGACACAAGTCCGATAATTCTGAAATGGAACAGCGGCGTACTTGATAGTCACTCAGCTCGCTCTGGCTAATCCGGTTATCTCTTTATGTATATCTAGGCTACAAATAAAACAAAATATGTTATAAACCACCACTTTGCCACTTTGCAATTGATTATCTTCACTGCATATTTATAACAACACGAAATATAAAGCACAACCCTGACTCTTTTTGTTTTCATTTTAAAAATATTATGAATAATGAATTATAATATTGATCATTAAAACTAATATTTAGCAAAAAGAGACAGGGTTGTGTCATTTAATTGTATTATATATGTACATACAGTGAAGAGAATGTAGGCAACATGTAGGCTATAATAAAATATTTTATATGTTTTAAATATATAAAATAAAATGATTTTTTTTTTGTTAAATGTCAGTTTTAATGATCAATAATAGCCATTCTAAAAGTATAAGTAGCCTAAAAGGTATAAGAAGCTATACAACAATAAAGCCAACGATTCAGTCAAACATAAGTCAGCTCTCTAGGCTACAACGTTAAAGTTAAATAGACAAACGTTAAATAAAGCTATGAAACTTCACTTTGCCCTCAGCTAAAACGTTTTGCCAGGGAACAAATTATAGATTAATGAGACAAATAAAATAAATAAATCGCCCGTTAGATATACACAAGGCGAATGTTAAACCACTAGACTAGAGACATCCGAGCCAGCGGCAAGTCAGCAGCACTAGCCGAGGAAAGGCTGTTCTCGGCGGGGTACGAGCGCCGAGCGTCCGATTGCCTGGTTCTCACAACTCCGAAAACGTCAGATCAAATTTTCAAATAGGCGCTATCTTTATAAATAAACCAAAGATTTGAGCTTTAAACAACTACGTTCTCGCCTGAAATACTCTTAAAACTACATTTCGTGACACAATTATAGCAGTATTTTTAAATTATGCGGGATTTCTCCTCTGCTATTGACGCTTGCTGGTTGGTGTGAGATGCATTCTGGGATACCTGGCTGTCTCAAATTCGCACAAGTCACCTCTAGATGCATCCTCGGTAAAAGGGGCGGATCAAGAACACATCCGGGGATTTGAACTGGACTTGGCTAGATGTGAACTTTGAATTGGAACAGTACTAGGGCAGCAACTGATGACGTTTCACAAGTCCACAAGAACACAAGAACAGACAAGAATGCATATTGAGAAACGGCTTCTGTGTCCAGCTCACTCAGGGCGGGTCTAGGCTCAAACTGAAGTGTCAATCAACAGTCGTGGGAGGGGCCTGCTCAATTCTACATCACATTGCGCCGAATCTGAGAACAGCTCATTCTGAGACAGTGCTTATGATTTATTGAGATTGTAAAAAAAACACTGGGTGGATTTTTATCATTCTTGGGTGGTTTTGCTCACACACTTCCAACACACATTTATGTTCTAACCCCATGTAAAAGTGAATTTTGCTTTTTTTTTTTTTAAAGGGGCCCTTTAAAAAAAAAAAAATCCTTTAAACCTACCCATACCAACACGATTTTAGTTCTAGGAACTCCTTTTGGAGGAACTAATTTAGCTCCTACTTCAGAGTCGGGTCTAAACCAGCACTATAGGAAATATCCGTGACGTTAGTGTACACTGATTGGCTGAACGTACGCGAAACACCAGCACCTGCAATTTTTAAAAAAGGCTGTGTAAACACACAGATATTTACTCCACAAACTAACTTTATGAACATGGAAAACAGTGATAGATGGGCCTCTTAACCTTTATGCTAAGGAGAAAATCCAATGCTTGAGGGGACCAAGCAAAACATGATTACGCATTTGTGCTCAGCTAGCAACACTGGACATCAACCACACGGCATACGCTAACTTTTCATTACTGTCTACTTTCTATGTATAATAGTTCTATCTAATAACATATTGGACAGGACTGTGTGGCTCTGTCTGGCGTTCTCAGCACCATCAAAATAAAGGTCTACCGCGTCGTCATAATAAAAGTCACAACAACAAGTGTGGCTTATGTCACTTCAGAGTTCTACTGGCGGTGCGAAAGCAACCAGAATACGTTCCTATGGGAACCTTTAGGTCTCGGGGAACTATCCTGGTGGCTAGTTCCTAGAACTAAGTTCCTAGAACTATCCGGTGCGAAAGCCCCTAAATAGCAGCACAAATGTTTTGCAATACAACATCAACACAATAAGAACATTGTACTTAATACTTTTATATGCAGCGTTAACAGCGCTGGTGTATTTTAGATGGCGGAACACAGTAAATTACATTGATGAGTGCTTCCTGTCCAGCTCTTGTTGAGCCTATCATACAACGCCCCATTTGGAACTGTCATAAAACTCAGTTTTATAGTAAAGCGTCTTTGAATAATTCATTTGTCAACAATATATGCATGGAAATGCACATGCACCCTCATAACTTATTTAAATGGTAGCATCCATCAGCCACTTCCTGACGAGAGAGAGAGAGAGAGAGAGAGAGAGAGAGAGAGAGAGAGAGAGAGAGAGAGAGAGGTCTACTAAAATGGCAATTACAAAAAAAAAAGAGTAACATCTTATCTAATGTTAAAGAATAGGTGTAAAACAGTCAACAGTTAACTGATGACTGAAATCAGAAAAAAGTTTCTATAATGTATTTTTTTTTTGTTCTTTTCTTGTTTTTTACAGTTGGATTGATACAAGTTTGATTTGAAATGCAAATTACATGCCATCAATAGCAATTCACATCTGTTTTGCTTTTATACCAATTGTGAACCATACTGAAATTCATGGAAACTGTACATAAGATCATCTCTTTACCTCCAATTTAAACAAAGGAACTAAACCAAGAGTGTGAAAGCTCCCCTTAAACATGCCAATGATTTCAGCAATGCTATGGACGAAAACAAAACCTCCTTGATAACTACTTCTCCCTCAAGGCGCATTTCTCACTTCACCCTCCATGATTACGCTATTCTCACACATCCCTGATTTACAGCAGCGCTCCTTTCTGTCAACCTGCTGCTGCAGCTACACCCAAATCACAGAGTCTGATTTACTGGTGCACCTGCAAAGACACTGCAAGAACATAATGCTTTTAGGAGTGAAAAAAGGGTCCAGACTAAAATTGCATTTGCAAAGACATTCCATTTCCACTAACAACATTATAATAGGTTGTTGTGGAGAATTTGCTAGATGTTGCTGCTATTGAAGTGGTCAAGTGCTGCCTTAAAAGTGCCTGGAAGCTCATGCCTTTGAGTTGGGCATTCAAAATTGCGACATGTCACACATTAATAATACAGAGCCAAAACAAAACAATTATATTGTGAACACTAAACCCAAATAACTATATCTGAATTCAAATGATGAAAATGAATAATTTCTATCAGTTGTTTACATGGTAATCACAAGTACATAAAGCAAAATGTGAAAGTTGAGTTATTAACTTTATTACATTCACTTCAGACTTGATTTCTATATGTAGGTTATGGTCGATGAGAAGAGGCTTGGTAGACTAAATTTTAATTGGCATAAAAAAATTAAAAAAACGTAACAAGTGAAGTCACACAGTCCGTGGATCGAGTGTTAACATGACTGGTCCATGTGGTAATTATGCTGGCCAGGAAATCCAAAGTATGGGATCATTTGGTAACAATTTACAACATGAATAATCATTTACTAATAGGCCTATCTGATTTAATACTTACTTCAACATTAACTTGTGATTAGTGAAGATATGAACTAATCATGAACCAATGAAGATCAATACTTAACTACGACAAGTCATACAGATTTATGCATGAATAACAGCAGCCTTAACAAAAGTTTTTTTTTTTTTTTTTATGTTTTTAACATAGGCCTTTACATAGGCTATTTGATTGTTCTATAGGGGTAAACTAAATCAATCAGGCTCCATAAGAATAAAAACTATGTCTTTGAAATAAACATGTCGTTTTAATACAGTCATAATTTAAACTTTAATATCATAATCTGCTCTCAGCAGCTTTGTGACTTAATTGGAATGGAACATGATTATTTAGCCATTAATTGCATAGATCATTTTAATCAAACGAGGAAAATAGACTAATAACTACCACTAATAGGTTTTATTTGATCTCAACCATTTTCTGATTTTTATTGTTCACTTATGTTTAGTCATAGATACTTTTCTATCCCGGGACTACAGTATGTAGGGTTTGTTTCTGGTGGGACACTCGTTAGTGATGCACACTAGGTGCTGCCTTGGCACATTAGTTTTGGCTGCGTTTCAATCAGCTCCCTAGCTTGTGAATCAGTATATTGTGTTCACGAATTCAGGCACTGGTAAGGACACTAAAGTATGCTGGCTCACTACACATTGGGACACTGATGCCTCTATGTCCGGCGACGTGACAACGTCCTCATTGTACAACATCACTTCTGGTATTTATGAACAGAACGACTGAACGACTGTAGAGCTTAGCCTATATCTTTCTGGCATTACATGTAATGTTATTTAAATTACATTATGATAAATACTTTGCTTATTACATATACGTGCAACATTTCAGCTGTAAATAAATTATAAATGTTAGGTAGATTTTATTCATTGCCTTTCTAGCGGTGTATGTTTATGCTGAAATATTATGAAATAATGGTTTGTATTTTTAAAAAATTGCATTAAGTCAGATTTAGTTGGTTATATTCCTATTAATAATTACCATGACATATGTTTTAGAACATATATAAAAAATCTATTTTTATATTCTGTTTTATATTTTGATATATTTAATGTGTGTGTAATTCGGTCACATCATCCTTAGAAAAAAATAAAATAAAATCTAAACCTTATATGCTTCTCTGTTCGTTCACCTAAATTTCGCTACGAGTATCATTCCATGCATAGTTTAAGTGACCCGATCCAGCAAGACATGGATGCATGTCCGATCTCAGATTTGGATACTTGGATCAGCAAAGGCCAGATTCATTTACCAAGCTTGCTCAGGCTTCGTTTCATCTGCGTTTCATTATGTTGCTTGTGCTAACAAAGCAAGGTTGCCATTATTAAGGCAGATCTTCTTGTCAGACGATTATGCCATTTCTGAGACTTTATCAATCAGTTGTCTTAGTTTTATAGTTAAGGTCGCGCACATTCCAGGCCACAGCAATGCCATAGCTACGCGCTTTAGTTTTCAGGCTTCAGACGGCTTTGCCCTTTAGCCAACCCAGATCCATCACCCTGCCCTCCCCTAACAGAGGAATGTTAAATTAGATGATCTGCTCAATCCAGCTAGACCGTACTTCACGAAGGCGTGGCTCCCTCCACCTTAAAAGCTCATACTTCTGCTTGGTCTCCATTTATAACGTTTTGCTTTTCTTTCCAGATTCCTCTATTTCCCATCCTGATCATGGCCGGTGGTTCCTTCCTCATCTACAATTACGGAAATTGTAATTAAATATTTATTTCATTCGTAGATTGCTCACAGGTATTCAATTTTACGCAAAGTTATCAATCCTAATTTCTCAAGTCTTTTCACTGCAAACTTTCGTTCGCTTATTACTCAAAGGCATAGCTAAATCCTCTAGCACCTCCAGATAAACGCTGCTTATTACCTTGCCTCTTTTGCAAAGATTAATCATTTCCATCCGCAACGGCCTCTTTTCCACTTATATTAACATTCTACTAGAAGCAGTGTTCTTATCTGCATTTTATGGTTTCATGCGTCCAGGGGAATTCACCTCAGAAACGAATATATTTGATTCTGCCCGTGGTATTTCCTTTTCCGATCTACACTTTTCACCTAATTTCTTTCTTAAGCACTCCAAGAATGACGCTCAAGGCTCCGGCGTCACCCTAACACTTTCAAAAATCAATAACAATTTTTGAACCTTCACATCTATGATTAAATTTCTTAAAATCCGCCCTAGAGCTTCAAATCACGCCCCTCTATTAATTTTACCTAACGGAGGCCTCGACTCTGTGGTCAATAATGGCCATGTGGCCTAATGCGGCCTGCTCTGTGTGGTCCAATGAGGCCCGTCTATGTATGGCCCTAGGTGGATTGGCTCTGTGTGGTCCATCGTGGTCTCATCTCTGTGGTCAATCATGGCCGTGTGGCCCAATGAGGCCTTGTCTCTGTGTGGTCCAATGAGGCCTTGTCTCTGTGTGGCCCTCAGTGGCCAGTTCTATGTGGTCCAATGAGGCCTTGTCTCTGTGTGGCCCTCGGTGGCCAGTTCTGTGTGGTCCAATGAGGCCTTGTCTCTGTGCGGTTCTACAATCTTAGAACTGGTAAGATTGTAAAAGTCCCTCGAAATTCTAGGGCCTTCTTTTCTAATTAAGCTATAGGCCTATGAGGTATCCACGATCAACGTTCATCATGCTATTTTATGGTAACTTCCTTTCTTATTTTGCGGGAACTACAGGATCCACAACTGGTGGGTATACTTTCCTTTACCATTCTTTGGGCCCCGTCCCGGTGGATTCATACTCCACCTATTTTTGGGGGTCAGCTGCGCCCCTGCCTTCGTCTTCAAGCAGGAAATGCAGATCCGCTGCTACCCTCGGATTATGCACTACGGATGGGGCCTACGCCAAAGAACTTTAAAAATAATTGTTTGCTGGGCTATCAATAAATTAATGCTTTGTTACATCATTCTATCTTCCGAGTCTTTCTGGTAGAACCACATTTATGTTTCACTGAAATCAATCATTTCACTGAAATGTTTCACATGAATTCAACCAATCAGATGACGACCTCAATTTTGTGTGCCTTATGTATCCGACGTTCAGCCAATGGCTTTTGTTCAGTAAACAGCTTTTGTGAAGAAATAGCTTATCACTTAACGTCCGCGTGAACCGGAAGTTGCAAAGGACTTTTCTCCAGTGTTGTGACGTATTTCCAAGTGAAACTGAATATTGAACAGAGAGCAGGGTTTTACTTTAGCACTCCTCCTCTCCATCTCTGCTCATAGCAGACTAACGGTTTGAGGGGAGTGGTTTAGCGTTTTCAACCCAAGCCATCAAACTGACGTCATCAGAAAAGTAACGCCATTCCAGACCAGAAGTAACTTTTCAGATTTTGATTAAAGATTACAACAGCAAACTATTTTTTTTTTAAAAAACTATTCTATTTTTTTTTTCTGTGTATTAACTTGCACGGATTAATTGTTCAACACAAGACTAGTAATATGCGCTAACAAAGTAAATAGGGTAAATTTTGATTTCATGTCGACTTTAATGAATTGACAGTCTGTTCACTAATTGTCACATGCCTGTCCTGTCTTGTGCTGCACATGGGTGTTTTGTTATTTTGGGCCATGTGCTCATGTCATTGTCTGATCCCTCCCACTTGTTATCTGATTATTGTTTGAGTTCTTCCACCTGTTCCCTCCTGATTAGTTTCTCTTTATAAGTCCCCTCTTGTTTGCAGTCTGTGTCGGTACATTGTCTTATGTCTCCTGTTCCCTGTTATCCTCCAGTAAGTTCATGTTCTGGTTTGGTTTTGTATTTACTAGTTATGTTTTCCCCCCTCGTGGGTTTTGTTTTGTGTTTGTTTTTCTTTTTGTACTTAAACTATCATTCTCCTGCACTTGAGTCCTCACACCTTTTTGTATTATATTCAGCCGTGACATAATGTACCGACCAACTGAGGACTCAGCAGAAGATATGGGCATCTTCCTTTTCCCATCTCCCTGCCCCTCTGCTCAACAAGTGGATCATCGTAGCAAACTCCTTTTGCTTCAACAAGGGAATGCCAGCGTAAAGGAGTTTGCTCACCAGTTTGTGGTTGTAGCGGAGGGGCTCAACATCAGTGACGCAGAGCTCAAGGACACTTTTAACACCAGCCTTAATATGCCTGTGCCTGCCTGGGAGATGGGAATGCTGGGGATATTGTCATTCTGGCAGTTTGTGGGGTATGTTTACCATCGCGGATGGGAGGGTGGTCTTCCGCCTCTTGGCCCACCTCCCATTTACCTCACAAAACTCCCAAGTCCCCAGTCCTCCGATGACCCCTTTGGGGAGAGGGAGGAGGAAGAGATGCTCCGGCCCATCTGCCACCTACTCTGAGGTGGTCCCGAGTCCGGTGGTCCCAGTTCCGGTGGTCCCGAGACGGAGGAGGAAAACCTCCTTCGTGACAGGTCCAGTGGTCCCGAGTCAGGTGGTCCCAGTTCCGGTGGCCCGAGTCAGGTGGTCCCAGTTCCGGTGGTCCCAGTTCTGGTGATCCCAAGTCCGGTGGTCCCGGGTTCGGTGGTCTTGAGTCCGGTGGTCCGGAGGAGGAGGAGGAGGAGTAGGAAGACTTCCTGCCTCCCCAATGGCCCGGAGGCTGTCCCCTCTGAGCAGCCCGCTGTCGTTCTGGAGGCCGTCCCCTCTGAGCAGCCCGCTGCCGAGAGTGTTCACGTCTGCCGAGCCTGTGTCTTCGGACAAGATGGCCGCCGCCGAGCCGGTGGTGTCTGTTCCAGTTCCTGAGCCGGTGGTGTCTGTTCCAGTTCCTGAGCCGGTGGTGTCTTTGTTCCAGTTCCTGAGCCGGTGGTGTCTGTTCCTGAGCCGGTGGTGTTTGTTCCAGTTCCTGAGCCGGTGGTGTCTGTTCCTGAGCCGGTGGTGTCTGTTCCAGTTCCTGAGCCGGTGGTGTTTGTTCCTGTTCCTGAGCCGGTGGTGTCTGTTCCAGTTCCTGAGCTGTCTGTTCCAGTTCCTGAGCCGGTGGTGTCTGTGCCTGTTCCTGAGCCGGTGGTGTCTGTTTCTGAGCCGGTGGTGTCTGTTCCAGTTCCTGAGCCGGTGGTGTCTGTTCCTGTTCCTGAGCCGGTGGTGTCTGTTCCTGTTCCTGAGCCGGTGGTGTCTGTTCCAGTTCCTGAGCTGTCTGTTCCAGTTCCTGAGCTGTCTGTTCCAGTTCCTGAGCCGGTGGTGTCTGTGCCTGTTCCTGAGCCGGTGGTGTCTGTTTCTGAGCCGGTGGTGTCTGTTCCTGTTCCTGAGCCGGTGGTGTCTGTTCCTGTTCCTGAGCCGGTGGTGTCTGTGCCTGTTCCTGAGCCGGTGGTGTCTGTGCCTGTTCCTGAGCCGGTGGTGTCTGTTCCAGTTCCTGAGCCGGTGGTGTCTTTGTTCCAGTTCCTGAGCCGGTGGTGTCTGTTCCTGTTCCTGAGCCGGTGGTGTCTGTTCCTGTTCCTGAGTGGTGTCTGTTCCTGAGCCGGTGGTGTCTGTTCCAGTTCCTGAGCCGGTGGTGTCTGTTCCAGTTCCTGAGCCGGTGGTGTCTGTTCCAGTTCCTGAGCCGGTGGTGTCTGTTCCAGTTCCTGAGCCGGTGGTGTCTGTTCCAGTTCCTGAGGCGGTGGTGTCTGTTCCTGTTCCTGAGCCGGTGGTGTCTGTGCCTGTTCCTGAGCCGGTGGTGTCTGTGCCTGTTCCTGAGCCGGTGGTGTCTGTTCCAGTTCCTGAGCCGGTGGTGTCTTTGTTCCTGTTCCTGAGCCGGTGGTGTCTGTTCCTGTTCCTGAGCCGGTGGTGTCTGTTCCTGTTCCTGAGTGGTGTCTGTTCCTGAGCCGGTGGTGTCTGTTCCAGTTCCTGAGCCGGTGGTGTCTGTTCCAGTTCCTGAGCCGGTGGTGTCTGTTCCAGTTCCTGAGCCGGTGGTGTCTGTTCCAGTTCCTGAGCCGGTGGTGTCTGTTCCAGTTCCTGAGGCGGTGGTGTCTGTGCCAGTTTCTGAGCCGGTTGTGTCTGTTCCTGTTCCTGATCCGGTTGTGTCTGTTCCTGTTCCTGAGCCGGTGGTGTCTGTTCCAGTTCCTGAGCCGGTGGTGTCTGTTCCAGTTCCTGAGCCGGTGGTGTCTGTTCCAGTTCCTGAGCCGGTGGTGTCTGTTCCAGTTCCTGAGCCGGTGGTGTATGTTCCAGTTCCTGAGCCGGTGGTGTCTGTTCCTGTTCCTGAGCTGTCTGTTCCTGTTCCTGAGCCGGTGGTGTCTGTTCCTGTTCCTGAGCCGGTGGTGTCTGTTCCAGTTCCTGAGCCGGTGGTGTCTGTTCCAGTTCCTGAGCCGGTGGTGTCTGTTCCAGTTCCTGAGCCGGTGGTGTCTGTTCCAGTTCCTGAGCCGGTGGTGTCTGTTCCAGTTCCTGAGCCGGTGGTGTCTGTTCCAGTTCCTGAGCCGGTGGTGTCTGTTCCAGTTCCTGAGCCGGTGGTGTCTGTTCCTGTTCCTGAGCCGGTGGTGTCTGTTCCTGAGCCGGTGGTGTCTGTTCCAGTTCCTGAGCCGGTGGTGTCTGTTCCAGTTCCTGAGCCGGTGGTGTCTGTTCCAGTTCCTGAGCCGG
This sequence comes from Scardinius erythrophthalmus, assembly GCF_964197995.2. Classification (NCBI taxonomy): domain Eukaryota; kingdom Metazoa; phylum Chordata; class Actinopteri; order Cypriniformes; family Leuciscidae; genus Scardinius; species Scardinius erythrophthalmus. The sequence goes on from NC_138228.1 coordinate 41,436,172, forward strand.
TGGTGTCTGTTCCAGTTCCTGAGCCGGTGGTGTCTGTTCCAGTTCCTGAGCCGGTGGTGTCTGTTCCTGTTCCTGAGCCGGTGGTGTCTGTTCCTGAGCCGGTGGTGTCTGTTCCAGTTCCTGAGCCGGTGGTGTCTGTTCCAGTTCCTGAGCCGGTGGTGTCTGTTCCAGTTCCTGAGCCGGTGGTGTCTGTTCCAGTTCCTGAGCCGGTGGTGTCTGTTCCAGTTCCTGAGCCGGTGGTGTCTGTTCCAGCTCCTGAGCCGGTGGTGTCTGTTCCAGTTTTTGAGCCGGTGGTGTCTGTTCCTGAGCCGGTGGTGTCTGTTCCAGTTCCTGAGCTGGTGGTGTCTGTTCCAGTTCCTGAGCCGGTGGTGTCTGTTCCAGTTCCTGAGCCGGTGGTGTCTGTTCCAGTTCCTGAGCCGGTGGTGTCTGTTCCAGTTCCTGAGCCGGTGGTGTCTGTTCCAGTTCCTGAGCCGGTGGTGTCTGTTCCAGTTCCTGAGCCGGTGGTGTCTGTTCCTGTTCCTGAGCCGGTGGTGTCTGTTCCAGTTCCTGAGCTGTCTGTTCCAGTTCCTGAGCCGGTGGTGTCTGTGCCTGTTCCTGAGCCGGTGGTGTCTGTTTCTGAGCCGGTGGTGTCTGTTCCAGTTCCTGAGCCGGTGGTGTCTGTTCCTGTTCCTGAGCCGGTGGTGTCTGTGCCTGTTCCTGAGCCGGTGGTGTCTGTGCCTGTTCCTGAGCCGGTGGTGTCTGTTCCAGTTCCTGAGCCGGTGGTGTCTTTGTTCCAGTTCCTGAGCCGGTGGTGTCTGTTCCTGTTCCTGAGCCGGTGGTGTCTGTTCCTGTTCCTGAGTGGTGTCTGTTCCTGAGCCGGTGGTGTCTGTTCCAGTTCCTGAGCCGGTGGTGTCTGTTCCAGTCCCTGAGCTGGTGGTGTCTGTTCCAGTTCCTGAGCTGGTGGTGTCTGTTCCAGTCCCTGAGCTGGTGGTGTCTGTGCCAGTTCCTGAGCCGGTGGTGTCTGTGCCAGTTCCTGAGCCGGTGGTGTCTGTTCCTGTTCCTGAGCCGGTGGTGTCTGTTCCTGTTCCTGAGTGGTGTCTGTTCCTGAGCCGGTGGTGTCTGTTCCAGTTCCTGAGCCGGTGGTGTCTGTTCCAGTTCCTGAGCCGGTGGTGTCTGTGCCAGTTTCTGAGCCGGTTGTGTCTGTTCCTGTTCCTGATCCGGTGGTGTCTGTTCCTGTTCCTGATCCGGTGGTGTCTGTTCCAGTTCCTGAGCCGGTGGTGTCTGTTCCTGAGCCGGTGGTGTCTGTTCCAGTTCCTGAGCCGGTGGTGTCTGTTCCAGTTCCTGAGCCGGTGGTGTCTGTTCCAGTTCCTGAGCCGGTGGTGTCTGTTCCAGTTCCTGAGCCGGTGGTGTATGTTCCAGTTCCTGAGCCGGTGGTGTCTGTTCCTGTTCCTGAGCTGTCTGTTCCTGTTCCTGAGCCGGTGGTGTCTGTTCCAGTTCCTGAGCCGGTGGTGTCTGTTCCAGTTCCTGAGCCGGTGGTGTCTGTTCCAGTTCCTGAGCCGGTGGTGTCTGTTCCAGTTCCTGAGCCGGTGGTGTCTGTTCCAGTTCCTGAGCCGGTGGTGTCTGTTCCAGTTCCTGAGCCGGTGGTGTCTGTTCCAGTTCCTGAGCCGGTGGTGTCTGTTCCAGTTCCTGAGCCGGTGGTGTCTGTTCCAGTTCCTGAGCCGGTGGTGTCTGTTCCAGTTCCTGAGCCGGTGGTGTCTGTTCCAGTTCCTGAGCCGGTGGTGTCTGTTCCAGTTCCTGAGCCGGTGGTGTCTGTTCCAGTTCCTGAGCCGGTGGTGTCTGTTCCAGTTCCTGAGCCGGTGGTGTCTGTTCCAGTTCCTGAGCCGGTGGTGTCTGTTCCTGAGCTGGTGGTGTCTGTTCCAGTTCCTGAGCCGGTGGTGTCTGTTCCAGTTCCTGAGCCGGTGGTGTCTGTTCCAGTTCCTGAGCCGGTGGTGTCTGTTCCAGTTCCTGAGCCGGTGGTGTCTGTTCCAGTTCCTGAGCCGGTGGTGTCTGTTCCAGTTCCTGAGCCGGTGGTGTCTGTTCCAGTTCCTGAGCCGGTGGTGTCTGTTCCAGTTCCTGAGCCGGTGGTGTCTGTTCCTGTTCCTGAGCTGTCTGTTCCAGTTCCTGAGCCGGTGGTGTCTGTTCCTGTTCCTGAGCTGTCTGTTCCAGTTCCTGAGCCGGTGGTGTCTGTTCCAGTTCCTGAGCCGGTGGTGTCTGTTCCAGTTCCTGAGCCGGTGGTGTCTGTTCCTGTTCCTGAGTGGTGTCTGTTCCTGAGCCGGTGGTGTCTGTTCCAGTTCCTGAGCCGGTGGTGTCTGTTCCAGTTCCTGAGCCGGTGGTGTCTGTGCCAGTTTCTGAGCCGGTGGTGTCTGTTCCTGTTCCTGATCCGGTGGTGTCTGTTCCTGTTCCTGATCCGGTGGTGTCTGTTCCAGTTCCTGAGCCGGTGGTGTCTGTTCCTGAGCCGGTGGTGTCTGTTCCAGTTCCTGAGCCGGTGGTGTCTGTTCCAGTTCCTGAGCCGGTGGTGTCTGTTCCAGTTCCTGAGCCGGTGGTGTCTGTTCCAGTTCCTGAGCCGGTGGTGTCTGTTCCAGTTCCTGAGCCGGTGGTGTATGTTCCAGTTCCTGAGCCGGTGGTGTATGTTCCAGTTCCTGAGCCGGTGGTGTCTGTTCCAGTTCCTGAGCCGGTGGTGTCTGTTCCAGTTCCTGAGCCGGTGGTGTCTGTTCCAGTTCCTGAGCCGGTGGTGTCTGTTCCAGTTCCTGAGCCGGTGGTGTCTGTTCCTGTTCCTGAGCCGGTGGTGTCTGTTCCAGTTCCTGAGCCGGTGGTGTCTGTTCCAGTTCCTGAGCCGGTGGTGTCTGTTCCAGTTCCTGAGCCGGTGGTGTCTGTTCCAGTTCCTGAGCCGGTGGTGTCTGTTCCAGTTCCTGAGCCGGTGGTGTCTGTTCCAGTTCCTGAGCCGGTGGTGTCTGTTCCAGTTCCTGAGCCGGTGGTGTCTGTTCCAGTTCCTGAGCCGGTGGTGTCTGTTCCAGTTCCTGAGCCGGTGGTGTCTGTTCCAGTTCCTGAGCCGGTGGTGTCTGTTCCAGTTCCTGAGCCGGTGGTGTCTGTTCCAGTTCCTGAGCCGGTGGTGTCTGTTCCAGTTCCTGAGCCGGTGGTGTCTGTTCCAGTTCCTGAGCCGGTGGTGTCTGTTCCTGAGCTGGTGGTGTCTGTTCCAGTTCCTGAGCCGGTGGTGTCTGTTCCAGTTCCTGAGCCGGTGGTGTCTGTTCCAGTTCCTGAGCCGGTGGTGTCTGTTCCAGTTCCTGAGCCGGTGGTGTCTGTTCCAGTTCCTGAGCCGGTGGTGTCTGTTCCAGTTCCTGAGCCGGTGGTGTCTGTTCCAGTTCCTGAGCCGGTGGTGTCTGTTCCAGTTCCTGAGCCGGTGGTGTCTGTTCCAGTTCCTGAGCCGGTGGTGTCTGTTCCAGTTCCTGAGCCGGTGGTGTCTGTTCCAGTTCCTGAGCCGGTGGTGTCTGTTCCAGTTCCTGAGCCGGTGGTGTCTGTTCCAGTTCCTGAGCCGGTGGTGTCTGTTCCAGTTCCTGAGCCGGTGGTGTCTGTTCCTGTTCCTGAGCTGTCTGTTCCAGTTCCTGAGCCGGTGGTGTCTGTTCCTGTTCCTGAGCTGTCTGTTCCAGTTCCTGAGCCGGTGGTGTCTGTTCCAGTTCCTGAGCCGGTGGTGTCTGTTCCAGTTCCTGAGCCGGTGGTGTCTGTTACAACTGGAAGTTCCAGTGTAACAGTTCCTGAGCCGGTGGTGTCTGTTCCAGTTCCTGAGCCGGTGGTGTCTGTTCCAGTTCCTGAGCCGGTGGTGTCTGTTCCTGTTCCTGAGCCGGTGGTGTCTGTTCCTGTTCCTGAGCCGGTGGTGTCTGTTCCAGTTCCTGAGCCGGTGGTGTCTGTTCCAGTTCCTGAGCCGGTGGTGTCTGTTCCAGTTCCTGAGCCGGTGGTGTCTGTTCCAGTTCCTGAGCCGGTGGTGTCTGTTCCAGTTCCTGAGCCGGTGGTGTCTGTTCCAGTTCCTGAGCCGGTGGTGTCTGTTCCTGTTCCTGAGCCGGTGGTGTCTGTTCCTGAGCCGGTGGTGTCTGTTCCTGTTCCTGAGCCGGTGGTGTCTGTTCCTGAGCCGGTGGTGTCTGTTCCAGTTCCTGAGCCGGTGGTGTCTGTTCCAGTTCCTGAGCCGGTGGTGTCTGTTCCAGTTCCTGAGCCGGTGGTGTCTGTTCCAGTTCCTGAGCCGGTGGTGTCTGTTCCAGTTCCTGAGCCGGTGGTGTCTGTTCCAGTTCCTGAGCCGGTGGTGTCTGTTCCAGTTCCTGAGCCGGTGGTGTCTGTTCCAGTTCCTGAGCCGGTGGTGTCTGTTCCAGTTCCTGAGCCGGTGGTGTCTGTTCCAGTTCCTGAGCCGGTGGTGTCTGTTCCAGTTCCTGAGCCGGTGGTGTCTGTTCCTGTTCCTGAGCCGGTGGTGTCTGTTCCTGTTCCTGAGCTGTCTGTTCCAGTTCCTGAGCCGGTGGTGTCTGTTCCAGTTCCTGAGCCGGTGGTGTCTGTTCCTGTTCCTGAGCCGGTGGTGTCTGTTCCTGTTCCTGAGCCGGTGGTGTCTGTTCCTGTTCCTGAGCCGGTGGTGTCTGTTCCTGAGCCGGTGGTGTCTGTTCCTGAGCCGGTGTTGTCTGTTCCTGAGCCGGTGTTGTCTGTTCCTGAGCCGGTGGTGTCTGTTCCTGAGCCGGTGGTGTCTGTTCCTGAGCCGGTGGTGTCTGTTCCTGAGCCGGTGGTGTCTGTTCCTGAGCCGGTGGTGTCTGTTCCTGAGCCGGTGGTGTCTGTTCCAGTTCCTGAGCCGGTGGTGTCTGTTCCAGTTCCTGAGCAGGTGGTGTCTGTTCCAGTTCCTGAGCCGGTGGTGTCTGTTCCAGTTCCTGAGCCGGTGGTGTCTGTTCCTGTTCCTGAGCCGGTGGTGTCTGTTCCTGAGCCGGTGGTGTCTGTTCCTGAGCCGGTGGTGTCTGTTCCTGTTCCTGAGCCGGTGGTGTCTGTTCCTGTTCCTGAGCCGGTGGTGTCTGTTCCTGTTCCTGAGCCGGTGTTGTCTGTTCCTGAGCCGGTGTTGTCTGTTCCTGAGCCGGTGTTGTCTGTTCCTGAGCCGGTGTTGTCTGTTCCTGAGCCGGTGGTGTCTGTTCCTGAGCCGGTGTTGTCTGTTCCTGAGCCGGTGTTGTCTGTTCCTGAGCCGGTGGTGTCTGTTCCTGAGCCGGTGGTGTCTGTTCCTGAGCCGGTGGTGTCTGTTCCAGTTCCTGAGCCGGTGGTGTCTGTTCCAGTTCCTGAGCAGGTGGTGTCTGTTCCAGTTCCTGAGCAGGTGGTGTCTGTTCCAGTTCCTGAGCCGGTGGTGTCTGTTCCAGTTCCTGAGCCGGTGGTGTCTGTTCCAGTTCCTGAGCCGGTGGTGTCTGTTCCAGTTCCTGAGCCGGTGGTGTCTGTTCCAGTTCCTGAGCCGGTGGTGTCTGTTCCAGTTCCTGAGCCGGTGGTGTCTGTTCCAGTTCCTGAGCCGGTGGTGTCTGTTCCAGTTCCTGAGCCGGTGGTGTCTGTTCCAGTTCCTGAGCCGGTGGTGTCTGTTCCAGTTCCTGAGCCGGTGGTGTCTGTTCCAGTTCCTGAGCCGGTGGTGTCTGTTCCTGAGCCGGTGGTGTCTGTTCCTGTTCCTGAGCCGGTGGTGTCTGTTCCTGTTCCTGAGCCGGTGGTGTCTGTTCCTGTTCCTGAGCCGGTGGTGTCTGTTCCTGAGCCGGTGGTGTCTGTTCCTGTTCCTGAGCCGGTGGTGTCTGTTCCTGAGCCGGTGGTGTCTGTTCCAGTTCCTGAGCCGGTGGTGTCTGTTCCAGTTCCTGAGCAGGTGGTGTCTGTTCCAGTTCCTGAGCCGGTGGTGTCTGTTCCAGTTCCTGAGCCGGTGGTGTCTGTTCCAGTTCCTGAGCCGGTGGTGTCTGTTCCAGTTCCTGAGCCGGTGGTGTCTGTTCCAGTTCCTGAGCCGGTGGTGTCTGTTCCAGTTCCTGAGCCGGTGGTGTCTGTTCCAGTTCCTGAGCCGGTGGTGTCTGTTCCAGTTCCTGAGCCGGTGGTGTCTGTTCCAGTTCCTGAGCCGGTGGTGTCTGTTCCAGTTCCTGAGCCGGTGGTGTCTGTTCCAGTTCCTGAGCCGGTGGTGTCTGTTCCAGTTCCTGAGCCGGTGGTGTCTGTTCCAGTTCCTGAGCCGGTGGTGTCTGTTCCAGTTCCTGAGCCGGTGGTGTCTGTTCCTGTTCCTGAGCCGGTGGTGTCTGTTCCTGAGCCGGTGGTGTCTGTTCCAGTTCCTGAGCCGGTGGTGTCTGTTCCAGTTCCTGAGCCGGTGGTGTCTGTTCCAGTTCCTGAGCCGGTGGTGTCTGTTCCTGAGCCGGTGGTGTCTGTTTCTGTTCCTGAGCCGGTGGTGTCTGTTCCTGAGCCGGTGGTGTCTGTTCCAGTTCCTGAGCCGGTGGTGTCTGTTCCAGTTCCTGAGCCGGTGGTGTCTGTTCCAGTTCCTGAGCCGGTGGTGTCTGTTCCAGTTCCTGAGCCGGTGGTGTCTGTTCCAGTTCCTGAGCCGGTGGTGTCTGTTCCAGTTCCTGAGCCGGTGGTGTCTGTTCCAGTTCCTGAGCCGGTGGTGTCTGTTCCAGTTCCTGAGCCGGTGGTGTCTGTTCCAGTTCCTGAGCCGGTGGTGTCTGTTCCAGTTCCTGAGCCGGTGGTGTCTGTTCCAGTTCCTGAGCCGGTGGTGTCTGTTCCTGTTCCTGAGCCGGTGGTGTCTGTTCCAGTTCCTGAGCCGGTGGTGTCTGTTCCAGTTCCTGAGCCGGTGGTGTCTGTTCCAGTTCCTGAGCCGGTGGTGTCTGTTCCAGTTCCTGAGCCGGTGGTGTCTGTTCCTGAGCCGGTGGTGTCTGTTTCTGTTCCTGAGCCGGTGGTGTCTGTTCCTGAGCCGGTGGTGTCTGTTCCAGTTCCTGAGCCGGTGGTGTCTGTTCCAGTTCCTGAGCCGGTGGTGTCTGTTCCAGTTCCTGAGCCGGTGGTGTCTGTTCCAGTTCCTGAGCCGGTGGTGTCTGTTCCAGTTCCTGAGCCGGTGGTGTCTGTTCCAGTTCCTGAGCCGGTGGTGTCTGTTCCTGTTCCTGAGCCGGTGGTGTCTGTTCCGGTTCCTGAGCCGGTGGTGTCTGTTCCGGTTCCTGAGCCGGTGGTGTCTGTTCCTGTTCCTGAGCCGGTGGTGTCTGTTCCTGTTCCTGAGCCGGTGGTGTCTGTTCCGGTTCCTGAGCCGGTGGTGTCTGTTTCGGTTCCTGAGCCGGTGGTGTCTGTTCCTGTTCCTGAGCCGGTGGTGTCTGTTCCTGTTCCTGAGCCGGTGGTGTCTGTTCCAGTTCCTGAGCCGGTGGTGTCTGTTCCTGAGCCGGTGGTGTCTGTTTCTGTTCCTGAGCCGGTGGTGTCTGTTCCTGAGCCGGTGGTGTCTGTTCCGGTGGTGTCTGTTCCTGTTCCTGAGCCGGTGGTGTCTGTTCCTGTTCCTGAGCCGGTGGTGTCTGTTCCTGAGCCGGTGGTGTCTGTTCCTGTTCCTGAGCCGGTGGTGTCTGTTCCTGAGCCGGTGGTGTCTGTTCCAGTTCCTGAGCCGGTGGTGTCTGTTCCAGTTCCTGAGCAGGTGGTGTCTGTTCCAGTTCCTGAGCCGGTGGTGTCTGTTCCAGTTCCTGAGCCGGTGGTGTCTGTTCCAGTTCCTGAGCCGGTGGTGTCTGTTCCAGTTCCTGAGCCGGTGGTGTCTGTTCCAGTTCCTGAGCCGGTGGTGTCTGTTCCAGTTCCTGAGCCGGTGGTGTCTGTTCCAGTTCCTGAGCCGGTGGTGTCTGTTCCTGAGCCGGTGGTGTCTGTTCCAGTTCCTGAGCCGGTGGTGTCTGTTCCAGTTCCTGAGCCGGTGGTGTCTGTTCCAGTTCCTGAGCCGGTGGTGTCTGTTCCTGAGCCGGTGGTGTCTGTTTCTGTTCCTGAGCCGGTGGTGTCTGTTCCTGAGCCGGTGGTGTCTGTTCCAGTTCCTGAGCCGGTGGTGTCTGTTCCAGTTCCTGAGCCGGTGGTGTCTGTTCCAGTTCCTGAGCCGGTGGTGTCTGTTCCAGTTCCTGAGCCGGTGGTGTCTGTTCCAGTTCCTGAGCCGGTGGTGTCTGTTCCAGTTCCTGAGCCGGTGGTGTCTGTTCCAGTTCCTGAGCCGGTGGTGTCTGTTCCAGTTCCTGAGCCGGTGGTGTCTGTTCCAGTTCCTGAGCCGGTGGTGTCTGTTCCTGTTCCTGAGCCGGTGGTGTCTGTTCCTGTTCCTGAGCCGGTGGTGTCTGTTCCAGTTCCTGAGCCGGTGGTGTCTGTTCCAGTTCCTGAGCCGGTGGTGTCTGTTCCAGTTCCTGAGCCGGTGGTGTCTGTTCCAGTTCCTGAGCCGGTGGTGTCTGTTCCTGTTCCTGAGCCGGTGGTGTCTGTTCCTGAGCCGGTGGTGTCTGTTCCAGTTCCTGAGCCGGTGGTGTCTGTTCCAGTTCCTGAGCCGGTGGTGTCTGTTCCAGTTCCTGAGCCGGTGGTGTCTGTTTCTGTTCCTGAGCCGGTGGTGTCTGTTCCTGAGCCGGTGGTGTCTGTTCCAGTTCCTGAGCCGGTGGTGTCTGTTCCAGTTCCTGAGCCGGTGGTGTCTGTTCCAGTTCCTGAGCCGGTGGTGTCTGTTCCAGTTCCTGAGCCGGTGGTGCCTGTTCCAGTTCCTGAGCCGGTGGTGTCTGTTCCAGTTCCTGAGCCGGTGGTGTCTGTTCCTGTTCCTGAGCTGTCTGTTCCAGTTCCTGAGCCGGTGGTGTCTGTTCCAGTTCCTGAGCCGGTGGTGTCTGTTCCAGTTCCTGAGCCGGTGGTGTCTGTTCCAGTTCCTGAGCCGGTGGTGTCTGTTCCAGTTCCTGAGCCGGTGGTGTCTGTTCCAGTTCCTGAGCCGGTGGTGTCTGTTCCAGTTCCTGAGCCGGTGGTGTCTGTTCCAGTTCCTGAGCCGGTGGTGTCTGTTCCAGTTCCTGAGCCGGTGGTGTCTGTTCCAGTTCCTGAGCCGGTGGTGTCTGTTCCTGTTCCTGAGCCGGTGGTGTCTGTTCCGGTTCCTGAGCCGGTGGTGTCTGTTCCGGTTCCTGAGCCGGTGGTGTCTGTTCCTGTTCCTGAGCCGGTGGTGTCTGTTCCTGTTCCTGAGCCGGTGGTGTCTGTTCCGGTTCCTGAGCCGGTGGTGTCTGTTCCGGTTCCTGAGCCGGTGGTGTCTGTTCCTGTTCCTGAGCCGGTGGTGTCTGTTCCTGTTCCTGAGCCGGTGGTGTCTGTTCCAGTTCCTGAGCCGGTGGTGTCTGTTCCTGAGCCGGTGGTGTCTGTTTCTGTTCCTGAGCCGGTGGTGTCTGTTCCTGAGCCGGTGGTGTCTGTTCCAGTTCCTGAGCCGGTGGTGTCTGTTCCAGTTTCTGAGCCGGTGGTGTCTGTTCCTGTTCCTGAGCTGTCTGTTCCAGTTCCTGAGCCGGTGGTGTCTGTTCCTGTTCCTGAGCTGTCTGTTCCAGTTCCTGAGCCGGTGGTGTCTGTTCCTGTTCCTGAGCCGGTGGTGTCTGTTCCAGTTTCTGAGCCGGTGGTGTCTGTTCCAGTTCCTGAGCCGGTGGTGTCTGTTCCTGAGCCGGTGGTGTCTGTTCCAGTTCCTGAGCCGGTGGTGTCTGTTCCTGTTCCTGAGCTGTCTGTTCCAGTTCCTGAGCCGGTGGTGTCTGTTCCTGTTCCTGAGCCGGTGGTGTCTGTTCCTGTTCCTGAGCCGGTGGTGTCTGTTCCAGTTCCTGAGCCGGTGGTGTCTGTTCCAGTTCCTGAGCCGGTGGTGTCTGTTCCAGTTCCTGAGCCGGTGGTGTCTGTTCCTGTTCCTGAGCCGGTGGTGTCTGTTCCAGTTCCTGAGCCGGTGGTGTCTGTTCCAGTTCCTGAGCCGGTGGTGTCTGTTCCAGTTCCTGAGCCGGTGGTGTCTGTTCCAGTTCCTGAGCCGGTGGTGTCTGTTCCAGTTCCTGAGCCGGTGGTGTCTGTTCCAGTTCCTGAGCCGGTGGTGTCTGTTCCAGTTCCTGAGCCGGTGGTGTCTGTTCCAGTTCCTGAGCCGGTGGTGTCTGTTCCAGTTCCTGAGCCGGTGGTGTCTGTTCCAGTTCCTGAGCCGGTGGTGTCTGTTCCAGTTCCTGAGCCGGTGGTGTCTGTTCCAGTTCCTGAGCCGGTGGTGTCTGTTCCAGTTCCTGAGCCGGTGGTGTCTGTTCCAGTTCCTGAGCCGGTGGTGTCTGTTCCAGTTCCTGAGCCGGTGGTGTCTGTTCCTGAGCCGGTGGTGTCTGTTCCTGTTTCTGTTCCTGAGCCGGTGGTGTCTGTTCCTGTTCCTGAGCCGGTGGTGTCTGTTCCTGTTCCTGAGCCGGTGGTGTCTGTTCCTGTTCCTGAGCCGGTGGTGTCTGTTCCTGTTCCTGAGCCGGTGGTGTCTGTTCCTGTTCCTGAGCCGGTGGTGTCTGTTTCTGTTCCTGAGCCGGTGGTGTCTGTTCCTGAGCCGGTGGTGTCTGTTCCTGAGCCGGTGGTGTCTGTTCCTGTTCCTGAGCCGGTGGTGTCTGTTCCAGTTCCTGAGCCGGTGGTGTCTGTTCCAGTTCCTGAGCCGGTGGTGTCTGTTTCTGTTCCTGAGCCGGTGGTGTCTGTTCCTGAGCCGGTGGTGTCTGTTCCAGTTCCTGAGCCGGTGGTGTCTGTTCCAGTTCCTGAGCCGGTGGTGTCTGTTCCAGTTTCTGAGCCGGTGGTGTCTGTTCCAGTTCCTGAGCCGGTGGTGTCTGTTCCAGTTCCTGAGCCAGTTCCTGAGCCGGTGGTGTCTGTTCCTGTTCCTGAGCCGGTGGTGTCTGTTCCAGTTCCTGAGCCGGTGGTGTCTGTTCCAGTTCCTGAGCCGGTGGTGTCTGTTCCAGTTTCTGAGCCGGTGGTGTCTGTTCCAGTTCCTGAGCCGGTGGTGTCTGTTCCAGTTCCTGAGCCAGTTCCTGAGCCGGTGGTGTCTGTTCCTGTTCCTGAGCCGGTGGTGTCTGTTCCAGTTCCTGAGCCGGTGGTGTCTGTTCCAGTTCCTGAGCCGGTGGTGTCTGTTCCAGTTCCTGAGCCGGTGGTGTCTGTTCCAGTTCCTGAGCCGGTGGTGTCTGTTCCAGTTCCTGAGCCGGTGGTGTCTGTTCCAGTTCCTGAGCCGGTGGTGTCTGTTCCAGTTCCTGAGCCGGTGGTGTCTGTTCCAGTTCCTGAGCCGGTGGTGTCTGTTCCAGTTCCTGAGCCGGTGGTGTCTGTTCCAGTTCCTGAGCCGGTGGTGTCTGTTCCAGTTCCTGAGCCGGTGGTGTCTGTTCCAGTTCCTGAGCCGGTGGTGTCTGTTCCTGTTCCTGAGCCGGTGGTGTCTGTTTCTGTTCCTGAGCCGGTGGTGTCTGTTCCTGTTCCTGAGCCGGTGGTGTCTGTTCCTGTTCCTGAGCCGGTGGTGTCTGTTCCTGTTCCTGAGCCGGTGGTGTCTGTTCCTGTTCCTGAGCCGGTGGTGTCTGTTTCTGTTCCTGAGCCGGTGGTGTCTGTTCCTGAGCCGGTGGTGTCTGTTCCTGTTCCTGAGCCGGTGGTGTCTGTTCCAGTTTCTGAGCCGGTGGTGTCTGTTCCTGTTCCTGAGCTGTCTGTTCCAGTTCCTGAGCCGGTGGTGTCTGTTCCAGTTCCTGAGCCGGTGGTGTCTGTTCCAGTTCCTGAGCCGGTGGTGTCTGTTCCAGTTCCTGAGCCGGTGGTGTCTGTTCCAGTTCCTGAGCCGGTGGTGTCTGTTCCAGTTCCTGAGCCGGTGGTGTCTGTTCCAGTTCCTGAGCCGGTGGTGTCTGTTCCAGTTCCTGAGCCGGTGGTGTCTGTTCCTGTTCCTGAGCCGGTGGTGTCTGTTCCGGTTCCTGAGCCGGTGGTGTCTGTTCCGGTTCCTGAGCCGGTGGTGTCTGTTTCGGTTCCTGAGCCGGTGGTGTCTGTTCCTGTTCCTGAGCCGGTGGTGTCTGTTCCTGTTCCTGAGCCGGTGGTGTCTGTTCCAGTTCCTGAGCCGGTGGTGTCTGTTCCTGAGCCGGTGGTGTCTGTTTCTGTTCCTGAGCCGGTGGTGTCTGTTCCTGAGCCGGTGGTGTCTGTTCCAGTTCCTGAGCCGGTGGTGTCTGTTCCAGTTCCTGAGCCGGTGGTGTCTGTTCCAGTTTCTGAGCCGGTGGTGTCTGTTCCTGTTCCTGAGCTGTCTGTTCCAGTTCCTGAGCCGGTGGTGTCTGTTCCAGTTCCTGAGCCGGTGGTGTCTGTTCCAGTTCCTGAGTCGGTGGTGTCTGTTCCAGTTCCTGAGCCGGTGGTGTCTGTTCCAGTTCCTGAGCCGGTGGTGTCTGTTCCTGAGCCGGTGGTGTCTGTTCCTGTTCCTGAGCCGGTGGTGTCTGTTCCAGTTACTGAGCCGGTGGTGTCTGTTCCTGTTCCTGAGCTGTCTGTTCCAGTTCCTGAGCCGGTGGTGTCTGTTCCAGTTCCTGAGCCGGTGGTGTCTGTTCCAGTTCCTGAGCCGGTGGTGTCTGTTCCAGTTCCTGAGCCGGTGGTGTCTGTTCCAGTTCCTGAGCCGGTGGTGTCTGTTCCAGTTCCTGAGCCGGTGGTGTCTGTTCCAGTTTCTGAGCCGGTGGTGTCTGTTCCAGTTTCTGAGCCGGTGGTGTCTGTTCCTGTTCCTGAGCTGTCTGTTCCAGTTCCTGAGCCGGTGGTGTCTGTTTCAGTTCCTGAGCCGGTGGTGTCTGTTCCTGTTCCTGAGCCGGTGGTGTCTGTTTCTGTTCCTGAGCCGGTGGTGTCTGTTCCAGTTCCTGAGCCGGTGGTGTCTGTTCCAGTTCCTGAGTTGGTGGTGTCTGTTCCAGTTTCTGAGCCGGTGGTGTCTGTTCCTGTTCCTGAGCTGTCTGTTCCAGTTCCTGAGCCGGTGGTGTCTGTTCCAGTTCCTGAGCCGGTGGTGTCTGTTCCAGTTCCTGAGTCGGTGGTGTCTGTTCCAGTTCCTGAGTCGGTGGTGTCTGTTCCAGTTCCTGAGTCGGTGGTGTCTGTTCCAGTTCCTGAGCCGGTGGTGTCTGTTCCAGTTCCTGAGCCGGTGGTGTCTGTTCCAGTTCCTGAGCCGGTGGTGTCTGTTCCAGTTCCTGAGCCGGTGGTGTCTGTTCCAGTTCCTGAGCCGGTGGTGTCTGTTCCAGTTCCTGAGCCGGTGGTGTCTGTTCCGGTTCCTGTTCCTGAGCCATGGCTGACCGAGGGGTTGTCTGAGCCGTGGCCGCCCGAGGGGTCGTCTCCGCCGTGGCCGCCCGAGGGGTCGTCTCCGCCGTGGCCGCCCAATGAACTGTCCGCTCCGCCCTGGCCGCCCGAGGGAAAGTCTCCACCCTGGCTGTTAGATGGACTGACATTCCCGCCCTGGTCTGTCCCTCCCATCCCGCCCTGGTCTTATGGAGCATCTGGTAGCCACTCTGTAGGGAGGGGGTAATGTCACATGCCTGTCCTGTCTTGTGCTGCACATGGGTGTTTTGTTATTTTGGGCCATGTGCTCATGTCATTGTCTGATCCCTCCCACTTGTTATCTGATTATTGTTTGAGTTCTTCCACCTGTTCCCTCCTGATTAGTTTCTCTTTATAAGTCCCCTCTTGTTTGCAGCCTGTGTCGGTACATTGTCTTATGTCTCCTGTTCCCCGTTATCCTCCAGTAAGTTCATGTTCTGGTTTGGTTTTGTATTTACTAGTTATGTTTTCCCCCTTGTGGGTTTTGTTTTGTTTTGTGTTTGTTTTTCTTTTTGTAATTAAACTATCATTCTCCTGCACTTGAGTCCTCGCACCTTTTTGTATTATATTCAGCCGTGACACAAAAAAAAAATTAAAAATGTATTGTTTTAAGAGAAGGCAGAGTAGGACTCATTTACGGAATAATGTGTGGTAGCATTTAATAATAGGCATTGTGTAATATTGAGTGAAATTGTGTATTGTCTAAAGAAAATAAACAATATTGATTTTTTTTCCTTTGGCTTTCAGGTTTTACCAATTATAACAAGACTTGAATGACTATGACTGCCATGCACTATGATGCTGATACAATGCATTTTAATGAAAAAAAAACATTATTTATTTCATTATAAATATTGTATTATTTAGTTATTTAATGAAAATATATGGCTATAATCTAGAAGTTCTCTTTATGGCTTCCAGGTTTCAACAAATGTAGACTTGAATTGTAATGATTTATGACTGATACCACTTTTTAATGAATGAGGGTAAACACAATACAGATATTTTAATAAATAAATGTATTCTTTCTTTGGTTTATTTCAACAATTAAATTACAATCATTTTTCTAGTGACTAGTATCACTGCTACAGTATGTATGCCCTTTTTTATGTTTATATGTCTATGTGGTGTTTTTAATGTGTTTTTAGACAAACCATTTGCAAATTCATAAGTCAACACCATTGCTGAGTATTTTGTCTTTAAAACGGCGGTGAACCAAAGACAGTCTCAAACACTGGTGTTCCTGGTGTCCCAAACAACCTTGTAATCAACCACATCAACTTGACATGTTTATTTCAAAGACAGAGCTTTTATTCTTATGGAGCCTGGTTGATTTAGTTTACCCCTAGAACTATCAAATAGCCTATATAAAGGCCTATGTAAAAAAAAAAAAAAAAAAACACTTTTGTTAAAGCTGCAGTTGGCAAGATTATTTTTTTTTTTATCATATTCACTGAAACCAACACTATGCTTCAACAGAACAACATAAATCAGCCGGTTTTAGAAAAAAAAAAAAATCATGCACACACCTGAAGTTCGCAGGTGTGTGGGATTGTACGAAGCATGATGGTGGAGAGAAAATCGACTAACAAGCTTCCAATTCCTCGGTTAACAACCAGAGCTAGGAGGTCCAAAACAACCAAGGAAAAGAAAACACCTGTAGAAAAGAAGGAAATAAAGAAAGACGGGTAATAAAACAACATTTGAAAGGTGGAGGGATCTACAGGATTTCAAAGGGTTCAAGCTGGATGCAGAGCTTGCCACATTTCTTCTCGACGGGTAATTGTGCTTTATCAACCATTGACTTTATTTCTGAGTGTTATGCAAGCAGTTGTATGATAAAATAGCAGTTGTATGATGTATATTACAATATTATGATGAACTATATGCCTTTGTTCAAAGCATTTCTGGTGGTTGTTAGAAGGCAGCTGCCTGATTCTGAGATGCAAACGGGAACATGGTTTGTGTAACATAAGCAACATATTATTAGCTGTTTGATAACATATTCAAGCAAAATGCTAATCATATTAATTACCCTTATGTGTCCAACGTTGTTAAGAGCGATACCATTGTGCAGTGTTTACCTCAGTAAGTTGGGCGAATGAGCTGGCATGAGTGGAGGGCGAGGCTAATTAGCATATTCATGGATTCACGTATACTAAATGAAGCAAGGGTGTAGAGATGCATTCACGCTATTTTAAGGCATGAAGAAATATGTAATTTTGGTGATCAAAAATGAGTTTTAAAGGACAAAATGATTGACTACAGGGGGACTTTAAAGGGTTAGTTCACCCAAAAATGAAAATTCTGTCATTAATTACTCCCCCTCATGTCATTCCAAACCCTATTGTCGTGTCGTTCCAAGATATTTTGATGAAATCTGAGAGCTTTCTGTCCCTCCATTGACAGCAACATCATTGTTTCTTCCAAGGCCCAGAAAGGTGGTAAAAACATAGTTAAAATAGTCCATGTAACTACAGTGGTTCAACCTTAATATTATGAAGTGATGAGAATACTTTTTGTCCCCAAAATAACAGCATTATTCAACAATCTCTTCCTTTCCACGTCATTCTTCTATGCTGTTGACGTAGTGTAAACAGTGCAGCGCTTCTGGGTTCTACGTCAGAACATCGGCTCACTATTGGCCGACGCTGGTCATGTGTGTGATGCTGGCCAATAATGAGCCGACGTTCTGACGTAGAACCCAGAAGCGTCTGGGTTGTCACCAGAATGTCACCATCATGGCAAAGCTCAGCCAGTCCTCCAACCCCGCCTCTGCTGGATGCCTGCAGCCCTTCGCCTTCCCCGGTGCCTCTTTGCAGCAACGTGAAGCGTCATGCTACCACCAGCCTCGCCTGAGTGAGGGGATCCTTTGGCTCAGCCTCCAGCCTCTGATTCTTTCGCTCTACCTCGGCCCGTCGACCTGTCTGCTCTGCCTTGGCTCCTCCCACCCTCGGCTCCACCAGAGACCCTCAGCCTTGCAGCTCCACCAGGCTCCCTCATCGCCCTGCCTGCACTGTGGACTAACGAGCCATCCGCGGCACGACGTCTCTCCACCTCTGGTGCAGCAAAGGATACATGCCAGTTGTTTTCAATCCTGGTCATGGGGACCCACAGCACTGCACATTTTGTGTGTCTCTCTTATCTGACACACTCAGTTCAGTTCTTGGAGCTCTTTTCTTGCAATGATCTGGATCAGGAAGACATAAAAAATGCGAAACATTGTTAACAGAAAAATTGTTCTTAACCGCAATTTTCTTTATAGTCTCCTCATTTTCGAAGAATTTGAATTTCTGAAAAGAAATGAAACAGAGTAAAGAAAATCAAACAGACCACTCCATCTTAAAACAAGCTCTTTAGAAATACAGAGCGCTTTAAAAATGTGATGCAGATTGTAACGACTGCGAGGATGAACCAAACAGACTAATCTTCTTCCAATTCAACCTTTCCGCTTCTCGAATGAGAGGGGAAGATTTGTTCAGAACGTCTCATGATCATCATCAATCTTGCCATCAGGCGCCCCGGTCTAGCTATTTAAAAGAGCTATTTATAGTTATAACTATTCTATAGTTATGTGCGTTTGAATATATGTACGCAGGTTTGTAATTCCCTACAAACCAAGCCTAAACAAAGTACTGGTGTTTCCTTATAATTTTTGATACAGAATTTTATTTTATTTTATCAATTCGGGGTAGATACGCGAATTGAGTTTCCCGACAACGCTTTATCTGTAGAGTGGTAAAGGGATCCTCCATAGGGAGAGACTAGTTGGCACTTCAGCACTGCGTTGTCATCGGGTCCAGGCGCAGGTCCTTCATCAGATCTGGATACGGCCTGGAACCGGCAGGTTGCGGGAAAACCTCGGGATAAACAAAGACACTAAAATTAGCGTAGATGCCATTCTTCTTATGATATAACGAGTACATCAGGATTTATGGGAAGTGTTCCCGGTTCCAGCTGACCTAATCTATGCGGCCTAACATTGGATTATAGAAGTCTATAATGTATTATGTGAAAGCTAGGTCAAAGAGATGTGTTTTTAGTCTAGCTTTGAACTGACAGAGTGTGTCTGCTTCCCGGACAATGGTAGGAAGGCTGTTCCAAAGTTTTGGTGCTAAATAGGAGAAGGATCTACCGCCAGCAGTCGATTTTGATATTCTAGGTATTATCAACTGGCCGGAATTTTGAGATCGCAATAGACGTGAAGGACTATAATGCGTTAAGAGCTCGCTCAAGTACTGCGGAACTAAACCATTTAGTGCTTTGCACGTGATCAGCAATATTTTAAAATTGATGCGATGTTTAATAGGGAGCCAGTGCAGTTTTGACAGAACCGGGCTAAGATGGTCATACTTCCTGGTTCTGGTAAGAACTCGAGCTGCTGCGTCTTGAACTAGCTGTAGTTTGTTTATTAAGCGTGCAGGGCAACCACCCAGTAGAGCATTACAATAATCTAGCCTTGAGGTCATGAACGCATGAACTAATTGTTCCGCATTTGTCAATAAGAGCATATGACTTAATTTAGATATATTTTTAAGATGGAAAAATGCAGTTTTACAGATACTGGACACGTGACTTTCAAATGAAAGATTGGTATCAAAGAGCACACCCAGGTTCCTAACCGACGACGAAGACCTAACAGAGCAGCCATCAAGTGTTAGACAGTATTCTAGGTTATTACGTGAGGACGTTTTTTGTCCAATAATTAGAAACTCTATTTTTTTCAGAATTTAGAAGTAGGAAATTATGAGTCATCCAATTTTTTATATCCGCTATGCATTCCGTTAATTTTGTGAATTGGTAAGTTTTGTTAGGTTTTGAAGAAATATAGAGCTGAGTATCGTCGGCATAACAGTGAAAGCTAATGCCATGTTTCTGTCACAGGCCGGGGTGGCCTTCCCTCCCCTTCTGAACGTACCACCTTGAGGAGTTACCCAGTGACACCAACAGACCAGACAAAATAATTATTATCAAAAACTTGTATTTTATTTAGTTAAAATAAGTCCAATCTCAAACTAAAATCCACCGACTGATCCACCTCTCTCTTCCACCAGGTTGCGTGGGAAGTTCGCACAACGGTTCCTCTCGGCCAGAGGTAAGTAATGGAGCAAGCACTGGTAAGGATTCCCGCAGCGGTTCCTCTTCAGTCAGACGTAAGTAATGGAGCAGGCACTGGCAAGGATTCACACAGCAACTCCTCTTCGGCCAGAGGTAAGTAATGAAGCAGACACCGGTAAGGATTCGCACAGCGGTTCCTCTTCAGTCAGACGTAAGTAATGGAGCAGGCACTGGCAGGGGTTCATACAACAGTTCCTCTTCGGCCAGAGGTGAGTAATGAAGCAGACACAAGTAAGGATTCGCACAGCGGTTCCTCTTCAACCAGTCATAAGTAATGGAGCAGGCACTGGCAAGGATTCACACAGCAACTCCTCTTCAGCCGGAGGTAGGTGTTACGGCAGGCACTGATAGGAAATTGACAACAAGGGAAGGGGTTACTCTTCTCACAGGACAACATCAACCATTTGAGTGTCACCTCTTTTTGGGATAGGGGGGAGGATCGGGCAGGGGATCATCTGACGCAATACAATAGTCCGTCGTAGATGGCAACCGGGGAGCTCTCTCGTTCCCTCCACGGGACACACCCGCTAGCTGGGGGCCACTCCCCTTCCACAAGCCGGCACAGTTGAAATACAGCGACGGACAGTAACTTCCCCACGGAACAGTGATGGCCGCCTCCACTGGCAGGGGACAATTTCTCTACGTTCACAGAACAACCGTGGTGAGTACAGGATTTGACAATCAACAACTGGGTCTTCTTACCACAGAGCAGTGATGGCAGCATTCGATGACAGAGGGCAGTTTCTCTATGTTCACAGAACCACAGTGGTGAGTACAGGTTTCAACAGTCAACAGCTGGGCCTTCTTCCCATAGGACAGTAGTGACAGCATTCAACGGCAGAGGACAATTTCTCTATGTCCACAGAACAACCGTGGTGAGTACAGGATTTGACAATCAACAACTGGGTCTTCTTACCACAGAGCAGTGATTGCAGCATTCGATGACAGAGGGCAGTTTCTCTATGTTCACAGAACCACAGTGGTGAGTACAGGTTTCAACAGTCAACAGCTGGGCCTTCTTCCCATAGGACAGTAGTGACAGCATTCAACGGCAGAGGACAATTTCTCTATGTCCACAGAACAACCGTGGTGAGTACAGGATTTGACAATCAACAACTGGGTCTTCTTACCACAGAGCAGTGATGGCAGCATTCGATGGCAGAATGCAGTTTCTCTATGTTCACAGAACCACAGTGGTGAGTACAGGTTTCAACAGTCAACAGCTGGGCCTTCTTCCCATAGGACAGTAGTGACAGCATTCAACGGCAGAGGACAATTTCTCTATGTCCACAGAACAACCGTGGTGAGTACAGGATTTGACAATCAACAACTGGGTCTTCTTACCACAGAGCAGTGATGGCAGCATTCGATGGCAGAGGGCAGTTTCTCTATGTTCACAGAACCACAGTGGTGAGTACAGGTTTCAACAGTCAACAGCTGGGCCTCCTTCCCACAGGACAGTAGTAACAGCATTCAACGGCAGAGGACAATTTCTCTATGTCCACAGAACAATCATGGTGAGTACAAGATTTAACAATCAACAACTGGATCTTCTTACCACAGAGCAGTGATGGCAGCATTCAATGGCAGAGGACAGTTTCTCTATGTTCACAGAACCACAGTGGTGCGTACAGGTTTCAACGGTCAACAACTGGGTCCTCTTTCCACAGGACAGTAATAGCAGCATTCAATGGCGAAGGACAGTTTCTCTAGGTTCACAGAACAGCAGTGGTGAGTACAGGATTCAACAGCCAACAGCGGGGTCTTCTTACCACAGAACAGCGATGCATAGATCTCTCGTAAATCCTCTTCCACTCAGACAGGATAGAGGATTCCTGCACAGCATATGCTCAACACACAGCAGTTAATTAATTTCAGTTTGACCTTCAAAACCCACGAGTAGTCAACTGGGGAACGGGCAGACATAAAACTATAGTTTCCACACCAGTGTACAATTCAGTCACTTCAAATGATCACACGTGTAAACTCCACATTAGGCACTGCAACTCACATCAACTCACAGTGAATAAGGTCTCTTCTCGTGGTCCCAGCCGACTCTCTCCGCTCAACTGACAAACTGTACATCCAAGATGTGTAGATGGTTGACTATGGAAACACAACTGACATTGAAAAGCTTCAAAACAGAACTCACTGAACGCAGGGGCGGTTTACCCAAATCATGGCGGGCAGCGGGCACTACAGGCATTAACTTCCTAATAGGACTGGCAGATAACACTTGTCTGTTCGATGAAATAACACAGTTCAATCATACCGCTGCTCTCCAGCTCTTCCTTCTTTACATGCGGTCTTTCCCGTCCTTTAACGATCTGCCCTCTCGTGTACTGCTCGACGTGATCAGCAGATCAACAACAGATTTCCTCCAGTCTGCATCAACACAAAAGATTTCGCTCCAAAGTCTCTTCCCCCAAAACTTCCTCCCTTCTGCACATCAACCGGATCCTTTTATAATCCCCCTCACAAATCCATATCCCTCGTGGCTCAATCTCTGCTCATCGCCCAGCTGCCACTCATTCCCTCATTAGTAAGCTCCGTCAGACTGTTTACACGGATAGACCCGGAACCGTTCTGGTGTTACATTAAACTCGCTCCCCCCCGGAAACGAGAATAGAGAGGGAAAGTTCCGCTTATTCGTCACCCTGTGACATTTCCTAATGATATCTCCTAATGGTAGCATGTACAGAGTGAACAGCAGCGGTCCTAGTACTGAGCCTTGTGGTACGCCATACTGAACTTGTGATCGATGAGACATCTCTTCATTTACTGCTACAAACTGATAACGGTCAGATAAGTATGATTTAAACCATGCTAGTGCAATTCCACTAATGCCAACATAATTTTCGAGTCTATTTAAAAGAATGTTGTGGTCGATAGTGCCAAATGCAGCACTAAGATCGAGTAACACTAATAGAGAGACACAACCACGATCGGATGACAAGAGCAAATCATTTGTGACTCTAACGAGAGCAGTCTCAGTACTATGGTACGGTCTAAATCCTGACTGGAAATCCTCGCAGATATCATTTCTTTCAAGAAAGGAACACAGGTGTGAAGATACTGCTTTTTCTAAAATCTTTGACAGAAAAGGTAGATTCGAGATCGGCCTGTAATTGACTAATTCTGTAGGATCAAGTTTAATCATAGCCAGCTTAAAGGTTTTGGCTACGTATCCTAGAGACAAAGATGAATTAATGATATTAAGAAAAGGATCTATGACCTCTGGAAGTATTTCTTTCAGTAGCTTAGTCGGTATAGGGTCTAACATATATGTTGTAGATTTAGATGATTTAA
Source organism: Scardinius erythrophthalmus (assembly GCF_964197995.2). NCBI lineage: Eukaryota > Metazoa > Chordata > Actinopteri > Cypriniformes > Leuciscidae > Scardinius > Scardinius erythrophthalmus. The sequence continues at coordinate 41,457,814 of NC_138228.1, forward strand.
CAAGTTTAGTAAATTCTTCCTCTTCTATAGCAACGAACGAATCAAATTTTTCCTCCGGGAGACTACAGTGCATTGCCTGATGCGATACTGTAGTAGACGGTTGCATAGTTATAATTTTCTCCCTGATATTATCAATCTTATAAGTGAAGAAGTTCATAAAATCATTACTGCTGTGCTGCTTGGAAACTTCGGTGCTTGAAGCTTTCATTTTCGTTAGTTTAGCCACCATTTAATAATATGTTTATTTTCTTCTAATAGGTTTGAAAAATAAGCAGATCTAGCAGCTTTTAAGGCCTCTCTGTAAGCAATCGAGCTCTCTTTCCATGAAATGCGAAATACCTCTAGTTTTGTTTTCTTCCAGTTGTGCTCCATTTTTCTGGCTGCTCTCTTAAGGGCCTGAGTGTGCTCGTTGTACCACGGCGTTGGACTATTTTCTTAAATCTTCTTTAAGCGCAACGGAGCAACTGTGTCTAAAGTGCTGGAAAAGAGAGAGTTAAAAGTTTATGTTGCAATATCGAGTTCTTCTAAGCTATCTGGGATGCTGAGATGGTGAAACTGATTAGGAAGATTATTAATAAAGCAATCTTTAGTGGCAGAAGTGATAGGCCTAACATATTTGAAACACGGAGTCGGCTTTGCAGCCTTGGCTAAATGAAGTGTACACGAGACTAGATAATGATCTGAGATGTCATCGCTTTGCTGCAGAATTTCAACGGCATCAACAACTATTCCATGTGCTAATATTAGATCTAGAGTATGATTACGACGATGAGTAGGTCCTGACACGTGTTGTCTGACTCCAATTGAGTTTACAATGTCTTTAAATGCCAATCCCAATGCATCTTTTTCATTATCGATGTGTATATTAAAATCACCAACAATTAGTACTTTATCTGCAGTCAATATTAATTCTGATAGAAAGTCCGCAAATTCTTTGATAAAGTCTTTATGGTGCCCTGGTGGCCTGTATACAGTAGCCAGCACAAATCTCAAACGTGATTTATCATTTATACTATATATTTTTACATTAAGTACTAACACTTCAAGAGAATTATATTTAAAACTTGATTTCTTAGTGGTTTTGAAAATATTACTATAGATTACAGCAACTCCTCCCCCTTTGCGTTTCAGACGAGGCTCATGTTTATAACAGTAATCTTGCGGGGTGGACTCATTTAAAGTAATGTGATCGTTTGGTTTTAGCCAGGTTTCTGTCAAACACAGCACATCTAGGTTATTATCTGAAATCAAATCATTAACAATGAGTGCTTTTGAAGTAAGCGATCGAATATTCAGCAACCCAAGCTTTAGCATTTGCTCATCTGTATTATAGCTGTTTTTTTATTTGTTGAACATCAATTACATTTTTAACCTTAGATGGGTTTAAACGGTTTTTGGATTTCCAAATTCGGGGAACAGACACAGTCTCTATATGATGATAGCTAGGTGAAAGAGTCTCTATGTGATGGGATTTATCTGACCTTGGCTCAAGACTATGAGCCATATTACTAGAGAGAAGAGCAGCACCATCCCAGGAGGGATGAATACCATCTCTTTTCAACAGGTCAGGTTTGCCCCAAAAACTTTTCCAATTGTCTATAAATTCTATATTATGTTGCGGACACCACTTAGACAGCCAACCGTTAAGCGAACACAATCTACTAACTATCTCATCACTCCTGCGAACAGGAAGGGGGCCAGAGCAAATTACAGTGCCTGACATCGTACTTGCGAGTTCACACACCTCTTTAATATTAATTTTGGTGATCTCCGACTGGCGGAGTCGAACATCATTAGTGCCGACGTGAATAATGATCTTAGAGAATTTACGATTAGCATTAGCCAGCACTTTTAAATTTGTTTTGATGTCAGGCGCTCTGGCTCCCGGCAAACATGTGACTATGGTGGTTGGTGTCTCTATTTTCACGTTCCGTGTAATAGAATCGCCAATAACTAGGGCACAATCATTCTCAGTGGGTGTTTCAGTGAGCAGGGCAAATCGATTTGTTATGGTAATCGGAACGGAAGAGTGTTTTTTTGATCCGCGACTAGAGCGATCCCTCACTGTCACCCATTTGCCCGGCTGCGCAGGCACTAATTCAGCTGGAACCGCATCATGTAAAGAGTTCACTATGCTAGGCGCATCCAAAATAGTATCTGAAGCTCTATCACTCTTACTATCCTCAATTAAAGTTTGGATGCGTGTTTCTAGTTCTGAAATCTTCTCTGTCAGCCTAACTGTCTCCTTGCATTTATCACATATAAATCCTATATTGCCAACAGAGAAGGCTATGCTAAACATGTGACATGAAGTGCAGGTGACAATAACAGGACAAGACATTACTCACCGCGCTTGTTGAGTGATTCTTACTCACCTGAGCTTTTATGAACTCAAAGGCGCGAGCGCGCGAGATAAAAATAAATAAATAAAAATAGCTGAGCGCACGGGTGGCACGTTAACAGGCTAGCGAATTACTAGCGTGTTGTGCTAGTAGTACCGGAAGCTAGCGATGTCAGGTTAATCTGAGATGTTGGGTAAGCTGTATTTAGTAGTAGTATAAACAACTAGAAATTGTAGTAAATGATGGTTCAAAACAAGGAAATACGAGGCTAAGACGGAGCTTACAGCACCGAAGCAAACACACTCACAGCAGGCAGCGAGGCAGACAAGAGCAATCGATCAGACCAATATTCTTGTAATCTAATGTAATCAACTACATAATTCTTTGATGTCTACAACCTATGTGTCTATACTTTTAATACTTTATGTATACGTGTGTTTAGATCCCATACAAGTCAGGAAAATTGTTAGATATTAGATGTGTGAATGAAAGTGTGTACTGTTTCATATCAATGCTATCTTACGAACACAACTAGCAAGATGGCTGGAATTAAATCTGTGTAAAATGTTTTGTATTCTGATAATTAGAAATCATGTATAAACTGTTGCATCTGGTCTCCGCTTAAAACGAGAGAACCCCCCAGGGAAGACATGATTTATGACTTTGCAAACAAAGCAGCAGTCAGAACTCCCCTTTTGTAGTAGGAACAATCTTCTTTTTGTTTTAATAAACCTTTAAAAACCAGCGCAGAACGTTAGTTCATAGTTTGTTCAAAATGGGTTCATAGTTCTGAGAGTTCTAAGCGTTCTAGAAGTTCGAAGGGTGGGGCAGAACAAAGACAAAGACGGCTGACGATTATTATAGTAACCATGTAACAGAGGAGCAGACCAACCCAAATTAAGATCAGATGGGTTAGATTCATTTCCAGTCATCTAGCTCCTTTCCGTATCTCATTTTCTTTTTTTCTTTGTGTTATTCTTCTTTTCCGATTGAAAGTCTCGGTTTTAAGTTAAGTTTTGCTGCAAAGTTTCGGTCCACGATTCACGGCTGCAACGCACCGCTTTCGACTTCAAAGACTTTTTCAACCATCCGCCATCCACGCCACAGACATCTATCCAGGCACGGGGAGACCACAGCCAACGAGGGAAACCCCCTTTGACGCTGACCAAAGGAATTCCCAAAAGGAACCCAAAAGCAAAGACGCAAGTACCTCCAGACTCTTAAACTAAACTGGTGCATTGATATAAATTTAATAACCTGCCTAAAACGATAGAAGGGTTGAATTAATGCTTGATGGTTCGTTCCAGGTCATGTCTTATAAGTGCATATAGAATCTTGAGATTTCATCATCTCACTCATCATCTCACTCTTTCCTCACTCTCTTTCTTTCTGGAACTCGTATGAATGTGTGTGTGCGTGTGTTTGTGTTAGATATTAGTTTGATGTGTTAGTATATAATCAATAAAGTATTGTTTGTATTTGAAAAGAGAAGTATTACTTGTGTGGTGTGCTTACGAATTTATTGTCTTGAACTTCGATCTAAGTTACCTATGCTTTTACTCTTGATTTATTTCTTAATTTACTGTTAGCTGGGGATTATTCATTCTTGGCCAGGAAGATATTATATTTCCTAGAGTTAATAATTGTTTATGCTTTCTGTTCATTGGATGAACTGATAAAAATGATCATAGGCTACTATACTAATTTACTATAGTAAATTCTGAAAATAATTAAATTATTAATTATTGTTCATAATCTGTTATGAATAATAATTAATTATATTTATACGGGCGTATAAATGCTACAAGATTGTTGTAATTGTCTTTAGAAAAAAAAAAAAAAATTTTTTTTTTGTTTCTAAGAAAATATTTGATACCTTAATTTTTTTTTTAACAAATAGCAACATTCTTACAATCTTCACTGCTCCTCCTTTATGCTTCCGCTCCTCTGTGAGAGATACGAGACCGATGCGTCGTGCAGGTGTCGCTCATCATTAATCATGCCACCGTCCTGCTTGCCACATCTTAGTATATTCCTACATTTATATACGTATTGTGAAGGAATCATTTTTCAGGTTTTGGACAAAGCCTAAATCGGGCACTCATTCAACATTTCATGGTGGGGCCAATGTAGGCACAATATGGGCTTGAAGTATGCATGGTTTCCATGTCGGCCGTATCTGAATTTGCCCACACCAAAATTGAACACATGGACAAACCCATGTAGAGCCCATAAATCATGCCTACATTGGCCCCACCATGAAATGTTGGCTGCACAGTGATCCAACTGATGCAAGCGACTATACCAGTGGGAGAGTAGACAGCTAAACTACAGTTTAATACAGTAGCCAAAGCTCCTAAAAAACAACATTACAGCTTCCTCCAAAGATTCAATCGATGTCAGTGTGAATAGTTTCAACAACTTGACCTTTCTAGAAACAGCTAGACATAGCAAATCTGAACCTCAAGAATGTCATTTTTAACCTGTAACACTGTGATGGCAGAGCCACAAATATAGCTGTTAAATTTGGATATGATAATGTGTTCTGGCAGACTCAAGAAATCACAACAACTCAAAAAGACATAGAGAAACGCAGAGTCTATTTCCATTCAAAATTTATTCTAAATTATTTAAATAACATTGCAATACAAAAATGTTTGAGAAAACGTACGTCCATTTTGAATTTGTTTTAAAGATGTAAAGAATTGTTGTGCTAACATTGTTCACTAGCATGGCTGAGCTGTGCCTGCTAAATATATCCTGGGTTATTTCCTGGCACATGAGAATGCAATTTGCATTTTATAATTACCTTTGTTTTGTCTTGTCATTCTATTTCAAATTATTATATGCACAATCTTTTAGTTTGTGAATTGAAAGGCCAGCAAGTCCTTTACAATTAGCAAGGCTAGGCTGTGCAATAAACAAACAAGCAACATATGATATGACAGTAAATATGAGTAAACCCAAATTAACATTTTTCAACTGGATACACATTATAACATACACAAGTCAACTGCTAATGCTAATTTGCTACAACCATATAGTTTGTCTAAAACTAGTAAGACACAATTGTTTGCTTCCACACAGTTTGCAGATGTGGTGTATTTTTCAACACACTCTCAGTTCTCTGCATATGTCTTATTATAAACAGAGTATATTTTCTATCTGTATATGCAAAATCATGTTTCATATTTCGGTAACACTTTATTTTAAGGTGACAGTTACACGTCACTACATGTACTTACTCAAGAGATAAATTATGCATTTCATTTCATTTCATTTCATTTATTAAGATCCCCATTAGCGCCTGAAATCTCAGTTGCTATTCTTCCTGGGGTCTCCTCTTCATTACATCACAAATTTACATAATTCATAATTTTATACATAATTCACACGCACACTCACCCACTCACACCCATCACAAACTGGACATCATCTACAATAGCCCAATGCAATTAAATAAGTAAACAAACAAACAAACAAAAATGCTATACATTTGAACATATAATCCATAAATAGCTCTCCAACACAAACAAAAACATCTTTCCATATTACCATACTCTTCCAGCATCATGCCTCTTGTGTGAACAGAAACAATTTTAATTTCTTTTTAAAACAATTTCTGTTATTTTCCAATATCAAAAATCCTGGTAATCCATTCCATGCAACCATGGCACGATAAAAAACTGTTCTCTGAAACTGATTAGTTCTGACTTGAGGCAGAACACATCGCATTCCAGTTGTTTGTCTTGTGCAGTAATTATGTTGATCAGCAAAAAATGTTAATTTTCTGTAAATTATTTCAGGAGTTTTTGTTTCAATGATATTATGAATAAATGATAAAAGACAATATTTCAATCTATATTTTACAGTTAACCATGCCAAATTATTATGCATTGTGATTATATTAGTTGTATATGGACAACCCAAAACAATACGTGCCACTTTATTCTGTGCGACTTGCAATTTGTATAAATTATTTTCATTGGTATTTGACCAAACAACTGACGCATAGTCTAAATGAACTAATACTAAAGATTGGGCTAATCGTTTGGTCAGCCATTCAGGAATAAATTTCTTACAATATCTGATTATTCCCATACTACGGCCCATTCTTTGCAATATTTTATTTATCTGGCTATTCCAAGACAATGAGCTATCCACAATTACACCCAATAGATGAATTTCTTCTACTTGCTGAATCACATTTCCTCCTATATCTAAGTGCAATGTTAATGATGGCTTAAGAAAATATTTTGACCCAAGTATCATACATTTTGTTTTACCTGCATTAATAAGTAATTTATTGTCAGTAATCCATTGTTTGACCAAGTCTAACTCCATATTTAACATAATATTCAGTTGATCTATATCTCTTGCTGATTGACACACATTCAGTCCAGTATCGATTATAGACTTTACATACACTTCTGCTGCACTGCGTTCTGTAAACTTCTTAGTCTCTCCTTTAAATGTTATTATCAACGTCGCTGGATGAATTATGCCATGCCTCACCCCTGCGTCCTTCAATTTACTCCTTATTTCATGAAATCCTGCACGTTTTTTTGCCATTTCTGTAGTGAGATCTGGAAAAATCCTTAACTTCATCCCTCGTACTTGTAGCACTCCCTCTTTCTTGGTGATTTTTATGATCTCATCTCTCGTTGTGAGTTTGTGAAGACGTACAATCATGACTCGAGCTGTACCTTTCCCAACCGGTCCAACCCTGCGGGCCATTTCCACCTGTGGCTCCCTCCGTAGTTTATCTTGGAATAAATCCTCAAACAAAGCCGACATGTAGCTGGTCGGATTCCCTTTTTCGATGTCATTCGTGAGGCCAAATACACGCACATTGTATTTGCGACTATGCATTTCAAGTCGCTCGGCTTTACTTTTCAACTCCTCGTTGGCCTTCATAAGTCCATCACACACAGTCTCCAGCTTTGTCACACGTGAATCCAGGTTCGACATTGTCACATCAACTTCACCAAGCCTTTGTGTGCAGAAAGATATGTCTTTCGCAAGGTTATTTAGTTTATCCACCACCACGTTCAACTCCTTTCGCATTATATTACGTATAAGAGCTGGAAGCTCCAGCACGTTACACTCCTCACCAGCCATGTTACTTGCTCCCACTTGCTGAGACGCTTCTTCACCTTGTTTCGGCTGTCCTTTAGACTTCTTAGGAGGCATAACACAGCATAGAGGTTGTATTGGTGGCAAACTTATATTTTGGTCACTCTTGCCGTAAGTTAAACACCACACTGCACAATATTTAGACTAATTGTCAGAGCTCAGCGTCCTCGCCGTCTACTCAACTCCGCGCATGCGGACTCCACTCCGCGCATGCATAATTACAAGTAACTAACCCTAAACCAACCCTAATTGTAACTCTAGAGTAAGTACATGTAGTTAATTAATATTACTCTGTACTTATTTGAGTAAGTACAATGTAACTACCTTCAAATAGAGTGTAACCCATATTTCTTCAACTGTGGACACTTTTGCCCCTGATTGGTTGATGGACTGACTACAAAATAATGAAACTTAAAATACTGTTTTCATTCTCTCTCATTTCTCCCTTGATCAATTTAATTTATCTACCATATATATATATACATATAATTAAAAAAAATTCACAGAGGAACATGAACATTTTCATGTGGTTTACATCATTATAGTATTAATAAATATTTTAAGGACAAGAATGAAAATATAAGCACAAAAGACATTTGAAAAGTAGCAAAAATAAATGATGAGAGCATGGGAGTTTTTCCCGCTGTGTTTAAGTTTTTCAGAATGTGATATTTGGTAATGTCATTTGTATTTGTATATATAATTGAGGAAACTGGTATATGCAAATGTGAAATGTGTTTATCCACCTGAAAAAATACTGTAATATTCAGTTGCAGAGCAGTATCAAAAACACCAGTAAAAAATGCTGTTGCTGACATTTTCTTTGTTATTTTTACCTCTGATCAATTACTGATTAATTGTATAGCTTTTGCACAGAATCTTATCAGTAGGCTATATGACATTTCATTTTACGGAAAAGAAATGCAATATTCACATTCACATCCTAATAGGCCAGTGTGGTTCCTTTCATGATCAGTTTATTGATGTCTCTGCTTCAACCTTTCCCCTTTTAAGTATCTGTGCCAAATGAAATCAAACAAACCAGCGTTTCCTGTATTAAGCCCTGTACCAATTATGGGACTTGATCAATAACAGCCTCCCTCTAGATACCACTCAGACAAAAGGCCGGAAAACCTTCTGTGGCCACTCTAGGAGGAGTGCTCTCCATAGTGAAACCCTAATGAGATACATTGCTATGACATCTAAATCAATATCCATGTTAAATATAAATATGTACATAGTTTGGTAGCTCATGCTTGCTGGAGTCTGGTGGAAAACAGCAAATAAATCAATGACTCTCTGCCCGTAATGTAATGTAACACCGCTCTTTCCCCCGTTTGTTCAGGGATCTAAGAGTAATGCAGCACAAATGAAAATTCTTTGAAAGAGAATTCATATTTGATATCAAAATAAAGTTTTTGATAAGGGAAATACATTTGTGTCTACATAAGGAAATGAACATCTGATATAGATCATTTCCACTACCTTCATTTAGGTCATGTCACAGTCATGTTCCTTTTCGTTTTCATTATCGCCATTTGCCTGAGTTCTAGTTCTTTATATGTTGTCATGGTTTCTAATTAGGCCCTGTTTACACGAGAACGCTCGCGGGTGAAAACGTAAAAATATTTTATCAGATGTGCCTTTCGTTTAGACGGCGACGGCGTTTTCGGGGCTTAAAAACGCAAAAAAGTGAAACCACCCTCCAGAGTGGAAATCTTAAAAACGCTCCACCGTCGCGTTTCCGTCTAAATGGTAAAAACGCAAAAGTTTGCTAGACAGTGAAGGCACCGATCAGTGCTTCACATTGCCACTGTAAGCTCCAATCACCGGCCCAATGACGGTGTCCGATGTCTTGGTCGAAGGCAATGCAGCGTGTATGTCTTTTCGGGCGCTTCTGAAAATTTACTTTAATTTATTAAACAGTTGATTTCCAATTTTAATTTTGACTCCATGAATAATTTAATCTGACTCCAAATTTAAATGACTCTTCGTATTTATTGATTTTCTCTCTTAACAGCTGATCAAAATATGAATTGTGATTTAATTTAGATCTTTTATTATTCTTGACCTTCCATACTTTCAGTTATTAATTAATTATGGACCCAATGCCGCATAGAGATCACGTCGGCCGGATCGTGTTTCTCACGGACACAAACTTGCTAATTCTGATTTTAGTCAGTGGATGTAGGGTTAGCTAATACCTCTTAAGTCAGTTGCCTACTGCTCACTTGTACAAAAAAGTGTAGTTTATTTTAGCCATTTCCATACAACTTGCTAAATCAGTGATAGACAGAAATCAAAAGGTCTTCAGTTTACGTGCCTACTGCTCCGTATACATGCGCCTTTAGTTTGACCTACCTTAACTAAGATTTGCGGTAGCACCAGCCTCCTTAATACATTAAAATAATGATTTCAGAATACTTCAGAATAAATCAAGATGTAACATTTATTTTGCCAGGCAGGATTAAGCATCAATTAAAAAGGATTAAACAGAATACACAATACATAACTGATCAGCATAAAGTACAAACATAATTCAAAATGCAATATCAAAAATAGTTTAAAAGAGTCAGCATACCTGGCAATAGAGACACACAGCAACAGTGTGGGAAGTTCTGTTTACAGATGCTTCCCTGAGTGGTTTGCCAATCCCCTTTAAATACCCCAGTGGAACAAAAGAACAATAAACATCTAGCACCCAAATATTTATTCAGCTTTTGCTGGACCCTTTCTCGTGCCCAAGTGGTCACGCCTGAGTTTGGGGGATAAATACAAATGTTATCAACGATCTTTATTGGGGCATCTCCCACAACAGAAGAACCGGCATTGTTTTCTTTTTCTGACTGTTCTGCTGCTGCGGGAATGAACCTTCTTTACCATTCGCACCAAAAGCATTTACTTTGACCTCTCATAAAACAACTGGAGACAGTAGGTGTGTGTTTTGCATGACTGAATGAGACCTGGAGGGGATCAGATAGTGTGAGGAGTCAGGAACTCAGCATGGGGGGAAGAGACGAGATTGGAGAAGTTTTGTTGTGCTCTCTGTCCCATAGATCTCTTCTTCAGATTAGTGAGTTTTATTGTTTTATAGCAGGTTAGAATTCTTGAATTCAGTCTTAGTAGAAGTCCATCCTTACAGTTTCCGCCCCTGGCCCCTTGGGGCAGATTTAGATCAGTCCCTGAGGGGCCAAAATTTGATGAAGTCCGCTTATGGTTGCAATTTCCGTAGGGCTGGTATCTGTAATGGACTGAGCGCAATGGCCACGTTCGTTGAAGTGCGCATTGTGCGGAGAAGGCATCTGAAGTAGCAGCACTGGCAGAGTGTGAATAAGAAGATGAGCACACTGGCGAGGACACATCCACGGAACGTCCAGTCCCACCAGGTATAAGCATACCTTGCTGAGCGGGTAGAGGAGCTGGACAGGATTTCTGCAGTCTTTCTCGCCAGATTCGCTTCCACTTGCGCTTGGTTGAGATGGTACTCAGTCTGTAAGATGATTTCTTGCACCAAGTCCATTGTTTTGACCAAAGCTTGAGTGCTCTGTTCATAGAAAGTGTCCTCCCACCAGGGAGAAACGTCCACGTCCATCGGTACCCTCCCCAGGATGTTTATCTGACCCATTGAAAAGTCCTCTTTCACTTCCAGACAGAACGTGTGGTTCGCAGGGCAGGTCAGACCTCCATAGGAGAAGGAATTCATCTCACTGACGACGCACCACTGTGTGTGAGACACTTGAACAGCATCAGAATGACCATGCAATGACTGAACGTTAATGAGCTTAGAATCATTGGAAGAAAAGGGTTGTAAAGTGTTGCAGGTACAGATAATGTAACTGGATGTCTCATGACAACAGGTGCGAGTGGTAAACAAGGTTTCAGTGCCCTTCAAAGTCATATATCCCGTCAGATGATCCCATTTAATGATTTGATCCCTCACTACCACGCCAATAGAGCGTATGGTAGTGGAATTTAGATAAATTTGGTCTGGGTGAATTAGAGGGAAAGTGGCAAAGAACCCAATACAGCCAGTACATTCATTTCCAGTATACATCATTAAGGTTGATAGTAATTCAGAATACTTAATATTTTTCATTCTTTCTGATGCAAGCCATCTATGTAGATCTAAAATTTCAATAAGATCATTTAAAACATGTCTAGGTGTTTTATGGAGACGAAGATCTAAAATCTCTTGTCTTGCTGCAGTAAACAGATCTTGTGCATACAATCTACAGGCTAAGTCGTGCTCGATGGTACGGGTCTGATTGAAAATTGATTGACTGGTCGTCAGAAGCGCCTGCGCCTCAGATTTGACCGCTTTGATAATGTTTTCGTTACTATTGGTGATGTGTTGAAAACCAGTAGCTACCTGATTTGCCAACCAAGTTGAATATTGAGATTGACCTGTTATTTTGTAAGTGTTGGATATAGAATTAACTGAGCCAAAAAGGCCTGCTATATTTCCAAACAGGTCTCGTTTGGTACGAGCAGATGGAATTTGAACTGCAAGTCTGTTTTTGTAATCAGAAATTAAATCATCGATGCGTGACTGTAGCCATGTATACGTCTTATCATTAAAGTTGCAGTGTTTTACATAAGCAGATAACACATTGGAGATGTTATACGTGACATGTGTTATCACAAGATTGACATCATGTAGTAAAGTCTTATTTACATTTCCTTTGATTATGCCACCTGGAGGGGTGGTATACAATTTCGGACACTGTGTGGGCTTTTTGTAACCGCATGTGGTTAAGTTAAAGCAATGGTGTAAAGTCCATGAACAATTGTGAGGGCTAGTATAATTATCCATATTTGCCTCACATTTTCCCACACAGTATGTTCCTTCTTTTCGGCCAGTCCAAACAAATGTTTTCAAATTATTGTTCGATACCTTATTTGTTAGATTGAAAAGAAGTTCAGTAAACTTTAAATGTGTATTGTTATGTGTTGTAGTGTGTGTGCACCTATATGTGGTTGGTTGGAGGTCCTTAGTGGAATAACATTTTTTTGGATCTCCTCCATGGTTGTTATTTTCATATAGTGTGTGCATGTTACCAATATTTGAATCTGGAAATTCTTCGAGTTGGTACCAGGCGGTAATGTTGTGGTGAAATTTTGGTGCGCGTGTGTAGCTTGTGAGGTTTTTGTCTGGAAGATGGGTAGAACCTGTCTTACAGCATATTTTTGTTACACAATTTGGTTCCGGTGCTAATCCGGGAGGCCATGTGACTATTTCTTTGTATGTGACTGGAATGTATGATGTGGATGGCCCCTTGATATATTTCCATACCCATCTACCGCATCCTAAGGTGTGTGTAAGTGTGACTCGTTGTCCCAATTCGATGCAGGCGGGTCCGGACACCGTCCTGGCATCTGGCCTCCATGGAATTGCGATGACTGTCCTATGAAGGAAAAAGATCATAATTAATTCAATGAACCTTTGAACCGTTTACACTGGGACATGTGGTACCATCTTAATTTTCCTCTGATGGTCACGGCCACACAACTGTTGCAAACAGCTTTAATTTCATAGGGCCCGTGCCATCTAGGGGAAAATGCGTTTTGCTTTACAAAAACGCGTACCATCACAATGTCTCCTTCTGAAAATGTTGTTTCAGAGGTTGGGTTAAATTGTGCATCATTTGTCAGGTCTGACTGCTGTTGTTTCAGTCCAGCCTGGGCGTGCAGCACTTTCAACCTTTCTTGCAATTGCACCAACACCGTCTGCTGAGTTGCGAGCATGAGGGGGCCCAGGTCTGCTGGGGAAATTTCTGGATCAATGGGTAACTTCATCACCCTTCCAGTCATAAGCTCATATGGGCTGATGCCTGTAGCTTTTGATGGGGTTGCTCGCAGCACAGTCAGAACGGTGGGTAAAGCATCAATCCACCTGTTTTGGTGTTGAGCTATTTGCTTAGCAATATTTTCTTTGATGGTGCGGTTCGCACGTTCAACCATACCAGAGCTTTGCGGCCTGTATGGGATGTGAAATTTTTGCTTGATGTTCAGCATTTTGCACATATTTTTCATGACTTGTCCAGTAAAGTGAGTCCCCTGATCTGATTCAATTTGAATGGGCGCTCCCCAAAGAGGGATGATTTGGTTCGCCATCACACGTGCCACGGTGTTTGCTGTATTATTGCGCGTGGGAATTGTTTCAACCCATTTTGAGAATTTATCAATTATCACGAGGCAATAGCGATACCCTCCCTTGGCACTGGGAAGCGGACCAATGAAATCCAATTGTAAGGACTCCCAGGGCCCTTTTGGTGGTTCTGGTCTGCGTAGGTTAGTTCGGCCTAGCTTTCCCTGGTTAATTGTCGCACACACCAGACAGGCATAGCACCATCTTTCAATGTCAGCTGTCATTCCTTGCCACCAAAACTGTTTTTGTATCAACTGTGCTGTTTTTGTAGCCGATACATGCGCATAATCATGATATAATTTGATTATTGGCTTTTGGAGGGCTTCTGGAACGACAAATTTTCCATCTCGGATTACTATGCCTTCAATTATGTTCACCATCTGATCATGTTTCAAATGTGGCACAAGTTCTCCATCAGAGACCCACAGATCTTGTTGATACTGTTTTAGGTCGATGGGTGTGACTTGTGCAGCACTTGCTACAGAAACAGAGGTTGTCTCGTTTTGCCAACGGTTGCCTTTCACTGCTGCCAGTTTTGCCAATTGGTCAACAATGTTATTGTTTCTTTCATGCACATTTGGATTTTTGTTAATGTGCGCGCGCACTTTTACCACGGAAATGGAGTTTTCTCGCGCTTGTACAGCTTGCCATATCGCAGTTATGGTGTTGAAATGTTTTATAGGCGTTCCGGCGGAGGTGAGGAATTTTCTCAATTGCCATTGTGCCATAAAATCAGTTACGACGCCGAAAGAATACCGACTGTCAGTGTGCACGCAGAGCGGTTCAGGGTGTGCCTTGATTGCTTCTTGCAATGCAATGAGTTCAGCTTCTTGTGCGGATATGTTAGCTGGTAGTTTAAACAACAATTGCCGTTTAGCATCTGTCTCGGGAAGATGAGGTGTCCACACTGCACAGCCAGTATAGAAATGCCCATTTTGACAGAATCGGGAACCATCAATGTACACATGCACTTGGCCTGGAAGTGGCTCGTCATGGACAAGGCTTTGTGCTTCTTGTTTGGGCTGGCATGTGTGTGGGTGTCCCTCAACATCCCCGAGCAGATGTGGCAAAATTCGTGTGTTTTTTGTTGTGATTTCGCGCGCTTGAATGTCTGCTAGCCATCTCGCTAATCTTTGGGAGGAAACTCCCTTTATTCGGCCCTGTAACAGCATTCGTACAGGCGTGTGCATTGTGTGTATAACCACAGATTGGAAACCTACAATGGGTTCTGTTGTTTTTAACATCCAATGCACCGCAAGCACATGCTGTGTACATGGGTCGAATCCTTGTTCGACCAGAGATTTTTTTCGGCTGTAGTAAGCGATTGGGCGCAGTTTTCCTCCATATTCCTGAGCTAAGACTCCGCTTAGTGTGATTTCATGCGCGTCTACTTGAATGTGGAAAACTTTTGATGGGTTGGGCAAACCCAGGGCGGGCGCGGCGCACAAACGCTGTTTCAAATCTGTAAAAGCCTGTTCGTGTTCATCAGCCCGTTCAAGGACATCATTTGGTTTCGTTTTCCCTTTTAAAAGCGAATACAACGGTGCAGCGGTATTTGCAAAATCAGGGATGAAATCTCGTAAATAGTTTGCTGTTCCTAATACTTTTTGCAACGAGTTTAAAGTATAAGGTCGAGGCAGTTCGGCAATGCATTTTTTCCTGTCGTCTGTTAAAGCTTTGTGACTTTGAGTCAGAGTGTATCCTAAATAGTGTACCTCCCTCTGCGCAATTTGGGCTTTTTCTTTGTTCATTTTAAAGCCTGCGTCACCTAGCATCTGTAACACTTCGTCAACCAGCTGCAAGTGGTTCTCAAGTGGTTCTTCTGTGGCTATCAGTATGTCGTCTACATAGTGAACTACTTTGCCCGTCCCTAGTAAGGGATTGAGCACATCTGCCACAGCTCGATGAAAAATTGAGGGGCTATTGTGAAGGCCTTGCGGCATTCTTTCCCAGGTATACTGCATTTGATTTACAGTAAATGCCAGCTTCCACTGGTCTTCTCGTTTGACTTTAATAGACCAAAAACCATTTTTGATGTCAAGCACTGTGAACCACGAAGCATTAGTTGAAACCTGTGATAAGATTGTAGCTGGATTTGCCACTATAGCTGTTGCTTTAGGCAGAACTTTGTTGAGACGCTGATAATCAATGCAAAGACGCCATTTACCATTAGGTTTTGGAACTGGTAAACACGGAGAATTTGTGGTTGAACAGCATCGTCGAACTATGCCTCTAATCTCAAGCTGTTTCACTATCTCATGAACCGCGACCTCTGCCTCTGGCTTAATGCGATATTGTTTTTGCGGGGGAGGGGGCTCTCCCTCAATGCATACTTCAAAATCAACGAGGCCGCAGTCATGTTCATGGTTAGCCCAAACATCGCTGTGTTTGTTGATGAGAAGTTGAGTTGGATCTGTACTGGATATGGACATGATATTGGCCTTGCCTTGAGGCAGGCATTTCTTTGTTGTTTTGTTTGTTTGTACTTCAATTTGTTTTTCAAAGCAATGAATTACAAAGCCATGTTTTCTCATAATGTCCATACCCAATACAGTTCCTTCGCTGTTATCTGGTAAATACCAGAATTGCTCTTTTAGCACTACCATGCCTAAATCGAGTTGGACTGATTTTGTTTGAGTTGCTGTCATTAAAGTGTCGCCTATACCTTTAATTTGAATCGTTCGCGTGCTTAGTGGTAATGGAATGTTTGTGCAAGAACAAGCGGCTCCGCTATCAATAAGAATGTTAACTAACCGGCCTCCAAGGTTAGCTCTTATTTTGATTCGGTTTCCGCTTGTGATAATGTTTCCTATAGCAACGGAGGCCACGCACCCCTATTGGGGATTGTTGTATTTTGCTAACAGGTTAGCGAGGTCTGCTTGAAGGTTTCTGTACGGGTTATTCAGATTTTTAGGTTGTTCCTCTGTTTGTTTTGGGTTACTCCCTGAGGAGTTGTTTTGTATAATCAAATTCTCCAAACGCTTAAGAATTTCATTGTCAGATTTAGAGTTTATCTTCTGATTATTTTCGGCCCGTTTTAATCTGAAACAATCTTGTGTAATGTGATTATTTTTTCTGCAGAAGTAACAGAAGGGTTGAGATTTGGGCTTTAGGTCGAATTTTTTGTTTCCTTTTCCTTCAGCTAGCCATTGTGTTGTTGAAACAGAACGAGTTTTGCTTTGCTTGAGTCTAGCTTCTATTTTGGAAGCCCAATCCACCAGTGACCGGTAAGTATTCTCGGATGGATCGGCTCCATGAACGAGCGCCTGCTGTATATGAGGACCTGCATTATTTTTCAGGAGTTGAAGTAAAACTTCCTGATCACGGCGTGCATCCTCTAACCCTGAGTGCTCTTTGTAGGTCACCCATAAACGTTCAGCATAAATCTCAAATGGCTCTTTGTTGGCCTGTCTGATGTCTAAAATTCTGTTCCACTCGGCGTGTGTTGGTCCCCTTAACTCTAATAAAGTTTCCCTCAATCTTTCATAAACTTCATTTTCATCCTCATCTTCCTGTTTGATTATAATTTCTCCAGATCTCAATTCGCGTGACATTTTTGGTTTTAGCTCGTCTGGAAGAGTGAGGAGAGCCACTTGCCAAACGTCTCTGGGCTCTAACTTGTATACTGAAGCCTGTAACATTAAGTTGTCCCAGTAGGGTTGAAAAGGGCCTTTCCTTGGCATCATGCCCACAACTTCTTTGTGTTTTGTGCATTCTTCGCAAGTTAAAGGTCGGCTAATGGTAGTGACTTCATCATCTGCGTTAGTCATTGTTTTAAGAACTGCAACTTTTACTGTTTTTTTTAGAACAGTGCCAGATTTACTTCGAGTTCTTATGGGACTGCGTGGTTTCGGTTCTTTAGGTTTATTTGGATAATACATTTCAGTCGCGGGTTCTGGAGAAAGATCGCGCACTCCCAGACTAGAGCGTGCCTTTGGAGTTTGTTTACGAGCTTCTGTCAGAGACAACTGATCTTGGATGCCGCTCGGTAGAGCTGCTACCATATCATCCTCGTCACTATCACTGTATACATCCTCGCCAATTTTTGAATTTATCGCCGCTATTTTAACTGCAGCTATAGGAAAACCTGCAGAACCGCAGCACTCCTCGAGCGCGGACGTGTATTGTTTATCTACTTGAAGTTTCTTTTCAAGCTTTTTAATTTGTGTTCCCATCGCGTCGCCCTGTCTTGCCCAAGTTTGTTTATCATACACGGATGCTTCGACCTGTGCTCTGAGTTTTTTCAACTCATCTGATCGCGCTGCTTCTAGTTCTTTTATGTTTGAAATCACGCGTTCGTTTTCAGCAATAGTTGCTAAATCATTTCGACGTAGCAAATAGACTATCGCGACCGGAATTTTCCGAAAATGAGATTTAGTCTCTAGTTTTCGCCCCTCGGTAGCGTACCAGGCTAAAATTTGCTCATTATTCCAATCAAAATCTACTCCCTTGTTACGCAAACGGAAGAGGAGATCTTTTAGTTGCAAAGCGAGAGATTCCATTACATCCTTGTCTACACTCGAACTACCATTTCCCTGATAAGCCATGTTTTTCCTAGTAATCTTAGATTTATACCGGTTTTCTGCGGTTCCGGTCTATCCTGGGTATTCCGACCCGTTCTACCAATGTGTCTATATGAGGTGCGTCTAAGTTTTCCCTCAACACTTTCTAAAAGATACAGGAAAAATGTACTTACCACAGCAGCTGGAGACAGAGAAGGAGAAGCTCAAACCTCATGCTCCGTTCGGATCTGAATTGTCGCGCCGAAAGACGTCACTCGCCTGAGACTGGGAGATCACGGAGGGCGGTCACCACTTTGTAAGCTCCAATCACCGGCCCAATGACGGTGTCCGATGTCTTGGTCGAAGGCAATGCAGCGTGTATGTCTTTTCGGGCGCTTCTGAAAATTTACTTTAATTTATTAAACAGTTGATTTCCAATTTTAATTTTGACTCCATGAATAATTTAATCTGACTCCAAATTTAAATGACTCTTCGTATTTATTGATTTTCTCTCTTAACAGCTGATCAAAATATGAATTGTGATTTAATTTAGATCTTTTATTATTCTTGACCTTCCATACTTTCAGTTATTAATTAATTATGGACCCAATGCCGCATAGAGATCACGTCGGCCGGATCGTGTTTCTCACGGACACAAACTTGCTAATTCTGATTTTAGTCAGTGGATGTAGGGTTAGCTAATACCTCTTAAGTCAGTTGCCTACTGCTCACTTGTACAAAAAAGTGTAGTTTATTTTAGCCATTTCCATACAACTTGCTAAATCAGTGATAGACAGAAATCAAAAGGTCTTCAGTTTACGTGCCTACTGCTCCGTATACATGCGCCTTTAGTTTGACCTACCTTAACTAAGATTTGCGGTAGCACCAGCCTCCTTAATACATTAAAATAATGATTTCAGAATACTTCAGAATAAATCAAGATGTAACATTTATTTTGCCAGGCAGGATTAAGCATCAATTAAAAAGGATTAAACAGAATACACAATACATAACTGATCAGCATAAAGTACAAACATAATTCAAAATGCAATATCAAAAATAGTTTAAAAGAGTCAGCATACCTGGCAATAGAGACACACAGCAACAGTGTGGGAAGTTCTGTTTACAGATGCTTCCCTGAGTGGTTTGCCAATCCCCTTTAAATACCCCAGTGGAACAAAAGAACAATAAACATCTAGCACCCAAATATTTATTCAGCTTTTGCTGGACCCTTTCTCGTGCCCAAGTGGTCACGCCTGAGTTTGGGGGATAAATACAAATGTTATCAACGATCTTTATTGGGGCATCTCCCACAACAGAAGAACCGGCATTGTTTTCTTTTTCTGACTGTTCTGCTGCTGCGGGAATGAACCTTCTTTACCATTCGCACCAAAAGCATTTACTTTGACCTCTCATAAAACAACTGGAGACAGTAGGTGTGTGTTTTGCATGACTGAATGAGACCTGGAGGGGATCAGATAGTGTGAGGAGTCAGGAACTCAGCATGGGGGGAAGAGACGAGATTGGAGAAGTTTTGTTGTGCTCTCTGTCCCATAGATCTCTTCTTCAGATTAGTGAGTTTTATTGTTTTATAGCAGGTTAGAATTCTTGAATTCAGTCTTAGTAGAAGTCCATCCTTACACCACCTAGCCGCCTGGAGTGCATACTACATTGAATTTCACACACTTTTGCGTCACCATATGCACGCAGATTTCCCCCCGATAACGCTCGTCTAAACGCAGAATAAAAAGTGATCACTTTTGCGTTTTCTCTTCAGATCGTTTCCGTGTAAACGTAGCCTTAGTTCTCACCTGTTCCCTGTTCTGTTAATGATCTTTCCCTGCCATCTGTTCCTTCTGTTCATTGTCTCATGTTAAAAGTTTGGTAGTTGTGTTCTCGTCTTTGTTTTTTAAATTCTGTCGCACATCGTTTTCGGATTAAGCTACAGCTCACCTTTACAAAATGTGAGACCTAAATAAGATAATAACAGCAAAGGGATTTATAATAATCGATACTACTGTGCGTATGCTCCTGCTGGAACAGGGGGATTGCTTCCTCAAGGATCGTTGAGGAACTTCCTAGATCTGGCACGGCTAACTCATTACCCTGACTGCTCACTTTTGCGTATTCTTCACCAGCCTCAGCGAGTAGTCGAAGGCACACCTTGCCATGGATGGTCCTTGAGGAAGCTTTGCCCAATATGTGGAGTGGGTCCTGTTAAGATGTGAGTCCCCCTTTACCATCTGCCACACTTTTGAAGACAACGCCAGCACCACTCCAGACCCAGAGCTCAGTCAGCCTTCAGCCATCCCGGCTGCGGAACAGCCAGAGCCCATTGCAGACTCTGAGCCCGAGACCACCACAAAGCAAGAGACGATCACTAGAGGCTACTTTTGTCCCAGAGCCGGAGCCCAACGCAGAGTCTGTCCAGGTGTGTGAGCCGGCATTAGTGTCTGTTGTTGAGGGCATATTAGTGGAGTTCATCTGAATAGATTGGAGCACTGTCCACAGTCCAGTCGCTGAGGTGCGTGAAATGAGCTGGGTTACAGGGTTAATTATTTTATGAGCTGGATGAGGAAATATTTTTGGTCTACAGTCTCTGCTGGTTCCGTCCAGTTCCAAGCCCTCTTTGTCATCACTGGTTTATCACCAGAAAGTACTGCAGCGCATAGTGAATGCAGCAGGAAAGATCGTCTGTGCCACACTACCTTCCCTCAATGACATTTACAATACCCGATTAACCCGAAAAACACTCAGCATAGTGGGTGATCCCACCCACCCCTCACACAGCTTCTTTGGTCTTTTGCCATCTGGGAGGAGGTTTCGGAGCCTGCAGGCCCGAACTACCAAACTGAAGAACAGCTTAATCCACCAGGCTGTCAGGAAGTTGAAATCTTAGCCCTCTGCCCTTAGATGCACTGAACTGTGACTCTTCACCCCCATAACAAACACACACACACACACACACACACACACACACACACACACACACACACACACACACACACAAAATTACACAATGCACCAGACACTTTTACAATTGCTGCTCTCTCTTTTTAAATACTGTTTGCATGTTATAATGTAAACATATTTAAATTATCATGTGCCTGATGTTTTTTATTGTTTGTATTGTATTATATATATATATATATACAGTATATATATACTGTGGGTGGATGAAGAAGACGAAGGTAGGCGAATATACAAAATTCTCAATATTTATTTCCATAGGCAGAATCCAAACAAACTCGAAACAGTGTACGTGCACAGAGTGCTAACTACACAAACAATAACCGACCAAGACATGAATGAGAAGGGGAACTTAAATACAGAGGTGATAATGACACGACCACAGGTGATGGTAATGATGATAGGTGAACACAGGTGATGAGGATGATGACGATGTGCAGGTGAAGGTGATGAAGACGGAGGATTCTGGGAAGTGTAGTGCAGACACAGACGAGGAAGAAGGCGGTGAATGTGACATAACTCCCCCCTCCCGCTAGGCGTGAACCGCGCCGTAGATGGCAGAACCTGGGAGGGAGGGTGGGCATCCTGGAGTCAGTGACCGGAGGGAGAACAGGGACAGGACAGACAGGAGACTCCAGGATGGTATCGCCGACCGTGGCGGAGCAGGCTGAGGAGGAGACCATGGCGGTGCCGGCTGAGCAGGGGGCCACGGCGGTGCAGGCTGAGCAGAGGGCCACGGCGGTGGAGGGGGCCACGGCGGTGCAGGCTGAGCAGGTAGCCATGGCGGAGAAGACCCTTCAGGCGGCCATGGCGGTGAAGACCCTTCGGGCGGCCAGGGCGTAGAAGACCCTTTGGGCGGCCATGGCGGTGAAGACCCTTCGGGCGGCCATGCCGGTGAGGACCCTTCGGGCAGCCAAGGCGGTGAGGACCCTTCGGGCGGCCACGGCGGAGAGGACTTTTCTGGTGGTCGTGGGCGCTTAGGTGGCCACGGCGAGGACCTATGAGCCAAACCTATGAGCCAAACTTTTGACTAATGGATGTCATCGCCTAGAGTTTTTTGTGAAAATCATCCTGCCTAATCATTCACATAAAACGATACATTGATTTTAGTTTTGTGAAACACTTTTAGTTTGGAAAGCCAATATGCGGATGGGGCGTAAACACTCCAACAGCATCATGCATATTTAGTAGTTCACACCTGGTGAGACAATGTCTCTGCATACTTAATGAGCCATTCATTCATGTGTGTCACCTATAGCTAACTTAAATATACAAGCTTCATAAAAATGATCATTCTAGGAGAAAATTTCAGATGGCATTTAGAGGCTTTTGCATCTGAACTCTTCATATATACACACATATATATATATATATATATATATATATATATATATATATGCATGCACATACATACTTTATAATCTTTTCAAAACTAGTCAACGTCTTTCAAAACTAAAGTATACATTTTATCATACGTATTTCAAAGTAAAGGATTCATTAGTTAGTTGGTGACTTTATTTTTGACAAAACACATACAGTATATATTCCTCATCTCAGTATAGCAATAGAGTTTGCTAAAAGCTGTTCATTCAATACAGCAGTATTTGAAAATCGATCATATTTTGTAAAATTACATTTATATTTGCATTTATGTCAAAACCTAGACACTTTTAAACATCAAAAGGACATTTATTAATATGTATTCGTGTCAAAACGACAAATAAACAGATTTTCCTATTCAATTTTGCATGGAAACGCTTCCAAGACGCTTGCGTGTCGCGTGAAAAATAGGCGTCGGTTCTATTTCTGGCATGCACACGTTTTCCACGCGGCTCGTGCCGCGCCTGAGACGCGCGTCTCACACAGGCAGTGTGCAAACTCTAAACTGTTAGCCGAAATAAAAACGGACATGCCACGCAGCTGAGACGCTTACGCCACGCATCCAGTGTTCACCGGCCTTGTCCAGCGGATGTGGGCGTTTCACAGGTTTGTATGGATCGCCTCACATTTGCGTTTGAATAGCGCGGTCTCCGTAGGCGGAGTCACATTAAAACTTAATTAGCTGAGATGAGAACGACTGACATCTCTCTCTTTACATACATATTATATAAACTGTGAATATTTGTTTTTTATAAAAATTACTTCATTTAAAAGAAGAGAATTCAAGCTTCATGCCTGTGTGTCTGTATGCCTGTTTGACTGAGTATTCGCTGAGTTACAGTTCATTTTCGGACGCGTTTCAGAATTGACTTCACTGACGGAGAGTAGGCAGAACTCGCATCATGTTTATTTTTCTTTATTTGGCGAAAAGCACAACACTTTGTTTTTATTATGAGCATACACAAAAAAAAATACACACTAAACAGGATCGATTGATGTATAACACAAGCATATAAGATAAAAATTAATATTTTTTTTAATTTATTTTTTGCACTCATACGGAAAAAAACGAGCCTATCGCGCCGGCGCGATAGCCGACCCCAGGGGGATAATTAGTTTTGTTTTTAACATTGCTTTTAACATTCATTGCTGGGGGAAAACATATCCTTTTAATGTAATCTGTACAAGTAGTTCAAACTAATACCATTTATAATGCAATCATATCTGACATATACTGTAAAGCTTCATTGTTAAACACTTCACTTAATATATGTATATGAATTTCTTTGAATTTGTATTGAATTGCAATTCTGAACTGAATTCAAGAATTGAATTGGAATTAAGGAGTCATTCTCAATTCAATTCTGAATTGTGCACAAGCCTGCTCTGGGCTGGACGGGACCAGCGGTAAAGGCTCTGGGCTGTACGAAACCAGCCGTGAAGGCTCTGTGCTGGACGGGACCAGCGGTGAAGGCTCTGGGCTGGACGGGACCAGCGGTGAAGAGGGCTTTCAGCTGGGCAGGACCAGCGACGAAGAGGGCTTTGAGCTGGACGGGATCAGCGACGAAGAGGGCTTTGAGCTGGACGGGATCAGTGACGAAGAGGGCTTTGAGCTGGACGGGATCAGCGACGAAGAGGGCTTTGAGCTTGACGGAACCAGCGGCGAAGAGGGCTTTGAGCTGGACGGAACCAGCGGCGAAGGGAGATCCAAGCCAGGTGGAACCAGCGAGAAGAACCTCTCTGCAGGCGTGACATTCTCAGTCTCTAGCTCGGCAGGGTCGCTAGTGCTGGTGACTGACTCTGGATCAGCTGTGCAGGCGACTGACTCTGGATCAGCTGGGCCGATGAGAGGAGGGAGATCGGAGAAGTCATCATCCCTGGTGATAAGCTCGGTTGGACTGGCGTGAAGTGCAGGCTCGGCTGGACTGGCGTGAAGTGCTGGGTTGGGTGGTGTTCCGGACCGGGGCGCAACGCTCTCCAGACACCGGATTACAGTCTCTTTCCAACTTAGTCCGGTGTCTGGGAGGTTGAGAGGACGATGGAAAGTAGCCCCGATCCAGAACAGGGTGCTGAGGGTTTTATCCTCCAAAGAGCTTGTGAGGGCGAGCTGAAAAAACTTATTGGAGAAGATTAGCAGATCGTGGCTCTCCTGAGCCACGGTGATGAACTTGACCCGTTCATCCATGGGGGGTCGGTTATTCTGTAATGTCAACGGGTGGATGAAGAAGACGAAGGTAGGCGAAGATACAAAATGCTCAATATTTATTTCCATAGGCAGAATCCAAACAAACTCGAAACAGTGTACGTGCACAGAGTGCTAACTACACAAACAATAACCGACCAAGACATGAGTGAGAAGGGGAACTTAAATACAGAGGTGATAATGACACGACCACAGGTGATGGTAATGATGATGGGTGAACACAGGTGATGAGGATGATGATGATGACGATGTGCAGGTGACGGTGATGAAGACGGATGATTCTGGGAAGTGTAGTGCAGACACAGACGAGGAATAAGGCGGTGAATGTGACAATATATATATATATATATATATATATATATATATATATATATATATATATATATATATATATATATATATATATATATATACTTGTCTGTGTTATATTGGTGTTTTGCACTATGGGTCTGAGGGAAACGGAATTTAAATCCTCGGTATGTCCTGTACATATAGTAAAATTGACAATAAACTTGAACTTGAACTTAAGCCCCGTCCCAAGTCATCTCAGTCATCGCTGGTTACAAGTCATCACAGTTTTCGTTGGTTAAGCCAAGTTCTAAGTCATTCCAGTTATCACTGGTTATCCCAAGTTCCAAGTCACCTCCGTCATCGCTGTTTACGCCCAGTTCCAAGTCATCTTCATCACTGCTGGTTAAGCCCAGCCTCAGGTCTTCTTTTTGCCACAGCCCCAAGTCTCCTTCGTCACGAATGATCCCGCCAAGCCTGCCAGTTCCTCGACCTCTCCCTTCAGCACCCATGCTCCTCCTTCTGTGGTTCCAACCAGATGCTCTGATCCGCCTGGGGCTTCCTTGTCATCAACTCCTTCTTGGCCTGTGGATCCCTCAGCTCCACCTCACGCCTCCAAAACTCCACTACGGCCCTCCAATCCATCAGCTCCACCTTGGCTCAGGGCTCCCTCGTCCCTCTGGCTCCACCTTGGTCAATTGTCTCTCTGGCTCCGCAAATTCCTCCATCGTCCTCAATTTCACCGGCTCCACTCTGGTCTGCCAAGCCTTTGTCTCCACCTCGGTCACGTGCGCCTGCAGCTCCACCTTGGCTCTGATGACTTCCGAGTCATCAGCTGCGTCTCAACTCTCCACCCCTCTGGCTTTGATGGGCTCCTACTTCTCTCAAATTCCTCCACTGTCCTCATTACCACCGTCTCCACCCTGGTCTGCCAAGCCCACGTCTCCACCTTGGCCTTCCAGGCCTTCAGCGTCACCCTGGGTCTACGTCTCCTCTGCTTTGCCTGAGTCTCCCACATCTTCACCTGGCTCTAGTCTGGCTCCTCACTCCATCAATTCTACAATGGACCTTCATCCTGTCTTGGCTCTGGGTCATCCTCTGGCTCCTCCCATCTCTGCTCTAGCTCCTCCCACCTTCATCTCCTCCCAGGTTCCTCCAATGGTCATCTTCTTCGTCACCTCCCATCTCCGTTCTGGCTTCTCCCACCTTCATCTCCTCCCAGGTTCATCCAACGGTCATCTTCTTCTGCACCTGTTCTCTGTTCCATTAATGATCTTCCCCTGTGTATTTAAACTCTCTGTTTCTTCTGTTCATTGTCTCACTTTAAAGTTTTGGTAGTTGTGTTCTCATCTGTGTTTATTAAAGTAATTCTTAATTTTACATTCTTCGTCATGCATCGTCTTTGGATTTAGCTACAGCTTACTGTTACAGGTGACATTAAAACTCCAAATCTTGGAATAAAAAAAAAAAGAATTATCATTATGTCACAGTGTCTGGTTTGTGTTTCCCCGGGTGTCCACTAGAGCTCTCTCTCCCTTACTGTCACCATTCATTCTGGAACTGCATTTCCCACGATCCTTTGTCTGTTCTCATCACTCATCATTGCACGCAGCTGTTTCTCATTACATTGTTTAGTTTCTGTGCATTTATACCCTGTCTGGTTAGTGTTTGTCACAGAGTCCTTTCCTGGTTTGTTCATTGTTTTGGACTGTTTATTTGGATTTTGACCCCTGCCTGGATACTATGATTTTGGATTACACTTAAATAAACATACTGCTACTGGATCTTCCTGTTTCCCGTGTGTGTCCGTGACACATCATCATTTATTTGTGATACTTTTTAAATGCATTTTATGTATGTATAATTTGTTTTTTATCCTTGATGAAAATGCATAAAAAAATATTATTTCAAATTTGTATTATGTTTAAAAATATGATATTCTGGCAAAATAATCATAAACAATTTTAATATTTACTGTGTGGAAATTATTTATATACATACTTATGGCTGTCCCTCCATTGTGGTGTCATTTCCAGTACAGCCAACACCTTCCCCTTAATAAAGTTTTACTTGCATGTTGTTAAGTGTACTTGGTTACCAAGAAGGCAACATTGTTTTTAAATATATTATTCCAAAAATATTTAACATTTTATTTCCACCACAGAATGAATGGCGATTTGAAATGTGGTACAAATGTAAATTTACTTGTATCATGACCAGTATTTAGGTGGAATGGTATTTTCCATTTGTTTTTTTATCACCCTCCATATGCATGCCATCTACAATATCATATCACCATGTGGGTTAATTAACCAGAATGTGACAGTTTAGGCTTATGCAATTGTCTTTGAAATTATTCAAAGCAACTTGCATCATAATTAAAAGCAAAGTGTGTCATCATCAAACTGTAACAAACTCTAAAAGTATGAAGTTATTCAGATTCAGACTGAACTTGCGAAAATCATAATATCACTCTGGCTGCATTTTTATCTATGTTATTGTTATAGCCATATATAGATTGTACAGATACCCCACTGTCCATCACATCCAGACCGACTTGAGGTGAGTCCAGGATCAATACTGCAGGCGATGAGGATAAGGAGCCCTTAACAGCCTTAATATGATTGAATCCATACAGCAGCACTTTCCATACAGCACCAATAGTGAATTTAGCTGTTCTTGCTCTGCAAACTGATTGTTGTATTGATTGTGAATATCTAAATGTCCCATCTGTGTTGATCCTCTGCCTCTTGAGATGGATATTAATGAGACACTCCAGATATCTCATGCATCATCACAATCCAGTTTGCCACTGACTGGTGCAAGTGAAGGTAGATATTTTGCACTTCATAAATGCTGATACTTTCAGAGGATTCTTGCTGCATCTGCCATTATTTTTCATTATCCCAGCTAACAAACATTTGTTTTAACAATTGTAGCGGGAAGGCCGCTCAAGGGGAGGTGCTCGATTTACTACCTCTACATATGCACGACTACGCCACCCTGTTTAACAGGGAAAGATTAATAAATTTAACTTCCTACCAAAGGACACACAGGAACGTTGTTATCGAGGAAGGGCCAGAGACACCACAGCACGCGAGGAACTACTAGCGGCTTGCCTTGAAGCCTCGGCTCCTGTAGCCTAATGAGAGCAATAGTTACTGCACTGGTCTCAACATACAACAGACACTAACTACAAAAGAAAACACAAATAATGAACATTTAAAAAAAAAAAAAAAGAAACAGGAAAAAAAAAATAACACAAAGGATGATGTTCAAGATTTGGTACCAACACAGGGTGTATGTAGTACAAAACTATTCTTTTAACAATACTTTCAAAAGCAAAACAGACATAAACAAACCAAAACATTCATAAACAAATAAACAGAAAAAAAATATATAAACCACAAATAACACAATTTGAAAGACTAGTTGGAGAAACAACCCAGCGATCACAGGGACGAGCGCTGGAGAGCAGGCGTCACACAAGACCCATAAATCGAGCGCACGTGTTGATGAGAAATGTTATTGCCGAGAAGAATCCGCACGTACAAACAGCAGGAATCCGAGTATCTAAAGCAGCAGCGTCAAGCAGCGTTGCCCCGCAGGTGTCACTGACAGTCTATTCCTCCTTCATTTCATAACAGTCGCACGTCACGCGCACACAAGACAACACCATGAGGAACGCCAAAGGAGAGTAACAACGGCCAACAGCCGCGATTTATCCTCGAAGCTCAAAGCGAGGACGCATGAGGAACCAGGAGGGGCAGTGCCCGGGCAATGACGCACCACGCAGACGACAGCCACAGGTAAACAGTGACTCGAAACCCTTTTTATATGGTCCCGCATCGTTATGACTGAACTCACACCCGAACGCATTAGGTTAATTAGACGCAGCAGTACGTCCCACTACACAATGTTCTGCTAACATTCCCATTAAGTTATGAAAACGTAATTTCTGAATGATCTCTGATCTCTCTTTAA
The DNA here is from genome assembly GCF_964197995.2 of Scardinius erythrophthalmus. Lineage (NCBI taxonomy): Eukaryota > Metazoa > Chordata > Actinopteri > Cypriniformes > Leuciscidae > Scardinius > Scardinius erythrophthalmus. The sequence goes on from NC_138228.1 coordinate 41,486,767, forward strand.
ATGTTTTAAAAGCATTTTTTCTTGTTTATTCAGACATTAATTGAACATTCTATTTTATGTTGCAAACATTAGGGAAAAGTTTCAGAAAAAAAAAACATTCCATGAACAATGTATAAATAATGTGTTTATGTTAACGTTTTGAGAACATTCACCAGATAACTTCTATGAACCTTACTGGAGGTAGTGTACTTTGAGATTGGCCGAGCGATGTCTAAAAAAAATTTTTTTGGAGTGTTAGGCCTTCTTGATTCAGCATAGAAATATGATTTTCAAGGATAAGTGAAAATTAGAGAAGAAATAGCCCACTTTACACTATATTCATAAAATCAAACACTGTTTTGTTGTGTATGAATGATATTGAGATGTGATGTAAGATATGTGGAGGAGGTTTGATTTTTCCACATTTAGACATACAATGCCAAACAACACCTCAGATTCGGGCAATGATCAGCTCACAGCATGGAGGTGTGTGACTACACCATTAAGAGCTACTGCGTGGGATGACCTGGCACCACGCATGACTGTTATTTAACGCATGCTCCTCATTAAGAAAACATTGTTTTATATTTGTATGAAAAAATCCATTGGTTTTCAAACATCAAAAAACATCTTCCTGAAGAAGCTGCATGAGAAAAAAAAAAAAAAAAAAAAAATAATAATAATAATAATATATATATATATATATATATATATTTTTTTTTTTGTGTGTGTGTTCCCTGTAAAAATGCTTATGACAAGGAAAAATAAAGTACAATGTCATTTTAATTTATTGTGTGCTGCCATAAAAAAAAAAAAAAAAAAACCCTGTGAGGATTTTCTTCAACAACTGAATTTGCATATACAGTACAACCCAATTAATAGATATGTTTCCTGAAACCAGGAAAATTTGCTTAGAAAATTGTGATATTTCCTCGTCCTGCAACTGCATCCACATTGTGATGCCAATAAAAATATTGTCCTTTTTCAGATTATAAGGAAGTACATTTGTTTCTAAAAACAGGTCGTTGGGAAAGGTGAATAACATCTCTTCCAGCTGTGGCACGGACCACTTTAACCTCTGGTCTCGCTCTCCTGCCTTTAACTATTCGTATACACAGGGTTTTTTCACCTCTCCATGGCCTAATCAGAATGAAAAAAATTGCACCTTGGAAGCACAGAACAATACGGACCAAGTTCACAAAACTACTACAAAACTACAGCTAAATGTAGTAAGTTAAATGTAGCTTGAAATTGCAAAGTACTTTTTCAGTGGGAACAAGTGTTTGTCCACAGGCAACCATAAAAAGAGCCATTCCAACACATTTGGTTGCTTTAACCCAAAATGTTATATGGATTTTAACATAGCTGTGAGATCATAGCAAATAAAGTAGATAAAAAAAGTTTATAGACAAACTTTAAGTTAGTTTGAAAAATCCTAGCCCAAAAGTTTGAAGTTGTTTTAAAAGCTTGAAGATTGAAGGTTTTCAGTTTGAAATAGTCAAAGTTTTAGTTTAGAAGTTGTAGAAGCTATCTACGGTAGCTAAGCATAGATAGATAGTCCAGGGGCCTAATTTATAACCGTTGCGTACGCACAAAACAGGCCCTGAAAGAGGCGTACGCCACTTCCGACGCATAAGTTGTGATTTATAAAAACAAACTTGACGGGACAATTTGCGCATCTGCACGCAAACTAGAGGTCGACCGATAGTGGATTTTACCGATAACGATAGCTAGGTTGGGCCATACTTGCCGATAACCGATTAATCAACCGATAGTTTTTAAAATTGATACTGGATAAAAACAAATTGCACCTTGATCATTCATGTTAGTTTGATAGTGCATTAACTATGGTTAACAAATAAAAACCTTAATTTAAAAATGTATTAGTACATTTTAATTAACAAACAAACAATGAACAATCCTTATACAACAGTTATTAACCTTAGTTAATGTTACATATGTAATTTTATTGTAAGTGTTATCATTTCATATTAAACCCAAACAGTCATGCTTAAAGATGGCCAACTTTAAATATCTAAAACGCCAGAGAATTGAAATGACAAAAATATTACATGTATAGTCTCATACTTTTTCTTCTATTTTATAAACACTTGATGATTATCTAGGCTAATTAAAATAACAAAATATGTATTAAAGTGATGATGAAAAAATAACCGGAATCGAATGCTTTTCTGATTTGTTTATATGTTTCTTTCAGCTGTATGAACATGAGTTTGCTATCTTACGTCTCTAGCTTTAAATATGCAACTTCTCTGCATATTTAACGCATAATAGTGGCCAGCTGGATATAATCTAATGCAAATATATGGTAACAATTGTGACATTAAACATTCGGGTCGGACTTACGTTTATTTTTGTCAGTGTTTTAACCGCTTGAGGTACTACTAATATTAGGGTCCTCTCAGCCTCGAAGGCAAACAAACATATCGTTGTGCTGTTCTTTCTCTACTAATGCAGCGTTTAGTCAACAAATTAATCACTTTATAATGATATGACAAAATGTACTGTATACAGACCTTTTAGATGTCGGTGCTTTAAACGCGCATCTGATATCAGCGCTCTCCACGCAGCGTGTGCTCTCAGTGCAGCACGCAGCATCACGTGTCGAAATAAACAACACGAGGCATCAGTAGCTGCGTTTCCATTACAGATTTGCGCAAATGTTTTGCGCTATTATCTAAATATCGATAAAAAACTATTGCGAAATGACGGCGTTTCCATTAACCGATGTTATGCGACTAAAACGTCCTTTTTTCTCTCGCGATAAGTCATTCCAAAAATCACGGCAACTGACGTTGGTTTATATAATATCACAGCCACCGCATTAGACATTATTATTATTATTATTAATGGAAGGAGACGTGGCGTGTTATCCAAGCATTAATGACAGGGAAAGACCCTTATAATGCGAACGACACATGGAGTTTCTGGGTGTTTCGCCCTCATTTCTGCTCCGAGGTTTTGATTGTGGCATTTCTTTGAGATTTAGAATCCAGTATTCCTATAGTCTAATTATTAGTATTTTTTTTAATGAATTTAATAAAGAACTCTGTCTCGTATTCTGTCCAAACGATCCATGTAGGCTATTTTGTGTCCATTCATTTTTCCTTTTTTAACCCGTAATTGAAAAACGAAAAATGAACGGTTGTTGTCTTTTTAAAACGCAAAGTTGAACACCAAAATTTTAATTTGAACTGGCTACACCAGCTGCTGCGAAAAAAGTAAATATCGAAGAATTTTCAGATGTTTGTTTATGACTTTTTGCCCCTTTATTAAACATTTAAAATAGTCACAAATTAATATGGAAAACATGTCGATTTTACTGGTTTTCTAAGGCCAAATCAGAACCTGGATTTGATGTTTTTCCCGCAGTGCTGAATGAGAAGAGCCATTAATATTATTAATAAACTATGTTTTGGCTAAAATTACATCTCCATCTCCGCTGTTAAGCAGATGCGCTTTTAGAGAGAAATACCTTTCATACGAATTACAAAATCAGAAGGTAAAGCTTTCGATTCGAATTTGTTCGTTTTAAAGTGGACATTTAAGCTTTAGCCTATATTTTGTTTCAGTTCTCGCGCTCCAGTTTACGGAGATCATGAAAGTGCGTGATTGTTTTCTTTTACTTTACAAAAGCACAACGTTTTATTTTGTTATTGTGAGTTTACACAAATAAAAGTAGTTGAGAATAATGTATTATTATTTTCTGTATGACCAGAAATGATAGAGTATTTTTAAGTTGTTTCCACTGTTGATAGGAAAATGCAAGTGTTCGCGACCGCGCCTCCGTGCCATGCAGTGCGCGCTCCACGCTCAGCTTTGTTCTTTTTTTTGCATAAAAGCGTCTTCTAAATATAGCCTATTAAATGTTAAAATAAAATAATTATTAGGCCTATTTGCGTAAACATTCATCAACTCAATAGGCCTACATGGACCTCAAACACAGCGTCTTCTAAGTCAGGTGACTGTAAATGCGCAAAAACTGTTTCCATTGCAGTTTTGCGAAATATTCCTTTTTCGAATTGCCTGAAAAACCACCTCATGAGAGCGTAAAAACTTTTTTGCGATAAATGGGAGTTTTTGCGAAATTGACGTGTTTCCATTAAGCGTATTTTCAATGCGCAATTTCAATTTGCGCAATTTGAAGGGTAATGGAAACGCGGCTAGTGATAGTTTGTATTACACCTCTAGAGGCCGCTCTTGTACTGCATGATGCCAGCAAACCCTTCTCCGCTCTCTGTGTATTGAATGACAGCGCGCGCTCCTCAGCCGCTCCAGCAACGGACGCAACCAGGAAAAACTATCGGTATGTATTTTTGCCGATAACGATAGTTCTACCAATCAACAATCGTGCCGATTAATCGGCAAAACCGATGAATCGGTCGACCTCTAACGCAAACTCTGACCCATGCGTACGAACGTTTTGGAGATGGAGCAGTTTGGCGACACCGATGATGAGCTGGAGTTAAGTGTCTTTTTGGTCACTTTTAGACAGAAAATCTAAAGAAAATGAAACATAAACAGAAAGATAATACAAATATAATTTCACTCACCAAGCCTGTCACTTGAAGCAAATATCCATCCCTTCTTAAATGTCCGCGCCAGCGAGCGCTTTGGGCCGTTTAGTGAAACTGACGCAAATACCAGTTTAAATAAATAAAATAATGATTTAAACTATGTTTTACTTCTGATATAAACATTTAGATTAAATATGCCATTCAAATTAATGGTGTTAAACACTTAAACATGAAATCATTACTGAGACATTACAACATTTTTTATATTCAATCAATAGAAATATTTGTTGTGGATGTGATGCTTTTGAACACTTTTCCTGTGGCGTGCTGTGTTTTAATGTTTTAACCACAGAGATAATTGCTTATCATGATAATACCAGATTGTCTGAGAAAATAGTTTCGTGCAAATAATGCCCAAGGCATCTGTTTCCATTAAAAATATAAATCAATTAAAAATACAATTCGGCCAGTGGAAAAGATTGAGAAAAACTTTCTCTGAAATGTATTTTACACTATTTGATTTATGTAGGCTATTAAAAAACAAGGCAAGGATAGGCAACTACTTGATTTTTATTAATGTAATGAGTCTTGTACCGTTAAACGTTATCACGTGGATGAATAATCATATGCAAATGATATGCAGATGATGATCTGCATCAGGGGCGGAGTGGCAATCGGGAGAGTCGGGACTTTTCCCGGTGGGCCGGTAGTGTTTTGAGGCCGCGGAGGGCCGGTCTGATAATAGTTATACATTGCGAGTTATTTTAGCAACACCCGTCTGGCGGCCTGATGTGCGGCCGCTTCTCGCTGGTCAAACTGTGCAGCCTCTCTGCTCAACACAGTATATAAAAGTGCTCAACCCGTTCGGCAGGTCCAACCATGTCTATAGGATTTTCAAAAACATAGGGGGGTCAGTGAGCGGCCCCTCCCAAAATCGGGTCGGCCTTTGATGTAAAAAGCCGCCGAACACCTCTTTTTCCTCGTCACGTCTTGGAAGTCTAACGTCCGTAAGAGTGAGTTAAATGATGGAAAGGCAAAAAAGAAAACTTATCTTGTTATTTCGAGATATTAAGACGTTATTTCAACATAATATCTCGTTATTTCGACATAATAAGTCGTTATTTCGACATAATAAGGGGGCATTCTAATCTGCATTAAGCTAGCCTACATTAAGCGTTCTTAGGCCTAATGGTTTTCTATGGGAGGAAATTGCTTAACGTGTAATTAAACGTTGCGTTCATATTCTGGGCTCATCTGATTTTTAGTAGGCTACATAGCATTTTTATGCTTTTAGTATCATAATGATTAATAAATGCACGCACAATTATCCGTGAACTTGATTTGAACAAACGCCTTTCAACTTGTGCAAAATTCAGAATTAAATGAATGTGCAGCAATTTGCACAAATAGAGAGTCTGTAGGCCTATTGTAGCCATTAAATAAGCGCATTTAGTTTCATATTTGTTAAAATATATAATGTCATTTCTTTTCCATTTATGTTTATTTATGAAAAGTGAACAGCACGAATAAGATATGATGCCTATCAAGAGACAGAGGGTCAGACAGACATGATTTTGACCATTTCATTCAGTTTTGTTTTGTAGAAAACCTTTCATTAAAGTGAATTTCGTTTTGTATAAATTGTATCTTAATTTTAATCATTTTTTAAATAATAATAAGCAAATATAACAAACAGACAATATAGCCTAATCATGGAGGCGCCCGCGCGGTCAATTGCATTGCACGTTAACTGAGCGCATCTCATCCGAACTAAGTTAACGAAACTCAGTGTATGCCTCACACAGACATGCGAAACACATCAAATACACAAAGCTTGAAATAACTTTAAACGAAATAATTCAAAACGAAAAGAAAAAGGCTTGCCTACTCTCTGATTACGTAATCATGCAGGCGCGTTCACTATATATGGCGATCGTCAACTTCATCTTTGCAGCCGACACCCGACACTGTCAGAAAACACTAATTTATTACTAAAAATCAATGCACGCGTTACCGGATTTACAAATGCACATCTTGCTTGTTGCACGCACATAAATGTTGAAATAACGAAATATTATGTTGAAATAACCTTATTAATAAGCTACTAATAGCCTACATCTTTTAGAATATTTGATTGAATGCTGAATGTTGCGCTTGTTCAATTTAATAAAATTAAAACTTTAATTGTGATCATTAAAATAATTGAATATTAAATATTTAGTGGCCAAGTTTTGCTCAATTATTATTTGTATAACTGCGCAGCTCCCCCGTCAATGATCTAGCACCCCTCAGCACAAGCGTTAAAAAATCTGGCGCTGAGAAGGTCAGACTCAAAAATGATGGAGGAGGAGGCAGTGAAATGCTCCAAAATAACAGACATGTTCCGGGCATCAACAAGCAAAGATACTACAGATGAAATAAACTGAAGCACATGTTGTCAAAGCTAGGCACAGATGGGAATTAGCACCAGCTATGCAGCCAGCCAGCCAAAAGCTTGTGTAATTTGAAAGTAGCAGTGGTAAATATGAGACAAATAAAAAGTTTACTATTGAGTGACTATCTAGGCTACTAGTGGCAGATTTCCTAGTTTTAAAACGAGTAACCTCCCTTGGCTGCTGCTGCTATGTTAACACTAGCAGAAGCTAACGAGCAAGGTGTCGTGTCACCGTGAAAATGCCATAGACCCTTTTCAACAGGGTGATGATGACACGTTTTAACGGTCATCATCCGCATAAATCCTGGAAAGTTTTTTTTTTTATATTTTCAATTGAAAAAAATATGTATTTACATTTAACACTATTTTATATTATATTACCTTTAATAAAATTACAAAAAAAAACGAGTTAATGCTGCTGTGAGGGTTTCTAATGCTGCGTCTGTGGGAGTGATGACAAAGTGACTTATATTTCTCTCTTCTGAGTTCTTCTGACTGCCGTTATCCATCTCTCGCAATTTTTTTACTCTTTTAGAAAGTTGTGAAAAAACTATAGAGGAACAAAAAAAATCTATTTAATATTCTCTCATTCACTGCTATATTTTTTAGCAAAGGTTTTTTTTTTTTTTTTTTTTTTTTTTTTTTTTTTTTTACCACCGAGGGCCGGTGGTCTACGAAATTTCCCGGTAGATTTTTTGGTCCCACTCCGCCCCTGATCTGCATAGTAAAACTAGGCGTTGTAAGCTCCATATATGGATATTTCGGGGAGGAGACACATGTGTGCACAATCTTCCGCTGACTGGGATTTACAAAGTGAATTCTGCGCAGGTTCTGGCGTACGAACGGTTTTATAAGTCTGAATATTTTTTTGCGTACGCCATTTTTGTCTTTCGGGCGCACGTACACTTTTAGTAAGGATCCTACGCACAGTTTTATAAATGAGAGCCCAGATCTTTACTCCATTTTAAACTGGTTGGATTTATGGGTTTCACTTTATTTTGATGGTCCCTTTAACTCATTCTGTGACTAAGTAACGCTGCACCTACATGTCAACTAGCTCTCATTAGTGTTACTGGAGTGTTAGTTTACTGGTACGGTTAGAATAAGTGGACATGTAGCTACAAAGTTACTTATAGTCAGTAGAATGTCTGTTCGATCATCACAATAAAGAGTTAGCAGATATTAAGTAGACAGTCTACTAATACTCAAATGAGAGTTAGTTGATAAGTAGTTGCAAAATTACTTATAGTCAACTGAATGTTCAAAAGGGACCATCAAAATAAAGTGTTACCGATTTATGCCTACAGTATGACTATACCGATTTATAAGTTTTGTGGATTTTATATGTTGGCCTCATGACCTGTTTACACCAAGGATGATAACTATAACGATAATGATAAAGTTATAAAAATTGCTCTAAATTTAAAAGAATAGCAGAGTCCATACCACAACAAAAAGATAACAGTACAGAGAAACGATTTCGTTGGAATCACTTTCACAACAATTTTTTATTTATTTTTTTGCAGCTGATGAATGATAAAAACACTGACAGCCAATCAGAATTCATCCTGTTTTTAGAGCTCGTGTATTCAAAGTGGCAAACAACAAAACTGCGGAGAACGGTATTGTCCGATGGTGTGGACGCTAATATAGTTATAGTTATTGTGACGACCTGCTGTTGATTCTGTGAATTGCGGTTGGCACCTGAGCCCATTAATCACCTAAATTGCCAGTCTACTGGAAACACCTGTGTTCGTGCCTTGGATGCTGTTTAAGAGATCACCAATTGACCGGATAAGTTCATTCTTTGGTTTTGACGCTTTGGTTTTGAACTCATTGGTTGTGTTGTATTTTGTGACTCTTTTCATTTTCACTTCAACACTACATTACACTTCAAACCTGCACCTTGCCTTACACACTGACCTTACTGATGTATACAGAAACACTGCTATTTTCTTTAATTCATTTATCTTTCATTTAGTCATTTATCTCCTGTAAGATGTCAGGAGTTATGTGATTTATTACGTAGTTTTCCTGAATTATTCGGTGACGCACCATCGCGTACTGATTGGGTTGAACATGATATTGATGTGGGGGACGCAAAGCCTATTAAGCAGCGCTTATATCGTGTTGCACCTGAGAAACGGGAATTGATGGAGAGGGAAATTAAGTATATGCAGGACCACAATATTGCAGTACCTTCATTTTCTGATTGGGCTTCCCCGTGTATTTTAGTTGGAAAGTCGGATGGTACTGTGAGATTTTGTACGGATTTTCGCAAAGTTAACGCTTTAACAAAACCAGACTGCTTCCCTCTGCCCCGCGTCGAAGACTGTGGGGACCAGGTTGGTGCAGCTAAGTTTGTCAGCAAGTTTGACTTGCTGAAGGGCTATTGGCAAGTGCCTTTAACCAAGAGAGCGCAAGAAATTTAATCTTTTGTCACTCCGTCAGGGTTACATTCTTACCAGGTCATGAGTTTTGGCCTGCGAAACGCTCCGGCGACTTTTCAACGCCTCATGAACCGGGTAATTTGGGGTCTTGAGGGTTGTGCCGTCTATTTGGACGACTTGGTAGTTTTTAGTGACAGTTGGGAGTCTCATTTAAAACGTTTGCGTTCGGTGTTGGGACGTTTGGCTGATGCTCGACTTACAGTGAACTTGGCCAAATGCGAGTTTGCGAAGGCGACAGTGACATATCTCGGGAAGGTGGTGGGGAACGGTGAAGTGCGTCCAATACAGGCTAAAGTGCAGGCTGTTCAGAACTTTCCTTCCCCAACAACAAAAAAAGAGCTTATGAGGTTTTTAGGGCTGGTCGGATACTATCGGTCTTTTTGTCGAAATTTCTCTACGGTGGTGGCACCGCTTACAGACTTGTTAAAGGGAAAGACAAAGTTTATCTGGTCCAACACTTGCGAATTGGTTTTTGAGAATGTGAAATCATTGCTGTGTTCAGCGCCCGTGCTTATGGCTCCGTGCTTTGATAAACCTTTCACGTTGCACGTCGATGCCAGTAATGTGGGAGCTGGAGCTGTCCTGCAGCAGTCTGATGTAGACGGAGTATACCATCCAGTCAGTTTCTTTTCGCGAAAGTTTAACACATAACAATGTAACTATTCTGTTGTTGAGAAGGAAGCATTAGCCCTTATTTGGGCATTGCAGCATTTTGCGGTTTACCTTAACTCGAGTGCACCTATTGTGATCTACACGGATCATAATCCATTAACTTTTTTGAATTCTTTGCAGTGTCCGAATCAGAGGTTGGTTCGGTGGTCTTTGTTCCTGCAGTCCTTCTGTCTAGATATTCGACATATTCGAGGATCGGAAAATGTGGTAGCTGATGTGCTGTCACGCACCCCAGATGCAGTTTAATCTACTGGATTTGACGTTATTCCTCTTTGGTGTCTTTGGGAGCTGTCTGTGGTTCTGAACTTGAGTGTACCCTATGACTGAATTTTGTTTTGTTACAGGGATCTTTGTGGGAGTCCCTGTCTTATGGGGAGGGGTGTGACGACCTGCTGTTGATTCTGTGAATTGCGGTTGGCACCTGAGCCCATTAATCACCTAAATTGCCAGTCTACTGGAAACACCTGTGTTTGTGCCTTGGATGCTGTTTAAGAGATCACCAATTGACCGGACAAGTTCATTCTTTCATTTTGACGCTTTGGTTTTGGACTCTTTGGTTGTGTTGTATTTAGTTACTCTTTTCATTTTCACTTCAACACTACATTACACTTCAAACCTGCACCTTGCCTTACACACTGACCTTACTGATGTATACAGAAACACTGCTATTTTCTTTAATTGTTTTCATTTTATTATTTAGTGTTGTCTTATTTTGTAATTAAATAAATATTACTTTGAGCTTATAATTTGGTTTTCGTGTGTCCCTTGTTTTTGTTGCTTCCCTTGAGCCAAGGGTCGTAACATTATAGTTATAGTTGTCTTTATAGGTATACAGTAGTTCTTGATGTGAACATGCCTTTAATCTATATTATTGAGGGCTAAGGTGTCAGTTTCATCCCTTTTTGTACATAATCTCACAGGTTATTACTTTGCTATGGGACTTTCAGATGAAGTATTAAAAAAGGCCGCTGGAGAGGTGTGGTACTCCACATGGACAGGAAGTCAATAGGAAGCCATTAGCACTCTGAGGGAAGCTACTGTATAAGGACATTATGGTGATGGAATTTCACATCCTTTCCTGTCACTTCCTGATTATTTGTACACAGCCTTCTACCTCTAAAAGCAAAGCTCACTTACAGTAAAAAGCTTTTTACACTATTCCTTTCTATTTAAAGCTGAATTTCTGATGCTGCATGCAATCATCTGTTTCATTTCTATAGTTTACATTTACATTTATGCATTTGGTAGACGCTTTTATCCAAAGCGACTTACATTGCATTCAAGGTACACATTTACATTCTTATCAATTCTTTCTTTCCCTGGGAATTGAACCCATTACCTTGATGTTGCAAGCTCTACTGTTTGAGCTACAGGAAAAATACTTCAATACATAATTAACTGAAGGCCTTAATTCTGGCATTTCATGCAAAGCTATTTAGCCATTATTAAAGTCTGTGGAGTGTAATTTCAAGATACATCTTTCAATATTTCATACATGCATCTTATTAGTATTCAAACAATACAGTGTTTAGAGAACACTAGACAGTGTTCTAGTACACATACTGTACTTTTTTTACATTCAGACATACAATAAAAAATTAATCTAAAAAAGAAAAAAAATATATATATATTACAGTTTTTCTCCATTGGTTTTACTCATTTCTTGAAACAGAAATGGCATTCTCAAAACAACATGGACAAACCTCCAAACCACTTGGCAATCATAACAGAATTGAATTTCTCATTCATTTCATCAAATTGCAAATGTCTAAGTACATGTCTCAATGTCTCAGTAAATCTTTGCAAATGATTAAGTACAGGTAGCCTACATTTAGCACAATTTCCAAGTAAATAGATCTTGTTGTTCTAAACTGATAGTTGATTCTCTGTCTAATGGTTGTTCGCTCCAAAACGTGTCAGCGTTTCATTGTATAAGTCATCACATGCACAATAGTCTGTTCAATTGTCAAAATTAGTCAAGAACATAATACCATGAATACCATGAATACCATATATATATATATATATATATATATATATATATATATATATATATATATATATATATATATATATATATATATATATATATACCATAATATTATTGGCCACCGGGTGGATGTCCCAGGCCAGCGAGGGGGCAATATAACTATTTATGCTGCCATATCTGAGAATGGTGTGGCCACTCACATCCCCAGTCTTGGCCCATACAATACACAGAAGCTCCTCATCTTCTTTGACTTCATTTTGATTTGATCCCTGATAATGAGAGAGGTCTCGTAGGGCTTCACCTACCACAATATGTCATTGTATGGGACAATGTGAATTTCAACTGTGGCCCGCTCATCAGGGCCTGGTTCACTACTCATCCAAGGATGGTCATGGTGTTCCTACCACCTTACTCTCCTTTCCTCAATCCTATTGAGGAGTATTTCTCCGCTTGGAGGTGGAGAGTGTATGAGCATCGGGCTCAAGATCAGAGGTCCCTTCTCCATGCAATGGACGCTGCGTGTGAGGATATTACAGGAGATCAGTGTAGGGGATGGTTGCGACATGCACGCCGTTTCTTCCCTCGTTGCATCGCAAGGGAGAATATACGCTGTGATGTGGATGAGAATCTATGGCCAGACAGACAGCAGCGTGTGGATGGCCAGGAGGGTGAGGACTATTTACAGCACTGTAGGCTGCATATCATTTTCATTTTTTTTTTTTTTTTTTTTTTTTGTGTGTTTACATTACAGTATATTATGCTGTATACATTTTCTTTTTACTCTGATGTATGGAAGTAACTTTATGTGTGTGAATGATAATGGTTACAATTTCCTTGGCAGTATGAGTGCAATGTGTGATGTCAAACCTACTCTTACCCTAAAATCCTACTTCTTTTTTTCAGTTTTATACACAATTGTATTCTGTTAGCTAGACAAAAAACAGTACAGTAACCATTGTCAATGAAGGACTGGGCTAAGACTGAAAGGTGGACATGAGGGATATTTCAATGGTCCTCTGCCGTAGTGACAAAACATCTAAACATTTTGACTTGCAGTGCTTACACAATGCCAAAGGGACGAAGGATTTGGGGGGCACTGACTGTTTAAATGAGAAGGAAATTTAGTTTTGACACATGAGTGAACTGTTTAGGGAGAGGTATGAGCTTTTGCAGGTGAACCATGGTGTTGTGCCGAACCATCCACGTTATTTTGGCAAAAGCACCAAGACTGTTGAGAACGTCCGGTCTGTTTCAAGAAATGAGCCAAAGCAATTGAGAAGGATCTTTGCCATTTTCGTGGCACTGACTCTTTATATGGGAAAGGAATTTAGTTTTGAAGCATGAGTGAACAGTTTTGGGAGAGATATGAGCTTTTGCAAGTGAGCTATAGTGTTGTGCTGAACTGTAAGACTGTTTTGCCAAATGATCTTAGAGTTTTGAGAATGTAATTTCTACTTCAAGAAATGAGCCAAACCAATTTTTCTCAGTCACTTTGGTGCATTTCTCACATCACTATTTACATTTGCACAACAGTTAATGCAGTTATCAAAACAATTAGTACAAACTGCAAAACCTAGTTGATAACCTGCAAAAGCGTGTCACTTGCTCAAAATGGATAGCTCATTCCTCAGAAGCAAGTATTCATGTCAATGAAAGTGTCAGTGTCATCAAGATTCCTGACACCATTGTTTATGAACAAGATAGTCAAATGGCTTTGTCATGTTTTCATTATGACAGTTTACTCTGTAAATGTTTTCCAATGCAAAAAAGTCAGATCTTGGTGACACTACCTGAAAATGCTCAAGACAGCACTATATACTATTTGCACAGCCATTTGAAAAATACAGTAAAGTTACACATTACTGTATTTAGTGAGGTAACTGAGTACAAGACACTGAATTTGTATGTTTCACATTTTTACTGCATATGGTGTTTGCAATTCTAATTTGATCACAGCATTGTGCAAAAGAAAAAAAATACACCCTTATTTACAACAAACATAAACTCCCTTTGGGTAGAGCTGTGCACAACTGTAAACAATATTGCAGTACATATTGGAACTGAACATACAACATACATAGTACTGTAGTACTGCATTCATGCACATTCAGACTTTCCTCATCAGTGAAAGCTAAGATTCACCTGAGAGAAATTGTTAAAGGGGTCATATAATGTAATTTTTGTACAAGCTAATATGATTCTTTAGGGTCTAAATTAAAAGTTTGTAATATACTTTAATTAAAAATTCTCATTAGTATTGTAAGAAAACACTAATTTTACCTGGTCAAAAACAGCTGTTTTCAGCACGCCATTTAAGTGCATGTGTCTTTAAATGATAATGAGCTTTGCTCACCCTGCCCCTCTGTTCTGTGCGTACACCGTTTGTAACACAATAACACAATAACCATAACGCGTTGTTCATTATAAACATGGGATTATGAATTATACTGAGAACGCCATACATAGAAAACATGCCGTAATGTACCCTGAATGTAAACAGACGCATTTATAGTGAAGCGTGCAGCAAGCGATTTGCAAAGATTAATATAAAGATTAATATAAAGGTTAATAAAACGTTACACTCATTTCAGTTCTTCTGGAGGTGCAGCAGGAACACGAATAGTTGGTACTGATCCTTTTTTCAGGAGCAGCTTCTTAGCAAATAACCAGCTTTTTACTGACCTTGTTTGTGTGCAGTCTGGTGAAATGATTCGCGCAAACATGAAAGCATGGACGTTGATCGTGGGGAATATTCCCTTCGAAAACAAACTCAGCCACTGTGTCTTCAGTGGTTCGGATTTAGGAACATCAAAATGACTGCTGTGTTCCTTATTACACCCAAGAACAGAACACCAAAATCGCTTAGACGCCATTCTGCTCATAGACAGTGCTCCAGCTATCAACAATGAACGCGCCGATCGGCGCGGGCTATGATTGACAGCTCGCTCACGAGGGCGCGAGAGCGGGTCTGTGTTAAAACGCTGCTGTCAATCAACCATCGTGGGAGGGGCGTCGATTTTGTGACGTCACAAAATCGAACAGCTTGATTTGAGATGGGAGGAAACATATAAGGAGATTTAAAAAAAAAACCACTGGATGGATTTTTATCATTTTATGATGGTTGTGTACAGGCACTGCCAACACACATTTCAGTACAATCAACTTGAAAAAGTGCATGTACCATTATATGACTCCTTTAAATTTAGGAGACATTTTCAGGAAAAAAAAAAGATTTAAAAAAATGTATAAAAAATTGCTTGACAGATTTTGACAACTAGTTCTGAGGACTATAAGTTTTATATGGAATGATTATTCAGCATTCACAAGTATAGTTAATTTTTACTGACACGACATAAGCAAATTATAATGTTATAAAACAGCAGAGAGTTGTATGAAAGCAATTGATGAATTTTCCAAAAGCATTTGCAATTTGTTGGAAGGAATGAGAAACTGCTACTATGATGTGCACAAATGACTAAATCTTTTGGAGGTTGAACTAACTGTTGTGCAAATGTAAATAGTGATGTGTGAAATGCACCAAAGCAACTGAGAAAAACTGTCAAATAGTAATCAGTGAAATACACTATATGCAGTCTGTATTGCATTTAAAAAAAGTAGTAAATAGATTTTTAGGTTTTACAAAACCAAAAAATAAAACAAGTTGTGATGTTACCACCACAAGTGACTTTCCACAAATTTGATGTTATGTCGCTTAAACATACATGGCAATAGCAACATCAAAGCCATAAAATAATAATCGTTTATTTTGTGCACATTTGAAACAGAGACCAGACTCCAGCAAAACACAAGAGACTATCATGACAGCATGCAAATTACATTTCAAACCACTGTTTCTTTTTCATCTGACAGGGAAGAAATCTGAGTTAGAAACAGGCAATAATTCATCCATCCCAAAGGACTGGAATCGCATTGGCCGTGCATCGGAAATGTTGAAGTAATCCATAAAAATATAATTTATAGAGATAAGGTATGCACATGAAAGGCTTTTGGGGCCACAGAGGAGACGAAGGGGAATGATATGCCCTCTAAGATATCTTATTTTTACACAGACAGCACAGTAACTGTGTGCTGTGATTAACCAAGCTAGTGAAAATCTGTTAAAGATTATACCTTAATAACAAAGCCCATATAGGGGATTTAAGGTATTTGCAATTCATTGTTAGTTTTTACATTTGCACTGGTAAGATGGGCCTCTTTTGTGGGTGATACATATGCTTATATGTCATGTATATGTATACAAATAATCTACACAAGAGAAACAGTTAGTGCAAAAAAAGAAAAAAAAAAAAACCTAAGAAGATTTGAAGCCATTGTATCTAGCCACAAAAGTATAACTATAAGGCTGTGCTTAGATTCAAGAGTCGAGGTTTCAGATATTCAAGGTCTTAATATTGTGGAAGAGATGAGAATTGCAGCACATTTGAAAGAACATTTTAGATGATTTCTTGGCTTTTTCAGATATGTATGTGGCATGCAGTATCAATAAGTATTTTTATTCTTGACTGTTATATTTCTTATAGAATTGATTTTTGTCAAACTGTGAACATTGTCTAGTCTTAAACATGACACAACATGATGCTAAGGGTGAGTTTAGGTATATAATTTGAATACAATTCTTTATAAAGCATATAAAGCATTACACACTGTTACAGCCTCACGTGGCTTGTTTTTATGTTAGATAGATAGATAGCTAGATAGCTAGCTAGCTAGCTAGCTAGATAGATAGATAGATAGATAGATAGATAGATAGATAGATAGATAGATAGATAGATAGATAGATAGATAGATAGATAGATAGTAAGTTAAGTAAAAAATAAGTTAAATAAGTTAAAACTTTCATAAAATTACAATTTAACTGTATTCGACATATATCACATTGTTAGCTAACATGTTAGCTTGAATTGCAGATTAATAATAAGCTGTTTTTTGAAAATAGCAGTATTTTCTATAGTGTAAATAGTGTTCGATGCTATTTATACTTAAAGGGATAGTTCGGCCAAAAATGATATTTAACTTTATAAATGAAAATATCTTGCTTCCGGCAAAGGTCAATTCCGGCAAAGGACATTTCGTCTACATCGCACGCACATGGCACCCTTTAGCGTCAATATGACACACACAGAGCTTTGTTCGGTTATGGGTAGGTTTAGGTCTGGGGTAGGGTTAGGGTTAGACCGCTAGGAGGCGCCTTCTGGCCCATATCTATCTGCATCTCATATTGACGCTAAAGGGTGCCATGTGCGTTCGATGTAGACGAAATGTCAAAAGCGTCAGTATATGACGCCTTGGGATGAGAACGGGCTGGTATATCAAGTACATGAATCCGGGCACTGGTAAAGACCATTGTTCACTACACATCGAGACAGTGATTACTCAATTTCCAGCAACATGATACGTTCAACGTAAATGTACAACATTGCTGAATGTCACCACTGGTATTAATCAACAACAGGCAGGACCTATATCTTTCTTTTATAATTTTTTAGGTGTTTAAACAAATTGTTCTGTTACATATCCTTACAAAATTTCAGCCGAATGTTAATTAAAAAGGTTAGATTGGTTCACTACATGTCTAGCAATATGTTTATATACGAAAAAAAAAAAGAAAAAAAAAGTTTGACTTTTCAAATCTTCTATTGCGTGTCATTATATTTATTGAGTTTGCTCGTCTATTTTATGTTTCACACTTCAGAAATGTGACGTGATTTCCGGTCAGGGAGCATAGTAAGCATTGTGCAATTTTTCAGGGAACGTTCCAGTACACTGGAAGGATTTTGTGACTGAGTAAGCCCTTATAATTGCAGACTCCCTGATGGAGTTAGTCTAGTCTTTGCCAACAACATTGGCTATTTGCACTTAGTGCAAACAGACACTCTGATAAAGGCAATATACAAATTGAGTTATGTTTTGAACTATAGGCTATGTTGCCATCCACCTATTTTTATGCACATTTTGGAATATTGCATAAAAAAATGCTAGATGGAAATCTGCTTTCAAAAGCAAGTTTCGAAGTGATTCATTATATATGAAAAAAGACCAACAGTGGCTTTCCCTACCATAGCAACTTCTATTTTCTTGAAAATAAGGCAATGTTCATATATATATATATATATATATATATATATATATATATATATATATATATATATATATATATATATATATATATATATAAAATAAAAAAAACTTTATGACAGCACACTCAAATTCAAACTTTTACTGATGGACTGTCTAAGAATCAGCACGTGGTTTGACGCCTTTACAGACTCTGTAAATCAGCAAGATAGGAATCAATAGTAAAGACTACCACCTGCACAGAGGAGTAAGTTTGAGTGTGTGTACATGAAGAGACAGTGAGCAGGAGAAAGATAAGACAGAATTACAACAATAAGAAAAGGTACATTTGTGACTAGTGATGTATGTGACAGCCATATGTGTTTTAAAACCAATATTTCAAGAAAGAAATGTTAAGCTTCAATCACAAAAATAATAAGTTCCTGAAGTGAATCCTTCCTTGAATCATTATTTGCTCAGACTGCCAAATGCTAAGACAATATCACACAAAATTGAATATGAAAAAAAAAAAAAGCTTTTTAGAGCTGGATGGCACTCACTGAATAAGTATGATGAGGTCATTCAAAATGGAAGAAACAATAAATTATTTGAGTTCAAGATAAACACTGCAGATTAATAAATAATATTATTGCAATCCAAGTCAATAATATATATATATATATATATATGTTCTGTAATTTCAATTGTACTCCTTCAAATATTGTCCAATATGATAAAAAAAATGTTAATATTGTCTTAGGCTTTTTTATTATTATTGTGATATTCAGTTTTAAACAAATCTGCTCAATGCAACAATCATCCAATCAGAATTAAGTATTCTAGAGAGCCATATAATAATGTGCATTTTTATGTAATATCTAATATCTTTAAAACTCGATATGTAATATGTTTATGTAATAACTAAGTAATAATTAATGAATAACATTTTACATAGTTTTTAATTTAATGTTTTCTATGTCTATGGTTTTACTAATTTTTATTTTAGATTAAGTTTTAGTTATTTTAGTGCATCAAGCTAAACTAAATGAACTAAATTGCAACTAGCTATATCTTATTTAACATTTATTTTATTTCAGGTATTTATATATATATATATATATATATATATATATATATATATATATATATATATATATATATATATATATATATATATATGTATTTATATATATATATATATATATATATATATATATATATATATATATATATATATATATATATATATATATATATATATATATATATATATATATATATATATATATATATATATAATAGTTACATTTATTGTTGAACTACTTCTGTTCCATCCTAAGGACAGCACCTGAGAGTCAAGATAAAACTTTTACTGTTAGCAACTGAGGTAATCTCAAATATTTCAACATAAAAACACAGACACACTATTTGTGTTTAAATAATACATATTGACATTAATAGGCTTGATGCTGTGGGCTGTACGTGCTGAAGTCTAGTCTCGACTCTCTTCTCGTATTATCTAGGGAGTCCTCTACAGACCAATGCCACTCTCAAGAGCATGTGAAGAGCAGATGCCGCCCACAGCATGTATAATGACCCCCATCAAAGTCATCAATAACCGTAATGGCCAAACAGACAGTTACGTTACATTTACCAGAATGAAGAATGAGGCTTTTGTGGCCCTGGACAGCCTTTTACACACTCAGTTTAACTTCCTGTTTATGTCTGCTCTTGTGGCCAGAACTGCATTTCCTTCGAAGTGCCTTAGACACTGTGAATATAGTCACTTGTAGGATTCGCCACTGATAGGCAGCTTGCAGACTGATTATGAACAAATATGTGCACTTAATTATATTGTAATATCAAATTAAAAGTATATAATTATAAGTACCCCCGTAGAGACTGTTGTAGTAGCACCCTCACAGTGTCAGTCAAGGTAGCGATAATAGCAGATATATTTAACATTCAGTGTGATAGGTGCTGCCAGAGGTTAACTGTAATGAAAGGCTTTTATAACATAAAGCTAATCCATCACATACATTTCATAATTGCACATACGACCTCATTAGTCAACTTCTTTATTTATCGTTAAAGGTTTCCAAGGAAACTGTACTAAGCTTCACACAAGACAAATAACAAGTTCCTAGCCAAGAATTTCTGAAAGACTTTTTCATTTTTTTATAATAAGTTTGTGATGTTTTCTATTTTCCACCCTCTAAACCTAACGCTCACACAAACTGTCTCCACTTTTTGAATATTCATTAAAATATTATTTTCAGCCATACTCCTCTCTCCGGCTTGTGCTCATTTGGTAGGTGATTTTAGATTTTACTAGGTAACACATTATTTTGATGGTCCACTTTAGATGTTATACTAACTATGAGTAACTTTGCAACTACATGTCAACACATTAGATAATTAGTAGAATGTCAGTTTAATATCTGCTAACACTTTATTTTGATGCTCCCCAACAGACATTCTGACTATAACTTTGCAAGTATGTCAACTTATTCTACTAACCCTAACCCAAACAGTCAACTATTACTCAAATCAAAGTTAGTTGACATATAGTTGCAAAGTTACATATAGTTACAGTAGTAGAATGTCTAAAGTGGCCTGTCGGAACTGTATAACCATTGTTCCTCAATTGAATATGGTTTGCCTCAAAATATAGCTACAGTATAAGCAAATACACACAGTTTGTTTGTTTATTTGTTATAAATAAATAATTTTAACTGCCTGATTTTCTATTGTATTACACAATGTTAACTGTATTATTGCCCAGCTCTAATCTGCTAAATGTGATTATAAGCAGGGGCGTGTCTAGAGGGGGGGCACGGGGTGGCACCGGCCCCCCCTGGAATATGATTGGCCCCCCCTGGTGCCCCCCCAACATCATTGGGCTAGATTTACTGTCAACAATGACAATGCCCAACGCCATTGGATCAGAGCGCTGTCAATCACTGCTTGATTTGCGATTCGCAAAGCAGAATCTCTGGTCCGCGTTTTTCAAACAGGACTCAGGAGAGAGACACCTCGACATGTCACTGTTTATGGTATACACACTCAATTACAGTATATTATATTGTTAATTTCGTTGACTAAAAATGTTCGCCATTATTTTCGTCAACGACATTTTTTCACAGACGAACACGAGACAATAACTATATCAAAAACAGTTTTAAATGACGACAACTATGACACAAATGTATTGACATTTTCGTCAACGAATAAAAAATAGACGAAAATGTTAGGGAGGGACGATTGGGGAAGAGATCCAGTCAGAACTGATTTGCGTTTGTGGTAACGTTAGATGCGCACATTTGAATTGTAACGTGCTGATCTACCCAGCGGCACACGAGTTGGAATGCGCTTGATGCTGCATGTCTCACAAATCGTTAAAAAATGTCAACGTCCAGGAGAAAGAGAAGGGCAGACATATGGACAGATCTGAATAAGAGTGACGACGCGAAAGAGAGCTTTATTCGGTATGTTTTTCTGTGCGAACACACACACACACGCGACCCGAAGAGTGCAGCCCTGCACATAGACAGCTAAGCGCGCTGCGCGCAAAAGACTGAATTGAGCTCTCTTTCGCGTCTGAATGGACAAATACACACAACATGTCCGTTTTTGAGAGTATTCACGTAAACACAGTCGGTTATGTCTTTACAGAACGTACAGTTGTGAGAATATCGGATGTGCATTAGCAGTGCAATTGGATCTGCACACTCGGTCTTAAAGTGACAGTGCGTAATAAACCTAATGCCTTCAGTACACTTAATATTGTTCAAACAACAAAATAAAAAGAGAAAAGCATTCACTGCTCTTTAATAGCTTTAATAAAGATTAATTATATTTAATTTATACAAATAAATATATCTGCTTGAAAGAATAAACAATGATGTAAGTAAAGACTGCATAATCATTAATTGAAAAAAAAAAGACTGTTCTACTTTAGGAGAAGTTTTTCCAGTTGAATTTTCTGATTTCCCATGGGCCCCCCCTCACTGGTTCTTGGTCCCCCCTGTGCCCCCCCATTTAAAAAATCCTGGAATCGCCCCTGATTATAAGGCATGAGAATATTAATGATGAAGAGTCACACAGATACTGGGCTATATTCCGCAGAGGTATGACCTGAACCAGTCTAAAATAGTCAGAATATAAACACTTATTATAGGTGTACCATAGTGATTCAGGATAAGACAAAAACACTCAATTAATATATACATTTTGTAAATGTTTAACACAAAAAAGTTACGGACTGCAGCTTTAATAATAGGATATAAACATGAACAATGATAATCTGTAAAGCTGTTTTGAAATACGGTGTATTGTAAAAAGAGCTATAAAAATTTACTTGACTTGGAAAAAAAGACAAAGTATTTAAACCTGCCCCATTAAAATAAATCTTTTTGGATTTTTAGGGCCAGATTTACTAAACAGGGCAAATTAGAGTGAGAACTCAATCCCAAAAAAGCAGCAGTGGGAGTGTAAAGTTCTGTGCGTGATCTACTGACGATGCGCAAATTAAAGAACACAGACACACCTGAATCATTTCCACAATGAAAAAAGCGCAATCTACTAAGAGCAGTGCAAATTAGCGTCTGGTTTAAGACATGCTTTTTTTGGGCGTTAAATACTGGTGCAAACAACAGTAAATTGACGAGCGGAAACCTTAGTAAATCATCTTGCGTGATTAATTTAAATCCTCTTCTCCCATAAATGTTGTCTGAAAGGGAAACTCCTACAAATGCATATGCAATAAGGTCAGCCACAAAAATAACTGTCTATGCCTTTTCAGCGCTAATTTCTCACTGCATGTCTTTAGTAAATCCTGACAGTAACGCCAAAAGAGGGTTTGTGCTGGAGCATGGTGTTGGTAATATTTATTATTATTATCATTACTATTATTATTTGCTCATTCTTTTTCATTCATATATTTATGTATTCATTTATTATCATCATTGTTGTATTTTTGTTTGTTTTAATGAGAACATCTTGCCAGATTATTTTGTCCTAGTACAGCTATAGGCCAATCGATACACACACACACACACTGAACTTTCCTTGGATCAAGCTGTGCTATAAGTAAGTTCTCTTAGAAGTTGATTAATGAACATGTCACCAGCTTAACCTCATTTGAAAGGTGCACTTTGGACAGCAGTTTTGACCCTCTGCCCTCTTTGAGTAGCCTGGGAGTTTTTGTGTGTATGTGGACCCATATGTCCACAGCATCTATCTATCTATCTCTCTGTATCTGCACGTGTGTGTAATTGTGAAGGGGTCATTCAGATGTGGGAGCAGGTGAGCAGCTCGTGGGCCGACAGCAGGGCCTCTGGAGGAGTCGTGTGAGATCGGTCTTAACTCTGCCTGCTCAGGGTGATGGATGTATCCAGACTCAACTCTCACACCAACATCCACACCTGCTGCCCTGGCACTGCTTATTGGGCCCATGAATCAATTTAATGAGAGATGGAAAGGTTCAGGACTTCAATAAACACCCAGTTGAATCCCGTCCAATACATGTCCCATAAACTGAGTTTGGGCGCAGACACAACTGGGGCAAATTAGATCACTCCCTTTTTTGTCAACAGAGCGCTGTCGCTCATTCTATTGTCGTCTTGCACTCTGGGCCAAATGGCGTTTAGTGTTTATGTCAGCATACTGTCACAATTAAATGTTTTTTCTTTCTTTCTCGTTTTTAATGGCTTTGCACAAAAAGGTTTTTGCTAAATATTTTTGTGCTTAGCACACACTGCTGGCCAAAAGTTTGGAATAATTAAGATTTCTTACTGTTTTTGTGAGAAGTCTCTTCTGCTCAGCAAGGCTGCATTTATTTAATAAAAATACAGTAAAAACAGTACCATTGTGAAATATTATTACAATTTTAAAATAACTGTTTTCTATTTTTTTCTACATTTAAAATGTAAATGTTAAAAACAGTTTTTGCTGCTTTTTGTTGTTGTTGTTGTTGTTGTTGTTGTATAAACCATGATACACTACTATTCATGTTAAGTAAGATTACAAACTAAACAAAATGTTACAAAATATTATATTTCAAATAAATTATGTGAACTTTCTATTCAATGAAAAGCCTGGAAAAAAAAGCATTGTGGTTTCCATAAGTAATATTAGACTTCTAAAACTGTTTTCAACATTGATAATAATAATAATAAGCACCAATAATAATTGATAATAACTGACCTCCAAATCAGCATATTAGATTGATTTCTAAAGGATCATATGACACTGAAGACTGGAGTAATGGCTGCTGATTTTTTTTTTAATTATTATTATTACAGGACTAAGTTACATTTTAAAATGGATCAAATAAATCAAATAAATGCAGCCTTGGTGAACATAAGTGACTCCTTTTAAAAACATTTTACATAGCCCAAACTCTTGACCAGTTCTGTACAGTTTCCTGAATGCTTTTTATGTATTTTGAAAGATTTTGCATTATTTATTTGTATGGCCTTCCTTTGCATGGCATGTGATTTTAAATACCCGTCCAGGTAATTGCTACTTAAGTGATACAGACATTGTTGAAAGCATATGGGTTAAGACCCGTTCAAACCAAGAACGATAACTATAAAAATAACAGCGGACAATATCATTTTGTTCATTCTAAGCGCGTGCTTGTCTGTCACTTTAAATGCTCAAGCTCGTTACAGCAGGATGGATTCTGATTGGCTGTCAATGTTTTTATCATTAATCATGTGGATAAAATCATTCTGAAAGTGATTTCTGATGATATCATTTCACTGTGACATTATTTTTAGAGCCAGTGGCATAGCGTCTGGGCATGCAGGGTATGCACGTGCAAATGGGCCTGGGCCGATAGGGGGCCCGCCAATGGGGAACTTTTAATTAAAACGAGGAAATTAATTTTTAATTCGTGGCCACTGTAAATATATTTTTTGTTTCTCCTATTTTAATCTCTTGTTTCTCCGTAATGTCTAATTTAACTGCATTGCCGCACCAAATTAAAAAAGAAAACACAGCGACTACTCTCTACTAGGTTACTAGCGACTAGCTAATTGAACATTAAAGGATGGACAAATACAAACATAAAAGTGGGGCCTTAAAGAGAAAAGAGAGGGTGGATAGTCGAGTATGAGAGGGAAGTTTTGTCAGCTAATATTAAGAGTGCACGTCTTTGGATGAGAACAACAATGCAGCTGACAGCTTGATGAGGTGCCAAGAGTCGGGGAGTGAAGAAAGCTGGATATTTGTCGGGAAATATGTCATCGGGTTACCCAACAGATCAAATAAACTATCCAGACACACTAAAAGATGGGCAAATAAAGCATTTTATTGTGTCGCAAGGTTCATGCAAACCCCGTGGTCCATTTCCTCGAGATCCATTGCAAGGAAACAGGTGCAACGAGTTTTTACTCCACCACAACAAAGGCTGGTATTCAGCTACCGAGATCTTGGCTGTGTTAGTCGCCTAAGCTTGACACTGCATATTGTGAACCATGCTGGTTATTTGGAGACCGCAGTCACAAAAGCTACAACATGGCATGGACACAAGGAATTAGAACATGGCAGACCCTATCAAATAAAATTTCCAAGCATGAAGGCACAGAGTGCATGTAGCAGCTTGCAGTGTTTATCAAAACAGCAATCCATCAACAAGTAAATTTTTGGAGGCAGGTTCTAGACAGGATCATTAATGTCACTTTAACTCTGGCATCAAACAACCTTGCATTTCGGGAACACTTCGAAGACACTGAAAGTGTCAACAAAGGTCATTTTCTCTCCATCATCGACCTACTGTCCGAGTATGATCCATATTTGAAGGATCTGCACAATCACCCTGCTGGTACCGTTAAGTATCTCAACCCAGAAATCCAAAATGAACTGATTGGTATACTCTCTGAGTCTGTCCAGAAAGAAATGATCAGTGAAATTAAGGGCGTGCCGTTTTTTCTCAGTGATCATGGATACGACTCAAGATGTATCTAAAGTGGATCAGATGAGTAAAATCTTTCGGTATGCAACCATAGAGAGAGATAGCCAGGGTGCTGCAATGGCTTTGAAAATCAACAAGTCTTTTCTGGGATTTCAGAAAATCCCTGACTCGTCCGCTGGCACAATAGCCAATGAAATTATTCGTTCGGTTGAGGTAAAAGGTCTCTATTTCAAAATGCCGTGGCCAAGGATTTGATGGGCCTGCGAACATGAGTGGCATGTACACGGAAGTTCAGGCAAGGATACAGGAGAGATAACCAAAATGCCACAAATGTACACTGTGCTGCCCATAACTTAAATCTGGTCCTCAATGATTCAGTTAAGTCAATTACAGAACTGACAAAGTTTTACAACACCATGGAAACATTGTACGTGTTTTTGCGCACAGTATAAAGAGGTGGAATGTATTGGTTGAGATTACTGAAAAACCCACTCCGACTGTTCACGCTGAAATAAAACTGTCCGCTACAAGGTGGGCATCGCGCAATGATGCAGTGTCTGCAATCAGATACAGATATGTTTATGTGTTGAAGGCCCTGAGCAAAATTTTACTTACCACCCTTACGAAAAAGAAGTTTATTCAAGTGTGCTATTAGTATAGGCCTACTTATTTTAAACTATACTTTGTCTACTTTTAATGTACTTCTCAGAAATATACTTCAAATTCCACTTAAGTATACCTGACTTATACTGACAGAAAAGTCTAAGTATATTTACCATACTTGTTGATTGAGATATACTTAAAAGTATAATTAAGCATTCTTGGCTTGTACTTGTTTACTATTTTGATTGAGTAGCTTATTAAATACTGAAAAAAAAAAAAAAAAAAAAAAAAAAAAAAAACATATTACAGACTGTCTTATAAACTAACATGTTCAAGTTTATATAGTAACAAGCTTTCGGGTGGAATAGCTTATAGAGTAAATAAAATAAGCATGAAACTGAACCTGATCTTGCACACAGCGATAATAATTTCCTTACGAAAAATAAGTTTATTCAAATGCTTTATTAGTATACTTCTTTTCAACTAAAAAGAAGAAAACATACTTTCAGTCTACATTTTATATACTTTTCAGAAATATACTTAATTACACTTAAGTGTTCTTGACTTATACTGAGAGAAAAGTCCAAGAATATTTGACCTGTACTTGTACTCAATCTTTTGATCGAGATATACTTAAAGGAGAACTCGGCAACTCTAGCGAACTCTAGTCACTTCTTCGCTGATTTTCCGTTTTGTTGTCGCATGTTTTCCCCACGAGCTCCCCCTACAGCTGTGGGGGGGCGTATATTTCACAACACGGTCGTAAAAAACTCACTTGCGGCGGCCTCCTCCCCCTCTCTACCGCTGCTCATGTGCGTGTGTTTTGATTGGAGCAAGCCAACTGTATTGTGTGGAGCTATGTCTACCGAGGTGGGTAATCTGGTAATACATCATACATGCGTGTGTTTATGTCGAATTGCCATAAAGCAGTTTGTGTTTCGCGCTCGTTCTCGTTCTCGTTCTCGCTTCTCACGAGACTTCCAATTTCTATCTTGCCGGGACGGTAGTCCCCAAGTTGCAAGGTTGGTTTTCTGCCTGGGAACGCTGGGGGGAGCGGGGAATGTCACCAATATCACCAGAACAGGTTGTGTAACCATCCAAATGATTTCTAGACAGTTTTATTAAGTTAAAAAAGTTACCAAGTTCTCCTTTAAGTTTAATTATTCAAAGTGTACTTGGCTTGTAGTTGTGTTAACTATTTTGATCGAGTAGCCTATTAAATATACTTTTTTTACCTAGTTTTTACAGTCTAGTTTTTACATATTTTTTTACATATACAGTCTTATGAAACTTACATTGTTTGAAAATATTGATTTAAAATATTGATATAAAACAGATATGTTTCTAATTCTGAGTATCAATTTTTGTGTAGGCTAGTCCACTGGTAGTGTATTAGCCTAGAAATCTAGACGCACCCTAGCGGCAGCAAAATGTATTTCGCAGCCAGGTGGGTCTAGCAACTCTCAATAAACCTTCTCGCTGCAAAATCCCAGATTGGGTCAGGCCAATCACGTTGTGTATAGAGTAGGCGGGGGCGGGCTTAACATACACGACAGAGTTGCGACGGTTACCTGGCTGCTGCTACTTGAAAACAAAGAATGGCGGCTGCTGATGGAGAACAACGGTCTTTTGAATCGGCTTTGGCCGCGACTCTGGGGGACTTGGAGTTAAGTTTTTTTTTGAGAAAAGAGCAAAGAACGGCACTTAAGTCATTCTTAAAAAAAGGAAGATGTGTTCGTCGTTTTGCTGGCCAGATATCTTTGTTGAATCTATCAACTAAGCTCCGCTGTTGGGAAAACGCTCTGGTTGGTTGAAGCGCTGTCCTATTGCGTGCAGAGGGAATTTGAAAGACAGCCGTTTATCCCACCCCTCGGAGTGAGCCGTGACTATGGTAAGTTTCCAGACCTAACATCTTGATGTAGGTCTGGCTTGCCAGGCTAGTAGTGTATATGAATTTTCTCGAATTCTACTTTCCCCACCATTGACTGAATTTTCCAGCTATTCATGTTTTCACTGTTTTACAGTAGGGGGTGCTATGACACATCTTCTAGTACAGAATCTCCGGATCAAAACACAGGAGAAGAATAAGCTGAAACAAATGATAAGCCGTTTCTCAATATGCATTTTTGTCTGTACTTGTGTTCTTGTGGACTTGTGAAACGTCATCAGTCGCTGCCCTAGTACTGTGCCAATTCAAAGTTCACATCTAGCCAAGTCCAGTTCGAATCCCCGGATGTGTTCTTGATCCGCCCCTTTTACCGAGGATGCATCAAGAGGTGACTTGTGCGGACTTGACAAGCCAGGTATCCCAGAATGCATCTCACACCACCAACCAGCAAGCGTCAATAGCAGAGGAGAAACCCCGCGTAATTTAAAAATACTGCTATAAATGTGTCACGAAATGTAGTTTTAAGAGTATTTCAGGCGAGAATGTAGTTGTTTAAAGCTCAAATCTTTGGTTTATTTATAAAGATAGTGCCTATTTGAAAATTTGATCTGATGTTTTCGGAGTTGTGAGAACCAGGAAATCGGACGCTCGGCGCTCGTACCCCGCCGAGAACAGCCTTTCCTCGGCTTCTGCTGCTGACTTGCCGTTGGCTCGGATGTCTCTAGTCTAGTGGTATAACCTTTTACAGTCTGGGTATAACATGAGATTTAAATCGTCTTGTGTATATCCAACAGGCGATTTATTTATTTTATTTGTCTCATTAATGTATTATTTGTTCCCTGGCAAAACGTTTTAGCTGAGGGCAAAGTGAAGTTATAGCTTAATTTAACGTTAGTCTCTTTAACTATGTAGCCTAGAGAGCTGACTTATGTTTGGCTTTATCGTTGACTGAATCGTTGGCTTTATTATTGTATAGCTTCTTATACCTTTTAGGCTACTTATACTTTTAGAATGGCTATTATTGATCATTAAAACTGACATTTAGCAAAAAAGGTTATGTCATTTTATTTTATATATTTAAAACATAAAATATTTTATTATAATAGCCTACATGTTGCCTACATTCTCTTCACTGTATATACATATATGACACAACCCTGTCTCTTTTTGCTAAATGTTCGTTTTAAAGATCAATATTATGTTTTTTATTCAACAAATTTTTAAAATGAAAACAAAAAGAGTCAGGGTTGTGCTTTATATTTCGTGTTGTTGTAAATATGCAGTGAAGATAATCAATTGCGTTGCCTGAACCTCATTTGTGTGGCCATTATGTTAAAGATCTTTTTTAAATGAAAATGAAAAGAGGCAAAGTGGTGGTTTATAACATATTTTGTTTTATTTGTAGCCTATAAAGAGATAACCGGAGTAGCCAGAGTGAGCTGAGTGACGCTATCAAGTACGCCGCTGTTCCATTTGCAGAGTTATCGGACTCGCGTCCTCCCGTCCTCTGGAGTTCGTACTCCTGAGTCGAACTTGTTAGTCCGAACTACCAAGGACTCAAGTCCGAACTTTGCCTACTTGGTATTGAGAAACGGTCATAGAAGATTGCTCACTCAAATGTAAAATAATGTGATCATCAAACATTAAACAGCTTGTAAATCAAAACTGCTTAATATTTGCAAATGAAATGAAGCGTAACCCATGAAGAGAAAACGACCGTGAAGCTTTGGGGGTGTTGAATTCGATCTATTGATCAACTTCAAGGCGTAGTCTTTGACAAAAATTAGATTTTCTCATCTTTTTTGTTTCAAATTTTGCCTTTATTTATGAAACTTACCCACATTTAAATGTTGAATAAAAAAGGATGCATGAAGCTAATAAAATGTTTTTAAAATTAAAGTACAGTTAAAGGTATTTTTCAAGTATAAAAAATAACATTTGAACATAGTAGTATAGGCTTATACTGCAAGTGCAAAAAATATATATAAATAGTAAACTATAAGTATAATGTTAAGTTCACTTAAAGAAAACTTGTAGTATAAAACTACTAAACTAGTAGTTAACTGAGAGTATACTTCAAAGTTGTGTTAAAATAGTAAACTAGCCTACTAGTATACCCATAAGTTCACTTGCAGTACAAATGAGAAACGTAATTATGAACTAGTTGTGCACTTAAAGTTTACTACTGTTACACTTATAGTGCACTTAAACATATACTTTTACAGTATATACCAATGTATATACTAAAACTGGGGCAATTTAGTCCCAAGCGGTATTAAAATAGTACACTTACAAGTTTACTACTAGCATATATTGACATTAGTATACTTACTACATAATATATACTTAAAAATATACTTGAACATTACTTAAGTGTACTTCATAAAATTAACTTGAAGTATACTTCTTTTCCGTAAGTGCAGTAAAAAGACAGATGAGCGCAACAAGTCCATGGCTTTGATAAAGCTAATGGAAAGATTTTACTTAGTTTTTATTATACTTCTTCAAAGTGAAGTCTTGGAACAGATCAATGTCATTTTAAAAATGCTACAGGCGAAGGATGCTGATCTTATTAAAGCTACAGAATTACTTGACACGGCCATCACGGAGATGACAAGGTTCTGGGAAAATTTAGAGTTGTGTTACGTTAGGCAAGTGCTCAGCTGCTGGCGCGTTGATCGAAAATCAAGCGGTCTAAACCCTCTGGTGCACAGGGATGAAAACGGAGAAAGGAAGAAGATAAAAAGAAAGCCCAGAGGTAAGTCTTCTCATGTCAGTGTAAGATATTATGTATTCTGTAGTGATTACAATTTAGCTCAAAGGAATTATTAATTAATTTATAGGGAATTCAAAAGAGTCACTTATTACAACCGAGCAAATGACTCGTTCGCGGTTCATTTGAACTGGCTGTAACTATCCACTCTGCAACGGATATAAATATCCGAACTATAGTGAAACACTATATAGTTAGCAAGGTAACTTAGATCAGAAGTTTAAGACATTAAATTTGTAAGCACAATAACACAAGTAATATTTCTCTTTAAAATACAAACGAGACTTTATTGATTATTCTAACACATAAAACTAATATCTAACACAAACACACACATACACATTCATACGCGTTGCAGAAAGAAAAGAGTAAGGAAAGATTAAGTTTTAAGAGTGAGAGTAAGAGTGAGATGATGTAATCCCAGTTCTCTTACGAGAGGTTCTCTCGTATTGCGTAGTTGCTTACGCTACGGGAAAGCCTTTCTTTCTCGAGATACTGAAGCCAAAAATTATCCTTAATTTTTATAATCTTGTCAACGCAGTGCGGCAGCCTGCAGACCTAGGGCAAGCTTACTAGCGTGCCCATTGGCTGCCCTGCGGCAACTGCAGCAGCCTACCGCTGAGCCCTTGGCGTGACGTCACGACCAATGAGCGCGCTTGGCGCGCTTAATGCGTCACAGCCCGCGAAAAGGGGTGTGGCTTTGCGTATATAAACAGGGCTCGGAGGCTGCTTCTCTGATTTCTGTCTTTTCAGCGAAGCTCTACGCATCGCTGCTCTCTGAGGAAGCCGCCGTCGAATCAAGCGACCAGCACGCCGAGGATCTCAGCCTGAGGACGCCGGCCGCCTTCGCCGCCTTCAGCTTTCCCTGCCTGCTTCGCTATCCGGCGAATATATCCTTTTACTGCTCTGTGTTGTATGTGTTTGTGTGTTCGCCCCGCGACACACTTTGCATCTAAAAGAGCGCGAGGCGTTGTTGCAAATGCCTCGCTCATCCTGTGGCTCGTGCAGAGCCGCGCTCAGCGACGGAGACCGCCACGTGATCTGCGCTCTCTGCCTGGGTTTCGACCACGCAGCCCGCGCCCTTCACGGGCGGCTGCGAACAGTGTGAGGACTTGCCGATGTCGACCCTGCGGGCTCGACTCGCCATGTTTCACGATCCTCCACCTTCTCCGGCTGCCTCTTCCGGGCCGCGTAAGAAAAAACGCCGCTCTCAAAGGCCTTCCGAGCCGGTGGTTATAGCTGAGCGCTCGCCGGAGCCCCTCCCGCGAGCCTCGCTCTCTCCTTCTCCCCCGCCCTTCACCGACGCGCAGCGGCCGGCCTCTGCATGCCCGCACTGCCGTCGCCTCAGGGGATGAAGCAGACCAGCAGATTACTCCCCTCTGTCAAGCCGCGCAAACGGCGCCGCTCACAAGGGATGTCAGAACGGACGGTCACGGGCTATAGCTTCCTTTACGTTACAAGGAAGCTACCCCCCCCGGATGACGCACGCCCTCTCCCCCTCTGTTCGAGCCGCGCAAGGCGCCGCTCACAAGGGATGTCAGAAGTAGACGGTCACGGGCTGGCTTCCTTTACGTTATAAGAAAGCTACCCCGCGTCTCGGTCGCGCGCGTCACTCTCCGGCCACCTCCGTTTCTCACACATTTCTCAGTCCCCTCCTAGCTCAGGCGACTAGAAATATCTATATTGCAGTAAACGAGCCTGTTATACACGCACGCCTGCAAACAAACGATGTCACAGCACATAATGACATCTTCCCGCTCTCTCTCCCTTTGTTCGAGCCGCGCAACTGCGCCGTTCTCAAGGGATATCAGAGCGGACGTCACGAGCACCGGCGAAAGGAGGAAGAGAGAGTGATTTCGTCCCGCTTAGGCCGGACTTCCTCTAATCCTCGCATATTTCTCAGTCCCCTCTAAGTTCAGGCGGCTGGAAATACTAATACTGCAGTAAACGAGCCTGTTGTAATACACGCGCGCCTGCAAACAAACGCTCGGTCATATGCTCGCACTGACTGGAAGCTCATGTGTGCCCCTGTGGCTCAGTGGCAGAACATTAGACTTCCGCACCAGAGACCCGTGTTCGAATCCGGCTCTGGCAGCAGAAAAACTTTTTTCTGCTTGCTTCTCTCGAGCTCGCGGCCAGCTTTCTTACATACAGAAAGCAAACCCGCATCTCACGGGATACATATTTCTCAGTCCCCTCTAAGTTCAGGCGGCTGGAAATACTAATACTGCAGTAAACGGGCCTGTTTTAATACACGCGCGCCTGCAAACAAACGCCGAAACGAAACACGACGCTCGGTCATATGCTCGCACTGACCGGAAGCTCATGTGTGCCCCTGTGGCTCAGTGGCAGAACATTAGGCTTCCGCACCAGAGACCCGTGTTCGAATCCGGCTCTGGCAGCAGAAAAAAAAAAAAAAAAAACAATTTTTCTGCTGTCTTCTCCGAGCTCGCGGCCAGCTTTCTTACATACAGAAAGCAAACCCGCATCTCACGGGATACATATTTCTCAGTCCCCTCTAAGTTAGGCGGCTGGAAATACTAATGCTGCAGTAAACGGGCCTGTTTTAATACACGCGCGCCTGCAAACAAACGCCGAAACACGACGCTCGGTCATATGCTCGCACCAACTGGAAGCTCATGTGTGCTCCTGTGGCTCAGTGGCAGAATTTTACGCTTCTGCACTGGAGAACCGTGTTCAAATCCGGCTCTGGCGGCAGAAAATATTTTTTCTGCTGTCTTCTCCGAGCTCGCGGCCAGCTTTCTTACATACAGAAAGCGAACCCGCATCTCACAGGATGGTGCTTGAGTATTTATGAGCGTCTAAACATATGAGCCATCAAAGCATTTGCTCTATAATGCCGATGGTGTTACAAGTGTAGAAAATGTGCCCACTCCCATGTGCTCACTGCTACACACAAACACGGTCCCCATGGTAACGCGTTCAGAGCGCTCTCTCATAAAGCGGTCACACGCCGCTCGAGTAATAAGTGTAGTAAATGTGCCCACAACTCTGTGCTCACATCTACCTGTAACTCGCTCTGCCTCTCGGTTACCCCGGGCAACAGCGGCTCAAGCCGAGGGTGTTATAAGTGTAGAAAATGTGCCCACTCCCATGTGCTCACTGCTTCACACAAACATGGTCCCCATGGTAACGCGCATAGAGCGCTCTCTCATAAAGCGGACACAAGCCGCTCGAGTACTAAGTGTAGTAAATGTGCCCACAACTTGTGCTCACACCTACCCGCTGCTCGCTCTGCCATTCAGTTACCTCGGGTCACACACCCTCTAAGCTCCCAAACTCTGGCCGTGTCATAAGTGTAAACTCTGCGCCCGCTCAGGTGCACGCACACTCACTTTTAGACATTACAATCCCCACGCCGCTTTCGCGCCAGGGGTGTTTGTCAGCAAATCGCGCTCCATCCTCTGGGACCGAGCTACCGAACGCTGTACAGCCGGCCAATACTGTTTACCAGCCCCCGTGTTCGAGCACCAGCGGCGCGCACGCCGCTCCATCCTCTCTGATACAGGTTCCCCAATCCCGCGCAGCGCGGCGATCTGAACCCAGAGACCATTCGACCCCTAGCTATGCATGCGGAAGCATGGGAAGCTATTCAGGGCGCGTCAGAATGGGTGCTGAGTACTATAAAACACGGCTATTCGCTTCAATTCGCTCGTCGCCCTCCGCGCTTTCTAGCACAGACGGAGACGAAAGTGAGTTCAGAAGCTGCGCACCTGCTTCAAGCCGAAATAGCGAAGCTACTGCGCAAAAGGGCTATAGAACAGGTTCATCCTTCTCTAAGCGAGTCGAGCCTTTACAGCCGCTACTTCCTCGTACCCAAGAAGGACGGAGCGTTAAGACCTATTTTAGATCTGAGACATCTGAACAAAGCCCTCATGAGACGGCCGTTCAAAATGATCACAACCAGAAAAATCCTCGCGCAGATTTGCCCAGGAGACTGGTTTATCTCTCTCGATCTAAAAGACGCATATTTTCAGATCCAGATAACTCCCCGTCACAGGCCATTCTTGAGATTCGCCTTCAACGGTCGAGTATATCAGTACACAATCCTGCCCTTCGGCCTGTCTTTGGCACCCCGTACATTACGAAATGCATGGACACGGCTCTCGCTCCCCTGAGAAAACAGGGAATGCGAATACTGAATTATCTGGACGATTGGCTTATTCTAGCGCTGTCAGAGACGGAACTTATGTCTCACGGAACAGCGCTTCTCAGCCATCTGGAGGATCTGGGTCTCTCGGTCACTGACCAAGAGCTCGCTATCGCCCCGTCAGTCAATTTCCTTCTTGGAATAGAACTGGACTCGGTGGCTATGACGGCCAGACTGTCGGAGCAGCGCGCGCGCCGCATCCGCCTCCTCGCCGCATCCCTCCAAATAGGCAGCCGGGTTACGCTGAGGACATTCCAGCGTATCCTGGGGCATATTGCCTCAGCTGCAGCAGCGCTCCAGCTGGGCTTACTGCGCATGCGCCCGCTTAAACGCTGGCTGAAAGCGCGCGTGCCCCACCGAGCCTGGGCGGCCGGCGGCTTGCGAGTCAGAGTAAATCAGAGCTGCTTTTCAGCCCTGCAGCCCTGGCTGGCAGCCGAATGGTATCACACAGGAGTGACTATGGGAGTGATTTCACACCGGAAAGTTGTCTCGACAGACGCTTCCAACCTAGATTGGGGAGCGCTCTTCGAAGGCAGACCGGTCTATGGCCGCTGGTCAGACCAGGAGAATCTCCTACACATAAACTGTCTAGAGATGCTCGCGGTCGAGAAAGCTCTCAAACACTTCCTCCCATTCCTCCACGGTCACCATGTTCTAGTCCGCACGGACAATACATCGGTAGTGGCCTATGTGAATCGCCAGGGCGGTGTCAGATCAGACGCTCTGCACCCTGGCGGAACGCCTCCTCGTGTGGGCTCAGCACTCTCTGCGCTCGCTGAGAGCCGCGCATGTGCCTGGCCACCTGAACGAGGGCCCCGACAGACTGTCCAGGGACAGCGTTCCCCCTGGGGAGTGGTCTCAACACCCCCAAACAGTCCAGTCACTGTGGCGCCGTTTCGGCAAAGCGAAAGTCGACCTTTTTGCGTCAAAAGACAACGCTCATTGCCCAGAGTTCTTCTCGAAGAACGAGGACGCGCTGGCCCAGACCCGGCCCAGCGGCCCGCTGTATGCTTTTCCCCCGGTCTCTCTGCTGCCTCAGGTCATCAAGAGAATCAGGGAAGCGCGCCACACAGTGCTCCTCTTAGCCCCATACTGGGAGAACCAAGCTTGGTTCCCGGATCTAATACAGCTGGCAGACTCAGCCCCCTGGCCGATACCGGTGAAGAGAGACCTTTTCTCTCAAGCCCGCGGCTCGATATGGCATCCCCATCCAGAGCGCTGTCTCTGCATGCGTGGAGCCTCAACGATTACACGCTGATCTGCCAGACGGGGTCATGAACACGATCATACAATCTAGAGCCCCCTCTACGAGGCGGCTCTACATGTCGAAATGGTCAGTGTTTAACAGATGGTGCACTGCTAAGGGGCTCGATCCACAGACATGTGGGGTATCGCGAGTACTGTGTTTCCTTCAAGAGTTACTGGACGCGGGCAGGTCCCCCTCCACGCTCAAAGTCTATGTCACGGCCATTTCAGCGCTCTCTGTTCAGAGCTGGGCCGCGCATTAGGAAGGAACGAGTTCGTCATCCGCTTCCTTAGAGGAGCCAGGAGGATGAACCCCCCGCGACCCCCCTCGGTTCCTATGTGGGATCTTTCACTGGTCTTGGAGGCCCTGAAAGCGCATCCCTTCGAACCCTTGGAAACTGTGGATATGAAATACCTCACGCTCAAAACCGTTTTTCTGATAGCACTGTCTTCAGTCAAACGAGTGGTGGAACAGCTCTTTGTTTCGTTTGGCGGGCGCACCAAGGGTCTCGCCGCCTCGAAACACAGCCTGTCCAGATGGATAGTGGACGCTATTGCTGCTGCTTATGCGTCTAAAGACCTGCAGTGCCCATTGGGCATTCAAGCTCACTCCACCAGAGGCATGGCCTCGTCGTGGGCGTGGTCCAGCGGGATTCCCATTCATGACATTTGTGCAGCGGCAGGCTGGGCCTCCCCCTCCACATTTGTTAGGTTTTGCAACCTGGATGTTCCCGCCTTGCAGGCGAAAGTGTTATCAGTCTAAGTCTCGCGTATGCCAGCCCACTATCTGTGCGCGGGCTACGTTGTGTGATTTAGCTCTACTGGTTGAGCTGCACTATGCAGGGAATTGTCAGTTCGGACCGGCCGTGCCGCTCCTAACCCCCTAGTGTGTGCTTATGTACGGCGCTAGCCCTCTTCGGGCCCCCCGGCTCTCTGCTATCACGTTCCCCGGGCTCTCCCTGGGACTCATTCAGTGGATGCTGGGCGCGCACGGCGTTGACAAGGGCGTTCCCGTAGCGTAAGCAACTACGCAATACGAGAGAACCTCTCGTAAGAGAACGTTTCGGTTACTCACGTAACCTCTGTTCTCTCTAGAAGAGGGAACGAGTATTGCGTAGCCCGCCGTGCTCGCACCACGAGCTCATTCCGCTTCATGCGACAGAAACCAGAGAAGCAGCCTCCGAGCCCTGTTTATATACGCAAAGCCACACCCCTTTTCGCGGGCTGTGACGCATTAAGCGCGCCAAGCGCGCTCATTGGTCGTGACGTCACGCCAAGGGCTCAGCGGTAGGCTGCTGCAGTTGCCGCAGGGCAGCCAATGGGCACGCTAGTAAGCTTGCCCTAGGTCTGCAGGCTGCCGCACTGCGTTGACAAGATTATAAAAATTAAGGATAATTTTTGGCTTCAGTATCTCGAGAAAGAAAGGCTTTCCCGTAGCGTAAGCAACTACGCAATACTCGTTCCCTCTTCTAGAGAGAACAGAGGTTACGTGAGTAACCGAAACGTTTTCTATGCACTTATAAGACACAACCTGAATGAACCATCAATCATTAGTTTAACCCTTTTGTCGTTTCCTAGGTTATTAAATCAGTATCAAATACACCAGTTTAGCTAAGAGTCTGGAGGCAGTACTTGCTTGTCTTTGCTTTTGGGGATTCCCTTTTTGTTGCGTGTAAAGGGGTTTTCCCGGTCCGTTCGTTGGCTGGTCTCGCGTGCCTGATGTCTGGGTCACGTGGTCAGTCACGTGGTGTGCTGGCGGGATGAAAGTCTTTGTTTGAAGCTGGCTTTGCAGAAGAAACGTGGCTCGAAATCTTATCGCAAAACTTAACTTAGAACCGAGACTCACAACGGAAAAGAAAGGAAACTAAGAAAAGAAAGGAAATTGAGAAGAGTAGATGATGGCTTGAATGAAGCTGTTTAACCCATGTTCTTCAGATCTTGATTTGGGTTATTTCGTCTGCGCGTTTTACATGGTTACTTGTCTGTCTTAGATCTTCATCTCCCGCTGCATTTTTGGTTCTGCACTGAAACTCTACTTTGTTCTGGTGTTAAGATTTTAAACTCAAATGTCCACCCAGCCTCCTGGATCAGTTCTAACCAATTAGACACTGTCTTTGTTTAGGAGGTGGCGTTCTCTTCACTTCTTATCATAAATCAAGCTTATCTGTGCTCTCCTTACTCTCTAAGCTCTAGCAAAGAGTACAGAGGCCACAGCTAAGACATTATTACTATTATAAGAATCCGAAACATTTTCCACAGATTTCAATCAAGCCATCCTTTGAATTAAGAACATAAGATCATATCGATATGAAACACAACACATTTTCATTCAAAAATCTATCAATTATTACAATTACATGAATTGTATGGCATCTAAGCATATCAGATACACCCATCTATTGTAGGAACAATATAGAATCATGTCGTTGCATGATGCTTGATCTATAAGTCCATTGAAAATTGTTCTTGAATGATTTTATTTATGTTATAGGTAAAATCTCAGCTCTGTGGTTTGAAACGATTTTACACCCTGAGGTCTATCCGAGGTCCTTACGGGGGGGGGGGAGTCTGGAATGTTGTGGGCTCGAGCAGCTTCTGCTGTTATCTTGATCGGGCTGAATTGTGCTATCTCTGAGCCAATCATTCTTTTCCAAGCTATCTTACATTGACCAGTTCTTTCTTTAGTTGGGCTCATCTTCTTTGAAGCTTGCATGGCCATAAAGTTCTTAGCTGGGGGTTTTCGTTGGTCAGCGGAGACTGGCTGGCTGGAGCCTTCTTTTATGGCTCTGGGGTTGGTGATTTGGTGTCTGGAATGTTCAGTTCTGTGAGAAACTATGTTTGAACAATTCACCTGGAAGATTCATTTGTGTTTGTTTCGCACTCAATCCTACATATCCCCTCTTCGTACGGCGATGTGTTAAGATGAAGACATCGGTGAACGCTGGAGAAACACGGGTAGAAGAAACAGACACATACAAAGCAAACAACAAGACAACACCTCCATGACTGGTCACTGTACTGGTGCAGGGCATTAGATTACTTAAGTATTAAAAGTTCAAGTTCATTCTCTCAATATGGTCTATTATATTG
This sequence comes from Scardinius erythrophthalmus, assembly GCF_964197995.2. Classification (NCBI taxonomy): domain Eukaryota; kingdom Metazoa; phylum Chordata; class Actinopteri; order Cypriniformes; family Leuciscidae; genus Scardinius; species Scardinius erythrophthalmus. The sequence goes on from NC_138228.1 coordinate 41,526,596, forward strand.
AGTAGAGTTTAAATTTTGGGATTGTTATTCTAATTTGTTTCGGTACGGTGATTCTTTGATCAAATTCTGTGATTACGTTTGTTTGTTATCTTCTCTTCTAAGTTGTTTCACGTTAAGACGTTTTACCTTTTATTTTCTGGTGAAATAATTTGTGGTAACAATTATGTGACCCATCATGCATGGAGCTCTCTGGCTCACATTCGTTTTAAGGCGGCTTACAAGTGTCAGGCGTGGTGCGTCAATCCTATTACCGTGACCTTGACCCTTAGGGGGGGTAGACATGCATTTTACCTAATACAAGAAGAAGGAAAGTTAAGGAAGAGGTAAAACAAAACAATTGAGTGTTCCTAGTATGGCTTATAACTACTGTTGTGCAGCTAAGGTGTCAGGTATCACAGGGTAATGAGAGGTGTTCTACTTGTTGGATGGATAGCTAGTATGTTTCCTATGGTAAGTGTAGCTAAGTCGTTAAGCTAGTTTCTGAAGTTAGTTTTCTACCTGTGGGGAAAACATGTTTGTTGAATGTTTTCCATGGTAGATGTGGTTAACCTCTACGTGTTAGTGAGCATGTTAGTGGCGTAGGGTAATGCATGTATGTATGTATGTATGGTCAGATCTGTCTCAGTCTGTTTGGCTCCCCCCCTTTTCTTGAAGGCTTGCCCACGTGCTTCTTGGCTTAGCTTTGATGAGCTTAGATGAAGGTTGGCTTGTTGCATCATTGCCTTAGGAAAGGGATCTTCTATGATCTGCTGGGGGTCAGTCCAGTAAGGCAGGAAGTTCTCTGGCAGACATTGGGAGGCAGTTTGGCATGGATGCGTGAAGCTGTGGTGCAAAACTTTGTCTCCGTTGTTGCACTCCTCTTGTGATGCCTTCTGGTTGTGACAGACTTTCTGACCTTCTGTGCTTACTGTGGTTACTGTAGCACACACGTGGTTCTTGAGTTTGGAGCTTGTGTGATGGTTTCTTTGTGAGTAATGGGAAGCCAGTGTGGTGTTTTCTGGTACCTCTGGGTGTTTGTCAGTGGTTGGCTGTGAGAGACCCCTCTGTTCTGTGTTGTTGTAGAACAGGTGGTCGTCATCTTCATTATGAAGGTGTACCAGATGATCATTGGTCTTCCGTTCCATCGCTAGTCATAGTGAATTTGACTCATCTTGTTGGTCATTCGTGTTCAGCTTGTTTTCTATGAACACTTTCATTTGCCTCATTAGTTGCTCCATGTCTTCTGAGGGTAAACTGTCTTGTTCTTGGGCACACTCAGTGTTGTGTTTGACTGAGTGGTGCCGAGGTGAGTTTCGTCGTCGATTACTCACATTGAATGCTTTTGGATGCGTTGGTTGACAGCCTTTGGATATCCAGTTAGGATTCCAGTTGTTTCCTTCTTGTGGGTTCATTGAGAAGCGTGGCTGGTCCCATGGCTTTTCCATGCGGTTGGTGTGGTAGCCGTCATTGGCCTGGGGGTCACGTTCTCTGTGCACCTTGCGAAGGACTGTGGTGTTGTCATGCCACTGGGTGTCTTCCAGTGCATAGCTTGTGTCTTGGCTGAAGGAGTTTGACACTGTGGATGTTTTCAAACCTTTCTTTGAGGACATCTTCTGTTTGATGTGGGCCTTGTGTGTCAGGTCACGTAGCTGTTGAATTGTCATTGTGTCTGGGCTGGCCATGAGATAAAGATGATGACTCAATCCAGGGTGCAGGTTTCTCAGGAAGAGGGTTTTGAAATTCACATCCTCTTCATGTTCAGGTGAGTTATGTGCACCAAAGAAGGCTTGTCGAAAACGGTGGTAGTAGGCTTGGGGAGTCTCGTGTCGACCTTGTTTGGTTTCCAAGGCGATTAACACACCATGTTCCGACTCTGGGCCTGTGAATTCCTTAATCAGTGTCTCACATAGCAGCTGGTAGTTTGACTTGACATGAGCAGGTTGTCGGTCTAGGAAGCTTCGTACCTCTGGACTGCAGGTGGATCGGAGGAGGTAGAACCTGTCTCTGTCAGTCACATGTGGTCTCACCTCTAGGTGGAAGTTGATATCTCGGATGTAGGCTTCAATGTCTTGGCCCTCTGTGGAGTTCGGGTTGAACTGAGTGATATTCTTAACCAGCTTGTTGAGATCTTTAAAGGTCATCGCCTGCGCAGCTTTGGAGTCTGCCTGGATGAGCTCTCGTTGCTTGTTGGCAGTGAACAGTTCTGTAGTGAAGGCTGGTGATGTTTTGGGTTGCGGCCATTCACCTTTTCTGTTGTATGGCAGTTCTTGGATGGAGGACTCTGTTCTGCTCAGCAGTGGTGATGCTGAGGGAGGTCTCTCCCTTCTTGGCTCTGGTTTCTGTTGGAAAATGTGCTGGAGTTCACCTCTGACCGCGTAGAGCTCGTCGTTGGCGTCATCTCGCTGTTGGGTCAGATGGTCAATGTCAGCACTGCACCTTTCCAGGTGGTCTTTCAGAGCATTAATTTTAGAGTTCTTGTCTTTAATGTCAGCTTTAGCTTTCTCTAGCTGATGTTCAGCAGCCTGGAGTTGGTTTACCAGGTGCTTCTGGACAGTCTTTAATTCTTGTTTGTCACGTTCAGTGACTGCAAGGGCTTCTTGGAGCTTGTCAACTTGTTTCTTTGTTTCTTGCTCCACTACATCAGGCATGAGTTTGTCTTGAGCTTTCATTTTGAGCTGGTCTGTGCAGCGCTGAGTGTGCATCAGCTCTCTCAAGAACTCAGTGGTCTGACGCTTGAAGTCGTCCTGGACTTTCACTTCCAGCTTGTCTATGCGGCTCTGGGCACGTGTCAGCTCCTCCTGAAGGTGGGTGATGTGCTTGTCGCTTAGTGTCAGCTGGGCTGTAAAGGCATTGCTTAGGGAACAGATGATCTTGGTTAGTTCCACGTGGTTGTGGTTTTGGCTTGAATCATTTGTCAGGAATCTTCTCAGCGTTATGATTATTATTAAAAATAATAACAGTTCAATTGTCTTTGGTGTGAGGCAGTCTGTGATGCCTCTGAGCCAGACGTCCACGTCGTCAGTGGGGTTTGTCGTCCACGGCATGTTGGCACGCTGGAGTGAAGAGACTGACACAGATCTGTGAGGGGTATGAGCTACAGTATATGTGGTTGAACACTAAGTGTCGTTTCAGTGACTGTACAACAATAGTGAAGTGTTGCAATGTCTAAGTGTTGGTCTCAGTGTAGACAGGTAGGTTAGTGATGTGGAAACTTTGTCACTCAACTAAGTGAGGGAAAAATAGAGAAAAAGGTTAAAACAAATTCAATAACAAAAAGAAAGAAAGTTCTTAACTATGAGAAATATTTTTCTCGTAAACGTTTCCTATCAAAGAGAATCTGTTTCCAGAAAGGTAAACAATGTAATTGTTTGTTTTCCAACGAAAAATAATACAATAATAATGCTGATACCTCTTTTCTAAGTTTGACAGGATTGACACACCTTCAGTTTGGACCGCTTACAGCTCTGATGGGATGCTTTGAAGGCGACGGTTGCTCAACACTTGTCTCTGTTAATTGATCTTGGATAAGATGTCAAATTGTAAATTGCGTTTACAGATGCAGGGAGAGTATGGAGAACAGAGAGGGTTTGATCAAAAATCAAATACCTAATAATTGTTTTCTTTGGAAAAATTATCTTTCTCTTTCTTTAGACTCGATTTATGGTTCTTCCAGGTTTGTTCCCTACAAATGTGAAGAATGGGAAAGCAGGACAGAACAGGAAGGATGTAAGAAGGAAAGGAGGGAAGGAGATTGGATCCACAAATGGCTCTGGAGCCTTTGTCGAACTACGAGTGCAGAATTGCTAGTTGCCAACAACTAAACATTCAAAAATAAAACTTTGTAGGAGAGGGTTATCTCTGATTTATTTGACACTTGTAGTGAGATACCAATGTCTCCTATTGAGGCTCAGGTGTGTTACTCCCAAGCTAGAGTAAAAAGAAAAGAAAAAGGTAATAAAAAGATGAAAGAAAGTAATAATGTAATGGACGAAATAAGCAAAAGGGAAATTAAAATAAAGAGGTAAATGACTAAATCAGATAGAATAGTTAGGTTTATAACCGTAACAAAAAGAAAGGAGAAACGGAGGATACAACGCACTAACAATACAGGAGCAAGTATGAGTCTAACAATATTTGTAATAGGGAAATGTTGGTTGAATAAGTTTACTTAACTTTCAAAGTTTAAGACTTATTCACCTGAAGTGATTAAATCTAAAAGATAAATTTAGAAATTATGAGAATTAAGAAATTAGATTTATTAAAAATAAATCTAGAAATCGTTAGAGATTACCTGTTTAGAAAAATAAAACTTCAATCTTGATTTAATATTTCCTTTTTTAAATCAAATTAGAATTTGGCAATTAATAATCATAAACCAGTCTTTTATTTTCAAGTAAAATGCAGGTAAATGAAATTAATAATTGTGAACCGAAGTTTCCTTTTCACAGAAAAATAAAGTATGAGACAGGTAAAAGAGGAAAGAAGAAAAGAACCAACAGGTATAAAAGTCAAGGTGTTTAAATGGTTAAATCACTTTAACGTTGTTCAAACAGACACTGTATTTAACCACTGATTTTACTACTGATAACCGGAAATAATGCTTAGGCTTTAGCATTTAATATTAGGCCTCAATTGTAAACAACTACTTAGCTTAGCTTTAGCCTTAGCTTAGCCACAACTGGGTTTTGTTTCAGTTTGTTTACACTTTGGCGTTGGTCAGAGTTCACCCGGAAGCGTTGGTTAAGACTTCCGTGTCACGATTGTAACTATGGCGACAAAACAACGCTAGTGGGCAAACATGTGAATTGCAACAGTTTGTAAACAGTTACGCATGTTACATGAAATGTCGGCGCATTTCAACAATGTTCAAAGAATATACACGTCGATCATCTTACGTGAAATGTCGGCGCATTTCAAAAATACAAATAAAGGACACCACTCGTAGCTGTTTTTACGACGTGGGGCTTCACTCAGTTGTTTAAGAGTGATTAACTTTAAAGGACAGCTTTGTGCTGTAATAGATGGAACAATATATCGCTATAGCGATCTCTGTGGATCGTCTCTGTGCAATTTTATCTGAGCACACGAAAACAACAGGGTTCTTAACTGTTGGTTGAGTTTCAACGTCAAGCTTTACTTGAACACAACTTTAAATAACTCCTATTCAATTACACTCGGACATACGCAGTGTTTATACGAAAATTAATTGAACAGACACAGATAAGCTTATTTATCACGGGGATTGTAGTGGGACACGCACTGACAACCTGGGAAAAACTAAAACTTAACTGAGAATATTCGTCCTAGCAGTGGAACTCGCACTGCCAGTCACAAATATAGGCTTCTAAGTTTATCACGAATCGCCGTGGAACACGCACGGTGAATCAAACAAATAACGTTAGAAACACGCTCATCGCTCTGTGAGGAGAATGTTGTCCCAGTGGAACACGCACTGAGTGACGATCAGATAAATAAGGACTAACGTTCACGTTAGACGAGGGACACGCTCGTCCGTCCTTTACATGGTTATTTTAATTACTGCAGTTTTAATTTAATTCATCTCTCTGACTGATACAAACACACATAACGTTATAGCTATTTGAAAGACTCTGGAACACGCAGATGTCTTAAGCTATAAATAAAGTATTTCAGAATCGAGGGACACGCTCAATTGTTACCTTATCGTTGCGTGGGATCTTATATCTTGGGTTATTTTACTGCAGTTTGAATAAAATAACAAATAAAAAGAATAAAATGGGGAGGCAGACTAGACTAGAGTAACAGCTCAAGCAGCAGGTCATTCATTCAAACAGAGCGCGCGGCGCGCGCTGCATACGTCACACACACAGACTCGGAGGTTCGGATCTCTCCGCATAGGCTACTATGACAATATAATTACTTCGTATATGCTTACAATTTTAGGTTAAACTGCCCGCATCCTCCACCAATATGTAAGATATTATGTATTCTGTAGTGATTACAATTTAGCTCAAAGGAATTATTAATTAATTTATAGGGAATTCAAAAGAGTCACTTATTACAACCGAGCAAATGACTCGTTCGCGGTTCATTTGAACTGGCTGTAACTATCCACTCTGCAACGGATATAAATATCCGAACTATAGTGAAACACTATATAGTTAGCAAGGTAACTTAGATCAGAAGTTTAAGACATTAAATTTGTAAGCACAATAACACAAGTAATATTTCTCTTTAAAATACAAACGAGACTTTATTGATTATTCTAACACATAAAACTAATATCTAACACAAACACACACATACACATTCATACGCGTTGCAGAAAGAAAAGAGTAAGGAAAGATTAAGTTTTAAGAGTGAGAGTAAGAGTGAGATGATGTAATCCCAGTTTTCTATGCACTTATAAGACACAACCTGAATGAACCATCAATCATTAGTTTAACCCTTTTGTCGTTTCCTAGGTTATTAAATCAGTATCAAATACACCAGTTTAGCTAAGAGTCTGGAGGCAGTACTTGCTTGTCTTTGCTTTTGGGGATTCCCTTTTTGTTGCGTGTAAAGGGGTTTTCCCGGTCCGTTCGTTGGCTGGTCTCGCGTGCCTGATGTCTGGGTCACGTGGTCAGTCACGTGGTGTGCTGGCGGGATGAAAGTCTTTGTTTGAAGCTGGCTTTGCAGAAGAAACGTGGCTCGAAATCTTATCGCAAAACTTAACTTAGAACCGAGACTCACAACGGAAAAGAAAGGAAACTAAGAAAAGAAAGGAAATTGAGAAGAGTAGATGATGGCTTGAATGAAGCTGTTTAACCCATGTTCTTCAGATCTTGATTTGGGTTATTTCGTCTGCGCGTTTTACATGGTTACTTGTCTGTCTTAGATCTTCATCTCCCGCTGCATTTTTGGTTCTGCACTGAAACTCTACTTTGTTCTGGTGTTAAGATTTTAAACTCAAATGTCCACCCAGCCTCCTGGATCAGTTCTAACCAATTAGACACTGTCTTTGTTTAGGAGGTGGCGTTCTCTTCACTTCTTATCATAAATCAAGCTTATCTGTGCTCTCCTTACTCTCTAAGCTCTAGCAAAGAGTACAGAGGCCACAGCTAAGACATTATTACTATTATAAGAATCCGAAACATTTTCCACAGATTTCAATCAAGCCATCCTTTGAATTAAGAACATAAGATCATATCGATATGAAACACAACACATTTTCATTCAAAAATCTATCAATTATTACAATTACATGAATTGTATGGCATCTAAGCATATCAGATACACCCATCTATTGTAGGAACAATATAGAATCATGTCGTTGCATGATGCTTGATCTATAAGTCCATTGAAAATTGTTCTTGAATGATTTTATTTATGTTATAGGTAAAATCTCAGCTCTGTGGTTTGAAACGATTTTACACCCTGAGGTCTATCCGAGGTCCTTACGGGGGGGGGGAGTCTGGAATGTTGTGGGCTCGAGCAGCTTCTGCTGTTATCTTGATCGGGCTGAATTGTGCTATCTCTGAGCCAATCATTCTTTTCCAAGCTATCTTACATTGACCAGTTCTTTCTTTAGTTGGGCTCATCTTCTTTGAAGCTTGCATGGCCATAAAGTTCTTAGCTGGGGGTTTTCGTTGGTCAGCGGAGACTGGCTGGCTGGAGCCTTCTTTTATGGCTCTGGGGTTGGTGATTTGGTGTCTGGAATGTTCAGTTCTGTGAGAAACTATGTTTGAACAATTCACCTGGAAGATTCATTTGTGTTTGTTTCGCACTCAATCCTACATCAGCCATTAAGGTGTCAAACAAAATAAATTTACTTAGTATTGTGCATCACCTAATATTGGATGTTGACAGTTACTGTGAAAAGACCAGTCTCTGGATAATATATGAGTTGTAATATATTGAGAATGATTCTTTGAACTATATGTTTATCGTTATCTAGTTATCTTCCTTGGTGTGAATGGGCCTTTAGAATGTAAATGTAAAAAAGAGGCAAAAGTTCTGTCAGCTCAGCAGCTCAAATTGTGTCAACATCAGTAGCTTTACCCAGTGCCAGAAAAACATATTATTTATACAGCACTCTTTGACATCTCTGTCAACTCTTTTGGGCAGATATTTCTTCACTCCATACTTTTGTGGTTTTGAATCAATCTAAACTGCCAGTCATGATGTCATTCTCCCTTACCTGGCTGGCTCAAAGTACAGTTGATGCCTTAGGCTATACTATTATACAAAATCTGTAATAGAACTGTGTCTTGATACCACTTGTATACCTTACTTGTTACCCGTGCTGGGCACTAATATAATGTTATTTATAATGAAAACAATGGGTCATCAACTAGCATTAGATACTATTTACACTATGTGTAACTAGCAACAAAAGTATTTATTTGCACTAAGTGCAAATAACATTAAATTAAATTAATTAATTAAATTATATGAACACTAAGTGGAAATTGCAGTTAGATTTATACTTAATGCAAATAGTGGCAGATACTGTTTGCACCTTGGTGTGTTGCAGTACACATTGTATTTATTAAAATCAATACTAAAAAGGGATGCTGCCTTATTGTGACATTACTTGTTCCTGCCTCTAAAGCCCTCATCTCCTACCCGATAAACACTTTTATCCTAATATTAATTCCTGTTTGGAGCTTTATTTACACTTGTCATTATTATTTTCTTATATATATATATATATATATATATATATATATATATATATATATATATATATATATATATATATATATATTAGGGCTGGGAATCGTAAACTAAACTAATATACCAGCTCAGCAAACAGAATTTCACGTTATTTGAGTGGACTTTACTTTTCCAGTGCTCGGTACATGATTGAAGCGTTTGGGCCGTTGTCGACAGAGCCGCCGACACACACACACACACACACACACACACACACGTGACACACACACATACACGGAACGGAGAGCGCGCCGCTGGGCCGTTAGAGCCGCCGACACACACACACACACACACGGAACGGAGAGCGCGCCGCTGGGCCGTTAACGACAGAGCGCGCCGACACACACACACGCGGAACACAGCGCGGCGCACACACGGAGCGGAAAAGACCAGCTCATGAAAGCTGCGCGAGAATGAAACGTGATCGCCGAACACGGAGGGGCGGCCTTTTCAATAGCAGCCGCAACAGGAAATCATTAAAACGAGGCAAAAAAAGTGTGCTGCGTTAAATGCGTTATTTTTTTTTAACGCGTTAAACATTTCAAATTAATCGCAAAGATTAACGCGTTAATTCCCCCAGCCCTAATATATATATATATATATATATATATATATATATATATATATATATATATATATATATATATATATTGTATATCTCCGAGCTGATATGCAATGGAAAAAGGCAGAAGAATAACTGTACGAATTACCCTTACGAAAAAGAAGTATACGTCAAGTTAATTTTATGAAGTATACTTAAATAATGTTCAAGTATATTTTTAAGTATACTTTATGTAGTAAGTATACTAATATCAATGTGTACTTAAAGTAAACTGTAAAAAAAAAAGTATATTTAATAGGCTACTTGATCAAAAGAGTTAACACAACTACAACCCAGATAGCAAAAAATATCTGCACGGCTTCTTTTTGCCGCCGGCCCCAAGCTGTCGGCTATAGGTGCGCCCCGCTGGCGGAGATTAAACGTTTGCCGCCGAATACGTCACTCCCATTTCTTGCGAGATGCCGCCGGCGAACAGCCGCCGGGCCGCCGACTTCATTCTCTCTGACGGCTGCCGCCGTCTAAATGAACCGCGGCCGGCTGGCGGCAAGCCGCTTTGATATCGACCAGCCATGAGTGAAACTGATAGCATTTTAACTACTTTTCACATTTAAAGCGATTATAATTATTATGTGAATTATATACATTTTTGTTGTTGCTCTAAAGCCATTAGGGGTTATAACAGATTTGACTCTGATTCCATTTAAATTAGCCTACTTTGAAACTCTGAAGCGATAGCAGATATGTAAAATATATAGAATTATTTTATTCACTTAAGGTGACAATTCTTTACATTTCTTTGATTTATGCACAATTTGAGATGTACCAATAATAGACCAAAAATGATTAATTTTTCTAAAACTTACTTGGCAATAAATATCTTTCTGATTCTGATTATTTTTTTTAAATATTTCATTCATGGTATGAACAATTTAGATTTTTCACCAATGCCTGAAATCAGTGAACAATGAAAGACATCTGCAACTTGGCCAAAATCTTGGGTTTGCTTTATATATTTTTTTATTAATTTGCAACCATGGTATTGTCTATGAGAAACATGAAAATGTCTGTTTTGACCTGAAGGATAAAGTGAAATATTTAGAAATATTTTGTCTCTCTGTCATGTCTTTCATTGTTTTTACAAGCTAATTTTTTTTTTATTTATTTTACCTTTTACATGTATAAGGGATTACTTTGCAGTTTGCAATTGCGAGTTTCACGACCTGTACAAATGTTTAAGAAAATGTTAAAGCACAAACAGAGAAGTACCTCCACCGGTCGAGAGGGGCAGCACCTAAAAAACTGAAGCAGATAACTCGTCTCGTCACCTCTATGCTCCTCACACGGTTTCAGTATTTGGAGAGAGGAAATATACGATCTTTTAAGTAAGTACATTTTGCCTTTTTGTGTGATGCAATATTACTATGTTCATTTTTGACATTGTTTTTAGTACTTCTTCTTAAAATCTGTTCTTGCCTAACTAGTCAAGCTAAAGTAACTTAAAGGGATACTTCACCTCTGAGAAGATGAATGTGTATTTAAAATAGGTCATTTAAGTAGAAGAAATGTGAAGAAATTTTTTAATTTGGAGCTTTCTAGACTGAGAAAAGCCAGAAAATGTATTTTTGGCTTATGTGGATGAAAGACAACAACTCCCAGAATGCACTTGCTTCGCTGCCTTAGGAGGCCACGCCTACCGGTAAGAGTGCGCAGTTGTAAACAACAAAGCTAGCCTACGTGATGAGTTTGCGAGGGATTTAGAGATCGTCCAAAATGTCCGGGATTCGGCTATTGCGTTCTACAGTCGCCATTCATCATGTTTACTGTGGCGAGCAGGACGAGGCTGACGGCCGCGGGAGAACAGCGCGAGGCCGGTGGCGTCATTACTGAGACGCGCCGGGTCTCCCATCTCTCACGGAGGAGCGGGAATTTTTCTTAGCAATGGTAAAACGCACATCAACCGATCACTTGTTTAGCGTTCATGTAAACACTACATTCAAATTCACCAATCGTAATGAATTCAGTTAGATTGAAAGGTGTGCATGTAAACAATGAATGGCGACCGCAGAAAGCAAAAGCTGAATCCCGGACATTTTGAACGATCTCGCCCGCCGGACAAGTCCGGGAAAAGGAGGATGGTTACTTACTCAGCTTTCTCCTACTATTCAGCTTTCTCCACAGAACAAGAGCCTGCAAGCTTAGCTTCCAAAGAAAGACGGCTGACACTGTGTACATTCTGAGTGAGATCCCACCCTCTATGGGCGGGCTAAAAACATGCGGAACAACGCCTTCTACTGGCTGTAGTCTTTAGCCTCTGTCCAGAAAATCCTCCGATGACGCAAAATGACGATTTTTGCGTCATCGGAGGATTTTTTCCAGACAAAAAATACATAAATCTCTCCTCTCAGGGGGATATGAGGGTGGAAAGCATGGTAATTCGAAAATACTACAGGTTTTCTACTAATACAAAGCTTAATGCTAAATCCTGAAGTAACCCTTTAAGTTAGTCTTGTTTGCAAAGTTTCCGCCATGTTTCTGACATAGCTAGGCTAACGTTACTTGGTTTCTTCCTGGCGTTGAGTTTTTTTCTTCTTCTAAGTATATGTTTAACTGTTACGTATGTTTGTACAAGTGTGAGTACATGTGGTTTAAGATAGTATTGGTCAGTCGAATTAACTAACGTTACAGTTCCTGAACTACGGACAATTATTCTGCCGCCTAACGTTACGTGGGAATGGAAACGTTAGCAAAATCTTCACGACAAGAAAGACTGATTTTTATAGTAGTATAACTTGTGTTGTTTTCTAACTAAACATAATTATGCTGCTAGTCTAGATTACAGTGTTCGCTACCACATGCTGTTCACCTTTTTTACACAGTTCAAGCATGTTCTAACGTTGCTACATGTTGAAATGTATCTAGCTACAGTAGGTAACGTTAGCCAAACTTTACATCTAGAAAGACTTAGCGGTAGTTTAACTTTTGGTGTTTTCTTACAAAAATAACGATATATATAGGTTGTTTATATGATTTTGTTTGTCTGAACATGGTTTTCTGTTGATCCACTTGTGAAAATTACTGCTTTTTCGAAGGGGTGAGCATTTTAATGTTGTTGATTTTGCCTGAAAAAAATGAATCAAAAAGTATACTTTATGCTAATGTGTCTTCTATTTTAGATGCTTCACATTGTTCAGTTTATCAACAAGGAGGATCTGCCATTTGCAGTGGTTCCGCAAGAGTGGTTTAGCGAAGGGCATGTGCCATTGGCCCCCATTTAACCTCCGCAAAAAAGACAAGGGAACAATTTAGCCATCCGCTGCACACCTCCACACAGCACCTGGGAGAAACATCATTTTAAGTTCATGAAGGGAGCAGGTATATGGGTCTGACTTGTACATTTGATTTTCCTTTATTTCATCTGTGTAATTTATTTGTCTGTTCATTGTGGATAACGGACTCTTTCATTCATTATTATTATTATTATTATTATTATTATTATTATTATTATTATTATTATTATTATTATTATCAAATTTCTGTTTCCTCTTCCTCAGAACCAGGTTTCTCCCCAGTAATCCAGAATCCGCCAAGAGTTTGAGTACAAGTAAGTGATGTTATTTGTGAAGTTTTTTGTCTTGGAAACTATTGCTTCTATTTAAAGTCGGCATGAACCAGAAGTTACAAACGACTTTTCTCCAGTGTTGTGATGTATTTCCAAGTGAAAGGGAATATTGAATAGAGGAGCAGGGTTTTACTCTAGCTCTCCTCACCTCCATCTCTGCTCATAGCAGACTAATGGTTTGAGGGAAGTTGCCACGCCCTCACGCCATTGCACATGACTGGAAGAGAAGTTGTTTCGAGGGGGGAGGGAAGGGTAATGTATTTGATTAAAGATTATAAGGGTACATGAATAAAAAAAAAATGAAGTGCACAGATGAATCATTTACATAAACACTACAATAGTACATATAAAAATACAAATTGTAAAAAAAAATTCATGCTGACTTTAAGATGATGAATCCTTTTATCATAATCTGTTTTTCACTAGGACACTTGATGGGATTCGCTGCAGCAGTTTCTGGATGAAAGGTGTTGAGGTGTGTTGTACATTCCATTAGCTTTGCACAGTTCAATTATTGTTTCGTTACTGAATATGCACTACTCTGCATTGAAATGAAAGATGTTATGTTTGCTCCCCCAGCTCATCAAGTACTAAGCTTTACACCCCCGGCAGCAAATTTACCCTGGCAGCATATGGGTGAAAACTCTGGAGATATGTAATACGTTGCGCTTAACTAAGTGTTACATTTAAGTCCAATTCATTAAATGTATGCACTAACTTCAAACATATTTTTACATGTCAATGATTGTCAATAGGAGGGAGAAAGTCATTGATCTATTGTTGGCCCTTGTACTCCAATGGCATCTCGTGTCAAGCATGAAGTTTTCAGCTGTGAAGGTATATTCTAGCCCTATGTTTTAATGTCCAGTGTTTTAACAGTATTGAAAATAGTGCCTTTAGTTGTTTTTTATTTTATTTTTTAAATGTAGAACCAGGCCCTGAGGGAAAGCAATGCACGAGCAGGTGAGAATTTGCACTGTTTCTTAAATTGTACTTTTTTGTGTGTGATGTAAGTCCAAAATTACCATATGCCTTTCATTTTGTAGCTTCGGATAACAGCGGCTTACTTCAAGAGCAGGTGAAGCAAGTTCAACAAACAATGTTGAAGATGTTTGCTTGCACTGGGCAATCAGGTACAACTTGCAAACAGCACTTGTGGTTGTTGGTTTAATTCCCACTGGGGCTACCTGTACATGTAGTAGATCTAGATATAAATGTCATAGTTTAGTAATTGAGGGACCAGGACTGACTATTTTATTCTGGGAAACCCTGTAGGTGCAGATCAGACCCTTATGCTGTGACGTCTTGCAGAATTTGGTGATGTTGTGTCTGTTGGAGTTATCCCTGTCAGGGGATCTGTTACTCCCCCTACACACCCAGGAAGATTTGCCGTGTCTTGACAACAGTTTGAAGCAGGATAAAAAGCTCCAGGAACAATTTGTAAGTTTGCTGATTATAACGCCATAGAGTAATCTAAAAAGTAAAATTTAGGATTGTATACTGCATATATTACAGTCTGAATCCTTAGCCTTTCACATTTTTTATTTATTTATGAGAAGCTTCAGAGAAATGTAATTTGTAACACTTTTTTGGATTTTCAGCTTGGTGTCGGGGATAAAGCATGTTTTAGAGACATGTTCCTGAAGATCATTGTTCAAAGTAAGTTGGATATATTTTTTATTATATTTAAGTAGATGTGTATGGCCTCAAGCAATTCAAATGAAATGATAGATCTGTATTTTCTAAATTAGCCATCAGGAAGAACCCGGCAACCCAGGATGCCACTGATGAAGCGGTCTAGGTTAACGTTTCGCGTTACCTGAAAGGAGCATCTGACCGTGAAGGCAGAAAAAGGCACCAGGCTGACTACTGACACCCCAGAATCACTGACAACTGGAATCCTTTCTTAATCTTGCAGTCAGTAACATCAAGACCCCTAAAGAAGTCAGAAGTGTCACGCTATACTCACTAACTGTGCAAAATACTTTTATTTTCTTTTTTCAAATATTAGTCCTTGTGCCACAGGTCAGCATTGCAGTTATACCGGTAATGGTCTATTCTACTCCAGAGCTTTACTATAAATTACTGCCACTTATCCTATTGTTAGAAATGGCTTGTAAATGTGATGTCATACTTTTATTTATTTTATTTGGTATGCTGCACATTATTTTCAAGTATTCTCTTTACTTGTCATAATGTTTACTGGTAATTTTTTTCACCCTAGAGCTGTCCTCTTTATATGAACAATTATTGTAAGAGTTGTAATTTGCTTGTAAGGCTGTTTTTTGTTGTTCTTTTTTACCAAAATTTAATTAGAAACCTGCATGTTAGTATATTTATTTATTTATTTTTCTGTTATGTTTCAGTGATCTGACACATCTTGTTTAAATGACAGTTACTGTACTTTGAAATGTGGAATAAAAATGCCAAGTGGATATTTGTCTGGTTTGAGCAATCATTATTCTTGATAAACTGCATGCTATAAATATTCAATATATATATATATATATATATATAGCCAGAATAAGCGGCGGCAGATCGCTGGAAAATAGCGCTTGCCTCCGGCGGGCCGCGGAAGGGTCGCCTTCAATATAAAGGCGGCGGAATAGTGGTTGGCCCGCGGGCCGGCCGCGGAACGAAGGCGGTAGGAAGGCGGCTGCCGCTTTTAAAAAGCGGCTGCCGCCGGCGGTGCGCCGTCCAACGTGTTTGCGATGTCGCCATTCTGCCGCTTCTACTGCCGCCGGAGCACCGACGGTGGTCCGCCGACTCATTGCTATCTGGGAAGCCAAGTACACTTGATTACTTAATTATACTTTTAAGTATATCTCGATCAAAAAATTGAGTACAAATACAGGCCAAATATACTTGGACTTTTCTCTCAGTATAAGTCAAGTACACTTAAGTGTAATTTTAAGTATATTTCTGAGAAGTACACAAAGTATATTATTGAGAAGTATATAAAATGTAGACTGAAAGTACACTTTCTTATTTTTAGATTAAAAGAAGTATACTAATAGAACACTTGAATGAACGTATGGGTACGTATTCTGTATATTTTTTTATACTCTGTATATAGTATTTTTTCGTACTCTGTATTTTTTTTCTCCATATAATGGAAGTCAATGGGAACTGAAACGGTTACCAACAATCATCAAAATATCTTCTGTGTTCCACAGAAGAAAGAAAGTCATTCAGGTTTGGAATGACACACGGTAAGCAATATGATTTCAGCTTACATCCTGATTTTTAGTTGTTTCATCTTATTTTAAACCTTTTGTCTTATTTAAAACATTTTTAAGCCATCTTACGGCTCCATTGGAAGTGTGCTTAGGCCCCCACAGTGGGTCCAGACCTGCTCGTTGAGAGCTAGTGCACTAGAAGCTGCGGTCTTTAGCTCTCTTGTTAGCATACCTGCTTACCATGTCGACTGTTTCTGGCTAAACCCCCACTGAGAGCAAACTAATTGCAGAGATTTTAGGTGGCTGAGTGTAACGGAGGCTAGCTGGGAAAAGGTAACAATGCAGTTAAAACATCAGTCCCATGGCCTCATTTAGCCACCGTGTTAGCATACCTGCTTCTCGTCCCGGCAGTTGCCAGTTAAATACCTGTTTTTCATCCAAATCTCCCTAATTGACTGTCACTGACTAGTTGATTACTCATATTATCTCATAATAATCCCGTACTTGTTTTTGTCATTAAACCCTTTTATGCAGAAATAGGTACTATTGTAATCTTACACAAGCATACATTTTTGAACTAGTACTTTTAATTGAGTAATATTTTATCAGGTACAGGGTTTGTGTAATTCATCCAGCACAGTTGCCTCTCTGTCAAAACACACCATATTTTTAAGACCAAGCTTCACTTCACGGAAAACTGACACCACAATGCATCTTCAGTCCAAAGGATCCAATTCTGCTTATTGTCAAAGCCTGACTTAACAAGTGACTCAAAACAAACATTCGTTCTTGTGGAGTTTTTGACGTCTCGTCTTCAGTTTGTTTTTTGTTTGTCTGCATTTGTGTCTAAGGAAAAGTTATGAGGGCAAACCAGGAAGAGGTGAGAGTGATGGAGAGAGTGTTTTGCGAAAAGAGAGGGCAGGAGAAAGAGATAGAGGTTGAGACCGATAGCGGGGTGCAATAGGTAATCAATACCACAGCGGTGACCTAAGTGTTTGCTCCCTCGTTTATCTCATTTGGAGCTGCAGGTTCAGACCGTCTGACCGGGTAAACAAGAGCATCACTTCAGAATTTTACCCTTCTGTAGTAGGGCTTTTCTTCAACTACAGGTCGATTTGACCCTGCATACTTGTAGAAATTAAACCAATTTAAAACATTATGTTTGTTTTTGCCTTGTTTGATATTTTTCTAAAACAACATTATAAAAACGTATTGCTAGCATTTTTTTATTTTAGTTTAAATATAATCATTTAATACATATTTTCATGCTTGCTGAATAAAATTACAGTGGAGTACACAATTATTGTGATTATGATATATATATATATATATATATATATATATATATATATATATATATATATATATATATATATATATATATATCATTCCTTAGTGTTAAATATGTAAACTATGTAATGCATGTACAAATCAATATAAATAATTTCCACACAAATATTGATTACACGTTTCTGTTGATGTCACTTATTTCGATTATAATAGTTTCCAATTGAATTGAATTGAATAAAAAAAAAAAAAATATATATATATATATATATACAATTCCTCCTGTCCCTCACCTTCACTCACTTGGCTATCACACAGCTCAATATACTTGCAAGTACCCAATATCCACTTACCTACTGTAGTGATGAGAGAAACAAAGCTTTTCAAAGTTTGCTTTGCAAAATTATACACTTTTCCGAAGCGTTCGAAACGCCACACACAGTGACGCCTGCTGGTCAGAACAGTGTAAATGCAACAGAAACTCAAGCCAAGCATACATAAAAACTCCTTTTACAAAGACATTGCAAATGTTTTATTGACAGTAAAATCTATTAAATGTTATTTATTAATAATCTAATTACCTTTCAAGTGTATGTAATATGTGTTATTTTATACATTTTCAGGGGTTGTTTTGTTTGTTCCATAATGGCTCAGCTAAATAGGCCAATAAAAGACTATTACTTCCATTATTCCTTTTAATTATATTAATGTCTAATTAAAACATCTACAAATGTATAAAACTGATCAGAGATCAGGCAAAACTCATATACACTTGTATATTGGGGGGTGATCTCAGTGAATCCTCATGATTCACAAGTTCACAGAGATCATCGCCCCCCAGCGGTGAACCATTGAAATTTGGAAAGGTTTCAAAACAGTTATGACGTAACGAAGCCTCCTTTACTGAAATCACATGTCTTTGGCAGTTCCACTGCTACGAACCACTGATTTGAGACCAATGATTCGCAAAGGTTTTAATGCTTCATGAAGCAGAGTTTCGAAATTGCCCATCACTACACTTACCTGCTTCCCATTGAGGTGTTGTGATTCCTGGATTCTACCATTTACTCCATGCTACAGACAAAACATCAAGTCATTCACTCCATCTACTCCAATCAATTATCATTTATCTACTCATACTCACCTTTATTGCCATTTTGCATGTTGTTAACAATTTCCCTGTAGCTCCAAAATACAAGCAAAGCTGGTAGCATGTGGATCAGGTACTTCAAGGGGCCATCTAAGTGGTTGTTATTGAATGGGAATGCTAACAGATACTTTAGTTATCTTCAGGTATTTTAAAACCATATTGGTGCATACCCAGACATGCTGAATGAACAACCATCACAGCCGCCACAGTTATGTTTCGGATTATTTTATGTGCTTCGCTCTATTCAGATTGAAGTAACGCTCTTGGCCCATGGCGCTTACAATTTCCTATTTTCTGTTTCAGTGTGTGCTGTGGAACTGTGTTTGTGGGCTCCAGTCACTTTTTGCTAGTTTCTAACTTGAGATGACTTTGAAATAGTTGATTTTAGAATAAAATAACCTACAGCTGAGCCCAAAAGGGCTCAATGCCTCACAGCACTGGAGTGCAATCCCCTTTATCTGTAGCAACTCAAGAGTTCCTATTTTGAAACACATCTAAATTCAAGGAAACCGATGCAAGGTGAAACACAGCTCATTTGAATTGGGGATGCGTCACTTTCAATATGCCTCTCCAGGTCTGGTTTAGCTGTATTTTGCGGGAAGATCAGCAAACCAGGAAACCATTTGTGTCAGTCTGATAAAGTGTCACAGGCACTTATGCTGAGGGTGGCTGATGTAGGCTGTGTACTTGCTCATTATTGTGGCGGATGCCCTTGGACTGCAGGTTGTTGAAATTAAGCATGGCATCCCATAGAACCCCAGGTAAAATCTATCTTGCAGAGACCCGCATATCTCTTCTGCCATCTGAGGTGAACCCAAACTTGCAGACTCCTGACCGGTAGATCCTGCTCCACGCAGCTGAAGGTGCAACAGGGAATTGAAGCGGCATCCATGCTGAGGCTGCTCAGTGAATACGTTTCTCTTCATTGCAGGAGACTTTGAGAGTAATGGGGCATGGTGGAGTCACGGCCCCATGGTGCCACAGTGGAGGGGGGTCTTCAACTTAAAAGTGGAAACGTGGGTCTTCTGTTACTAAAGAAAAATAATTACCTTAGTAAGCCACCTTGCTAGTGTCTTCATCCACATCTATCTTTTTAGACAGCATCTTAATACAAATGCTGAAACATCCATCTTAGAATTCCCAGGCTGTTTTATGCTGGTATTAGTTGATAGCTGAGTAAGTCTGACCAGCATTGTCTTTCTGGTGAAGCTGGTTAACCAATAAAGCTTTGGGTATTAAAGGGATAGTTCACCCAAACATGAAAATTCTGTTATAAATTAGAACTTTCATAAAGAAGAAGACTTTTATTCATCTTCTAAATACAAATTAAGATATTTTTAAAGATGTCTCTCCTTTGAAAGTCCATTCAATCAAAACTATGGCACTTCAAAGATCATAAATAATTTAAATGTAGCTAATCCATATAAATTGAGCAGATTAATTTTCCGAAGATCCGATCGCTTTATAGATTTAGACATTTATTCACATAGATCAATACAAATTTACATAGAGCCAATCAAATATGGTAAATATAAGTTCAACTGTACTTGCTTAACACGCAAGAACAAACCTCAAATCTAAACTGAGTAGTTTTACGTTAGCTTGACAAAGCCTTATTGTAGTTTGAAAGTTTTACGACTAAAAGTCATAGAAAGTCAATAAAATGTTGTTTACGTTTTACCACATAGCTAGCTAGATTTAGCATGTTTAGTATGTTGCCAACATGATTTGACACATTGTTAACATGATTTACATTTTGTTATTATGTTTTTGCATGTTGTTAGCATGTTGCCAGCATCTGGCATTTCTAGCATGGTTTAGCACTACAGTGATTTAGCCTGATGCTATCATGATTTAACATGAGGTTAACATGATTTTGCTAGCATGAAATTAGCACATTGAAAAAGTTTATAGCATGTTTAACATGTTTCAAACATATGTTTAACAAGCTTCTATCACATTTTAGTTCATTACTACAGGGTTCTCAAGTCTCACGCATTGGCCGTGAGACACACGCAATTCAACCAGTTCACACGCTCACACGCCACACCGTGTATTTCTCACGCTGAAAAGGCAATGCCAACCAAGTTGTCCTACAAGCTTTATATATAACGTTGTATATGAGGCGCGGGCACACAAAGTGAAGTTTCCTGCCGCCAGCACGTATCTCGGCCAGATTGCGTTCGTTACTAGGCAACATAGATGCGCGAACACACGGAAGTTGACGGAACATTCTCGGCCACCGTACGTTCGTTACTAGGTAACCAACAACATCGCGCGAACACACGTCGTGATGGAGAAGGTAAGTTGGACGAAAGCTCGTCTAACATTTTTAAGGCTGGAACATTTCATATATAGCCCATAGTATACATTATTATTGATGCAATCAAAAACTCTACAACTACTTTGCAACCAGGCCAGAAGCTTTGGCTCAATTTGACTAGCTTACATTATCTGAAACTAAGGGAAATGTTAGTGGGTATGGGAAGGAATGAAGATGTATTTCTTCATTTTATTTTAAATAAATTTAAATGTATTTATTTTATTTTAAATTATATTATATATTATACTGTATTAATAGTATTTCTGGTTACATTAAGACATACATATTAAAGCAAGAGTGCTCTGGGTAATATTTTATATCCTGTCAAAACATAACGTTACTTTAATCATTGATTGCCATGCATTTGTATTTTTCAAACACTAGCAACACAAAACACATTTCTTAGACTGGAGTGTGTACTCTTGTGTACACACACACACACACACACACACACACACACACACACACACACACACACAAACACACTAACATACCTTAATAATATGTCATTTGTTCTCAATGTCCCACCACACAATAAATCATTATACCATTTCGACTAGACACATTCAAAATGCAAAAATATTTGTTTTTCCAAACTGTTTGGAGCAATTTGTTATATTTTTGTAATTTTTGTAACTTAGTTGTAATTTTGAAATATAACATTAAAGAGTATATTTGATGTGATTAATTGCTCTGTCATTTATCAGATTTACCAATTGTTATTTTTAATTTGTGCTGGTTAATTATGAACAAGGGGTAAAATTGGGGGGCGGGGACAGGTGGGGGCGGGGCTCCATTAGGGCTCCTCCCCCAACCGCATGTGATCTCACTCCAAGATTTTGATAAAACTTGAGAACCCTGTTACTAGTAGCCTGTGATTTAGCTTATGGCTACCATGTTTTAGCACATTGCTACCATGATTTAGCTTGATGATAGCATGTATTAGTCTGTTTCAACATGGTACTAGCATTATTTAGCATATCACTAGCCTGTTTTAGGACATTTCTAACATGTTTCTAGCATGTTTTAAGACAGCATGATAAGTCAAAACTCTTGTCAGATATAGCTTGAACAGCCTACTCAATACTCACGTCTCTTCGGAAGTTATGTTGGATTAAACCACTTTATTCATATGGTTTTATTATTTTTTTAATTAACTTTTTATGAAACATTAATATTTTGGTTGAATGGACTTTCAAGGGAGGAACAGAAATCTCTCAGGTTTCATTAAATATATCTCCGTTTGAAATGACTTGAGGATGAGTAATTGACATGATTTTCACCTTTCACAGAACTAACCTTTAAACTACAGCATCCTAAACTCAACAAATGTATATTTATACTGTACTTAACAATATGACTTTGTACAGTATCTCCCAAAACGTTTCAACACATGTCATAATTGGGTGAAATGGTCCATTTTCAATTAAATAAACTGTTTCAAGGATACTTCAGTCCTGAATAAAATATTGTTCTAATGAACCTTTCCCTCGAACATGTTGTAAGGCATTCTGGGATAACCTAATCACAACATAACACGATACTGTATACAAGACAGAGTTGTTTTGGGCAGTACAACTAAAGCTCAAAAATGTTTTGTTCATGACTGGCAATTTTTAATAGTACTATTATGCATTTTTATGACTTAGAAAATATTACAGATGTCAAAGTCAGTTTATTGTCATTCATTCCTGTTCTGTATAAAAAACAAATTGAAGTGTATGTCATGAAGCCACGGTACAGATGCTTAACAGTAGAATAAATGCAGATGCTTCCACAGTTTACAATAATGCAGACAATTATGTACTGTCATATATATCCATGCTTCTTTCAAATCTAAAAAAGGTTTTTATTATTCTGGCTTTAACAAAACATCACACAAGACCAATGAAATTCCTCAAAAAACACATGGGAAACAAACACCTTTGATGATCTCATATCACAGAGGCTAAAAAGGACTGGAAGCCGTATATTCGGCTCTTTGAGGTTCTTATGTGGAAAGAAAATCACTCTCTGTTCACTTCATAGCGGGTGTGATTGTGTGAACAGAGAGCTTGGAAATGTATTTGAGTGTGTGTCGCCTCTTAAAACAGAGCTATTTTTATGTTTTACGCACTGGATTCTATCTGTGAATTCATATTATTTTCTGGATTTATCAATTTATTTCAAAATGCATTAATGCACCATGACTTGAAATAAACCTCTTCTATTATAGACTAAATGTCCTGAATTAAAATTTGTTTTAAAAAAAATGTCAAGGTAGTGTAACTGTCCTGAGATAAAAAAATAAATAAAAAAAGTATCATTAAAAAGCTGAAAAATACCCTAAATTTGACATATGTGTAACATCACCAGTGGGAATGCCGGGGATAACCATCAGAGGGCACTCCAACATGGACAATCACCATACATCCACAAACTACATTTCCCATAATGTCCAATATGTCATTACCTTGTTTAGCTCACCCCATAAGCCTGGTTTTCACATTAATTCCCTGTGAAGTCTTGTTTAGTGTCTCTACTGCAATTCTGAACATTCTCTCTGTTCTTCCCGTGTTCTTGGTTTTTTATCTTTGCCTGTTTCTTGGATTCCCCTTTTTGTCTGTGTCCCCTGCCTTTTTTGTTTGTTTGTTTGTTTGTCTGGACTGCTTACTTTGTGTGTATGACCTATTGCCTGTTATCTCGATTACGTTTTTGGATTACATTACATTACATTTACATTTATTCATTTAGCTGACGCCTTTATCCAAAGCAACTTACAATTGCTATATATGTCAGAGGTCGCACGCCTCTGGAGCAAGTAGGGGTTAAGTGTCTTGCTCAGGGACACATTGGTGTCTCACAGTGGATTCGAACCCGGGTCTCTCACACCAAAGGCATGTGTCTTATCCATTGCGCCACACCACCCGCTGGATTACCCTTTCAAAATAAACACTTCATTTGGATTCTCAACCTTCGTGTCTTGGAGCAGTTTGTGACAATATGGCATAATCTTATATGTATATGTGACCCTGGATCACAAACCAGTCACATGTCGCACGGGTATATTTGTGGCAATAGCCAACAATAGTCAAAATTATCGATTTTTCTTTAATGCCAAAAATCATTAGGATTTTAAGTAAAGATCATGTTCCATGAGGATATTTTGTAAATGTCCTACTGTAAATATATAAAACATTTTTTTTTTGTGAAGGAATGAAGCACAATCGCGAACATAAATGTACAACTTTAAAGGCGATTTTAGAGGCCAAATATTGTCCTATCATAACAAACCACACATCAAAGAATTTACCCATGTGACTGGTTTTGTTGTCCAGGGTCACACATACCTGTATACATACATACATACATATATACTTTATTTTACAGTGTCCTTGTTACACGTTACATATAGTTTCTATAGTAATTACTATAAATTATGCATAATTACATGCAACTTTAAACCAAACCTAATCCTTACACTATAGTAAATACATATAGTTAATTAATATAACTCAGTACTTAAAATGTATTTTCTTTTTTTCTTTTTTTCTTTTTTTACATTATGGTTACACAACTTAATGTCTTTTTAAATTAAATAATTTAGAAAGTAAACCAATTTTTTTTTTTTTATTATTGTATAAAAACATCATGTTCAACGTAAATCTGAGTTCTCAACAAACATGCTTCTGAAAGAAAAAGAACTCAGATCCTGTCAAACTCAACTTTCATCTAGTTTAAGTGTGAGAGCAGAAGAGTTTACTCACTGTAGCCATCTGGATGCTGGTGTGCCCTTCTGTGCTAACTGCTGACAAACTACCCTCAAGATCCCGGAGCAGACACCAGACACCATACACCCACAAAACACCCTGCAGATTCAAGACCAGACACAATCACAGAAATGACAGCTCTTTGCTCTTGTCAGAACGATTTGACACATGAAAAGTATTTAGAAAGAGGTTAACACTCTACTGCATACTTGAACTCAAAATGAGAGATGCATTGCCATTGGCGGAGCCAGAATATTTGCATAGGGTATGGCCAAGCAGGGGCCAGCAACCAGTCTGGGCTGCCTCAGAAATCTTCATTATTCAAACATTAAAAAAAAATTAGTTACCCCGGATTTCCACCAACTGTGGAACGAGATCTCGCAAATTCATGTATGATCACATGATATAATAGGATGTAGTTTCTATAAACAGAACCACAAAACCAGCAACAGTTTGTTTCCATCCAGAGGAGTAGCCCTTCAGGCCTGTCTCTGCCCATTATGACGTTTCCAAGGTGTAGTGCAGGGAAATATGATCCGCCGTGAGCACGGTTTATCTTATTTAGAAAATGAACCAGCTGTTTTATTTTTGTTTCTGTGCTCAACTTCCTGTCCCGCACAATCTGCCCTGTGCTAAATTGCTGCGGAGCTTCTGGCATCCGGCAAAAATAGAAGGATCGCCGGAAGGCTGCGGATCGCCGGAGCTTGGACGGAGTCGGAACGCAGCCGTTCCGCAGTCAGTGAAAATACACACATTGACTTTAATGGAAACCTATTGACTGCCGCCGTTCCGGAGCAGATCCGCAGCCGTTCTACAGTTGGTGGAAATTGCTTGTGAGATTATAAATTACTGGACTGTTTAGTGCCTACAACCCAAATGAATACAATTAATTGTAATGCATTTGCCTTTTTTTTTTTTTTTCTAAAACCCAATTCTGGTCAAGATAAAAAAAAATAAAAAATAAACTTGTCCACCCAGTAGCTCCGCCCCTGTGCATTGCAAGATTGTTCTTTCATACAACTGTCCACAAGATAAGTAGTGTATTCCATGAGTTTTGTTTACTAAGCTATATTGTTGTCCTCTTATATCAAGCTATAATCAAAATACTGTAAGCATTTAAAATGATAGAAAGACTTCATTAACTGCTTGAAGAAAATTCTGTCATCATTTACTCACCTTCATGTCGTTTCAAACCTGTAAGACTTCTGTTCCTCTTCGGAACACAAATGATATTTTTAATAGAATCTGAGATATTTCTGTTCCTCCACTGACAGTCCACGCAACTACCAGTTTGACACTTCAAAAAGTTCATAAAGAGATTGTAAAACTAATCCATATGAATCGAGCAGTTTAGTGAAAATTTTCTGAAGAGACTTTATATGATGATACTGATGATGGTTGAGGAGAGAGATCCCCTGATATGACTGTAAAGCGCTTTGGGTGTAGTACATATGAAAAGCGCTATATAAATGCCTCATTCATTCATTCATGAACAGATTTAATTTAGGCTTTTATTTATGTATAAACATTTATCAGCTTAACCGTCCCTGCTTGATGCGCAAAAACAAACCTCATTGGTTCTTGAAGCTCAGAGGTGCTGAGTAACACAAAAATGAACCTCATTCCATTTACCATATCTGATGCTTTGATGAATGTTTATATGCAAGTAAAAGCCTAAATTCAATCTGTTTATTAGGCTATATAAAGCGATCAGACTAAACCGCTCATTATATTAGTTTAACCATCCCCTTATGAACGTTTTGAAACGTCAAAGTGCTAGTTACGCAGATTGTCAATGGAGGGACAGAACGACATTAGGGTGAGTAAATGATGACTTGAAATGATTTTCATTTTTGGCTGAACTAATCCTTTAAAATAATTTAGAAACTCATACAAAATATTTGTTGTATAATGCTGTAAAATTGTTGTCAAATTGTGTGTAAAACACAAACTTGAAAACAGCAAAATACTGTATAGATATTTACATATCAAAAAGCAGATGAAGCAGAGTAGTCTGTAGGAGTTGCTTTCTTTATCTGGAGACATAATATAAAGATACAGTCGCCCACATATTTGCTTTTTTCAATTAGGTTAGATATCATAACATAAGATCTATAGCCTGTGATGTTAAGGGTAAATGAGAATACTTTCCACAGAAAGTGAGAACATTATTCTGCATGGTTGCAATCGCTTTTAATAAAAGTGTCTACTATATTTGAGGGATTTTTATTTTTAAAATTATTTAGACAGAATTAGCTTTATAATGATGTATACAATTAAAATGAACTCAACACTTCTACAAGCACATCTTACACAAGGCAGTTTTACTGTTAACTAGATTCATGCCATAGATTTTTTTCTGAACAAACTCAAGCCAGAAAAAAACTTTTGCTTTTTGTTACTTTTGATTGGCCATACTCATTAGTCTGGGGAGTCTGCTCTGTATTTTCTACTGCACAAGAGGCGTGATCAACGGGCATAGTTCAAATGACTCTGTACGCAATTG
Organism: Scardinius erythrophthalmus; assembly: GCF_964197995.2. Taxonomy (NCBI): domain Eukaryota; kingdom Metazoa; phylum Chordata; class Actinopteri; order Cypriniformes; family Leuciscidae; genus Scardinius; species Scardinius erythrophthalmus. The sequence continues at coordinate 41,553,626 of NC_138228.1, forward strand.
GATAGTCCTTCAACCAATCAGACCAACGATCCGGGTGACGTACTTTGCAGCGAAAACTCTGGCAGGAAACGTGTCAACAAACGCGTTGGTTTGTAGTATTGATCAGCGATTTGCAGAAGCAGCAATAGCATTGAGCGATTTTGCAGGTTGTGCAAAAAAACATGAAAGAGAGTGGTATTTACACCCACTCAAGCGATTTGTTTGCTAAACTAAAGAAGCCATTGCGCATCGTCGAGTGGTTAAAAGGAATTGGATTGACTGTTGTGTGAGAGCCAATAGCGCGCCAGGTGGATAAGCCAGTTTGTGATTGGTCCCCGCAGATTTGTAAAAGAAGCAGGATAGAAGAATGTACTGGTTTCCAGCCTGAGCTGCAGGGCGAAATCAAATCACCGGGCTGGGTTTACCCAGTCTACAGACACATGCCAGAACTCAGCCAAATGCTGTTTGACACAAGACAGCCAGAAGTAGCTGAAATTAACATTAGTGGCAGTAAAACACCAACAACCTTTATTCTTCTACAATCAAACAGGGGCAGTTTATCGAATGATAAAGACTTATTATCATGTTGCACAATATGACCTCAAAACACTTTTACAATAGTGCTCAATTTGTAAACTAATACATTTTGACCTTTGCATCACATAGCTAACTCCATATTTATGTATTTTCTGACATAGTGAAACCGAGACTCGAGAAACATAAGTCACGATAAAAGAGTTTAAAGACTCAAGTAAAATGGCATTGCTTCAGCTTGCTTTTGTGGACACTATCGGTTAGGTTTAGGGTATGGTTTAGTATAGGCTACGTGGTTATTTTCAAAAGAAATAGAGGATTTTAGCGGCACTCACCGAATATTATGTTTCCAAACTGCCGATATACACACAACATATACTGTATATTTCAGTTTGAATGTGGCGCGAAATGTCTAAGAAGCATATTATTTTGCAGAAATGTCGCCACAGGCAAGTTTTTTTTCTTTTTCTTCAATGGGCTGCATTTAGGTTCTTGCTGTGTGGTAGCAGCAGGGCTATTCCTCTCAGAACGTGAGTCTAACTGGGGAGAGAATTTAAATTCTGTAATTGTATTTTGCAAGAGACTTCATGCAAATATCAATTATTCAGGCTTTGACATCTAATGCAAGAAATGTCAGGGCTCTTTTTAAATTGTTAGTATAGGAAGTGCTTTAATAAGAGACATGGTTACTGCTCACAGTTCGTCATCAGAAGCAATACAGTCACTCGCTGCGAAATGACGCAGATTAGATTTAAAGGTGATATTTTAGTCTGTTGTTATAAGTTCACTCATTTCACACAATTTCCTTAATTTTATAGTTGTTATTGATGCTTTCTAGCAATATGGTTCTGCTGTAAGGAGAGCATTGTTAATGTCAACCAATAAAATAAATAAAAATAAAATAAAATATGACTAAATCTATTTTTGTGTTTCACAGAAGAAATAAATTCAATTTGAAATGAGTTGAGGCATCCACGTTTGCTATTGTAAGTCATCAAAAGGCTTCATGGCATGTAAAAGCTGACCATAGATGAAAAGGTGAATTTGGCTTTGAATTCTTTGCAATGTTGTGCGTCCTTGTGAAGTGTCATCATACTTTTCAAATGCAATGCGTTCGGGTCCACAAATCAAGGATGCAAAGAGAATAAACAGATGAAGCCATCCTTCCACACCTTTCAAAACATACAAACACTATAATTCATTCCAAACAAGAAAAGATTACCAAGGTGCACTGCTGCTACTGGCATAAAGCCGAAGGTGAAATATGGAGCAAGGATAAATGGGGTGTGTTAAATAGACCATGTTTCCATCAGTCGGCCAAAGTGAACCGCGTGTGCCATCTCCCAGAATTCTGTTCAGTTCTCTTATCAGGAACAGGCCTCTTATCTCATAGCTCCATAACAGCAAACACACTCACACAAGAACAAGCGTACACACACTCCAAAACACACACACACACACACACACACACACACACACACACACACACACACACACACACTGTTCTAACACCAATGCCGATGCTGAATTATCTTCATCAGTTTGTAGCTAGGTGACATTTGGTTGCTTTTTTGTCAATCAGAGATATAAACATGAATCTCATTGGCAGTATGAAAGCAAAGGCAAAAAGCGATGCGTCAGATTTTATTAGTAAAAGTGTAAGTTGCAAATGTTCCAATGCTTAAATTTTTACTTTTCCATACAAGCCTGATTATCCACCTAAAAAAAAAAAGCTTTTTAAAGGTCAAAAAGGATACCATATGGCTGCACCCAAGGAGCTCTAATAAACCTGGAGAAAGCGGTTGGATTTCCATTAATCTCAAATGGCAGTTGAAAGGCTATCATTCCTGAAAGCACGAGAGCTGGATGTTCCCTGAATGCTTTGAAGCAATTACTGTAGTATAATGGATTTCTTGGGACACATGTTGTATCCATAATGTTTTTTTATTCCAAAGCTATCAATGACCATCTAAGCAGAAAGATAATTTTTGCCAATTTAATATGACATTGGGTCAAAACAAACCAGTCAAACACTGACCCCATGAGTGCATCATTGTCAAAATGTTACATTTAAGAAGAGGTATCTCAAATCTGCAATTTCTGTTAAACTCATCTTTCATTGAGCTGCATGTGAAAGAGAGCTCTGACATTCAGCACATCCCCAATTTTAATGGGTTGATGCTTTTCCATTTGATGCGCTGACCTGCGGTCACGTCTTCCTCTTGCGACTGTAGCTGGTGCTCTAATCTGTTATTAGTCTGTCTAGTTGTAAAAACAGCTTTACTAATAACGCCTCATTTTCAATTTTACTCATTTTGTCCTGATTAAAACTTTCTTCATTAATGTAGCAAAATTAGACGAAGTTTTATGTCCCGGGGGAACCCATAAAATCCCTTTCCTCATTAAGTAGTATTAGCAGTTAAGACATCATTGCAAGGTGGCTTTAATTACTTTTTGACATTAATAACGTGAGACTGGATTCAGATTTGTTGTTGATGGGCTAAATTTATATGATCGTAAACACCTGCATACATGGGCCTTGTTTTTTTCTTCAGGTTGAATGAAAGTGAGAAACTCATCGACCAAAATTTTCAATGAGGCATCAGCAGTTTTCATTTTATTGACTGACTTCACTTCAGATCCGACATCTGATTAATTCATTTTTATACTCCAAGGATGCTAATAAGGTCATTGTTGTTTTGTAGACTCAACTAGTTTTTGGACATAATTAAAAAGCACTGAAATTATAAATCAAATAATACCACATTTTGAGAAAATAAAATAAAATAAATAAATAAAACTAATTAGTTTGAGTTAAACAATGTGAGTTAAATACATAATAATATGGTCAGATATATGTTCCTTGCATTCTAATGCTTCCTGCTCATTTCTATATCAGTTCATAAGTATTAACACAACATGAGCAATATCTTCAGGCTAGAAATGTATCCTGTGATATTCCATAATCTACATCATAGGGCTGTACTGACACCTAGTGGACAGTATGTTTAATATGATCATTATTTTGTGTTTTATAATTCAGCAACATATTGCTCAGAAGAGTGTATACAGTTATTGCAAAGGCATTGATTTTCTTTTTCTTTGAATATATTTGCTATTCATGGATATTAACCTCCTGTTATAAGTTCACTCATATTTGCTCACCAATCCAAAACTCAGTAAATAAACAACTATTGTCCTCATTGTTATGTGGTAATTCAGAGCTATTGATCATTCTTGACAATCAGTTTGCCCAATATACAAATGACAGAGATTGTGTGTGATGTAATGTACCTATGTTTCTCAAATGCTTAGTCTTACTTGCCTCTTTGTCTATTTATAACAGCTGAACACAGGAGAGGTATTTACAAGTGAACACACACACACTGCAAACGGTGGACACACACACACAGAGCAGTGGGCAGCCAGAGTGGCACCCGGGGAGCGACTGGGGGTTAGGTGCCTTGCTCAAGGGCACCTCAGTCATTTCCTGCCGGTATTGAGAATCGAACCCGCAACCTTCAGGTTATCAGACTGACTCTCTAACCATTAGGGCCACGACTTTAAAGAAACACAAGTTGTGCTAGCTTCATCAGGGGAGCCAGGGGTAAGTGAGGCTGACCTGTATTTATGCTCGACACCCTTAACAATGACAAAGATGTCTATGAGTGTTACTGCTCTCTCTCAGTGAAGAATAATTGTGCACATGTATTGTCATTACAATGGGTAAACCTGTTTACTGTTTTAAATTCAAAGGTTGTCTGATGCAATGTTTGAAGGTGCATGGATATTATAAACAGTTTTCTTAGGCGTTCTACTATTGTTTCATAGTCAAATAGCTCAAATGTTTAGGTTGTGCCCACTCTTCTGGAAAGCGTCTGATATGTACATATTTATTTGGGATTGTCTAAGAATTGTTGTTTCATGTGGTCTTATGTTGTGTCTAGTCTTGAAAGACAAGTCAATAATAGTCTAGAGACAGTATAGCAACACTGGAACATTTCAGAAACTTGTTTACTTTCAGCGTCTATTCCCTTGTCTCATTTCAGAGTCTTATTTTCAAACACAAAAATGGTAAGCTTCAAGTTTTAAAGTTTTCATACACTTCTGCTTTCAAACAAGCTAATGCTATGTATTAAACAATGCAAGTACAATAATGTGGTTATCTTGTTGGCCATGTTTTGGATTGTCACCTTCAGGGCAAGAATAGGACCACCAGCTCAGGTCTTCATGCACACTGTGAAAAATGTCATAACCAGCACTGCACGATTCCTATAGACACCTCAACGTCATGTGTCTTCATTTCCTGCCGGCTGAAATGCGGCGCAGCCTTCCATCTTTGTAAAGAGGATGAGCATCGTCTTCTCTGCCCTATGGAAATTGTACACTGCCTCAACTCTGGCTATGGCTGTCCCATGACCATGACTCGTCAAAAAATTGCCCATCACCTAGAAGTGTGTCCTGCCAGTGTGATCACTTGTACCCTGGAATGGAACCGATGGCCTGTGAACGAGACCGATACCACCTTCTACAGAAATGCCGTCCAGGATCCAAACTGCATGAGTCAGTTAGACCTTGCTATGGCCCTTAGAGATCAGAAGCTTTTGTTTAGCTCAATTCAGATGAAGACACTCTTCCCTGAGTTGATAGACAAGATGGAGGAGCCTGAAGTTCAACTGGATGGAGCTGTTGGAGGTGTTGATCCAGAGCACTGGGAGTCTCCGAACTTACACCCGGAAGAAATGTTGGAAAATAGTCTTAATGGGGAAGAAGGACAAGAACTAACCCAAGAGGAGAGGCTGGCCCTTGCTAAGAGTAAAGATGTGGCCTGCTTGGATAATTATGGGAAGTGGGAGAGAATGTTTGTGAAGGAGAAGGAAGGATGCAAGCAAACTATGAAGAATTTAGATGATAAAAGTTGTCAGGTTAAGGATAAGGAAGACCCAAAAGTGACCCCTCAGAATTCCCACGATGACATTTCCAGAACAGGTTTAGCTCCTTGGCAAGATGGCGTTCTTGAGAGACTCGGTAAAGAAGTCAACGTGGCCGAGTATAATATGTATCTGGTGCACAACGGATGCATGCTTATCAACTTTGGTCAGCTGGCTGCTTGCACACCTAAAGAGAAAGATTTTGTTTATGGTAATTTAGAGCCCATTGAAGTTCAAACCATACACTCTTTCAACTTTCCAACCAGCTACAGAGCCAAGCGAAGCCACCTCAAGGATCCATCAAAGATGGTTAAGAAGACACACCAGAATGTGGACACATCTGATTTAGGCATTGGTATTGAAGAGCTCCCAAAGGCGAATGAGATAGAGGCAACACTGCTGTGTGCACTAGAAAGAGAACTAAAAGGTCATCAGATATGCGAGTCTGTTGGAATCGACGGGCTATATGTTGACTGTGGCACCCAGACCTATGACTTTCATTCTGCTCCATTCAAAAGTGATGCATCTCTGGCCGATGTTGTTGAGGACCAGCCGCAAAACCTACATGTGCAGATTCAGACCGAATGTGTGACTAGAAGACACAACAAATCCTGCTCAGCCTTTACTTATCTGTGCTGTCATGCCTTCAGGCGTGATGAATACCCCTGGCATTTTAAGAACGTGCATGGAGACATTCAGTCATGTCTTACAGGCTGGTTTTTACAGCGGTGCCCACTGGCTTACCTTGGTTGCACCTTCAGCCAGAAGAAATTTCGACCATCTAAATATCAGGCTACAATGAGCTATGACACAGATCTTAGCACTTTCATCTTACAACCAGAGGTGGCACCAACACTTTACAAAGGAGTAAGAATCGCTAACAGTGAACGCAAACGAGCAAGGAATTTGGATTCTCTGAGTAGACTTCCTTTTGAGCTTTTACAACACATTGTGAGTTACCTGGATAGTGTGTCTTTGGGTCGTCTATCTCAAGTTTCCGAGTTAATGAGGGAGGTGTGCAGCACTGTTCTTCAGCAAAAGGGTATGGTGTACCTCAAATGGGAGAAAAAGACATACTCTCATGGTGGATTCACCTGGAGGGCCCGGAAAAAGGTAAATGCCTTGCTCATATCATCAGTCGATAGTCTTCAACTAATTCCTCGAAGAGTTCAAAAGCATACAAAAAATCTTTAAGCTGCTTTACACCATAAACCCAGCAAACAAAGAACGTTCCCCAAACATTAGTGCATGGTTCCGCTTTGGTTATTTCTTCCAAAACTTCCAAGTTCCAAACTTTCTGGGAACGGTCATTTTAGATTTTATTTTATAACCTCAAACTAAAGCATTGCTGGTATTTTTTTTTTTTTTTTTGTGTGTGTGTGTGTGTGTGTGTGTGTGTGTGTGTGTGTGTTTGTGTATGTGCAATAACCTAATAAGAACACATACACAACATTCTCAAATGGATATATTAAGGTTTTATTTATGATTCATGCACTGTATTCCAGTTAATGTGAGTTATAGCTTATGTGAGGAAGTCATATTATTTTCAGTATTGTTTAATTTTGTATTATGCATTAAATTATTCAGAAAAAAGATTCCTATAAGTCTCAAAATCATGTGCACAGTCACAAACCAAAATGAAAAAAAAGAAAAAAAATCTTTCCATCCCTGTCTAATTTTATTCCAGGAACATTAGTGGTGTTGCAGGGCATGATAAACATTCTAAGTACGTTGGTGCTCTGTTATCTATTCTCTGAAGCATGTGGGTCAGAGAGGGCTTACATGGGTCATTTTACTCTCTCTGGCTCCATGTCAGTCAGCTATACACTGGTAAAGGTTTGATTTTGGATGACAGGTGGTCACTCTCTCTCTCTTAGCTCATTGTTTTGGAAGCAATTGATCTCAGTGTTTAACCAGTTGGGGGTGTAACCTGCATTGTGGAAAGCCAATGAGAATAGCACTGTGGAATACTGATCACCATATTGATATGTTCATAATAGGCGCATAGATATATTTAGCCCTTGTAATTTCAAAAAAAAAAAAAAAAAAAAAAACATTACTTAAAGTGTCATGCACTTAATTTTGTACAGTATCATAGTTGTATCATTTAACATCTTTTGTGTGTGGATATGTGAGAATGTTTTGCCTGAAAAGTATAAAAAAAACAAAAAAACATTTGGTTGGATTTATTTTAATGCAATGACGTAAGTGGTGCTTAAAGGAGAACTCCGGTCAATTTTAACATTGAGCTCATTTTTTTGCACATTTGGAGTGCTGTCAATACAGAGAACAACGACAAAAGTCCACAGTAGTCCACAGTAGTCGATTGTCGAGTTCACGTGCATAGGTTTAGTACCTATGATCACGCGCGTCAAATCGACTACTGTGGCCTTAGAACGAAAACAGGATGTAAATACAGGTATGTGCTCTGGCTGAATAAACATCATTTTTATTCATATCTTTCACATCTACTGCAGTCAGATTAACCCGCGTTCACCCCGAAGGAATCACTCACATGACCTGTGCACTTGTAATGACACATCAAGAATGTTAAGAGGCTAAAAGCAGGTTTAAAACTTGCCCCATTGAAGTCAACAGGGTGCAAATTTTAAAAAGAGGATAACACGGTGTAGGCAACACCGATTTTTGTCGTTGTTCTCTGTACTGACAGCACTCCAAAGTTCTCCTTTAAGTGTCCGAATATTTTTAAGACCATAGTTTTCAGTCATTACAAAGCCTTACTGAAATTGCACTGATTTATATGGGACCCTTCTCATCTCCATGTAGGTATGGGAGTTTAGCAGTGTGTTCTCTCCAGTGGATAAATGGTGCTTTGAAGACATGCCCTCTATGGCAGAGCACCTGAAGGTCTGTCCTTTCTATCAGAAGGAGATTCGAAGTGAACCTGTGGCATTACCCAGCATGACAGATCTCCAGGAAAGAAGAGAGTTTCAGACTCTAGTCAATAGTGTCCTCACTACTGTCAAGGCACACAGAGAATAAGAGATGGCTGTGTGGCACAAGCTGTGGATGTATAATATAAAAGCATGCTGCATGCACTAACCTCATCAAATTAGTCTAAATAAAACATGTTATAGTCAATTGTTATAGTCAAAGGGACAGTTCACTCAAAAAAAAAAAAATACTGATATTCATTCTGTCATCATTTGCTCTCACACTCATGTCAGAGACGATATTTTAAGAAATTACTATTATTATTTGTCTATACACTGAAAGTCAGTGGTAACAAAACTGTTTGGTAACCAACATTCTTCATTCTTCAAAATAACTTATTTTGTGTTCCACAGAAGAAACAAAGCCATAGAAGTCTGGAACAACATGAGGGTGAGTAAATTATGCAGATTAAAAAAAAAATAATAATAATTTAGTGGACTATCCAGACAGATCTTTGCTGACCTCTATTGGCTAAAAAAATGCACTGTCATAAAGGCTACAAAATAACTGTAATACTACAAATGCATTTTCAGTGGGATAGTGAAAAAGCTTTTATTTTGAATTCAATACCTTTGTTTCATTACAAATTATACTATCATAATATAATAAGTTTACAAAAATTAACATGACAATCAGAATGTCTTTGGTTTGTCCTACATTCGGTTTAATGACTGGAGCACTCAAGTGTGTGTAAAATTAGATGTTAACATTTTACAAAAAGGTCTCATTTGTTACTATATTAACCAACATGAACTATGAGCAATATAATTTTACAGCATTTATTAATCTTTGTTGATGTTAATTAATAAAAATACAACTGGTCACTGTTTGTTCACAGTGCATTAACTAACATAAAAATATATATATATTTTTTTAACAAATGCTGTGAAAGTACTGTTTACTACTACTTCATGTAAACTAATGTAGTTGACTAACGTTAACAAATGTGTTACTGTAAAGCTTTACCAATCTGATCATCTTTTTTAGCATGATTTGAGAATCAGTAGAAAGGAATCACTTATTTGATTAGTGATCTTAAATATTTCTCCATTTTATGTTATAACTGTTTTTTTTGTTTTTTTTTTTTAGATAAGTTTATTTTTTCATTTCAAAGACATAAATTCCCATCATAAAGTTTATTCATCTCTTCCTCCATGCAGTGCTCTCATAATTTTAGGAGTTGCAAAATCCTGAAAGATTTTTCTCATTAGTCATATATAGGCTGTATTTTAGACACAGAAATATTTTTATTTTTTGCATTCCCCATATCCCCCAAAGTGACAGTCACCTGAAAAAGCTTTGACTTGATTCACTTATGAAAACCAGTTAAAATACAAAGTTAATAAACAAATGCCTTTGTTTCAATACAATGAATATACAGTATTTATGAGTATGTTGCTAAATCTCTATTGCATCTCTGACACTTCTGGGTTGCGTAGTTTATTGATGACCTCTGACAGCATGCGGTTACATAGGGCAGCGTAGGGGTTCAGGATCACAGCCTGCTGCTTGGCAAACTCACTGCCTAGAGCCGCTGCTCTCTCAAAGTCCACTCGAGCCTCCTCATCACGACCCGACAACCTGAGAAGAAGCCCGTGCTGGACCAGAGCCTGGCAGGCCGATCGCCCAACGCCGCCGCTGAGAGTGATGGCACGCTCCAGATCTTCAACTGCACCTGAGATAAATTATAGATCAGTTAAGTGAGATTTCTTGCATGAAACCCAAAATTACCCCCTGGTTTCACAGGCAAGGCTTAAGCCTATAGTCCCAGACTAAAATGTTTGAGCTGTTTTATCTGAAAGCAACTTGCACTGACATATCTTATATGTCAGTGTCATAGTTTTGTCTCAAGATGCACATCAGTAGTGTTTTTTTCTAAGGCACGTTTATGAAAGCTACTTAAATGTCCCAAATGAACTAAGGCCTAATCCTGAATTAATCCAACGCTCTCTCACGACCATTTCATTCGAATTCGTATGAGTGAGTAAAAGGTGGCTAATTCGTACAAATTCGTAAAACCTCACTCGTACGAATTTGGATTATATGTCTAAACCCCAGTGATGGGTAGGTTTAGGGGCGGGGCCATGGGTAGGTCATTCGTACGAATTCATACGAATTGGGCAACTCATAAAATATGAACAATTTAGAAAAAATCATACAAGTGAGATCGTATGAATGTGTACGAATTAGCCACCTTGTAAAATTTGCATGGATTGCAGTGAGATCAGGTTGACTTAATCTAAGCCTTGTCTGTGAAACCAGGCCTAGATTTTTTATATGGAAGCTTACTTCTGCCACAGAATAATTAATTCATAAAAAAAGACAGCTGTGACTTTTTATATCACAATTCTGACTTTTTCCCCCTTGCAATTCTGAGTTTATATCATGCAAATCTGACTTTTACCCTCCACATTGTGAGATAAAAACAGAGAATTGCAAGATGTTAACCTCCATTTTATAAATAAAAGTCAAAATTGTGCAGGTAATTGTTGCAATTACTTTTTTTTTTATTACATGATGGAAACAAGCTTAAACATTTAAAAACCCAGTCTTATTGGTGGGAAAAAGTTAGTATACTAACAGGTGAAACAATGTGTATCTGGCAATGTTTTATTATGTTGAAAGTTGTATGTATGGCTGCAGTTCTGAAACAAAATGTCTGGTTAGTGGCACTAAAAGGTCAAAAATAAAGGTTCCTAAAGGTTATTGCAGCAATGCCATAGAAGAGCCATTTTTGGTTCTCCAAAGAACCTTTTAGTGAACAGTTCTTAAAAGAACCGTTTTTTTTCTTAGTGTGAAGAACATTTAAAAAATCTAAAGAACCTCTTGTGGAATGGAAAGTTTCCATGGATGTTAAATTATCTTTACGGATCCATCAATGTCAATAAAGAACCTTTATTTTTAAGAGTGACTAAACATGACATAAACACAATTGGTGAAGCAGCCAAGCCATTTTAGCTGGCTTGAACTCTAGCATGACTCGCTTTTCACGAGACTCGAGCAAGTTTACCATGTCAGAAAAGCTATATGGATTTAGTTATGTGATGTGAATGTCATGATGTATTAGTTTTCCAATCATGCACTGGACAATGAAAAGTGCTTTAAGGTCATAACATTGTCAAGTATTGAGCATGGAACTGCATGAAAATAAGTCTTAATTCATTGATAATCTGCCTCTGTAGGCTATGATTTGTGTGAACAGCAATAAAATTTGTTGTTTTACTGTCACTAGTGTACTGTACTTAGAATGTATTTCCTTGATGGTCTCTGAGTTTTTTTAAAAAAATGTAGAAATTAAAGTTGGAAAACTTTCCAGCCGATTCTGGGTGAGAGAGGAAGAGGCGTATCACCTTTCGTGTCTCCCTGCAGGCGTTTGGTCTGGGCTCGGTTGTTGTAGGCAGAAGCCCTTTGAGGAAGGATTCTGATGGCCTGGTTAAAATGCTGAAGAGAAGCGAGCAGGTCTCCAGACTCAGCAGCCGAAACTCCCTGCAGTTCCTGATCTTTCACCTGTTTCACTAGCTCTGGCTCAAAAGCACTGTCTATAGATAGAAATGAAAGAAATGCATAGAAGTGTTCACATTCAAACACATCTTTGTAACATTTGAAACTTTCAAGTATGAAAGAAGTGATTTATGTCTAAAAGTAAATCTATCTATCTATCTATCTATCTATCTATCTATCTATCTATCTATCTATCTATCTATCTATCTATCTATCTATCTATCTATCTATCTATCACAATGTAACATTAAGTGAGAGACTGTTTTTATCATTATTAGTCATTTATCCTCTGATTATGGATTTTCATCTTACCATCATCTATTAGATCATCTTCTTGATTTAATCCAGGAATATCTCCAAAAGGGCTGGTAGGGTTAAAGATGGCCTGTAAAACGGCTCTGTCATGAGCTGATGCCATTTCCTCCCAGTGAGTGGACCAAGATCCAAAATGAGAGGATTTTTATAGAAAAAGAGGAGTTCCCTGCAAAACACTTTCCAGCACTCCGCACTAGCCAATCAGAAGAGGGGGTGGAAGCAGGACTTTGAAATGGTCTGTGTTTGATTAAGTCTGTGGGATGTTAAGGATATAAAAGCCTGACATACATACGGCTCTGTCTAAGTCATTGTGTGTAGCACCTTCAGACTTTTCTACAAACTGGCAAGCTAAAAAAATTCTTTGTAAAACTGCATAGCCTATGACTTAAAGGGATAGTTCATCCAAAAATGAAAATTCTGTCATCATTTACTCACCATTAAGTTGAATTTCTTTAATTGAATTCTTGAATTTCTTTCCTGTGCTGAACACAAAATAAAATATTTTTATTTTTGGAAACATTTAGCCAGCAGATAAATGTATGCATAAGATTTCGTAACACAGCTTGAAACGTATTAACTCCGTAAGAACATCTGTTTAGAAGCTGTTGGAGACCAGCACTACTACGACTAAAAAACATAAGATCATCTGCATACTGTACATAACATAATTCCCTAAAATATGCCTAATCATACACCCAGTGTTGCAGGCTTTCAATCATTTAGATACACCACAAGGGGCAGAGACTTTATTGTCCCATTTTATTTGTATTGACTGGTGGGCATACCAACATACCTACAAAAGTTTTGGATGCATCAATTAAACTGATGAGTTTTTATCTCTAATTATTTACTATTACTATATCAGTGGTCTTTGAAAATCAAACTGATTGTCTGCCGAGTTAATAAACACATTTATCCTATTTAGCAATATATTTTCTAAAACTTTAGAAAGAATCCTGGCTAGAGATATGGGCCTGTAATTATCTAAACTACCTACATTTCCAGCTTTGTCCTTTATAACTGGCTAACAAAACAGACAACATCGAATCTGGAAACGAACCATGAATCATAAAATATTAGACCCTATAATTTAACAACTTCTGTGCCATGGAATCAGCCCACACGTTTTGCTCCATTCTTTTGTGAATGAAAAGCAAGCGAAAGTAAAGATCAAGTACATATTGAACATGTTTGCACAATTGATGACACCGAGGACCTAAATTCAATCTAAAAAACATTCAGTTAATAGACCAAAGCATCCAATGGTTTGGAAAATAGATGAATAGTTGAATTACTGTATATAGTTGCCTCCTGTTAAATGCCTATACCAATATAGTTTTATTGTGTTCACCTGCATTGTGTTCTCTAAAATACGATATTAGTTTGAAGCACAAGTTTTTAGCCTTTCACAAGTTGTGGGGCACAGGCCTCCCATCAAAAAGTGTCCCCATATTTTGATACTCATTTTTGATACTGTTTTGGATATATGGATATAAATGACCTTTTACATGAACGATAGAAGACATTTGTACGGTGGCCAAGAGAGCTCAACCCGCTGCAACTGAACAAAACACATGCAAATAGGAAAAAAAATACACGCAAATTAAGAAAACATCTTCATCAGTTTCACAACACATGTGTGCTCCAAATACTCACAACACAACCAAATACAGAAACGCACTGCAAAAGTTCACAACACCACCAAATACAGAAATGTGCTGCAAATAGCACAGACCACAACCGAAATGTTTCCAGGGGACCCTAGTAAGTAGGGTTGGCAACTTCAGAAAAGAAAAATGCGGGACAATCACACAATTTTAAGGTCACACAAAAAAGTCACATTACACACAAACCATAGTTAAAAAAAATAGCATTTATCTGAAATAGAAAGCTTTTGTAAGATTATAGCCTACACTACACTTTAGAGAAATTAAAGAAAGTAATAGCATACTTTTCCCTCAGGAAGATTTCATGTTTTCTTGCGTGGCTGGGTGTTGGACTCATGAACAATAATCACGTTGTTTGAATTCACCAAAACTGATTTGCCAAAATCAAAACCCGGCAGGACAGTGAAAGGCATTTGTCGTTAGCGCGAGTCCAGAATCTCCGGATATAAGACAGCTGCGTGACCAGACAGCAGATGATTCTGTGCGCAAATCAAACAGTAATTTGTCCCAAAAGAATAATTAATAATTAATTCTCAATTTAGAGTCTGTTATTCGTATGGTCTGATGCGCATAAGTATGGACTGTGATTGGATGATGCGGTCTCGTGATCACTAAAGTGTCGTGTTGCTGTTGTATCAGTCAGTGGTTAGATCAGCGTAGCAGTCTTTTTAATCGGGACAAGGGAGGTCCCGTACGGGACAAATAAATTAAATCCAAAATACGGGACGTCCCGGCTAATTTGGGACAGTTGGCAACCCTACCAATAAGTGACGAACCGGGTTGGGACATGCTTATTGCTCATGAGCATCCCTACAGGTATGTCTTACTCTCTTTGAAGGGCAGACAGCAGAGCCCTTGAAGTGGGACTTTGGAGTGAGCAGGGACTTGTGTGCCATTATGTAGCTGTTTGGAATGCACTTGATCAAGGGAGCAACGTACGAAAGACAACTTCATTTCCTCATTATTTTCACCTATTATTGCGGTTAACATAAATGTTGCAAATAAATAAATATATTTTATATAAAAAAGGTTTTAAAATATGCGTTATATCTGTGTGTGAGTGTCTCAACTTTAAAACTTGCCTTCTCATCTTTGGACTCTGCATTACCTAACATTATTATGAAACTTATTTAAAGTCATAGCATGACAAAATATGTTGAATGTAACTAATATATAGATTAGTATCTTACCCTCATGTTATTTTTCTCTATCTTATTTATTTATTTTAGGTTTCAGCTCATTGTTAACTCTGTATACTGGAAATTTGTGAAACATATTGTTAATACATTTTGTATATTGCATACAAATGTATATGTCATAAACAGGACATCTCTGTATGTTTTGCACAAAAAAAAAAAAAAGTTAAAAAAATAAAATAAAATAAAAAAGTACACTTTGAGCTATAAGCATGTCCCAACCGGGTTTGTCACTTATTGGGGTCCCCTGGAAACATTTCCATTGGGGTCTGTGCTATTTGCAACATGTTTCTGTATTTGGTTGTGTTGTGAACCTTTGCAGCGCGTTTCTGTATTTGGTTGTCTTGTGAGTATTTGGAGCACACATGTGTTGTAAAAGATGTTTTCTTAATTTGCAGGTATTTTTTCTATTTGCAAGTGTTTTCTTCAGTTGCAGCGGGTTGAGCTCTCTCGGCCACCGTACATTTGCGTGTTTTGATTCATTCAATGGATTGTAGGTTAATATTCAGTGCTATTTTTTGAAGTATCCCCTTTTCAGACTGTTTAAAATCTTTTTGCAATTAATAGTGATTAATTTGCAAATCCCTTCTAATTCTAAATCGCTGATGGTAGTAACTGTAGTATTCTTACATTCTGCTAAGAACCAATCACATGCCAGATACATTGTATCCTGTGTTCTTATTGGCTATAGCACTTGTCAGTAAAGTTTATGCAAATTAGCTCTAAAAGTTTAGTGTGTATTATGCTGCTGAAGAGTTAACACTCATGTTGCGAGTCTGAGTCGAGTTAATAAATCCTGATGATAAAACTAGTTCTGCGTGCACCCAGAGTCTCTTTGAATACGTAATCATCATAACGAAAGCATAACATGGTGTCAGAGTGAACGGATCATATGAACAAGGATGGATACCGCTGGAGTTCCAATGCCCACAATGAACTGGGAAGCAACTAACCTGCCTGAAGCATGGTGCAAGTTTCAACAGCACGCAGAGCTGATGTTCAGCGGACCCCTGAAGAGAAAGGGTGAGGATGAGAAATGTAGTTATCTTCTCCTACGGGTCGAAGAGAAGGGCCGTGATATTTTTAATACATGGTCACTGTCTGCAGATGAAGCAAATATCTTAAAGTCATATTACGACCGCTTCATGGCATAAGTTGAACCCAAAGCGAATGTGATATTTGCACGTTATAAATTCCATGAAAAAATGCAGGGAGACCGTGAGCCTTTTGAGCAGTTTGTGACAGACCTGTGTCTGCTTGTCAAAGACTGTAATTATGCAAACAGTGACGAGATGATCCGCAATCGCATTGTGTTCGGGATACATTCACCGAAAGTGAGAGAGAAACTTTTGAATGTGGGCTCCGAGTTAACGCTCGAAAAAGCGATAGATGTCGCTAGATCTCATGAGTTGGCGCAGGCACAGCTAAAAACTATTTCAAGCAACATGAGTGCTTCACGTGAACATGCAGTGCACGCAATCTTCCGCCATACATCAAAAGACGCAGTTCCAAAGCAACGTAACGCTAAATACACAAAGAAATACAGCGAGAATTTGCAACCTAGAAATACTACCCCAGTGCACCACAAAGGATGCGGCTACTGTGGGAACAAACCTCACGTTGATCGATCTCACTGTCCTGCAAAAGGAAAGGTGTGCAAAATATGTGGTAAATTAAACCATTTTGCAAAAGTCTGTCGCTCCAGCTGTGAGAAAACTGTCCATGCAATAAGTGAAGAAAACTCAGACCTGTCACAGTTACCAGCTGGTGTACCCATGTTGACCACCAGAGGGCACTCTTTTCTCTGACCTTTGCCACTCAGCCATGAACTGCAGTTCTTAAAATTCTTTGCCTGGACTCATCATTATTATTGCATTCACCTGTGTGTCGTTACATTGTTTGTCTCACCCTATTTATACCATGTTCTCTCTGCCATTTCTCATTGAGGTTTTGTAAATGTCACATTGCATGTTTGAGCACTCTCTGTTGTCTCTATTATTCTTTGTGGATTGTTTGCAAGTGTTTTGACCCTTTGCCTGGCATGACTACGATTCTGGATTTTCAAATAAAGCTGTGCTTGGATTATACTTAAGTCTCAGAGCAATCTGTGACAAGACCAAGTTGATGAGTATGAAGAGCTGTTTATTGACTCGGTGACACAGGGCAGACAGAGTTCAGACACAGAGCAAGCTTTTGTGTATATTAAAATAGGTCCAAAACAACTTGAAGTCAAGTTCAAGCTAGACACTGGATCATCTGCCAACGTCATTCCCCTGTATGAGTATGACAAGCTGAACACTCAGTGCACTCTGCAGCCGACATCTCGCCCCTTTTTTGGCTATGGTGGTGAACGCCTGGCAGTAAAAGGCAAATGTGACCTGATATGCAAGCACAAAGACATTGAGATGGCTATGACATTTTATGTAGTCGACACAAATGCATCCCCGTCATAGATCTAAAAGGATGCATTGACTTTGGCCTCATCAAATTAGTACTATCAGTTACAGAAACACAGAAGGAAGTGCCAATCTTAAAGGAGTTTGCAGATGTTTTCAAGGGAATTGGACTATTTCCTGGTGAGTGTACCATACACTTAGATCCACATGCAACCCCAGTAGTCCACCCACCCAGACGTGTTCCTCTCACACTACGCAGTCATCTCAAAGAGGAGTTTGAGAGCATGATAAGACAAGATGTCATCTTTAAAGTCACCAAGCCTACTGAATGGTTTAACTCTATGGTTGTGGCTGAAAAACCACGCACAGGTCAGCTAAGGGTTTGTCTGGACCCAAGGGACCTTAACAAGGCCATTAAGTGACCTCATTACCCATTACCTACTCTCAAAGATATAACGTCCAAGCTAGCTGGTGCCCTAGATCGGGCTATTGGGCTGGTGCGCTAGATCGGGCTATTGGGCTATTAAGCTCACTGAGGAATCTTCAAGGCTGACCACTTTCAACACACCTTTTGTGCGTTACCGTTTCCGACGTTTTCCCTTCGGACTGATTTCAGCCCAGGACGAGTTCCAGAGAAAAATTGATGAAACGTATGAAGGTTTGAACGGGGTCATGGCCATTGTTGATGATATTCTCATCTATGGTAAGACCAAAGCTGAACATGATGAACACCTCCATGGTATGCTGCACCGTTCCAGAGAGAGAGGAGTCAGGCTCAATCCAGAAAAGAGTATCATCTGTGCTACAGAGGTGAGCTATTTTGGACATCTCCTCACTGCTGAGGGAGTAAAGCCAGACCCTGCCAAAGTACTTGAGAAAGTGCTAGGTATGATCAATTACCTCTTCAAATTTGCACCTGGCCTTTCTGATGTCAAAGCACCACTGCGACAGCTCCTAAAGGAGTCAAGTGAGTTCGTTTGGGATGCTCAGCATGACAAAGCCTTCGAGAAAATAAAAGGGCTACTCACATGCATACCAGGACCAGTCTTGGCCTATTTCGATCCTCTCAAAGAGATCAGGTTACAGGTTGATGCCTCCAAGTATGGGCTCAGGGCAGTGCTGCTGCAGGATGGAAGACCTATCGCGTACGCATCAAAGTCACTCTCTGAATGCAAAATCAATTACGCTCAAATTGAGAAGGAACTCTTTGCCATACTATTTGGCTGCAAGCGTTTCCATCAATATATCTATGGCCATCAAATCATTGTTGAAAGTGACCACAAGCCCCTTGAGTCAATAATACGGAAATCCCTGGCATCAGTTCCCCCAAGGCTACAGAGGATGATCCTTCAGCTCCAAAAATACTGTCGCAGACACATTGTCCAGAAAGTCGCTGTCTGACCAGGATCCAAGCCTAAGTGAGGGTATAGATATTCAAGTGCACACAGTGTACAGCAGTCTTCCTGTCAGTGACTCAAAATTGGAGGAAATCAGAGCTCAAACTGAAAAGGACCCACAGTGCCAGACACTGAAAGGAGTGATACAAAGAGGATGGCCTGAGGAAAAGAGAAAGTGTACCGTGAGTGTGTCAGAGTTCTGTAACCACCGTGATGAGCTTTCGTACCTGCATGGAATAATCTTCAAAGGTGAAAAGATTGTCGTTCCCACAAGCCTTCGTTCAGACATGCTGTCACGTGTACATAACAGTCATTTAGGCATCGAGAAGACCAAGCAGAGAGCCCGTGACATCATGTTCTGGCCTGGGATGGGGAAGGAAATACAGAACATAATTAGGAAATGCTCAATCTGCCTCACATATCGCGCCTCCAACACCAAAGAGCCTATGATCAGTCACAAAATTCCAGATAGACCATGGCAAGTTGTGGCTACCGATTAGTTCACCTGGAGCAATGAGGATTATCTTGTGACAGTGGACTACTACAGCAGATATTTTGAGCTGGACAAGCTCAGCAGCACAACCTCAACTGCTGTGATAGACAAACTAAAAGCTGCTTTTGCACGACATGGCATTCCAGAGGCTGTCATCTCAGACAACAGCCTCCAGTACAGCTCGGGTGAGTTTGCGACATTTGCAAGAACGTGGGAATTTAAGCATACCACCACAGTCCATACTACCTGCAAAGTAATGGACTAGCAGAGAAATCTGTGCAAACTGCAAAGATGTTGCTGGAAAAGGCTAAAGGGCCGTAAACACTGGGACGAATATCTGCGTGTGTTATTCGCCAGCGTTTTTCAACGCGTTTTTTGTATTCACACCCAAGCGATTTTCGCTGACGATGAGCCGAGTGAACATGCAAATTCATTCCCTGACATTAGATGGCGCTTAATACCACTCCATAAAAGTTCTCTTTTATCAAGATTTTTGTAGTCGCTGTCGCATTTGTCATATAGTTCTTTATGTTCCGACACCAACGAGACCAGCAGCTCTACATTCAACTTGCCTTGCATCTTCCTCGTCTTATTTCTTCCCGGCAGTGTAGACGCTACTCGGCGTATATCTTCTTTGCCGTTACGTATGTGTGCTCGGCAAGACCGTTTTGTGTTTGAGCGCCCCCAAGTTGTGTTTTACTGTAACTTCAGAAGCTCCAGACATGTGAGCAAAAGCGCCAATCTCATTGGTCGGATATTTTTTGACGCGGCGCGTCAAACCAAAAAAACGAACCCGAGGCGTTTTTTAAAAAATGACGCTTTTACGCGTGGTGTTTTTCGCGTTGGTGTGCACACTCACATTGACGCCCTTTGTTTAGTCACAAGGCGTTAAACGTCGGCGAATATCGCGCACGAAATTTTTCCCGGTGTGAACAGGCCTTAAGGCTGACAAAAGTGATCCACACCTCAGCCTCCTGGAGTATCGCAAAAGCCCTGTTGATGGTTTCAAGTCCCCAACTCAGCTGTTGATGAGTCGCCGTCTGCGGTCAACCTTACCAAATACCAATCAGCAGCTCCTGCAAAAAGTTGTCAGCAGGGAGGATGTCAGAGCAAAGAGGTTGCAGAAACAACAGAGTCAAAAAAGCTATTATGACAGATCGGCTAGACCTTTATCTCAGCTCAAGGAATGACAGGCAGTTAGAGTACAGGAGCAAGGATACTGGAAACCAGCCGTTATCGTCAGAGCAGCCGACACTGAGAGATCATATCACGTGCGTACTTCTGATGGACGGGAATATCGACGAAACAGACGCCACCTCCTGGACACGAAGGAACCTCAGGACAGTTCCGACATATCTTTGGGACATGATGGTGTTGAGCTATGTGAAACACCAATCAACAGTTCACCACACAATGACATTATACACACACCAGACCACACAGATGATCTGCCCAAATCCGTCACTTACAGAACCAGATATGGACGCCAGATAAAGCCCAGAGTCATTCTGGATCTGTGATTGTACAAGGGTGTAGGCGGATCGCTGCCCTTAAAAAAAAAAAAAAAGAAAAAAAAAAGTTCACAATGTTCAATGCAGTTTGTGTTTTGTATGTGACAATCCATTAATGTGTGAACATGTACAATATGCTAGTACTTTAGTATAATACTATATTGATGCTCTAGTTTGTGCATGTGACTTTTGAAAGCTGAATGTTCCTTTCACTTAATGTGATATGCAATATTTTCCTTATATTGTTTATTTCAAAAGAAGGGGGATGTAGTATTCTTACGTTCTGCTAAGAACCAATTACATGCCAGAGACATCGTATCCTGTGTTCTTATTGGCTATAGCACTTGTCAGTAAAGTTTATGCAAATTAGCTCTAAAAGTTTAGTGTGTATTATGCTGCTGATGAGTTAACACTCATGTTGCTGAGTCGAGTTAATAAATCCTCATGATAAAACTAGTTCTGCGTGCACCCAGATTCTCTTTGAATACGTAATAATCATAACGAAAGCATAACAGTAACAAACATGATTGCTAAAATATTATAAGGGGGAATAGCCTGGGAAAACCCAGACTACTTCCGGCGAATTTTAATTCTCTCTTCAGGATAGTCTGGAGAAGAGCCCATTCAAACTCATTACTGTGCCGCTGAAATCGCGGCACCAATCAGAAACGTTTGGGGAGGGATTTACATGCAACGCATTCTCATCCTAGGGCGTCATAATACTGACGCTTTTGAAATTTCTTTAATATCCGACGCAAAGGGCACCCTTCCCGGTTGCCGCCGTGAAACATCACTCGTTTGAATCATAGACAGTATATAAACGAATCAATTATCGCGACTGTTTTGAGCGATTTAAACTTACCGTTTTCGTTAAAACCGGAGCAAAGAACAACACTCGAAGCATACGTCATCCCCTTCATCGATCTGATTGGTTTTAAGACTATACAATTGCGCACAGATGAATTTGAGCTACGTCAGTTGGTGACGCCCCTTTGGAAATGATTTGTATACACAGCTTCCCCAGACCCTACACTCAGTTTCAACTGAGAAGGGTCTGGTTTTAACCAGGCTAAAGGGGGAATGGATATGGAGTCAGTATACGGCAATCTCCATTTAGATTAAGGCAACCAATTTAACAGTAATATTTTACTGTGGCACAGCGGTACTTTATATTGTTTCCAGGTAAAAAAAAAAAAAAAAGAATAATAAAAAAAAAGCATCTAACATTGGCCCTATAGTTTGGAGGACGGCATTTAAAAAAAAATAATAATAATAATTTAAGATTACATTAGGTATAAAACAAACATATAGCATAGACTGATAAAAAAAAAAAAATGAATAAATAAAAAAAAACATTTGTGCAACTGCAAACCATTGTCCTTGTGACTGCTTCCACATATGACAACTAGCCCCAGGATCCCTTATATTTCGGTTTCTTATAATTATTCAAATTTTATGTTACTAACAATCTTCAAAATTATATGTGTGATTGCTGTTTAACATTCTATATTCTGCCTCTTGTTTATTTTTTTTTATTTTTTTACATTGCCCACTGGCCACATGTATGTACATGTTTTGCCTTCACCTGAAGTGGATGGTGGGAAGTGGTTGCGTTTTCTCTCAAAGCCACATGAGGGCGGCAGACACCTTTTCATATTTGGACTGGACTGTACATTCCCACAGGAGTCTGGTAGGAGTGCCTGATCACCATTAGTTCTCATTTAAATGGATATATTTTTTTATTAGATAAAGGTTTTTACTGTTTCACTGATTAATATAGACTAATAAGACAAATAGTAAACCTCAAGAAAAAGGGGAACATTTATGTAAACAATGCTGTATAGTGCCTTACCTTCTGTCCTTACATAGGACTCTAATTGCCCATTGCTTAAATTGCTGATAAGGGCATTTGCCAGTGTTTTTCTGAGCAAACCCTATAGTCATGTATTTAAAAAAAAAAAAAAAAAAACCATGAACACGTATTGCAGGATTACACAAGGCACACTTAAGTTTAGTCATCAGTATTTTTTTTTATTTTTTTTTATAAATTATCCTATTTATGTAAATGCATCTTTACAAAAGGCCAGAGTTTCCGAACCATTTGCTGCATCCTACAAATAACTAATATGAAATAGCTGAGGTAATAAGTCAAGCACAAAATGCAACTATCAGCAAAAAAGCCATGGTAATCTGAACGCTTTTGTATTATGGACATTCAATCATCATGACTTTTTCTGTATTTATACTCTCCATACAGGTGTATAGTCATAAATCATCGATTAACAACAACCAAATTAGGACTTACACCGGAGGGCACAAACTGTGATTCCTCAAGTATAGTTCAATGGAAATATTTGAGCTCAGCATGTATGTTAGCTGTTATACCGCTATTCTCTATCAGAGGGATCATTGGATCAGATCACTCCCTGGCCACCTTGTGAAAAACACTGATGATGACAAATCAACATGGAACATAAATCACGTTCCTTTGCCCCTCTACATCTGATCTGCCCAACATCTGCACATCACTCACGCATAAATTAGCATGCATTTACATAGCAAAGCCTGGCAGATTCAATCTCTTATTCAAAGTAGACCAGCTTCTGTCTATTAGAAGCAGAGACTGTCCACGACATGACATGCCTCAGTTTTCAACGGTGGGACACTTATAGGCTCAATAAAATATGATTTATATATATATATATATATATATATATATTTATATTATACAGTGGGGAGAACAAGCATTTGATACACTGCCGATTTTGCAGGTTTTCCCACTTACAAAGCATGTCGAATTTTTATCATAGGTACACTTCAACTGTGAGTGACGGAATCTAAAACAAAATTCAGAAAATCACATTGTATGATTTTTAAGTAATTAATTTGCATTTTATTGCATGACATAAGTATTTGATACATCAGAAAAGCAGAACTTAATATTTGGTACAGAAACCTTTGTTTGCAATTACAGAGATCATACGTTTCCTGTAGTTCTTGACCAGGTTTGCACACACTGCAGCAGGGATTTTGGCCCACTCCTCCATACAGACCTTCTCCAGATCCTTCAGGTTTCGGGGCTGTCGCTGGGCAATACGGACTTTCAGCTCCTGTGTGTTTTGGGTCATTGTCATGCTGGAAGACCCAGCCGCAACCCATCTTCAATGCTCTTACTGAGGGAAGGAGGTTGTTGGCCAAGATCTCGCAACGGTGCAGTCGCCCTGTCCCCTTTGCAGAAAAGCATCCCCAAAGAATGTTTCCACCTCCATGCTGCACGGTCAGAATGGTGTTCTTGGGGTTGTACTCATCCTTCTTCTTCCTCCAAACAGGGCGAGTGGAGTTTAGACCAAAAAGCTCTATTTTTGTCTCATCAGACCACATGACCTTCTCCCATTCCTCCTCTGGATCATCCAGATGGTCATTGGCAAACTTCAGACGGGCCTGGACATGTGCTAGCTTGAGCAGGGGGACCTTGCATGTGCTGCAGGACAGCGTAGTGTGTTACTAATGATTTTCTTTGAGACTGTGGTCCCAGCTGTCTTCAGGTCATTGACCAGGTCCTGCCTTGTAGTTATGGGCTGATCCCTCACCTTCCTCATGATCATTGATGCCCCACGAGGTGAGATCTTGCATGGTGCCCCAGACCGAGGGAGATCGTCATCTTGAACTTCTTCCATTTTCTAATAATTGTGCCAACAGTTGTTGCCTTCTCACCAAGCTGCTTGCCTATTGTCCTGTAGCCCATCCCAGCCTTGTGCAGGTCTACAATTTTATCCCTGATGTCCTTACACAGCTCTCTGGTCTTGGCCATTGTGGAGAGGTTGGAGTCTGTTTGATTGAGTGTGTGGACAGGTTCAAACAGGTGCAGTTAATACAGGTAATGAGTGGAGAACAGGAGGGCTTCTTAAAGAAAAGCTAACAGGTCTGTGAGAGCCGGAATTCTTACTGGTTGGTAGGTGATCAAATACTTATGTCATGCAATAAAATGCTAATTAATTATTTAAAAATCATACAATGTGATTTTCTGGATTTTTGTTTTAGATTCTGTCTCTCACAGTTGAAGTGTACCTATGATAAAAATTACAGACTTCTACATGCTTTGTAAGTAGGAAAACCTGCAAAATTGTCAGTGTATCAAATAATTGTTCTCCCCACTGTATATATATATATAACCAATTTAAACTCAATAGAATTATGCAATTGTATATAGAGTTGTAATTAAGTTCTACACTCTAATGTTCAGTGTATTTAATAGAAATTTCAAAACTATAATACATTTATAATAGATAAGCAATTACATTTCTGAAAACATATAGTTCACACCATAAATAGAATTAAATATTTGTTTTAAGTGTATGCTACAGTCAACTTCCTTTTAACTTTATTTTCTCAAAACAAGAGAATTTGAATATCTTGTTGGGACAAGTTGTTGGATATTTTTATTTTGTATTTTTATGTTACCTTTTACATTTTTGAATGCTATAATTGGTTTGCTGTTTAAATTTAGCTGAAAAGCCTAATGGCAGGCTCAAAATGCAATAAATTGTTCCATATATACTAACTGAATAATTGTGGAAATGTTCAATAGCTTTTTGAAGTCAAGACTTTAAAGATATATGCTTATGAAATGCCCATTGGAATAATAAGTGTGATAACTCTGGTCTCCCCTGAACTATATACATAAGCTGTCAG
Source organism: Scardinius erythrophthalmus (assembly GCF_964197995.2). Classification (NCBI taxonomy): domain Eukaryota; kingdom Metazoa; phylum Chordata; class Actinopteri; order Cypriniformes; family Leuciscidae; genus Scardinius; species Scardinius erythrophthalmus. Next base: position 41,579,193 of record NC_138228.1, read on the forward strand.
TCTTTTTAATATCTTGCATTTCTCTGCCCAGCATGATAAACTGAAAATACAAAATAGCTCCTGCTAATGACAATGGCAATTAATTTATACATTTGCATAATATTAGAAGCACCAAACATGCAACACAGCTGGTGGCAGGACACAAAATTTTATTATAGCTGAAAGTAATTACATGAAAGAGAGTGAAATTCACAGTGAAACTGGAAACATCAACTGGTGACTCAAATAGATGGTACTGAAATCAAATATATAAGGAGGAGTACTTAAAACTCAAAAACAGTGTATTAACAAGGGATAATTATGTTGTTATATATAAATAAAACAGGTACACCTGTTATAGTGTCAGCCAATCACATGGCAGCAACAAGTCAAGACGATCTGCTGAAGTTCAAACTGAGCATCGGAATGGGGAAGAAAGATTATGTAAGTGACTGAAAATGGCATGGTTTCTGGTGCCAGACGGGCAGGTCTAATTCAGAAACTGATAATCTACTGGGATTTTACCTAACAACCATCTGGGTTTACAGAGAATGGTCTGAAAAATAGTTAATATCCAGTGAGCGGCGGTTCTGTGGGCGAAAATGCCTTGTTTGATGCCAGAGGTCAGAGGAGAATGGCTAGACTGGTTCAAGCTGATAGAAAGACAACAGTAACTCAAATAACCACTCAAACATCCACGGTATGCAGAAGAGCATCTCTGTGAACGCACAACACGTCAAACCTTGAAGCAGATGAGCTACAGCAGCAGAAGACCACACCGGGTGTCACTCCTGTCAGCTAAGAACAGCAAACTGAGGCTACAATTTACACGGCTCAACAAAATTGAACAATAAAAGATTGGAAAAACGTTGCCTGGTTGGATGAGTCTCAATTTCTGCTGCAACATTCAGATGGTAGGGTCAGAATTTGGTATAAACAACATGAAAGCATGAATCCATCCTGCCTTGTATCAACAGTCCAGACTGCTGGTGGTGTATATATATGGTGTGGGGGATATTGTCTTGCCACACTTTGTGCCCCTTAGTACCAATTGAGCATTGTTTAAAAATCACAGCCTACCTGAGTATTGTTGCTGACCATGTACATCCCTTTATGACTACAGATTACCATGCTCTGATGGCTACTTCCAGTAGGATAACACACAATGTCACAAACCTCAGATCACCTCAAACTGGTCTCTTGAACATGACAATGAGTTCACTATACTCAAATGGCCTCCATAATTTTACAAATACTACTGTTGTTGTGTCACGGAATGTAGTTTTACGAGTTTTTTAGGCCTTAAATATGCAACTTATTAATATAGCACCTATTTGACAATTTGTTTATACGTTTTCAGTGATGCGAGCTCCAGGCCGTCAGCGGGTGTTCATCGCTCATGTACCCGCAGAGAACAGCTTCATCTTGGCCAGTCCTTCTGGAATTTGCTGCTGGCTCTTATGTAGATAGTCGTTAAACATGATATATAATTAATTTGGTGTCTATCAAACAGGCAATCTTTGGTCTTATTAATCTTGTTCCAGAGACAATCGATTTTGGTTAAGGGGAAAATTAAGTTTCATAACTTTGTATTTAGGCTATTTCACTCAAATCCTGTACTAGGGTGCTGCTTGTACATTTGACTGAATTGCTATATATATCACCATTTTATGATGGTGCCATGCTATTTAGTTTTTGAATAATACAATACTGCCACAATACCACAGCCAGCTCAATGCCTTAAAACCTCAGCATTCAAGAGAGAGCCTGCGTTTGTTTGTATGTGTGTGTGTAAATACATGGCCTGTGTGCATATTTGTACCGTTTTGTCCTTTGTACCATTTGGTACTGTGTGAATATGAACATTAGCAGGATGCTATTACTGCAAATGTCACTGCATCAGCGGCACTTTTCCTGATTATGTCAATACCAGCTGACATCTGTGCGTTCACAGATAATAAAACCAAGCCAGAGGAGATTGAACATGGCTGAGGGACAAGAGGGAAATTAAGAAGGAATAAAGGAAAATTGACCTTAGGGACAGATGCTAGCTATGGTTTTCATTCAATCCAGAGTCAAACTGCATATGTCTCATTTATTTTTAACTGGGGAGTGAAGAAAACACACGTATCTCATTAAAACTTGTATGGATTCACACATGCTGAGAGTTTAAATTGTCATATAGAAAGTGGGGTGAGAACACAGCTGTCTCTATCTATCGTGTTTGGAGAGCTGCTGTGGTAGAACTTTATTTGAAGCATTATGTTGAGGTCAATAAGAGTTTTATTTATTTATTTATTCAGCAATGATTCATTTAATTGATCAAAAGTGACAGTTAAGTATTTTTTATTTTCAAACAAATGCTGTTCTTTCAAACGTTCTATTCATCAAAAAAAAAAAAAATGTATTATGGTTTCCACAAAAATATTAATAAAGGTATAGCGGAGGATTTTCCCGAATTTGAGAAAAGAACCGCCCTCTCCACAATTTGAAAAAATGCACATGCGCAACACTCTACCTGCTCCAGAGAGGGAACGCCTATTAAACGTGTGCACGAGAGAGCATGCACGAGCTAATCATTGCTTACATTAACTTTTACTAGCAGTGATTTTAAATGGATTTCTCCAAATAGCATGCCAAACTGTACCTGTCAAGTAGAAACTTTGCGACTGAGGCATCAGTGGGAAACCCAACCTGTGTTTTGAGCGCACGCCATCGTGTGAATCGTGTGCACGAGCACGTACGACGGCCTTACGTAAACATATCACCAGAATGATTGACACTTAAGAGGACCAATATTCTTGATGATTCACCCGGAAAAAGAAAATCCTCCGCTATACCTTTAAGCAGCACAACTCTTTTCAACATTGGTAATAATAATTATTGAGCGCATCAAATAAGCATATTATAATGATTTCTCAATGATCATGTGACACTGAAGACTGGAGTAGTGATACTGAAAATGCAGCTTTGCCATCACAAAAAGAAAAACATTATCAATAAAATAGAAGACGAGTAAAAAAGTAAAAAAAAAAATAATATATATATATATATATAATAATAATAATAAAAACATATACCCCTTTAACATCTTTACAGGAATGTGGATCATTTTCCACATACAGATAGTATGCTGATTTGAATGTGGATGGATGATAACAGTTCGAACTGTGTTACAACTGCACTTTGTATACCCTATTGTAAATTGTACAGGAACTAATATGTTCTGATTACTGTATTATAGGTTTTTATGAATCAATGTTAATGCATGAAGCAATGGCTTTGAGTAAAGTACTACCCTGGAATTTGTATCATGCTTGTCATTATATCTCACATAAAAATAATAATAATAATCATCACACTCAACACATTAACAAGTTTCTCTCAGCATCTGTTCTTTGTTATTTTCTGTTACTAAAGTAACAACATGATGTGGCTATCATTTTAATCCTGAGGGGCTCTTGCTGTGTATTGACTCTGTGTGAGAATCTGACATCAAAGCCTTGACTAGCTAATCCATGCCTGCCCTATGGAGCTAACAGAGGTTTGGAAGTGTGTATACCTGGGCGGCAGAGCTGTAGATACTCGTGCGGAGAAGAGCGGTGGCCGTCACTTGGCTATGCAGGGGCATTTTGAGCGGGATTTAAGCAGAGTAATCCGCTCAACGAAGACACGGTGAGAAATATATACACACCAACGCACACATACAGGGGTTGAGCTGATAAACAGAAAACACTGGCTCTGTTCCAAACCCTACACACTTAAAAAAAATAAAAGGTTACACTTAGTAACCTTTAAAACTGTTGGTACTATTTGGTCTTTTTTTATTTTTTTTTATTTATATTCTTTTCGGTTTCAGTTTACTTTGATGGTCCCTTCAACACATTCTGTTGACTTAGTAAAGTTGCACCTACATGTCTACTAACTCTCATTAGAGTGTTAGTAGAGTATTAGTAGATTCGTAGGGTTAGGGTTAGAATTGTTGACATGTAGTAGCAAAATTACTTATAGTCAGCCGAATGTCTAGCCTGGGTGCCAGCCCAAACCCTGCCCACAACATTTTTTGGTCAGGAAATTCGGTCTGGACTCGATCCATTGAGGAGTAATTATGCTCGGCTCCCAGAAGGCCGAGCAAATCAAATTGCCAGGGCGGGCTTTAATCGATGATGGACAGATGATCTGCGGTTACGTAATCACCCACGTCATCAAAGGGTGGTTGGGTTGAATTAGTTTACAACAAAGATGACTGCCGCTGGAGAATTGAGATTTCACGAGTTCACACTTAGAAATAAGTCAGATAGAATAAATGCGTATATGAGATTTAACAAGTTCACACAAATAAGTCAGATAGAATAAATGCGTATATGACGTGCTGTCCGAGGAGAGGGCTGTTGGCTCGTTAGCCATAGTCCCCCCGTATTCCTGGTTGAGAGAGAACAAGCCAAGACAAGAGTGCAACATATTCTTCTTCCTGTTGTCGAATGCGCATGCGTCGCGTCTGAACGCGTTGTTGTCTTTGGAGCTCTATCGATTTGATTTATAATTCTTGATTTTACTCTTTAAACTTACTTACAACAAACATTTTCTACTTTTCCTCACTGAGAAGCACTACTGCTCAAACCTCATAGTTACAACGCGGACTGTTGAGCAGACGTGTCTCAAGCCTGTTAGTGATCCAACGCTGGATACTCTTATAGGTTACTCCCAGGGATCACGGCTGAACGCGTCTTCTCAACACTCACTTACAAACATTTTTCACCTATCGTGCGTCTATTCTACACCCGTACCACTAAAAAGACGGATTATATCTAAGACGTTTGTCAGAAATTAGTATTAATTGATAGCATCACTGGTAGTGTCGTTGCTAACTTACTGTCCATCTGTTAAAATGGCGAATATATCAGATGTAAGTAGTCTACCTCTTGGTGCAGGTGAGGACACATTTGAGCTGCACGCTGTGCAGTCTGAGCTGGAAGCTGTTGAGAAACAGATCCACGACCTTTTAGTGAGACAGGCCGAGCTGAGAGACCGGCGTTTGGCTCTTGAAACATCACGCGCCGATGCTCACAAATCAGAGATTAATGTTACTAACCCGCTGACTCCGACCTCGTCTACTCCGTGCGTTACTCGGCATCGGTCCCGAGCGCCAAGGTCGCGATCAGCCATGGTCTCGTTCACTCCGGCTCCAACACGCCACCACGAAGCCTGGATATTTCGGCAGCGGAAGACGCGAGTCAGGTCTAGACCAAGACCCTCTCCGACCCTCCCGGTTTTCGAGTTATCCACACAAAACCGCTTCTCCCCTCTTCGCGAAACAGAACGCGATGCTGTGATCATCGGTGATTCCATTGTTCGGCACGTCCATGCTACATCAGGTAAAAATAAGGTGCACAGTCACTGCTTTCCTGGTGCTCATGTTTCTGAAATCGCTGCTCGCGTTCCCGAGATTCTGAACGATAACGAGCGCGTCGGAACTTTGGTATTGCACGCGGGAGTGAACGACATCAGTCTGCGCCAGACGGAAGTTCTGAAGAAAGACTTCAGGAATCTGATCGATACGGTACGCAGCACATCGCCTGATATAACGATCATTGTGTCAGGACCGCTTCCCACGTACCGTCTAGGACATGACAAGTTTAGTAGATTATTCGCGCTAAATGAATGGTTAACGTCATGGTGCAATGAGCAGAAACTGCTCGTTTTGGGAGCGTCCTAGGCTTTTCCGTGCTGATGGCTTACACCCAAACAGATTCGGATCGGATCTTCTGTCAGATAACATCTCCAAAATGTTAAATACCTTTTGACTAGTAACCAAAAGTCCAAATCATAGTCTCTGCTGCACCAAATTAACTGATATAAATACTAGTGTAGAATATTGCATAGAAACTGTGTCTATTCCTCGTTTAGTGCGATCAAATAATAAATCTACTGCAGGATCTAGGAAAAATCTAATTGTTATTAAAACAGAAAATGTTGCTATTAGTAAACAAAAACAATTTCTAAAGCTAGGTCTTTTAAACATTAGATCACTCACACCTAAGGCAGTTATTGTAAACGAAATAGTCACAGATAATAGCATCGATGTACTTTGCCTTACTGAAACCTGGCTTAAACCAAATGATTATTCGGTCTAAATGAGTCTACTCCATCAGGATACTCCTATAAGCACGAGCCCCGTCTGATTGGTCGTGGCGGCGGTATTGCAACTATCTATAGAGATATTCTCAATGTTACTTAGAAAACGGGTTATAAGTTTATTTCATTTGAAGTACTTGTACTAAATGTTACGCTCTTAGATGATAGAAAAACATCCCTATTATCTTTAGCCTTGGCTACCGTATATAGACCACCAGGGCCTTACGCTGATTTCCTAAAAGAATTTGCAAATTTTCTCTCAGATCTATTGGTCAATGTCGATAAAGTATTAATTGTTGGAGATTTTAACATACACGTAGATAATCAAAATGATACGTTAGGGGCTGCGTTTATAGACTTATTAAACTCCTTTGGGGTTAAGCAAAACGTTACCGGACCAACTCATCGTTTTAATCATACACTCGATTTAATTATATCACATGGAACCGATCCAACCGATATAGATATCATTCCGCAAAGTGATGATGTAACTGACCATTACATGGTAACTTGCATATTAAGTACCCCGGTAATATATCATGCTGCGCCGCGTTATCGATTAGGCAGAACAATCCTTCCATCCACCATAGATAATTTTTCAAATTGCTTATCGGATCTGTCTCAGCTGCTGCCTGAACCTAAACAAACAGATGAACTTGAGGAAGTAACTAGCACTATGAGCACCATTCTCTCTGGAAAATTAGATATTGTTGCACCAATGAGACTAAAAAAGGTCAGAGAGAAAATTAAAGCACCATGGTACAACAATACTACTCGTGTTCTAAAGAGAGAAAACCATAATTTAGAGCGTAAATGGAAACAAACTAATTTAGAGGTTTTTAGAATCGCTTGGAAAGACAGTACGTCACGTTATAAAAAGGCCCTAAAAGAGGCCAGGGCTGAGCACCTCCGCAAACTAATAGAAAATAACCAAAACAATCCTAGGTTCTTATTTAACACCGTGGCTAGACTAACAAATAAACAAGCGTCACCTGAACAAAATATTCCGTTACAGTTTAGTAGTAATGATTTCATGAATTTTTTCACAGAGAAAATAGAAAACATCAGATCCACAATTGTAAACGTTCAATCTTCAATCGCGCCTTATAATTCAGCCTCGATTATCACCCCGCAAGAACAATTACAGTGCTTTACAACTATAGAACAAAAAGAGTTAAATAAACTTATCATTTCCTCTAAAACAACAACATGTTTATTAGATCCCATACCAACTAAACTATTGAAAGAAGTGTTACCTATAGTGGAAGAGCCTCTCCTCAATATTATTAACTCGTCTTTATCTTTAGGTCATGTTCCAAGAACATTTAAATTGGCAGTTATAAAACCTCTCATTAAGAAACCACAATTAGACCCAAATAACCTAGCAAATTATAGACCCATTTCAAATCTTCCTTTTATGTCCAAAATATTAGAAAAAGTTGTGTCTGCCCAACTGGGCTCTTTCTTGCAAGAAAATGACACCTATGAAAAGCTTCAGTCTGGATTCAGGCCGCATCATAGCACTGAAACTGCGCTTGTTAAAATCACAAATGATTTACTCTTAGCTTCTGACCAAGGCTGTATCTCAATACTAGTTTTACTTGATCTTAGTGCTGCGTTCGATACTATAGATCACACAATACTCTTAGATCGACTACAAAACTATACCGGTGTTCAAGGACAAGCATTAAGCTGGTTCAGATCATACCTATCTGACCGCTACCATTTTGTCTATTTAAACGGAGAAAAATCGATCATAACTCCAGTAAACTATGGAGTGCCGCAAGGATCTGTGTTAGGCCCTCTATTATTCTCAATATATATGCTGCCACTTGGAAATATTATAAGGAAACATGGAATTAGTTTCCATTGTTATGCTGATGACACTCAACTATATATTTCATCATGGCCGGATGAAAACGCTAAATTATCCAAATTGACAGAGTGTGTTAAAGATATAAAAGATTGGATGACGCACAATTTTCTTTTATTAAATCCAGATAAGACAGAGGTAATACTTATCGGTTCAAAAAACCGCCCACAAAACCTCTTACAATACAACTTTAACATAGTAGGGTGTCCTGTTACTTTATCCTCTACAGTAAAAGACCTGGGTGTTATATTAGATTGTAACTTGTCTTTTGAAAATCATATTTCATATGTTACAAAAACAGCCTTTTTTCACCTTAGAAATATTGCTAAGTTACGTAACATGCTATCAGTTTCTGATGCAGAAAAGTTAGTTCATGCATTCATGACCTCAAGACTAGATTACTGTAATGCTTTATTAGCTGGTTGTCCTGCATCCTCAATAAACAAGCTACAGTTAGTCCAAAATGCCGCCGCTAGAGTTCTTACTAGATCAAGAAAGTTTGACCATATAACACCAATTTTATCATCACTACATTGGTTACCTATAAAGTTCCGTATTAATTACAAGGTATTGCTACTGACTTATAAAGCCCTAAACGGCTTAGCTCCAGTTTATTTAACGGATCTTCTATCGCCCTATAATCCATCGCGCTCTTTAAGATCACTAAATTCGAGGCTTTTGGTCATACCTAGGATATCCAGATCCACCAAAGGAGGGAGAGCATTTTCACATTTAGCTCCAAAACTCTGGAATAGCCTTCCTGATACTGTTCGTTGCTCAGACTCGCTCTCCCAGTTTAAAACTAGATTAAAGACGCATCTCTTCAGCCAGGCATTCATATAATATTTTAATCTTACAGTTAAATCCGGTCTCTACTTCATAAACGCCAGAGGAGAACTGGCCCCCGACTGAGCCTGGGTTCTCCCAAGGTTTTTTTTTTTTTCTCCATTAGTTCACCTGATGGAGTTTTTCGGTTCCTTGCCACTGTTGCCTTTGGCTTGCTCAGTTGGGGATACTTAATTTGATTAATCGATTCAACAGTGCTATTGATCAGGATTACCAAACGTGGATGTTTTACACCAGAAACAAACACTGATGTACTATTTTATTTAATACTGTGAAGCTGCTTTGATACAATCTGTATTGTGAAAAGCGCTATATAAATAAGTTGACTTGACTTGACTTGAGTGAGGGTTCGGGGTGGTGGAGGGATGCTGAAAAATTGTCAAGGAGTGTTAGGTAAGTTGACAGAGTGAATATGCTTCCTCATGCTGATAGATAGGGGTAACGTTAGACATGGTATTGTTTGATGACAAGTTGATATTGGATTGATTATTTGTACGTGCTCCTCCCGAACTTTGTTTCTGACTAGAATATGAGTATGACGAAGTCAGGCTACCGAATGTCTGTTGGGAGCATCAAAATAAAGAGTCAGCAGTTAAAGGGGTCATATAATGGTACATGCACTTCTACAAGTTAATTGCACTGAAATGTCTGTTGGCAGTGCCTGTACACAACCATCCTATCATGATAAAAATCCATCCAGTGGTTTTGTTTTAATCTCCTTATATGTTTGACCCTCTCTGAAATCAAGCCGTTCGATATTGTGACGTCATAAGATCGTACGCCCCTCCCGCGATTGTGATTGACAGCTGTGTTGCAACACAAGACCCGCCCTGAGTGAGCTGTGACAGCCGTCTTAGTAGTCCGCCATTGTGGATATGCTGGAGCAGAATGGCGTCTAAGCGATTGTGGTGTTCTGTTCTTAGATGAAATAAGGAACACAGCAGTAATTTGGATGTTCCTAAATCCGAGCCGTTGAAGAGTTTTGTTTTTGAAGCGATATGCCCAAAGGATTGACGCGGGGATTCCCTCACGGGGATTCCCCACGATCGTCCATGCTTTCATGTTTGCGCGAATCATTTCACACCAGACAGCTTTACAAACGAGAAAAAACCGGATCGGTACCAACGTGTTCCTGCTGAACCTCCAGAAAATGTGAGTGTAATGTTTTATTAACCTTTATATTAGTATTTATAATAATCTATGCGAAATTTGCAAACCTTGCTGCAGGCTTCACAATGAATGCATCTAAGGTTTACACTCAGGGTACATTACGGCATGTTTTCTATGTACGACCTTCTCAATATAATTCATAATCCCACGTTTATAATGAACAACGCGTGGTTATTGTGTTAGAAACGGTGTACGCACAGAACAGAGGGGCGGGGTGAGCAAAGCTCATTATCATTTAAAGACACATGCACTGAAACGGCGTGCTGAAAACAGAGCTGTTTTTGACCAGGTAAAATTAGTGTTTTCTTACAATACTAATGAGAATTTTTAATTAAAGTATATTACAAACTTTTAATTTAGACCCTAAAGAATCATATTAGCTTGTACAAAAATGGCATTATATGACCCCTTTAAAGGATTAGCTCACTTTCAAAAATTTTTTTTGCTGATAATTGCTTTCCAACGTGATGACGCAATGCGTGGCACATCTCAGAGATGGTACACGACGAGCATTTGTGGATAAAAAGTATATATATATATATATATATATATATATATATATATATATATATATATATATATATTAGAAAATGACAGATCGTTTCGCGAGATAAGACCCTTATTTCTCAACTGGGATCGTGTAGAGACTTTGAAGCTGCATTGAGACGGACATTTGAACCTTCGTTTTCACGTTGTAGTGTGGACTGTGAAACCGGTGGTATTTAAAAACGATGACGTAAATTTAGTCATGTGACGCATATTGTACCAATAGATATTCATGTTTATACCAGTATTGTGCCTGTTATGTGCTATTCACTTTCACACTGTTGCTAAAAATATTCTACATTGCACACTCTTCATATCACATTCCTTCGAAGATGACAGAATTTACTCACATTTGCTGTCCTGCGGCAATACATGAGAGCATTTGCGTTTTAGACCAAACATATGGTGACTGCGTGCGACCTGGACCGCAACAGTGCATGGTGAGATATTTTACTAAATAAAATGATCCTGTCAGAAGAATTGCGCGATAACTTCATTATTTATTATTCCATCTGAATCATATCAGTGTTCATTTGTGGGGTTTTACGCATGCGCAGTAAGGTGAATTTTGCGTTTTCAGGCATTTTACAAAGAATTCTCATACTCACTGAAACGTCCGAAAACACCTGAAAACGCTAGTGTAGATGGAGAGCGTTTACAAACGAAAACGCCGTTTTCAAATGTATCCGGATTAATGTAGACGTAGCCTAAATTATCATCAAAATTTTTTGGAAAGTGAACTAATCGTTTAAGCAGAGAGTCTACTAATACTCTAATGACTGCTAGTTGACATGTAGTTGCAAAGTTACTTATAGTAAACAGAATGTTCAAAAGGGGCCATCAAAATAAAGTCTTACCTTTTTTTCTTCATCGGAATGGTATGAAACTTGGTAAAGGTTTTGGCACTTGCTATGTGAAAACACACACACACACACACACACACACACACACACACACACACACACACACACACACACACAAAATCATGGACATGGTCCTGACCTCATTGGAAATGAATGGGAGATGAATTTCATCTAGTGGAAACTTTTTATACTGTGGCCAAACCAAATCTTACTGAAAGCAATTTTTTTGAGATATCAGGCTAAAATTTTTAACACAACTTGTTTAGATTTATGGCTTTGATTTTCTCTCAGTTTTAGAGTAAAACAAAATAGAGTTTTTTTCATAACAATAAAATTTCACTTTTTAAAACGTTTTTCACTTCAGCAATAATCTGCCAAGTGTTGTCTTTGAAAAGAGATCAAACTTAAGTCTGTGCTCTAAAGCATTCCACATTTACGACAGTTTAAGTTGGAAATTATATTTTCAGGTCTTTGCTCAAAAAGTGAATAAATTTATTATAAATACAGCATAAATATAATTAAGGATCATTAAAATACCCTAAAATACAAAAATCGAAATAAAATATAGTACATTCATTTCATTGATATAAAAAATAATAATTTAGGTCATTTTTGACAGACACACGAAGCACCAGAGGGTTAAAGTATGGTTTAAGTGCAAAGTAGTTGATTATGTGTCTGACATCTGTCTGTCACTGTGACACCTGTCTTGGACTTTGTTTTGCCTTCTGTGTTTGTGCACTATGTGTTTTCTTGTTAATCAGTTTCACCTGTTACCTGTCATCACCACGCACTGTGTGCACCTGTTGTCACTTAGTCTCCTCATTTGTCTGTGTATATAGTCTCCCTAGTTTCAGGTCTTCCTTGTTGGTTCTATGTCTTTTCTGCTTGCTATGTTTGGTATGTGTCTTGTTCATAAATAGTGCTTCCTGGTCTTCCTGGTCTTCCTGGTCTTCCTGGTCTTGTCTCACGCAGCCCAAGTGTGACAGAAGAACCGACCACATCCAAAGAGTTGGTAAAATACATGGGCGTTCTCTGTACCCTGCTGAATCCTTCAGATCGGCTTGTAACCTATTTCCAGGACGGCCAACGGATCGAGAAATATGTTGAGAGGTTCCTCGAAATTCCTCACCTCATGGACTGGGCAGATGACGTCCTAAAGACTGTATTCTGGTACGGACTGGATGATCATCTGCACCAGCAAGCCCCAGCAGCAGCAATCCCAGGCACATTCGAACAATACCTGGATCATGTGCTTTGGTTGAGCGGTTCAGCCTTCACCATGGGTGAGGCTGATTCTGACATCACTGCTCAACCACTGTCACCAGCCATCTTTATCGCCACACATCCTATCTTCATCCAGAGTCTTGTCCCGTCGAGATCACCCTTACAGAGTCCCCTGTTCCTATCCTCGTCCAGAGGAAGTAGATTTAATAGACTTCGAAACCAATATAAATTGTCTTTTTATCTGTCTGCCCGGAACTATCCGTCAGTCCTGCCGAGCCCCAGTTTCTTCACGTCAGTCATGCCTGCCGAGCCAGAGACCGTTCCCGAAGACTGTTCCCATGTCATGCCTGTCGAGCCTTTGTTTCCGGCCAAGATGGCTGCCACCACGCTTTAGTCGGTTCCTGAGCCTGAATTCCCACCCTCTCCTGCCCCCCTCTCATCATCCAACCATCATCCTCATCTCATCTGCCTCCTATCAGCCCCATCACTCGCCCTCTACACGCTAGTGGTATAGTGGGCTTGCTGAGGGGCTTCCAGTCCTCAGCACCATCTTGGACTGTGGATGCCTGGAATCCTACTCCAGCCACCGCATCCAGGATTCCACATCGGCCCATCAATCCAATAGTTCACCCTTGGCTTCTACCTCCTTCATCTCCACCGTGGCCCATCAGTTAACTAGTTCCACCAGGCTCCCTCGTCCCCCCGGGTCCGCCTTGGTTGCTCGTCCACCTTCCATCACCTCTGAACTGCACTCCTCTGACTTCACCTCGTCCCTTCATTCCCCCGGCTCTATTGGAGTCCTCACTCCCTTCTGCTCCTCCTTGGTCATCAGTCCCTCTGTCTCCACCGTGCCCTTTTGTGTCCCCGCCTACACCTCAGTCGCCTAATGCTGGGTACACACCAAAATATTTTTTACATCTTATAAGATTTTCAAAATGTGATGACCACAAACGTGAGGAAAAAAAATCCTAGATTTAAGCGTTTTGCTCCTATAGTGTGTGGTGTGCCATGATGTGACAAAGACCGCACACCACACACAAACCGATTTTCAACCAGAGTCTCGACTGTGAACACAGGGAATCTTGCAAAATCTTGCGAGACTTCAGAAAAAGCATGGCGGATGATATGCAGGAAGAAATTGTGATTGTTTTTGGAATGTTTTTCACAGAAAATTCACGTGAAAAAAAAACATTGTAGATTGTACCCACCATTATATATAACCTTTTATACAGAAATATATTAATTCTTTATCGTCTTTATTTATTCTTTATTGGATTTATTGTCTCTTTAGAAAAGGTTATTTAATCCCTCTATAGAACCTCACTGAACCCTTAACACTCAGCTTCCTACAAGTGTGTGTGAGAGAATGACAGTGTCTTCCATCATCTCGTTTTCTGATTGGATATTGTTTTGTTTCATGTGATAATCTCCAGAACGTGTGCGCGTTTGTGCTCGGAGTTCCCCCCCACACATCAGGATTTCTGATCGGCTCCGACTTTCATCCGAGCAGGTTCGGACACTCGTAACACACCTCACACCAAGGGAAAAACTGATAAGATAATCTGTTGAACCATCAAGATAATCGGGACATACCTTGGATTGCCGGAAGGGGGGAAATTGGCCCAACATCAGCCCGATTATCTTTTGGTGTGTACCCAGCATAAGCCAGCAGCTTCCCCGTGTCCCTCTGCTCCACTATGGCCCATCAAACTTCCATCTCCTCCCTGTCATCCTCCCCCATCGGTTCCGCCTCAGTCTGTTATCACCCTAGAACCCTCTGCCCTTCAACCTCCATGGCTCCTCCCTTCATCGGCTCCACCATGGGTCACGAGTCTTCCCGTTGGACACACCTCCCTTCTGCCTGGACCCTCTTCTTCTCCCAGTAATCCACCGACCTTCGCCCACTCCTGTTGCCAGCCCTCCGTCTGCTGCTCCTCCTCCTCCCAAACCCCCACCTCCTCACCTTCATCTCTTTCGTTACTGCGCGAAGAGATGAAATGACCTTCATCTCTTTCGTTACTGCGCGTAACCATAATTGTTGAGAAAACAGACCCTTTTAATCAGATGGATATTACTGTTTTACTGTATATCAAATAAATGCAGCCTTGGTGTAAGAGACTTCTTTCAAAAACATTAAACAACTCTTACTGACCCCAATCAAAATTGCCTTGACTCTGCTTTTTGCAATGCATTCTTGATTTGTATCAGCTGCAAAAAAATACATGCAATACCGCCCCCATGTTTTTACACTTGAGTCTAAAAAAGAACCAAATTAAGACCCATTTAAGTGATATTATATTATACATTTACATATTGCTCTAATCTGTAGTGTAAACTGTAACAGTCCAAAATATTAAAGTATACCCACACCAAATGAGATTTTCCCAGTTCTGATTGCTTTAACCCTCTGGGGTCTGGGCTGTTTTTGGGGCCCTTGAGATGTTCTGACATGCCCTGACATTTGTGCTTTTTTCAGTTGCTTATAAACATATTAATGGCAAAGGTGTAAATTCACTCTATAAAGCACAAACAGGGCTACCATAATATGTGAGCCACGTGTATGTACATGTTTTCATTTTTGAGAGAATAATGTTTATGCATGGTTATTGAAAAAAAAAAAAATTCTGAAATAAGGCCACAAAACACATAGTAAATATGTGTCAATAAGACTTTTGAATAATGGATGTCCTCGCCTAGTGTTTTTTCTTCAAAATTATGTGAAAATAGTCTTGCTTTATCGTTCACATAAAACAATACATTGATTTAAATTGATGTAAAACAGGTTTTGCTTGGAAAGCCAATATGCGAGGGGGCGTGAACGAGGAGTGGTTTACAACTTAGAACACCCACTCTGCATAATGACTCTGCATAATTAGCCATTCATTCAGGTGTGACACTGACTGAGCCACAATGCAAGGACAAAGATATATTTAGAAGAAGACTTATATTGACCATTTAAGATTTTGCTTACATCTATCTTGTAAATATGTTTTGCCATTTTATTAAAAAGGTTACAATTACAACAATATTACAATTTCAACAATATTTCAAGTGTACTCTTTCTTTGTAAAAAAAATGATTATAGGCCTACATTTTATCTATGTATTCATTACTTTCATATTTCGACTGACTGTAACGTTGTTTTCATGAAATATTAGGGCATATTGTTAATTTGCAGTTTAATACGTTGCTTATACAAATAGCCTACATTTTATTTCAGCATATTTCAGTCGATTTTTACTCATCTCAGTATAGTAATACAGTTTGCTGAAACATCATCATTCATTCACACACGCGATTTAAATTTAAACTGTCTTTGCCAGCTGTGGTAAACAGCGCGCATCTCTGCCGTTCATTCATTCATAAACAGAAACCCACGTGAAGAAATTCACGTGAGAAGGAAAAAACTTACTAGTATTCCTCAGCTCGCTCCTCGATATACCCGCACTTCTGGGGGACATTTTCCATTATTATTCCTCACAGCTGCAAGACGGTGTAAACAAGTAATGATCTGAATAAACTTGTGTTTTCTCGAGCTGATATGGGGGCGTTCACAGGATTGCGTGGATTGCCTCAGACATTTGCGTTTGAATAGCGCGCGCTCTCCGTGGGCGGAGTCACATTACATCTGAATCAGATGTAATTAGCTTGACTGGAATCGCTCTCTTTTAATACAGATTTCACAAGATGAGAATATTTGTTTTTTATATAAATTACTTCATTAAAAAGAAGAGAATTCAAGCTTCATGCCTGTGTGACTGTATGCCTGTTTGACTGAGTATTCGCTGAGTTATTGTTCATTTTCGGACGCGTTTCAGAATGGACTACACTGGCAGAGAGAAGGCAGAACTCGCCTCGTGTTTACTTTTCTTTATTTGGCAAAAAGCACAACACTTTGTTTTTATTGTGAGTATACACAAAAATAATACACATTTAACAGAATCGATTGATGTATGAAACTTGTTTTGTAAAATCAAAGTCAAAAGAGTATTTCGGGTCTCAATTCAACTCACAAGGAAAAAAGCGAGCAGATCACGCCGGCGTGATCTCCGACCTCTGAGGGTTAAAGGGATCTGAGAACATTTTGAGCAGTCACATATAAAAATCAGTCTTCATTCAGTCTGCTCTCAGATCACTGAAACAAGCCAGCATTTGCTGCTTACCGAGGAAACAGAATGTTGGCACAACGTACCTGACCTTCTAACAATGTTTTAACAACATGGCCATAAGGATGCTATAACTACGTTGTGTGGTGAAGGTTGATACAGCGTTGTCACAATGTTGACATTAAACCACCGCTCAGGGCCATTGCTTAAGGTTGTGCCTATGGTGTCTTGACAACCACTTGACTACATGTACTCGTCACTGCCCTGAAGTGCGAAAATCAGTCTTTAAAATTTCAACCGCCCGTTGGGCTCACTGTGTTGTCTCATTCTTCATCGAGCAAGTGTAGCAGGAATGGTTATGACCCCTCCTACTTTTTATGATTTGGCCAATGGCCTGACAACTTTAAAAATCGTGCAGTGTGAACTTGGCATTAAACAAACTTGTTACTTTTCAATGATCTCCGTCCTCCTTGGATCTAGTCATGACAAACGTAGCCTCGCT
Source organism: Scardinius erythrophthalmus (assembly GCF_964197995.2). NCBI lineage: Eukaryota > Metazoa > Chordata > Actinopteri > Cypriniformes > Leuciscidae > Scardinius > Scardinius erythrophthalmus. The sequence continues at coordinate 41,596,440 of NC_138228.1, forward strand.
CACACTGTTTAGTTTTTCCATTTGATTTGTCTGCTATTTAGTCTCATTCGTTTCTTTGCTCCTCTGGATTTGTGGATGTTTCCTGGACTGATTCCGGTTAACGACCTTTATCGCCCGGCTTTCGACTACGCTCACCCGTTTGCCATGTACAGAACCTGATTTTGTTCATTAAATGTTCTGATCTGCCTTTGCTTTTTAAAATAAATTTGTACTGTATATTCGTTTTATTTTTTCACAAATGTATGACTTTTGGAAGTGCAATTTGGTTACCATATGCAGTTTTAATAAAGTTGAATTAACGTAACCTTCTGTCATTTTTACTCTTCAAAGTGTACACTTGCAGGTGTTGATTAGGCTTATTTACTGATAGCCCCATTAACTAATAATAAGGATAAACAATATTTAAAAAATATAGAATTATCTAACATCTAATTAAAAATTAACCTCAAAACATAAAATGCTAAATGGGGGATATCTATAGGCCTATCTAGCATAAAAAATAAATTAAAAAAAAAGTCAGAACGTCGTCTCTCAGTTGCTGAATGTCGCACAACAACGTTGCTACAGCCCTGTCGCGTTTTACAATTCTACGTTTTTACAATGTTGCGAGCACGTAGACAGCGATGTTGCCATAGCAGAAATGCAACGTGCCACAGATGTTGCCACAACGTAAATGTGTTTGCTGGGTACTTTTTGGAACATCATGAACGCTGTGTAGTTATAGGCAGCTCACTGTCTGGAACAGAGCCAATGCGTAGGTTGAGCTGCCATGGATTTCCAGCACAGACAGGACTCTGTTTGACTGAAGTCTTAAAAGCACTTGCTATAGTCCTCTTGTGAGTGATGACATTTCTGCTGTGATTCAGAGTGACATTAATTAAGTCAATGCATTAAAGTTAAGAAAGGATGAAGATAGATAGCAAATGAACATCGCCTTGCCACAACACTTAACACATACAGAAACACTGTAAGACAATGTGACTGAGATTACTATTATTTTTTAGTAAAGTGATTGCATGGTGAGTGATGTGTCTACACAGTATGAACAATTTATGATTCACCTAAAACGGCAGAATTAAAGTGGCACTATCTGAGGAAAACAGTCAAAAATACAAGGCATATTTTTGCTCTCTCGCTTCAATAGAACAAGCCTTTGAGATAAAAGTGCAAATTAGGTTTTATTTAGTCTCTTTTTTTTATCCCACAAAAAGTTTCACAGATGAATATGAATTCACTGGATCAAATGCTTAGAGCATCAGAACTATCACTGATAAGTCACTGAATATTAATAATCTAATTTTGAAGTTCATATTTAATTAAAACAGGTACTGGCACTGATAAAACCTGCTTGAGCCAGAGAATTTGGTTTGATTAAAGTAATAGTTCATTCAAAAAATAAAATGCTGTCTTTATTTACTCAACCTCAGGCTGTTCCAAACCCATACATCTTTTTTTCTGTGGAAAATAAAATGAGAATTTTGATGAATCTTTACTCAGATGTTTCCATACCATTGTGAAAAAGAAGTGTGCACTTGTAGTGTATTTCAAATTTGATATTTTATAAGTATATTTTTAACAAACTTGAAGGTAATACAAAATTAATGAAACAAAGGCCACTTAAGTGAACATACATGACCAGCCAGTGTTCAAAACTATTTACGGAGTGGCTACAGAAAAAAAGAGACCGGGCCCATGCGAAAACAAGGATCAATATCGGAAAGGCATTAAATATAGTCATGCAATGCTGATGTTGTTAACATTAACAATTTGAGAACAAAGTATAATTTGCATGGTTTGACGTGATATGATAAGCTATTGTCAGATTTAATCAGCACGATTTAATGCAATGCTTTTTTCCCCCAGTTGGTCAGAACAAAAGTGGATGTTACTTGTTTAGATGACATTTTCCAGTGAAAATTCTTATGTTGGTCATACTTCCAAAAAGTACAATCTGTGATTCCGAATGACAGTATCCACACCGGCGCGGTAAATGATTGCCGCACATTTTCCCTAAAAACATAGGATTCATCCACGATGTGCCATGCCGAGGCACAACCCACATAAAGTTGATAATTCCGCGAATTACTGCAATATCAGATTTCGAACAGAGATGGCGACAAAGAGGAAAAACTGCAGACTGCAGCTTTAAATATATTATTAAGTATATTATATACAGTAGGGGTGTAACGATTCAGCAACTACATCGATGTATCGATTTATATTCCTATGATCCAATTACATCGATCTGTGCTCGGCAAGTTGGCCTTCCGGACGACATATATCGATCTAACATTGTTTTAAAAGGTAATGAATCGATTGTATCGATACTAGGAAATAACGCATTGGATTCAAGCACGTCAGACTTTATATGGATGTTTTTTTCTTAGCACTTTTAATGATAAAGGCGTTAAACGTTACTCGATTCATCACCATGCATGACGCGCCAGCAGCAGCGCAAAGACAACAAGCAGCGCAAAGTCTCTCACCTCAGAAAAACGGACTTTCCTGTCCTCCGTGCTGTAGGCCTGTATCGCTTCACTATAAAGCACAAAATAAACTACAAGCATTGCAACGTCATTATTTTTTAAATTAGAAAAAAAAAAAGTGTTGTCCAGATTCAGTATCTCGGTCAGATTATGTTTTCAGGCTATATGTCCGTGTCATTATTCTACCATTATTTTCATAACTTGTAACGAAATAAAGTCTCTCCATCAGAAAAACGAAATTTCGTGTCTGATACTGTGCTCGTAGCATGCACTCTTTAATTGCACGCGCAAATGTGCCGGCGCGCGCTGTATCACTTCACTAAAGCGCAAAAGAAATAGAAGCATGCAACGTTGTAAATTAGTAAGTTACGAAATAAAAGTAAAATACCAATAAATTACGTTATTGGTACGTCATGTGTGTTGCTATTAATCAGGAGCAGTTTCCATGTTTCTTTACGAGTTCTTCTAAGTATTGTGTATCACCATTGTAGCCTAATTGTTGTTTGTTTCCATAACAAAATGCCAAGGGAATAATCAAGGGAATAATCTTTCTGAATTCCCCTATAACTAACTGTAACTCCCCTGTAACTTCTCATTTTAACTTTTCTGAAACATTAACCAAGATGGCCTAGTATTGTTGTTATGAGTGTGTTGTCTCGTTTTTTCACTGTAATTCTTAAAGTTAATATAATCTGACTGAGGAATCTTAGAAGTAAATATTTTAACTGTGGTCAAATATAAATTAACTTGTGCCTATTTAACTTTATTCAAAAAATATGATTTAATTCTGCAATTTGCCTTCATTAGCGATTATCATCAATTTGATTACACAGATATAATTAAACTAAACTGAGCTAGACAATGACATCTCTGAATTCAATAATGAAATGCCTTTAACTGAAAATTGAATGTTTAATCTTATTATTATACATTACTGACACTCTATCCTCCAATTTGATACTGTTAAGTGCTTTGACACAATCTTGTCAAGCATTAGCCTATATAAATAAAGGTGACTTGACTTAGGTCATGTCGATCCAGTGAGCATTGTTTTTGCGCGTGATGCACGCACGTTTGTGTTTAAATATGTTCATCAAATAACGTTAACGTTGATAACTGTAGGTAATAAAAATACAACGGCTCATGTTAGCTCTGGTCCAATGAAAAAATATTAACAGATAGAACTCAGGACATTTTTGTAAAATACACCTCATTGTCATGTTCTAGACTTGTTATATTCAGCTTTAAATAAAAAAATACCCCCTTAATATTGTGGCAGTTTTTTTCTCCGTGGTATCGAAAATGGTATCGAATATCGATATTTTTTAAGGTATCATATCGAAGTTAGAAATTCTAGTATCGTGACAACACTAGAAAGGACTAAAACTTGTTGTGATTGTGAACACTGAGGAGAAAGACACAAGTGACAAATGACGAGCGTGCCAGGCACGGGAAAACACCAACTGTTAAAAGGACAAGATATCGACCTCATGTCACAGTGTCTGGTGGTTCCCTGGGTTAAACACTAGAGGTCCTCAGTTTTCACAGTGTCTATGCATTTTCACTACAATTCCCATGATCCTGCCTGTCACTGATTGTACATTGTCTTTCAGCTGTTTCTCGTCACCTTGTCAGCACTTGTGTGTATATATACCCTGTCTGTTTCAGTGTTTGTCACGGAGTCCTTGTCTTGTATCACACCACTTCTGTGTTCTGCCTCGTTGCCTGTTTTTGGATTGTTTTATGTTTTGGATTGCTTCTTTGGTTTTGACCCCTGCCTGGACTGGATTTGAGTAACGGATTTCCCTTAATAAATTATACTGCTTTTGGATCTTCTCTCTGTTTCCCGTGTGATGGATCGTGACACCTCACTCATATGACGAAAAGGCATCGTGCCTCAGACTAAAAGGCTTCAGTCATTGGACAAAACGGCATCGCACCTCAGACTGAAAGGCTTCAGGTCTTAGGAAAAACAATGTCAGGTGTCAGGCTCGTACAATTAGGCATCAGATGAAACAGCCTCAGACTAAAAGGCATCAGACAAAAAGGCATTGGACAAAACGGACTCAGCGAAGTTATTTTTCTTCTTCGAGAGAGAGAGAGGGAGAGGGACAAAAGGTAAGCTGTACTTTATATTTTATCTCACATTTACTATAAAACACTGCTATGTCCGCTTCACCCAACGGTTCTATCTAAAGTGTACAACACCCTAGCCATCTTAGCAACTTAAACATATTTTCTCATTGATATTGTTCATTGAAGCTTATAGAGTAGAGTATTGAGATATCTATATATACTGCATTTATTTTCCTTCAGGTCAGTCCTACATTCCTCATAAATAATCAATTTGAATGTGCCCTGATCAGTAGCGTAGCCAGGAATCACAGTGTAGGTGGGCCCAGAGAAAATCAGGTGGGCACAGCCTAAAAATGCATCTGTTATCAAAATAGGCCAACACAACTACACCTGCTTGAATACACCACAGTTTAATCAGAGCACACGCATGTATTCAGTCAATTCTCTTTCAAATGAGAGCAGGGACAAAGAGTATTTTTGACACAAACTTTAGTAAGTTGCTCTGTTTCATTTTAGTTTAACCAGAGCCCGTCTACGGAGAGCCTTGGCACTCCCTATTCAGCCCCATTGTATTGATTTTGGTTGCAGTTCCATTAGAATTCCACTGGGGGTGATCGCGAGCGAGTGCAGACTGAATGGGAGTCAATGGGGCTAAACGGCTAAATGTGTCTCTTTCACCCAAATGCCGTTGAGAAATCTCAGATTTTATTGTAGGTTTTGCAAGTTCAACATGGGTTATAGGTCGAAAGTTGAATGAACGAGTACTTATTTCTTTTCTATTTCTTACAGGTTGAGTTGTTGTTGCCCAGAACACGCTAGCTTTCTGCTAATGACGTCAGCATTCTGACAAATTACTAAGACAAAAAATTATATCCTGAGAAAAGTGGGTTTTGAGGGTTTTTCGCCATAGACCTCCATTCATTCTGCACTCGCTCGCGAGCGCCCCCGCATGGACAGAGACGTGTTACTGCAACCAATCCAGAACCCGGAAGTAAGCAGAGAGTGCCAATTCTCTTCCTATTAGACATTCTCTGGTTTAACATACTTAGCTAAACTTCAGTGTCCCTCTGTGAAATGTGCTCGTCGTTGTGAAGGGGGGATGGGCTGTTCGCAATCTGACTGTGAAATGCGCTACGCGGGCATTTCGTCATCACCATGACAACCATGACAACCAAACAAGAATCAAGAAACATTAAGATTTATTTTTATAGTTTCAAGTATTGTGATAATCGCAACAGAATTCCCTCCGTAGGCTACCTTGTGAGGCCACTGACTGGGCCTGACTGACTAGCTACGCGAGTGGCCCTGATACTCTATTCAGTTTGTCAGTTGTGTCTTGCTTCTCCGTGTTCACAACAAGTTCAGTCCTTTCAATATGAAAGTCTTCTCTGCTAACTTACTCACTCAAAAATACTTTGCCGCTACAATGTACACTGGGTAAACCCAGCCTGATCTGCCGGCGATTTGATTTTGCCCTGCAGCTCAGGCTGGAAACCTGTACATTTATCTCTGCTGATTCCTTTACAAATTTGCGGGAACCAATCACAAACTGGCTTATCCACCTGGCGCGCTATTGGCGGGTTTAATCCAATCCAATTCCAGAGCCGTTATGGCTCTGTCCAATTCCTTTTAACCTCTCGACAATGCTCAATGGCTTATTTTTAGAAAAAAACTCACTCGAGTGGGTGTAAATATTACTAACTGTCATGTTTTTTTTTTTTTTTTTTTTTTTTTTGCATAACCTGCAAAAATCGCTTGATTCCATTGCTGGAATCGAGCAATTGAGCAAAATGTTACACATTTCCTGCCTGGAGTTTTCGCATCACTCTGCAAAGTACGTCACCCGGACCATTGGTCTGATTGGTTGAAGGACTATCCAACTACAGAGTCATTTGAACTATGCCCGTTGATCACGCCTCTTGTGCAGTTTTTTTTTTTTCACTGGAGAATAGCTTTTAGTGATTTTACTTCATGAATCTTGCATTGATACACATTTTTTAGATTTAATATTTATATTGTGTGGTAACCGTTTTATAAAAGCAAGGTACTCCTTGCTGTGACTAATAAGCCATGACTTAATTCACGATACAGCACAGCCTCTCGTACCTTATAGCTTACATAATGTATCAGTGTCAGGGCCAGCAAGGCCTTCTACACTATCAGAATCACTGACTTGCACTTTAATATAGTTTTCCCATGAATGAGTATATTATTCCCAATAATCCATTCTTTTAATTTCATAGCTTTTCTCTTGGTTGTGCTGCTTCCAGTAGTGTATGTTTATGTTAGAGCTTTTATCCAATCATATTTCAGCCATCATGTGTTGCCATGGCCAAAGCAATCTGCTTGAGGCCTTCAGAATCAAGTTCCCTTGTAGCTTAAAATAAATGGCAATGAAGCTGTTGCTTTAAACAATCACACAATCAGTCAGATTTAATCAGCCAATCAGATTTCGATTTGACTGCACCAGGGCCATTTAGCAGGCATACAATCGCACTCACCAAGCACTCATTAAAAGGATTTGACCTCATCTCACGCATTCAACACTTTTCACACGCTCTCATGCCACACATCCATTTTCTCACGCAGAGAAAAAATATTTTTAACCTTTAATAATACTACCAGCTGATAGGGCTCTCGGTATGTTTGCAGCATTAAGTGAGATATATTTGTTTTTTTACTGAGAAAAAATAACATGTATCTTGTGTACCTAATATTTATCCAAATGAATCAAGATTTGAATCAAATCACTTGAATTTACTTTAAATTGTGAAATTTGTGTCAAGCAATAATAACAACAGTAGCTAACCAGTCATTGTAACATGTTGTCACAAAACCTAATGATATTCCTTTTAGTTACTTACACTTATTGTGATGAAAGTTTTTTTTTTTTTTTTTTCAGATTTAGATCAGATTTTCTGAGGCATTGCATTCTGTAGGCTATACGTCTCCGCTGTTTAATGACGTGCATCTGTTATGACAAAATGTTATGTCATCGTAGAAGAGGAATGTGGACAAACGTTGACAACATATCAAAGGTTGGCTTTGTCAGGTTTCGTATAGACGAACCAGGCAAGATGGTAAGTTTAAATGCTTTAATTTGCAGAATGGATCGGTACAGCGTAACAGATGAGAAAACAGTAAGTTGAATATCAGATGATAGGTTAACTGAATGATAACAAAGTCTTTCTTTCTCTTGCAGATGCAGATGATGAAGAATCTCTGAAGTTGGACTGAAGACAGGCTGAAGAAGATCGGGATTGACGGTAAGTATGCAGGTAGGAGAAGGAAGGGAGTCTGTGAGTCTTGTATTGACGAGACCAGACGATGACTGAAGGGTGAGTGCTGAATATAAAGGGGTGAGATGACGAGGTTCAGGTGATGATGATAATTACTCAGGGGAGAGTGAGGAGATTGAGTGCAGGTGTGCGCCAAGGAGGATTCTGGGGAGTGTAGTGCAGAGACAGATGAGGAAGACAGACGGTGGATGTGACAGGCTTGCTCATCTTAAAACTGCGGACCCACTGTTCCTTGTTAAAGCCCACCACAATATTCTCCCACCAGTCCTGAGATCTCTCTCGCACACAATAACTGAAGCATATGCACAGGCTGCAATGATTGCCCTTTTCGTCCTCCTCCGCCTCAAAATCATGGTGTTTGGTGAACTTTGCATATATCGCAGAGCTAGCATCAAGCATATTTCTTGTTCGTCCATCTGTGCACCCGCTTAAAGCATGCGCAATGTTTCAGATAGTTTGGCAAGTGAACACATGAATTGGATGTGGGTCACAATTGAAAGAATGTGTCGGATAAAGGCAACAAATCAGAATTGGGCATCAAGACCTGCAGTGAAAATGAGGCCATAGGCCAATATTTGTTTCTCGCTAACGATATGGTTCAAGAGGCATTCACAGTCTCAATGCTGACCTAGTGATGGATAGTGGTTATAGATGTTTGTCCATTAGAATGGTCAGATAATCAGATTTTTTTTATCACTATAATGAATAAAAAAAAAACATGCATCCTTCAGTGCGCTTTCATGGCCAATTCAGTTTTATACAAACTCTCTCTCTCTGTGTGTGTGTGTGTGTGTGTGTGTGTGTGTGTGTGTCTGTGCTTACCTGTGTACCTCAATCTCCCCACAGGACTGGTCATTTTGAGGTCAACTTTTTAAGCATACACAAGCACTGTGAAAGAATAGTGCTCTGGAGATTATTTTATTAGAAGTGAATGAAATTTTTCTCACTTTGAGGTTCTATGATTGCTCACTTATTTCTGCCATAAATAAATTTGGCACCATTTTATCCATATAAAGGAAGAGTGATGACTGCTACTAATAAGTCATCATGTTAATTGCTTGGGTTTGATTCAGTCCGTATTATCTTTGCCCTGTATCATATTTACAAGCAGGATAATCCATTCAAAATAATATGTTGGGAAATTCAAAACTTGTGATGGGTGGAACATTTAAAACTAAAATCCTTTCATCCACCCTAACAAGGTTATTGCCTCCTACAATTAGTATTCAACAATCACCAAATTTAACTTTTATAGAAAAACAATTGATTCAAATATAAACTCTGCTTTGTGTGACTGGGTGGATATTTTATGCTTGATGAATTTTGTCAAGCCTGCATAAACATCAAACTATGAATGTTAAATGAGAATAGAACTCACTTATTGTAATGCCTGTTGTTATATAAATGTGATTGGTTTTCCCATTCCCATTCAATACAAAGTTTATCACAGCAAATTTTTGGTGTCATAATAATAATAATAATAATAATAATTTAAACATAATTTCTAGTCTGGTTGTTAAACGGAAAACTTTAATATCTTTTTCCAATAAATGAACGGTAACACTTTACAATAAGGGTACATGAATAATCATGTACTAATGCCTAAATTAATAGTTCAACATGAACTGAACATTGATTAGTGAGGATATGAACTAATCATGAACAAATGAAGAGCTAACCCTAACTACGACAGGAGTCATAAGGATTCATGCATGTAGCCTTAACTAAATGTCAGTGCCATTGTTTTATCTTTAGATGCACACCAGTAAGGCACGTTAATTAAATCTACTTAAATGCCCTAATAAGGCTTATTCTTTGCTCAATCTATGCCCTGTCTGTGAAACCAGGCCATGGATTTTTTTTTTTTATCAATATATTACAGTTTATCAAATAATGTGGGCACAACTGGCATTCATTTCATAGAGTGATTTGCAATGAATGCATATTAAGTGAAACAGATCTACAAATTGAATAAACAAAAATATGCACTGATCGCTATTAGTGTTGAGTGACAGACCGAAAAAGCTCAAACAATCAGATTAAATGTAAGCAAATCATTGCCCTAAACAAACAGGCTGTGTCCTGAAACTAAACTTCTGAATTCACGTAGAGTACGAAGGTATAAAGGCAATATCAATCCAAAGCTAACTTACCATCCTGTTTTAGATGGACCCTCTGTTGCCTGGGATATCCCACAATCATTTACATTCAGTTCTGCAGTTGTTGGAAAGGATTGGTGGAATTGATTGACATCTAGTTGAAAGAAGCTTCATAAATTCCTAATTTCAACCTATGGAACAAAAACTCAGATTTACATGGAAGAGCTTTTATGACTTGTTGCTTTATTGGGGCACTTATATTTGAATTTACACTTATACATTGTTTTGGTTTATTATTATTTTTTCAAAAATCATTAGACATGATGTTATGCAGCCAGTTTTCACTGCATGGTCAAGTGCTTTGCGTGTCACTATTAAGACATTTAAAGGTACCCCTAGCGTCACTATATCAGCAAAATAGGAATGCCATTGCTTTCAATTACTTGCTTTAAAGACCCCCTGTGGTGAAAATCAAGCTTTTAATGATATTTATACGTCTGTGCGTTGTTTTTAATATGCTTTAAGACAAACCATGTGCAAATTCATAAGTCAACACCATTTCTGAGAATTCTCCTAAAGACTGCAGTGAACCAAAGACAGTCTCAAAAACCCGGTCTGAAATCGCTGGTGTTTCTGACATCACAAACTTCCTTGTAACCAATCACGTCAACCTGTGATCGTCAACGAGTGGATCTCTGAGCTGGAGCTGGATGCGGGGATAATTTGCATATTCATAGAACTGCATAATACTAAATGAGGCAAGGTTGTAGAGTTACATTCAAGACATTTTAAGGCATGAAGATTTTTTTTTCAGGGAAAAAAACTCTAAATGTGTCATTTTGGTGATCAAAGATGAGTTTTAAGCGATACAATTATTGACTATAGGTGACTTTAAGCGTCTTTTATAGTGTCAGAGTGTCTATTTACATTAAGTGCAAAAACGTAAGTAAATGGAATCCAACATAACACTGGACCCCATTGACGGATTTTCAAAATATCTTCTTTGGTTTTTCACAGAAAAAAAGATAAACAACCAATCTTTAAACTTTTGACTATGTAGCATAATTTGACACATTTTGGATAAAATGCAAAAGTTTGAAACCACTTACTCCACATTGATTCTGTTTCTGGAAGCCATTTATGGATTGTCTTTCCTTTCAGATAAGGCCTCCATTTTATCCTTACAAATTTGCTAAAAAAAAAAAAAAAAAAAAACAAGACGTGCTTTCATACATGGATGCCTTTGAAGAAGTCTATCAGACAGTCCTAAATTCTCCATATTAAACTTGCATACAGACAAGCCCTGCCTGTCGTTTATACCTACCCAGGGTGGAAAATAAGATTTTCATGGGGGGACACACATTACATTGAAGCCATAAAGTAGAATGAATAGCTTGGGCCCAGAGCTTATTTAACAGTTGATGTCATGCACCTAGATCATTTGTCCAGGCGGGGTAACTCATTCGGAAAATGTAAAGTTCTTTTCAGCTATGAGGGATCTCTAATAGTCTACCAGTGTGCAAGAGACATAGATTATGCCTCTCAGCCAGTCAATGCAATGGAAGAGTGCCCTGCAGTGTCTCTTGCTAGTGTCTGTGACAGGACTAAATGAACGGTATGTCGCATGCAATGTCACCTGAGCCTGAATCCCAACGTGAGTTTAAAACTTGTTATACAGACTTGCATATGAATGCTAAACAAACCAAAATACCTATTGTGCGCCACAGTAAAAGGAAATGTATACTGATCTTTGTCATTAAGTTAATTTGTTCGTTTGGCTGGTGTGTGAATGAGGTTTTCCGAACCCGAATGTGCACCATTGAAACACACCAGAGTCTGTTACAAATGGTGGTCATGCAGTTTGACCGTCCTAAATCATGGAAGAGAACCGCTATTGATGGCACATAATTTAGTCACACTTATTAATGTATAATGCATTTCTCAAAGCTGCTTGTCTCCAAATAAATTGCCTTTGCATCTCTTGAGTTACACAGGCAAAATCGAAACGTTGTAAAGTATGTATTGCTGATAAATTAAAAATATGTTGTATACTATCTGTTCAAATCAATAAACAAACACACCTGAATGGTAGCAGGCAGCCAATATACACTATTAAAAACAAAAGGTTCCAAAAGGGTGTTTTTGCAGTGATGCCACAGAAGAACCAAAAAATATTAATAAAAAATGAATACATAAAAAAAACATTTTGTGTGATCCGAAAGGTTCTGTTGATGTTAAAGGTTCTTCGTGGAACCATCAATGCTAATAAATAACCTTTCATTTTAAGATGTATGTAAGAGTTTTGCTGTTTACAGTCAATGCATGAACACAACTTCACATAACATTATTTATAATGCACCTTCCGTCCAATAATCACAATACGCTTTTGTGCTTTACTTCTGATATGAATATACTTATAATGTGGTTTGAAAAAAAGTTAATTTCTCATCTTGGTACATTGTGAAAAAGAGACTGCGGTGGAAGGATAGGGAGGTGAAATCAAACACAGGTTTAGACCAAACAATCAAACCAAGGCAAACCATCTCAAAGATTTCTGATGTTTATGCCCCGCCACATTTGTGTACCGATAAACAGAGTGGGGTTATTCACAGGATCATTCAAGGGTAAACGCAGGCAAATGCATGCATAAATGCATTGCACTTCAAATGCCCCTCATTTCACATGAACAACAGACGGTAGGTTTACTCTGAAAGACTGTGGTTAAAATACAGGTTGAGGCAGACATTTTCACACGTGTGCATTCTTGCTTAAATCCAGTCCTCAATGGGTGGCAGTGCAGTTGTACACATGCACCAAATGAGGGTGCCCAAACACAACGAAAAGAGACTGGAGACACTGCTGTTCTGAGGCAAAAGTCCATGTACTTGTAAGCCAGCTAAAATCTGTGTGCCTATGTATGTATGTAGCATATTGGCAGACATCTGTGTATAAGATTGTTTTGTTTATATTATACCACAATACATTATAAACTAAATAATAACGCAGACACTGGCTGTACAGAAAATACTAAAATGATTGTGATTTTTGTTTATCTAACACGTTCAAACTATTTCTTAGAGACATAATTCAGGCAACAAAGAACAGTTTAATAACTGTCGATATCACATGCTACTAAAAGGCTAAAAAGCATTTCAATACCTCTCAATGACTTAATGCCATCATATTGATGATTCCAGTCAGCTCTTGACATTTGTGTATCATACAGTCAATGAATGGACTGTGAGCAGCCTGAGACTATGAGTAACCCATTTTAATCTCAATAAACACATCACCAGTAGCAACACTGACTGGACCTCCAGCGACGGGAAATTCAAGCAGCAACCAAAACACAACACCACAAGTATATCCACTCTCATTGATCACATGATTTATTGTTGTTGAAATCCCCCAATCTGTATTGTTAGAGCATCATCAACCAGATCTAACTGCTTTACTCACCAGACACTCCACACGTTCACCGCATGATCAAGGCTGAGAGCTAGATGATTGTGGCATTTTAATTGTTGGGACAGCTCAAAGCAAACCACTTACACCAACAACAAAACCCTATAATTATATCAACTTGCACATTAGTGAGAATTAAATAGTATGTTTTGAAATGCATCAACAGCTTTACAGTGATTAGTGAAAGTAGACGTTGAAAGTAAAGTCTTTTTAAAATTATTATATGGTGAGCATGATTAAGTTTAGTCTATCACACCTGTGCTGCCATCTAAGCATCACTGCTTCCCACGGGAATCTCACCCCTCTCTCTCTCTCTCTCTCTCTCTCTCTCTCTCTCTCTCTCTCTCTCTCTCTCTCTCTCTCTCTCTCTCTCTCTGTTCCTTCTTGGCACAAATCTGGAAAATCACTTTTTCGTGTTCTGGTTCACAAACATGTAGTCAGCTATGGTGAGCGATAATCTAATATCTAATAAATTTAGATATTTTTTAAATTTGATCTGAACTGCTATACAGTACAGTCATTTCAGTATCAGTCCAGATGGAAAGTATGGTCCACTTTGCAGTTTATTCTGGCCAAAAACCACCTACTTGGACAGGAAAAGAAAACCTCACAATTGTAAAGTCATCAACCAACCATAGTTTGGTTTTTAAAAGGTGTTTAGGTTTGGGTGGATCAGAAATAATCGAATTGTATACAAAGAAGATTATTAAAAATTTGGGATGGCAATCTCAGCAAATGTTTGTACAAAAAAACTATTAACTTAAGTCAAGTCACCTTTATTTATATAGCGCTTTGCATAATGCAGATTGTTTCAAAGCAGGTTCATATAATAAACAGGAAAATAACATAAATGATGCAAACTTGATTAAATATGAGACAAATTCAAATTATGCCAAAAAGCAGCTCTAAAAATACAATAGTGTCATTATTCAGGCTCAAGTCAGTTCAGTGCTGGTTCAATTAAGTTCAATAATTATAAAACAAGTTCAAATCAGCTATAAGGAGCTCTACAGAAGTGTTGTTATTCAGCTCGGATATGTTCAATGTTGATTCAATTATGAGGTTAAGATTGTGTAGATATGACTGTTAAAAAAAAAAAAAAAAAAAAAAAAAAAAGTAATGATATACAGAAATTAAGCTATTTCTGATCCGGTTTGCTCACTACTAAGTTGCCCAAACAAAACTCTGAACATCCTTATCCAAATATGAAGCCATATGAATCCAGTCATTCTTCCCCATCAGCCATCATCAGTCTGATACCTTTTGAACACATTTTTATCTACCCTGACTTTGGCACTCTAATTGGAACTAGAAAGTGCTTTCTAGCTCTGTGTGCAAAATGCATCAGATGATCAGTAAATGGACTGTGGGTGGTCTGTGGGGATGCCCAAGAAAATCTACTGTATATACCTGGAGAAAGTTAACCATCAACATTCCCATTAATCTCAATAGCAGTTACTCGACTGGTGTAGGATCCCAGAAATATGCTATCGTGGCTGCTATCAAATGACGTCATGGCAAAACTGATTGGCCGATGACACCACAAACATATTCAATATCCTGAATATGACAACAATGTCAGTCTTTTAAGATCATTTCAGAAAAGAATCAGGTAATGGTACAATATCTACTATAGCATAAGGAAATATTTGGGATTCGTTTGGAGCTTGCTAAAACAAACAAACAAAAAAAATGGTCATCAGTGAAAAAAAAAGTGCTTTTTGCTGTCAGATGACAACATGTTCTGTACATCTACCAGGGGCAAACTGAGTCATGCTAAACAGCAACGCCATGTCTGAGACTATACTTGAGATGAAAACACAACCTATGAGTTAAAAGCCTTGATACCCAATTATAAACCTACCAAATCTTGATATCAACATACGGAAATTAAAAGTATTTATCCCTCTGTATTAGCACACATGAGCAGTAACCCAAAATTGGGTTAGACCATGTCACGCTATGAAAAGAGTCTGATCTCCGTAGCTTTAATGTGCATGTTGATAAGAACATGTATTACACTGACTCTGAGCTTCAGCGTTATCAGTGACACGGCCCGGATTACCTGCATGTAGCAAATTCCTGGATGGGCTCCGATTAGAGCAATAGATGCAGATAAGACTTGACTGAATTTAGAGTTATCAGTCATCAAACGTCATTTACTACACAATATGAGCACTAATGAATTTTGGTACTGCTTTGGCAGAAGTTTGACTTCAAACTACATGAATCAGCGAGAATCTTAACTCTCTTTTCTAACAGTGTTTTTGCTTTCATCTCAAGGATGGAACTCACTAAGGATGAACTGAAGTCTCTACTAGTGCTATTTGCATGTGCCACCTCTGTTATTTTTGCTTTCAATTCACTAAAAGATTTATGTACATAATGTAATGTTGTAAATATGAACAAGAAATTAGTGCTAAATGCTATTCTTATTCCACAATTATCCATGTTACAAGCCAGATCTGAATGCTAGGTTGTTGTGGAAGATGCAACAGACTACTGCTATCTGGAATACTTTACTAAAACTATGCAGAATAACTCTGCTAAAGTAGTGTTGTCAAAAATATAGATTTTTTTGAATACGCATCGATATTGAAATATCTGGATACTGTCCGAATACTAATTTTCCACTCTATCGATACACTGATACAAGCTTCACTTTCTCACTCTTTTTTTTTTCTTTCTCAGAGTTGACAAACCCGCCTCCGATTACTCACTCGTTTCATTTTATCTTGTTACAGGGCAGGATTGCAGATGTTGCGCCTTATTTAAATCATTGCTCATATTTCACGCTCACACCCAAAGCCTGCATGCACAAATCTGCCTCTGAAACAGCTTGCAAGTACTAATTAAGTTATTTTTCACAGCTTTTTGCACTTAATTGTACAAATACACACAACATAATGTCAAAATGCCTGTCTTGGTGAGTATTCACATAAAAACAGTCGGTTATGTCTTAATTGAATCTAAACAGTTGAGAAAGGAAAATGTATGTGTAACAGTTAATTAGATCCATGCATTAGGTCTTAAAGTGACAGCAGCCTAATAAACCTGCTGCTGTCCTTGCCATTAATGTTAAAACAGCTGTTCTAAATTCTCTGTAAACCACTTCTTCAAAGGGCTTATTGCTTTTATAAAACTGTTACTACACAATACATTTATTGAAGGCAAAACATATAGGCCTATTAATATGCTACTTTTTTAGTTTTACTTTTTTAACCTTCCTCTAGAAAAATAGTCCCTGAACAGCAACAGAATGCTCTTAGTTGTAATGCCTTATCTGATGGAGCTTAAATAAAAACAGAGAATGGAACTGTTCTCATGCGGTGTGTTTTTACCACAATCTTTCCTCATCTCAGCAAGTGAAGTTCAAACGTAATTTTGGGAGGAGTGAACTCATCTAATATTTCAATTATGTGTAAGATGCGAGTAACATGTGAGTTCGCCTAAGAAGTGCCATTAAACAGTATAACTCGATGAACATACAGTACCATACCTGAAAAAGAAATCTGCACTTTAGAAACTGTGGGCTTCCACACATGAAAAGTCTTTCTTTGACAGGGAAGGGTGTGGTCTCAAAAGTAAAGGTGAATGACGCAACATAAAGCCAGCAGGGGTCACTCATACTTCATTACATAAATAATAAAAAGTTATTGCTTTAATCCATAACACATGGAACAGCAGCAACACAGAGTGGCACAGTGGCACAGTAATATTGATGTAATGAGGATTACAGAATCAAGGACCGGAACTATCCCTTTTATAAAAAAATATTTAAACATTCCACAGAGAAAAACAACAGCATAGGTTTGAAACAACATTCAAAGTGAATAATTATTGACAGAATTTCATTTTTTTTTGAGTGAATTATTATTTTCATCCGCATGCAACAGTGCTATAGCAGCGCACTGAGAGCCTGAATAAACTGCATTACAGATGGTTAGTGAATAAGGTATTGCTTCATGTCTCTCTCTTTCTCTCTCAGTTTTTGGGTTACACTGGCACACACATACACACAATGCGCAAATGTGAATACAGTTGTTTGTAATGGCCACAGTTGGAAACGAAAGTTGGAAACCAGTGACCTCAGCTCGGCAGCAATTAATCACATGAGCGACACTGCGTCTGCCATCATTAAGCCCCTAACGTTGAGGAGTTCATTAATTACATGGGATCTAAAAGAGAGAAATGGGGCGGTGATTTTAGAAAAGCATTTCCATCCGCTACATTGTAATTTTAAATATCTCTCTCTTCCTGCTTTCACTTGATCAGCTACTTTTGTTTTGTAGCATTCCTCTGCCTTTAATTGTCCTTCGCAGTCTACACATGCAGAAAATAAAAATCAAATATGATGAAGCTTCTTTTCCATCGCTGTAAAAATAGAGCTCTTCTAAACACAGCACACACAAAAGCAGTGCTCGAGGCCATAATGATTGGCTATTATTCAGGGTGAATGTTGTAACGGAATATATTTAGTGGGGGCTGAAGGCAGAAAACTGTGCATAGCGTATTCATATATTCATACCCGCTGCCATTATGCATGGATTCTAATCTGTGAGCCATCTTGCCACTGATTGGCTTTGGTTTCATCAATCGTTTTTCTTCTCATATAATGTTAGAAACATAAAACTAATCTTGCCAGACTCTCAACCATTTTTAGCCAGTACCATACAGTATAAATGATTCAATCAAATCTTACCAGAGGGTAACTCAGCTGACAGTTTCACTAGACTAATTTGCTGAATTTGCATGAGGATCGATTTTCCAAATCCTCATCACATCATATCATTCTTGATTCTTGCTCAATAAAATCCTAGACTGATTTTGAAGGACAGCTGTGTACTCAAGGCACTGCTCAAGGCACCCTGGGTGAACGGGACGCCCTTATTTGTAATTAAAGGTTTTTGTTTTTGTTTTTATGTAAAAATTCAGAAAGTTTTGTGTGATGGGTAGGTTTAAGGGTAGGGTTAGTGTAAGTGGATAAAATTTACAGTTTAAACAGTATAAAAAACATTACGTATATGGAATGTCGCCATTTAAGTAAACGTGTGTGTGTGTGTGTGTGTGTGTGTGTGTGTGTGTGTGTGCGTGTGCGTGTGCGTACATTGAATGTACATTGAATTTCATTGAATGGACAAAAATAGTTTAAACATTCTTTTGTATGTTCCACAGAGAAAAGAAAGTCAGTGAAAGTTGTGTTCTGCTCTAACTCCACCCACCACATTACATAAGCAACACCAATGCAATCTCATGGCAATGTGTAACTATTTCACATTTTGACTATTTGGTGGCTATAATTCACATAAATTCATGCAATCTCATTTGTACGTTTTCATATGATCTGATTCGGCCCAATGCAGATTATGTTTAGGAGGTGGACAGTCATGATTATTATTATTTTTTTTTAATCATATGTTTTCTTATGATTCACATCATACTCGATTTATACAAAATCTCCCCCTTGTAAAATAGTTATGCTCTCCTGTGAGATCATGTTGATAACACTTAGAAGTTCATCCACCTAGTCAAGCAGTCCCATACCAAAAGGACAAGTTAGAATACTTTAAACTTACTTTACTTTTTTTTTTAATTATTATTAGTGTCTGAAAAACTAAACTGTTGTCTTTGGTAACTGATGCAGAACCTGATTTCACCAAAATCAACATGTTCCTGGATCAACATCTTTGTTGATCCTGGAACTACATTCCAATCAACTAATACGATTTGAGGGACAATTATAAAGTTTATGTCAAGTTTAGACTTATTATGACCAGGGTTAGGTGCTTTCTCACCATTCTTATTCACAAACATTTTCTTCTGATTTTAGGGATAGGGATATGGTAAGGACAACATTTTCGGACAGGAATGTTGTTCCAGGATCAACAAAATATGTTTACCCAGGAATGCGTCTAACTCATAACTGATAACATGCCACAGAATCAGTCCATTGCAAACAACCCAGAATACTTTTTTAACAAGTCTTGAGGTAGTAGTAGTGTTAAGATAAATAGGGCTTCAGTGGGTCCAATTCAATTATCTGTCAGTGCTGTAAGACAATGCAAAACACCATAGGTGATATTAGACATCTCTTTTTTACCAAGACGTTCGCATCGTGTCCGTCTCTGCGCATAATGTGTGCTTCCACCATGATTTGAGTGGACAGGCAGGAGCGACGCTAGGATGAAATAATCACCAGCGGCTTTCCCAATCGTCCGTGAGTGACAGGGTTCATCTGCGAGGGGGATCAGCGTGCATGTGACAGCCGCCGACAACCTGGAACTAATTTATTCAGCTCTTAAAGGAAATTCAATCCCTTAACTGTCTGTCGAACACACACTAACACACAGTTAGCAAATTACGCAGCTAAGGATTCAAGAAAACTGACGTGAAAAATTAACTGCCTCCCCCCTCTCCCCTCATTGCTTCAACCTTGCCTTGTCAGTTTGCTACAATTATTTGATTGTAATGAAATTCTTTGCCTGACTTTGCTAATGGAGTGTGTGGTTAGTCAGCACTTGGGGCCTCATCTCTGGAGAACTGTAACCGGTGCCTGATTGAGAAAACAAGTAAGCAAATGCATAAATGGGTGTCACTTTAATAAATGTATTGGACTATGAAATCAATTACAATTGATCCTTCATTTATGAAACTTGGCAGCACCATTTATTATGTCTCTAAGGGATTGAGGCCTGATTAAATAGGCAGTCTATGAGACTGAGAGCAAATGACTTCCCTGTCAGCCAAGACTTCGCTTTTAAAAGTCCTTAAACAGCATGTCAGGTGCCATTTATGTATTTGGATTATGTTTTGTCACTTGCCTAGCGGATGTTTCGCGGACAGCTGAACGACTGTCACTCTTCCAAACTACACAAAATGCCATTGTCCTGTTGAGACATCCTCACTTTTTTGGAATTATGGCTTTGGTTAGGACTGTAAAAAATGTCATTGCAGGAATAATTTGTTAATCAGCATTCATCTTGGTTCCTTGTGATATTGAACTTGATAAATATACGCAAGAAGAACACATTGCCTAAGATATAATGCTTTTTTCATACTCTAGTCTAAACAAATTTGATTTGCTTTTCAATTCTGATTTCACACTGGATTTCATATTCTGATATATCTTGAATTAAGTTTAATTCCCTTAAGGCCCATTCACACCAATAATGATAACTATAAAGATAACCAGCACAATAGCTATTTTTCTGTTAAGCTGCTTTGAAATTATATGTATTGTGAAAAGTGCTATACAACTATATCTGAATTGAATTGAAAAGTGATTCTAACGATATTGTTTCTGTGTCGTTATCGTATAGCTTTGGTGCAAAAATATTCACACAGAATTAGGATGATTATTAAAACTTCATAGACATAGTTATTCTTGAACGGGCCTTTAAGCCAAACTTTTTCTTTCTTTCTTGTATATCTAACAAAACTGTATAAATGAGTTCATTATTCTCATCTGATGGAATTTTGCTTCTCTATACATTGTGTTGTTTGTTGTGGTGTTGCTGATGTTGCAGAAAGTTTATGCATAATGCATAATTTTCATTAACAGTTTACAATACATTTCCATGGGATGGCATTTGTAAAATATGTATAATTTTGATTGACAACCTATTAGGGCATGACAATACCAACACAGATCAACAATGAATCAATTAATCAAATAATGAATCTAGGCCATTCATTGTTAAATATTATGATTTGCCAAATAACAACGCGTTTCAGCTTTCATTAACATTTGGTTAGATATTTTTATTTGTTTGCCATGCCGTTCAATAGTAACAACAACAACAGCAAAGTGATAATAATTACAAATGATAATTCACTGATTGAATTATGCATGACAAAAGAGAAACATGCTCATCAGTTAATGACTAGCTTCCTTCTTTAATACAAACCTTACATCAGGAGCAATGTGATAAGTTTCCAGCAAGTAATTTGTCTGGCCACACTGAACTAGAAAGTGTAGCACGATATGACACGATCCTAACCAATCAAAAAATATTTTAATTGTAATAAACAGTCATGTACAGCAGGAATTAAGACCAATGGTATTTAAATGTGGGCGGGCTCATTCTTATGGTAATACCATGGTATGTCCCACAGAACTGAATTATTACCACATTCATGTACTATATAATGGTATTTACATTGTACTTCATAGAATAGCATAGTATTACCATCGTACTTTTTTTTTTTGTAAGAGAAGCTAGCGCAGAACAAATATGTGTGAGAAAACATATAGACATATAACATATAAGCTAATAATAAAGTTTTTAAAGACCGCAGGTTTAGATTTGAAATGTTGACATTTTGTTTCAGGCACCACAACCTGCTAAAAAAATAAACATAATAATAACTGCAACAGTGTATTGATTCAGTTTTGTGATAAAATAGCATTGCAGGACAATAACATACTGATTTTCCCTCCAACACTAATATATTAAAAATGGAAACAAGAAGTTCAGCTGTACTTGCAAAGCTTCAGGTCAAGAGATTAACTGCGATTCTCTAGGGTCCAATGACTATGGACAGAAATATCAATGCTGAGAATTAAACACATCACCCTGAAGGCAGTGATCCATTTCTCCAACCATTACTCATGCATATGCAAAAAAAAAAAAAAGAAAAAAAAGTGATGCATTTGAAACATTCAAGAAATATCATATGAGCAAGAATGTTGTTCCAAAAATCTGATTCAGATTTCCTGCAGCCTCATAGCTGGAGCATATCATAGCATGCTTTGATAACATTATAAACATTACGATTGCGAGTGTGATTTTGCTTTTACCAGTTCAGTAGACAAAAAAAGTTTTTAGACATTTTAGACATTAGCCTATACTTGTTATTGTTGTAGCACCATCAACACAAATAGTTCCAAACTAAATCAAATCAGAATTAACCATTATTCTCAGGTCAACACATAAGTAGTGGTGTTTCTGAATTTTTGAATTTATCATTTGAGTGAATGATTCAATGACTCACTCATAAAAACATGTGGTGCTTCTCAAATAGAAGGCAGCATCTGAGTGAGGCTGCAGTCATGGCTAGAATGATTCATTTTGAAAAGTTTTTTTTTTTTTTTTTATCTTTATATTAATTGAATTTCTATTAATGCAATACTGTGGATGACAACTGTCTGTGCAGTTTATTTATAACAAAACAAAAGGAAACACAAATGTATTCATCTTTGTCTTACACATGCTGCAAATAAGTAAAACTGGAAAGGAAAAGAGCAAATATGATCCATGTTGGAAGTTTGTATGACATAATTTCAAATTTCAGCACCTCTCCAAATAAACCTTTTCACCTGAATATGTCTGTCTCAGTGAAAATGTGGCATGACCTTTTGCAGGCGATCAATTTCTCATTATAAAACATCATTTTTTGCAAGAGCGAAGATTCAAGAGAATAGAAATAATGGGAATGGGAATGTATTTCCTTAGTCTGTCAGTTTATTTCGCAAGGAGTGGGCTTATGAAATCTCAGAAATTGGTCCATTACTGAGGAGGTATTGCAGAGAATTCTTTAAATCATTCAGTATGGTTGACTGTGGGATCTCCTCTGCTTGAGTGAATCGAATGTGAAATTCTCTATTTACTCATACCAATGGGCAATCCCTCCGACAGGCCATCCGTTTAAAGTTGGCCACAGCCACAGGCAGTCAAATACAGTCACCTCTAAAACACTACTGTATTCTGGAACTTTCAGCAGCTAGAGCAGGCTTCCCAACCTTTGTCCTTGAAGCCCCCCTCCTTACATAAGAACACCTGAAACCCCCAGACTTACAGACTTTGTTTTATTTCCACACAAATAACATTTTGGGAAATGGTTGCAATGCATTTTGTGTGCAAGTCCAGAACAGAGATTAATAAAACAAAAACAGAACTGGCCAGTCTGTCGATCTGTGCTTCTCTACTACTGGCAACCCTTCACCTGGAGCTCTAATGAGGAGAACATGCTTTTGTGTGAGGGAAAGAGTTCCGAAAAGAGTGGAAGAAGAGCAATATGTGTATGCAAATGTACAGCAGCTAATTAATGACAGTTTAATAAAGTTTAATAAAGTAGTTTGAATTGTACACACCTTTTCAATGCATTATTATTGTACTCTAGTCCACCGTCACCGATCTTTTCATATTTCCCCACACCTCTCATGGCCAATGTGATCGGTTTATGTGATCGGCAGGCTGAGAGCACGTATAGAATCAAAGGAAGTAATTGGTTAAGATCAGTAGCCGGTCATTTGGAGCATTCCTAGAAACTACCTATGGAAATGTTGTTTGTATCCATATCTGACATCAAAGCATATAAGCTAATAATAAATATAAGGTATGTGTTGTGTTCTTTAAACTATTCAGCAGTGCAGTGCAATGTGAGTCACCCTCATACTGTTTTGATTGTTTGTGATTTGTGTCACGCATTTTCACATTCATTAGTGTGACAGTAGTAGGGTAGTTCTCTTACGAGAGTCCTCTCGTACTGCGTTTTATTCAAAACGCTACGGGAAAAGTCTCTTTTCACGAAACACTGAAGCAAAAAATTATCCTTTAATTTTCATATATGTAAAACGCGTTGCGGCAGCAGCAGACAGCTATGGCGAGACGGCTTGCTCGCTCATTGGCTGCTCTGCGGCAACTGCTTAAGCCTATCGAGCGAGGCCTGAGATGACATCAGGCCAATGAGGGCGCTTCGCGCCCTCCTCGCCACTTCCCGCCGAAACGGGCGTGGCTTACCTCTATAAAAGGAGCTCGAGAAGGCTGACTCACTTGATTTTAATCTCTTCAGCGAAGCGCACGCATCGCTGGATCACGGAAGCAAGCGTCGTTCGAAGCAAGCACTTCAGCGGGACGAGCCCTCGAAGCCGCTGGCCAACGCCGCCTTCTACAGCCGTACCTGCTGCGCTTTCCGACGCCTATATCCTTTATTGCTATATTGCTCTGTTTTCTGTGTGTGTGTGTGTGTGTGTGTGTGTTCGCTGCAACACTCACCCCTAAAAGAGCTGCGTCTTTTTCAAGACGCCTTCTCATGCAGCGCTCGCGCTCGCTGACGGCGAAATGCCCTCACTCCGAGCCAATTGCCTACGGTGACTCTGAGGACTCGCCAGGCATCCTTCCGAGGCTGCCCTTCCTGGAAGCGGACGGCGGGATTAGTTTTTCTTTACGTTACAAGAAAAGCTACCCTGCCTCCGCGCGCGTCATTCACCGGCGAAGGAGAAAAGAGTGTTCTCAGTCCCACCGTTGGTCGGTCTCACCTCTTTTCTCTCATATTTCTCAGTTCCCTGTTCGGCGACTGGAAATATTATTGCAGCAAGTGAGTCTGTTATAGCACGCTTGCCTGCCAGCAAACGCCGAGTAATACATGTTGACGCCGCCTTTGCCGCCAATGCTTCACTCTGTCAGTCCCCTGAAGGCGACTGCAGAGATGCATTTTGCAGACAGCGAGTGCGTAGTACCCGCTTGCCTGCAACCGAACACCGTTTCTACGGTTCCCGTGCGTCACTGGCGAAAGGAGAATGGAGTGTTTTCAGCCCCGCTGAAACTGGGCGATATCCACTCTTCTCACATTCAAAGCCTACATCCCCCTGTGGCTCAGTGGCGGAATTATAGGTTTTCCGCATGGGAGACCGGAGTTCTAATCCCGGTCTAGCGGCATATATTTTTATGCCGCCAATGCTTCGCTCTGTCAGTCCCCTGAAGGCGACTTCGGAGATGCATTTTGCAGCCAGCGAGCGCGTAGTACCCGCTTGACTGCAACCGAACGCCGTTTCTACGGTTCCCGTGCGTCACTGGCGAAAGGGGAATGGAGTGTTTTCAGCCCCGCTGAAACCGGGCGATATCCACTCTTCTCACATTCTGGCATATTTCAGGCGTCTGAAAATGTTAGTATTGCATGTCGTGCTTACTCGCATGCCTGCAAGCAAACGCCAGTGCCGAATGCAAATCACTCTGTTTGTTCCCCGAGAGGCAACTGCAGACGTGTTTGTTTTGCAGCCCACGAGCGAAGTCCCGGCCACGGCCGATGATGCTATGTGTACAGAAGATGCCCACTGCTTGTGCCCATCCCTACATATTAGCACAGCCCTTCACACAGGGCCCGCGCTCATATATTCGACTCGGGTCGATCACGCACACAACATAGTGAACGTGCCCACTGCCTAGTGCCCACAAACACTATGTTCTGCATGCCTTGTGGTTTCTGTAAAGACGAAACCTGTGCATTCACACTGCTCAGGCAGACAGTGCACTCATTGCAGTAATTGTGCCCGCTCTCCCGCGCCCACACTTACTAACGGTCATTATATGTCCTACGGGACTCGCCCAGCCCTCCCTTGCTCGGTTAAACACCGCAGCGGGGTCGAGCGCAGGCATTCTGCCCGGCTACGGCCGATGGTGCTATAAATGTAGTCTCGATGCCCACTCCTCAGTGCCCATCACGACACATAAGCACAGCCCTACACTTAGGGCTCGCGCACATAAAATCGACTCAGGTCGATTGTGCTTCCAACATAGTGAGAGTGCCCGCTTCCCAGTGCCCACGAACACTATGTCTAACAGATCACAGGCTCTCTGTAAAAACGAGACCTGTGAGCGCGCGCTCTGCTCAGGCAGACACCGCGCCCAAAGCAGTAAATGTGCCCGCTCCCAGCCCACATCTACTCGCTCACATGAGTCCTATGAGACTTTCTCAGTCCTCCCTCACTCAGCTAAGCACTGTAGTAAGGTCGAGGACGAGCGTTCCGCCCGCTGTATTAAGCGCGCGCCCCGCCTCAAATGCCACAGGCATAATGCCTGTTGTATCCCCCGAAGCGCCTCTGTCGCACGGCGATCAGAGCGCGCTCCGTATCCAGCCCCTAGCCAGCCATGCAGAAGCATGGGCAGCGCTCCCAGGGGTTTCGGACTGGGTGCTAGGCATTATAAAGAGAGGCTTCTCGCTACAGTTTTGTCGACGCCCTCCCCGCTTCACAGCGCGCGTCGAAACTTCGGTTTCGTTGGAAGTAGCTCACCTACTTCGAGCCGAAATATCAAAACTGATAAGCAAAGGGGCGATAGAGCGCGTTCCCCCAGCTCTAAGCGAAGGGGGACTATACAGCAGATACTTTCTAGTCCCCAAAAAGGACGGCGGTATCAGACCCATACTGGATCTAAGACGGCTGAACAGAGTATTAGTGAAACACAGTTTCAAAATGCTCACAACCAGCAAAATTCTCGCGCATGTTCGCCGAGAAGACTGGTTCATGTCGATAGGTCTGAAGGACGCGTATTTTCAAATACAGATAGCGTCACACCACAGGCGATACTTGAGATTCGCCTTCGGGGGTCAGACATACCAGTATACAGTCCTGCCATTGGGCTTGTCCCTAGCACCTCGTACATTTACGAAATGCATGGACGCAGCGCTCGCTCCTCTCAGACTCAGAGGCATGCGAGTGCTGAACTATTTGGACGACTGGTTGATCCTAGCTCAATCACGATCACAGCTCGTGGAGCACAGAACCATTTTACTCGATCACCTCGAGAATCTTGGTATCACAGTCAACTGGACAAAGAGTTCATTGAACCCCAGTCAAACGATTTTGTTTCTGGGCGTCGTTCTGGACTCACAGTCTATGACAGCGCGGCTGTCACCACAGCGCGTGTTGAACATTCAGCGCGCGGCGAGGTCTTTCCGCCGCGGCGCTGTCACCCCGCTCAGGAAGTTTCAAAAGATGCTGGGTCTCATGGCTTCAGCATCGTCAGTTCTCCGGCTGGGCCTGCTCCGCATGCGCCCGCTGCAATTCTGGTTGAAAACGCGGGTACCGCGCAGAGCGTGGGCGACCGGTCGATTACGCCTCAAGGTCGATCAGAGCTGTGTTTCAGCCCTGGCGCCTTGGACGGCGGACGACTGGTACCAATCAGGTGTAAGCCTGGGGACTTCCTCGAGAGTGAGGATGGTGTCGACAGACGCATCCACCTCGGGATGGGGAGCTCTGCTCGGGGGCAGACCGTTCTTCGGCCTGTGGTCGGAACGAGAAAAGCTCCAACACATAAACTGCCTAGAAATGCTGGCAGTGCACAACGCGATGACGCGTTTTTGTCCCCACATCAAGGACGAACACGTCATAGTCCGTTCGGACAACATGGCTGTGGTGTCCTACATAAATCGCCAGGGCGGTCTGAAATCCATATCCCTGTACAGGCTGGCGAAACGCCTACTATTATGGGCTCAGCACAACTTACGCTCGCTGAGAGCAGTGCATGTACCTGGGCTTCAGAATGTGGGCCCAGACAGACTGTCCAGGAACAATGTTCCCCCGGGCGAATGGTCTCTACACCCACAAACAGTCCGGCTGTTGTGGGAGAGATTCGGCAGAGCGGAGGTGGACCTTTTCGCGTCCCGCGAAAACGCGCACTGCCCCACGTTCTTTTCAAAGACCGACAGCGCGCTGTCCCGAAGGTGGCCACGCTGCCCGTTATACGCTTTTCCCCCCGTCTCCCTCCTGCCACAGGTGCTGGAACGGGTCAGGGAAACGAAATGCCCAGTCCTGCTTGTAGCTCCGTTCTGGGAGAACCAGATATGGTTCCCAGTTCTGATGCAGTTGGCAGATATCGATCCATGGCCACTGCCGTTGAGGAGAGATCTCCTCTCGCAGGCCGGGGGCTCGATTTGGCACCCACACCCGGAACTGTGGTCCCTTCATGTGTGGGTGCTCAACAGATACCCGTTGGTCTCACAGAGGGAGTCGTGAATACCATCACTCAGGCTAGAGCGCCGTCGACACGGCGGCTTTATGCTTCGAAGTGGTCGGTTTTCTCCGGCTGGTGTACAGCTCGGAGCATTTCACCCCTCGAATGTGAGGTAACGGAGGTTCTCTCCTTTCTACAAAAGCTGTTGGATAAGGGCAGATCCCCTTCCACGCTCAAAGTGTATGTGGCGGCTATTTCAGCGTTCTTTGGTTCAGCGCTGGGTCAGTCACTGGGAAGGAATGATTTAGTCATCCGCTTCCTCAGGGGAGCTAGGAGACTGAATCCGCCCAGACCTCCTTTAGTTCCTTTGTGGGACCTTTCTACGGTCCTGGTGGCCATGAAAGGTGCCCCTTTCGAGCCTATCCAGTCTATTAGCCTCAAACATTTGTCTTTCAAACAGTGTTTTTGATGGCTCTCGCTTCAGTGAAGCGCATAGGCGACCTGCACGCGCTCTCTGTGAGCCCGGCGTGCTTGGAGTTTGGTCCTAATGACTCTAAAGTCATACTCAAACCTAAGCACGGCTACGTGCCGAAATCCCTCAACACGCCCTTTCGGGCTCAGGTCATTTCCCTGGCTGCCCTGCCGGCATCGAGTGAGGAAGGGGACTCGAGTTTTCTTTGCCCTGTTAGGGCTTTAAGAGCTTATATGTCCCGCTCTGCTGTCTTCAGACAGACAGAGCAGCTCTTTGTCTCGTTCAGTGGACTTTCCGAAGGAATGGCTGTTTCGAAACAAAGTCTATCCAGATGGATAGTTGACGCCATAGCGCTGGCTTATACTGCCAAGGGCATTCCATGCCCGTTGGGAGTCAGAGCGCACTCTACGAGAAGCGTTGCTTCTTCGTGGGCTTGGTCCAGCGGGATTTCCCTACAGGATATATGTACGGCGGCAGGCTGGGCCTCGCCGTCTACATTTATCAGGTTTTATAACCTAGAGGTTCCCGCCTTGCAGGCTAAGCTTTTGTCGGTGTAATCCGTTCAGCCGTCTAGTCAGACCGCTGAAACTCATGCGCTATGCGCTACCGACTATCTTGGGCAGAACTGTGTAAGACCCACATTTTCCGCATTAGTTCAGGTTCCCTACCCTGTCTATGTGATGTTATACTTGCGTCTGTGGACATGTCTATTCTACGACGCTACAGTTTAGGGAATTAAGGCTCCCACCCTTATTCCCTGACTCTGTGTGAGTCAATCTGGTGATTATGCACTGTGTGCCTGAAATAGCTTCCGGTGATCAGTGTTTTTTTATCCCAGCACGCACGGCGTTTTGCAAGGGGTTCCCGTAGCGTTTTGAATAAAACGCAGTACGAGAGGACTCTCGTAAGAGAACGTACTCGGTTACTAACGTAACCTCGGTTCTCTCTAGAAGAGGGAACGAGTACTGCGTTCTCTGCCGTGCGTACGGTTCACTCTGGTTCGCTTCGGCGATCAAAATCAAGTGAGTCAGCCTTCTCGAGCTCCTTTTATAGAGGTAAGCCACGCCCGTTTCGGCGGGAAGTGGCGAGGAGGGCGCGAAGCGCCCTCATTGGCCTGATGTCATCTCAGGCCTCGCTCAATAGGCTTAAGCAGTTGCCGCAGAGCAGCCAATGAGCGAGCAAGCCGTCTCGCCATAGCTGTCTGCTGCTGCCACAACGCGTTTTACATATATGAAAATTAAAGGATAATTTTTTGCTTCAGTGTTTCGTGAAAAGAGACTTTTCCCGTAGCGTTTTGAATAAAACGCAGTACTCGTTCCCTCTTCTAGAGAGAACCGAGGTTACGTTAGTAACCGAGTACGTTTTCTCCCTTATTTTCTTGTATGTATACTTTGTATATACATTTCAAAAGTTGGACAACATGTCAGCTGGTCTCGCTGTGTCTCATTTGGTGACTTTTCTAAATCACAACATCTGTTTCTCAATTATAAAGTATCCCTGGTCCCTCTGGTCCCTGTAGTGTACAGTAGTAGTCCTCGCAGGAGAGTCTTTCAATTACAACATCTAAAGCAGTAGTTTTCTTTCTCCTGTTGGAGAGCTGTGTGAACACACCGTACAATACACTGATGGAAATCAATAGGAAGGTAATTCCAAATTTGCACAATTGATTATTTGAGCTTTAAACTCATTTTGACATTTTATGAGTCTTTTCTTTCTAGTAGGGTAGACGCATTGATTTTCAATCAAGACAAATGTTCAGCACATATATTTTCTTTTAGAAAAACAATGATGTTGTACTGTAGGAGTCAGAAAGTGTGTTTTAGTATATTGCTTGCTTTTGTTACAATGTGAATTGTGTATGTAACACAACTAATCATTCAATGGACCTGCATATTTTTTACTGTATATATATATGCTACTGTATATAATAATACTTATTATTATTATTATTATTATTATATTTCTTTTTTTTCTGTTAAGTTATTTTGTGTAAATGCACTGGAAGCCATAATCACAAATGAGACCTCTTTAATATCTCAACTGTTTCAATGTTGTGAAATATGGCTCACTGATTAGGGAAGGTTTGAACAGATTGTGGCATTTTTGTTTTATCTCAATCCCTGTAGCAGCACCAAATTTGGGTCAAATCATCTTAAGATCATACTGGTCAAAATAGATTAAAGCTACACAATGTAACTAGCTAAATGCAGCTTTTCTTTTCTTACTCTTTCACTGTATATGATGATATATACATATAAAAAATAAAATATCTGAGTATGTATATAATATTTCATCTTAACAGAAATATACAGTCACCTGGAATTTGTGATTTTGCATATGTATGATTTCAGTTCTTCCTACATTTCTTTCTTTTTTTTTTTGTAAAATTCAAATACATTTTAGTACGAAAGTAATAATTATGATTTGTTTGTGAAAAGGTTTGTACGCAGATTGCACGCTCAATTTCATGCGTATGCACGCTTGTGAATGAGAGCAGTTGTTTTGGTTGTGCTTCAGCTCTGGGGCCTCATGTATCAAACTATCTATAGATTTCATCCTAAAAGTGTGTGTACGTGCAAAAGCTAGATTTTGGGTATGTTTTTACAAATGTTTTCAGATTTATAAAACTCAACAGGCAGTAGTGCTGAGTTTGGGCTCTTTGCAAGCCTTCTTGGCCACTGCTTTCAGAGGAAAGCTGGTTGAAAATGCATTGTCTGACGCCAGATAGTTTACTAAGTAGTAGGCTCTATGTTGTGCCACCTTACTATGAGGGAAACATTTTTGAGCCTCCTTGGCCACTGCCTTTAGGAAGTGCCATGGGCCTCCTCTCGCTATAGAGAGTTACTTTAGCCTCCGCTCTTTTGAGTTTCCCCTGCATACGGCATGAGTTGTGCTCCATTGAGCCTTCTTGGAAGCTGTTTAGGCTCTCTGAGACTCAGCAATTGCTTAGGTCTGGAGTGTTGTTAGGCTTCTTCTCGTAATGAGAATCTTCCTGTGAGGCCCCTGCTTTTTAGTAGGCAGTGTTGTCAACTCGTTAGGCTCCCTTTGAGCCTCCTTGGCTACTGCTTTTACAGAGATGGCTCCTCAGTGCTCCAACTGGGGCAGCATCAAGTTGTAAGAATGCACTACATGCCTCCCTGATGGGAGCTTGACGGGGTAACAATGTTAGTTGTTAGACTCTCTTGAGCCTCCTTGGCTGCTCTTTTGATACGCATTGCTAGGCCTTCACTTTTCTGAGAAGTACTGTTCATTTAGGCCTCCGCTTCCCAGGAGATCCGCCATTTTTCATTTCCGAGTTGCAGGCTCTCTTTGAGCCTCCTTGGAGCTGCCCTGGGTATGGAACGTAGTTAGGCCTCCTCTCGTTTTGGAGAGTCAGCATATTGAGGCCTCCGTTCTCGGAGCCAAAATTGGACAGTAGCACTGAGTTGTAGGCTCTCCTTCCTGAGCTTCCTCTGGTGCATCTAGGTTGGGAGTACCTCCACTGAGCTCCAGTTGCTATTTTTGTGTCAAGGCCTTCCTTAGGCCTCCCTGACAGGTATTGGATGTAGCTAGGGCTCCTCGCTCTGAGAAAGTCATTGTTCTCCAAACTCAGCCTGGGTTAAAGTTGTTAGGTTCTCTGCAAGCCCCCTTGGTCACTGCTCTTGAACTAGAGCATTGTTAGACCTCCTCTCGCATTAGAGAGTCTATTAGAGGCCTTACCTCCTCTGATCTCCTCCCATTATTGTGTCAGGCTGCTAGAACTGTTATGTAGACTCCTTGACAGGCGTAGGACTAACTGTTTTCAACCTATGAGCTCCTTGTAAGATGTCCTGAGCGTGGGGCTTCGTTAGGTCTCCTCTCGACTTAGAGAGTCGTCATAAAGAAGCCTCCGCCCCTAGAGCACGGCTAGCCAGTAGGGTAGTATGCTAGGTCGTTAGGCTCTCTTGGAGCCTCCTTGGGTACTGACCTCGGTGTGGGGTGTTGCTAGGCCTCCCACTTTTCAGGGCTGCCTGAACAGCAGTTCTGAGTGTTAGGTTCTCTGTGAGCCTCATTTGGATGCTGGCCCGAATATGAGCATAGTTAGGCTTCCCCTTTTTAGAGTCATCCTGTTGAGGCCTCTGTTCTTGAGAAGCTCATATGATCATGGCTGGTGCACCTTAGGGATGAGGGCACTTTTGCTAAGTCAAATGTGTCCTTTGACTTAGCACAGCCAATAGGGCACTCATCCCTTCAGCATGGCATCATGGGTATTCTGTTCTCCATAGCGACCTCTAGGGGATGCTGCGTGAATTCCCTTTCGAAAGGGAACATCTCAGGTAGGGCTGAACGATTAATCGCAATAAAACCGCACGTGATTTGGTAAAGGCTGCGATTATTTTATGTGCAGCTTGTCAGTGGAGTACGGCTGATTGGTAGTAAATACTGCCCAATTTGAATGCCAGAGGGCGCTCTCATGCAAACATGATAAATATGCCCCGCCGCAGAAGTACAATAATGCGCATCATTCCAGGACTTGCAGAGAACCTAACAACTTTAACCCAGGCTGAATAAACGGAAGATTGAAATGCTTTGATTAAACATGACTTATAAATACATGACTGCCTTATTCTGTGTAAGAAGGCACATCATCTCACAGAAAGAGGAGCTCAGCTGTCGTTATGAAGTGAGTTTGGAGTAAATGCATGTTATTAAATGTTGTCTGTTGTTGGACAAGAGGTTCATAAATGCTTCTCATGTTTTGGAAAGATGTTTGACGCGTGTTGTTTTTTCAAATGCACGTTATAAGTGACTCAAACTCACAGTGCTTTCAGATGGAGCAGCGTTTACAGAGCCGTACATCAATGACAAGCTGCGCTTAAAAAATAATCGCAGCCTTTGCGATATTAAAATCACGATAAGCCATCTCGATTTAAGTGCGATTACATGGAAAGTGCGATTAATCGCTCAGCCCTAATCTCAGGTTACCCCTGTAAGCATGGTTCCCTGAGAATAGGGAATGAGACATTGCGTCCCTTTGCCATGCTTAAGGTATTCCGGCACATGTCTCCTTCAGACAAGAAGCGGATGATGTATTGCAAATAATATTTGGCTTAGGCTGACACAGTCACTCCTCATGTTTATTGGATAACAGGTGAGCCAGGGGGATAGCACGTTATTATAGCCAACATAAACATATAAAATTTCTTTTCAACAATAAGTGTGTGAAGTGAATGAGTGAGAGTAAACGTAATGAAAGAAATGACCGCAAATCAGAGCTGTGTTGCTGTCTACGTGTGCAGCTCTCATATATCAGAGTTTGGCAAAAGTAGCCTAATATTAACTCAAAAACTACATCATACACATGTAGCCTATATTTAAATTATTTAAACCTTGTACGATATTATACATGAATGAATGGAATAGTAAGCACAGCACGATCACAATCTCTGCATGTCTCCGACTCTCAGAAACCAAACTATCAAGAGTGATATCTACTAAGATACTGATTTGTACACGTTCTTAAACTTGATATGATTATTTAAATGTTTTAAACCTCGTACGATATAGTACAAGAATAAATCGAATAAGCACAGCAAGATTGCAAATCTTCTATTCCGTCTCTGCGAGTATCTCAGAAAGAAATGTCTGAAACAAATGAGTGTCAGTCGCAATGCCATTATGTTGCCAAGCCATCTGCTTGCGCATCATTGAGCATTATTCACGCAAGAATAACTTCTCAAAACATGAGTTCTGCTTTTTAGAACTATAGAATGTAAAAAAAGATGGACGACACCCCTTCACTCTCTTCCATTGGTGAAAAGTGAAGCCGCCAAAGTCCTAATATGGCTCTGACATCTTGCGCTGATTTGGGACCTGATTCTGCGCAGTAGTGAGGGTGAGGTGGAGCCTCGATATCAAGGTCCCGCCCTCACTCTCGCAGAAACCGTTAATACAGTTTACTGCAGAACAACTCATTATGTCTGTGTGAAAGAAAACAGTTTATGGACATGTAGAAATTAAAGCTGAAGCTCCAATTTCCTCCCGAAATCCCCAAAAAAGTATGTTGGTGACAGCTGTCAATCATGATATCACATTTCCGTTTTTTATAGCATCAAATAACTAACTAAGACCAAACTAAAAAAAAAAAAAAAAGAAGTGTAATTTGATTTAGTTCCTATCACGTCCATTAGACTTCATGGGGAAGGCGGGGTTTATGACCTATACTGGGACCAACCACCAGGGTGCAATCGAGACGCTTTAGTTTAACTTTTCAGGACTTGTGTGGCACACTTGTTAAGAACACAATTTAAAGTTGAATTATCATGCGCCAAGCAATCCTCGCTGGTTAAAATATTAAAACTCAGCATACCACAGGGAAAGTGTTCAAAAGCAGCGCATCCACTACAAATATTTCTATTTAAATTCATAGAAAAATGTTTCAACTTCTGGATAATGATTTCATGTAATTTCAGTGCTTCAGTGCATATTTAATCTAAAAGCAGAAATGTTGAAATGGAAAACAGAGTTTAAAATCTTTCTATTTACTTCATCACTCAGTAAAAGAGTGCGTGCACATGGTCTAGAGAGAGTCTGTACAGTGTGCACATATTTACGCAAAGTTAATTTTTATAAATCCTGTTATATGCGTGGAAAATTGCAAAGTTTATACATCAGGCCCCTGCTCCCTGCATGGATGATTGTGGTTAAAAAAACTGGTGTACACATGGATATGAGGCTTTGGTCACACTTTAGACTAGGGTCCAAAAATAACTATTTACTATGACTTTTGCTCCAGAGCAGATGGACAAATAAAGGTTTCATCATTCTTAACCCTCTGGAGTCTGAGCGGTTTTCTGGGCCCTTGAGATGTTCTGACATGCCCTGACATTTGTGCTTTTTTCAGTTGCTTATAAACATATTAATGGCAAAGGTGTAAATTCACTCTATAAAGCACAAACAGGGCTACCATAATATGTGAGCCACGTGTATGTACATGTTTTAATTTTTGAGAGAATAATGTTTATGCGTGGATATTGAAAAAACTAAAAACTAACATTTCTGAAATAAGGCCACAAAACACATAGTAAATATGTGTCAATAAGACTTTTGACCAATGGATGTCGTCGCCTATAGTTTTTTCTTCAAAATTATGTGAAAATAGTCTTGCTTTATCGTTCAAATAAAACCATACATTGATTTAAATTGATGTTAAACAGGTTTTGCTTGGAAAGCCAATATGCGAGGGGGCGTGAACGAGGAGTGGTTTTCACCTGAATTACCACCCACTCTGCATAATGATGAGCCATTCACACAGGTGTGAAACTGGCTGAGCCACAATGCTTGGACAAAAGATATTTAGAAGAAGACTTATATTGACCATTTAAGATTTTGCTTACATCTATCTTGTACATATGTTGTGCTATTTTATTAAAAAGGTTACAATTACAACAATAATTACAATTTCAACAATATTTCAAGTGTACTCTTTCTTTGTAAAAAAAAAGAAAGATTATAGGCCTACATTTTATCTATGTATTCATTACTTTGAATATAGCCAACATTGGAACAGCTAACATCTTAGTTGATGACTTTATTTTTGACAAAAATATTAGGCTATTTTATATATAGAAATTGCTAAACAAAAGCTTATTTGACGAGGCAGTATATTCTACAGTAAAAACTGTACCCAAATCTACTAAACAAAATGTTGTCTTTCATATTTCGCCTGACTGTAAAGTTGTTTTCATGAAATATTAGGGCATATAAATGTTAATTTGCAGTTTACGTTGCCAACATTTTATTTCAACATATTTCAGTCGATTTTTACTCATCTCAGTATAGCAATACAGTTTGCTAAAACATCATCATTCGTTGACGATAGGCTTATTTACTTTAAATCCAGGAAAGTTGTTAATGAAAAAATTATTAAAATTAAGATACAATTGATACAAAACTAAATTCGTTTTAAAGAAAGGATTTGTACTTTTTGTTTTGAGGTCTCTGTGAAAGTTTGAAAGTCTTTTAGTGTTTTTTTTTTAGAGCTCGCGTCCATAATGGAGAAAAAACAGAGCGCATGCCGTTCATTCGTCAATAAACAGAAACCCGAGAAGGAAAAACTTACTAGTATTCCTCAGCTCGTATTCCTCGTATTCCTCATTATTCCTCACAGCGCTGCAAGACGGTGTAAGCAAGTAATGTTCTGAATAAACTTGTGTTTTGGTTTTCTCGAGCTGATGGGGGCGTTCACAGGATTGCGCGGATTACCTCAGCCATTTGCGTGCGCTCTCTGTGGGCGGAGTCACATTACATTTGAATTAGCTCTAATTAGGTCGACTGGAATCGCTCTCTTTTAATACAGATTTCACAAGATGAGAATATTTGTTTTTTATATAAATTACTTCATTTAAAAGAAGAGATTAAAAGAAGAGATTTCAAGCTTCATAAAGACATATATCACGTGTATGTGTGAGAAGTATTCACTGAGTTATGGTTCATTTTCGGACGCGTTTCAGAATGGACTACACGGACAGAGAGAAGGCAGAACTCGCTTTGTGTTTATTTTTCTTTATTTGTCGAAAAGCACAACACTATGTTTTTATTGTGAGCATACACAAAAATAATACACATTTAACAGAATCGATTGATGTATAGAACTCCTATGGAAAATCAAAGTCAACAGAGTATTCATGAGTTTCTTTTACACTGCTAAAAAAAAAGCGAGCTGGTATCGCCGGCGATACCGTCGACCTCAGGGGGTTAATAGTCCAACCTTATTAGTTTCTTGCTCATTTTAACAACAAACTCTTAACTTCATGCTACACATAGCTGGAGCTAATTATCTCTGTGTATAGATATAACGTAACACACATGGGTGGATGACATACTGCAATTAAGTCCATCCCGTTTGAAAGTGGCCTGAGTGCTCAGAGCGGAACCAGTTGCGTTGGTGCCGTGACCCGGATGGGAGTGAAGATTAGTAGAGTAAGTGTAACGGGGCCCAGCTGGTAAGTGCTGTGCAATAAACCTCACTCCCCTGACCGAAGGAGGCCCATTGTCATAGAGGCCTGGCTGTTACTTGTTTGAGTCCCACTCACGGCAGCTCGAGATGAATCGGTTACAATGGCAAAAAGGAAGAGAGGCTCTTTTTATTTAACTTTGGCCTATAGAAAAGTGTAAAGGAACTTGAGCAGTTTGGCTCCACCTATATGTTAAAATCATATGTAATTAAACTATTTTACTAGTAATTCTTCTTATGACTTGTATGCCATTGAAAAATGTTATTTGTGTGCTTGGCCTCTTAACTGTTGTTTGCAGCTACATTTTCTTTTACCCTTTTTATTTCCTCTAAATATTTTAAAGAGAAACATCTGAGACTGAGGAGTTCATAAAGTCCCATGAGCTGTGAAAAAGTACATGAACAATACAAGTGTTAGTTTTGTTCACATTCAGAGTATAATTATTTTCTTTCTTTGTCATCATATCATAATAATTAATCCATTTTTTATCTGATAGTTATTAATCTTGTAAGCTGACATCATTTGTCACACCACGTAGGTTTTCTGCATGAGTGGTGGTGCTGAACGTCTGGAAAGATAATGTCTCATGCAATGAACATGCTTCTCGACAGAAAAGCTATTATTAAATCTCTTTCCTCTCACCCACCTGAAGAGAAGTTGACCCACCACATTAATTGTACGTACTATACCATCTGTCAGACAATATCATTAGATACTTCATGTGTAGCTAGTCGTCTGAAGCTAAGACTATAAATTGATTAAAAACTATTATTATTATTGACTATTACTGTTATGGTTTATTTTGATTTATTTTTGAATTAGTTGCATTTATCAACATTTAAGAAAAGCCATTGCAGAAGAGTAAATCATTGAATATTGGCAAAACGTTTAAGATGTAATAAATACAATTTTAGAGGTCACACTTTTGGTTTTTTTCCATTACACATACATGCAGGTCAGGTACTGTCAATCATTACATTTATTTATTAGGGGTTCAAGCACGTAGTGCTGAAACCCTATTGTTATTGTTAATTTTCCCATGATGCAGCATTCTCATCTAAAACTGATCGGGCAGACCGAACCGTAAGTCGTAGAGACTTGAAACTTTGAGGGCTGGTAGTACTCACTCCGCCTACAAGGTCACCAAGGCCCGCCTCAATCGCCCTGACGGGGGTGCTACAGCGGTCAAAAGTATGAAATGGCTCATAACTCCAAAACCATTAGGCATAGGCTCAAGTGTCTTATATTGTTGGAATCCTTGGCTCAAGGCGGACAAATACTTGTCTGGATTTGCTCGCCCTTCAGCCGACAATTTTGAGTAATTTTGGATTTTGTGAAAAACCTACTTTTGCGCACTAGTCCTCGGCTTTTGGCCCGATCGGAACCAAACCAGTCCAGCAAGATTCTCTGGAGTCTGATTGTCAATAATTATCAAGAAAATTCAAAATTTCGCTGCACGGTTGCTAGGGGGTGCCAAAATGTTCTATATGTCGGCGGCCATGTTTACAAAAATGGCTATAAATCATGAACTAGATATTTTCACCAAACTCAGGACACATGTGTATGAGCTCAATCAGAGGTTACTTGAAACAATTTTTGACGATTGGCCACATGGTGGTGCCAAAAATATAAAAATGTCTATAAAAACCCAACCATTAGCCCAAATGACTTGAAAATTGGCACGCGCTGTCTTTGTAGAGGTGCCACAATAGTCTAAAAAAAACATGGCCGCCAATGCAATTTGAGTAGCTATCAGACAAGGTTACTGGAGGCTGATCAGAACGAAACTCAGTGAGCATGTTCAACTCATGGCTCTAGAGTTCGGTAAGATTTTTGAAAGAAATCGGCCCCTAGTTGGCGCTAATTAGTTTTATGCCTCTGTAATCACGTTGTTTTTCACACATACACACAATATTCAAGTCATTTGCTCCATAGACAAAATAACAGCTGAAAAGTAATGTCAAACTAATAGGTTTCTTTTGTGAAGCAGGTGATGTATTATTAGTTTTATTCATTATATTAAGACTGTGGCAAACAGATAAAGTGAAAGAT
Source organism: Scardinius erythrophthalmus (assembly GCF_964197995.2). NCBI lineage: Eukaryota > Metazoa > Chordata > Actinopteri > Cypriniformes > Leuciscidae > Scardinius > Scardinius erythrophthalmus. The sequence continues at coordinate 41,636,036 of NC_138228.1, forward strand.
TTAACAAACAGTTTGTGCACAAAAAGGTATCATCTATGGCATCACTTAGACGCACACAGACATTAAGAATCAGAATATAAATCTCAGCAATGGTGATAAAAGTATTCATGCTACAATGCATGATGGGAGTCTGGGTGAGTACCTGTGCTGGTTCCTAACATGCACTGCGACATGAAACTTTTAATGTCACCATCGTTGAGATTCAGATGCTGATTCTTTATCGCTGTGTGAGTCACATTAATACCACAGAGGTTTTTAAATCTGATTGTCACAACAATGGATCTTACAGTATCACATTTCTACTATAATTATTAATACAAAACTAATAATAGATCACCTGTTTAAACAGAGATTAGGCTCTGGATAAGTTCAGTGAATCAAGTCACTAAATTGTGAGTTTTATCATTAAAACACAACCATCAACATCTGGTCATATTTTCCTTTGGCTTTTGTGCCACAACAATTGTGTTTTATAAAGACACAGTTACAGCAGCCAGAGAAAAATGCATATTATAAATTCAAGGGTCAAGAGCCCAACTAAAGCAAACACTGATCTCCATCATAGTAACTTTAATGAAACAATAAATCATCAACATATAAACCTCTGTTAATTTTCAATAACTTCTGTAGATGCGTGTCAGAAATCAGAAGTCAAACTGGTTAGTAATAAGTGAAGCTGGTAATGCTGTTTGTGGAGTTGTTTAATCCTCTGCTGAGATCTTGAGAGATTTAAGGTCTTCTTTTATATTCAGTTGATTTAATCTAAGGCTGTGGATGAAGTCAGTTGTAGTTTCTGTGTTTCTCTTTCGTTATTTATCGTTAGGGTTAGACTCGTTATGGTAAATCGTGGTAAATCATACTAGAATGTGGTAAATCATAGTAAACCATCCTAGTACATGGTAAATCATGGTGTACTATAGTAAATCATGCTTAAATCATACTAGAACATGGTAAATCATGATAAATCATGCTAGAACATGGTAAATCGAGGTAAACTATGGTAAATCATACTACAACGTGGTATATCATGTTAAATCATGCTAGAACATGGTAAATCAAGCTAAACAATGGTAAATCATGGTAAACTATGGTAAATCATGGTAAATTATGGTAAACTATGGTAAATCATGCTAGAAACATAGTAAATCATACTAGGACATGGTAAATCATGGTAAACCATGCTAGAACAGGGTAAATCATGGTAAACCATGCTAGAACAGGGTAAATCATGGTAAATCATACTAGAACATGGTATATCATGGTAAACTATGGTAAATCATTGTTAAACTATGGTAATAATGCTAGATTCATTGTAAATCATACTAGAATGTGGTAAATCATGGTAAACTATGGTAAATCATGGTAAACTATGGTAAATGATGCCAGAATTGCGGTAAACTATGTTAAATCATACTAGAACGTGGTATATCATGGTAAATCATGGTAAATCGTGGTAAACCATGCTACACATATGTGCTTACATTTTATCATTTATTTAAAATAATTATTTAAAATGGAGATCAGACAATAGGAGGCACTATAACTGTTAAACCTTTAATAAACATATATTTCCAATGGTAAATTGCCTGTATTGTCGGTAAATGGTCTTGTCCATCTATGATCAAGATGGTTATATGCTTGCTAAATAAAACTTAATGTCTTTTAATGCTTATGTGCTTAAAGGCCTTAAATGCTTGAACCCCGATAAATGCTGATTGCAGCTTTAATGACACTAAATTATCTTGTTAAATTGGCAGGCTTATCTGAAACATTTAAAAGTTGTTGGTATAGTGCAAGTAACCTTGTAGCTCTGAACACGTGTATATTTTAGATAAATTGACAGGAAGGTTTTTTTCTCCTTCATGTGCATCTTTGAAAAGATCAGAAATATCCATGCTAAACACTTTGGAATTAACTGGTCTATTGGGAGCTTTTTTATTATAAGGTCACAGAGTTTCTTTTTACAAATGAAAGCAGTTAGGAGAGGCAAGGTTAGCTTCACATTATCTAGATTTAAATATATTTTCAAATCTCTTGACTGTGATGAGAAAATCAGACAAGGACAGCCTAGCAGAGGTCATTCTCATCAGCCCAGAGCTGTTTTAATAAAACTAAAGCCATGGTGTCATAATATTTTTAAATCAAATTTAAACACTGAGCTGATATGAAATGATTATTCGTAACTATTGTCTATAAATATGCTGAGCTGTATTCTCTTATTCAAAAGGCATGCATGAAAATTAAGATTTGTTTGACTGGTTGTCCAGCAAGAACAAGTATAGAGACTTACTTAACATTTGTAACATTTTAGTGCAGCGGTGAGGCTGTGAAACCAATTTGACAAAAGTGTTAAGTTTATGATTGAAAATGCACAATGTGTGAATTCAAGTTCAAATCGCATAGCCACACTGTACTCACTACATGTGTCAGAATTCCAAATGTTTTATGGTTAACAAACGGTTGTACTGTTAAGAATCGACTTTACAACAAATTTATGACAGCCCAAATAGCCAAGCAAATCGCTGCCCTGGGAAGAGCAATTCCAGCGTTATGGACGTGACATTTGCAGTCAAAACGTAAAATATAAATTCTCAGAAAATGCATTTAATACCAATATATTTAAACGTCTGTTTATATGTCCATACTCACTTAATAAAGGAGTCCAGACATTAGAAAAATATCAGTCTACACATGCGATTATATTTAATATGAGGGAAATACACGTGCGTTACGGACGTGACAAAAAAATACGTGAGTTTGTGGGAGACAACATACTTTGTAGAAATTCTGCGAATTAAAATGCACAAGCCAAAAGAAATAATACCAACCGAAGGGATGAGTGTTGGCTCTCTACAGAACATAAATTATTTATTTTATTTTAGTTTTCATTTTTTCATTTATGAGGAAAAAAACGTTGTTACGGACGTGACGGATTTCCGTTATGGACGTGACAGTTCCGAAATCGACACTTGGCTGACGCTGGAAAATCAGAGAAAATGCTTTAAAAACTTAAACAGAGACCTATTTGTGTGTCTCTGATGGGTATTTGAAACAACAAACATCTGAGATGATGACATCTGAGACATCAGTAAAGGCTGCACAATTAATCAAATTTAAATTGAAATCACCGTGTTATAGATTAGCCTCCGTTCACGCATATCTCTCATGCTGCTAAAATTTAACCAGCTTTGGCATGTTCAAAACTCAATTCGGGCGTGATATTGCTTGATAATGTGGTGTTTACTATAGGCCTAGACCCCGAAAGATACGGAATTGCTAAGATACACCAGCAGCTACTTTTGTATTTTCATCATATCGATATTCTCCGGAGTCGAGATCGCCGGTTTCCCCTCATTCCAAGGTTAGGTGAATTGAAACGCTGTCCGATTGTAAAAGTGTGTATATTAGGCCTGTGTCTATATAGAACAAACAGTCTGGAGAGCGGTATGCAAAACGCAATTGTGTCACAATGATCGCAATATTATGTTTTGTGTCAAAATGATCGCAGTTTATACCCACATTATTGCAATATTAGCCAATGCATTGTAAGAATAATTGAAATGTTATTGTCTTAAGTCAAAAGAAAGGGAAAGAAAGTGAGTCGAAATTAACTTTCGCGGGAAAGAAAGTGAGTCGTCATCACGAAAGGCGCGTCTTCTCTCTCTCTCTCTCTCTCTCTCTCTCTGAGACTGTAATAATGCTAACATTATGGTAGCCTACTAGTATTAATTGATTTCTAAAATGTTCTGATGTACAGTAATAGAGATCAATTTAACATTTGTGCGTTTTTTTTTTAACAGTAACATGTTGAACATGTTGAAAGACCGGGGTGGGTTTAAATAAGTTTGACTTATTCCCACTCTGTTTCAAGCAATAGATCAATTTATGTTGTAAAGTTGATGAATTTATCTTTTCGTATTGATTTAATCAGAATGCTTCTTGATTGCCTTTTGTTATGTGTCATTATATTGCTGGAAATAAATGTATTCATTCATTCATTCAACAAATATGCGCTCGTCAAATCGTGCATGATTTAATATGAAGTGTCCGTAACGGTCACGTCAGTAACGCATAATTAGGTTGTTTAGAGCAAATAAGTGAAATGAATTGTCAATCATAACGAGAATAGACATATTTTGGCTTTGTACATAAAGTTTCAAATTAATTGTAATAATAATTATTATTATACAATATAAACTTATTTTTTAAATCGTTACGGACGTGATACAGCACTGAAGCGTCGTGACTTCCTAAATATAGCCTTTATAAATTTAAAGGGCAATGCAGTTATAACAAAGTGGGTGTATTTATATCTCAGTCATGCTCCCATCTTTCTGCAAACTGCTTACTGTCAACATAAAGTATAAAAAAAGCAGTCTTTGATCCTTCTTTTTAAAGCATGAAATATGTTTGTTTGCAATTAGTATCTGTGCACACACCTTATCTGAGGTGAATAAACACAGAAATTTCCTTAAAATTTACATGACAGCACATCAATACAATAAAATACAGACCCAAATGGACAACTTAGAAAGGGTTTTGATATTTTGATAATGACATTTGCATGGAATCACCTGGAAGTCTTTTTTCCATCTGCTATTTTGTTCATCAAGGTTTAAAGTCTGTCAAACTTTACTGAACTGATGGACACATACAAAACCATTTTTGGCAAATATAGTTCAGATACGTGTCAAGAGTGGCTAGGTAAGGGAGTTTCATTCGTTTTGTTCCTGAAATCAGCCAGTAATTTTGAAAAAACGCAAGCGTTTATCATTCTTTGGCATTGACCTTCATTCATTTTATACTTCCATGATTCTGTGACATTTCCCCATTAAATAAAAAGACTGTCCGAATAAAGTGTGTGTGTTTGAGCAGATTTCAATATCACTAGATCCAATTTCGATGAATTTATCAGTATGCTTCATTGTCAGAAAATTTGAGGAGGATATTTGGTTAATTTCCTCAGTAAATCGTACTCGGTTACTAACGTAACCTCGGTTCTCTCTAGAAGAGGGAACGAGTACTGCGTAATATCTTACGCTAGGGGAAAAACTCTTTTCCACTAGATATAGAAGCCAAAAATTATCCTTAATTTTGTAATATTGTAAAACGCGTTGCGGCAGCATGCAGACATAGGTGAGACGGCTCGCGCGCCCATTGGCTGCTCTGCTGGCAACTGCAGCAGCCTATCGAGAGAGTCCCCTCGTGACGTCAGATCCAATGATCGTCATGTCCCGCCGAAATGGGCGTGGCTTGGGCCTATAAATAAGGCTCGGAGGCTGATAAATCTGGTTTTTCATTGCAGAAGCGAACCAGAGCGTGATGCATGCACGGCAAGATACGCAGTACTCGTTCCCTCTTCTAGAGAGAACCGAGGTTACGTTAGTAACCGAGTACATTCTCTTACGAGAGGTTCTCTCGTACTGCCTAATAGCTTACGCTAGGGGAACACAGTGTAAAACGCTGTGCGTGCTGAGATCCCACACTAAAGTCCCAAGGGCAGGTGCCCGGGGCTCATACAGTGCATAATCATCAGAGACTCACAGAGAGTCCGGGAAGATGGGCTAGAATAGCATCATTCCCATAGAAAATAGTGCTCTGTTAAGAGCAGATTATATCAAGGGTTCCACACAGTCAGGGTGAACTCAGCCTGGACTGATAAGTATTAGGGGACTTACACACTGCCCACAGAAGTATATAGTCGGTCAGCGAGCAACGCTCTAGCAGTTTCAGCATTCTGAGCCGATAGCAACGGGCAGACAATACTGATTTATTAGACCGAGAGCAGCTTGGCCTGCAAAGCGGGAACCTCTAGGTTGTAGAACCTTATAAATGTAGACGGGGAGGCCCAGCCTGCCGCCATACAGATATCTTGTAAGGCAATCCCACTAGACCAAGCCCACGACGAGGCCATGCCTCTTGTGGGGTGCGCTCTGACACCTAACGGGCACTGCAGGCCCTTAGATGTATAAGCCAGCGCTATAGCATCGACTATCCACCTGGATAGACTCTGTTTTGACGCAGCTAGTCCCTTAGAACGTCCGCTGAACAAAACAAAGAGCTGCTCCGTCTGTCAAAAGACAGTCGAGCGAGACACATAAGCTCTTAATGCCCTGACCGGGCAAAGGAAGCCCGAGTCCCCTTCCTCTTCAGAGACCGGCAGGGCCGACAGGGAAATCACCTGTGCCCTAAACGGTATGTTGAGGGATTTAGGAACGTACCCGTGCCTTGGTTTGAGTATGACTTTCGAGTCATTAGGCCCAAACTCCATACACGTCGCGCTCACTGAGAGCGCTTGCAGGTTCCCTATGCGCTTTACTGAAGCGAGAGCCAGAAGAAGTGTTTGAGATCTATTGACTGAATTGGCTCGAATGGGGCACCTTTCATGGCTTCCAAAACCGTAGAAAGGTCCCAAATGAGAACTGAGGGAGGTCTGGGAGGGTTCAGCCTCATAGCTCCTCTAAGGAAGCAAATGATCAGATCGTTCCTTCCGAATGACTGGCCAAGCGTCGGTTTAGCGAACGCTGCTATGGCTGCCACGTAAACTTTGAGCGTGGATGGGGTTCTGCCCTTATCCAGTAGCTCTTGCAGGAAGGAAAGAACCTCTATCACCCCACAGTCTGAGGGTGATATGTCATGATCTGTGCGCCAGCTAGAGAACACAGACCATTGTGATCGTGTTTAACACTCCTACTAGGAGGTTAGCGGGTACCCGTTGATGGCCCACGCATGTAGGGACCAAAGCTCCGGGCAAGGATGCCAGATCGAGCTCTTGGCCCGAGAGAGGAGGTCCCTCCTCACTGGTATCAGCTGCATCAGAACTGGGAACCAGGCTTGGTTCGTCCAGAACGGAGCCACAAGTAGCACTGAGCATCCGTTTTCCCTGATTCGCTCTAATACCTGAGGTAGGAGCGTGACGGGGGGAAAAGCATAGAGCGGACCGCAGGGCCATACGTGGGCCAGCGCCTCCCTGCTCTTGAAGAAAAACTCCGGATAGTGAGCGTTTTCCTGAGACGCAAACATGTCTACCTTCGCTCTGCCGAATGTTTTCCACAGCAGTTGGACTGTCTGCGGGTGTAAAGACCATTCCCCTGCCGGAATATTGTTCCTGGACAGTCTGTCTGGTCCTATATTCAGGTGACCCAGCACGTGCGCTGCTCTCAGCGAGCGCAGATTGTGCTGAGCCCAGACCAGGAGGTGTTCCGTCAGCCTGTAAAGGGTTCCAGGCAGTTTATGTGTAGAAGCCTTTCCCGTTCTGACCACTGGCCGAAGAACGGTCTGCCCTTGAGCAGCGCTCCACATCCCGAGGTGGAGGCGTCCGTAGACACTACCTTCACACTCGAAGAAGTCCCCAGGTTTACACCTGACCGGTACCAGTCGGTCGCTGTCCAAGGTTTCAGAGCTGAGACGCATTCTGATCGACCTTGAGGCGTAAGAGACCAGAGGTCCACGCTCAACGCGGTACTCGCGTTTTTAGCCAGAACTGCAGCGGGCGCATGCGAAGCAGACCCAGCTGAAGCACTGGAGATGCTGAAGCCATAAGACCCAGCATCTTCTGAAACTTTTTGAGCGGGACTAAATTGCCGTAGCGAAAAGTTTTCGTCATGCGCTGAATACTCAGTCTGCGCTGTGGCGACAGCTGTGCTGTCATGGACAGCGAGTCCAGTTCTGTGCCCAGAAAGGATATTTTCTGACTGGGAGACAGCGAACTCTTCGCCCAATTGACTTTGAGACCTAGATTCTCGAGATGATCGAGTAATATGGTCCTGTGTTCTATGAGCTCTTAGTGTAATCGAGCTAGAACCAGCCAATCGCCAAACGGCAGGACTGTGTATTGATATGCCTGGCCCTCGAGGGCGAATCTCAAAATTGCCTGTGACGTGACGCTATTTGTATTTGAAAATACGCGTCCTTCAGATCTATTGACATAAACCAGTCCCCTTGGCGAATTTGCGGGAGGATTTTCCTGGTTGTGAGCATTCTGAACCGTCGTTTCAGAAGTGCTTTGTTCAGCTGTCTTAGATCTAAAATGGGTCTGAGACCCCCGTCTTTTTTCGGTACCAGAAAATATCTGCTGTATATGCCCCCTTCGCTCTGAGTATGTGATAAGGGTTCTATGGCCCTTTTGCTCAATAGCTTCGCTATTTCGGCTCGAAGTAGGTGTGCTACTTCCTTTTTGAAAAATCAGATTTATCAGCCTCCGAGCCTTATTTATAGGCCCAAGCCACGCCTGTTTCGGCGGGACGTGACGATCATTGGATCTGACGTCATGAGGGGCCTCTCTCGATATGCTGCAGTTCGCGCGCGAGCCGTCTTGCCTATGTCTGCATGCTGCCGCAACGCGTTTTACAATATTACAAAATTAAGGATAATTTTTGGCTTCAATATCTCGTGGAAAAGAGTTTTTCCCCTAGCGTAAGCTATTACGCAGTACGAGAGAACCTCTCGTAAGAGAACTCATTCTGCAGTTAGAGTAACTGCAGGTCTGCATACTAAATGCATATGGGCATCACCCAAGACACCCGTGCATCTGTCGACTTCATGTGTGGATTACTTGGTTTTATGTGAAAAACATAAACATGCTCAATTGACTTCACTGTGAATTTCTGGTTTCAACATCTCGTGCTCTGATAAGTAATAAATAATGTCCAGACCAAATACATTTACATTGCCATGTCCGTTGAAACTATCCTGAGAGTAATCATGACTGAAATAGTTTTAAGAATTAAACAAGGCATATTTGCTATATGGATATCAGGTTTGATCCGAATAGAAAAAGCCATATTTTCCACTGTTCACAGTTGTATGTATAACTAAACACCCCTTTGAAGAAATCACCAATGATGGCCATGACCTCTGTTTAACAGGAAGATAAAATATGATCTAAAGAAACATGTCCTTATGAGAGATGCTCTCTGCACAATTGTGCTTTGGGGATACTCAGCCCAAATATATATAAATAAATGGATCATGTTGCCTTCACCTGTGAAATGAAAAGGGCTCTACTCTTTACTTTTACCCATGAGTTAGCTCGAGGATCAGAACAACAGTATTATAGTTTATATGATGCTACACCAAATTGTAAACAACAGAGGAAATAAACAAATAAATCATAAGTTGTTTTCTCTTTACCTTGTCCCTTCTGTCTGGAAACAGTGTTATACAGCTGAATGCTTCTGCAGAAACATTTGACAAACTGTTACCTTCCTTACTTTTATGCTGCCTCAGCACTAATGCCACGTTTGGAACTTCTTTACATTATTTAGAACAATTTCTTAGACTAGCTGAAGACAGAGCCATTTCTCTGAATTATAGTGTGTGTATGTGTGTACAATATCCTGCAGAAGTCCCATTGAATATGCAGCCAGTCATATTAGATTTAACTTTCCTATCCTAATACTTCATCAGTTGCATACAGAATCTGCTTGTTTGTAATGCAGATAAACTCAAGATAAAGACACATTCACATGCATTGATCTAGTTTTTAACAGACAAAACATGCAATTAAAATTGGTGATTTATTGGTGACACTGCTGCTTCAATGTATATGTAATGAGTGATTATAATCAAGGTATTAATCAATATTTTTCCTTAAATATCACATCAGTTGAATGACTTCTCTAGGCTTATGAGATTTTACTTTTGTTATATAAGTTACCAGAGTGGTTACTGAAATGTTCTTTTCATGTATTCATTAATGTCTGTATTAAATATCTGAGAGGTGACTGAGGGTCTGGCCCAATGCAAGGAATGCAGTAACAGTGCTTGTTTATTTAGCCCGGCTTCCAGAAATTAAATGTGGACTCGTTTTGTTTGAGAAAGGTCTTCAACGTGTTAAAATATATCTGTTCTTCTAGGGTACCCTGATGACTATAAGTCACAGGTGTCATTCAAATCTAAAGTTTAATGGATCATTTCTTTGTTAAAGCCTTACTTTCCAGTTAGATTAAAAGTGTCCTCTCCTTGAGAGAAAGAACGTATTATCTTGATGTTTTGAGAAGACTCTCCTGTTTATAGTTAGAGCCTGGCCAAATCCAACCTTGAAGAAGCTGTGTGTCGGTGTGTGTTAGTCTTCTTGGTTACAGGTTAAGGAACCACTGGCATTATTGGAGATTGACTGAGTTATGGTTCTGGACATGCTGGCGCCCGGCAACACAAATCTGCGACCTGGAAGGTCATGACGTGCCTAACTTCAGAGTCCGAGTGTCAGCCGCATAATCGATGGATATGCTTCAGTCTATCTGTATGTGTGCAAAATTACTATGTTTATCTATTTCTTAGGCAATGAGAATCATTCAACTTGAAGCAAGGACGTAGATTAGACCTTGGTGTAGGATATAATTGCTGTGATCTTTGTAACTGTAATGGGGCGGCCTACGAACTCCTTGTGAGTCTTGAAGCTTACTTCTGCTGATGAAACTGCAAATTATCTTCAGTAAAACTTTTCTTTAATTTATTATAACTATGACTCTTGTCTTAAATTGACTGCATTTCTAACTCCTGGTTTTAATCATATCTGGTATTTGGGTCTTTCCCTGTAAATCCCCTAACACAAGTAATTTCACATAAAATATTTTTTTTACAACTGAAATCTGAACACACACACACAGAGAGACACAGGGTGGTACAACTATCATTATGATTCCATAAGCATAATGGTTTTTATACTGAGCTAATTACATTGTCTAGCTGCTAACCCTATACCTACTCATCACAGAAAAGTTCTGCATTTTTACATTTTTAATAAAACATTGTTTTGTAGGTTCATTTAGCTGTTTGAATTATAAGGACATTGGTTCATCATTTTTACATTTTCAGTATGGGTTGTTAGCTCTTTTCCTCATAAAAAAAAAGTCCCCACAATGTAGGGTTTACTAGGACCACACACACACACACACACACACACACACACAAACTTGAGGAGAACAAACATCAACTAACAGTTATAGGTTCAAAATAAATGTTAGTTCTGAGAAATAATAGCATCAGTATGTTTGTAGATGCGTCTTGGTTTGATATTTTGTATATAATGCAATAGTATTTTTAGATATGGTTTAAGAGTTCAGATATTTTGGGGCTTCTTAAAAACGGAGTGATTGTCAAAAAGCAGCATGTTGATTTTGTAGGTCATTACTTTTGGTCGTACACAGTCTGTCAATAAGTAAAACAAAGTTCAATTATGAGTAATTGAGTGTATTACAGAGTAATTCAGTCATGTTTTCATCAGCCCCTGTTTTTCTCTCACTTGTGAATCATTTGTTTTTCTACCCTGCCTTCTGGGAAAGAAAACGTCTTGTTTTTTTCCCCCAGTGTTTTCTTTTATAAATTTCCATCAGATCATCCCATTATACTTGTGATGGTTGCTGGAAGGTGGGATAGGTACATCACAGACTGAAATGTCAAAAGACAAACCTGCTTTAGTATTGCACAGATGTTTTCAAATTCACTCATAATGGGCAAAATCAAAGCTCAATAACAAAAAAAAAAAAAAAAAAAAAAAAAGCATCAAACTAAAACAGTGAAAGAAAGAAAGAAAGAAAGAAAGAAAGAAAGAAAGAAAGAAAGAAAGAAAGAAAGAAAGAAAGAAAGAAAGAAAGAAAGAAAGAAATATCAAAAGTTCAACAGTAACTCTCTGTTTATTGTGAATTTCCCTTGGGAAAACAGGCATCCAGCGAGAAACTGCGGCGGGCAAGCGATGGGGTGGTTATACTCCATATCATTGTCAGGAGTGGTGACAGGGTCAAGAGATCCCAGAGTCACCAGTTTCTCATTAACACCAGTATAATGGGTGTCAACAGGAAGGTGATGTTGACAGGGAATGTGCATGGTGCTAGCCTCCCTCAGTGTCCTAGCGCCTCAACATGGACAGATGTTTCATGGCTGTCATCTGCTACATTTAGCCCACTCTATTCTTACATCTCGGTTATTTGACTTAGGTTGTGAAAATGGTCATTGGTGTGAATGACCTCATGTTGCCCATAGTTACTGTCTGAATGGCTAATTCCCATCGGTATGGGTAACACTTTATAATAACGTTCAGTTGTAAGTCATTAATAAGTGGTTAGTTAATGATGAACTAATCATTTACAAAACAAGTGATTAGTAAATGATTAACTAATCATTTATGAAACACGACTATGCATTCATAAATGATTAATAAGTGATATGTTCATTATTTTATGTATGTTTTGTAGATTCAGTTATAAGTCATTTACAATTGATTAGTTAATGATTAACTAATCATTTACAAAACATGACTATGCGTTTCATAAATGTTTAATAAATGATGTTACATTTTTTTGTGTGTTTTGCTCACATCAGGTGTACAATGGTTAAAGACTCCATGTGTTTCAGAGAAGACAGCTGTCTATACCCTCACCAGTCAGCACTTACACTGCAGTACACACTACAGTGTTCAACACCTGTTATAGATGTGTAAACGCATGAATAAATCATTTACAACACTTTCTGAATCCCCTAATCGAAAGTGTAAACTATTCATCACTTGTAAATGTCTTACACTTCATTTGTAGATTACCACTTCAAGAATCAATAAGGCATAAGATCTACGAATGTTGTCTACGAATGTATACGTAACACATTTACAAGTGATGAATAGTTTACACGATTAGGGGATGCAGAAAGTGTTATACATCATTTACAACACTTTCTGCATCCCCTAATCTAAAGTGTAAACTATTCATCACTTGTAAATGTGTTACACTTACTGTACCTGTTACAAATGATCTGTACATGTATTTAAGGCATTTACAACACTTTCTGCACCCTGTAATTGCTACATAGCCTACATAAAAAAAAATAAAAAATAAAAAAAAATAAAAAAAAATTATTAAACATTTATGAAACGCATATTCATGTTTTGTTAATGATTAGTTAATAATTTACTAATCAATTGTTTTGTAGTTTCATAACTGAAACTACAAAACATACATACAATAATTAACATTATTAACTCGCTACTGGCGAGCCTTCTTAGTGTTTTAAAAATAGCGATTTTGATATTATCAAAGTCGTGCCCCTAGCACTCCCATTCAAAAGGCAATTTGTCACGATTCATGAATTCGCTGACTCTTTCTCGCGCTGTGTTGTTGTGTGTGTGTGGTGCGCTGCCGGCGATCCTCTGAAGCCTTCTCTTCGGGTGTGGGCGGGGCTTCTGAGTTCCTGTTCGGACTTCGGTGCATCTGAGTTCCGTTTCGGTCATCTTCACACCACCATCTTTATCCTGGATCGTGTTGCCCATCAGCGTCCCAGGAGAGACTGTTCCGGACATTTGTTTTTTTGCTTCATTGCACACTCCAGCTACTGAGATCAATAAACACTTTTTACTTGCATTTGAATCTGTCGTTCCTTACCGTTACACAATTTGACCGAAAAATAAAATACGGTCAAACTTAAAAGTGGCGTTTCCATTCTAATTATGCTTTTAAACGAAAGTTTGCCTCGGTTAGATTAACAAAAATACCCTAGGTTGCATTTTGGCGAGAGTTACACTTAAAAAAAAAAATAAAAAAAATACTACTCCATTGACCAGGTTTCAGTTGGTCAATGGCGCGGTCTATTTCAGTTGCCTCAAAATAGCAACGCGCCAAACATGTGCCTGAACACCTCGTTTTCAGACCAGCACGGCCATTGGCACACAAATGGGCACAAATGCATTTGCTATTTAAACAACGTGGCTGTCATGATTCCTGTCCTGTGTTTCCCTTTTCTGGTGTGCACTTTTGTTATTTCCTGTTCTGTGCCATGTTTTGTAGTCCTTTGTAGTCTTTCTTGTTTATTAGTCTCCCCAGGTGTTTCTTATTAACCACGCCCCCTTGTTACTTAGTTAAGCTTGTTTGTCTCTGTGTATTTATAGCCCTTGTGTTTCACTGGTTACCTTGTCAGTTGTTGTACATGTATGGGTGCTTCTAGTTCAGTCCTTCTCGTGGTTTTGTTTCTTTGTCCTTTGTGTTCTTTATTATTTGTGCTACGTGTTTCTTCATTAAAACCCTGTTAATAGATCCTCGCTTCCGCCTGCTTTCTCCGGCACACAACAGTGGCGCAGGACGTGAAACTGCATTGGGCTGAAACTAGCAAAAAACACTTGCGTTGCGCCTGATAGGGCCCGCTAAGTTGCAGCCAAGGAAGCCAAATGAACTGTGGTCAGAGACTGCAGATTCAATCCAACCTAAAAAGCCCCAGCATCCATCTAAAAAGCTCTACCAGAGGCATATTAAAACGCATATAAATATTGGAGATGTGTGTGAGAGATGGAGACAGCATAAAGCCCAGAAAGACTTTAAAGCTAATACTGAATTGGCTAATTTTCTCCTTGATAGGTACACATTGAGCTTCAACAAAGCACAGTTAAGTTAATCTAATTGCACTTAATATGAATTTAAGCTAATACTGTACATTTTCATTTAATTGCAAATAACATGCAGTTAAGTGTCCGAAAGCATTGCATTCAGTTTGCATTTAAGTATATTTTTTTTCTGTAATAAGTACTCTTTTTAAATGCATGCTAAAATGTACATCATCTTCACAAGGGAAAACTGTCCTCCTTCCTCTCAGGTGACTTAAAATAAGCCGTGTGGAGGGTCATTGACCCAGTATGCCACACTACACTCCAGTCGATAAAATAAGCAGTGAGGGGCAGACAGTATGTCCCGGAAACACTGATTAACTCTACATCAGCACTCAATGAAAAAAAGAGCAATAAAGAGAAGAATCTGATTTTATAAATGACTGTCAATTCATTTGGAATTTGCCCACTTTAAAGTAGACTGCAGATTCTTCAGAGGAACCAATGAAGAGTCAAAGTGAGGATTCAGCAAAACCAACGTGAAGATTCTCACAAGAGTCCCTCGGCTCTTGATATATTTTATATATTCTGTTCTGAGCAATTGTGTAGCTTAAGCAACGGCTTGACAGATAGTGTACAACATCAGAAATGAACTCCAGAAAGCAGTCTTCATAACTTGTGATTTTACTGGTGATGCTCTTCTCAATATTCTTTGTAAAACTACAAACAAGAAGAGAATATATATATATATATATATATATATATATATATATATATATATATATATATATATATATATATATATATACAGTATATATATATATATATATATATATATATATATATATATATATATATATATATATATATATATACAGTATATATATATATATATGAATATTATGTGCACATGCAGATACATACACATATCCAGTTTCAGTTCATATCAAGAAATTATATTCAAATGAGATGCATATACAAATAGAAGTGATATTATGTGTTATACCACTAGCAGATGCAAACAACAACGCAAATTTAGTGTGCTTACAACAAAAATACAGCAATAATCTCAATCTAAAAACACTTAAACTCACTATTTACTAAAGTGCTAAAAACATAGCACTTACAGACATATATGTCCAAGGCTTAAACAATGTCAACAGCTATAGTATGAGGAATGAAAATTGACAGAATTATAAAATTACATATAAATATGTACTTACATCCTACTTAAGGGGGGTACACTTAACTAGGCACTGTTAAAGGGATAGTTCACCCAAAAATGTGAATGTGAATTCTGTCTTAATTTACTCACCCTCAAGTTGTTCCAAACCTGTATGAATTTGATTCTTCTGCTGAACACAAAAGAAGATATTCTGAAGAATATGGGTAACCAAACAGTTGATGGGCCCCACTGACTTAAATAGTATAAGGAAAAAATAAAATAAAAAAAATACCATGGAAGTCAATGGGGCCCATCAACTATTTAGTTACAAACATTATTCAAAATATTTTTTGTGTGTGTGCGTGTTCAACAGAAGAAAAAAAAAAATCATTCATTTCATTGGACAAACTTGAGTGAGTAAATGATTTGGGTGAACTGTCCCTTTAAGTCCAACTAATTGCATTCAATATACATGTAAACTAATATACATTTTCATTTCAATTGCAATTAACATACAGTTAAGCGCCCAAAACATTTCATTCAGTTTGAACGTATATTATTTAATACTTGTAATATATTATTTAAAAATGTATGATTTCTGTAATAAGTATGATAGTGTACTTTGCATTTGATGCTGATACATATGATGTATGAATTTAAAGTAAAAAAGTACACCAGTGTCAACTGCTGCATAACAGTGAATGAAAATGTAACGGATAGCTTTTCCAGGTATTATAGACCTCCTTGGTATGACCCTGTTTACATATGCATACGATAAAATTGCATAAACAGATTTAAAACAGACTGACATTGAAGTATGAAGTATAGCCATTGCCTTGCTTCCTCTGCGAGTGGTTAGATGTCTTTCTGCATAACATCACTTGTCCTGAATCTCCTCCAAGACACTGTGCTGACTTAGACTGACTTTATTTTCTGCTTTGCCTTTGTAACATGAGTACTGCAAACGTGCCTCCATTTTCACCATGGTTTCGTCTCTGAGTGGGAGGATGCAACCCAAGTCTTTGTGTGCAAAAAGAGCTGATAAGACCCTCTTTATCAGCACTCAATGGCCTGTAATGGAATCACACACCATTAAGAGATGGTTATGTTGAAATTTGAGAAAAATCTGATGTAAACTGGTCAGCAGAGAAAATATTTTCAGACTATCACATGCAGAAGAGACATCTTGTTTTGTGGTGTTATGACCAATTAAAGTTTTCAAGAAGGCTATAAAAATAACATTCACAGCTTTCTAATTGTCCTAATTATGTGAGCTATGGTATACAATGGAAGTGTAAAGAAACGGCTCTGCATCTCCTAAACAAGCCATCACTTTTAATTAAGCAATCAAATCCTCAATTGCAACACACTCTTAACATGACTGCTAAGTAACCGACACATTCTTAGCTACGTAATTGAATTGGAAAGAAGTGCTGAGGTGATAGACTGCTATGTTACATTTAAAAAGCTTGGTGGTCTTCATTGGGATTCTAACAGCTTCCCGTCGGGGACGACAGACTTTGCATCCATCGCCGAACAGCTGTATTCCCTACAGCCATTAAACCTCATTGCAAGGCGGACGCAAGATTAATGCGTGAACTTCCCTTGTCACTGCATGGGCATGTCAGTGTAAGATGGACTGTGAGGCTGTCTGAAATAAAACCCATGAATAATGCAATATTCGCTTTTACTGAAGCCAGGCTAATTGCAGGCGGCCCTACATGCAGTGATACATAAAGCCAAGACAACACGTATTAACTGCAGAATTAATCCAGCTGAAGAGAACATTACCTTCAGCCCTTCCAGTCTCCTCTAATTCCCTTAACAACATGATGAAATCAGTCAGATCTAACTGGCACACCAGATCAGACACTAAGTGCAGGGAATTCGATTTTTGAGAACTCTCCGGAAGTCCTGAGATCTGCGCTTAAAAAAGGGGAATATCTTTATCTTTAGTCCACTCAAAATGTTACATTTATTCACTCACCCTCATGTCATTCCAAAACTGTTTGACTTTCTTTATTCTGTGGAACATACAAGGAGAATTTTTAACAAGATCCTGGACTCTGATTAAAAAGGCTTTTCCCTATAATGAAAGTGACTGAGGACTGAAACCATTTTAATATGACAAATCTACCTAATCAGTGCGAGAGACGACTTATATACATATAGAGCCGACTTACCTCTGTTCCACGACAGTTTTTCCAGCATCCCTCCTCCACCTCAACTCCTCACTCTCAATTATTCCACGCTGGGTTCAGGCCAAAATTCTGAGCTCGGAGCCCTCTCCTCAGATAGCACAGCAAGTACGCATATTTTATATATGAACAAGGGAATCAGGGGCATTTTGTCACTTTATATCTGAATCAAGGGCATTTCCTCCGAGGAAGCATTGGGTAAGAAAATAATCCATAATGTGTATAAATGTATAAATCACTAATTTTTCTAAAGGAATACTGTCCAACATCGACACCAGCAGGTAAAGTTACAGCATGCCTCCCCTGAGCCCACTGAGTTTTAATAGACCCCCTAAAGTGTGCAGTGGGTTTGGTGGGGGGGTGAATGAATGAATTTGATTGAGAATGAATGGGGGAAAGTCACGTGAGAGGAGGCAATGCCTCCATCACGCTATGATTGGATATGAATTGTTATGAATGGTTCATGAAATAAATCCCGCCTCGTTGTTATGCGTGTTCCGCGTTCGTTGAATCAGTCTGAATGAACAAAATGATGGTGTTAATGGAAAGACTTATTAAAAAGAAAGTAAAAAGCTCAGCCACTTAGATATCACCGCTTTGTCATGTCAAAATCAAACTTGAAATGGCCTGAAAACATGATGACTGTGGGGGGTTTTAGTGAACAATCAGCTTGGTGAAATTAAAGTTACATCTTCATGTCTGTGACCAGTGTTTACCGAGCATAATTGATGATCTGCAAATAAGTAACATCAGTTCACAAATAAAATATAATGTTTACTGCTTTTAGTTATTATTTTGGAATAAATGTACAAATGCTTAAAACAATAACTTGATGAGATTTATACATGGTTTTAATAAATAGAACATTAATTACATATATATAATGTAATGTAAAGTTATATTTAACCAGGAAAATATGACAACATTAAGTATAACTGGGACACTTTTAGGTGACCTATATAAAAAAAAAAAAAAAAAAAACAAGTAGGGGACATTATCAACACAAATAATCTTGAATCTGTAAATCTTATTTGAATATGTATTAATCTGCGTGAATGAATCCGAGTACTGCACCTGTTTAGGATGTGGATGTTTCTTCCTCTAAAGAAAGTATCACAGCCAACAAAAACATTACACCCACAAAACATCTGCATCTTTCCACAGAGTATGTTTTGAACACGACTGAAACTGTAAAATTTTCCGCTATTGAAACAATCGGAGTTTCTCGTGTGCAAATAACTCTTTTCTTCCTAAAGATTATATGATGGTTAAAATACTGCATTAGAAGGCAGCTGCTTATGTAGACAGGAGACAATGAGTCAGCTCACTAGGTTTTTATACAGAGCAAAAGTATCAGATTCAGTTACTTCGTTGTTTACATGGAGCTGAGCAGATAGTCTGTCAGACCGTTATCTTGAATCACAAACTCGTCTCCGCACTGTGGTCTGCTTAGGTTCATGGTGTCTGTCAACAAAAACCAGCCAGTAAGAGTTTAAACGATGCTGACTGCTATAGCTTTACCAGACAATAGGTGTGTGAATTCCAGAAAAATGTCAACTTCACACATTAAATAGAACATATTGTAGCATTCTCAGGCAAGGAAGAGATGTTTTTAATAACAAAGGGTGTTTATTAGAGGCTGTTGTCACCCACAGCCCACGGCGTACATACCCGACACACCGACAAGAGAACCGCACTTGAACCAGCGAGGCGCTCTCTCCTCCTCCTATCTCTTCGGTTCCCCCATAACTCCCCAAGGGGTGGAGTCTCTTTTTTGAATCATTGACTCACATAAAATGAATAATGTAGAACATTAACATTAAATGCATCCTTATTTGTAACAGATTAGCATTTTGAACACGTTACAATATTTTTTTTATTGTACCGTAGTAATGTATTGAGGAAGTAATTTGAGTCCTGATATGATCTTCACATTTTGGCCTTTAAAGCCTTACTTAGGTTTTTTTTTTTTCTGAAGAACGAGTTGGAATGTTTTCCGTGGCAATCAAGCAAATGTTGCCAATTGAAGTTAACTTGTATTGAATCAAGAACATTGTGTTTGAGAGTGTCAGAATTCTGAGTATGCTAAAAACAATGTTAAATATGTTATATTACCGATTGCAGTAGTTGTGAAACAGGTTTTAAGATGTAGTTAGGAGCCATAAATGGTCCGTTTTCTTGTTGGATGTTAGATTCAGAGCTTAGTAGTTCCACTTCAGTCCCCTGCCATTGTGGTGGGTTATGTAATACAAACACACTGGCAGCCAGTGAGACAGAAAATGTCTTGCTGTTTACTGAAGCATGAATGGACAACCAAAACACACTCCCTATCTCTCTTTCCCTCCATCATAGTGTCTCTCTCACTCATGCACTTTAATATATATTTTTCCACATTAATTCCACATGCATGCATTCACGTGGCTCTACAATGTTTTGACTCTCTTTGGCTCTGCCATAGTACTGTAGGATAGTATTCACCTTTTATATGCTGACCTTCCGGGTGCAGAGCAGACCAGTAATGGCTTGTTTCTTGTCCTTGTACGCACATCACTCAAGTATCCGCCTTTCGAGACCTTTTTTACAGTGTCGCTGAAGAGAACAAATTACAGTTTGTGCAAAGAAAGAGCATCACCCACAAGGAACAGACAGGCCTTTTTTAGCTCAAATGTTCAAATGGGATTCTATTTAAGGTTGCTGATAACGGTAAATTGCATTTAGAAAAGAGCTTTCAAAGCACTTTCTCTTTCATTTTTGCTCTTGACAGCACTGTAATTGTGGATATTATTTTAAATAGCGGATGTGTTGATTATTTTAAATGGCTTACCATTGACCTGTTATAATTCTGTGCAAAAACTCTACATTTTAATGGAGCCTTTTCTCATATTAGTCAAAAACATTGCCTGGAGAAAAGTGCAATCCATTAGTCCTAAAGAAATCTTGATTTATTTATTTATTTTCGTTGTCGCCAAGCTTAACTGCTTTGACCAATGAGAAAAGTCCTGAATCGACCTTTTGGTCCTAAAAGGAACTATATAAAAATATCTACGCTCCTTATTATATTCTACAGTATTTCCAGCATTCAATCAGAAACTAAATATGTTCTTTAAATCACCTGTTCAAGATTTCATGTTCCATTACATGTGAAATGCAGTCCTAATGAAGATTTCAGAAGGATCTCAAGAAAAGCTGACTGCAATATGAGCACAAGCCAAAAGAGCACAAAAAAAGAAATAACTTTACTGCAGTCAAGTAGAAAATTGAAAGCTTAAGAATGGAGTAGACACAAATTAGTTGGAGAAGGAGTGTATTTAGTTTACACTGGAAGGAAAATGTTGCTTTCGGGAAGATTGACAGAAGTTGAAAGTGTGCATGAAAGATAAATGATTTTGAAAATGGAGCACAGCAGGGTTCGGTGGGCATTTATGCGATAGGCTAGGAGAGTGAGAGAGAGAGGGAGAAAAAGGAGAAGAGAATGAAATCCATCCAAAAAATAGCCTGGAATGCTCCTCGGAGTGAACCGTTGGTGCATTTTGTATAATTGATACTTTTTTCTGTGCTGAGGAGTGGATACTAAATTGCCCTGCTAATGGAAATATTGCACCCTTTATTAAGCGATACGTGAAAGCATGTGTGCATATTCACATACAATACAGAACAATACTTATAGCATAACATGAAATTACTCTAAAATGTATGTTTTCTATTATGTTTATTGGGTTCAGGTGAGGGACAAGTA
Organism: Scardinius erythrophthalmus; assembly: GCF_964197995.2. NCBI lineage: Eukaryota > Metazoa > Chordata > Actinopteri > Cypriniformes > Leuciscidae > Scardinius > Scardinius erythrophthalmus. Next base: position 41,657,440 of record NC_138228.1, read on the forward strand.
TCTATATACAGTAAATGTAGTTTAGGGATTAAAATGCTTTGCTTCTAGCCCTCTGCAGATCGTTGTCTTCTACAGCAGAAATGCCCTAGGCTTTTCACTAGCTACTCATTGAAAATGGTCTGAGATTTGGATTGCGCAGAGTATTTGGGGCCTTCATCGGTTTATCAACTCCATAATCTGGCAAAGGGGAGCCCCGGCTAAAATGTTGTGTGCACTGCCTCACAGATCTGAGGGACAGAGGGAATTTTGTAGATAAGACTGGTTGGAGTGCAACGTGGTTTTCAAGGAAATATCAAATGTCACAGAAATGTTTCTGACCATAGCACAAAAATATGTCTAAGGTCACAGCATTTCACATTATTAAGTTACATGATAAATACTGCAAGTAGCACTTTGTCCATGCTGCAAGGAATAAATCAATACAGAGTGTAAACAAGATGTATCCGACCTAGTCTTATATGCACATTTCCGACAATTACATGCATGTACAGTATATATATATATATATATATATATATATATATATATATATATAAAATCTTCAGTCTAATTAAACAAAGTTTAAGGCCAGAGCTGTATTGGTGTGTGTGTGTGTGTGTGTGTGTGTGTGTGTGTGTGTGTGTGTGTGTGTGTGTGTGTGTGTGTGTGTGTGTGTGTGTGTGTGTGTGTGTGTGTGTGTGTGCGTGTAGCTTATATGGACATAATGTGTGTGACGTGTATTACAATATAAACACTTTTTGTGTCTTCATAAACCAAATGGATGGAAATAATTTTTTTTTTTTAAATGCAAACAGTTTTCTGTCATGTATAAGTTTAGTGTAAGGGGATAGAGTACACAGTTTATAAAATATAAAACATATTACACCAATGTAAATCAAAAATCTTTTTGATGTCATCGTGAATATTATTATATCACTATATAACCTCTACAAAAACACTATTCCAGCATGTGAAATCATATACATCCCTACTATATAGTATATAAAACAGTATGACAGCAGTAGGCAAAAAGTACCCGGATGACCTATTACTAGCGCCAAGGCTCTGAAGTGCACTTTACTGTCACATGAGGCCACAGGAGAAGAGTTGTGAATGACAGTGACAACATGGTGGATGTAGTATATATGTAATTTCATTCATAATACACATTTATACTATACAGAACATGCTTTTTCAATGGTCATGTACTAAATTTCAAACCAAATGCAGTAAAGTAACTATTATAAAGCCTATTATGTAATTTTGGATGCAGCGCTTACTGAATCCACAAACATCACAGTTTCTTACTACCGCAAAAGCACTATGAATTGTAACAAACTGTGAGAAATTTTTGGGAAAAATTTGGTGCAGTCTCTACCCTAAAAGGTGAATGTTAGTAGCTTAGAGTAGTAATATGTACCCTCACCCCTTGTTGAAGGTGAAAGAAGAACACTTGAAGCATGCTTTTTAAAGAGGTATTTAAATAGTCAACAAAGAAACAAATTTCTTGACACATGAACCTTTGTGTGTGTAAAAAAAAAAAAAAAAAACATTCTGGAGGTTTAAATTGATGGGGTCCAATAGTTTTTTTTTTTTTTTTTTTTTTGTTAATTTGAGGGTAACAGGAGGGTTAAATGAGTTAAGAAACAGTGTACTCTTTTAAAGTATATTTTAGTCGCCTTTTATTGTGTTAATATTATATTATAAGGTTTATGTTTAGTTTCATTGTATTTTAGTTTGGTTTTCCCAGTTCCTGTTTGCCTGAGTTCTCATTCATTATTCGTTGTCATGGTTACTGATTGTTTTGTGCTCCTATTTCTTGTTCAGTTTGTTTTCTCCTGTGTATTTAAGCCCTCAGTTTAGTTCTACTCATTGTCCAGCATTGTCTTTCATTTTCAAAGATGTTACGGTCAGTTTGTTTGCTCTTGAATTTTGTTCCTGTTATTCTGAAATGCTTCTTGCATTTTGACCCTGTTTTTTTTACTACCCTGACCACATGATTCTGCTTATACTTCTGTCATCTGCATGGATTAAAAGACACTCCATTTGGATCATAAACCAGAGTCATTACAGATATGAAAATCTGCAATATGCTCCCCCACCCCGCACCCCACAGTAAAAAACAGTTCATTTGCATCATCTGAAGTCCTCTAACTCTTGGTGCACAAAGTTTGAAATGTCAATGTTGAGCCATTTATCACCTTAACAAGTTGACAGGTAGACGGATTTGTTTATTGCTTTTGCATATGACTGAATCCTTTTAGTCATTCTGCGTTTGATCTAGAGAGTCCTTTAATCATGTTACCAGAGCTTTTTTGTATTTTACATTTCTATTTCCTGAAATGAATACCTTCAAAAGATAAGAGCGCAGGGCTGGAGGCACTGGCAAAAAAAAAACAAAAAACATGCAGACTTGCAAAAACATGCATAGAGACCTCCATCATGAAGATTAAGCTGCCCAGCATAAGAACAGAAGGCACAACCAGTTTCTGTTTGTTCTGTTTCTATCCTTCCGCCATCTTTTACTGTAGATCACAATCTTAGATCAGTGAGGTCACTATAGAGAGCAATTGAAAATTACATTAAAGTCAACATGAAATCAAACTGGACAATTTTTATTTTATATAGAATACTGCAGTATTTATTATAAATGATATATCTGTGCACATTATTATTATTATTTTTTAAATGAATGTGCCCTCATAATCTGTAATTAAAATTACTTCCCCTCCCTATTGTAGCAACATCTCTTCTCTTCTTTAATGAGGTTTACTGGCGATCAAATCATTTCTCGATGGACAAAAACAGTCCCGCCCTAAAAAAATATATTGTTTGAGAAGCCATTTCACACGGATTCACGTCACAATGGGGACTAAAAGACTATTGCAACTTCCATTTCATCTTGAAGGGTCAATATGACATGTACACTGCATCTTACTGCTGTGCATTATGGATCTATGATGGTGCATTCATTAGTACCCTTGAGAAAACTGTTTCAAATTGCTTGTGTTGAGTTTTGACCTTCAGTAAAGGAGCTAGTACACAATGGGCTATTAATTATGCACTACTCTAAGCAGTTTGTTGCAGTGTTGTTCTGTTTTAGCCAGGATTGTATTTCATTTGGTCTAATTATGATGTAAATCAAGCTCTCACTGGAATTTGTTAATGCAGTGTGTGAGCTATTCTTGTGTATAACCCCATGGAGACCATCAAGGGTCACATAAAATGTATAGATAAATGAACTTAAACAAAAAAGGTAGGGAGAACACCATGACACTCAGAATATAGCAATGCGCCACCTGAATTGCTCTCAATTAAGCAACACTCTCATATTAGGAAACAACTTTTATTGCATCAAGTTTTAAGGGACTTCTGTTGTTCACCACTTCGTATCACTTCATATTAATATACTTCACTCCAGTGCTATATATTTTGTTCTTTTATATACTTATATATATTATTACTTTTATACACTAAAACATGGGCCAATTTAGTCCCAAGTAGTATTGAAACAGTACACTTACAAGTGTACCTCTAGTACATTGATATTAGTATACTTACTACTTAAAGTATTAAAAATGTAGTATACTTAATAAAATGAACTTGAAGTATACTTGTTTTATGTAAGGGTAGTCACTGCTAAGTCTACTACTGCAATGTTTTTCTCATGTTCCTTAGAATTAAAAGAGAAAGAAACACAGATGCGTATGACTGACACATCTTCTGTTACACTTATCATTCTTAGGTGCAATAATCAATTAGCAGCTAGCTGAAGTTATCACACCAACACAAACAGAAATCCACCTCTCAAAACAAACTTACACACCTCAACTCTGTTTGCTCAATTATGTGATCTGATAAACATACTCCAAATTCGGCCTTGTTTGACATCTATAATCCTTATTTGCATAATTGTAGGGAAATTATGCCTTTATTTTCTGTTTGCCATGATCAAACAGAAAACTCCATGATCGACTTCTTATTGGTAAATTGTTCCAAGATACTGTAAAAAACAGGGATTAAAGTTCTCCGTCGCTACGACGGATTTCCGTTAATTGCAGCAAGTCCATGACGGATTTCCGTCATTGCTTAAATTCACTTTTCATAATTTTAAGGCCGTAAATAGGCTTTCATTTCTCAAATAGTGTAATAAATATCTTAATTTTAGTTTGAATAGGTCTTAAATTAAGGAAAGACGAGGTGTATTCACCCTGCTGAGGGGGATGTGATCAAAGCCTGGAGTGGAGCAAAAGCACGTTCCTCTCTCCACTCTAAGCACTCTGTAATCACTCCGCTCATAGTCCACTCCGGGTTTTCAATTACCGCTCACGGAAAGTGCATGTCAGGCTACAGCTGAGCGCTGAGGTAGAACTATATTTCAGTGACACACTTATAATGCAGGTAGGGCTGGGCGATATCGATTTAAAAAATATATCGATATATTTTTTAAATGCGATATGGAATTAGACCATATCACATCGATATAGTTCAAATTTGCGCTGTGATCCTTGCTCCCCGCGCCTCCGCTCCTCCTTTTCCACACTGCGTGCGTGTTTAGAGCATGTTATGTTATGAGAGGCGAATCATGACTACTTCAGAAAACCCAGCACAATAGGAACTACCAGGCAGGCAGTGACATAAGTGTACGCTGAAATAAAGTTTTTCACCTCAGAAAAACGGACTTTCTTGTCCTGTCAGTCGTTATCCTGTTCTCGTAGCGCACACTCAATTGCACGCGCAAATTCAGCGGCGCGCGCTGTATTGCTTCACTGATCAAGTGCAAAAGAAACTACGAGCATGCAACGCCGTTACGTGGTAAATTACACGAAATAGAAGTAATGCAGGTATGATTCTCATTCTATTCACCAGTTTCAATGTTTCATTAACAGTTATTGTTAATATTGTGTATTCACCATGGTAACTGTCGTTTCCATTTAACCCCAAAATGCCACTATTTTTCTTTGTGTTATTTTTTATATTTTTAAATGACTGTAGTGGCTCATACCAACATTGTATTAACAAAAACTAGTTTGGGACTGCTATTTAATAGCTTTAGCCTAGGCCTAATGTTTACAATGCATAAGTTTAGACACCCATACTAAAGTTGACTAAAAAGAGGAATAAAAAAATCATCTTTTGGAAACTGAACTTAATGCCTTAATTTGAAAAATTAGGAAAAATCCAACCTTAAAGGACACCAATTTCTTTGTGAATAAATAATGTATCGTAAATAAATAAATGTTCTTCCTTTCAAATACAGGGTGCATAAGTTTGGACACCCCTATGTTAAATTCATATAGAGGCAGGCAGATTTTTATTTTTAAAGGCCAGTTACTTCATGGATCCAGGATACTATACATTCTGATAAAGTTCCCTTGGCCTTTGGAATGAAAATAGCCCCACATCATCACATAGCCTTCACCATACCTAGTGATTGGCATGGTTTTATTTCAGTTAGCCTAATAGCTAGTTTGATTTGCATTGAGAGATGATCTTATGGAAAGTATCTCTAGGTATGGTGAAGGCTATGTGATGATGTGGGGCTATTTTAATTCCAAAGGCCAAGGGAACTTTATCAGGATTCATAGTATCCTAAAAAATAAATAAAAAAAATACTTAAAAATAAAATTCTTTAATTCCCTCTATGGGAATTTAACATAGGGGTGAAGAACATTTATTTATTTACGATACATTATTCATTCACAAAGAAAATTGGTGTCCTTAAAGGTTGGATTTTTCCTAATTTTTTTAAATTAAGGCATTAAAGGTATAGCGGAGGATCTTTTTACTTCCGGGTGGATACCCTATACTATTGGTCCTCCTAATTGTCAATCATTCTGGTGAATCAATCAAACTTTTCAAAAAGTGGAGAGGGCGGGACTTATCTAAAATTCGGAAAGATCCTCCGCTATACCTTTAAGTTCAATTTCCAAAAGATGATTTTTTATTCCTGTTTTTAGTCAACTTTAGCATGGGTGTCTAAACTTATGCATAGCACTGTATTTATTAGTACTAGTCTTTACTATTAGTCATATTCTTGCAATTTATGTTAAGTAAAGGGGAAAAGTAACTTACTTGTGTGTTAACAAATTTTGTGTAAACGTGTTATAATTTGCATATATATATATGCAAATTATTAATTATATTAGTATGTTCCATGCCTGGTTTTCATAGATTAAAATATAGCTTTTAAAATACGCCTACTGGCAATATTAAAGCGGTTTAAAACGTCTCCCCTTAAAACGCTATTGGTCTCGACTATTTAAAAAGTTAAAGGAATATGACTTGGCCTAAAAAAAAAATTTCAGTCAGAAGAATTTTTTTCACTTTAATCCCTGAAAAAAACATTATAGGGAAAAAAAATCATCCTGTAACTCACCTCGAAATGTGAGGTGATGTTAAAGTTGGGTGATAGTTCACCCAAAAATGAAAACTCACTATTGAAAGTAAATGGTCAATGGTGCATACATGCATCTGCCTATGTTACATATTTTTATCAAGAAATGATTAGGGTTAAGTTTAGGGATAGAGGATTTTAAAAATAGCTATTTAATATTTCCATCCATCCATTGACAACAGAACAACAACCAACGCGCAACAAAAGCCAACATTATAATCAATTAATTTATCCTTACTGGATGTGGAGCGTCAATTCAACTTGTACACGACAGTAAACTGTTGCCCTCTTTTATTTGACACACTACACGTGCTTGCAATTCTTCTGACATGAAGAACAAATGCAGACATGGTGAACTGTAAGTGTGCAAATACTTAGGGGTAAACTATATGTGTGTCTATACAGACAGGAAATCACGGCATATGGTCTCACACTAAAGAACACGAACGGCCTTATTTTAATGATCTACAGTAAGCGCATGGTCTAAAGCACAAGTACACTTAGGGCGTGTCCGAATCCACTTTTGCTAGTTAACGATGGGAAAAATGGTCGGTGCGCCTGACGCATGGTCTAAAAGGGTTGTCCCTATTCTCATAATGAGTAATGGGTGTGTTTTAGGCATAACATGCAAGAAACCAATCAGAGTCTAATCTCTAATTCCCTTTAAAAGCCAGTTGCGCCTGCGCCATGGCGGATTGCTATATACATGGCGGAATTTGCAAGCGGAAAGACTGAACGCTTCTCCAGAGAGCAAACGGATCTGCTCATGCGCAAGGTTAAAGCGTGCGAGCAGACCATCTACGGCAGAAGCCGGATTCCACCATATCTTTATGTACACAATAATACTCTTTTACATTGTAATCCTTTTATTTTTAATATTTGGCATGTTTGTGTGCTGCTGGGTGTCCCTGTGTGTGTGTAATAAACAGAGTGTAGTGTAATGTTGTGAACCCACCTATAGGCGCATATTACTAATGCGCAATTGACTTTAGACCAGGTTTCAGTTGGTCAATGGTGCAGTCTATTTCAGTTGCCTCAAAATAGCAACGTTACAGCGTTGGCAGGCCATGGGTGCACAAATTAGTGCAAATGGATTTGCTATTTAAACAACGTGGCACAGGACGGGAAAATTATAACTTTGTCGGGCTGAAACTAGCAAAAAAACACTTGCTTCGCGTCTGCCACCGCATTGCGCCGGATGTTTGATAGGGCCCTAAGGCTTTGACACCAAAGATCGCATTACCTCTGCAGTAAAGCTAAAGAACCCAGTGAGGTCAGAAACTCAAGAGTGGACTTCATTATGATGAGCAAACCAGAGCTAATTAGTGTCCAACAGCTGAGGTTATGGCCTTTGTAATTACAGAAAACCTAATGTTCTTAGTCTAAAATTGGATGCTTATTTCTATATGGCTATTAGTCTCTCTCATTATGTTGCAATAATTTTGACCTCTTGACTTCAACCAATGTTCATGAGTGGGAATAGCGTTTCTGGTAAGAAGTATTGATTATATACACCCACTGGGATAACAGTGTTTGACTTTTTTTTTTTTTTTTACAAGACATTTAAGTAGAAATTATTAAGGAACGTGAACAGGAGTATAGTTTTGTTTCAGATGTTAGGTGTAGTATTTTGAGTTTTGTGAACATTCCAGCAAACTTTGTCCTCCCTCCCAGAAATATATAAAATTTATTTCTATTTTATTTTTGTGTTTCTGGACATGTTTTACTGTTTGTATCCTATACAGAATCTAGGAAAAATTTACGTTTTTGTTTTAAAATGCTGTATTAAGTTTTATAGTTGAGTGACGTCATTTCCACTGCCGAGTCATCCAATCGCGTCTCGCTCAATGCTCAGAACAGCTTTGGATTTGAGCGAGACAGGTATGTTATAAATGAGCTCTGAAGTAAAGTGTTTAAATTTAAGAAATTAAGTAAAAATGTTGACCAATATCGGTGGATGACGTGTTTTAATGATGGATTGAGTCACTTAGTGTGCTGGAATACTAATATTTTTGTGCATATTCTGAGTTTTGTGTTAATTAGCTCTTAATATGTTGGTTCAAATTGCCGCCCGCACGCCATTTTGAACGGCGGGTTTCTAAATAATATAGTTCATAAATATTACTAAAAAGGGTGGATTACATTCAAATAATATCATGCAGTTACATTTGTCAAAGTAAATTGTCTTTATCTGTCTAGTATTGTGTACTGTGTACTTGAAATTTTAGTTTAAAGCAGATGCAGTTACAGTGTTAATGGGGGAGGGGTTCACTATTCTCTTTTCACACTCCTCACAGAGATCACAGAACTGAGAGTGTGTCGAGTGTATTAACCCTGTCCTGTCTTTAATAAACTGCAGGTATGTAATATTGCAACAGAGAAAATTCCACTATACGATCATATGTCATTGTAATGTTAGATTGAAACATATTTAAATGTATTTTCAAAGTATTTCCAAAGTATCAAATATATACATTGAACATTTTATTATAAGCATTTATTATATATATATTGTCTTGATTTGAATATGTGTCTGATATGTGTTATGTAATTTGTGATGTATGTTATGAAAGAAAACAAACAAAAAGAGTGTTTTGTTAATGCTTTATTAGTAAATGCTCAGAACAGCTTTGGATTTGAGCGAGACAGAGATCACAGAACTGAGAGTGTGTCGAGTGTATTAACCCTGTCCTGTCTTTAATAAACTGCAGTGGTCCTCCCGAAGAGCCTGGTGTCGGTGGTTCTTTTGTGGTGCTGGGTGAAATCCGCTACAAATTTGGTGCCGTGACCCGGATTTCAAGAGATCAGCCATCGCAGATCGCCGGGAGAAACCTCCGCTGACATCACCTTTAAGGAGAACTTTGGGGAGCAGATAAGCAGTTAAATTTAAACATGGACCGTTACAGTTATACACACACCAGATCACATGAAGAGTTGCAAGATGCAGATGTTGACCATGTGAATGTTACTCCAAGGTTACCAAGGGTTTCAACCAGTTTAGGGCGGGGGGCATTATTGAATAGTATGCTAGAGCATGACATGATCACTACCCCAGTAGGGCCCCCACCCATCATGAACACAAGTCAGTCAGGTGTAAGATGTGACTTACCAGCCTTTCATAGCGAGAGACATGGTTCTGCTGGAGGTGACCAACCAAACCAGTGGCAGACTATGGCAGACCTAATGAAGCAGTTAGGCAGTGAAATAGGTAACCAGATCGCTGCCAGCTTGTCATCAGCAGGGCAAAATGCCCAGAAAGAAAATGCCCAACCGTCCTCAGCTCAGCCTCCTGACTGGTCAAATCTTAACCTAGTTCTCAGAAATCAGGATATCAAAGAACCTCCGACATTCAGAGGTGACAAAACTGATAGATGCACTATTGGTGAATGGGAGGAGTTGATGCAAACATATCTGAACAGAAAAGGATTCAGTGTGTCAGAACAAGGCCAGGAGATTCTTGATAGGCTAATGGGTCGTGCTAAAGATGTTGTAAGGACCTGTATTCGAAATAACCCCCTGATTAATATGAGTAGAGACCCACATGTTATTTTCTCAATTCTGAGACAGCATTTTGGGGATGCGATTTCCTCGACGACCCCTTTGAGAGACTTCTACGAGACCTTGCCCAGGCGATCAGAAAGTGGGTTAGATTATTGGATCAGACTTAACAAGGCGGTTGACCTAGCTGACGAGTGCCTACAGAGACGGGGCAAAAGAGTTGAAGACCCTAGTCATGAAGTAACGATGATGTTCGTTAGGCACTGTCCGGAACCTGCATTGTATGCGGCCCTACGGAGTAAACCTCTGGAGAGTTGGACTGCTAGGGAGGTTCAAGCGCTGATAGAAAGCCATCATAGAGACAAGCAGTCAGCCAGTGTGGAAAGAGTATTACAAGTTGAAGAAAAGCCCTCTGGTGCCTGGTGTATGACACAGCAAAAAGCTTCTGGCTGTAGTCAGTCCAGTGGTCTTGATCCAGCTCTGCTTGGTAGAGCGGTGTCTCTCCTAGAACAAATTCTCATCTCACAGAAGGGGCAAGAGCCAAAAACAGAGCAAGTCAAAACCTCGTCTGGGGAGTCAAGTGAATATTCAGGTTCCTGTAGAGTTTGTAAGGCCCTTGATCACACAACAAAGACACACTGCTTCAAAGAAGGACTGTGTTTCAGGTGCTATGAGACTGGACACAGAGGTTTCGAATGCCCCAAAAGAAAACCAATCAAACGGGAAACAACCAGAATGCCTTCTGATCCCGAGCGGCCTTTAAACTAGAAAGCCCACACTGCGAGGGGAATAGTGTGGGTTCCAGCCAACCAAAATCCCCAGAGAATTTTATCAATGTACAGACCAAAATTGATGACAGCCTGACTCAAAAGGCAGACAATGAGAGTGAAGCAAGTACCTTTGAGAATTGTTATTTACACTTCCTTCAAGAACCGATCTATACAAAAGTGGATGATGAAGATGATCTTTTCCGTGCACCTGCGTTAGTCGAGGGAAAAGTAGAACTCCTAGCCCTTGTAGACAGTGGATCTGTAACCTGTACCCTGAGTAAGTCAGCTGAGCGCATACTTCAGGATCACAGTCTTATTTGTGATAATTTGAGTAAACCCACAAAGAAAGTGCTGACTGGATGTGGAGGCAACCAGACAAAGCCAAAATGTGCATATGAGCTAAATGTAGATTTGCTTGGGTGCAAGATGACTGTGAACTTTTTAGTTGTTCCGGGTCAAGAGGATGACATGATAGTAGGCTCTAATGTTTTAAGACACGTGACTCAGCAGGTCAAGAATACAAATTGGTACTGGGAAAAAATCTCACAGCCTGTTAAAGAAAACAGTAATGACCCGCTCCTCAGTCTACTTTCTAATGTCGACCGTTGGCACGGAGACAGGATGCCAAAAAGAGTTGGCACTGTGTTATTAAGAAAGTGTGTGACACTGGAGCCGCAACACGAACATATAGTCTGGGGAAGGTTGAAAGAAGAAGTTCCATTGTCTGTAGGGAGTACTGTAATGGTAGAGTCCTCAACTTCCAAATCTTCACCACGGAACATAATGATTGCTCGTAGCGTGTGTCCATTGTGGGCTGATAAGTGGATTCCTATAAAGGTGATAAATATGTTGGATCGACCAGTAGTGTTACGTCGGAATGCAAAGATTGCTCAGGTGCACCCGTGTCTTGCTCTCGAAGAGTTAGAGTTTACAAAGTGCATGAATGGAGAATCAAGAGAGGTCCTTCAAAATGTTGTTCATGTTCACAAACCTAATGAAGAAGACAAGATGTTGCTTACAGACTGTGCAGCTGAGTTGCGAGAGCTGGGACTGACACAGATTGATATTGATTCATGTGAAGTAAATGACTTCTGGAAAAGACAATTGGCAGATCTCATTGTGCAGTATGAGAGCATATTCTCCCGTGATAAGTTAGATTGTGGAGAAGTCAAGAATATTGTCCACCGGATACGCCTGAAGGACGAAAAACCGTTCAGACTGCCTTTCAGAAGGGTTCCGCCGGCTCATTACCACAAGTTGAGACAGACCCTGGATGAAATGGAGGCACGCGGTATCATCCGGAAGTCCAACAGCGAGTGGGCCTCACCTTTATTCCTGGTCTGGAAGCCCTCTGGAGAATTGCGGATATGCACAGACTTCAGGTGGCTTAACCAAAGAACAGAGAAGGACGCATATCCATTGCCTCACCAGGCTGACGCCCTTGCATCCTTGGGGAATAACTGCTTTTTCAGCACCATGGATTTAACATCGGGATTTTATAATATCCCAATCCATGAGGAGGATCGCAAGTATACAGCGTGCACAACGCCAGTGGGTCTTTATGAATACAACCGGATGGCTCAGGGATTATGCAACAGTCCTGCGACGTTCTCTCGAATGATGACTGCGATATTTGGAGACCAGAATTACCTGTCTCTCCTTTGCTACCTAGATGACTTACTGGTGTTTGGGAAGACTGAGAAGGAGGCACTCGACCGCCTCGAGATGGTATTTTCTCGGCTTAGAGAGCACAACCTCAAATTGTCCCAAAAGAAATGCTACTTCATGAGGAAGACTGTGAAGTTTCTAGGTCACATTGTATCAGAGAATGGTATTGCAACTGACCCAGCAAAGGTATCTGCAATCAGTGAGTTTAGGGTGGCGGATTTGATGGAGGAAGATGGAAAGACTCCATCACCCACGAAGATCAAATCTTTCCTCGGAATGGCTAATTATTATTCTCATTTCATAGAGGGTCTCTCAGCATTAGCCAAGCCACTGTTTAAGCTGACCGCTGGTCAGAAGACCAGGAAGAAAGGTGGGAAAGATCGCTCCTGTTTTCCCAAACCCAAACGTTTGAGCCCTGAAGACTGGACTGCAGAATGTGACCTTGCTGTGGAAAAGATCAAACAGTCGCTCACAGACACAGCTACTCTAGCACATCCAGACTTTAAGAGACCATTCCTCTTGTCCACCGATGCATCTATGGATGGGTTAGGTGCGGTTTTGAGTCAGATACCGGAGGGAGAGAAAAAGCCCCGACCAGTAGCCTTCGCGAGTAAGACCCTGTCGAGGGCTCAGTCCCGTTATCCAGCTCATAGATTAGAGTTTTATGCTCTAAAGTGGGCAGTTTGCGAAAAGTTCGCTCACTGGTTGAAAGGGACTACGTTCACAGTGCTAACGGATAACAATCCTTTGACGTATATCATGTCTAAGCCTAAGTTAGATGCCTGTGAACAAAGGTGGGTATCCAAGCTGGCCCCCTTTGACTTTGACTTGAAATACATACCCGGAACCCAGAACATTCCTGCTGATCTATTGAGTCGACGTCCCTTTGCCAGAACTCTGGAAGTCTGTGAAGCCTTGGAGAGTAAGGCTCATCATGTAACCTTGGAATCGGTTCAAGAAGCTTTCCGATTGTCAGTGAATGTACTCCATCAAAATTCTGAGGATAGTGCTCAGAGTGTCCAAGTTGGGAGCTTGAGTCAGATAAGAAGTGAAGGTGTGAAAGCTATTTTTGAGTCCTGTCTAGATTGGGAATCCAGCAGACCTGTACGTGGTGTTCAGCTGACCCGCTGTGCCAGCAGGTTGGTTCATGGAGGAGTGGATACACTCTCAGTCTTTTCGATGGAGGAAATACGGGGAAAACAGAGAGCTGACCCCACCGTCGCTCGTGTGATATCCTTTGTTGACAGAAGACGGAGACCATCACGAAGAGAGAGGGATAATGAATCCGCTCTGGTATTGAGACTGCTGAAACACTGGGAAAAGTTGGAAGTCAAGGACAGTGTTCTTTACCGCAGATCCAAGGACAGGGTGGGAAAAATCAGGTACCAGCTTGTACTTCCTCATTCTCTGAGAGCTGCTGCCCTAAAAGGGACTCATGATGATGCCGGTCATCAAGGGCAAAGTAGAACTCTCCACCTGGTGCGTCAGAGATTCTTTTGGTCTGGTATGGATGCAGACGTCAAAAGATATGTCTCTCACTGTAAGCGCTGTGTAGTCGGGAAGACTCAGGAACCCGAGGCTAGAGCACCTCTTGAATCTATCAAGACAAGTGTGCCGCTGGAACTTGTATGTATAGATTTCTGGTCTGCAGAAGGGAGACATGGGGAAAATGTTGACGTTCTTGTTATAACGGACCACTTTACAAAGTTAGCCCATGCGTTCCCTTGCCCAAACCAGACAGCTAAAGTTGTGGCTCAGAAGTTGTGGAATCAGTTTTTCTGTATATATGGTTTCCCGCAGAGGATACACTCAGACAAAGGAGCCAACTTTGAAAGTAAGTTGATCGCTGAGTTGCTGTTGGTGTCTGGTGTCCGCAAGTCCCATACTACTCCTTACCACCCGATGGGCAATGGGCAAACGGAAAGATTCAACCGCACACTTGGAAATATGATTCGCTCCTTACCCCCTCGATTGAAAGAGAGATGGCCTCAGATGATACAGACACTTACGTTTTCCAACAACTGTACCACTCATGAGACAACGGGATTTGCACCATTCTACTTGATGTTTGGCAGGGTGCCTAGGTTGCCTGTAGATATCATGTTTGGGAGTGCCCTGAGGAATGAGGATGTGCAGACTTACGATGAATATGTGGAGTCTCTTCAGAAGGATCTTGGGGAGGCGATGAGGATTGCTCAAGGAAACACCACAGGAGCCCAGAGAAGGCAAGCAAAGGAGTACAATAAGAAATCCAAAGGTGTTGCCTTGGAAGTTGGAGATCGCGTCCTTCTGGTGAATAAGAAAGAAAAGGGAAAAAGAAAGCTTGCGGATGTGTGGGACTCAGTGGTTCATGTGGTGACATGGAAAGACCCAATGTTACACATCTACAGGGTTGAAGATCCAACCACAAGGAAAAGTAAGGTGGTTCACCGTAACTTCCTCCTCCCTGTAAACTTTTTGCCCTTGGAGGAGCCAGGAGTTGAGTCCACAATGTTCTCCACAGTCTCTGAAGAAGAAATAAGTGAGACAAAAGACCAAGGACATAGATCTCTGTTAAGTTCTGAAAGGGAATCAAGGAGCAACAGGATAGCTGCTTGGGTCTTACAAGGCCAGGGCCCAAAACCATCTCAGCCTGTTAGGGCACATTCTGTTCAAGGACAGGGCACTTGGCAAGTCACAGGGGTTCATGCTTCGGCCTCAACCGATCACATGAGACATGGTGGCCCTTCGATCACCAATGAGGGGAGCAAACCCAGCAAATTGTCTAGTGATTGTGATACAGGTGACGTCCAAGAAAGTGAGTGGAGTGCAGATGATTTGAGCAGTGCATCCGAGTCAGATTCGGCCAGTGAAGGCATTGATGAAGAAGAAAGGCCTGGAGGGTCTGTGAACAGTCACAGTGTTCAAGCAGAATCAGTTACCATGCCAAAAGAATCTAGCTCTGATAACAGATCAGATCATTGCTCAAGGGTTCAAGCCTCAAGTAGTAGATCTAGAGTCACACTGAAAGCTTCCCCAAGAAAAGTGACAGGGTCAGACACAATCCCAAAAGCAAGTGAGAGAACTGTGAGAACCAGGTCAGGCAGGTTAGTGAAACCTGTTAAAAGACTGCTTGAGTGCATGAGCATGATATTATCTGAGCCAAATCAAAGAGATCCATTAGCAGAATTGTTAAGAGTTCTTTCCAGTTTTTTGGGGAGTTAGATTAAGCTATACAAAGATATGTTTTATTTTCGAAAAGTGATTAGAATTATGCTGAGGAAAACTTTAAGAGGAATTGAGAAGTACTTCATTGAGGAATGTATGGTTATATGTATAAGGGCATATTTCTCCCTAGCAAAATGTTTTGCTATTCGTTTGAATGACTGACGTCTGGGTATCCCTCTTTGAAGGAAAATATCTCACCTACGGCTTTAAAGTTTGCTGAAATTTAGGAGGGGAGAGTGTAGTGTTTTGAGTTTTGTGAACATTCCAGCAAACTTTGTCCTCCCTCCCAGAAATATATAAAATTTATTTCTATTTTATTTTTGTGTTTCTGGAGATGTTTTACTGTTTGTATCCTATACAGAATCTAGGAAAAATTTACGTTTTTGTTTTAAAATGCTGTATTAAGTTTTATAGTTGAGTGACGTCATTTACACTGCCGAGTCATCCAATCGCGTCTCGCTCAATGCTCAGAACAGCTTTGGATTTGAGCGAGACAGGTATGTTATAAACGAGCTCTGAAGTAAAGTGTTTAAATTTAAGAAATTAAGTAAAAATGTTGACCAATATCGGTGGATGACGTGTTTTAATGATGGATTGAGTCACTTAGTGTGCTGGAATACTAATATTTTTGTGCATATTCTGAGTTTTGTGTTAATTAGCTCTTAATATGTTGGTTCAAATTGCCGCCCGCACGCCATTTTGAACGGCGGGTTTCTAAATAATATAGTTCATAAATATTACTAAAAAGGGTGGATTACATTCAAATAATATCATTCAGTTACATTTGTCAAAGTAAATTGTCTTTATCTGTCTAGTATTGTGTACTGTGTACTTGAAATTTTAGTTTAAAGCAGATGCAGTTACAGTGTTAATGGGGGAGGGGTTCACTATTCTCTTTTCACACTCCTCACAGAGATCACAGAACTGAGAGTGTGTCGAGTGTATTAACCCTGTCCTGTCTTTAATAAACTGCAGGTATGTAATATTGCAACAGAGAAAATTCCACTATACGATCATATGTCATTGTAATGTTAGATTGAAACATATTTAAATGTATTTTCAAAGTATTTCCAAAGTATCAAATATATACATTGAACATTTTATTATAAGCATTTATTATATATATATTGTCTTGATTTGAATATGTGTCTGATATGTGTTATGTAATTTGTGATGTATGTTATGAAAGAAAACAAACAAAAAGAGTGTTTTGTTAATGCTTTATTAGTAAATGCTCAGAACAGCTTTGGATTTGAGCGAGACAGAGATCACAGAACTGAGAGTGTGTCGAGTGTATTAACCCTGTCCTGTCTTTAATAAACTGCAGTGGTCCTCCCGAAGAGCCTGGTGTCGGTGGTTCTTTTGTGGTGCTGGGTGAAATCCGCTACATAGGAATGATCCTTACCCAAACACTGGCATTGAATAAATCAGCCCACTCATTCTGCAAGAAATCATTATATCTTCTTGGGCAGAAAAAAAAAAAAATCTATTAGGCCTATTGAATTTTTGCAAAGTGCATAAATTGTACAACAATAGCCATTATTTTTTCTCATTCTGATTGTCTACTGTAAAAACATTGTGACTTTACAGTATTTTTCCTGAGTACTCTTACTATACTTCCACTTTAAATTTTACAATAGTACAAAATAGGAACTTAATCATCTTCGTCCAATGTGAGACATACAGTAAAGGCGGCGTACACGGTGCGATTTTTGTTGTTTTTACGAGCTCGCAGATGATTTTTTCAATCGGGAGAAATCGAGTGGAATCAGTGATGCTCGCGGCTCGCAGCGTGTGAGAGGAATTACGAGCCGAGCACGTTATGAGCACCTCCCCGACCTCCCGATAATTTTTAAACATGTTTAAAAAATTCAGGGAGTCAGCCCGATTTTCACCAGCTGTCCCCTATTGCCAAATCATACACAACCACGTCGATGGGGCTATAGTGGTAGCAACCATACAGCGTGGGCATACCTACCTCTCTCTCAAGTTTTTATGTTGAAAGGAATGGCTACTGTTCTCTGCTTTACAACAAATCATTTGCACACACATTTGTCATTTTTTTCTATCTGAAGCTTTGCCTGTGTGGTGACCGAGTTCTTAAAACAGGTACACAAAATAAATAAACCAACTACGCCACCCTAGGGGCTTTTTACCAGGGAATCGCCCTTGACATACTAAGAGCACACAAGGCTCACAGGCTCGTATCAGCTGGAGTAAGGCACGAGACATGGGTGAGGTACAAACAGTAAACAGTAAAATCACTTTTATTGATTAAAATGATCCAAACAATCACAGAGAAAGAAAACCACTATCAACAAAAAGGATATACAAAATTGGACACTCCTGGCGACAGAAATTGGGGACGGCAGCCAAGTCCCTCAACCCAAGGGGCCTCTCTATTCTCCTAAAAAGAAAGAAACAAAGAAAACCACAAACACACGTGCACTCACACCGTACTCAGTCAAACACCTCCGTGTGGCACAGCAATCACTCCAAAATACCACCACCAAGAGGAGGAGGGCTCCCACCCTTAGTTTCCTTGCCGCCCAGGCCTACAAAAAAAAAAAACACACATAAGACTCATTCACCAATAAAGACAAAACAAAAAACAAAGAACTACACAGAAACAATTGTTAGATCCAACTGCACAGTATTCATCTCAAAACAGTATGATAACAAACGTTCTCATCACATGTGGAAGGATACATTCCAGATGATCGCCTCACAACATTGTTTAATACTACACATTCAACACTCAAATTTAGAGTAGCCTACTCTTATGAGAACAGTTGGATAACCTGATATCCTAAACAGCAACAGGAAAATATAGACCAGGTGTTTGTTTAAATCATACCAGGGCCACGAAGACCACACTTGAAAAAAAGGAATTAGCAACAAAAACAAACAACATGCACATGATAAGTAAATAGACAAAAAGAATGAAAACTTAAAGGCACACTATGCAGCTTTCCGTTTTTGTCAAACAGCGACCCCTAGAGTCGCTGTGGAGTACTTGTATTTAACGTTACTGTCGTAAATACCACTCGCGCAGAGCCGTCTCTGCACTCACGGCCTGATCCCTTCCGCCCTCTATACTGGTACCTGTTCAGTGTTCAATAGGATGGAAGCTGTAATGAGTGGAAATAAGGTGTGGCCCCTTTAAGAGCTGCGCGCGCCCTGTTGAACTGTCGTCGGCAGTCTGTGTTGTATCATGTGCACCTCGAACACCCGTGTGCGGGTTATTTCAGTTTGATGCTCATTCTTATCCTACTTTTGTTTATCAAGTAAAGATGTGGATGGTAGAACGGGTGACAGACAGTTACACAAGTTCGACTGGGGAATAAAGTGCAAGTTGTGAGATGCCAATCGCCTCCGTGAGTCTGTCTGGCTCTCGGTAATAACTTCATCTGTGAGCTATCCCTATTTCTCCTCCTGACAGAACGCGTTACAAAGCGTCGGACATCGAACAGGCACAGATAACCTCTGAAGATGTCTACTAGTCCATCAACAAGAACGATATTTACTCGAGTCTGACTCCTTGCTCGGTCAGTCTGCCGTTTCCTTTCTTTCGTCCTTTTTTTTTTTTTTTTTTTTTTTTTTTTTTCGTCCTCCGACAAAGCTTTCCTAGCTTTGTGTGCAGTGCCGTAAAGCAATTTGTTACATCGCAATGACATGACGTCACGTGTAATGCCTTCACAGGTAACGTGCACCAACCACATTTATAGCCCTCACAACTAGAGCTAAATCACCATCCAGCTGAGCGTTATTAGGCGGAGCAAATGCCTACTGCTACACCTGCATGCACCATTGACGGTCTCTGTGTTTAGCGCGAAAGCTCACGTGATTGCTGCCGGCTCGGGATAAAATTCGTGCAGGACAGTCGTGCCATGTACCAGCTGCTTTGACGCGATTATCAGTTAACCCTTGTGCATCAATTTAAAAAAGTTACTCATAGGTCCAAAGAGACAAAAATGTCCATGTCAAAAAACTGTCATAAAAAGTTGAAGCTTGGGAGCACAGACTTAACTTTGGTATCATTTTAAAGAATACCCTTGGCAGATTATTGCTGAAGTTAATTTTTTTTATAAGTAAATCCAAAAAAAAGTTATATAGGTTTAAGTTTATGAAAATTATTTATGAATATTATTTTATATAAAATATATATTTTATGAAACAAGTTGAACTCTAAAACGGCTAGAAAATCAAAGCCATAAATCTAAATAAGTTGTGTTCCAAATTTGAGGTTGATATCTCAAAAAATGAGCTTTCAGTAAGATTTTGTTTGGGCGCAGTACCAAACTTTCCCCATTGGATCCCAGCAAAACTCCACTGGTGAACACAGCGATTGGCTTTGTTATTTGCAGTTGAATTCCCTATCAAGGCTACGGAACTCGACATTACGGATGTCGTATATGGAACTCCTCTCATCCTTCACTTCCGCTGAAATCTTATAGGCTAACGCCAGCAGAGCTGGCCAATTGACGCAAATATGCAAATACTAAAACACCGTTGCAGTTATAATGCAAGTGCAGCGTCAATTCCCTTCAGAATCTCTCTCTTCACGCTTAAATCGTGTGCTAGAAAGCTGATATTACAACTACTGGATTATATTCGCCGTCATTGAAGTTGCGCCGGAGATACTCGCACTGTCTCACACAGGAGGGAGGAAGCTCGCGCAGTAGCGGGGATTGGGCCTACCGCCGCCTCTGAGCCGCTGGTAGCCCCCCCCAACCGCAAAGTCGAGGTCCGCTCCCCGGTGAGCTTCCCCGACCCCACCTTTCAACCCCCGCGCGACGTCTCTGACTTCGTTTCCTTCGGGGTGAGTGAGGAGGACGACTCCATGTCGTTGTCGGCCTCCGAGATCGACTGGGGTGCGGAGCAGGCCGCACCGCTGGCGGCCGCGGGGCTGGACGCCCCGGCGGACCTGCAGGACGAGCTCTTTCGTATCTTCTCGAAGGCCGTCGAGGAGCTCGACCTCGATTGGAAAGCTCCTGAGGAACCATCAAAGAGCAAACTGGATTTGTGGTTCCTCCAATCGAGCCGCCGTCAGGCCTCTTCGAAAAGAGGAACACCGTTTTTTCCCGACGTGCACGAGCACGTGGTGAAGTCGTGGGCAGCCCCGCAAGCGGCGCGCACCCTCACTTCCACCCAGGCCATGTTTGCCCCCGTGGATGAGGCGAGGGACCACGGCTACCTCAGCATCCCCCCCGTCGAGGAGAACGTCGCCGCTCACCTCTGCCCGTCGGCTCCCGCCCTGGGCTCGGACCGCACCCTGCCGTCCCGAGCCTGCAGATTTACGGCCCACCAGGCTAACAAGGCCTTCGGTGCCGCGGGGGAGGCGGTATCCGCGCTGCATGCCATGGCCCTTCTCCAAGTGCTGCAGGCAAAGCAGCTGAAGTCTCTGGATGGCGCCGCCTCTATTGACGCTGACGCCATCCGGGATCTCCGTTCGGCCACGGACCTCGCGCTCCTGGCCACGAAGCGCTCGGCCCAGGCGATCGGCCGTTCTATGGGCTTCCTCGTGGTCCTCCACAGACATGTGTGGCTCACCCTGTCCGACGTGCAGGAAGCCGACAGGAAGACGCTCCTGAATGCGCCCATTTCCCCTGCAGGCCTGTTCGGTGACGCTATGGAGAAAGTCACCGAGCGTTACTCAGAGACGCATAAAAAGGCCAAGGCTATGAGCCACGTCATTCCTCGAAGGGCGCCGCCGCCGCCACAGCCGCGCTCCCGTTCGTCCTCAGCCTCAGGCCGCCAACCCCAGACTGCGGCCGGAAGACAGGCAGCGCCCCGCTCGGGACAGGACGCCCGCAGAGGCCGCAGCGGTCAGTGGCAAGGGGCGGGTAACAGGAGGACGCAGAGGAGCCCGCGCAGAAAGCCCACCGCGTCGCCTGCGAGGCCCAAGCAGATGTCCTGACTGCTCGGGCAAGAGGAGGAGAAAGCGCCAGGTCGGCCCCGCGTCCAAGCGGCGCGCTCTAGTGCACTTGGTCCCTCAGAGTTCCATGAGCAACGCGTGCAGTTGTTTTGTGAATGCAAATGTTGTCAATGTTGTTTCAAAAATAAAGCAAAGCACTACTTCACAAACAGAGCTTTTTTCTCCTCTTGCACCACACACTGTGTTACCCGCCCTGCCTTCGAGCAGCGCAGAGTCACGGTCAATAACTACCCCCATGCCATGACCGCAGTGGCGATGACCGCAGGTTTAGATCAGCCCACGCTCAGTCGTTTTCAGGCAGCGTGGGAAGCTATTCCGGGCATTTCACCGTGGGTGTTGAATATAATTCGGCACGGGTACACACTTCAGTTCAAACGCAGACCACCCCGCTTCCGCGGCGTAATTCAGTCATTAACTTTTCCCCAAAACGCTCATGTGCTGAGGCAGGAAGTGTGCAACTTGCTCGAAAAGAAGGCTATAGAACCAGTTCCCCCGAGCGAGCGGGACAGCGGGTTCTACAGCCGCTACTTCGTTGTGCCGAAGAAGGGAGGGGGTCTCCGCCCCATTCTGGATCTGAGACCTGTCAACAGAGCGCTTCACAAGCGCGCCTTCAGGATGACAACACTGAAGCAAATCCTGGCGCAAATTCGCCCCGGGGATTGGTTCGCTTCAGTGGATTTAAAGGACGCTTACTTTCATATTCAGATAGTGAAGCGTCACAGACGATTCCTGAGGTTTGCGTTCGAGGATTCGGCGTACCAATATACGGTGCTTCCGTTTGGACTGGCCCTAGCCCCCCGAATGTTTTTGAAATGCATAGACGCGGCACTTTCACCCCTCAGATCGAGCGGAATGAGCGTCTTGAACTATCTGGACGACTGGCTAGTTCTCGCGTCATGGTCACCGGCGGATGCGCCCGCGCCCTGGTCCCGTGGAGGAACCCAGATCTCTTCAGCTCAGGTGTCCCTATGGGCTTAGTGACGCGACGAGTGGAGGTCCTGACGGACGCTTCATCCACCGGATGGGGAGCGGTCTGCTTGGGCAAGCCCGCCTCGGGGCGGTGGTCAGAGAAGCAGATGGAGTGGCACATAAATCGCTTGGAACTAGAAACGGTCGCTCTAGCTCTAAAAGCCTTCCGGTCTCAGCTGGAGCACCAGCATGTGTTGATCCGGACCGACAACACTTCTGTGGTCTCGTACATAAATCGCCAAGGCGGTGTACATTCCAAAGCCCTATTCAGGCAGGCGGAATCCCTTCTGCTATGGGCGGACCGGTTTTTCCTCTCGGTGAGAGCGGCGCACATCCCCGGTGTTCTAAATCGCGGGGCGGATATGCTCTCGAGAAACGGGATTCCCCAAGGGGAGAGGAGGCTTCACCCCGGGACGGTTCAGCTGATATGGAATCGTTTCGGCAGGGCGGGGATCGACCTCTTTGCGACGAGCGAGAACACGCACTGTCAGATGTTCTTCTCGCTGTCCCGTTCCCCCCGGGAGGTGGACGCGCTGACTGCACGATGGCCGAGAGTCTGTCTCTATGCTTTTCCTCCGGTGGAAATTTTGCCCATGGTGTTGTGCAAAATCAGGGAGGAGAAGGCGGCGGTGACTCTGGTAGCCCCGAACTGGCCGAATCAGCCCTGGTTCGCGGATTTGGTAGAGTTACTAGCAGGGCAGCCATGGGAGATTCCGCTCAGGAAGGACCTTCTGTCTCAGGCGGGCGGAACGATTTGGCATCCCAGCCCCAGGCTGTGGAGCCTCCATGTGTGGCCACTGCAGGGTCGCTGAGCGGGCGGGACGCGCTGCACTCGCGAGTTTTGAATACCATCGCAGAGGCGCGAGCTCCGTCCACCAGGCGTCTGTATGCTCTGAAGTGGGGTGTGTTCTCTAAATGGTGTCAGGATGTCGGTATAGACCCAGTTAAGTCACTCAATACCCCGTTCAGAGCGCAGATCGTTTCTCTGCCTGCCCTGTCTGCTGAGCCATCAACCTCTCAAGGTTCGGATGCTCAGAGTGCTATTTGCCCAGTCAGAACACTCCGAGAATACATTTCTCGCTCGGCCGCGTTTCGACAATCGGACCAGCTGTTTGTGTGCTTTGGTGGATGCAACAAGGGACGGGGGGTCTCAAAACAGAGGCTTGCTCACTGGATTGTGGACGCTATTGTTTTGGCTTATGTTTGTCTGGGACAGGAATGTCCCCTGAACATCAAGGCTCATTCGACTAGGGCGATTGCCTCCTCGTGGGCTTGGACTAAGGGTATGTCTATTCAGGATTTATGTCTTGCGGCTGGCTGGTCTTCTCAGAACACGTTTGCCAGATTTTACAAGTTGGATTTGCCCTCTGTAGCGTCTCGAGTGCTTTCGGTGAGTTGATCATTTACACAGCATTAGAGAGCTGCTCTGCGCTTTGCTCATGAGTTGTTCTGTGTGCTATTGTGTGTTGTACTATTGTCACCGCTATGCGTTGGCTTTCTCTGTTGTTGTTGCCCTGTTGGTCTACAGTGCAACCTTCCCCCATTTATACTTCTCGGGATATGCAAATTCCGGTAGTGTTTGTGAGCTTGTGATTGGTCCCTTTGGACCTATCGGAGGTTAGAGGTTCACTATTGGTCAATCTCGGCCTATCAGGCGCTTACATTCTGGGGGCGAGGTTTGTATTGGGTCTGTTTTCAGTGGTTTGCTGCCACGGCGGGATTCTATACAGTTCCCATATACGACATCCGTAATGTCGAGTTCCGTAGCCTTGATAGGGAACGTCTCCGGTTACTTTCGTAACCTCGGTTCCCTGAAAGGCAAGGAACAAGACATTACGCTCGCCGCCGTGTTCGCTATTGATTTAGCGTTTTTTTCAATTCTGAAGGGAATTGACGCTGCACTTGCATTATAACTGCAACAGTGTTTCAGTATTTGCATATTTGCGTCAATTGGCCAGCTCTGCTGGCGTTAGCCTATAAGATTTCAGCGGAAGTGAAGGATGAGAGGAGTTCCATATACGACATCCGTAATGTCTCGTTCCTTGCCTTTCAGGGAACCGAGGTTACGAAAGTAACCAGAGACGTTTTTCTCTCTCAATATTACAAACACACACATGCACACAAACACATTTTTTTTATAACACACATACCAACCACACTCTGACATCCATACCAACACACGCACACAATTATCATTGCATAATTTATTCAACTGGCTCTATAATAGGTCAAAATTCATGCAGTTAACATTAACAAAAAAACAACAACTTACACATAGGTCCAAAAGGGACAAAAATGTCCAAGTCAAAAAACTCTCATAAAAATGTTATGCTTGGGAGCAAATACTTAAGTTTGGTCTCATTTTAAAGAAGATCCTTGGCAGATTGTTGTTGAAGTGAAAAAAGTGAAAAAAGTGCAACCAAAAAAATGTTATAGAAGTTTAAGTTTATGAAAAATATTTATGAACATTATAATCAATATTTTATATAAAAAATATATTTTATGAAACATTTGGAACTCTAAAACTGATATAAATTCAAAGCCATAAATCTAAACAGGTTGTGTTCCGAATTTGAGGATGATATCTCAAAAAATGAGCTTTCAGCAAGATTTTGTTTGGGCGCAGTACCAGACTTTCCCCATTGGATGCCAGCAAAACTCCACTGGTGAACACAGTGATTGGATTTTCGATTTGCAGTTGAGTTTTTCTCTCTCAAATATTACAAGCACATAAACACACTTTTTATTGTATTACACACATACAAACCACACTTAGACATCCATACCAACAAACCCACACAATTATCGTTGCATAATTTATCCAATTGGCTCTATAATATGCCGAAGCAGAAAACAGGAATAAAGCGAGTATTTGCTTTATAGGCCTAACCTGAAAAAATGGCACCATCTGATAAAAAATGGTAAAAATGTAAATGTTGAAGCCCTGCCAACAGAATGAAAGCCTATCAAAAAAGATTGCATCATTTTATAGTTAAACGGCACAGGGATTAAAAAAATGCAGTTTTAATGGGTTTCAATGGGGCCATTTTTGTCCAAAAGGTCCTGAGAGGAAGTATTTTGTGTAACTAGTGCAAAATAGATTTTTTAAAGGAAATGGTGATAAAATAGTAAAATTCCAATAAAAATACACACCTGTGCCAAATTTTATGCAGTTAGCATTAACACAGGCAAAGTAAAAAAAAAAAAAAAAAAACTGAAAAGGACAAAAATGTCCTCAAGGATGCACAAGGGTTAAACTGACTCGCAACGTGTGCAATATCCCACGACCTCCCGAGTGTCCGAACCTGGTCCGAACTCGCCTGGTACGCCCGCCTTAAGCCGCTACTAGCTCTTTCCGTCTAGGTCTGTCCTGAGCTGTGAACTGTGCTTCTCTCCATGAGAGCCCAATTTCTTCCAGCTTGATCCATGTTGTTCTTGGCCTGCTTCGTTTCTGCTTGACAGGTGGTGTCCAACGCAAAGCCACTTTGGGTGTCCTTTCCTGAGACATCCTGAGTAAATGTCAGAGCCATCTTAATCTGCGCATCATGATCTCCTGTTGTCACTGTTTTAGCACAATCAAATGTACTTCTTTTCAAATGTAGGCCTATATATTTACTTGTTCCAATTAAGCAGACTTTAAGTATAACAGTTTAGTATACCAAAAATACAATTGCAGGGTATATTAAGTACATAAATATGTAAATGTATTTGTATTTAAAATACATATAAGTATTTTTATTTTTCACTAGGGTGGGCAAGTAGATGTTGCATATCTTCCTCAGGCAACTTATATGGAAGGCATCTACCTTATTGCTCATGTCTGCTTTCACTATTCTCTAACATTCATAGCCATTCAGAAACACTGATTTAACATTGCTGTTGTAAAGCTTGATTTTTGTTCTGAGGCTTAGCTTTTTAGACTTCCAGTGGGTTCTGAGCCTGCTAAAAGCTCCTCTTGCTTTATTTATTTGGGCCTTGATGTCTCTTTGGGGTCTGTTATCAGTGCTAATGACGCTGCCAAGATAAGTGAAATCCTTCACATCCTCGATAGCTACTCAGGGTCATAAAGCACGCCAAAACCCCAACCACAAGTTTTTTTTAAGAGCATAAATACATTCCGGTAATTAATAAGTAACCTATTAAACACAAAATACAAAACATAAAAAAGGTAACATATTTAATTTATTATTTTAAAATCTAACACAGATTTAGATCTCACAATTGTAAGTGGGAGAAATTATTGCAGAAATCTGTAGACCGGTATTTCATGTGCGTCTGCAAAAAAATTAAAAAATAAAAACATTTAAAAATTGCATGTGCAAAAACTGTTCCCGTATCCCACAGTGCGGCATAATATGGGTTTTTATTTTACAGTAGACTCTGCTGTACAGTAAAGCACAGAAAACTACCTGAATTGCATTAATTCCACAGTAAAAAAAAAATAAAATAAATAATAATATATATATATATTTATTATTTATTTTATTTATTACACACACACACACACACACACACACACACACACATATATATATATATATATATATATATATATATATATATATATATATATATATATATATATATATATATATATATATATATATATATATATATATATATTACAGTTGCTCAGACAGGTTGATGAGAGTCTTTTTCAGCAAGAACAGGAATCTGTATAAATGGAGATTTGAACAGACCGAACATATGAGGAAACATGGGCAAGGATTGCAGCTGCTTTCATTAAAGTTATTTTAATGAATATTACCTGAAGGTGGAGGAAACAAATTTATTTCAATTCAGTGATGGTTTTAAACCAGCAAGAGAGTAAATGGATTTCAGGATAGGGGTGTTCATTTTAATATTGCAGCCCATTTATAAAAGTGAAAGGGAATGCAGTACATCAGCATATTGAAAACATTGTGGCTCTCTGGAGAAATTGGATAAGGAGCCGTCTCAGCCTCTCGCAGAATCTTCAAAACACGACACAGACAAAGAAACATAAAATACGTACGGCGAAAACAAAGAAGAATAAAATACGACGTCCCTGGGGGGAGGAGAAAGCTTTGGTCTGACACTTTTGTGAGAGTAGGAAATGCTCATCTGGGGCCTTCAGACCGTATTGTGCTGTCAGTAACTGATCATGCAAAGACTTGCAGATGAAAAAAGGTCTCTAATGACTCGATAGACATTTAATTCCCATATTGCAATCAGAATGTGGGTTTGGAGCTGAAATTCTCTTTTTAATGTGGCCTGGTATGTCTCATCACTCAAGTCATCTATGCATTGAACTTTAATGTTCATGCTACTGAACACTAGCAGTTTGGAAAATGGTTGTGCTTTTGCATAAGGCCACATTTACACTTTGTCTTAACATCCATCTCGGGTGATCTGATTGGATATATTGGATATTGGATATTGGAATTGGCTGTCACACACGAAGACATAGATCATTTGCTTTGGATGAAAGTGTCTGCTTCATGAATAAATGTAAATTATGTAAAGCAAGCACACATCTGAAGTTCAGGTAATACAGATGCTAACTGAAATAGCAATGAGCAATTCTGACTTCATGATGTACACTCACATGATGAAAAAAAAAGGTAACAGAGCTGTCACTTGGGAGGTACCCTTTCGAAAAGGTACACCTTTGTACCTAAAGAGTGGATATTAGTAACTTGAAGGTACATATTGGGACCAAAAGTGTACTTATAAGTACCTAAATGCTACATATTAGAACCTTTTTTAAAAGGTACCATGACAGCTTTTGTAACTCTGAGGGTGTATGTGTGTGCTTTTGTTTTTTCTGAGAGTGTATAAAGTCATGAATCTAGAGAACCTCACCTTAAAATCCAATTACAAGTGGTCACAGGAGTTGCATTTAAATACAAGTTGGATGTGACAGCAATGTGCTGACTGTTTGATAGATGGTAATACTGGGTGGAAATGGGGCATAATGCACTTAAGTGTGCCAAATATATACAACCGAATTTCAGAACATGCATTCACTTTCCATGAAGAGAGTGCAGAATAAGGCCTGAAATTTGTATTTTCTTGTTCAGCAAATGGTTAGTATAAAGGAATTGCTTAACCTTCAGAATATGTTGTTTATCAAACTAAATATTATAGGATTTATTGAAGTAACCTTGTTTGGAAAGCAGGGCGGGGCTGAGAGCCGTGGGAACGGAGCGAGGCCGGTGGCGTGATTGCTAATAAACGTGTGCCCTGACTACAATGTATCACAGAGGAGCTCCGGACGGATAAAAGGAGGAGTTACGACAGTGAAGGACAAGAGAGGACCAGGCCTGGACTATTTTACGTTCTGTTTTGTTTATGTTTGTGCAGCAGTCGTCTGCTAGGGGACGTTTTTTACTTACGTTTTGTGTCTGTTTATTTTGATAATAAATTATGTTGATCGTTCGCCACTTCCCGCCTCCTTCTTTCCCTGAGCCTTTAACATTGGAAGACCTTGATTCAAAGAGATACCATTAAAGGATCTGATATTTTTTATACTTTTGTACTTGCTACTTTGCATCTATGCATTTGGCAGACACTTTTATCCAAAGTGACTTACATGGTATTCAGTTATATATATATATATATATATATATATATATATATATATATATATATATATATATATATATATATATATATATATATATATATATATATATATATTTTTTTTTTTTTTTTTTTATTATTATTATTATTCATGCTGTCCCTGGAAATCAGACCATGTCGTTGTTAGCACCTTGCTATACTGTTACAAGAAGGTAAGAAGGCTGTTTGGAGCAAGGCATGCCTAATGTGATTTTCTAACATTTTTTCAATAAATAATCATTAAAATGAAATTAAAAAAAAAAAAAAATGTGCAGAACTGGGCACAGTCATATTATATTATGTTAATATATCCTAAATTAAGCTTAATTCATTAAAGGCTACATAGATTGGGACCAAATGTTGGTTTGTAGTTATTGATAACTTTGGTAATGGATTTGGTTAATGGTAGATACAATTGTTATAATAATATAATAAAATTGTTAAAGTAATAATTTTAATATTTGAATGCTGTGAATAGCCTATCTATTCAACAGTGTTAAAATTATGAGGTTGAATGATTTTAACTGTTGGATATATCAAAAAGGTCCAGTTCCAGGTGGGAAAGGCCAAAGTCAAAGCTATTATTCATATATTAATATTATGACAATAGTTTATCTATCATACCTTAGGTCTCACTACTACAACATGGGATTTGTGCCTGGGATTTTTTTTTTTTTAAAGGTCATGGGATTACATTCATGGAAAATGCATAATACCAGAAGAGCAAGACTGCTTTTATTGTATTGTATCCTCCAAACTGATGTCTTGAAGGATGACACAGTTTGGCATACAAATGACAGAACCAGTTTAATGTCTTTTGATAGATGAGCTCTAACCATTTTTTACAGCTGTGTTTTTCCATATTCATACAGCTTTATATTTAATAAAAATAAAACAAAATAATAAAAGCTTCATGTGCTGACCTGTTTTTGGACACATAATCACATCTAATTGCTTATTTTAATATAACCTAATCTAATTTAATCTTTCAGAGTTTGTGAAACATTGTTGTCTTCAGATTTATGGTGTGCTTTCAATTTCTGCACCACCATTTATTAGATAGACAGGATATGTGTATTGATGCCTGAATACTTTAACAAAGAAGTGATGAACTCTTAATGCAATACTAAGAGTCAGTTAACAAGCACATTTGGTAGATTTTAAGAGCACATTAGAATGTTTGTCATTAGGGAATTCACAGAAAATGTGCTTAAGCACTCTTTGGAGAGCTAATACAGCGAGAACGATAATTGTTTCTCATGGTAACATCTACAAACTATTTACATGGTTCCTCCAAAATAAAACTCAAACATTCAGATGGCAATTCATTTAGGGAGTTGCTTTGAGGGAGTTTCCATCAGATGAACCCAGAAGAAAGATGTTATCCGTTATCATTCCCATTAATTCAATAGCAGTTGCTCTGCTTCTTTGCTCATGTGTTCTTACCTGAACTGTAAATACTATGTGACTTAATCAGTTAAATGGCTTCTTGAAATGCTAATAATTCTACTTGGCTAAATTGGTAAATTACAGTTTTTTTTGTTTTTGTTTTTTTTTACAGTGATTTACAACTGCAATTCAGACTCAAGGCAAACACTTCTGACAGTCAACTAAAAAGAGAAAAGCCTCATTTGAAAGTGATTATAAATGATGACATAAGTGTAAGCCATGATAACTGTTTCTAATTTTACTATGCAAACTAGTTGTTATTGACACTACAATGACCTGAAACTTCACCCCATTATCTGTACATAAGTTTCAGTTCTCATTTGTCCGGTCTACATTTACGTTATTCTCGCGTAGCCAGACCTTCAGACTGACGGCAGAAGGTCTGGACTCTATTGCAGATTTTCTTGGCCAAGAGGACGTTTGACTGACATATAACGCAACCAATCACAGTTCGTTTTGTTCCGCGTCATGTTTAGGGGCGTGCCAATATAATGTCGATGTCCCTACAATAACAGACCGGCGTGCATTTAATAAATTATTCATTCAAGAACGTTGTGCAAGTTTACTGCAACAATGGAGCCGCAAACTTAACATACTTTTGAAAATCCAGCGTTTAGTTGATCCTGGTAAGTGCTCATTTGTCTCAGTTGTAAACACAACGGCTTTCTTCTTCCACGAGGGGTTTTGGCGTCACGGCATTTGTTTCCAGATGGACCGTTAAAGAACGCGACACACATGTCTCGCGGACATCCTGTAGAATTCAACCAATCAGGTCACGACTTCGAAACTCCTGAAGTGTTTCCAGAAAAGTGTGCCATATGCATCAGACGTTTAGCCAACGTTCCGTGGGCGTGACGTCTGAGGCTGAGACTACATTTACGTTAGCGTCTGTTTGCGGTTGTGTTTCTTCTGTTACCTGTGTTTGGATAAATCTCTGAAGCTCATTAAAGCCTATTTGCCTAGATCGTCATATGTGTGTGCCTGTCCTCAACTCTTGCTGACAGATAATAATAACATAATAATAAGTTGTTGTTTTTTTTGTGTTTTTTTTTTTACATCAGATCAACTTATTCGAATAATTTCTGATTGATATTGAAAGTTCAGCTTTGACAATGCAGGAATAAATTACATTTTTAAAATATTCAAATAGAAAATTATTTAAAATTGTAATATTTCACCATATTCTTTTGACTGTATTTTTGTTCAAATAAATGTAGCTTTGGTGAACATAACATACTTCTTTAAAAACAAAAATGACAAACTTTTAACTGGTAGTCTAGATGCATCCTCACAAAAAAAAAAAAAAAAAAAAAAAAAACACAAATATTTATATATATATATATAAATAAAAAAATTTAAAATATAAATATTAAAATATAAAATATGAAATAAAAAAAAAGAATAAAAAAAAGCATTGTCCAAGGATAGGGTATTTTTAACAAATATAAACATATCTTATTCATCTTGGAGCATAATTTAAGAACATTTTGTAGCAGATCTGTCTCCTCCTGCAGTCATATGCATGACACAACTCTTAAAGATAAAAATATGAAATAGCACAGGCACAAGGGTTGGCCTGTGGCATGATATGGGTTCTTGTTGACCTTACGTACTTATGCATATGGAACGGGAGTGCTGTGAAATGCTAAATGTGAATGATGCAATCCCTGGAGATCCAGAATTTAGGGCCTTATCAGTCTGTAGCCTCTGGCATTAGAGATGCCAGCTCCATTACCCTGGCCTGTATCAGTTCCCTGGGCAGTGTGAAGCGCAGGGCACATCGCACTATGCCTAAAGCCTCGTATCATTTGCAGACGTTCATTCCGAGATTTCTTTCCCTTTCTACCCTTGTCATGCCTTCTGGCATAACTTAAAATGTCTGACAGAGATGAGCCAAAGGAGCATTCATGCTATTATGATTGTTTCCCCTCTCTCCTCTTTCGAACCAGCTGGCCCAGGGGAGGATCTGCTGACCTATACCCAATTGACTGGGGACTGCTTTCATTTTCATGTTTAGCAATGGCATGGTAAAAAGAAGCCAAATCTTTTGTAAATGTATTCAAGGCTAAGGTTCAGAAATGACTAGGATTCAAACGGCATGCATCCTCCCAAAGCTATTCCCGGGCAATTACAGACTTGGATAGATTTTATATCAAATTCAACCTAGTGACTTTTTTGATCCTCTGAAGCTATTTGCTATTTCTCCCACAAGCCCGACATCATCTTTAAAGGGTAACTAAACCTCTGGTCAGAGCTTGACTCCACCCACTGGCAATATTTGAAAAATGCTGGAAAAGTAGGCAGAGCCCAGTGGAGAGGGGGCGTGCATCTGAGACGCATCTCTCTGTAGGCAAGGGTGTGGTTAACTGGTACCCTCTGATGTCAGAGTGTACCACAACTTCCAATAGGAAAATTCAACTGCAGTAGCCACTGTTCAACCTGAAGAGGGCAGCACTCAGACGTTTTTACACCATATTTTGTAAAATTAAAACACTTTAAACACAAATGTCAAAAAATTACTTGAATCAGTGAACAACACTAATAAAGCCCCATTCTTACAGAGCATTAACTAAAAAAAGTTGGTTTAGGGTTTAGTTACCCTTTAACTCACTAAGATTGGCTTTATTATTATCATTATTATAGGGGGTTGTTTGCTAAGGCAAGCATCGCTATTATTATTGCTCATACTTAGCCTAAAGACCCTAACCAGAATGATGAAAATTTTGGATAGTACCTTCTTTTACACAGTTTACATTATATACTCTTATTGTAACCCCATTTTTCAGAACAGTTGGGACGTTGTTTTGGATAATAAAATTTGGAATAAAATATTAAGTGGCCTTTTTGTCACTTGTAATGAAGCTTGCTTATTAGTGAAATTATTAATATCATGGAATGGTAATTATTGACTTTAGCCTGGATTGATGGCTCGCAATATTGCAATGTAATTTTTTTTCCAATATGGTGCATTCCTATCAGACAACGATGAATACAGACTGGTGAGCAGCTGTCTTGTATCAGACGAGATTGGGCAAAGATTCCACTTGCAAAACAGCAACAATAAGTCAATTAGTATCCTCAATTCCCAAACATTTAAAGGGACACTGTGGAGAATTTGTGTTTTTGTCAAACAGCGACCCCTAGAGTCGCTGTGGAATACTTGCACTGTCGTAAATACACCTCCACCCTCCACCCTGTACACCGGTACACCGGTACCTGCGTCGGGCATGGAACAGGCACACAGACTCCGAAGACATGATTATTGAAATTTATCTAGTTTACAAATTGTGCTCGTTTATTTACAACCTCTACGTTAGGCTTATTTATGTCCTGATATTTATGTGAGATATTGAAAACTGTTCTCATGATAATCGCAAGAATCAACGTCAACAGCGTCGTCTGATATCCCTCAGGACTACGTGATAAATACACCTCACAACACCTGAGTTCAGCTGGCAAACTAGTTCGTGAGGCAAGCTAGGCAATAAAACAAAACGCAAAAAACACGTAAGAGAACGAGTGTTTGTTGTCTGTTAACAGCTCTGATAATTGAAAGCTAGCTAGACATATGTGGAAATTATTGGACTGGTCTAATTATCAGCAATGGATGAATGAACAGCATGTAAAAAAATGACATACTACAAGCAAGCGCAACAACATACATAGAATGCAAACAAGTTTACAAATAAGAGATTTATTTACTGGCCACTTAGTGCGTTTTCTCAGATCGGATAACTATCAGATTTATCAAAACGATTCTATTTACACCTGGTCACATAAATGTGTTTTTGCGAAACGGATTTAAATCCGATCTTCAATTCTCGCGCTATAGGCCTATGCAGATTTAATGGAGTGCACGTCACCGAAAGCTGCATTTTATTGATCATCAAAATTTCTAAATGAAAGACCGCAATAAGAGAGAGCAGTAACAGCCCTGGTAAGATCATTTCATTTCTTTACTTTTAATGATGATGATTGTGTGTGCGACTTACTTTCACTTTGATTTGCGATAGTTTGCACGTTGGCTTGATGAATTGATGCTCAGCTTCTCATCTGCGGTGATGCGTGTTCCAGCGCGTCATCATATCTGGCAATAACATTTAGCCTATAACACGCTCTCACACATAGACAGTAAATGCTCACGTCCGAATTTGAGGAAGTGGTGGGGGAAGTGACGTATGCCATAAAGCAGTCGAATTTTGTAGTTCTTTTTGTGCTCGGGTTACTACCCGAACCCCGAAGTTACATAGTGCCAGTAAAAGCGATACAGACCCCGTCAGGCTATGGCAGACGTGTCATTCAACCTATTGTAAGTCGATGTACCATCACAAGGGTCTTGGAAATATATTATATTATATATTATAAATATATATTATGAAGGTTGAAAAGTTACACGGTGTGGCTTTAAAAAGTGTAATTAAAAGGAAAGGTGACGTCACAGTGGTAAACATGCCCCTGTCACAACTTTTTTTTTAGTGTGTTGCAGCCATCAAAATCAAAATGTGTTTATATTTACAAAATAAAACTAATTTGTTCAGTGAAAACATAGGAAATATTTTCTTTGTACATTTGTCAGTTAAATAAAGGTAAACTTTTCTGGAAATGGGTTGTAATTAGCTTGAAATAATTATTATTCTTTTTTTTAAAGGAATCCATATATTATATATGACACGTCTGTGTTTGGTTTTGTTTTACGTTTTGTCATGTTTCTTTCATATATATTACACACACACACAATATATATATATATATATATATATATATATATATATATATATATATATATATATATATATATATATATATATATATATATATATATATACAGTGAGGAAAATAAGTATTTGAACACCCTGCTATTTTGCAAGTTCTCCCACTTAGAAATCATAAAGGGGTCTGAAATTGTCATCGTAGGTGCATGTCCACTGTGAGAGACATAATCTAAAAAAACAAATCCAGAAATCACAATGTATGATTTTTTAACTATTTATTTGTGTGATACAGCTGCAAATAAGTATTTGAACACCTGAGAAAATCAATGTTAATATTTGGTACAGTAGCCTTTGTTTGCAATTACAGAGGTCAAACGTTTCCTGTAGTTTTTCACCAGGTTTGCACACACTGCAGGAGGGATTTTGGCCCACTCCTCCACACAGATCTTTTCTAGATCAGTCAGGTTTCTGGGCTGTCGCTGAGAAACACGGAGTTTGAGCTCTCTCCAAAGATTCTCTATTAGGTTTAGGTCTGGAGACTGGCTAGGCCACGCCAGAACCTTGATATGCTTCTTACAGAGCCACTCCTTGGTTATCCTGGCTGTGTGCTTCGGGTCATTAAGACCCAGCCTCGACCCATCTTCAATGCTCTAACTGAGGGAAGGAGGTTGTTCCCCAAAATCTCGCAATACATGGCCCCGGTCATCCTCTCCTTAAGACAGTGCAGTCACCCTGTCCCATGTGCAGAAAAACACCCCCAAAGCATGATGCTACCACCCCCATGCTTCACAGTAGGGATGGTGTTCTTGGGATGGTACTCATCATTCTTCTTCCTCCAAACACGTTTAGTGGAATTATGACCAAAAAGTTCTATTTTGGTCTCATCTGACCACATGACTTTCTCCCATGATCATCCAAATGGTCATTGGCAAACTTAAGACGGGCCTTGACATGTGCTGGTTAAAGCAGGGGAACCTTCCGTGCCATGCATGATTTCAAACCATGACGTCTTAGTGTATTACCAACAGTAACCTTGGAAACGGTGGTCCCAGCTCTTTTCAGGTCATTGACCAGCTCCTCCCGTGTAGTTCTGGGCTGATTTCTCACCTTTCTTAGGATCATTGAGACCCCACAAGGTGAGATCTTGCATGGAGCCCCAGTCCGAGGGAGATTGACAGTCATGTTTAGCTTCTTCCATTTTCTAATGATTGCTCCAACAGTGGACCTTTTTTCACCAAGCTGCTTGGCAATTTCCCCGTAGCCCTTTCCAGCCTTGTGGAGGTGTACAATTTTGTCTCTAGTGTCTTTGGACAGCTCTTTGGTCTTGGCCATGTTAGTAGTTGGATTCTTACTGATTGTATGGGGTGGACAGGTGTCTTTATGCAGCTAACGACCTCAAACAGGTGCATCTAATTTAGGATAATAAATGGAGTGGAGGTGGACATTTTAAAGGCAGACTAACAGGTGTTTGAGGGTCAGAATTCTAGCTGATAGACAGATGTTCAAATACTTATTTGCAGCTGTATCATACAAATAAATTGTTAAAAAATCATATATTGTGATTTCTGGATTTTTTTTTTTTTTTAGATTATGTCTCTCACAGTGGACATGCACCTACGATGACAATTTCAGACCCCTCCATGATTTCCAAGTGGGAGAACTTGCAAAATAGCAGGGTGTTCAAATACTTATTTTCCTCACTGTATATATATATATATATATATATATATACAGTATATTAAGTCTGCTGTGATTCTTCTGCATTTTATATTTGTATTTCTGCATGAGCTGATACTAATGTTGCTTCGGGCAATTTTGCATTTAAAGAATTTATACAGTATACCTTCACGATGAATGGTACAGCACAGTGCTCTGAATGGCACAATATGACAAGCAGGCAAACAAGCAAGTATGCCAAATAAGATTTATTACCAGTGAAAATATACTTTAATTCAGCAGATGTTTTAGTAACTTCTGGACAGGTTCTGCACCAGAGATATTCACAACAGCTGCGAGAGACTAGCATATGCACATTTTTGTGTTGTTTTCTTGCAGGTTCTCTATTGAGAGTACCTCAAATACTTTTTAAACCGTTAAATTTTTAATGATGAATTAATTAGAGAGAGAGAAGAGGAATTAAAGACAAGGTAATGTATTATTCAGATGAGCGATCCATAGATAAAATGCCTACTTTAAACTGCTTTTACAGTGTATTTTTCGTGTGTCCATGTGATACACCTCAGTGGACTCACAAAACATCTCATCAGACTCTTCATCAGTTATCTGAGGTCACTCTAACTCACTTCAAGGCTAACAATCCCTACTGCTGTTTAAACTCATGATTGTGGCATACAAACATCTGGCAAACATCTTAAAGACAACTTGAAATCGGAGTTTCACCCAAATTGGAGTTTTGTAGCTTTTAGATTGTCTTTTAGCCTTGAGGCCATCTAATATTAGGGGTGGAAATCTTTAGGCACATTGTGATCTGATCAATTCCGATTCTGGGAATCACAATCCATTTCTAAAGCGATTCTTGATCCACATTTTCCCCTTATTATTAGGCCTAATGAGTTTACCAACTTCCCCTGGATTCGCAGACAGGGCTTAAGCCTAGTCTCGGACTAAAATGCATGTTTGAGCTGTTTTAACTGAAAGCACCTTGCACTGATACATCTTAAAATATGTCAGAGCCATTGTTTTGTCTTAAGATGCACACCAGTAATGTTTTTTGTGTTTTGTTTTTGTTTTGTTTTTTAAAGGCACAATATTTGCTTTAAAAATAGCAAAAATCACTATATCTATGTTATATATATATTTTTTTTTTAGTTGTGTACTTACATTATCCCGACTGTTTCAAACAACTTTCAAACCAGGAGAAATTTGTAATTTAATTCAAGAAACGTCCCGTTTCTTTATTTCCGTTTTGTCGCCGCCAATGGCGTCATATCTGCGTTGTCCCTGGTTTCCGCTCGTGCTGCCATGGCAACTAGAGCTATGAACCAGAGCCGTCTGATAGTAACCAAAGCGACTGACGCGGACAACTTTGTAGTTCGCAATGTCTATTTGCACGCT
This sequence comes from Scardinius erythrophthalmus, assembly GCF_964197995.2. Taxonomy (NCBI): domain Eukaryota; kingdom Metazoa; phylum Chordata; class Actinopteri; order Cypriniformes; family Leuciscidae; genus Scardinius; species Scardinius erythrophthalmus. The sequence continues at coordinate 41,695,705 of NC_138228.1, forward strand.
GTTGTTGTTTCGTTCAAATATTATGGACCATGGCAAGCAGACTTTGGATAAAAAAAGGAGAACTAAAACGAGAATCAATATCAGCGCGGTGTTTTCGAGATGCCGAGAGCTCCCATGGACAGTATATAAACGAGAGCTCCACGTCCGAGACTTCGACCGCTCCTACATGTACTTTATTAAACAGGTGAGCATATTTACATAAAACTAATCAATGTTTTATAGTTCAACAATGATAAAATGTCAGAATATGATCTGTATGTTATTCTAATGTTGATCTAGTTTACTGCTAGTCTCATACAGACTAACACATTCAAATGCAGTTTAGTGTGCTAGTGTAATGTTAGACCAAGTGAAACAGCGCTGCGTTACCTCACAAGTTTAATTTGTCTAATAAACTGACCTGTGAGTAGTAATTCTGCGTGTAGCTCGGTAAAATGAAATGTCCGTATTCCTTTTATATCCGCGGGACTCGCGTCGCGTGTGGAGCTGATAGCTGTCTCTTAGCAATCCCGAACTGCTTCATATCACAGTCATGATAAAAGCATCGATGTATTCAGTCATCCATAAACATTATTAGATCGGGCGGCTTGACGTTGCTACAAGATCCATAATTCTTAGCAAATGTTGCGTCATCAATCTACGCCTTTGTTATTGTAAAGAGGTTAGCGACCCCTAGTGGCGAAAAATGCCATACTGTACGTTTAAGGCATATTTATAAAAGCTACTTAAATTCCTAATTGAACTGAGGCCCAATGTTTGTGAAACTAGACCATAGAATATCAAAATTATTTCTGCTTTTACTTATATTTCTGCTATTTCTGCTATTACTTATAATTACAAATTAATAATAAATCAAAACAACTGTATGTTAAGAAATATGAACTAACGAAATATAGATTCAAAACATGGCAGCAAATATAATAATAAAGGATTATTAGCAAGCAATAAACAGATTTATATCTGTTAAAGCAAAAAGTAAAACATTTTCCAGACAAGGGCAGGTAGGGATTTTTTTTCTTTCTCAGCATTATTGTAGTTTCATTATAACTGATGACATCATAGACAGTAGCAGGCATTGATGTCACTTTTTTCCGCCGGAACACTCCCCCTCAGGCGGACTGAGTGGCAAAAGAGCCTGCTGTGTGACTGGATTTAATAAGGGAAACTGCAAAAAATTTGAGTAAAACAAAGGATTATCAAATATTTAAACTAAAGATTGTACTCGATACTGTTCCTTACAACTTATCAAAGATCCAGTGATCCATGGATATTGACATGCAGCCAGAAATCGTATTTCCTGACATCTATATAAGCCTGATTTCGACACCGAAGAAATACATAAAGCAAATTTGCCTGTGAACGCTTTATATAAATACAATATAGGTAGGTCTTAATCCGGGTGCTCAAATATATCAATGTTATATCGTCATATCATCCAGCCCTAAAACTTTTATAGTTTTTGTCAGTGTTTATTTAAAAACATTAAATTATGCAGAATATAAGATGGTATATATTTAATTGATGGGTTGTCAATACAGTATAACAATACAATACATAGGGTGTGATTTTACCTCAAAATTCAACATATTGACACACAATGTTAAAGTGCCTGGAGTCCAGTTTTTTTCTCTGAATTGCAGCAATCCATTTTCTTCTCTGTTCTGTAGCTTTTGGCAGTCTGTAAAAATATACCTTAGATTTCTTGTCAAATCTATTTTTACAGTCAATCTCAAAGGGCTTTCTCATTTTAGATGTGTTTTGTGTGTTTTTCATGGCATTCATGCTGAAAACCAATGTTGCCACTTAATCTTTTTGCCACTCAGTTGGCATAACTGCAGTCACTCCATTTTATGTCACGACGGTGATGTCACATGCATACCATCTATAGGCTGCATTCACACTAATGCACAGATCTGTTTAACATATCAGATGTTTTGTTGTTTTGCACGTGAGTAATTGAAAACAGGCGCCAGTCAGTGAGTTTTTTTTTTTTTTTCAGCCCTATCTTATTCTTTTAAAAGCCAGCTAGCAACCTATTTTTTTAGCAGATTATACGTCTATTTTTTCCCCTGATCTTCTAAGATCACATTGGAAACAATTAACATACATTTACTTGTACCTAATTATGAAAACGACTCTGTTAGTTTTTCTTGTCACTTCACAATGACAGTAAACTAATTATTACATTACATGCGTCACGTGACATAGGCCTATTTTCAGTTCAAAATGGCGAAACTAGACAAAAGTTTATTAGTTTGCCTGATTATTTGTGTCATTCGTTTAACATTTATGACCTGTCAAATAAGAAATGTTTAGTTTAGCTACTTACATCTAATCTCGCACTTGACCATAAACTGAAGCGTCGAGTCGCTCTGCTAAAATTCGCGCTCAGCAGCTTCTGTGAACATAAAGCCCGCCTACTTTGATTTGATTGGTCATCTCAAATATTCTGACATTGACGAGCAGTGACAGACCAATGAGGCTCAGATGAACACACACACACACACACACACAACAGGCGCCTACTCTAGCCTGTTAGTCCTCTAAAATGTTATATAACATTGAGGAAATGCAGAAATGATTTAGAAAAGTAGAATATTTTTTTTTTTTTTTTAACCATCGCTTTGGCGCCCCATGGTGCTGCTCCCCTAAGCGCATACCGGCTTTTTGCGCCACTGATACCATTACAGTTCTTCTAACAATGTTTTATTTTCATCAGATGTTTTTTACTTTCTGACTGTAACAAAGTACATATACAACTTGATGCTGTTGCTGACATTATAACATTCAACTTGGTGTTTTCCTAAACAAACATGGCACTGCTGCCCATTTCACATAAATGTAACTGAAGAACAACTGAACAAGCAGAACGACTGAAATTATGTTATCATGTTAGTACAGTACTAAAGACTAAGCCTTTTTCAGAAAAGTGAGAGGCAGGTTCTTTTTGATGAAATTATCAGCTATGAGCCTGTTTCTGTTTTAATCTACAATGTGTGACTAAACAGCTGAGCTGTTCAGCTGAACTGAGCTAATCAGCCTTTCACTTTCAACACTACTGCATGGTAGTGAGAGGTATCTGCGAGACATTTGGGCAAGAGTGGGAAGCCGCACTTTGTTAACCCCCTAGTACACTGTAAAAATAAAAGGTGCCTGGAGGAACCTTTTGGGGTTCTTCACTTCGCCACACCGGCGGAACCGTCTGTAGATCCTCTAGGCACCCTTTAAAAAGGGGCAGTTCTCTGAGGAACCACACAGGTTTCCTGAGGAACTCTTATATTAGGCTCTGTGTGGAACCACTTTGGGTGCCTCCAGGAACCAAATTTCATTTTTTTTTTTATATTTAATTTCATGTTGTTACTATGGTTACCTTTGACTTCTATTATAATAAACAAATTGAACCAAATACAAAATAAGAATTGTTTATTACATATTTGATATTCATTTTTATACATACACTTCCATGCACATGGGGAAAAAAGCTAACTACAGATTAATATCAATGACTACACAAAAAAATAGTATAATACATAAGCAACATGAATAATCAACCATGTACAATAGATAAACAAGAAAAGACATCTCAACAAAATGCATGGAAACACATATGTTCCACTAAATAAATCAATGTAAAAAAATACATTTGAACTAATTAAAAATGTCCATCATACTTAACTTTAAAACATTTGTGTTTCAGTCCGATGGTTAGTCTGACATCACTGTTTCCAAGTCCAAAAGCTCTATCAGATGCCAAAAACAAACAACAGCGCTAATATACACTCATTGTGCTGTAACCTTTATCTCTATACTGAAATCTCAGATTGTTAGTTATTCAGCTATTTTGAATCATAAAATGTTTAAGCCTGGGATGCCGTTAGACTGGAGACTGTAATGTACACTATGGCTTTTGAAAAGCTTAAATGTGTGACTTGAATCAACAGTGTTCATAAATGGTTGTTGAGTATTCTCATGAAACAAGATAGAGGAAGTAGAAGTAGATGCTTCGACCCGAAACAGATTTAAGGTGCAGTAAAATGATCTGTTGTTCTGTGAATGTTCACTGGTGAATTCAGTCATTTCAATATGAATTCATACGATCAGCAATTTCGTTTGTGGTCAAAAATGTCACTATGGGACCAAGTTGGTGTGAGGTACTTAATGAGTTAGAAAAGTGAAAAGGTACAGCATCGTTTTCCGTTTGTTTTTCCTCTTTTCTGGTGGATGGTCCAAATTTACTGTTAGTAATGTTATTAAAGTGATAGTTGTGAAATTTAAATAATTTCCTCAGCCTTGTGACGTTCCAAACCTGTTTGACTTTCTGTCTGTGGAACCCAAAAGCAGATCTCAGGCATAATGCAACCCCAGTCACCATTCAGTTTCACTGCATGAAACACAAGAAGAAAACAAATGTGTAAATCATTCATGAAACCATTCTTATGCACACTTGTCTAGTTCAATTCAATGCAACAATTTATGTAAAAATGGTTAAGCTCCAAAAATGTCCCAGAAAAGATCCTAAAAATAATCAATGAGTTCACAACTCATGTGTTATGGGTTGTGTTGCAAGTCTTCTGAAGCCTAATTGCTTTTTCCTATTTATTTATTTTTTTTGTCGAAAAAGACTAAACTTGAAGTTATAATTCAGAGTTAAAATGTCTATAGCATTTTTGTGAATCAAACCTGTGATATTATTTTTCTGACTAACATGTATGAGATTTGAGATCATGAGAAAAGATTTTCAGAGAGTAACTGATTAAAAAACACAAGTACACAGTCAAACAATACAATTTCACACAGAGAAAGTTCATAGTAATAAAGTACTTGCATGTGGTGCAGGTACTTACTGTAATTCAATGTTGCCACTGAAATGTTCAGATTATTTTAGAAATGTAATGGTTGTTCTGGGGAAACAAAAGAACAAAGCTGATTATTCACAACATCATATTTATTGACCAGTAAATGGCTTTAAAATGGTATTTGAGAGAATGAGGGCACCTGTAGTAAGTAAAGTTAGGCTAAACAAAACCAGACCAAACTATAACCTGTTTTTGTTATTCATAACAAACGCCAAGAATCAGAGAATTTTCTAAATTAGTTAGGCTATATCAGCAATTTGAAGACACAGTTGTACAAAATATGTTGAATTGAATGACTAAATCAATCTAAGACAATAAGTCAATCATTTCCATTTGTTCATTAGATCAACGTAGTTAGCATCGCGGCTAAAACCTTCATACCAGATACTGTGCAATAAACGAGTGGTAAACACTGTAAAAACGTAGTAATGTATAATAAATTTAGTTTATATATATGTGTGTTTAAATATATAGTGAGTAGACTCTGTATTTATATTTATTTGGCGAGTTTACAAACCTTGCAATGGAGAGTCGAATAAACGGCGGAAGCTTTGATGAGAGGAGCCGTTACTTTCCTGATGACGATCAGCTGAGCTTTGTTGCGCGCGAGCATCACTGAAGCGACGACAGCGGAGGAATAGCAGCAGTTTCGTGACAGAATAATACTTTTCTCCTCCTGCTTCTTCTTCTTTATATAATATTATTATTATTTAGTGTTGTTGTTTAAGGTTTAAATGACTTAATAAAATAGGCCTATACTAAATATATGTAAGCTACCCAAGTGAAAAAGACTATAGTTACTGTTAAATGTATTAAAAATGCATTAAAGTATATTTGTATTGTAGGTCTACTAAAAACACACTCAAGTACATTTTTAATACATTTAATAGTACATCTTTTTCACCTGGGTATGTATACTGAATCAAACTTGCCTAATAATAATAATAATAAAAATGCATTAAAGTAGGCTATATTTGTATTGTAGGTCTACTAAAAACACACTCAAGTACATTTTTAATACATTTAATAGTACGTCTTTTTCACCTGGGTATGTATACTGAATCAAACTTGCCTAATAATAATAATAATAAAAATGCATTAAAGTAGGCTATATTTGTATTGTAGGTCTACTAAAAACACACTCAAGTACATTTTTAATACATTTAATAGTACGTCTTTTTCACCTGGGTATGTATACTGAATCAAACTTAAGTAGCCTATAATAATAATAATAATAATAGGATAATAATAATAATAATAGAATAATAATCTAATTCGGGCCTCACTGAACCATTGGGTTCCTCCAGATGCTGGCTTTAACATAAGAGATCTTCCAGGAACCACTTAAATGTTAAAAGATCTTCCAATAACCCTTTTATCGCATTCAAGTTCCTCTATTTTCCCCCAAAGCACTTCGAGGTCTCATGGTAATGAAAAGGTGACTCCAGAACCTCTGAAGTAAATACAAAGTGCTTAAAGGATCCCATAAGTTCCAGCAAGAACCTCAAAGATTGTCAATGCTCCTCCAGTAACCCTACTATAGGAAAAAGAGCTTTGAGGCACCAAAATTACATTTTGAAGTTCCTTGAGTATCCAACAGGATACTTGAGGCTCCTTTAGTTTTTACAGTGTACTGCAGTGGTTTGTCTTCCCGAGAAGGTATGTCTCTAACTGATACTGAATGGCAGCAACCACTGGTGCACTGCTCAGTGATGCTGATGCTTGTGCAACTGCTATCTCATTAAACACACTGTCCATAGTGCTGCTGGCCTGGGCCTTGCGTAGCTTTCTGGTAGGTGGTTCCCCCAGATCCTCCTGCTGGACTGCCTCTCCTCCAGACACCTTCTGCAGCTCCTGCATCACCATCTCTTTGGCCTCTGTAGCAGTGTTGATGTTTGAGAAAAAACGATCTTTTCACCTAAATCAGAGAATTATATTTTTCAATTATATTTAGAACTGTTCAGGTAGGCCTAATATGGCCTACAAAAGAAATCTAATAATTAATGCTTATTAAAGCTAAAGTTATTCATTCAAGAGCCGTGTAATTTTCTCTTTGCCTTTTGTCATTTGATTCCCATCCCCAACACACACACACACACACACACACACACACACACACACACACACACACACACACACACACACACTTTACCTTGGATTGAGTACAGTTGCAATGTGTGTGTCAGTGAATCGTCTCTTGACGGCTGCAGCTAAGGTTCCCTTCATTGTTTTGATGCCATGGTCCTCTTCTGTTTCTTTGGTCAAAAGTCTCTGAAGCACGGTTACAGCAGGACTCAAATCTGATGCCAAAGCATCAGAGAGGCTCATTTTTCATGTTAACTCCTCAAATGGAGCAAGAACAGATAGAGTATTTTCTAGAAGTGTACACTGGTGAGCGGTGAGATTGTCGGGGAGCTAATATTCGGACCCAAATATTCCCATAGCCCACTTCCCAAATATATTTGAAATATATTTTCAGGATATATTTTGGAATATATGCAAATATTTGAAATTGGCCCAATAAATATATTTCATACTTATATTTCATATATTTGTTATATTTCAGAATATATTTCAATGTATTTGGAATATATGCCACATATATTTTTGACACTTTTGGGGACCCATACAGAAAAAAATACATTGAAATATATTCTGAAATATAACAAAAATATATGAAATATAAGTATGAAATATATTTATTGGGCCAATTTCAAATATTTGCATATATTCCACAATATATCCTGAAAATATATTTCAAATATATTTCCAGAATTCTGCTCGATGAGAGATTGTCCCATGTAGTACGTGCTGTAGGCCCTTTTAACAATGACATCAGAAAACTTACGCTTTTCAGCAAAGCAGTGTATACGTACTTCCTTTTTAACTTACGCGCGCTGGGTAACGTACTTTAGGAAAATACATATGGTAATAACTGACAACACGAAAGGTAAAATTTAAAATAACGTATGTAACGTTATTGGTTCTTATCTTTAGATTATTTTGATAACGTTAATGATCATTTCCAGTAACTTCTAGCATTCTTTAACGTGTAACTGTCGTGGGGGGGGAAGTAGACTAGCTAGCAACAAGATAAATCGCGGTCAGCCTGTGTTGCCACAAGTTTACTAACAAGTGCTAAATTTTTATATTAATGTAAAATCGCTCAACTTAATCAAAGCTAAATGTCAAACCATTTCCATATGCTGATGTGATTTATCATTAATTTCTTCTTGTGTCCATTTTTCAACAGTTTCCCATCCAATAAGCATGGCACAGTCATCTTGTAGATGCTATTGTATAGTGTTCCTTGTTGTTCAAACAACAAACATCAATTTCCCTATTTAAATTTCCACGATTTTCCAATAGACGCTGAAAGACGTGCCCATTGGGTTAGGGCGATCAAAAGACATGAGGGACCGAGTTTTAAAATCATCTGTGGGAGCACCTATGTGTGTAGTCAGCACTTTACCCCAGATGATATATGTAAATCAGCCAGTGGACGAACCAGGATTAAGAAAGGAGCAACGCCGTCTAGATTCCCCTGGAATGACTGGGGTAAAGGTAGGACACTATTAAGCCTGGTAGTACATCATAATTTATGACATTATTTACAGTTTACATACAATTATGCTTGTATGAAATACACGAAGAATTTTTTTTTTGCATTTTTATACAGCTTATTAGTCCATATAAAAAAGTATAATAAATCATACTGTAGCCATTAAAATTGCGATTTGTTATCATTACATTTGTGGTGGTATTACACATACTTTTTGGGTCCTGAGAAATGATTACTAAATATCCATAATTACATTTATGTGTATCTATTTCACATCTCTAGGAAAAGCCTCACAAGCTCGACAGCCAGTTTACCAGAGACCAAGGAAGCATTTTAGGGCTGCAGTCCTAGATGAATCTCAGGAGGCACTGCCTGCGGGTGGATGAGCAAAAGATTATGACTATGCCTACCATCCTTCTCCTGGTTAGTAATTCAAAAACAGAGTAACTGTCACGGTTCATGAATTCACTGTCTCTCTCTCGTCTAACGTGCTGTTGTGTGTGTGTGTGTGTCTGTGGGCGTGGTCACTGATCATCAGTGATCAGCAGCGCCAGCTGGTTTCAATTGTATGTCTCTATATAAGCTCAGTAACTGGTGTCTCATGTTGTCAGATCGTTGTGGTTTTCCTGGTGTGTTTCCCGTGCTTGTTCCTGTGTTCCCCGTGCCGTTTGGATCTTCCTGTCGTCGTCGTGTCTTCCTGGATTTCTGCACTCTTCACGGATTCATCTAGCACTTCACGAGGGATTACCACTGGATCACTGCACCAGCACCTGTTGCCCACCGAGGTCCCTGCGTCACCACACCATCAGCGTTTGTGTCCGCCCACCTGTCCCGCTGAGTTAGCGATCATCTGTGTGCTGTGTTCTGACCATCTGTGTGTTTTCAATAAAGAGCGTTGTTGCATATACATCCTGTCTGTCATCCGTTACAGAACGATCTGACCCACCATGGATGTAGCAGGCGCCACGAATTGGGACGAGTTTGCGACTCGAAGCATCGCGAGAATGGACACCCAGGAAGAGAGCATCTCCAACACAGGTCGGGCGGTCCAAGCGCTTGTGACGCAGGTGTCCGAGCTCACCCAACAACTCCAACAGCTAAGAGTTCCCACTGCGCCGCCCACACTGCCCGTTCAGCCCAATCCACCAGAGCCGTCCCAGCAGCGCGAACCGAGACTACCGACACCAGAGGGATATTCAGGTGAACCGGAGTTTTGCAGAGCATTTTTGACCCGATGTTCTATGCACTTTTCATTACAGCCACTGACGTTCAGTCAAGAACAGTCGAAGGTGGCATTCGTGCTGACACTGTTGTCCGGCAAAGCGGCTCTCTGGGGAACGGCAGTGTGGGAGAATCAAGATCCATGCTGCGCCTCGTTCCAGGCACTCTCCGAGGAGATGAAGAGGGTCTTCGATCGTGCGGTGGCGGGTAGGGAGGCGGCCAGACTACTCGCCGATCTCCGCCAAGGTAACGGCTCGGTGTCGGAATATTCCATCCGGTTCCGCACCCTGGCTGCAGAGTGCCGATGGAACGAGGAGGCGCAGTGGGATCATTTCCTGCATGGGTTGGCTGACCGTGTCCAGAGGGAAATCTACATGCTGGACCTTCCACGCAGTCTAAATGGACTCATTGAGCTGGCGTTGCGAGTGGATGCTCGATTGAGCAGAATGGGTCGCTTCCAACAGAACCCTCCGTTTCGCGGTATGGAGAACCCGCGTTTGGAGAACCTGGACACGGTCAGTCCCGTGTGTGATCCCGAGCCCATGCAGGTGGGTAGAGCTCGGCTTTCCCGGGAGGAGAGAGAACGGCGGAGGTCCCAAGGACTGTGCCTGTACTGCGGGAAGGCGGGTCACTTCATCCACTCGTGCCCGTTAAAAGATCAAGCCCGGTAGTAACAACGAGGCTACTATCGGGTGGGATCTCCGCCAAGAAGACCTCATCATCACCATCATCAGCTACTCTCCTTCCGGTAAGACTAAGGTGGGCAACCCACACACACAACACCAAGGCTTTACTGGATTCGGGGGCAGAAGGTAATTTTATGGACTCAGAACTGGCTCATCATCTTCGCATTCCGATTTCCCCTCTTCCGTACAAGATCTCTGTCAAGGCTCTTAATGGACAACCACTTCCTGACATTTCACACATTACTGAACCCATCACTCTCATCTCTTCTGGCAACCACACAGAGACAATATCATTCCACCTCATGAACTCACCTCTCGCACCCATCGTACTCGGACATCCCTGGCTCACATTACATAATCCCAGAGTCGATTGGGGTCACAATTCTGTTTCTATGTGGAGTAATACATGTCATGAGTCATGTCTTGTGTCTGCGTGTTCGTCTGTACCTGTGTCTGTTTTCCAGGAGGAGGCGGTGAATTTGTCTAACGTGCCCGGGGAGTACCAGGACCTGAGAGAAGTGTTCAGTAAGTCTCGTGCTGCTTCTCTCCCTCCACATCGTCCCTATGACTGTGCCATAGACTTAGTGCCAGGTGAGTCTCCGCCTAAGGGCAAGTTATATTCACTTTCTGTTCCAGAAAGGGAGGCTATGGAGAAATATATTTCTGATTCTCTAGCATCCAAATTCATTAGACCTTCCTCATCTCCAGCGGGGGCGGGGTTCTTTTTTGTGGGGAAGAAGGATGGATCTCTGCGACCGTGCATTGATTACCGAGGGTTGAACAACATCACGGTAAAGAATACTTATCCTTTGCCGCTGATGTCTTCAGCCTTCGAGTGGTTACAGGGAGCATCCATCTTCACAAAATTGGATTTACGTAACGCTTATCATTTGGTTCGCATAAGGAAGGGTGATGAATGGAAGACCGCGTTCAATACCCCCAGGGGGCACTTTGAATACTTGGTCATGCCCTTCGGGCTGTCCAACTCCCCAGCTGTCTTCCAGGCACTCGTCAATGACGTGCTGAGAGATATGGTTGACCAGTTCATATATGTCTACCTGGATGACATATTGATTTTTTCATCTTCTCTCCAGGAACACGTTCAGCACGTCAGACGAGTGCTTCAGAGGTTGCTAGAGAATGGGCTTTTTGTCAAGGCGGAGAAATGCGTTTTTCATGCACAGTCTGTTCCTTTTCTAGGGCACATCGTCTCGTCTGAGGGAATGCGTATGGATCCTGACAAGGTTAAGGCTGTGATAGATTGGCCAAGTCCAGATTCCCGTAAGGCCCTGCAGAGGTTTCTGGGGTTTGCCAATTTTTATCGGCGTTTTATTCGCAATTTCAGCCAACTAGCCGCGCCTCTGACTGCCTTGACCTCCCCCAGAACGACGTTCAGGTGGTCCGATACAGCGGAAGCTGTATTCGCCAAACTGAAAAGCCGCTTCGTTTCGGCTCCCATCCTCGTTGCCCCTGATCCATCACGTCAGTTCGTGGTGGAGGTCGACGCGTCAGAGGTGGGGGTAGGAGCAGTTCTTTCCCAACGTTCTTCCACAGACGACAAGATGCATCCTTGCGCGTTTTTTTCTCATCGTTTATCACCTGCCGAACGTAACTATGACATTGGTAATAGAGAATTGTTGGCAGTCAAGTTAGCGCTGGAAGAGTGGCGTCACTGGTTAGAAGGGTCAGGGGTACCTTTTATCGTATGGACCGATCATAAGAACCTAGAATATATCAGAACCGCCAAAAGACTCAACTCTAGGCAGGCTCGGTGGGCACTTTTTTTCGGACGTTTTGATTTTTCTCTTTCGTACCGCCCGGGTTCCAAAAACATCAAACCCGATTCCTTATCTCGTATTTTTGACCAATCCGAACGCCCGTCTACTCCCGAGTGTATTTTACCCGAGACATTAGTGGTCTCCACTCTCAGATGGGAGGTCGAATCGAAGGTCATGAAGGCCTTAGAAGGGGTAACGCCTCCGCCCGATTGCCCACCGAATCGTTTGTTTGTGCCAGAGGGGTGTCGGTCCGACGTCATTCAGTGGGGTCATTGTTCCAGCATAGCATGTCATCCAGGGGTAAGTCGCACCAGTTTTTTGGTTAGGCAACGATTCTGGTGGCCATTAATGGCTCGCGACATCCGCAGTTTTGTTTTGGCTTGCTCAGTTTGTGCCACTGGTAAGACTTCCAATCGACCCCCGGATGGGTTACTCCAACCGCTGTCTGTCCCTTCGAGACCCTGGTCCCACATTGCGCTAGATTTTATTACCGCCCTCCCGCCCTCCCAGGGCAAGACGGTCGTTTTGACTGTCGTGGACCGGTTCTCGAAGGCGGCTCATTTTATTCCCTTGCCCAAATTACCCTCAGCCAAGGAAACAGCGGTAACTGTCATAGATCACGTCTTTCGCTTACATGGCCTCCCGATGGACGTGGTTTCCGACAGGGGTCCCCAATTTGTGTCCAAATTTTGGCAAGAATTTTGTAAGTTACTGGGGGCGACTGTCAGTCTCTCTTCGGGGTTTCATCCTCAGAGCAATGGTCAAACGGAGAGAGCCAACCAAGATCTGGAGAGAGTGTTGCGATGTTTGGTTTCCAAGAATCCTTCCTCCTGGAGCCAACAACTCTCTATGGTGGAGTACGCCCACAATTCATTACCAGTGTCATCCACGGGCCTTACTCCGTTTGAATGTAGTTTAGGTTACCAGCCACCAGTTTTTGCTAGTACGGAATCCGAAGTCGCGGTCCCCTCCGCTCACGCCTTCGTCCAGAGGTGTCGCCACACTTGGACTAGAGCCCGTGAGACTCTTCTCCAAGTGGGGGCGCGCACCAAGGCTAAGGCCGATCGCCACCGGTCGAAGCCTCCCGTATACGTCGTTGGTCAAAAAGTGTGGCTTTCAACCAAGAACATTCCTCTCCGTTCCGTTTCTAATAAACTTGCTCCCAAATTCATCGGCCCGTTTCCTGTCACCAAGATCATTAGTCCGGTGACAGTCCGACTCAAACTTCCTCCTGCGTACAGGAGAATTCATCCCGCCTTTCATGTGTCAAAGATTAAACCTGTGTTTTGGGCACGCATTAATCCGCCAGTCCCGGTTCCCCCCCCGCCGCGTCTCGTAGATGGGGAACCAACTTATTCGGTTAACCGTATTCTGGACTCGAGAAGGAGGGGACGCGGATTTCAGTACCTGGTGGACTGGGAAGGTTACGGTCCGGAGGAGAGAAGTTGGGTTCCTGCTAGAGACATTCTGGATCACTCCCTTATCGATGATTACAATCGACAGGTAAGTCCGTCGGGGAACGCCAGCTGGTTTCAATTGTATGTCTCTATATAAGCTCAGTAACTGGTGTCTCATGTTGTCAGATCGTTGTGGTTTTCCTGGTGTGTTTCCCGTGCTTGTTCCTGTGTTCCCCGTGCCGTTTGGATCTTCCTGTCGTCGTCGTGTCTTCCTGGATTTCTGCACTCTTCACGGATTCATCTAGCACTTCACGAGGGATTACCACTGGATCACTGCACCAGCACCTGTTGCCCACCGAGGTCCCTGCGTCACCACACCATCAGCGTTTGTGTCCGCCCACCTGTCCCGCTGAGTTAGCGATCATCTGTGTGCTGTGTTCTGACCATCTGTGTGTTTTCAATAAAGAGCGTTGTTGCATATACATCCTGTCTGTCATCCGTTACAGTAACAGGTTTTTCTATGTGGCAATAAATTATTTTGTAACTATATTAGATACACAACAGATATTACATTGTGATCTTAGTTATTGTAGTCTCTTCATTTCATAAAACCAAAGAATTACTGTCAAGCTCACAAACAAATAACATTCCATAATGAAGACGAAGTGAAAACTATTAGATGACTGAATGATAGCCTAAACATTAAGGTGTAAGCATTTTCTTGCTTTTAAAGGGTCATTTCACCCGTGGAGACATGAATGTGGATTGAAAGTGGGTCATTTATGTAGAAGAAATGTGAAATTATTTTTGAATTTGGAGCTTTCTAGACTGAGAACAGCCAGAAAATGTATTTTTGGCTTATGTGGATGAAAGACAACAACTCCCAGAATGCACTTGCTTTGCTGCCCTACAAGGCCACTCCCAAGCCACGCCTACCGGTAAGACAGCGCAGTTGAGAACAAAAACATCAAGGCAAGGCTAGGCAACGAGTGAGTCTCCGTGACGAGTTTGCCCAAAATGTCCGTGATTCGGCTTTTGCGTTCTACAGTCGCCATTCATCATGTTTACTGTGGCGAGCAGGACGAGGCTGAGGGGCGCGGGAGAACGGCGCGAGGCCGATGGCGTGATTACTGACGACCGACACCTGTGAGGCACTGTTCTCGTATCTCGCACGGAGGAGCAGGTATTTTCTTAGCAATGGTAAAACACACATCAACCGATCACGCCACCGGCCTCGCGTCTTTCAACCGATCACGCCACCGGCCTCGCGTCTTTCTCCCGCGGCGCTAGCCTCGTCCTGCTCCCTGTATTACTGTGATTACTGATGAGCGCGCCTGTGAGATGCACCGGTCTCATGGGCTATCTCTCACGGAGGTGCGGGTATTTTCTTAGCAATGTTAAAACGCAAATCAACCGATCACTTGTTTAAATTCATGTAATTAATTACATTCAGATTCACCAATCGGGGTGAATTCAGTTAGATTGAAACAAAAGGTGAGCATGTAAACAGTGGATGGCGACCGCAGAAAGCAAAAGCTGAATCCCGGACATTTTTGTCGATCTCGACGGCCGGACATGTCCGGGAAATAGAGTATGGTAATGGTAACCCCTACTACTCAGCTTTCTTCGTCCATTTTTTCTGCAGGTTTCTGCCGTTGAAATCAAACGCACTCGCACTGATCTGTGATAGGTCTGTTAGCGCATTAGGTCCAACCCCCTATGGGCGGGTTTGAAAGGGTGGATCTAGTGCTTGTAGTCTTAACAGAAATCCCCCCCTCTTACACTTCCTCCTACAATGACGCAAAATGACGATTTTTGCGTCATTGTAGGAGGAAGTGTAAAGAGGTAAATACAGATTTCTCTCGTCTCGGGGGAAAATGAAAAAATGTTGCATGACCATTCAATAGTATGACTGGGTTTCTAACAATGCAAAGCTTAATGCAAATGGGTGAAGTGTCCCTTTAAGGTAAACTGGATGCTGCTGCAAGACGAATTCAAGAGTTGGAGCTTCAGGTTTTGTCACTAGAACTTGAAATCCAGCAGCTGACAGTTAAGCAGCAGCAGCCTTTGATTTTCAAGTTCTGTGTCACAGATGAGGGCTTTTGTTACTACAATAGGTTCAGCTCAAAGGAGGTCTTCACTGTGTTTTAGGAGTCAGTTTACCCTTCTACTTCAAGGCTTTTGTACTGGTCCAAGGCATAGCGAACAGCACAAGAGACACCTAGCACACAGCGAAAACTTCCGCTCATTGATGAACTGTTCATGTTTCTCTGCCTCGTGTTCCAGCTGGGCTTCAGGAGAAAACCTTGTCATTCATCTTCGAGGTCAGCTTGTCTGCTGTTAGTCGCATCATCCTAACATGGACAAGCTACCTTTACCAGGTTCTTGGCTCGCTACCATTGTGGATGACGAGAGAGCAAGTGCAGGCCACAATGCCTGACAAGTTCAAGCTCTACTGCCCTCAGGTGAGAGTGATAATAGACTGCACCGAGATCCGTTGTGAAACAGCATCTTCTCTCTTACTACAGTCGGAAATGTTTTCCAACTATAAAAACCACACCACCTTTAAAGGTCTAATTGGCATTGCCCCATGTGGGGTTATCACATTTGTATCTAAATTGTACACAGGCTCCATCTCCGATATATATATAACTCAGCGATCACAGATCTTGCAGTTACTTCAACCAGAAGATGGAATAATGGCTGACAAGGGGTTCCAAATTGAGAAGATGCTGTCACAGGTGGGGGCAACTCTCATCATCCCTCCACTGAAAAAAATCGAATCAGCTCAGCACAGAGGATACCCAGAAAACCCAGGCTATTGCCCGCCTGAGAATTTTAGTTGAGAGGGTGATACGCAGGGTGAAGAAGTACCACATTTGGGATGGACTTGTTCCTCTTTCTATGGCAGGTTCAGTCAATCAGCTGTGGGCCATCTGTTGCCTAATCTCAAACTATCAGGGACCTCTTGATATCAAAGGGGACAAACCCATCTGAAGTGTTTCTGTTACACCCCTGAACAAGGGGAGAAATAATCACAAGAGTGATATGAGTGTTTCCTCACTGAAAACTTTTGTGTTACATTTTTGCAACAATAATACATTTTACAAATCAACAGATCTACATCTTTTACAATAATACATTTGACAGATCAACAGATCTACAGCAAATAGTAGTTTTGTAGGGTATATGGCTTATTCAAGTCACAACAGCACACAGGGGCGGAGCTTCATGAGCTCGCGCTCAGTCTCTCAGGACAATTCGCCTTTGGCTAAGCCACACCCTAGAATGTAGATTGACCAATCACAACGCAGCCAAGAACGAGTTCCCACAGAAGTCCGACACTTTTTCACAGCGCTCCATTGACTTTAACGCAGGGGTATCATATTTTTGGTCTTGGCAGGCTATTACCGTCGTAGTTTTATCAAAAATATGGTTAAACGTTGTGCCTGGGGCATTTGTAACACAGATACGCGTTTCCCAGAGAGGTTGGAGGGGGGTGTCCGTTTTTTTCCCTTCCCAAAACCGAAGTCAAATCCTGACAAGTGTCGTCTTTGGATTAAACTGTGTGGACGTCCTCACAGTCAGCTAAACCCCTCAAGGATCAACAAGCACACTTTTGTGTGTTCTAAGGTAAATTTTGCTTTTAACCTTACTGTGAAGATATACTAGTTAGACAGTTTTATGCTGTTTGTTTTAGCTAACTTTGTTATTCAAGATACTTTGTTATTCAAGATACAAACACCTAACGTTAATGTTAGCAAAATTAAGCAGAATTTACCTTGGAACACACAAAAGTGTACTTGTTGATCCTTCTCGTCAATGCAGCAGCTGTGAACTCGATCAGGGGTGCGTTTCCCGAAAGCATCGTTGGCCAACTATGGTCGCAAGTTCATCGCAATGTCCATTGAACTCTATTGGTAACGACGGAACTTGCGACCATAGTTGGCCAACGATGCTTTCGGGAAACGCACCCCAGGGCGGGTCTATGTTGAAACGGCAGTGTCGGTCAACACTCGTGGGCGGGGCCTGTGCTTAGTGACATCACTAAAACAGCATTCTGAAAACAGACACTGCTGAATATTTATGGAGATTAATAAAAAAAGGAGTGGATTTTTATCACTATTGGGTGGTTGTGTACACACACTGCCAACACACATTTATGTCCAAACAGCATGCAAAAGTGAATTTTGCATAATAGGGGACCTTTAAAAGAACAAGAATATTTTTTTAAACTTGCCATTTTTTATGTACACATTTGGTAATAGCGTATAAATGAGGTGAAGGAAACTAATAAAAAGCTTCCATAGCAGCTCAAAGCTACAAACAAAGTTGGGAAGCAGTTCCTTGCAACCATGGATCATAAGCAAAAAGGGACCAACTGCAGACAATAAAGCCCATATATATTTACATACAATGCAACATTGACTGAAGTTGTAAATTGAAAAAAAGTATTTACAACAGGAATCGCATGCATCACAGATGCACATAGAGCTATTTACATTTGAAAATTCTGCCTCAACGTATTAATACATCCATGTAGATGTTGCGATAAAAATTATCCAGCTTCTGTCGCATTGAGTTGATGATCTCTTCATCCCTAAATATTCTTTCAACTGTGAAGTCAGTGTGGGTATTTGTTATGAAATCACACCACTGAAGTCCGCTTAAGGCCAGCTGGCCTTAAACCAAATAATAATATTTGTGGCTTTTCTTAAAGCAGGCCTGGCCTCAAACTGTGATCAGGTGTTTAATTTGAGCAACATCTTCAACATCACAGCTCTTTACCTCTGCCAACCCAAATGGCAGTGTTTCTCTGGGGTTGAAGACTTTAGCATCAGGGCTGGCTGCAAGGTGCGGTGCATCAGGGTGGATGATGGCCCCCACACTGCGTCACAGAGACATCACAAAAATCTGAATATTGCCTCAGTATGTCAGGTTCCAGGTCCAGTCCTCTTTTCATAGCAGCTGTCTGAGGAGTTCCTCTCAGAATACGAGCAGCTACGGATTTGGCAGTAGACTCTCCATGGACATGGCATATTTCACCAAATCTGCTGGCTGTAAGTCAGGGTTTGCGTACCTGGGTCTACAGCTGGCATTATGACTGCAGTTGTGTTTCTGCCTCAATAGCAGCAGAGATCTCCCTTGACAACTTAAGGCTCTCTAAGTGGCATTGTTGCTTGTAGTTGGGCTCAAATTTGATGTGAAATTTAAAATGGTAACTTTCAACAGGCAACTGAGAAAATCCAGGGGCACCAAGGTGTTTAATAATGTCTCTACTTATCTCAGGAGGGCACTGGTAAGAGAGCAAAGACCCAAATGGCACAGGGCCAAATTTAGAGTCCACAAAATTAAGGGCCTCGAGCCCGTGCAGCAATTTGCAAATACCTGGTTTTGGGCATTTGTCTTGCAGTTTCTCACCACTGGCAATGATGTGAGGATCTGGAAGAGGCCCTGACAAAAAAAGTGAGATATGTCAAGTTAAATTTACATATTATTGTCACCTGACCTTTCATGTTTTAGCAGACACCAACACATGAAAATGTTTTGAGCTGCTCCGAACCCTTATATTAAGAAATGTTCATAATTTGCAGAAGATAATATCAACTGATAGCCTGGATGCCAGCCGAACATAGCCCCGCCCACAACATTTTTAGGTCGGGAAGTTCGGTCTGGACTTGATCTGTTGTGGAGCAATTATGCTCGAACCAGAGCTGTTCTGACCAATCAAATTGTCAGGGCGGGCTTTATTCGATGATGGACAGAGGATCAACAGTAACGTAATCATCCACGTCACCAAAGAGCGCTTGGGTTGAATTTGTTTACAACAAGGTGACTGCTGCTGGAGAACTGAGATTTCACGAGGTCACACTTACAAATAAGTCAGGTAGAAAAAATGCATATTTGGCGTGCTGTCCGAGGAGAGGGCTCCGGGCTCGGTATTCGGCCCGAACCCAAAGTACTCCCCTCGTCTTCCAGGCTGTGGAAGAACAAGCCAAGAGTGAGTGGAGGGATGCTGAAAACTGTCAAGGAATGTTAGGTGAGTTGACAGAGTGAATAAATGTATGCTTACTCTCATGCTGATAGGGTAGACATGGTAATTATTTGATGACAAGTTTATTGGATTGATCATTTGAACGTGCTCCTCCCAAACTTTGTTTATGAAACATCATGTGTAGATTCCGCCATCGCAGGTACATGACAAGCATTTCAGTACCACAGGAACCTCTTTAGCATGAAATGTAACCTGATAATAGAAACATGAAAATAAGTCTTTGCTGCACAACAATTTTACATTTCATTGGAGTAATTGAATTTAAACTCAAGGATTAAAGCAAGTCTATGAACTTTGAACACCAACTTTATTTTAACTTATCACACTGAATATTTCTCAGCCTTTATTGCCCCCAAACAACCCTCTTCTGTTTTTAAATGTAAGATTGTCTCGAGTTTGGCACCACACACTCATTGACATCAGGCTGAGAAACACACTGAACCACAATAGAACGTTGTGGGATGCTGCAAAGTCTCTGCAACCGCAGCAGAACATGGAAATCAGAAAAACCTGAAGATGAGCCTCCTCATTTTTCCTCATGGACCTGTGACAACGCCCTCTCACTGTCACCTCATCGACAACTACATTCAAAACTATTCCAATGAATGTGTTACTGACTTTTATCTAACAATACACAATATATAGCTAACATCAGTAATAAACACGATTGCAACAAGAGTTTGCAGGTCTGTATTACAGTAAATAAATCAAGAATATGGACTTAAAAACTTTAACTGCAGAAGAGAAAGCTACCGTTATCCTAACTCCTCCCGTAATCTAAGTTGGGCGGGACAATACAAAATGCTTACCTTCTCATGCAAACAGGAGGGTGTGAACGGCACACGGCAAGCTAGGGAGTCCAGCATCACTCATAGCCTTGATTATGTTTTTTGGTGTTGTCCCGCAACACAACATGAATATAACTTTTCGAAATGCCCCAAGTCTGAAGCATATCATCAAACGCACCTGCTATTGCTTGACCAGTGTGCAAACTTCTAAACTGCTTTGCTTGTACGACTCTCTGGGGAGTAAAATCCTCATCAATCCACTGCGCTGTTAAATTGATGAGAGACATTGGGCTGGGATTTTTCACCAAGTCATGCAGCTTTGGTAATACCGTTTTGGTAATGTGGTGACGGCTGGGAATCTCATCCTTCGGCTCAAGTACACTAAGACCAAAATCCTATATTATCTACAACTGACAACGGCTGGTCATCAAGAGCAATGAACTGGGTAAGAGCTTCTGTTATTTTTACTGCCTCTTGGTTGTCTCTGGATATTTTCTCTCGCTTCTCCAGCATTTGCTGCAAAGTTGGTTGTTGCTGTTTCCCATTGCTACTAGCGTTTGCAAACTCTTTGAACTCAACGTTATGCTGGTTCTTTAGATGTTTAATCAAATTGCTTGTGTTAAATGAGCTATTTCTCACCCCTCCTCTAGACAATTTAGCAGAGCATACTTTGCAGTCTGCTCTACTTTTATCATCATCTCGTATCTTAAAATATCTCTGGCTGACATTCTCCTTCTCCGCCTACCTGCTCAACTGACAAGAGGTTAGGCTTATGTCACGTTGCCATAAGGGGCCATTCACATATCGCGTTTTTTTGGCGCGTGCAAATTCGTTATTTCAAATGAATTTGAAATAGAATTTGAATTTCAAATGAAATTGAAAAGTTTTTCCAGGCGCACCTGTTCATAGTTGCATAGCAACGACAAGCACTTGTGGAAAGAAGGAGAAAGCGGTGCGGCCGCGCTTTCCACGCCTTTTTAGACGCGATATGTAAACGGCCCCTTAAAGGTGAACTAAGTAACTTTTTTACCTTAACCGAACAGCTTTGGAGTCATTGGAATAGTTATATGACTTTTTCCGGGTTGAATGGTGGTCGTCGTGCAGCCCTCAAGCGCCTGTGAGCCGAAAAACCACACTTGCAACTTTGGGCCGGCGGGCCGCCCAAGTGCAGAGATGGCTCTGCGCGAGTGGTATTTACGACAGTAACGTTAAATACAAGTACTCCACACAGCGACTCTAGGGGTCACTGTTCAGTGCCGGCCCGAGCCTTTTGGGGGCCCTAAGCAGAATTTGATTTGGGGGGCCCCCTCCCACCACGCGGAGTCACCTGTGCTTGACGATTATTGACACAATGTCACTCTATAATGTTACATTATAAATTAATACAATGAGGTTATGTATTAATACAAAATAAATACTTAATAAAAATAGATACTTAAAAATGTTTTAACTTTTTCTTTACTCTTTTACTAACTCTTTGAAACTTCTGAAAACAAATTGTCACAAAACATATAAAAAAAAATATTTGCAAAATATCCTCCAACGTTTTGCAACACTTTGCAGTTTGAATGATGTCTTGTATGAACATGACGGAGTATGATTTTATGTTTCCACTGTTCGATCGCGCCCGCGTCTCACACACACACACACACACACACACACACACACACACACACACACACACACACACACACACACACACACACACACATATTCCAGCATTGCAATCTTGACATCGCAGCCTGTTCGTTATAGCCGTAATAAAATATAATAATAAAATAGTCAACCTAACATATAAAAATTACACTGCTCTGTTTAAATAGTCAGTAGTAGCCTACAATTCGTACCATTCAGCGCTGCGTAGCCTAAGCAACGCTCCACTGTGATGTTTCCAAGCACATTTTTGCGCATGTGAGTGAAGAGAATGATTTTTTCCCTCGATATTGGATTTCAAGCACATTTTTGCGCATGTGAAGAGAATTATTTTTTCCCCTCGATATTGGAACGTGGGTGAAGTACAAAGAAGCCTATAATAAAGAATAGTTTACCATCCAAATCCATCGCGAATGTTGAAACATTTTGATTCTAATGAGAGAGATACGTGAGCCCAACGCCGCTTTCACTTTCGCTTTAAATTATTTCGTTTTGGCTTGTTTATAGTTATTTTTTTATTCTTGTTCTGTTCTGAATATCATTAAATTTAAAGGATAAATCATTGATCAAATCACATTTTTGTGACATGGCTTAACATTACCGTGACTTTGCGCACGAATTGTCTATGCATGCGAGGTTATGCGCATGACTCAAACACTGGCAGACACAGCAGCAGTTGTAGGCAGGTATATTGATCATGAAATCAGAATTTTCTTGTCTTGAATAATTAATCCATTCATTCATTTATGACACTTGTTTAATTTAATTAATATGAAAAAAAAAAAAAAAAACTCGCTTGGGGGCCCCCTGGTGGCGAGGGGGCCCCAAGCAGCCGCTTAGTTCACTTATGCCTCGGGCCGGCCCTGTCACTGTTTGACAAAAACGGAAAGCTGCATAGTGTGCCTTTAAAGTGGTATCGGGTGTGGTTGTATCGGGGTAATTTTACTAGTACGAGTACGAGTACATGAGCACAGTATCGGACCTAAACCCTAATACTGGTATCAGTGCATCCCTATAAATAAACATTGAGTTGAGTTGAGTATAGGCTACCTACGAACGCAATATCATTGCCCTAGAAACAAATGCAGATACTCCGGAAAACTAAAGAGCGGCATGGACACAAATCGGATCTGAACAGTTGCGATACACAATGTGGAGAAACAATAATTTTACATCAGATTCCAATCGGATACACAAATAATCAGTCTAACTTAACCAGCAGAACTTCAGAATAGTAAGTAAACCAAAAAAAAGTACAATAATATGATTCATTATTTAGTTGATCTACAAATCTTGTTTTACAACGTACTTTAAGGCTCACTGCATCTTTCTAATAATGAGAAAATAATGACGACAAGTCCACTCTGCTTTAGTTACAAGTGAAATAAGTCGGGAAAGATAACAGCCAAAATCCTTATTCATCACAAAATGAATTCCCTTCCTGGCATCAGCATAATCCCTCACACATCAATTATGTCTTTATCAGAGGGAGACAAGATAGATTCCCTGTCTTCAATCTTGTTAAGAATCACATTTAAAATGCTTTTTGTCCAAGTGAAGTTTTTGGGAAGCGTCTCAATATTTCATTGCTGTAATAGGAACATTTATCTTTTAAAAATAATGTGTTAGCTTATGTTCAATCGCTTATGCTCAGAATTTACCCATTAATACCCTACTGTGCAGAGCAAAAGTTATTTTTGATGTGAGAAGGATGATATGAAACTTGCTGTCAGTCACTCCACAGGCATTTTACATGTATTTGATGGCTCTAGAAACTAACTTCCAGAAACAGAAAAAGGTGCCAGAAATATCCACACCCAGAAATAAATGTTTTGCTTTATCATAGCTCTGGAGACCTAATATAATTCTCAGTTATGCTTCATTTAAGCTTCAACTTTGTCTCAGATGTTTGTCTTAACTGTGTGTCTCAAGGGAGGCAATTTAATTTAAAAACTCCAATTAAACGGTGCTAAGCAAATCACCTTACAGTTCATTTGTTAAAATTAAGATGTACTGAGTCTGTGACTCGAAAAAAAAATATTCTTAATTTTGTGAAAAGGAATCAATTGTTTTAAATTATGCAAGTCTGTGCATTCTATTCCAGATGAATTATTACTTAGGGAACTGAGAGCTAAGGTAATAGACAACAAAATCAGCAGCCTAATGACAGCAATTTGTGTGTTATTATTTTTATTTACCACCCAGTGGAAAAGCACCATTTAATATCTTAGTTGTTTATTCATGACAGCAGTGAGATTAAACGGAGAGCAAATGAAAAAAAAAAAACAAGTCCCTCTTTTTCCCTGTGCTGAGATTTGCCAAGACACTAATCTCAATATGATCTAATTTCTCATGAGATTCTTCCACAATAATTTTATAGTGCTACACAAATACATTCTAACAAAATACTTAAGAAACTAGTTTAAACTAGATTTATTTAAATGTGCTATTTTAAAATTCATTTAAAAGTTAATTATTTTCCTTTATGATCATTATTTTCTGTTTATTAGAGGGTTTATTTAGTCTATTTATTTTGGTATGCAGTTATATAGTTAGTTACATTTGATTGTTTGCATTTAGCTTTGCCTTTCTCATTTACGACACTATCTGCAAATACCCATGACACATTTTTGGGGTTTTTGGTTGCAACCCACCAGAACCACTGATACAAACAGAATTCGAATCCTTCATGGCATTTCTAAAGCAGGGATGTGACGGACAGGTTGTGTGCAGTGAAAACCGGACATATAGATTTAATCAAAGATACATAGCTCTGTAACCTACCATATTAAAGCAATAAATATTGTCATGGCATTGCCAATACACATCCTACGCAAACTTCCATTTCTCATACTTTCAACTAATGTAAATTGTGTGTCCAGAGAACGGTGATAAGGTCAGTTATCAATAAAACAAAGCAATCTCCTGATTTCATCAGGTCCGGATGTGTCGGGGATGAGAAAACCCAGCAAGCGTCTTCAATCAAAGCTTTGCTACCCGTGGCAGGTAATTGGAAAAGTCCTATCAGATCACAATGTATTTTATGCCGTATCTACAATGTTTTTTCTGCCTGTTCTGCCTCATCAAACTCATACGCAGCTCTGGCTTTCCCTCTGTCGGTGTGAGATTGCGGTGTGTCTGAGTATCGGTCCTTCACAGCGGTGCCAAGACCAATGTTTTAGACGCAGAACCTCACAGGTGCTGTTTTAGACAGAATTACAAGCGAGACTGAGTGTGTCGTGGCCACCAGAGCATGGCGGAGCGGATCATAACACAGGCAGATAGTGGCGGCACGCAGACACTGTAAATCAGCGTGGCCAGGTTCAGGCCTGTAGGTGGCAAGTCCGTTGGGCGAACAGAGCAGCATATCGACTGGCTGCTGAGGAGGCTGGACGAAGTGATGAATGTGCAAGCTGGCAAAGGAAGATATCTGCAAGCATCTCACCCAACTCGGTACCCAAAGCAGGCTCGCTGAAGAGGATTAGATGATTCATCAAATGTGACCAGGAACTTGGCTGCAGGGATGAATGGATTTTTGATTTGATAAGGGAGCGTCTCTTATCAAATGCTTTGTATAATTTTCTCTTGCATTTCCAAGGATTTGCTTGTGGTTTACACCACAAAAGTTTCTCAATAAACTGTGATTTTTCAGAGACTTGAATTGTAATGGGTAGACTCAGGATTAACAAGTACAACAATATCAGTGTCACGAACACACCAGATCCCTCAGCTCCTCCTCTCCGATCACAGTCACCAGAGCACCAGAATTCCCTGTTAACATGTAATCAAGGACACTATTTAATTACTACTCTCTCATACCATGTTGTCTGGTCTCGTCAGTATCTCACGAGTGTATTGACTTAACTGTTCTACTTCCCTCTAGTTCCTGAAACCCGGATCCTTCTTCGACTGACCTTCTTCATCGTCTTCTGTTCTGAGTCCCTGGAAGAGACAAAGACTTTAGTTCAAGTTAAGTGCTCAATTACTTTTCTTGCCTTACGTTTCTGTTTTGGATCTCTCCTGTGGATTCCTTCAATAAAGCTCTGTTTGAGACTCATCCTCTTAATCTGTACTACTATGGCCCTGTTTACACCTGGAATTAAGATGCATTTTGGTCGATCGGATGACAGGTAGATGAAAGAAACATATCCTTGATTTCACCTGGCGTTTTAATCCGTCTATTTTGTCCACTTTCAACCACTTCAGTCCTGATTTCTTTAAAGGGAGGGTCTATAGATGGGTAAATGTATGGGCTTTTTCACATCTTTTGATCTAATGGACGAAATGAGCTTGCACAATTTACATATGAACGTGAAAGAAACAACAAAAAAATATTTAGTTTAGTTTCTGCTTTAGTAGCCGCAAGACCACGTCTAACCTAATGATTGAGTGTTAGAAATCAGGAATGTTGAGAGAACATTGTGCTTGGTATGTTTCGTCTTCAGACCAAACTTGGGTCTCTACTGGACAAAACATAAATCCTGTCTGGCTAGCGCGCTTCCCATAATGTTTACGTATTAGGTCAGCAGGCAGAGAGTAGGCGGTCTTTTGTGGCTTTTTAGAGCACATTTGACCACATGAGTGTCTATGAAAGCAATCTGGTTTCCATTTACAAATGTATTGAGCGTCATCCACTTGTGATCCAATCGACCAAAACGCATCTTAATACCTGGTGTAAAACAGGCCCTGTGTGACAATCAGGCTGATACAGTTTTTACAAAACTGCTTTACTTCTTAATCATATTTTAAACCTTTTTCCACCAAATCAACAATATGCACTGTAGTGTAACCAACATGCAAACACATGCACAATAAATAAATAAATAAATGAAACAGAAATTTCCCAGAAATTTGCAAAATATAATTTGGTCGACTCACAAAAAACATATAAATATTATGAATTAACAATGTTTATATGTGAATCAAAGCCCACATTCGGTCTGTTTATCATATAAAGCAATTGTGTCTCTTCTTTCTCAGAAAATTTGGACTAAACTCTGGACATATGGATTAGTTTTAAGATCTCTTTATGAACTTTTTGAAGTGTAAAAGTAGTAGTTGCATAGACTGTCAATGGAGGAACAGAAATCTCTCAGATTTCATTAAAAATATATTTATTTGTGTTCTGAAGATTAAAACAAGTCTTATGGGTTTGGAACGACATTAAGGTGAGTAAATTTTACATTTTACATTTATGCATTTGGCAGACGCTTTTATCCAAAGCGACTTACATTGCATTCAAGATACACATTTTACATTTTGTCAGTTCTTGCTTTCCCTGGGAATCGAACCCATGACCTTGGCGTTGCTAGCACCAACGCTCTACTGTTTGAGCTACAGGAATAAGAAAGTAAAAGATGAAAGAATGTTCCTTTTTGGGTGAACTATCCCTTTTTACAAGTTTCATCACATTTGGTTGCGTTCTATTTGCTGGATGTTTGACCTCTCTGAAACGGCATGCTGTGTAAGTCAGCTGCCTTTAAATTGGACCACAAACCACAAACGTAAACATGAGGTCCTCCGAAACCAATAAGGCATCACCGAATCCGACATATGAACCCACAAACACACCGTACAGTCTCATCTGAGAAGCTAACGGAAAACCGAGGGACTCATCTGCAGGGATAGAAAACCATTTTACACTCGCGCTCTCCAGGGAGATAACCTTGTATAGACTGTCTACACTCATTAAGAGTATCGCCTCCCGCTGAAAGAGCTCTGCCTGCGTATCCTTTCCATAAACACGCTCTCAATACTCCAGATACCTTTAGCCTTGAGCTTGTGCTACACCATGGATGTTTTGACATACATGGTGTTTATCTCAAATGCATTTTAAAACCTCCAAACAATAAGGTTTCATTATTGGCCGAAGGTTAAAGATCTCATCTGAGAAAGTGGTTTAATTATTTATTTTTATGGATTTCTGAACTATGCATATGCAATGTGTGTGATTCAGTACTGCTGCATTGGTATTGTATGAAACTTTTTGGAAATAAAATAGAACAGGCATGTCAAATACTGCACATGGGATGATTTTAGAAAAAGATCTAAATTAATTTATTCTGAAAACATGATATTATTATATCAGTATATTCATAATAAAGTTGACATGTTAATGCTTGTGATTTATTTAATGTTCTTATTATTTTGAACATTAATTGATTACATTTGAATACAAACAATCAGAACAGACTGAACATCTGCAAGAACTCTCACATGTGCTCCTATTCAATATAGTATAAAAACTAATAATATAAATATGAAATATCACCTAAACACACTACGAATAGTACAGATAAATGGAGAAAAAATATGGACACGTGTCAGGATTATGATTAGTTGCCACTTCATTCCTATTTACTCTTGTCTCCAGATCAGTTTTTTTCTTGATTAATCCCTTAATTACTGATTATGTTCACCTGTAAATCATTATGTCTCCCTGTGTATTTATGCCCTTAGTTGTCCTCTATTTTTTTGTGTCGTATTGAAGTTACGTTGGATGTGTAGTGTTTGTTCCCTTTCAGTCTTCCCTTGCACATCATGTTCGATGTTACGTCAGAACTGAACTGATGAACTGGGATCTTGCCTAAGAGCCAAATCACCTTTGAGTGTAAACTAAATGAGCCAATGCAAATTGCTGTGTGATATTTGCATCTCACGCTCCGCCCCACAGCGCGGGTATAAATACGGAAGCAGATGCAACGCACATCAGGCTTGTGCACAATTCAGAATTGAATTGAGAATGACTCCTTCATTCCAATTCAATTCTTGAATTTGAATTGATGTCAAAAACAGGATCTAGAATTACAATTCAAATTTGAATTAAAGGAAGCAGAATTGCAATTCAATAAAAATTCAAAGAAATTCATATACATATTTTAAGTGAAGTGTTTAACAATGAAGCTTGACAGTATATGTCAGATATGATTGCATTATAAATTATATTAGTTTGAACTACTTGTACAGATTACATTAAAATGATATGTTTTCCCCCAGCAATGAATGTTAAAAGCTCTAGTCACAGAACAAATAATTAAGTTTGATTTATTGTAATTGTAATTTTGTGGAACATGATGGAACATGACTCCTTTTCCCAGAATGCTTTACTTTAACCAAGTATTTAAAATGGTTGCTAAACAATTTGAGGTGGACATTTGTTTGAAAGCACAATTTGATGGGCAACACGGGACTTTTTAAGTTTCAGAAGTCCCTTACAACTTCACTCTGCACCTGTTGAGAGAATCTTTAGTGTTGCAGGAAAGATATTCAGACCAGAACGGTGCAGACTCAATGAAAAACATTTGAGGAGCTATTGAGAATTAGATGCAACAGTATTGCTCAGTAATTTTTTGCATTGGAATAAATGATAACTGCATTTACAACAACTTTGTGTTCGTGTGATTACTTTGAAATGAAAATTACATTGGAACAAAACTAATTAAACAACATTGAGGGGGTAATTTATTTCAAGAATTTGATCAATATCTATTTTAGAACAAAATGTATGCAGGGTTGAGGAGTAAATAGTTACGTAAAATGAAATTTCTGTTATTACATTACAAAATTAATGTAATTGTATTTAGTTGTATTACTGAGGTAAAATGTTTAATTCAATTAGTTACTAATCAACTTAAAACGCAATTGCTTTGCATTGATAAAGTTATCCAAATAAAGTAATCCAAACCACATTTATAATGGGTAACTAATAACAGTAAGCAATAACATTTCCAAAGTAACCTTCCTAACACTGAATGCATGCGAGACTCAACACATTCTTTCTGTTGTGTGACTGTGTGGAATTTATTTGAATTGCCATGAATTTAATTCCACTTCCTGTCATTCCAATTCAAATTCAATTCAACGTCCTGTGGGGCGGAGTAAATTCAAATCAAATTCCAATTCATGAATTGAATGGGGCACAAGCCTGACACACATTCAGCTCTTTGGTTTGGTTCGGATTCAGCGGTTCTTCTGTTCTGCTCTATCAGTCACAGAGTGTTCTACAAGTGTCTGCGAGTGCTCTTCGGGAAGAGGCCTCTGCTGTCCAGTGTTGGTGTGACTGCACTGCAGCGGTAGTCGTGATCTCCAAAAAGCATTTCCTGCTGTTCATAACAGCCCTAAAAAAGCTTTTTGCACACTGCAGGCTGCAGGATGGGCAAATGAAGCCTCATGAAGCACTGAGGCTTTCCCCTGAAAAAAAAAAAAAAAGATTCGGGAAAAGATTCGAAGCATCTAGAGCAGGGGTCGGCAAGTAACTTTGGCCGCGGGCCAATATTTTTTTTAGCCAGTAGATGGCGGGCCAGCTACACAGAGTAGGCCTATGGATACAAATTAAATACTCTTAAGGCCTGTTCACACCGGGAAGAATTTCGTGCGCGATATTCGTTGACGTTTAACGCCTCGTGACTAAACAAAGGGCGCCAATGTGAGTGTGCACACCGATGCGAAAAACGAGAAAGAATGAGCTCTTACTGGAGATTTGATCATAACTAAGGTTTCACGAATATACTACACCAAGGTTAACAAAAATAAACAACCCATACAGACCATGCAGCACACAACTCATGTCAGGGAAACTAATGTGATAAATACAAGATTATCATGACAAGAAACTAACCAACACTAGTGGAAAATATAGCAATATTTCTACCCAAACACATTGTATATATCAATCTGTACCAAACTCAAAGAGATCTGCTGCCTTCATGTGTCATTGGAAATTTCCTACTTCCCACTTTTGAAGTTGTGATCTTTTCGGTTCTGATTTGATTGTGTTGGGTGGCCACTTCCACACTTTATTACAAGAGCAAGAAATTCTAATTTACTTATGGTTGCATGTAGCCGGTTAGGAATTCCGGCACATCACAGAAAAGCGTCAAACTTGAACTTTAATATTATAACATATCTCAGTATGGGGGTTCCAGGCCTATCTTTTATCCTTGCCCAAAAGGGTAATGTTGGAAATCTGTCCAGAATAAATAAACCATATTGGCAGAAAAAAAAGAGTACAGAGTTGGAGGTGATCTCTTAAATTCAATATTTCTCTAATGTTCTTGACAATTTGCCACACTCAGTATTGAATGTAGCATTCTCTCAATCAGTACCCACCATGAATCTTCAGAAAGATAAGCACAGGCGCCATTCTGCAATTGAAAACAAAATCCACAACAACTGTCTGACCAACCATCAGTATTCTGATGCTGTTGGCTTCAGAAATGAGGAGGCAAAGTTATTATTACTATTAATTTATCATCAATAATGAGTTTCTTTTTGGACCATTGCTTCATAAATCCTTTTAGCACTGCAAGTGTAATGCTGGTCACAGCTGAAAGCGATCTTTTCAAGTTCATTCCCATTCAGTTGTGACTGAAAGTGAAGATGTCTGAGTTGTTTACTTTGTAATTAGTCAGTGCCTTTCCACCAGTTTGACCCATTCAGATGGGTTTGCGGACTGATTGCGAGCAAGATATAAGCATTATCACATTAACAATCACAGTAATATGGAGATGGAGCCCTATAGCTAGTATTTAGTTTCATTAAAATACATCTCTATTCCCCTTTTCACATCAACATGATTCAATTTGATATTAGCATGACTTACTAACCAATACATTTTGGTATATAATGGTCAGCAGGCTTGTCATGTTGCCATGATGTTACTTTTCTCGTGCAAAATATGAAAAATAAAATGAAAATAATCCATAGCAAACAATAGTCAGTGTCCAAAGTATCTGGTTTAGTGCATTCTGAGGGCAACAGGTCCAACCAATGCTTGCAAGTCAGGGCAGGCCAACCAATTTGGAATAAAGCACTTGAGGGCATGTCGAACTCTGGGCATCATAATTCAGCTGCGGCCAAATACTTTTTGTCCTCTGAGACTTAGAGCAGTTTTGGCAACCTTAACAGGATCTTACATCAGTGTTATGTTTTTTTGTCATTAAACTTCATGTATTCTAGATTTTTTCACCATCTACAACATCTACTATAAGAATGTCTCATTTATTTATATAATTTCTATGAACCCTTTTCACATTTCCAGGGTTTTCAGAAATGGAAGCCATCTCGATGTTGTCTCTCATCATTTTAGTCACACCAAACCCTGATGCATTTTGTCAGCACAGGTGTCGACTTAGAGAAGGGTCATAGATATCTTTTTATTATTCATATAAACTGAGAGGTCTTTTCAAGCTACAAAGCCTGTCTGGAATGAACCATCGAAACTATTGTGACCTTCACAAAGAAGGGTGGCTGGGATCTTCAGTGCTTTCCGTCTAAGTTGTCTATTATCATTACCACTGCTTGGTGTAAGCGTGCAATGAAAGGATGGAGCTAGTAAATCTGGTACAATGGGATAACAGTGACAGTTCATCAAATTAGTCTATATGTGTAAAGCCTGACAATACGAGTAGAATGGAAGCACAGCTGTTCTTGTATTCCATATTGAATGACACATAATATTTTCACATTTTCTCCCCGCAGGTAGATGTTGAATTAAGATTTAACACTGACTGACTGACTGATTCTCTTTGCTTTTGAAGATCTTAAATAAAAGCCTGCCTGCTTTTCTATTTAGTTTCTCTTAAATCAGAAATTGTATGAAAAGGAACGTCCTGAATAAGTTTCCTTTTGTTCTCGACAAACATCTTATCACACTTTGACACAGGAAAGTACACCTTAGACGTAACAAAATAATTGCTTTTACTTTTCAATACTCAAAATCTCTGCATAGATTTTTTCCCCATGTTTGGCCAAACTTTAACATTATTCACTGGAATCAAACTCTCTATGGATTCACTATAGAATAAAATTGCTTCATATAACCGACTGCTAATTCCGCAAATATTAAGGGCTGTCTGCAGGCCTGTGGTCACAGTCCAGTAATCAATACGATCTGAATTACAGGGGCTTCAGAGAGAATATTTTAAAGCTCTTCTGGGTGGAAAGAGCAAGAGGAAAGCATTATAATTCCCAAGCTGGTTCACTTAACTTTTTTTTTTTTTAGCTGTCAATGCCTTTAGGTTAACCTGTTAACAGGTTAAAGGAGCAATACAGTAAGCAGTTGAAATGGGTACGGCAGTCCAGAATTAAAAATATTTCCATCGTCTCCTCTGTCCCAGACTTGAAGCTCATGCAGGTTACCTGCCAGTTTAAGGACATAAGAGCAATTGACAATGGCAAGTGCTTCAGGTTATATACATTTGCATTGTTTTTATTGTTTGCTACACCTGCCAGCTGGAGTGCCGATGATAACCACCAGAGGGCCCTCCTTCCGTCTCCTTTCCTGCTTAATTAACTACATTTCCCATAACCCATTGCCTGAACTCATCATGTTCTTATAACTGCCACCTGTTTGTCATTAGCTCGGTTTTATTTGCCTATTTAAACTCAGTATCTTCATACACTTGTTGTGAAGTCTTGTTGGTGTTACACTGCATTTCTGAGTGCTACTGCTGGTTTCCATGTCACGGCCTTGATCTTCTGTCTGTCTCTCTGGGTTTCCCGGTTTGCCTGTGCCTTGGACTTTTGTTATTATCAGGATGTTTTGCTCTGTGGTTTTGACTTTATGTCTGTTTTATGGATTATGATGATTATGGATTACACTCAATAAAGCTGTGTTTGAATCTTCAACCCAAGTCTCAGAGCAGTAAGAAGCAGTTTGCAAATATGAATCAGCATATGTGAACTTTATCTAAACAGTTTGCTGGCTTCCATTGCTGCATCACTCTGTGCTTGCTAATGATAACCCTGAATGTTGAAATACTAGTCGATTAAATTAGCAAAAATAAAAATGTAAATCTCTGAAAACATGTTGGTAATTCCTGTTTTTGTACAGTAAGTATATTATATGAAGTTACATTTTAAATGAATCTGTTTTATGCCATGCTTGTAATGTGTGATATTTTAATGGGTATATAAAAAAAAAAAAAAATCAATTTGTATAAATGCCACTGAGTGCAAAAGTTATACTCTTTCTATTTCTGTAACTACACTTTGATGTGAATAGCAGAAATTTGATAAGCTCACTAGCCCAAATGATAACATTTTTCAGTCAGACAAAATTAATTGCTTGCCGTTCAGTGAGTCTGACTAATCTAGCAACTGTTCTGACTGATTATGAATCACTAAAATGGCTGAGAATAGATATTTGGTTGGGAATTGAATTAGCACCAATGTAACCCCTCTCACCGGGTCCTTCACACCCCGCTCCGTGCGGGTCTCGAACCCGGGTCTCCGGCAGGGGAGTCAGGCGCTCTGACAAGGAGGCTAAAAACTGCAGCCTCTAGCGTCTGTCGCTAGAGCGCCTATTGAAATCAGAGGAGTGAGGTTTACTTGCACAGCAACTACTAGCTGGCCTCCGTTACACATCCTTAATAATAAAAAAAAAAATAAAAAAAAAAATCTCATCAGCATAATTCATTAAACTGCTATGCAACAGTTATTGGTTCACTAAAAATAACCAGTTAATGTGAATTGTTTCGGGCATCAGACTACAAAGGTCGGCTTTGTCTGAATTAGTAATTGCTTTTTTTAAAGTAGTGTTTTTTTTGTTTTGTTTTTTACATTTAATGTACAACATTTTCATTTAATTGCAGTTTACATGCAATTGAGTGTCCATAATTCATTACATTCAGTTGGCACTTATTTCTATAGCAATTACCCTTAAAAGTTAACTAAACTACACCTCATTTTTCAATGGGCTCAACTACAATAATGATGTTAATTAATCTATGTGCATGTAAATGTGCTCAGTAAATCTGGCCTTATGAAAAGACCATTTGTTTATGCCCTGTATTTGTCAGTCAGCCCTAATGCAGGTGCAAAGAGGTCCAAAAACATGCAGTAATTTAACCACTTAAATCACATTCGGAGGTTGTTAATGCATGTGACCTTGTTGAAATGTAGACCGAGACAACGATGCTGGCCCATCAATTAACCATTGCCCTATAAGTATTCCAAGTATGCAGATGTAAAATAAAACACATGTACAACAGTATACAATACTACAGCAGTTTCTTGGTCTTCTGACAAAATACTTTCTCTACCTCCCTTAGGTAGTCTGCAGAAAATTCAGCAAAAATACAGTACAGGTAAAAATACATTTCAATCACAAGTTTGAGGGTGTACACCATGTGCTACAGTTCACTGTACATAGAATAGTGAAATTTCCCTCATCCAGAGTACTGTTATGGTTTACTGTAATTATACTGTATGTGTAATATAGAAACCCTGTAGATGATTATTTCACCTCTCTTTCCAGTGTTAGGGGGCATTTTCTAAAGCACAATCACTGTGCTCCTATTTATATTATCCTGAGATTCTGATCATCAGTTTTGCTACTTAATGTTTAATCAAGGATAAATATGTACTATTTGAGTTCACATTGTGATGCTTGAGTTAATTATGTGTTTGTGTTTTTCTGAATGAGACCACACTTAAACCTGTGGAGATTTTTGTGTAGTTTTGCGGAAAACATGAAG
Organism: Scardinius erythrophthalmus; assembly: GCF_964197995.2. Lineage (NCBI taxonomy): Eukaryota > Metazoa > Chordata > Actinopteri > Cypriniformes > Leuciscidae > Scardinius > Scardinius erythrophthalmus. The sequence continues at coordinate 41,731,179 of NC_138228.1, forward strand.
AAAATTTTAATGCGTGTGAAAACTGGTGAAATGTGTCTGTTTTGTTATCTAAATGAATGGTTCTCGAACACACCATAACTGATTAAGCTGTGCTCGAGAACCATTCAAACTGTAATATCATTACAAAGTGTGAATGGCAATTTGTCTCGCATCACTTGAGGGGGGTGATCGTAGGTGTAAACAGTGGCAAGGAATTATGATGCAATGACAAGATGTACTGTAAAAAAAACAGTACATTAAATTAAAGGGATACTTCAGGATTTAGCATTAAGCTTTGTATTAGTAGAAAACCTGTAGTATTTTCGAATTACCGTGCTTTCCACCCTCATATCCCCCTAAGAGGAGAGATTTATGTATTTTTTATCTAGAAAAAATCCTCCGATGATGCAAAAATCGTCATTTTGCATCATCGGAGGATTTTCTGGCCAGAGGCTAAAGACTACAGCCAGTAGGAGGAGCTGTCCCGCATGTTTTCAACCCGCCCATAGAGGGTGGGATCTCACTCACAGAATGTACACACAGTGTCAGCCATCTTTCTTTGGAAGCTAAGCTAGCAGGCTCTTGTTCTGTGGAGAAAGCTGAGTAGTAGGAGAAAGCTGAGTAGTAGGGGTTACCATCCTCTTTTTCCTGGACTTGTCCGGCGGGCGAGATCGTTCAAAATGTCCGGGATTTGGCTTTTGCTTTCTGCAGTCGCCATTCATTGTTTACATGCACACCTTTTGTTTCAATCTAGCTGAATTCATTCCGATTGGTGAATCTGAATGTAGTGTTTACATGAACGCTAAACAAGTGATCGGTTGATGTGCGTTTTAACATTGCTAAGAAAATTCCCGCTCCTCCGTGAGAGATACGAGACTGGCGCGTCTCAGTAATCACGCCACCGGCCTCGCGCCGTTCTCCCGCGGCCGTCAGCCTCGTCCTGCTCGCTACAGTAAACATAATGAATGGCGACTGTAGAACGCAAAAGCCGAATCCCGGACATTTTGGTCGATCTCAAAATCCCGGGCAAACTCGTCACGGAGACTGACTAGTAGCCTAGCCTTGTTGTTTTCAACTGCGCTCTCTTACCGGTAGGCGTGGCTTGGGAGTGGCCTCCTAGGGCAGTGAAGCAAGTGCATTCTGGGAGTTGTTGTCTTTCATCCACATAAGCCAAAAATACATTTTCTGGCTTTTCTCAGTCTAGAAATAAAAAAATTCCTTCACATTTCTTCTACATAAATGGCCTATTTTAAATACACATTCATCTTTCCAGAGGTGAAGTATCCCTTTAAGTGAACAATAGAAAGCCATAAAACACTTTCATTATGATTCTAGTCTTATCTGTGTATAATAAACCAGCATAGAGAAATGCCATAGCAACAATGAAGCTTAAAATATCAACTAAACAAAATAATGCCATTTTGACCTCAGGACAAACAGGGAGACTCGCATTCCCATGGGAATCCCAACGCTGCAACCTGTTAAATCCCTTTGACTGTGAATGTTACATGATATAAAATCTGGTAGAGTTGAATACGTGCTGCCTTTGTCATACATTTCAGATGAAAATGATCACTGAAAATGTAATTTTCTTAAAAGAAAACGATTCTTTTAATATCTCAGCAAATTATCAGTGAAATCCCATGAAAAGTCACCAGCCACAGTTACCAAAACACCTGCATTTGGCCAATGAGGTCTATAATACCTGATTAAAAAGCTGGTAGCATTCTCTTTTATAATGATGGCATTTGCTTGGCTTGCTGATCTAATATTTGTGATTTACATTACGTGGGAAAAGTTTGGAATAGTTAAAGGTATAGCGGAGGATTTTCTTTTTCCGGGTGGGTAGTGTAAACTATTGGTCCACCTAAGTGTCAATCATTCTGGTGATATGTTTACGTAAGGCCGTCGTACGTGCTCGTCCCTTAGTTTTCGCTTTCTGCGCATGCGCACTTTCAGGTGTTTATGTGTGGTGAGCTAGAGCTCAGCCATTCATTGAAGCTCGCCGTTTCACCGGGTCCTTTGAAAATGTCTGAGGGTCGCAACTCGCAAGAGAAAAAGTTTGTACGAACTGTATGAGAAGAAGAGAAAGGCCTCAGAAGAGAGAAACAAGATCAGAGTGTTTTTGGGAGATTGTTTCACACGATGGCGTGCGCTGAAAACACAGGTTGGGCTTCCCACTGATGCCTCAGTCGCGAAGTTTCTACTTGACAGGTAAAGTTTGGCATGCTATTTGGAGAAAAAGTGCAAATCTTCTTTTGGAAAGTAATCTTGTATGAGCCATGCCGACAGCAACTTGTAAACAGAGCGTGCACGAGGAGAACCTCGCACACGTTTAATAGGCGTTCCCTATCGGGAGCAAGTAGAGTGTTGCGCATGTGCATTTTTTCAAAAAGTGGAGAGGGCGGTTCTTATCTAAAATTCGGAAAGATCCTCCGCTATACCTTTAAGATTTTTTTTTTTAATGTTTATGAAATAAGTCTCTTCTGCTCACCAAAGCTGCATTTATTTGATTGAAAATAAAGTAAAAAAAAATTCAATTTAAGTCCTATTTTTTATGCCCTACCCTCGCTAACTTTCCTCCGTCTCGTTCACTCGGATGTAAGACATTGCTTGCAAGTGCCCACTACTGGCGGAACCCTTGCGATGTGTTTAAATGGAACACCCTAAGCAACTTGATCACTCGGAATCCACAATGGAGTTGATTTATTATTTATAGTTGTATTCCTTATGAATTTTACGGTGTATAGACCTGTATATATTATTGGGCTGTTGGAGAAAATATTAAAAAATTACACAAATAAAAATGAGAACAATACAATAAATTATAATAGTCATCTTAAGGCAGCTACAAGTATTATGCTTTAAATGTCAAAATAGCTCAAATATCATACACTAGAGTTGTGTGGAGTGGGGGTAAATTAGCATGATCTGCTGTGATGTCACAATAATTTTGCATTGTGGTCTATGGATCTGCCAAATTTGGTCAAAATCGAGGGTCTGTTCCCTCATCCACTTGATGAAGTTGAATGCACTTGAAAATGGTGGTGGGGATTCCCCCGAGTTCCATGCAGCCCTGGATGTCTTTTATGTGGTCAGCTCTATTATTGGGACAAAAAAAAAAAAAGTGTCCTGTGATTAATGCCGTTAATCATCTCATTATTCCCCTTTAACAGGACATTTCTCAAATGTTTATCACATTTCCCCCACAGCTTGACTGCATCTCAATTTCCCAAATCAGTTTATTACAATATAATCATATTAGGCTAAACAGGACTTCCAGTGCATGCTATCTGAATTTTTCAGCTGTGTAGTGAAGGCTAGTTTTCACCACTTTTACGGAATATGCAGAATATCTCAGCATTCAAGGTTTTATATCACAAACGCATTTAAAGCAGTATTCAGCCTTGTGTACTCAAATATGCTGAGAATTCATGTTATTTGTCAAAAAGACCACCTTGAAGCCAATATTTTGCTGTAAACAACTGCACAGATTTAAAGTCTTTGTTGTCACATCAAAAATGTCATCCTGTCAGTTCTAAGAAATGCATTGCAGTTCAAGTTGTTTTTGTTTGTGAATGAACATTGCATAAAAAGAACAAAGAGTGGCTTTTTATAGTTGTGAGAGAATTGGCATGCAAATGGTGATACAACCCTCTGTATTTCTGTTTCCCTCTATAAATAGCTGGAGGCTCTTTTAATGTTTCCTCTGTTTGGACAGAGCTTAATCTGCAGTGAAGCTGGCTGTATCTTGCTTGGCTTCTGTCCGACCATCCGTACTCTCATAATGAATCATCCAGCACTGTCACACTGCGACTGTCTCACTGGAGCCAATCACCTGTGATGGGTAAACAGCTAATAAAAGTCGAGTCAAAGCTGATCTGAACAAACTCCTTTTCAGCCAAATCCCGTGTAAAGACGCAATGCAGAAAGGTTTACCCAAACATGTAAGTGATCCATCAAATGGTGCTTTGGTTCTGTGTAAATCAAATGTAACATCGGAGTGGTCTTGTTGTTTGAGCATAGGCGATGTTTCATAATGTAGGCTATGCTCTTTCGTGAATAACATAACAAAAATAGCTTCCTAAGTATCACGATTTTAATGAATGTCCTCCTGGAGACTGAATGCTAACTAGAATATAATTGAATTTTAATTTCATGTTTAACTATATTTAAACTATAGAAATAAAGAGTTACTATAATTGCTTTAAATATAGTCTAATTTAGACATTTCTACTATGCAACTGTCAACCAGTCATTAGTAGACTGTCTGCTTAATATCTACTAAATCAATAGTTTGATGCTTCCCAACAGACAATCTACCGGTTATAAGTAACTTTGCACATGTCAACATATTATACTAAACCTAACAGTCTACTAATACACTAATGAGAGTTGGGTGACATGTAGTTGCAAAGTTAATTCTAGTTAGTAGGATATCTAATGTGGACTATTGAAATAAAGTTTTTCTGTGATTGCAATTGTAAATGCACTTATGCTGCCTTTGTGTAGATTTATGCATTCTGTGCATATTTGGGATTTGAATGAGCGCAGTCCTTCAACCCAACAAAAGTTGGTAAGTGTTACTTTTTGTTCTAACGTTGATAAGCATATCACCATTTTCCAAACAAGCCTGCATTTTAAAGTATGACTGGCACTTATGGTTTGGGGAAACAAATTATTTAAAATAATAAGGTTGTGCTTCAAATAATCCTTATCTGTCAGTTGTAAATGTCCATTCATTCTCTATTTGTATCCGTCTGGAAAATAATAGAATGCTTGGTATTTTAATAAGACATTGCTATCACAAAAATATTTATTGGCAAGAGCTCTTTTCAGTCAGCTGTGTTCTGTTCCTCCTGATTATTTTCTTTGTATTTTGTTGTAACAGTATGAAACAGACAACAGACACTGCACATTTGTGTCTGTGTCACGGCCGGCTCGCAAGCCGCGACTAAGGAGACAACACGTTGGATAATGATCAAAAGGAATAACATTTATTAAATTAACAATAATCAAATTGGAACGAGACGAAAACAAACAACTGAATCAGGCACGCAAACGGCACGAGGATGGGAGAGCGTGCCCCGTTACAGCTGAAGGGAACTGCTTTAATTGCCGGCATCAGCTCCAACACAGGTGTAACTCCTCAGTCATCAATGACATCGCTCACCCTAACTCCATCCTGCAAACCAAACAAAGGAAAAACAAACAACCCACATAACATAACATCTGCGCTCCCATTGTAAGTGACACATCCAATGAATAATTCAATGTAATGCACTAAGAACGTCTAATTTTTCTCCCCAAATCCCCCCCAGTCTCTTTTCCGGTTTGTTTTCACATGGGCACTATAAAAAAATAATAATATTCTGTTCTTTTTCATATTGGAAGTGTTGACTGTAATGTTTCTAAAGCAGAGAAATAAATTTTCTTTTTCTGTTAAAGGAATAGCTCACCCAAAAATGAAAATGATCCCATAATATACTGACCCTCAAGCCATTCAGGTGTAAATGACTTTCTTCTTTCAGCTGAACAAAATTGGAGTTATATTAAAGATATCCTGGCTCTTCCCAGCTTTGTAATGACATTGAATAGTGCCAGTGTTTTTGAAGCTCCAAAAAGCGCATCCATCCATCATAAAAGTAATCCAGACGACTCAAGTGGGTTAATAAATGCCTTCTAAAGCAAAGTGATGGGTTTTTGTAAGAAAAATATCCACATTTAAAACTTTAATATGAGAAAACACTTTTTAATATCCATGCATATTCCAGTTAATGAACATATTTTTATTAACGAAACACACGTATTTTACATAATATAGACATACATGTATTAGAGTGATATTGAACCCATCCATATCTGAGCTGTTGGGGTTATTCGTGTTCTGCTAAAAGTATTTGTTGACACTTTTACGCTTGATGTTCAATGGTTAACGGGTGGGGAGAATGTCACCTCATTGTACAGTTTTTGAAAATGCGTATTGCATTCATCGAACAAACAGTTAAACAGGTTCTTTGGCAGTCGCTAATGGTTTGCAGTTGAACTGAATTTCCTCATAATTTGTGCAAAGCGTCATGGGGCGTATGGAAAAGGCATATGCAGTTGCGTTTTAATACTGACCTTTTATTTGTTTATCCCCCTGCTGGCCGTGGCCCAATCGGAATAGATCTGCAACATTTTTATTTATTTATTTGGTCATCACCCACCAGTTGGGCTGTGCTGTCATATAGATACCAGTGTTATGCTTGGGTATAAAATGCAGAAAGCTTCTTAAATACCTGTGCTTTAGCCCAATGTACTGCTGAACTGTCTGCAATGTCATTTAAACAAAAGCAAAAAAATTGAAAAGCAAAAACATAAAAAAAAAAAAAAACTAGATTTAAGTGTGTCACTCAAATGAAAGTAAAATTCAATCTGGCATGCTTGATTACACATCCACCATAATCAAAACAACTCTTCTGAAGCTCAGTTTTATATGCACATATATTATACACTGATTACTGAAATATTTTAAACATAGTTTAATATTAACCTTTTACTACACTTGGCAAAGGCAAATCAGTTTAGAACATTTCATTTATAAATGTTCCTTACTATAAAAGCCATACAACATGCTGTTGTTTCCCATAAAATGAAAGCATACAATGACCAGGGGCTGGATTCTCCAAATATTCCAAGATTCGATTTTGGAAGGCCTATGCATTGCTCATGGTTCTCGTGCTTCTCATGCCTCATATTGAGTTTCAACTCTGAACCTCTGTCATTCTGTCTACAGATATTAGGTGTACAGATATTCACAAAATATTTATGTCTTGGAGGAGGAGTGAAAACTGAATGCCGGAGCCAGGAGCTCAAACTGCTAGTGTGATGGCAGTATTGTGAACTCTAAGCCATCCTGTTTTCTTAGTTTGAACTACCTCCCTTCGCTTTTGTGCAGATTCTACAGAGCAGCATTTTCTGGTGAACTGCTTTTGCTGACTATGTCAACCACAGCATCCCTTTCATGTCACTACCAATATCGATTTTTCAGTCTTTGTTACAAAGCATTGAAGATATAAGCCTCACTGAGCGCGAATACTAATCAGATGTTTCATCTGCTTCCTTGGAAACCTAGTGGGCAATCCTGTCCACTGTCCAAAAATCTATGCAATTCACAGAAATAGCAGGTAATGTAAGACATCAATATATTTTGATTCAACATCCTCTATTAGGTTAAGCTTCAGTTAGGATTTAGGATATTTCCACATTTGTGACAAAGTTCCAAGAATGACACACAGCAAGTACCAAATGAAAGTAAAAATAGGTTCTGAAGAGTAAATGAAATGCAGTAAGATGCCTTAATTGTATTGTATCTCCAGAACTCCATGTGATACGTCAAATTTGGATTGCATTAAGCCAACGCACATGCACAAGCACAAACACACAAACACACGCAAATAAAAAAAGTAAATGAATGATAATGTGCCACTTTCACAGAGAGGAAGACTACAATTTTTTTTTTTTTCAAGTCTCTTCTGCTCACCAAGGCTGCAATTAATTGATAAATACAGTTAAAACAGTAATATTGTGAAATATTACAATTTAAAAATAACAGTTGTTTTCATTTTATGGTTAGGGAATATAATTTACAGTTTGTGCAGTAAAAAAAAAAAAAGAAGAAGTCCCCAAAAACATGGAAACCAAGTTATATGGGTTTGAAAGTATGACATAAATTATAGCAATTCAATTTTTTTAGTGAAGAATGCAACATAGGATCACTGGAAAAACATGCCTCTTCCTAGATTTTTTAAAACTCGTAACTATACGTAAAATTCACCTCAGTTCCCAGCTTAAATGAACACTAGTGGCAGTAAAACATCAACAAATTTGATTTCTTTTTCAAACGACTTTTATTTACATGGGCAGATTATCGATTACAGTTTTCCTCGATTGCTTAAACACATTTTTTGAAACTATGCCTTGTATTCTCAAAACAGCAAACATAAATCCATAACGTCTCACCCAATTCCCCAAACATCCTATTTTCAGGTCAAAATTAAGCTCTACATTCAAAACCATTCACTCTTGCTGAAAAATCAAACTTTGCCCTCAGACATCACACACAAGCCCTCACAAACACACACACTACAACATAGTCTTACACACTGGTCCAATAAAATCAAAACAACTTTTCCAAACCCCCACCCCACACCCCACACACAAACCTTTTCACATGATGAACACAAAAGACACAACCAATGGATACATTGGCACATTTTTTTTTATTATTATTATTCCTTAATGTACTGTACAGTATAATGCACCAAAAAAAAACAAAAAAAACAACAACAACAACAACAAAAAATTACTCTGCCTCAGCATCCCGTCTTTGGTCTTTGAGAATCTCATCCACATCACAGGCTATATTGGCCCTAGCCAGGCAGCAGGGGTAAAATCCTCTTGCGTGCCTGTTCCCCGCTGGCACGCATCAACTGAAATATTTGGCAGGCTTCTTCCATTTCATTGTCTCTGTGTCCTAGAAAAATAGTAGTACTGATTACTGTAACTGTAACTGTAACACATCCTTTTTACAAAATGGAAGCATTCAGAAACCTCTATCTGTGTGTGAGGCAATTTGATGCATTTCTTTTTATTACAGTAGTATAGGGCAACAGCTACAGTACATGTACGTGTTGTCACAGCACAGTGTACTGCACTCAAAAGTTACAGCAGAGAGCAGTCTGAAGTACATCTACTGTACCTGTTTTTCTCCATGAAGGTTCTTATGATCGAGGCGACGGTGAAGCGACTCAAGTTTGGCTGTACTCGTTGCCCAGCCTCCCTCATAGTCATACCATGGACAAAGACATAGGCAACTAGAGTGGCAATGCTTGTCTCTTTGGCCTTGCCCTTCCCCTTCAGCTTTCTCATCTTCCTTTACCACAGTGGTTCTCAATTCCAGTCCTCGTGACCCACTGCTCTGCACATTTTGTATGTCTCTCTTATCTGACACACTCAGTTCAGTTCACGGAGTCTCTCCTAATGAGCTGATGATCTGGTTCAGGTGTGTTAAATAGAGACATACAAAATGTGCAGAGCAGTGGGTCACGAGGACTGGAATTGAGAACCACTGCTTTACCTCTTCCTCCAGTCCCTACTGCTCTTCCTTCCTCCTTCACCTCCTACTTTTCCTCTTCCTTCACCTCTTCCTCCACTCCCATCAACTCTTCCTCCGCCTCCTCCACTCCAGTGTCCTCAACCTCTTCCTTCATGTCTTTCTGGATCCATTGTTCCAAAACTTAATGAACTGCCCTGCAAAAATCACATGCCATGCAAAGGAAGGCCATGCAAATAAATAATGCAAAATCTTTCAAAATACATAAAAAGCATTCAGGAAACTGTACAGAACTGGTCAAGAGTTTGGGGTATGTAAAATGTTTTTGAAAGGAGTCACTTACAGTTTTTTCCAATTGCTAACACACAATTTTTCAAACTAGTCTGGTTTTATCAAAATACTTAACACAATTCACAAAACCACACACCCAAACTGCAAAATACCTCATATATCCTGCAAAATGAAGCACTGCAACCGAAACTACACATAGCATTATCAAAATCAAACTTTTGCACGAAATGGCACACACTTCATTCATATTATCAGATTTTTGCCTAACCAACTACACACTTTTAGGTATAATGAAAAGCACTCTCATCTTTAGTATGCTTTGCCATAATACTAAAATATGTATCAGATTGTTCACATGCACAGAAATATTTGCAGATACACACACATGCTGTTGCAACTTTTTTTTTTTTTCACCGTTTTACAGTAAACAAGTCAGTGCAACATAATGCACAGCAGATATATTTACATGGGACTGAACAAAAATATTCTTACAAAAAACAGTAAACTGAAAAAGAAAATTTCAGAAAAAAATATATTACAGTAAAAAAAAGAGGCAAGAAAAATAATTAGGCAGCATCTTGCCGCACAGCCGGGTCTGGCCACAACGCCTCGTCAACATCACAGGCAATATCTTCCCTTGCCAGACATCGAGGGAAGAAGCGCCTTGAGTGCCTTATCCATCCCTGAATCGCACCCACATCGATCTCATCACATGCCTCTTCCATAGCCTGCACAAGAGGCATGCGCACAAAGGCTGCCGGTCGTATACCTTCCACCGCCATGCCAAAAAGAACTCTTCTATGGGGTTCAGAAATGGTGAGTATGGTGGTAGGTATTGCACAAGAAATGTTGGGTGGTCAGCAAACCAGTTTTGGACTGGGGCTGCACGATGAAAGCTCACGTTGTCCCATACTACAACGTACCGGTTTCTTTGATGGTCTGCATCATTCATACGCTCTGGTGGTATGAGAATGTTGTGAAGTCTGTCCAGAAATGTGAGAATATGGGCTGTGTTGTATGGTCCAAGGTTGGCATGACGGTGGAGGACACCATGCATACTGGAGATGGCAGCGTACATTGTGATGTTCCCACCACGTTGGCCAGGAACATCTATAATGGCTCTGTGGCCAATGACGTTTCTCCCCCTTCTTCTGGTCTTTGCTAGTTTGAACCCAGCCTCATCTATAAAGATGAACTCATGTGGGACAGCATGAGCATCCATCTCAGTACTCCCTGAAAACAAAGAACAAAAATCAGTCAATATGGTGTTATCCAGTACACTGGGAAACAATGTTGCGTGTAGTGTACTGCAGTCAATATAGTACTTACATCCATATATGCTCGTCTGAACTCTTTGTTTCTTTGAGAGTTTCTCTCAAACGGCACCTTATAAAGTTGTTTCATTCTGATTTGCTTTCGCTTGAGAATGCGAGCCAATGTGGACAGACTGACTCGTTGAATGTTGTTGAATATGGTGTTGTCTTGGATGATGTGGCTTTGAATTTCTCGTAATCTGATTTCATTATTTTCCAAAACCAAGTTTACAATGCCAGCTTCCTGTACCTCGGTGAACATTTGGCCCCTTCCTCCACCATGGTGTCGTCTCTCAGTCCTTTATAAATATATATATATATATATATATATATATATATATATATATATATATATATATATATATATATATATATATATATATATATATATAAGGCTTGGACAATGCAGCCTAAATATTTTCCCCCACAGTAGAGTACATTGTACAGGAAACTTGTACAGTTCATGAATGGCTGATGTCATACACTAAGTAAACAGGTGACACCCAACTGATACACTATTCAATATATACAAGCACAATTCCTGCTTTACGCTCAAATTGCAGATCTAAAACACAGCTTTTTCGAAATACTACACACAATTATCTGCTTTTGGCACAATTTTCATGCAGAAAATCTCTTGTTTTCACAAGGAACACACTGCCATTCAAATATGCACACTGACTCATCACATGGGCAAACACCCGTCACACAGTTTTACAATTAGCAATCAGAGCTTTAGCATGAAAGGGCAACAGGTCAGCTCTTCAATGGAGCAATGGATGCCAACATTGGATTTTTTTTTTAAAATTGTACTGTATACAGTCAATTCTTCTGTTGTTTTGTATGTAGACCACTGTATGTACAACTTTGTGTTGGTTGGGATGTGCACTGTGTACATTGTTTTTGTGGGAAAAATAAAATATATTTGTTACCATGTATTTGTGTGTTCTGAGTATAAAAACAATATTCTCAAATATTTTACAAGACACTCATATATGTACTGTCTAGTAAGTGTAACACTGAACAAAAAAAGGCCTAAGTCATTATGAATGGAGAAGAAGTGTTTCCCATTCATCATAGTGTTTTACACTGAGCACATCAGTGTTCAAATGGTTCTTATAAATGTCTATTCATATGATGGTTTGTGTGTGTCATTTGAAAACAAAATACCATTTTGAGAAGAAATAACATTGTTTTGAATGTAAAGTTTCATTTTGCAGGAGAATTGAGGGGTTTTGCCCATTGTGTGTGTTTTTTTTTTTTTTGATTTGTGTGTAGAGTTCTGAGAATATGAGGCATGCTTTCAGAAAATGTGTGTAAACAATCGAGAAAAACTGTAACAATTAAGCATTGAGGTGTTTGGCCAGGTGGCACATGTAATTGGCCAATTAGCTCATGTAGTGTCATTTTGAGTGGCAGTGTTTTGAAATGGCAAACATGTGACTTTATGTCAGGTTGTTGTGTCTTATGCAGAGAACTTTGTTCAGTGCATTTAAAAAGTGCCATTTTGAAATGCAAAATGTGTGTAAAGCAGAAAATGTGTTTAGACTTTTGGAGACTTGAGAAGAGGTTTTGCTCTCTGTGTGTCAGTTTAAATAATTGTGCTGTGCATGTCATTTTAGTGTGTTAGCAATTGGAAAAAAACTCTATCTATATATTGAAGGTTCTGATTGATGTGTGATCAATTTTGACTCTTAGTGTTTCCACTTGGGTAATTGTGTGCTAACTGAGGTGAAGCTGTGCTGACTTGAGTGAACAATCATTGAAAAATTAAGGGATTTGTGTGTAGAGTTTTGCAGTGACAGTTCAACAAATCTGACGTATGGGTCAACACAGGGGAATAGTGTTTGTAGTTTAGGGAAATGGGTATGATTTTTGATAAATGGCATTATGGTTTTGAAATTTTAGTTCAAAAGCCTGGTTATAGTGTTTAAGCAATCAAGAAAAACTGTAATAAAGATTAAAGAATAAAAAATAAAGACTTATTTTTTTCACGGTTCCTTGCTCAATACTATGTTATCAGTTCAAAACACTTTTAGCATATAGTACTTTATTATTATTATATATAAATAGTTGTAAACTAATACATTTCCATTTGTTTGGTTTTTCTGACATAGTGAACTTCTTTGGTAGCTCAGCTGGTACTGCACTGCACTTGTAATGCAGAGTGCTCTAGTCCTGTGAATCATGAGTCACAACTAAAGAGCTCAAAGACAACGCAAGCTTAAATGGCATGGTTGATTCAGCAAATGTGCTTTTATCTCATGTTTGCTTTTGTTAACACTATTGGTTAGGTTTAGGACTACATTATTTTCAGTCGTGGCATAATGAGTAAAGAGTCAGACTGGTTACCCAAAGGTTGCGGGTTTGATTCTCAAAACTGGCTGGAAATGACTGAGGTGCCCTTGAGCAAGGCGCCTAACCCCCAATCGCTCCCTGGGTGCCACAGCAAAAATTTCACACCAGGGGCTTCATTTATAACCGTTGCATATCCACAAAACATGCCCTGAAAGAGGCGTACACCACTTCCAATGCATAAGTTGTGATTTATAAAAACAATCTTTCCTTACGCAAACTCTGACCCATGCGTTCAAATAATGTACCCATAATGACCCATAATGCACAATAAGGCATTTCCATTAAAAATATATAGAAATTAAAAATACTATTTGGCCAGTAGAAAAGATTGAGAAAAACTTTCTCTGAAATGTATTTTTATAGCCTACTATTTGATTTATTTATTCAAAAACAAGGCAAGGAATACTAAATTATTTGTATCAATGTAATGTGACGGCGCATCCGGATCTCATATTTTCCAAATGTCTTGTACTGTTAAACATGTTATCACGTAGATGAATATGCATATGCAAATTATGATATGCATAGTAAAACTAGGCGTTGTAAGCTCCATATATGGTTATTTCGGGGTGGAGACGAATGTGCGCACAATCTTCCACTGACTGGGATTTATTAATTGAATTTTTGGCTTCCGGGCGCACGTACACTTTTAGTAAGGATCCTACACACAGTTTTATAAATGAGACCCCAGGTACAGTACGTTCTTCCAAGAGCCTGGGCTGGAACTATTACTATAATATCAATATATCAACATTTTACTTTTCCCAAGACTTCACATAGTGCATTTGCATAATATATGATTTTTTGTTAGTAAAGGGCAATGTGTCTGGGCCTTGACATTACATGGCTACAGACCTGCCAAAAAATGAAATAGACAAATACAATACACAATAGATGTCATGGAAAAAAGGTTTCACAAGTTTGTAATGCAGGCCTTTCTTGGTCTATTTGAGGCCCAACTGCCCATTAAAGATAAGCCTTCTTGCAAGTGGAACAGAAGCATGTCCCTTCAACTCTGAAGGACAAAATGCATCATTTCATCGTACAATTGAGCTCCACTTGAATTCAGAAGATGAGTAACGAGAATGATGCATTAAGCATTGCAGGTCATTTCCAACCAGCAGAACAGACATGGTCTTACCTGAAAGGAGTTTGGCTCACTTCCTCTCTCTCTCTCAGCAAAACAAGTTTCTGTCTCTCTTTCTCTGTGTGAAGAATGTCTATTAATGGAATAATTCACCCAAAAATTAAAATTCTGTCATTTTCTGTTATAAACCTATATGACATTCTAGCTTTAATTCCTATTCTTTTACATGCAATTACAATGAATGGGTAATGGAGCTTTCAATATAAAAAATAATGCAGATGCACAATAGAAGTACTGCAAAAGTACTCCATACAACTCATGCATTATATTTCAAATCTTCTGAAGATAAATGACAGTTCCGGGTGAGAACCAGACCTAAATGTATTACTTGTTGTTAACCACTGCCAATAATTGTACTCAAGACCTGGATCAAAACAACAATTTGATGTCAGTTTCTTTTTTCCTTTTTTTAAGTGAACTGTTCCTTTAAAAGAAAAATAGCTGGTGTAGAATACATTTGCTGTCATTTACCCCCGTAAATATTTGAACCGCCGCTACTTGCAACCTCTTTTATGAATGTGAATTCTTTATGAACCCCCATGAAATCAGCATTAGTGAGACTCTGATCTCTTTCCCTGTTATTTTTCTCTCTCATTTCTTCTCCAGTTCTATCTGTCACACTTGTCTGGCAGCATGGTGATTCTGAATAATGCTGAATAATTCTCCTTCTGCTATTTCCTGCAGCAAGCTCCAGGGCTCAGCGTTCCGTTCTATTACTTTGCTTCTCAGTGTCTTTCACGTCTGCTACTCTGCAAGCCTCCAGGATCAAACATTTCACCATGGGTTTATTCTCCTGGTTATATCCAGGGGAATAGAAGCCCTCTGATCTTTTGTCATTTGTGTGTGTAATATTATTATGGTGTGAATGCCTTTTTCAAAACTATTTTATTCTTCACTCCTGTGAATTGAATACTTGCTATGCTTCTAACTTGTAGATTTAGAAGCAAAAGGGCATTTCACACTACGCTTAACCCCGGGTTATCCTCATTCTAAGCACCATTTTAACCTCAGTTAAAGGAATGGTTCACACTTGTAATTTAGTACCGGGGTTAGCACCAATTTTTTTACCTGGGGTTATGAAACCCTAGCCTGGCTCCGCCCTCCTACGTACTTCCGCTCAATTTCATTTTCCTTCAGTACTACGTCTGGGACTGCTGTATATTCTAAGGTTTCCAGAAACAAATTTTTTGTAGGACCAATCAGCGAATAGAGGGAGTGGCTGAGAACGATGACGTTGATGTGATCACACACATGACTAGCGTCGGCCAATAGTGAGCCTACGTGTGACGTACAACACACAGACGCGCTGCTTTATCAAGACTCGAGGAACAGAGAGAAGGAAATGAATAGTGGAATAAAGTCGTTTTTTTTTTGTTTGTTTTTGCGCACAAAAAGTATTCTCGTCGCTTTATAAACTTTATAAAAGACAGACATCTTATTCTAAACATAATCCTCTGATCATTCGGACGACCACACGTTAGCGATTGGCTATGGCAGATCCTGAGTGAATCTGGGCAGATCCAATAGTTTTGAACTTTAACAGAGAACCCGCCTACAACAAGGAAGTAAACGTTTCTCAATGGAGCGAGGCCAGACTCTCTGTACAAATGAAATGTACGAGAGTCTGGTAGAACCAGGCTAATGAAACCCTGCTCTGGAGTGCCAAACTTGTACAGTGTAAAACGATGTGGTGTGGGAATGTTACTACAGCGTAGCAATCGACAACCAATGCTGTGCATCATATTCACATGCATTGGACAGTCATGGAAACACAGTGCATTGTATAAACAGTAGTTTCAGCTTTTGAGGGGAAAATGTCGAACGGCGACAGTAAATGCAACAATTGGAACGAGGAAAATTTTCATTCTTATCTTTATAGTCCGAAATGTCCATTTAGGATAAACTTGATTGTACAGGTGGCAAATTCTGCAATATATAATATGATGATGCACAATGCTAGAGCCCTTTATGTAAGCATATTGCATGCGGCGTTTGTCCAATCAGTGACACTGACACTTTTGGTGTGCTGGTTTGGTGTCATTGGCCCCATATTGGCATTGGTTCTCATGTTTTGTAGTTGGTTGTGAATTGAGGAAAG
This sequence comes from Scardinius erythrophthalmus, assembly GCF_964197995.2. Lineage (NCBI taxonomy): Eukaryota > Metazoa > Chordata > Actinopteri > Cypriniformes > Leuciscidae > Scardinius > Scardinius erythrophthalmus. Next base: position 41,747,462 of record NC_138228.1, read on the forward strand.
AGGAACTGCAGAAAAGAGGAATATTTTTGGTAAATAACAACTTCAGTTTTGGTCTGTTCTTCACACAAAGCTATCATGCGGATTCAGAAGACTTGAAATATAGTACACTTTAAAAAAGGCTGGGTTAAAAACAACCCAGCATTGGGGTCAAAACAGCCCAGTGCTGGTTTTGTTCATTTTTTGACTCAATGCTGGGTTGCCAAATTAACCCAGGGTTGGGTTAAATGTTAGGTTAAACATTGGGTTAAATCACTACAGTAACAAGACAGGCAAATATTAATCAAAAAGTTATTATATTAATCACAATAATGATATTAATCTTTTTTTTTTTTTTTTTTTGGTCAGCAAGAATACCTATAAATGGACAAAAAATATAAGCAAAAGTAAAAATATGTACTGTACATGTTTTATATGAATAAGTTATGAATAAATAACAATAATAATATTTATTATATTTAAAACCAGATTTGACTAGTTATTTTGTTTATTCTTTCTTCTGCCAATGAAAATACATCCACTATGGCCACTCCACCACCTTTGAGTGCCACCAAGAAAAACAGACTGAAAGCCTGTAATAAACAATACATAAACTGTGTAGTGCTTTTAATTACTCATCTCAAACGTCATTGAGGAATTTTCAGTTCCTGCTCACCAGTCATTAGTTACCACACAAGTGATATTTGAGAAAACACTCTAACAAAACGTTCCAATTTTAAAAGAACACACTCCTCGCTTACAGGCATTTCAAAGTGCTCTCTCTCCACTTCAGTTAGATTACTTCTATTTTCCTCACATATTCCTGTCATTGCCACAAACGGATAGGCGAAGTGGTATCAACACTTAGAGTAGTTGGAACTTGCGCAATGTACATTTTCTCTTTTTCCTCCACAAAGCAGCACCGTTGGGTTTATTATGAGTGATTATCAACCCAAAATGGCCCAACAGTCTCAACTCAGCATTTGGGTTAAAATAGCCCAATGTAATGCAGAGAATATATGGACTACTTGAATTTCATATAGTTTGAGTAATTAATGAGGGAAGCAAGACTGTGGTTAATTGCGTGAAAGGTGGATTATATAACTAATTTAGTGCTAAGGGAACTAAGCCATAAGAAGTTAGGAAAGAAATAACACTGAAGAACAGAAATAAGGGAACTAATTAAAGAACAGACATATGACAACAAATAAGATAGCTTGCTTAAAGGGCTTAAGTTCCTTGATCTTTTTTAGATAAAAGAGTTTGATATATCTTGAAATCATGGTGCAACTTTCAGACCATTCACAACTTATTATCCGGTCAAAAAACATCTACTTAAACTATAAGTTGTACAAAAAGCTTTTTCTGAAATCCTTAGGATATCTAACACCAAAACATTGACATAAACAAATGACTATCATTATTTACATTTAAAACTTGGTATCAGTGCGGTAATATAGAGGAAGTAAGAGAGAACTTAATATTTCTAGAGGAACTAACGGTAAGAGTACAGTTTGACTGTGTGCAGCACCAACAGCTCCGCTGAATCCCAATACAGTGAAATAAGTGAATGAAGTTTATCGGTCACAAAATACAGTATATGATACTTTTTTGGAGCATATATTTCTTAAGGGGATAGTACCAATAATAATAATAATAATTCTAAGAGTCAGAGAGAGGGTAGAAGCTTTTCATGAAAAACAAACTTCTTTAAAACTCTACAAACATTGTATTGTGGAAAAGAATAAGTGATAAAACAGGATATGTCTTTTTTTTTTTTTTTTATGGGGCCCAAAGCAATATTTAGCCAGGGGGCCCAGAATTCTTCACGGCCCTTTTGGGAAGTGGAACTTTAAATCAAAGGAAAGTGTTCAGAAGTTTCAGAGCATGAGTAAGTGTTAAATAAAAACAAGAAATGGAGGAAAATAGCAGATCCGAGGATGCAGACATTTCCTACAGCAGTGACATCTTGATGGAACTCTGGCTCCCTGTAGGGCAGATTTCTAGTAGATGATTTATGGTCAGCCCAGTACTTTTGTCAAGCTGATAATAACACCCCACATCTATGTTGTTAGATTTCCACAGTCCATCTCACTGATGGATCACAAGTGCACCTAAAGATTGTTGCCTTCTGTCTGCACGCTTGGAATAAAACAATCCAGGAGCAACTAGGGGCACAGAATCCATTAGAGCTGCATCAGGATCCTGTGTCCCTCTGCAAATCTAACATGGTTATATTTCATGTCTGTGTCTTCAGTGAGAGAAGCCATCTTCTCTGACTGCGGAGGAAATGCTGCGTTGGCTGTTCTCTTGTGGCTTGACACATGACTAGTTTCAGACTCTGGGCAGCAGAGGAAAATCTTAATGTTCATTTTTGCAAAATGTGAGAAATGTATGTCCAGTTCTAAGAATCGCACCACTTATTTTCTTTTTGATTCAAAGTTATAGGGGAGACTGGGCCTATAACTAGTTTTGAGACAAACGTGTGTTGGTTTCAAACATCTATGTACTTTAAAACGTCTTAAGTTAATTTTGTGAACGCTATCTCCAAAGTAAGATTTTAATGACAAGTCATTAATGAAACTTTCTGTTGGTCAAAGCAAAAGCCAAACTGTTCCATTTTTTTATTTTCCTGAATGATTTTGCAGTGTTTTATTATTTAAATGTAGCCAAAAATCCAATAAAAGGCCTATAATATACATTTTAAATACATATTTTGTGGAATGTACTTTTACTTTAGGTATTTTACCATTTTTCTAAATTTCTCAGATCAGTGTTGATAAACAGTATGTTCTCAAGGTTCTCTCAACATTTTTAATGGCCATTCTTCCAGTTACGTTAAAACCTTTGCTCAAAGTTATCTGGTCTTTAATAACATTTTCAAACATTAGCACAGAAATGTTATTTATGCATCATTCATGGAATGTGTTTCTGACATATTTTAGTTGGATGCTAGTCTGTTTTTTTTTTTTTTAAAGGGTACAAGTACGTCTACTTATTCTACTAACCCTAATCCTGGCCAAACAGTCTACTAACATGTACTAACATGAGTTGGCGCTTTAACACTTGGTTCGATTGTCTGTTCTGAACCCGAGTTCGATTGATCCCCCCTCCCCCTGCTCCCGATGGATGAAGATACTGAAACACAAAAGAACTAAAATCGTTCCAAAGACAGCGGGCTGTCCGCCAAATACAATTTTTGCGTAGGCAACGGTTTGGTACGATTGCATTCAAAACAGCAGCTCACATGAACCGTACCCCAGACCACCCTTTTTAAGTGGACTCGAGTACGGTTCACGGGTGCGCACCCGAGTTAAACCTAACTATCTGGGGCGTCTCCAAATCGACACCCAATTGATCTTATTACCTGAGGCGTCTCCAAATCATCACCAATACCTTTATCTGGGGCGTCTACAAATCGACACCCAATTCCTTAAACTGGGGCGTCTACTAATCGACACCCAATACCTTTATACTCTAGCTCTTGCGTCTTCAGTCGACAACTGGCCGAGTTTCTTACTCTAACTAACTTGCTTCCCTAAACTAGCTTCCTTCCTAAACTAGCTTCCTGCGCAGGAATAATCGACAAACAGACCGGCAAATGTCCTTTAAATGCTTTAATCATGGCCAGGAGATCTTCCAGAGCGGTTCTCAGGGAATCTCTCCCAAGAAGCAAGGCCGAAGGATCTCAGACAAATTCCATTGAGAATCCCACCCGAAAATACGGATACGAACAGTTTTTATAGAATCGAGAAAACAAATAAGATTAACATGTCACCTTCAATATGATTGGTTCAATTGGTTCAAAGCCCCAACCTTTTTCCTCTGTCACTGGCACAAGCAAACTCTGTTTTTGTGATTACTTATCACAAGGTTTGAGAACTAGTAATCTGTCTAGTTTCACTTCCCCTATTTGTTATTTATACACACACACATACACACTCAAAGTCACAAGTTTTCCCCAAAGAGTTTGGAAACATTTAAAAGCATATGAATGTCGTTCCTGCAAGAAAAAACAAAAGTTAGTTGATTAATTAAACTTCATTAATTAAAAAATTCATCACAGTACTTTAAAACAAATTTTATTAGACATTAATATATATATATATATATATATATATATATATATATATATATATATATATATATGATAAATTGCTTCAATTTTAAAGTCATACACACATTATCAAATTATATACAGTGCTATGCATAAGTTTAGACACCCATGCTAAAGTTGACTAAAAAGAGGAATAAAAAATCATCTTTTGGAAATTGAACTTAATGCCTTAATTAAAAACATTTGGAAAAATCCAACCTTTAAGGACACCAATTTTATTTGTGAATGAATAATATATCGTAAATAAATAAATGTTCTTCCTTAAAATACAGGGTGCATAAGTTTGGACACCCCTATGTAAAATTCCCATAGAGGCAGGCAGATTTTTATTTTTAAAGGCCAGTAACTTCATTGATCCAGGATACTATGCATCCTGATAAAGTTCCCTTGGCCTCTGGAATTAAAATAGCCCCACATCATCACATAGCCTTCACCATACCTAGAGATTGGCATGGTTTTATTTCAGTAAGCCTAATAAGTGGTTTGATTTGCATTGAGTGATGATCTTATGGAAAGTACTCCATGTCAGTCTCTAGGTATGGTACAGTCTCTATAACTGGCCTTTAAAAATAAAATCTGCCTGCCTCTATGGGAATTTAACATAGGGGTGTCCAGACTTATGCACCCTGTATTTTAAGGAAGAACATTTATTTATTTACGATACATTATTCATTCACAAAAAAACGGGTGTCCTTAAAGGTTGGATTTTTCCTAATTTTTTTTAATTAAAGCATTAAGTTCAATTTCCAAAATAAGATTTTTTATTCCTCTTTTTAGTCAACTTTAGCAGGGGTGTCTAAACTTATGCATAGCACTGTATATATATATATATATATATATATATATATATATATATCAGAAAGTAATCGAATATGACCAAAACAGATAAGTTATATCTGTTATCAGTAATTCTAGAATTAAGTTAAAGCAAGCGTATATAACCCTCCATGATAATGGGTCTTTTTTAGATAATGATTTGAAATTAAATGAAAGAATGCTTTGTTGTTCTGTCACGTTGATTGAAAATTGCAGGTAAACACACAGCGAGTGGTTAGCCTGAGGGGTGGGTGGGCAAAATGTGCGCCAGAAACTCCTGAGATAAACACAAACAAACTCTGGCTTGATAAAAACCCCAATCCAGAGTGAATTAGGATACAACTGAATTTGTATCCCTCACTGTCTCCTTTCTGTGATATGAAATAAATAAGTAAACAAAAATCCTTTTGCAGAAACCTGTCACAAGAGCTTTACGATTAGGCAGGGATGAGGGCACACTGTGACATGCTACCTGATAACAATGACAGAGTGAAATGGAAATTTTACTTTCCTTCCCTCAGAAAAAGTAAGAAGAAGGGAGAAAACATCAGGTTAATTTTTTGACATTGTGTACCCAAACCTGTCTCTTGCTTTGTGATAAAGTGGTTTTTCTAGACGAAAAATGCTAGCGTATGGACACATACCAAATATACACCTAACTCGTCTTAAACGCTATCTCGCCGTTCAAACGCCCACGCACAGAAAAAGCTCTAAACCCCAACGGCAGCATCATAAAGTTATCTTCAGTCAAACACATGTGAGGATTGGAATACCGGATGTTTTTTTTTTCCCCTTTTTTTTCGCCCTCTCTTCTCGCTAACCGCTGATGATTTCTTCCTCAGTAACCTGTGATAAACATTTAAAGGGCTTTTAGCCTGCAATGTCATTGCAGTCGCCACTTGCTCACTCACTAGGAAAAAAAAAAAACATTCCCAGCAGGAAACAATGCATAAAATACTAAATCAAGTATCTTAAAAGTAATTTCAGAACAGCAAGGCTTTGTAACCCAGCTGTGCAGGATTTACGGGCTGATGTGTGTGGTTAATGGAATGATGAATGGTGTGCCAGGTATTATTTCAAACAAGCATATGGCTATCTATTAAATATTAATGTGTTCCATTTTTAGGAGAACTGCAGCTAGAAGGGTAATTCTCCTACTCAGGGCACAGTGCAGTGGAGGCGAAACTTAAACTCAAAGGTTTGTGCCTTGGCCTTTTAATTTTTATTTTTTTTTGGGGGGGGGGGGCCATAGCTAATAGGACATTTACTGACAAGGGCTGAAAACAGGGCCACACTAAACATTGAGAGGGGACAAGTCCTCCCCACAATATTTAGAAATGGCCAAATAGTTGATCCCCCATATCATATAATTTTTAAGGAACTCAGCTAGCCTAGCTAGTTCTTTTTATTGGTACACTGTACAAAATAAATCTTGGCTCTTGTAATTTTCAAAAAAAAATAAAAAAAAAATAAAGTGTGGATATTTTATTAAGAACATTGTGGCTATGGGTTGTATAGAAAATATGAATAACATTTAACTAATAAAACCAAGAGAATAATTTTCCTTTTTTTTTTTTTAAGGAAACATTTTTTTCAGTTTTGAGGCTTGGATTGTGGAACCGATTAAGCTGATAAAATTAAGGGGAAAAAAACTATTTATTTTAAGAGAATTAGTTAAATTATGCCATTTAATTTAGAGACACAATTGTTAGTTCCCAGCATGCTTTGCATATGGCTGGAAATGGAGAGTAAATATTGAAATGAAGTCTTGTTTTATGTGAAGGGAAACATCTGTTAATAATGTTGTTATGTTTGACATTTTAAAAAATTGTTTCTGTTATATTGAAGTTTTGATCGTTACCATTGTGCAGAAGAGTAGAGCTGACGGTTATGTTGTGAATAACTCTGTATTAATATTATGAAGCAAGTTGCTTTGTTCAATAAGCAATAACTGTGCTAATTCCAGGACAGTAACAAGTTTGATCCTACTTGTGCTTTGCTAGCAGCATACAGTCTTTTAATTGTTGTACAATATATAATATATAACACAGTCAAATATATACAGGTCTCATTTTCATTGATTATGCTAATCTTTTCTTGCTCCTTTGAAGATATCTTGAGTAAAACAGCTCTATATTTAATGAAGAGCAAATGAAAAAAACTTAACCGGAAGCGATGCAACCTGTTGTACAGAATATGGACTTTTTTTTGCGCAAAACTCCCATAAGGCGAGTTTTACTGTTCACAGAAGACTAGTGCAAATTCCAACGTAACACTTTAGTTTCAATGGTGAAACAGTGTGTGGTAAGATGTAAATAGCTAAACATTTAATTAGGGCCCAAGCCCTGAAAGGGCGAAGGCCCTATTGTTTCCGGAAGGATTATTTTTTTTTTCGTTTTTTTTTTTTTTTTTCGTTTTCATTTTTTTTTTTTTGTGCCTTTTTGCCACTTTTGGGACCCTTAACATGCTCAAAAACTCTTGAAATTTTGCACACACTTCAGAACCTGCGGCCATCAGGGCCGGACTGAAGCTGGTACCTGGGCGTGGCAGGGGGGCTCGACAGTGCCCCCTGGAATGGGGTCCGAAAATGTTGTACATAAATCAAACACGCTTGCATGTAATAATATGAAACTCAGTACACATATATATCTCATCGGGCCGAACAACTTTCGTGCTCTAAGTTTTACAAAAGCCCTACAGGAAGTCGGTTATTATACGTCGTTTGGAAAACGCATACAATGGAATGTGAAATACTCCTCCTAGGGAATTCATCCAATCTCCACCAAACTCGGTGTGAATGAAGTCAAGACATTGAGGATGAATTCTTGCGAACAGATTTTTGATATCTCGAACGGTTTGGCCGTGACGAGGAAACGAATTTATGGCGAATAATGGGACACAGGAAGTGTGTTATAACTTCTGCATACATTAACTGATCTTGATGAAACTTCCGCAGTGTGTTCGTTGTAAGAGGCTGAACACATGGACTATTGTGAGTCAAAGTTCTGGCAGCAGGAAGTTTGTCACTTTCAAAATGCTTTGAAATCACTCTCTTACTTTTACCCGATTTTCTTCAAACTTTATGTGTATAATGTAGACACACAGCAGATGTAGACCTGTGGAAGGATTATTGATATTTTAGATACTGTTACCATGGCAATGCATCAAACTTTAATATTCTTTTCGGATGCTTTTGAGACTCTTAGTGTGACACCCTGTATGTATAGTCACAGGAATAATTATTTTCTTTTGATGTGTTTTTATTTATTTTATTATTTTGATGATATTGTTTCAAATACTGTGAGTATGCTCAGAGACAATTTGGTATGCTGTACTGTTGGTGCGTAATACCCTCAGCGGACATTAGGGGGAGACCATGTGCTGAGCGGAAAGTTTGAGGGTAACTTTGAGTCGCGTGGAAGAAGACGCCATTACAAGAGCGACTCGTGGCTAACAACAGCACAACTGTCTGTGTCTCTTTGTTTTAATCAAACAGGTGGGTGAAGTCAATCACCATGGACAATATAACATGAAACAATGTGTTGATAACGTGGTTACACTGTTTTGAGAGGGTTACATACATTTCCTGAGTAGTTAAGACGTCGAATAGAGATGGTGATATGTTTATGAAAATGACGGTGCATTCGCGGTTGTGCCGCGGCCGGCCTTGTATTGATATAATTTAATCTGAATGGTTTAAGGCTCCAACACACTGAATCCCTAAGATAACGTAATGTTAATAGTGTTATAATTGTGTTTATAGTAGAAAGGGCGATATTTTGAGCAATCGCCTGGGTTTAAAGACTGAAGTATATGTATTTTTTTTAATATTATACTTATATAATATTTGCATACAAGATTGGTTATTGTTGATATTTGTATTTTATAATGTTTTATTGAACTTTTGATTAAGTATAGCCTGAGTACTGTATTTAGGAATTATGTTTAAATGGTTATAGGATCTAACCTATGGTTCCTACACTTTTGCTCAGACTATAGAGACGGTAATACATTGAGATGTATGGGTTACAGAGAAAGTATTAAGTTGACTGAGGAAAATACTAATTGAGTATAAGAAGAAAGACTCAAGACACAAGAGTGATGTGACACATGTTTATTGGTGTTTTGTTTGAGTGAGTCACATGTATGGTGACAAGATATTGTGATTTGATTATTATATAATCAAATATATATTATTATAATATTGAATTATTGTAATAAAGATTACAAGAGCGACTCGTGGCTAACAACAGCACAACTGTCTGTGTCTCTTTGTTTTAATCAAACAGAACATTTACTGCAGTACCGCCAGCCGGACGGCGGGCGTGGTACATTAGCATGCTTCAAATTGGATGAAACTTGACAGACACATCACACTTATTAGCCAGTAAACATGTGAAAAGTTTCAGAAACGGGCGTGGCAGGGGGGCTCAACATCGCCCCCTTGAACGGGGTCTGAAAACTTGGTCCATATAACAAACACGCTTGCATGAATTAATATGAAACTCGGTACACATAGATCTCATCGGGCCAAACAACTTTCCCTTGGTCAAGTTTTACACCAGCCCAACAGGAAGTCAGCTATTATGGAATTTGATGTACTCCTCCTAGAGAATTCATCCAATCGCCTCCAAACTCGGTCAGCATGAAGTCAAGACATTGAGACATTAGACAAGACATTACTTTTACCCACAGTTACAAAAATCAGTACGTATATTGGTCTCATCGAGCCGGACAACTTTCTAATTTACAGTCATTAGCTCTGACCAACAGGAAGTCAGATATTTTGGTTTGAATGTAGATTTTTTGGATATTTCAAACTCTAAGTTTTTAGCTACTCCTCCTAAATCGTTTATTTTATTCACACCAAACTTTTTCAACATGATGAAAATACATTAAAGATGCTAAATTGTGAACGGATATTAAATATCTCAAACAGTTTTGCTATGGCGAGGGTTTAAAAGAATGTCAAAAAAGGAAACATTAAAAGCCTCATATCTTCTAAAATTGTAATTGTACGCCATTTATTTCTATATAAAATTATACAAATATCAGAACTAAACCCATTTTATTCTTTTTTTTTTTTTTTTATTTAAGAATTTAAGAATTATGTTTAAGTTAAGTTTAAAAACAGCCAGAATAGTTGTTTAGTCCAAAAAATAAATAAATAAAGTCATTCATAGTGCTATGCACATTCATAGTGCTAAGCCCTCTTGTGTTCAAAATCAGGTAGGCCTATTGTCCCCGCAAGCCCCCCACCGGCTTGGGCCCGCAATCGCTGCTCGCAGCTATATTATTTGAATTGTTTTACGATAAAAATGTTCAACGACTGACGGATGTAGGGTTTGAGGGTTTGAGGGCGAACCAAACACAAATAAATCTTCCAGGTGATTTGTTCAAACATAATTCCACACAGAACTCAACACTCCAGACCCCAAATCATCAATCTAGAACCATAAAATCCAGGCTCCAGCCAGTCTACACTAACCAACGAAAAACCCCAGCTAAGAACTTTATGGCCACATTTTTTAAGAACTTTTTAATTAGACAGTGTCTAATTAGTCAGAATTCATCCAGGAGGCTGGACAAACATTTGAGTTTAAAATCTTAGGACCCGAACAAAGCTTTGGGGAAAGATTCAAAACGATCATGGAAAAGCCATGACAGAGTAGCCAGACAGATGAGTAACCATGTAGACGAGCAGACGAAAGAACCCAAATCAAGATCAGAAGAACATGGGTTAAACAGCTTCATTCAAGCCATCTAACAACTCTCTTCTCAATTTTCTTTCTTTTATTAGTTTTATTTTATTTTCCGTTGTGAGTCTCGGTTCTAAGACTAAGACTAAGACTTAAGTAACTCAAAAGGAACTCAATGACAAGCAAGTAGCCTCCAGACTCTTAAGCTGAACTGGTGCATTGATATAGATTTAATAACCCGCCTAAGAAACGGTAGAAGGGTTAAATTAATGATTGATGGTTCGTTCAGGTCATGTCTTATAAGTGCATATAGAAACTTGGGATTTCATCATCTCCCTCTTAAAACTCATTCTTTCCTCACTCTCTTTCTTTCTGCAATTCGAATGAATGTGTGTGTGCGTGTGTTTGTGTTAGATATTAATTTTATGTGTTAGAATAATCAATAAAGTCTCGTTTGTATTTTAAAGAGAAGTGTTACTTGTGTTATGTGCTTACGAATTTAATGTCTTAAACTGCTGATCTAAGTTACCTTGCTAATAAATAGTGTTTCACTATAGTTTGGATATTTATATCCGCTGCAGAGCTGATAGTTACGGCCGGTTCAAATGAACACTGGACGAGTCATTTGCTTGGCCGTAATAAGTGATTCTTTCGAATTCCCTATAAATTAATTAATAATTCCTTTTGAGCTAAATTGACCTGTCGTAATCACTACACGGAAATTATACAAACTAGTCAACTGTTTTATCAAATTTCGCTGTTTTGAATTGAAAATATACTATCATTTACATGATTCATTTAATTCTGAATATGACAAAATTATTATTATTTTTTTTTTATTATTATTATTTTACAAATAGTTTAAATTGATTACTTCACAAATACAATTAGACCTAGTAGTTTTTTGTTACCATTTTTATTTATTCCTCTAAATCCCTTTAATCCTAATTTAATTACTTTAAATATATATATAAAAAAGTTGGTCCCCCAATATTCAAGATATGGAAAACTATAGATATGATTTATGTTTCACTTTATTTTGATGGTCCCTTTAACACATTCTGTTGGCTAGAAGTAACATTGCACCTACATGTCTACTAACTCTCATTAGAGTATTAGTAGAGTGTTAGTAGACTGGTAGGGTTAGGGTTAGAATAAGTTGACATGTAGGTGCAAAGTTACTTATAGTCAGTAGAGTGTCTGTTGGAGGACCATCACAATAAAGAGATATCAGATATTAAGCAGACAGTCTACTTATACTCTAATGAGAGTTAGTTGACATGTAGTTGCAAAGTTACTTATAGTCAACAGAATGTTCAAAAGGGACCATCAAAATAAAGTGTTACCAGGATTTATTTTACTATGCAAAATATTTAAGAAAAACAAAGCTCACAAGATAAAGCCTACAGGCAGGTGTATGTTCCGTTGTTACAGAACAGAGGAAAACAGCATGCTTGGCCATAATCAATGTAGCGTGTGCACAACGCGCATACACTTTGATTCTCTCATCTACACACAAACGCAGCAGTTTTCATTTTTGCAAATCATACATTATTACGATAGATAGATAGATAGATAGATAGATAGATAGATAGATAGATAGATAGATAGATAGATAGATAGATAGATAGATAGATAGATAGATAGATAGATAGATAGATAGATAGATAGATAGATAGATAGATAGATAGACAATTTATTATAAAAACATACATCTAGCTTACACATTTACCCAAATTATCATACGCCTTTTTAACCGAAGTTAATTTGGGTGGGTTTCTCCATCCCCAACGTCCCTGACGAGAGCGTTGCTCTCCTTGGCTGTGAACCGCTCCTGGCTCGCGCCTGGCGAATCCGCCGTTATAATAGGAATCCGCTTTAGAAAAAGCGCGTCTGCTCTTAAAGGGAATGTGAGATGACGCTCTGATTGGTTTATTTCACGTTACGCCCAAACCACACCTATGAATAATGAAGCTACTTCAGACCAACCCCTTTTAGATTTGCGCCTGGCGCAAGAGTCATTTATCCCGCCGGGAAAATAGCAACAGCGCCAAGACCCGCCCACAAAGTTACTTGCGCTTTGCGTTTCAGATCGTTAAAATAGGGCCCATAGTGTCTGTCTACCTTACACTACTACATAATAATATTTATAATATTAATCCCATGACAGTAATAGCCATATATTGTAAAACAAATGCACAGAAAAATAAAATAAACTTTCATAATTAGTTTTGTACTAATTTCTATAGGCTACTTGAAAGAGATAAACACATGATCTTTTATTTTTACGGAAACTGCATCAAGCTTTTTATTTTGGCAGAAAACATGGTTTACAAATGCGTCTCATTACAATTCTAGTAAAATGCGTAATCGTCAAATATTCAGATGTGGAAATAATGCGTAACTGGGTAATGGGTTCCTACACTCAAAGCCTAAGTGTTCTGAGAGTAGCCTAGTTCTGCTTACCGCAGTTCTCTACACTCACTAATTTATCTCCTTATCCTCCTCACTATCCTCATCACTTGAAGGGCCTGTTTCTTTTTTTCATGCTATTTCTCTTCACATTCCTTGTGTTTCTTCTCCATCTCTCTGACTATTTTTACAGATACACGCTGACACTGTACGCTAGCTCAGAGCCCAGAGGGGGAGATTTTTAAAGATGTGATTGGACCAGCCCAGTGTCAATCAAGAAAAGAACCAATGGGCAGCTGATCTACGTGTTTCATGAGCCAGTCTGTGAGAAAAAAAAATATATATTATAATATATAGCCTTTATTTATTTATTTATTTATTTATTTATTTATTTTCCTCACAGACCGGCTCATGAAAGATCAGAGGCCCATTGGTTCTTTTCTTTTCTATATATATAAGTATGAGATGTATTGGCTCAAAAAGCACGTCGGCCCACCGGGCACTTTGGTGGCCCGAGGAACCATAGGAAGATGATGGAGAAACAATGGAGACAGGTAACTATACATCAGGAATCTCAAGTCAACAGGTAAGTGACTCAAAACAAGGCAAGACAACTATGAAGATTATTGTGCAGGCTTTTATGGTGTGGAGCTGATGAGTGGGATTGATTGCAGGTGCAGGTGATGATGGAGTGTGTGCAGGTAGGAGCCAGGAAGGATTCTGTGTTATGGACTCTTGTTTTGATATTCTGTTTTATTTCCTTTAGATCCTGTTTCCCTAAATTGTTCAGTTTTGGTCTCCTTTAATACTGATTCGCTGCTCCGAAAGCTTAAGCTTCGGATGACGATTTGTGAAGGCAGTATAGATGTGTCCTTCGCTGACTTTGATATCCCACAATCCTGTGAGTTCCATTCTGTGACAGTTGAGTTGAAAAATAAAGATGCATCTGAAAGTTGTGGTTGGTGACCAATTTGTATGCAAATAAAAGTTTTTGACCAACGTTTTCAACTCAACGTCATTTCTAGCAAGTAATAGCGAATATTTGCTTAGTTAGCACCAAAGCTCTCTCTTTTTTGTTGTAGATCATTAAACCGCTATGCTGCCGGTCAGAAGTCTTTCCAAAATCAGTTTGATGAGGTACCTTCATGTGCAAATGCTGCCTGCAAAGTCTTAGCCTGATAAGGCAGCGAGGCAACAAGTCATCTGCAAAGTCCTGGTTTGTCTCCTTGGTTATCTTATTATTATCACATGTGTATCATTACGCTTGCCATGTAGGGAAAATTTCAATCGGAAGTGAACATCCCTATGCCCTACTCACTCCGAAGGCCAGAGCCCTTGAAGAGGGGACTTTGGAGGGAGCAGGGCACTTGTGTGTCCGTAAATAATGAAGCCGTTAGGAGAGCAATTGGCAAGGGAGCAATGAAAGACCACGCAATTTCCTCATTAGTTTCATATGAAATTTTACCATGACAAAGATAGGCAGCGATGACAGGAATATCTTATTATAGCCTATAATATGTGTGTTCCTAGTCTATTCTTAACTTTATAAGTTAAGCATTAAACACATAAAGCATTAAACATTTCTTACCTGTGAAACTTTTTAAAACGTATTATGAAATGCATGACGAAAATCTGTGTAATTTTCACAACAAAACAAAGCAACTTAAATGATTCTGTTTATACGTTAACTCCAACTCTCCTGCCATATCTAGCTTTAATATGATTTGCGAGGATTCGTCACCCTGGTTCACGTTACCATAAACTATTAAACTGCTTCCTTGAAGTGACCGTCACATGTTCCCTTCAGCAACAGACTTTTGAAAGGGCCTTTCGTGAAGGGATTCAGTTGTTCACTTTCATTTTGAACGCCCCTACAAATGGCATCCCCTTCGCGAAATGCCCTTCAAGGGTGCAGAAACACTATTTGGAATTTGCCCGTATATATATACTCCCGTCCTTTTGCTAGGGGATAAAATCCCTGACATGTAAACCATAACCAAACCATTCTTGAGCAGTTTGAAGTGTCATACTGTAGCTGGTGAAAAGATGTTTTCTCCCCATAATGCAAGCGATCCATATAATCACAGAGTATAGATTTCCTTTAGTGTTAACCTGCCTGGTTAAATTATGATTTGTTTCTTTGTGTACAATTCTTATTGAGGGAACACAAGTAACCTTGTTTTCATCATCTCACAAATCTAAAAGCAGCAAAATAAACCAAGCTCTTCCCTTCTGCATGTGTCCTCAGGGTCAACTGCCCCAAAGAGGAATCACGCTCATTTTAGCCTTGTCACTTTACAAATGACCTGGTGCATCACTGCAACAAAATAATGCATGAACCAAACAGAAAATATCATAATTTATATCTAGCATTTAAACATAAATAAATAACCTTTTAAGTTATTTGTTATTAGGTTTTAAGTCAGCAATGGTTAAAAATAGTACACGTTTTGCAGATACTTAACATCCAGGCCAAATTTGTTATTAAAGTCACCCATCTTCCTATGACCTGCATTCCCATGAGGCCTGGTAATGCCACAGGAAGAAAAGAAAAGAAAAACAAATGTATAGATTGAATTGTGGATTAAATAGGTTGCACAGAGTTTTATTTATTCTATTTGCATTATGCTTTAGGTGCAACATGGATAAAGATAAGGAGAAGCAAGGAAACAAGACCAGACTAGATCAGATGACAAGACGAGACAAGATGTGATGAGAGGAGACGAGGAGACGCACAAAAAGGGAGGAAATTACAAGACCAAGACTGACATGAGTAGAACAGCAAAGAATGAGCTCAGGTACTGTATTGTGATGATGTATCTAGGGCTGACCTATATTTATATATGTGTGTGTGTGTGTGTGTGTGTGTGTGTGTGTGTGTGTGTGTGTGTGTGTGTGTGTGTGTGTGTGTGTGTGTGTGTGTGTGTGTGTGTGTACAGTACATGCCGATTTTAATGTGACAAATACCATGGCAAACTTCCATGAACATTTGAGTTATGAAACAAACAAATCCTTGAATCAGTGGAACTGACTCTGATTCATTCATAAATATATAAATAAATAAATAAATAAATAAATAATCATAGTCTGTAATATTTTTTTATGTTTTTAGATTAAGTTTAATTTGTTTACCAAAGCTGCATTTATTTGATCAAAAATACAGTAAAAACAGTAATATTGTGAAATATTATTCCCTGCTTTCTATTTGAATACATTTTAAAAAGTAATTTATTTCTGTGATGGCAAAGCTGAATTTTCAGCATGATTACTCCAGAGCCACATGATTCTTCAGAAATCATTCTAATATGCTAATTTGGTGCTCAAGGAACATTTCTTATTATTATCATCACAGTTGAAAACGGTTGTGCTGCTAAATATTTTTGTGGAAACCATGCTACATTTTTTTCTGAATTATTTGATCAATAGAATGTTCAATAGAACAGCATTATTTATTTATTTTATTATTATTAAGTCTTTACCATATTTTTGGTTAATTTAATATGTAGTCGCGGAATAAAAGTATTATTTAAAAATAAATAAATAAATAAATAAAGTTTTATTTTCTTACTGACCCCCAAACCTTTGAATGGTAGTGTATCTAGTTTAAAGGTTACGTACATAATTTGGTAACACTTTATTTGAATGTGTCCTTGTTACACGTTACATGTATTTATTATAGTAATAACAATAAATAAGGCATAATTACATGCAACTAACCCTAAACCAAACCCTAATCCCTATAGTAAGTAGATGTACTCAAATAATTTTACTCAGTACTTAAATGTATAATTACACTGTAACAGGGGCACATTAAAATAAAATTTAACCCATAATTTTAATACTAGTAATAATCTAGGTTTCACTTTATTTGGATGGTCTCTTTAACACATTATGTTTGACTATAAGTAACTTTGCACATACATGTCTACTAACTCTCATTATAGTGTTGGTAGAGTATTAATAGACTGGTAGGGTCAGGGTTAGAATAAGTTGACATGTAAGTTTCTTATAGTCAGTAGAATGTGTGTTGGAGGATCATCACAATAAAGAGTTAGCAGATATTAAGCAGACAGACTACTAATACTCTAATGACTGCTAGTTGACATGTAGTTGCAAAGTTACTCATAGTCAACAGAATGTTCAAAAGGGACCATCAAAATAAAGTCTTACCATAATCTAAATTAACTGACTTTAGGGTCTTCAGGAAATGGCCAAATAGACAAGTAATTTTATAAATTGTGTAATCATTATGCATATATGGTGATTATTTGATACATAGCAGCTCTAGCAACAGCTCTTCAGATATCAGCAGCACACCAACAGAGAATGAACGTTATGTTTAGTAGAAAATGGGGCTCCCAACTGGGATAGTAAGTGACAATCTCATCAAGTCAATACAATTCCTTCAAAAAACATAAAGAATGAAGTTAGAATTAGTTCAAACTTGTCACACTGCCCATGCCTGCCGGAAATGTTACATGACCTCCTGACTTCTCTGAACAGTCAAAAAACCTTTCACTCTGACAGAAAAAAAAAAAAAAAAAAAGAAAAAGAAAAAGAAAAAAAAAACACTTTATCTCAGCAGGACTGTTAATTCAGCACTAAAAGTCTCCCATGCTGACTGGGGAAAACAGCAGCAAAAGCAGCCACTTAAACGTCTACCTTTCTCCTATTTCAATAATTTCCAACCGATCTTCACATCTGCCAACTGCTGCTACACCTCAGCTAACTGTACATTAAGTATTTTTATTATATTATATTATTATATTACAATTAGCATATGAATTTACCGCTGAATGTTCTTTTCAACAGTGTCTTCATTATAGGTATTACTCAATAGCGCTGATTTCAGTGGTGTTCCATAACTTAAAATGATATCTTTAATGATCTTTAATGGAAAATGGCATTAGCAGTACATTCTGCACTGACAGGCACAATTATGCTTTAGAAAATGTTTCACTGATTTGATAATAATGTTTTTATTAAACAATAACTTTTTTTTTCTTGTCCAGACTTGACATAAATGGGACGTAATTACCGATTGTTCAAGAATATCTGAAAAGTCAGATTTCAGCAGTTGCAGTTTGTGCGTGTGTGTGTGTGTGTGTGTGTGTGTGTGTGTGTGTGTGTGTGTGTGTGTGTGTGTGTTTGTATTTGAAAAAAATGGCTTGCATTCACATCCAAAAGCTATTATCTCAGTAATTATATGGTTTACTAATACATTCTCAAACTTGACATTTAGGTCAACCATTTAACATGTTAGCATAGTAAGTGGTTCACAAAATCACATAATGAGATTTTTAAATGATTAAAAGAAAACTTGACACAGCATTGTCCTTTTCAATGGGCTCTAATGAGAGATCTATAGTGAAATATTATCAAACCCGTGGTGCTTTTCTAAATTTCACATCCAGCGAAACATAACCTCCTCATCAGACATGAACAGAATACTCAATGAACAGGACAGATTCTTTGCAGAAAGTTGTAAAGCAATATGTCACAACAATATGGCATAACAGAATCACTCCAGTAAGCTCATAACTAATATTGTGTCCATGTGTCAGCACTGTAGCAGGCATATAGGCTGAATTCCTCCAGAAGAGTGACTCATTTGCATTTTTATAACTGTGCCGGCGCTTCTAACTCTAATGATAAATCTTGTACACGGTAAAAGGTGATTGGTCGGCAAAGTGGCTCAATTACAAGACAGTGAAAAGATACAATGTTAATAAATAATGTAAAATAAACTGTCCACTCTCTTTACACGAAACACCTCTCTGCACACATTTAGGTGACTGCAGCATGATTCGAATATGTGGTTGATTTATGAACTAACCGTAGAAATACAGCAAAAGGAAGGTTAACAATTTTGACTAACAAGCAAGCATTATATGTGATGAGTTAAGATAATTCATGTAATTCTACTTACAGTTTAGATTAGCATCAATGTCTTCTGTATCAAAATAACTGTTTGTTAATATTACAAAAATATAATCTACTGTATATACAATCAATCCTAAAGAGACGCAATACATTTGTTCAAACAGTCTTATAGAATTCCAGTGGGAGTTTTCGGTAACAATTTACAATGAGGTTCCATTTGTTAAAGGGGACATATGATATTTTTATTATTTTATTTTTTATTATATTTTACCTTTTGCTTTAGTGTGTAATATAGCTGTTTGTGCATGTAAACAATATGAAAAATTATGAAGCACAAATTCAATGCAAAAGGAAGTTAATCTTACCAACAGAAAACACCTGCCTCAATCATCTTGTTTGTAGTCCTGCCATTTTTGCTGTGACATAGTTATGTATCACATTTTCTTAATGTCTCCCTGCTGGTTTCTTTTGCTCGCCCTCAAACAAAAGTAGTCGCAGACCGATCGGTGCCTGACAAACACAATGCATTTGGGTTAGAAAGTTTGTCCGACTATAATGGGCGCCACTGCCGTGTCACGATCACGTGTGCCATCAGATCTCATCTGTCGGTAGAAGCCTAGTTCAGCTCGAACACACCTAAGCTGTTATATATCATAATCACCATGTATTCATAATGATTACACAGTTTTTTAAATGACTTGTCTATTTGTCCATTTCCTGAAGACCATGGGCCTTATTTGAACAATCTAAGCGCATGGTCTAAAGCACACAGCGCAAGTGCACTTAGGGCGTGTCCGAATACACTTTTGCTAGGTTAACGAAAAATGGTCGGCGCGCCCGGTGCATGGTCTAAAAGGATTGTCCCTATTCTCTTAATGAGTAATAGGTGTGTTTTAGGCATAATGTGCAATAAACCAATCAGACTCTCATCTCCCATTCCTGAGTGTCACCCGCACCATGGCGGATTCGCTATTTTCATGACGGAATTTGCAAGCTGAAACACTGAACGCCTCTCCAAAGAGGAAACGGATCTGCTCGTGCACGAGGTTAAAGCGGGCGCAAGCAGATCATCTACAGGACAAGCCGGATTCCTCCATATCTTTATGTACACAATAACAATCTTTTACATTTCTAATCCTTTTATTTTTAATATTTGGTATGTTTGTGCGTCCCTGTGTTTAATAAGCAGAGTGTACGCGCGTTGTGGACCCACCTATAGGCGCATATTACTAATGCGCCCTTTAAATAACAAAAAACTATTTAGGTCGTGAAAATGATCACTGTGTTGGGCTGAAACTAGCAAAAAAACACTTGCGTTGTGCTTGGCGCTGCATTGTGCCAGGTGTATGATAGGGCCCCATAAAGTCAGTTAATTTAGATAATTATTACTATTATTAAAAGTATGGGTTACACTTTATTTTAATGTGCCCCTGTTACAGTGTACTTATACTGTACATTCAAGCTTTGTTGTGTTCTCACCATTTTCTGCTTCTCACCATTCAACTGCTTCTAGAACCATGCAGTTCGATGCAGGTCAGTCTGTAAAGGACAAACGATTTTTTACTGTGATGTCGAGAAATGACAGCATACAGAGGTAGGCTATAAAATAAGAAATTACCACTGAAACATCTTGCACAAGTCGTGCTTACAAAGGTGGTTCGGGTAAATCAGCTTGTTTTTCTTGTCAAAACTATTGGACTTCCTGTTAGAGCTATGGGCGTACAGCAAATGCTGAGGTTGACTGGCAGGATTTTACAAGACCCTTCACATATCCTTTGTTCTGTGTTTGAGTGGCGACCCTCAGGGTGACGGCTTCGCTGTCCAGGCTGTAGGACACAAAGAAGGAAGGCAAACTTTGCTCCTAAAGTAGTGAAGCTCTTAAATTCCCAAGCATTCCCAACTGACTTTCCCCCCTCTTACTTATGTTTTTATTGCATTCAGTTATATACATAGATATTTATTCACTAGTTATTTTACATGGTGTCTGTTTTGGATAGTTTTATTGGGTATCTGCCTGTAGAAGATTATATTTAAAATGTACATTGTGCACAATGATGCTTTCTATATTGTATTATGTTACTCTACGTAACCTCGCAAATTGCTCCCTGGGGATAAATAAAGTGTTTGAAATTAAATGATCAGTTTGAACTGATACAGTAAAACCGAGACTGTTGTTTGCATAGTTACAGTAGTATTTACAGCAACTTAGGATTGCTTTCGGTACAGACAGAGGGTGAAAACGTGTTGCAACAATGTGAATAATATATAAATATAAATAAAAAAAAATATTTTGAAAATTAAATCATGCAAACCTGTTTTAGAACCACTGAACAAAATTATAAACTGTAAATGAGCATAATTAGTTTAGTTAACTTCATTAGTTCAGATGAACAAACAAAAATACTTTTATTAGGCTTGTATTAATCTGTGTTCAGCAAAACATTTATTTACATACATTATTAAATTCAAACTTGTCTGTTAAGATTACTTAATGGACCTGAGTTAACATGTCACTATTATGTTTAGTTTGTTTTCATTAGTCACATGTTTTCCTTTGTTCAGTTTCCCCGCCACTCCTTTGTTACCATGGTCACCGTCATTATGAGTACATTTGGTTCAGCTGTGTTCTATTAATCATCCTCATTTGCGTTTACTATATACTGTAAGTTGGTCCCTCACATCCATTCTCTGTCTGATCATCGTTATGTGTAAGTATGTGTTGCTCAGTCTGTTTACCTGTCTTCTGAATTATCATTAAAACATTGTGGGGCCTATCTTGCACTCAGCGCAATTGACTTTGTACACCGACGCATGTATCATTCTTATTTTGCACCTGACGCAAAGCGGACTTTTCCCTCGACAGATGCACGCCGGTAAATTAGGGAATGAACTTGCACTCCCGGGGCGGTTCAGTGAAAAGAGGAGGCGGGTTCCGGCGCAAACGTTCCCTGGTGCTATTTTGCAGTTCCAGAAAACAATTCCGCCACAGACCAGGAAAAACCTAGTCTAAAGTCAGTGGCGCATTTTCAGTGGCGCGTTCAGATGCTATTTTAAGGGTGCATGCTTGGCCATAGTGTAGTGTGTGCACAACGCACATACACTTTGCTTCTCTCATCTACACACAGACGCAGCAGTTGCCATTTTTGTAAACCATACGTAATTACAAGGAAAAATATTCCACACGAGGGAAATCATTGTGGTGTCCATGAAGAATCAGAAAAAATAGGCATAAATCTAGCTTACACATTTACCAAAATTATTATACGCCTGTTTAACCGAAGCTCATTTGGGTGGGTTTCTCCCATCCCCATACAATGTCACTCCTCTGTCTTTCACAGCCCTGACGAGAACGTTGGTCTTCTCGGCTGTGAACCGCTCCTGGCGTGATCGGAAAATCTGCCGTTATAATAGCAATCCGCCATGGAACAAGCGAGCCTGCTCTTAAAGGGATGACACTCTGATTGGTTTATTTCACGTTACGCCCAAACCACACCTATGAGTAATGTAGCTACTTCAGACCAACCCATTTTAGATTTGCGTCGAGCGCAAGAGTCATTTATCTGCTGGTATAATAACAACAGCGCCCGAGATCCGCCCACAATGTTATTTGCGTTTCGCGTTTGATACTTGTATTTCAGATTGTTAAAATAGGGCCCTGTACTGGAAATGATCTTCTGCTTCGTCTGCCTTCCTGCAACCCACCATGATAACATGAGGTAATAATGAATATAAACACAGATTAATAAATACTGTAACAATCATTCACAGTTAACATTAGTTGATGCATTAATGTTAACTAATAGGATCTTATTGCAAAGTGTTACCATATTTTCTTATAAATAAGAGACTTTGGAACCAAGTGAGCCACCAACGTAGGTAGCATTTTAACGCATCATATTCGCTGTCCTATAAAGGACATTCTAAAATGTAGAAATACCAAATTCTAAGCCAGCATTTTTAGAGAATCACGTTGTTAGCTTAGCAACAATGGAAACCTCTGTTGAGATCAATTGTGATATGAGTCTCCTGTGCATTTTGCTGTTGTTATGCTGCTGTCTGCATAACGTGTTATAAATCAGAAACTAACAGTAACCAGACAACAATATAGTGTCAGCCCACATCTGGTACACGATGAATCCATGATGCTCCATCCATCCATGTTGCTGTCTGGGTATGAGGCTCCATTTCAGTTAAGATACTGCCAGCTGCCTATGTAGATCGTAAGTTTTGGAATAGAGTCTTAGATTTGAGTTACTGTAGATACCTTTGGATATGACATCAGAATAAATTTAATTAAAATCATTCAGGATTTTAATGTACTTATAGCTCCACATGGGATTTCTCTGAAATGTCCAGTAATAATATTACTCATTATTCGCATTTAACCCCAGTAGGGATCTGTAAAATACTACGCATATCCAATAGGATTCCATGAGTCAAATAAGATTCTATTGAAAAACTGGAATTTTAAACTGGCAGTTTGCTGAAAGATGTAGAAACTCTGCAGTATGGAGTGATGTTGTATTTATGTTGGTGTAGGGAAATTCTACATTAATTAAATATCAGATTCTTTGTATCGACATATGTAATCCACTTGTGAAATTTTATATCTTACATTAGCTCTGCAACAGAGGGTGGGAGTAAGAGCGAGACGTCCAGAGAGAAAGGGCTCCACTCAATTTTCTGTTTTTCGCCCTGTCAAGTACTCATGGAGGCTGATTAGATGTGGCACTCGTTGGACACAGTCCTTCCCGGCGTTTGTTCAGCTCCCCACACAGAGTCCATATACAGTCTCTTCAGCCTTCAAATACGCCATTATAGTGGCCCAAATTTTAGTCATTCCTGTTAAGCGCTTGTATTTATTGTTGCTCTGCAAAACTCAAGCAAAATCCAGTCATTTCAAAAGGATTCCATGTGATCTGGAGATTTGAGTGAGGAGAAAAAGTTCAGCTACACAGATTTGGCTCATGATGAAGTTGGTCACGCAAATTCACAGCGAAAGCTTTGAAAGGGACTTCATAAGTTGCTGATATTGACAATGGACCTTTTTCTGTCTGGGATCTGTGAAAGAGGACTCAACTGCAGAATGAGTTTTGCAGGTTTATTGACAAGACAGCAGACTAGACAAAGAGATGGTAAGCGAGGAGGTGGTAACAGTCCAAACAGTAGGCAAGGAACAATGCACAATAACAGGCAAGCAGAGAGAGCGGCCGCTGAGACTAGCCCAAGATGACAATAGGCTAGTGAGCAGTGATGGCCAGGCATGAACTCAAAGCACAAAAGACTATATACTCAGGTATCTCAGGCACTGCACCGGTCTTGCTGCTAGGCAGTGAGTGTAAGCGGCCAGGGAAGCTCAGATTGCAGGACAAGACTAGAACAAATAAAAGACACAATAAACATGAGACAAGACACAACTAGACAGAGACAAAAGAACTACAACTAAATAAGTGAGCTAATAAAGAGAGGAGAACTAATTAGGGATAAAGAGAAATAACTAATATAATAATGGTTGAAGGCAGACTACAATGGATAATAAGGGAAAAAACTAAATACTAAAGTAACTCTAGGATAAGCAGATCAAGACACAACTGTAGCATACTCCTACTACTACTACAGTGGCGGCTGCTGGTCCTTCAAAGAGGGGAAGCTCATTTTCGGCCTACATCATACAAATTGTTCATTTATTTATACGTAAATTCGACATTCCTTTTCAAGAAAATTCTCTGTGACCCTGTTGTACCAACCAGGCGTCTTTTCCAGTGACTTGAACCGTGTCCTCTCAATGGCCAGCAGAGTTAAATATAATTGTATAAATGTAATAATATAATAAAGGTATAAATAATAATATAATAAAGTATAATAACAATACTACTACTAATATATATTTTTTAATTATTATAATAATTATTTTTTTAAGTATTACTAATAATAATATAAAAAATATAATGAGAAATAATATAATAAAGGTATAAATGTAGAATTGTGTGAAATGTATTGTGAAAATTGGCTAGCAATTTCGACAAGCAAATACCAAGAAATAGGTTACATTTGAAAAAAACATTTGAAAAATCCGCGATGGGACTGAGCTCGAATAGCTTCAGCATCAGCGACTTTTTATTGTATGAAATCGCTGTCAATCAAAACGAGACGCAGCCTTTCAACAGACCCCCCAATCATCACGCAGAAGCCCGGAGTCCAGGCCAGCCCACTCCTCATTCACCCCCAGAGAAGCTGAGTGTCCGTGGGCGGGACATAATCGCAGAATTTATCCAATGACCGTCTAGTTTTGAAGCACTGAAAAAAACTGTTCGAAGTAGCCCTATTGAAGTCAATGGACGCTGCGCTTCAACAGGGAAATGCACTGTGACACTACGGGAATGTATGAGAAGGAAATCGAGTCAGCCGACCTGCTATATGTAACTGATTCTGAACGAACTCGTCTTTGAGATGAACGTTTTCTAACGCATTTTTAGTCAATAAAATGTTAACACAATAGTACATATTTGACCATTCATTTTTTGACATTATAGGGGAAGCCGAGCTTCCCTTGCAGTCTTAAAGAAATCCCCACTGTACTACTACTACACAAATGAACCAAAGACTCGGAAGGTAAAGTAAATATTTATGTTATATGTAAATATTTAAAACGTTGTGTGCTCCGGTCCTGCTCCTTGGTCCTAGCTAGAACTTGGGTCTCCTCTTTTGATTTCAGCGTCCTGTTCCGTGAGCACCAACCAGGCTGAAGCGCAAGTGACCCCTTTCTACTGCCCTGCCTTTGGAGAGTTCTCAGGACAACCTCCTTCGCGTTGCAGCTCGCCTCATAATGCCTACATTTGCATCCATAAATGCCACCACTGAAAATAAATCAGAAACTCTTTCATACACAAATGAGCAAGGTGCAAACATCATACTTTCGCACTCATTGTTTCAAGAAATGCTACAACCTCCAGAGCCAAGTATTGCCTCCCTCAGCTCCTCTGGCATTCGTTTACAAAAGACACCTTCCTTTGGCCTGGATGACCCAGACTTTATGCGCAAATGGGAGCAAGTACTGAATAAATGCTCCTTGGATTTGTTGCTGTTGATTATAGAGAAAACTACATCGGAGAGAGAGAAGATAATCACGGAAATGCAACAAGCTGAGACACGCATCAAGACGCAAGCCGATATAGAGACCTTCGACACAATCACCAACAAGATCGCTATCTCTCTTAAATCCTTTCAAAAGGATCTACAAAGCTATAAAATGAAGAAGTACGAGCGAGACACTAAGGATTATGCAGAAGGATCAGTTTATCACTGGGCAGATGAACAAAGACGACTTTGTAAACCCCGCCCTGCGCATCAACGTAACACCAGAAACCGTCTCTCCACCTCCGCCAGCGAATGGGATTCTCCGCAAACCAGTGACGCCGAGAGCCAACATGGTACTAGGAATTTTTTTTCCAACGCCAAGCCTCCCCGTCTAAACGAACAAGGAGGGGTTTGAGAGGGTCAAGGAGGCAGAGGACGCAGAACGCATCCAGCAGAACCAACGTGCCACTCCCCACGCAACCTGAACAGACTGTGATTAACATCTCGGGATTCAATTTAAGTGAGGGAGAGACAGAAGTGTTAAGCAAAGGTTTATCTTTTTGCCCCACCAACGCTGTTAACCCATTCAAACTCAAGGTAGACACTTTTAAATTCTTCTGATCACTCCAACTTAAGCATTTTTTCTCCCTTAAATCGAATGTATCTAGGCCTACCACTGGTAACTCTGTGCAGTTAATCTCCATCATTGATAGCACAGAGTCACCTACCAGATAGATAGAAATCTACTTTTGTTCCCTACTCTAATCTGAACCCTTTCATTACTACATACAAAAATCTAGTGGAAAACGAGTTTACTAAGATATGCAAAAACCTCCTGGTTAAAACCAAATGTGCCTCAAAGCAAAGACTCTGCTTCTCCACAGATTTCTCTCATATTGGTG